>NW_024362051.1:0-1200000 GCF_014805655.1 Passer montanus
ACACACACAGGGTGTGAATTCCAGGGTACAAGGTGCCTGCACACAGCTTCCACATGCACACACATCCAGTGCACCTCTGGACATGTCAACACACACATGTTCATGCACTCACCAGGCACGTGGGTGGCCCACCCTGTGCTCCCACAGCCCCACTCTTCCCACCATCACCCCGGGCCAGGACTGGTGCTGCCCCAGGACCCTGGGCAGTCACTGTGCTGCTCCTGTCTGAATGCAGACCCACACCAGGGATTTCCCCAAGCTTCACACCTAGCACAGGACCCCAGCAACCCCCTCATGTCAGCCCCCACTGCACTAGGCACCTTCTGGCACTGCCCAGCAGCTCTCTCCATCTCAGGGTGGCAATATTTGGGACATTCCTGGCTGCCAGAAAGCAAGAGGCATTAGGCAGGGCAGAGGACCTGTGTGAGCTGGGGTTACAGGGTCCTGCCAGGCCCTGGGATGGAGGGGAGAGCTCAGAGCTGCCATGGATCTGTGTGCACACCCAGTGCCAGCAGGCCCAGCATCCCCACACACCGCTTCTTACCAAGGGTCACCCCACGTGTGTGCCACCACTCCCTGTCAAACAAAACCAAGCTCCTGCTTCCCAGCACTGCCAGGGCTCTTGTGCAGCCTGGGCACTACCTGAGCCCTCCCAGCACCTCTTTTCCTCTTTTTTTTTGGTGTGTGGCACACACCAGATGGGCTCTCACGGCCTGGGGAGGTGAACCAAGCTTTGGGGCAGGGAGCTGAAGCCGTGTGGGCTGGCTGTGGCTCAGGATGCTGCAGGAGCAGCCCGTGGAGCAGGGGCTGGTGTGCACAGCCGGGGCAGGACGGCACAGCTCATTTTGCACAAACCAGAGTGCAAACCCTCTGTGCCAGCGGCGGGAGCTCGCCCTGCGTGGCCGTGGCCGGGGAGCTGCCCGCGGGCTCGGGGTGCGCATCCTCCCCGGTTGAAACCAGCCCGAGCTGAGATCGCCGCTGGGGCGGGGGGTGGCTGCAGGCTAATAATATTCCGTGTCTCATTATGCCGCGTATTAAGCTGAAATTTGCAGATGCTCTAATCACCGCGAGGCATTCTGCGCACACAGCCTCCCTCCAGCCCGGCAGCGCTGTGCAAACACCGGAGGAGAAGCCCTGCTAACCATCCTGCCACATGGTGTCCTGGAATCTTTACAGACCATTTCACCTTCACAAATAGCCTTGGAATGTCTGTGCATCGACAGCCCCTGCGGTAGCCAGATAGGCTCAGCCGCCTCCTCTGCAGCTCCCCGGGCCCCTCTTAAGCTTTTTCCCATCACGCCATGCAGATGCGAGGCTCCGGAATTTACACCGGGGCTGGGTAAAGCACCTCACGTCGAATGTGATCTGCGCCCCGGGCTCGCAGGAAACGTGAACTGTATTTTATAGAGGTTGAGGAAAGCTCCTGCCTGAATTGCTTTAATTTTTTTTCCCCTCTGTTTTCTTTCTCCCTTCTTCTTCTTCTTTTTTTTTTTTTTTTAAATTATTTTCTTTTCTTTTCCCAGATCTCTGCCCTTTGCCCTCCCGCGATCAAAGGGGGCACGCATTCAAGTGCCGTGGGAATACTCCCTCCCTGAGTATTCTGGGCAATCTCACGAGAAAAGCCCCAGAGGTAGGGAAACGAGGATGGACTGGGCTGTGGGAAGGAGGGCTGCGAAGCCTGAGGGTTCCCTGTGCGTGGGAAGGCAGGAGAGAGGAGCAGCGCATGAAGGGTTAACCACAGACTGTCCTTGCTGTTTTTTCCAGGCCTGGCTGCACCAGATTCTTCCATTTCTCTTGGCAGGGATTGAAACCGTGGGGCTGAGCTAAACACATGAGCCTGGAGAGTCCCTGTGCTCCGAGGGTGAGCAGGACCTGAGGAGATGCTGCAGCTCATTAGCGAGGCAGCAGCTCGTCCAGGGCACGCAGGTGTCAGGCAGGCAGCAGCAGCAGCAAAACAGAGACAAGGAGGCAGAAATGCAGAGAGATGGGCAGCGTTTGCTGCTCTGGGCAAGCACACGCACACCTACGTGCACACACACACCCATGGTTACTACAAGTAGTAGTGCAGAGGGAAACCTGGCCTGCTGTCTGTGTAGGGTTTGGTAATTGGGCTCATCCCCCGTGCGTGGTGCTGGTTTGGGCCCCACCTTGACTCAGTTCACGTGGCACCTGGCAGCTTTTCCTTGCTGGGGGGTTGTGGTCTCACCATCCCACCCTGGAGGGGTGATTTGGAACGCTCAGGGAATCCCAAACGGGGCCATGTGCTGCCCACCTCGGGGATTGCAAAATGAGGTGACCCAGGGAGGCTCCTGAGCCGGGAAAAGGGCTGGGAATCCTTCCCTGGATGGGCACAATGGCTCCTGTCCTGCCGGCTCGCTCGGCTCCGCGCTCACAGCTGCCCAGGCAACTGCTCCTGGAGGAGCACACACGGCCGGGAGGGCTGGGCTGGCCCCGCGGGTCCCTGCCCTGCCCCGAACCCTCTGCTCGCACCCCCGAGCAGTGACCCCAGCTCCTGCCCGAGCTCTTGTCCTGCGCAGGTGCCCAGAATCCAGACCCAGATCTGCCACTTCCAAAAACGTCAGGGACAATCCTGCCCCCCCTTCCCATGGATGGGTCAGGGTTCTGTGTGCTGCTGCCTCCACTGCCAACACTGTGGGGCTGTGCCAGGCACTGCATGATGCTGCAGAGCAGGCAGGGACCCCTCATGGCTTTGTGTTGGTCTGTCCTTCACCCAGGACATGTTTTTCCAGGTGGATGGTCTGTGGTTTTCAGCTGCTTGGCCATGGGTTCCTGTAGCAGGAGCAGGGGAGCAGGAAAACTCCTGGGCAGAGATCCTGGAGGAGCAGCAGAAGGATTCAGGGTCCTGTGAGAGTCCATGCAGGCATCCTCCAAAGAGGTGTCCCAGGTGTGTCACATGTCACCTGGCTGTGTCAGACACAGCCCCAAGGAGCAGCTGGTTCCTGTCTGCCTGAGAAACAGCCTGGTGTCCTGTGGGCATGGAAGGGACCCCTCTGGGATGGGCACTGCATCACCTCTGACACACCCAGCCCGCCTGGAGGATCTGCCAAACACACCCTGCAGCCTCCTCCGGCTGAGGCAAGGCTGCTCTGTGCTGTGCTGTCCCATGGCTGGTGCTGACCTTGCAAAGTGAGAAAGGACACCCTGAGCTCCTGGTCTGGGTGCCTCTGTGACCACAGAATGGAATCACTGCTTTGTGCACAGCGAGCTCAACATCCTGCAGGCAGGGTCTGGAGTGCCCTTGCAGGTGGGCACAATGGCTCCTGTGGACCTGTGCTAAGCTGAGCATGGAAACTTAGAATCATGGGATATCCTGAGCTGGAAGGAATCCATCAGGATCATCGAGTCAAACTCCTGGTGCTGCACAGACACCCCAACAATCCCACCCTGTGCCTGAGAGCATTGTCCAAATGCTCCTGGAGCTCTGGCAGCCCTGGGGCTGGGACCATTCCCTGGGAGGCCTGGTCAGTGCCCCACCACCCTCTGGGGAAGAACCTTTTCCTGATACCCAGACTAAATCCCCCTGGCACAGCTCCAGCTGTTCTCTCAGGTCCAGTTCCTGGTCCCAGGGAGCAGAGATTGGAGCTGCCCCTCAGCAGGAGCTGCAGCCTCCAGTGAGTTCTGACCTCAGTCTCCTCTCCTCTAGGCTTCTCTAGCTTCACCTGGCCTCTCTGTGCCAGCCAACTTGTCCCTGAATGGCATCTCTCTGGGCACATCCTTTCTCCCCAGCCACGTCCTCTCCAGCAGTGCATCCCCAGATTTCTCCATGGCAGGGCACAGCCAGGGCAGTGCCACAGAAGCAGCCCCAGCATCCATGCAGGTCATGATTTGGGAGCAGATCCAGAGACCAGTGTGTTCCAGCTTGGACAGCCCTGATGCAACATCCACTCTGCAAAAATGCACCCTGCAGGAGGAAGAAAACAAAAGCAGGGATGATTTAAAGGGAGGATAAACTCCCTCCTGTGGGATTTTGTCCTTGGCCAGAGGAGGAATCACCTACTGCAGGAGTTTGATTGGGGTAAGTAATAGGCCCCCTCAAGCTGGGGTGACACCTCCTGTGAATGCTGCATTCAGCGGGGGACAGGCCATATGCAGAAATAAACAGGGACCTGGGACACACTGGCAGCTCTTTAAAAGATTGTTAATAATGTGCTGTTCACGTTCCTCGGAGACTGCTGCCATGATCTGCCAGCAACAGACGCTGGCAGTCCTGACGGGAGTAACTCCTGCCGTGACAGAGCCCTGGCTGGCACCAGCAGCAGCCCAACCTGCCCTTCCCTGGCCGTGACCAGCAGCACTGTGGAGGGGAACACGGTCCTGTGGCAGGGACCTCACTGATCCGGGTGACACAGGGCAGGGGACAACCTCAGGCTTTGCACTCAAGCCCTGCTGGGCTGAGGGAGCCTCTGAGCAGGGCTGGTGGTTCCCAGCATGAGCCCAGTCCTCAAAAACAGGAGGGGTTTTGGGAGGGTGGTGAGATGCTGCTCCAGATCTGGCAGGGAAGGGGAGATAAGAGCAGACCTGCAGCTGATGGGGCCAAGAGGACAGTCCCTGGAGAGCAGGGCAGCCGTGGGACAGCTGGGTGGACACACATCCACCACTGCAGACATTTCTCACACTGCAGCTCACGAGCCAGCGTGCTCGTCCTAGAGCCTGAGCAAACAAGGTCCAGGTCAGAGTGGTACAAGGGAGAGGGAAATGGAAAATCATTCAAAGTGCCACATTTCTGTGCAATCCACATCCAAGCTGGCCTCAGCCTGGGCCCATCAGCTCCCAGAACTGGGCACAGGGATGAGGGAAAGAGTATGGAGCTTTCCCCCTTTCCTGTAGGCAGGGAGCAAAATGTGTCAGGCTGGAATTCTCCCAAGAGCAGCTCCCTCCTGGGCTCCGCTGCTGCTTCCTGTTCTCGGGGGCAGGAAATACCAAGCAAACAGCTCCGTGCATGACTTCAAAACTTCCACTTCCAGCGCCGGCTGCAAGATGAGGCTGGAGCAGCCTGGATGATGGGAGCAGCCTGCCCAGAGGCTTTGCTCCCATGGACCATCCCCGCTCCATCTCTCCTCTGCCCCTTGGGAAGCCAGGTCCCAGGAACAGCTTCTCCCAGCCCTTAATGCCAGGCTCAGGACCTGCACTGAGCTCCTGGGCCATCAGTCCTGGTGGGTTCCATTTGCTTCTGCTCTCTGCCTCCACTCAGAGCCAGGCAAACAGAGGAATTAATAACTGCACAGAAAATGAGGCTGCGCTGTGCAGCGTGAGGCCGCTCTGCTGATCCCTCATGGGCATGGCTGGCCAGCACAGCACAAGAGCCTCTGCAGTCCCCTTATTGCTGCCATCATGAAAAAATCCATGGGCTGCTCCCCTTCTGCAGTAGAGAACAGCCTGGAGGGGGGAGCAGCATTTTCCTGTCTCCATTCTGATTTTTGAGGGTTGGTTCAGCCTGTCCTGCTGTGCCAGGAGCTGCACAACAGCACAGTGACTGTCACTGGATGAAAAAAGGGCTGTTTCCCCCACTTGGCTGGATAGAAATAACAAGGTAGTGCCTGGCCAGGCTCTAACAGGGTTTCCAATTCTTCTGTTGATTGCCCAGCAGATCATTAGCCCAGGCAGCGAGGAGCAAAACTGGGATGGGGGCCGATGGCTCAGAGCTGGGGCCACCCTGGGGTTCTTCAGCTCCTGAGCCCCAGCTGCTCCAGGGTGCAGGGGAGGCCCTGACTGGCAAATCTCACTGGAACAAAAGCATCCTGGAGGTTCCTGCACCTTTGCATCCTACATCCTTTGCATCCTACCCCTCTGTCCCCAAGAGACACCTGTCCCCCGCAGGGCACTGCTGATCCCTGCCAACACCTCTCCCTGGGTGTGTGGGATGCAGGAGCTGGCAGCAGAGCCCAGGGTGCCCGGCACAGCCCGAGCAGGAGCTGGCAGCAGAGCCCAGGGTGCCCGGCACAGCCCGAGCCCCGCAGGGCAGGTCCCGGCCCCGCTCCTGCCGTGCGCTCCCCGCGCTGCTCAGCATCCCCGCTCCTGGCCCGGGTGCGGGTGGAGCCAGCTGCTCCTGGCGCCGCCGCTCGTCGCTGCCAGGCGCGGAGCCATCTGCCTGGCAGGGCCAGCCACACCTGCTGGGAAGGAGACAGAAGCTGGGCAGCCTCCCCGCCTTTGCGGCTTTCCGGCTGGCGGCATCACACGGCGGCTCCAGGCGGGCTCGTGTGTTTGCACAAAGGGAAGGGAGATAAGGGAGGCTCCTTCCCCCCACCGCCCAGCCGTGCTGGGCACCTCGCGGGGACAGCAGGGACAACGAGGGACCTGGGCAGCGCCCGGGACGGAGCCATGGGGTGGCAGGGGGTGGGATGTGTCCCTGAGCCCCCTGCAGGGTGTCCCAGAGCCATCCCCATCCCCAGCACTGTGCTGGCTCTGCTACCAGCGTGCAGCACAGGCGTAGCCAGGACCAGGAGCAGCTGCTTCTTCCCCCAGGAGGGCAAAGGGCTCCTTGCAGCGGGGTCAGAGGAGCACACTCAAATCTCTCAGGACAGTGAGGATATTTCCTCTCCCCATCAGGGCTGGTGACTGGCCTGGGTGCTGTTCAGGGTCCACCACCGAGGCTGCTGCTGTGAGGGAAAGGAACAGAGGGACCTAATAGCTTTGTCCTCCCTGCTGGAGCCACCTCATCCTGCTCCTCTGCATCAGGAACTGCAGGAGCCAGAGATGTGCCAGGTGCTGGTGCCAGGGTGGGGCTGCTTCTCCATCTCCTGGTGCCAGGCAGTGCCAGGCACTGAGGGTTAATAATGTAGCACCTAGCAGCAGCAGCAGCTAGGTGCTGGGATGGAAAATTCCTTCCAGTCCGGAGGAGCTGAGGGCCACCTGGCCTCTGGGGCAGCAAAGCTGGGTAGCAGGACAGGCAGAAACAATGGAGAGCATTTCCAAATGCCCCATTGCTGAACATCCTGCAAGAGACACCTTTGCCCTGCCCTGTTTCCCCTCGGTGGCATGAGGAGGCTGACGGGCATCACAGCAGTGCCTGGCTGGCATCTCCCATCCCAGGGCAGCCACAGCTGCTCTGCCACTCCTGAGGATCACAGCTGGCAGCCCCTGCTGCTGCGCCACTGAGCCCCAAACCAGCCTGGAGAGCTTTTTCCAGCCCCAGCAGGGCCAGGTCACGTTGGATCTTTTTTCACCATCCAGCCAAGGCAGGGAAGTGAGCTCTGCTTTTGAGGGGTTGGGAACACAGGAAAATCACCCTCAGGCTGTGGGAAGGCCTCCTTACCCAAACCTCCAGCCCCAGCAGCAATCCTGGGTACCCACAGCTCACAGAGGTGTCTGCAGGAAGCATCGTGCAGAGATAAGGGTGCAGCTCCCCCAGCCCCAGTCCCCTCAGCAAGACTGACCTCCTGGCTGACAGAGCAGCACATGGAGGCAGAAAAGGTCTGCCTGGATGGTTTGGTCTGGGTTTAGTGGATTGAGGATCTCTGGCCCTGCCTGTCTTGAGCCTCACCATCCTCAGGTGCAGCAGCAGCTGCTGAGGTGGCTGCAGCTTTGCTCCACACACAAAGGCCCAAGCTGGCTGTGCAGAGCAGAGGGGCTGCTGTCTGCACTGACAGCCCAGCAGATGTGGGGTCCCAGGGCAGCAGCCTGCCCCGTGGGGGAATTGGGGTCACTGCCATCCCAGCTGTGCCTCTGCGGGAGGCAGAGGAGCTCTCAGGACATGGCACATCCAGCCCGGCGCTCCTGGCGGCCTTGAGGAAGGTGAATTGATCCTGACATCCTGTGCTGAGCTCTGTGCCAGGCAGAGGGGACAGCAGACACGGCTCCCACACTGCTGACACCACAAGGATGCCAGGGATGGGCAGCAGGTCCCATGACACCCCCGGAGCCCCAGGTGCCCTGGGCACAGTCCTGGCCAGCTGACACCCCACAGGACTCGATGCTGGCCATGGTCTGCTCATGCACACAGTGCTGCTGGCTGCAGCAGAGCACTCAGAGGGACAGGGAGGGCACAGTGAGCATCCAGCTGCCCTGGGGAGCACCCAGCATCCCAGCTGGGCTTGAGGTGGCACAGAAAGCTGACAGGCAGCAGCACTCAGGGACTTAGCAGCAGCTCCTGAATGTTGTGCGAGCTCTCCAAGGGATGCTGACCCCAGCTGGGGTCCTGCTAAAAGCCGACATTCTCACTGAAGCCACCCAGGAGGCTGCTCCCTACCCCATCCAGCACCAGCCTGCAGCCTGCAGCAGAGGGCTCAGGCTGAGCCTTGCCCATCCCCAGAGCTTCCTCACTCCATGGGCACCCTACAATGATCCCTGAGAGACAGTGCCACCTCCGTGTCTGCTGACACCTGCCCCAGTGGGCTCCTCATGGGTCCTGCTGAATTTTACAAACCTCCTCCTGCACCAGCTTAGGCAAATTTTGCTCCAAGAGGTCTGCTACGACCTTGACCTGGAGTAACTCCATGGTGGTGGCTGCAGGAGGGGACATGAGCTCAGCACCTGCCTGATGGGAAAAAAAACACACACAGCAACCTCTCTCCTTCCTTTCCTGTCTCTCTGCCATCCATTTGGTGGGCAGGGCGGCCCCGCTGCAGCTTTATCTTGGTTCTTTAAAAGGCTCCCTGGCTGACATACACACCGTATGGGAGCAGTCAGCCGAGGAGAGCTGTAAATCTCCCAAGGCCTCATCTTGCGGGGCACATTAGCTGTTTTAAACTTGTCAGCTTTCAGCGATGGAAATTGACTGTTCAAAGCCCTTCTTCCCTCGGCATCCTGCTCCATTTTACGCCGTGGAGAAGGTGCTGCATCCCTGGTGTGTTGGAGGGAGGGGATGTGCATCCCCCCATCTGTCTCCTCAGGGACTGTGGATGCTTTAGGGATGTTTCTTGAGGTCCCAGCAGGAGTGTGAATGCCTCCAAGCCTTCCCCTTCCTTTCTGTCTCCTGTGATCCTGCCCCCACCTGGAAGTAAGGATGGGGATACATAACCTCACAAAGCGTGCCCGTCCACACGAGCTGGCTTTCCCATGTCCATCCATGCAGGACGACTCCAGATCCAGTCTGAGGCCAGGAGGGGTTATGAAAATGAAGCCCAGCTTGCAGGCGTGCTGGTGGCATTCACTGCAGCACCGTGCGTGTGTGACTGCGAGCTCCAGCGCCCAGCACAGCCTCGCACGCAAAGCCCGGGGACACGCAGCTCTGTGCCCACCTGGGGACAATGCCCCGCCGCCACTGCCCCTGCCGGCACCAGCAGCTCGCCAGCCGAGTCGGGAGAGCAGAGCGTGGGGGTTTCGAGGAGGAAAAGCTCTGCTGGAACAGCTCACCCCGAGGCAAACTCCCACACAGGCATCTTCTCCAAAGGGCACGGGACCCCATCCGCCCATCCAGCCTGGGCATCCGTGGAGCCAGCGCTGGGTGGGCGCCCTCCTCGCCCCTCCCAGCGAGCACGCAGCTCCTCTGAGCACGGCGATCCCTCTCCATCCTGCCGGGTGCGTGCTTCATCCCGACAGATGCTCCCCAGCCCTTGTGTGGGACGCGGAGAGGACACCCCGCAGCAGGCACAGCCCTGCACCCCGTTCCCCTGGGACAAACCCCGCGCTGTGCCTGGCATCCATCCCCCGAGGAGCCCACCGGGGTCTCTGCGGAGCGGCTTCACCCCGGGGGAGCGCGGCCACCCCGGAGCAGCCCCCGCGGCTCCCGGCAGCCGCGCCGTGTGTGCCGAGGGAAGAACGTGACAGCCGCGCCGAGCCCCGCATCAGCCGCGGGGCCGCGACCCTGCGTGCGCGGGGTCAGCGCGGCCGTGCCGGGGGGCCGCAGCGGCTGCGGGGCGATTAGCGGCGGGGCGAGCCCTGCGTCAGAGCCCCGCTCCCCGCCCGCCGCTGATCCCTCTCCTTGGATACGGGAGGCACGGGAAGCGGGCCAGGTGGGAGGGGGCAGCTGGGCCGGCAGCGCGGGGGCCCCGGCGCGGCGCATGGCGTGATCCGTCGCAGGCGCAAAATAGTTGCCCCCGAATTAGCGGAGCGGCGGATGACGCACCGCGCCCGCAGCCGGCGGCGGGGAGAGGGAGCACGGCGGGGGAGCACGGCGGTGCCGCCCTGGGGACCGGCAGGGCACGGCGGGAGAGCCCCCCGCGGCACCCCCGGCACGGCGCTGCCCAGAAATCATCTGGCAGCGAGGCAGAGCCCGAGCCGCGTCCGCCCGCCGCTCCACGTGAGCGATGGGGAGCGGAGAGGGCGAGAGGAGCCAGCTGGGCCCCTCGCCGGCGCTGCGGCCCTCTGATAACGCTGCGTTTGGGTCCTGCCGAGCGGGGACAAGAGGGGTGCCAGCGTGGGAGCGGGGATTTACGCTTCCTGTCACCGGCAGGGCAGCGCTTCCTTGGGGGCCCTGGCAGCCCACTCCCGCGGGCAGCAGGGAGGGCAGGCAGCCCCCCGTGCCCCCCGGCTGCAGGGACAGCGCAGAGCCCGCTCCGCACATCGCTGCCCGCGGCACGGGGCTCCGGCCCGCCTGCACCGCCGGGCCCGTTATTGTGCCGGAAATTGCCTGAATTAGCCACGTGCCATGAGCAGGTTTGTGGATTATGGGATGCAGAGCCCTTTCAGGAGCAGGCAGCGCACAATCCAGTTAGACAGCTCGAGCCCCAGTCATTCCCCTCCGGGGGATGAAAGCTCATTGGGTACAATGGACAAAATCCAAGTGTGTCCCCTGTGTGGGAAGGATCCATCCCAGTGAGCCCATCCCGCTCTCCCAGCTGCTGCCACCTCCTCACCTGATTTTTTTGCTTCCTTGGGAAAAAATTCTCCTTGTCTTCCCCAGAAGATACTATCCCTGAGGATGTGAGGAGGGGGATGTTCCACTTTTGTGTCTAAATTGCATAACAAGGACTTTGGGCAAAATCCCGTGTCCCACAAGGCTGTCCTTAGCTTGGATTTGGAATTAGAACTCACCAGCTGTCCTGCCTCAGCCCCAGGCTGACCAGGTCCAGGGTCACATCCTGCAGCAGCTCTAGCAGGCTGCCAGCAGGGACCTGAGGGCTGGATTCGCTCTTGCTGGGTTTTCTGTGCATGCACTGATCTGACCACTTCTTTGGATCCATGTTTAGTTTTGGGGTTTCCTGCATCAAAGCATTCCTTAGCTTCTTCCCAGAGATTCATTAGGACTGGAAGGTGCTGGTGACCGTGGCCAGCCCGATGTCCTTGGCTGGGCTCTCCTCTGGGCCTGCAGCCTCCCAGCCTGGACCAGAGCCCTTCCCAGTGATTTTGTGGGGGAGTGGGGTGTCACACCACGGTCTGGAGACCATCACCATGAGCAGCAGCAGGTCTGGAGGGGCCCCGGCTCAACGTGCATCCCCACTCTGCACCCTGCAAGAGCTCCAGCTTTTAAAAGGGGTTTATTAATGTCCACCGGCATCTCGGAGCAGCCGGCACCAGGCGGGAGCGAGCCGGGAAGAGAGACAAAGAAAAAGCCAGCAGTGGTGGGGAAGGGCCAGGCTCGCCTCCCTGCACAAGCGCTTTTCCTCAGCCGAGCAGCGAGAAAGCAAAACTGCGAAGTGCCTAAAATTAGAGCTGCCAAACCCCAGCTGGGGAAGCCTGGAAAGATCCCCAGGCCCTGGAGCCTTGGGCGAGCTGCATAAAAGGCAGCGGAGGGGAAGGAAAGGGAGCTTGGGGACCGCGGCAAGTAGAGCGAGGCACAGTGGGAGCAGGGAGGGAGGGATGGCTGCCCCCCCGCTCCCGACTCGCCCCGCCCGTGCCGATGCTCGCCCCGCGCTGCAGCCCCGCGGGGCCGGGGCTCTGTGCCCCTCCGAGGGTGGCTCTTTGGGGATGCAGCTGCGCCGGTGCAGTGGGAACAGGGTTCAGGTCCCAGAATTGCCAGCACCCCCCCGTCAGACATCCCAGCTTGGCTGTCTTTCCAGAAGAGCCACAGACCACACGCTGGTGATGGGAGCTCCGTGCACTTGGGGATGGCTCCTTCAGGCCAGGGGCTGGAAAACACCTACAGGGGCTGTTCTTCAGCGGGGCTCCCAGCCCCACACAGTGTCCCCTGCCCAGCACCCGGCCACAAAGCTTGAGCTTCTCAAGGGGCTAGGCATAACTGAGGAGGTCAGAAGCTGCAGAGATTTGGGCACCCACCCCCACCCACCAAAACCGGGACAGCAACTCTGTGACATCCCCACACACAACTACCCAGCCCAGTGTGTCTTCCTGCCCAGGTAGGCACAATCAGTGAGTGAAAAGCACAAGCTCTGCCACCAGTTAACAAGAGGGCAGTCCCATACACCAACCCTCAGTACCCCCAGGCCGGCTCCTTCCACAGAGGTGAGTGAAGACACGGGCAGGACCAGGCCCACCAGCACCCCAAGGCTCCTCTGGATTCACAGAGCACCATCCTGGCCCTAACAGTGTGGGTGGCAGAGCCACCAGCCACACACCAAATTGACATGTAAAACCAGGAACAGCAGCAGCTCCACAGACAGCAGTGACTCTGCACTGAATCTGGCTCTCCAGCTCCTATTTGTCAAGATCAAAGAGACCGAGGTTTAGCGCCAGCTTCACTGAGCTCAGGAGATGCTGTAAAATGGCTGAGTCAAGGGCAGGTCTGGATCCTTTCCCTCAGTAGCTGCAAAAACCCCAAAGGTAGCCCAGCACCTACAAGGGAGCAGTCCCCACCTTCTCCAGGGCTGGCACTGCACTCCAAGCAGTTCACAATCAGACCTGGCCACTTAATATGAGGTAAATGAGCCTGTGTTGGACATTTGTCCATGACTTGTGTTGGGTACGTGTAAAATGACCCAAGGAGGAGGCAGACAGGTGGGACAGGAGCTGTGGAGAAAAGGGGGATTCATGCCAGAGAGATACTCCGGGAGTGGCTCACCCTGAGGTCACAGAAACATGGCATATCCTGAGTTGGAAGGGACCACAACGATCATTGAGTGCAATTCCTGGCCCTGCACAGGACAACCCAGCGATCCCACCCTGTGCCTGAGAGCACTGTCCAAAGAGTTCTTGAGCTCTGGAAGCCGTGACCATTCCCTGGGGAGCCTGGGCAGTGCCCGACCACCCTCTGGGGGAAGAACCTTCTTCTGGGCATCCAGCCCAAACCTCCACAGAGACAGCTCCTGCTGTTCCCTTGGGTCCTGTCCTGGGTCACAAGAGAGCAGAGATTGGATCCTGGCTGTCCCCCTGGCAGCCTTCAGCCAAGGGACAGTGTCCTGGCTCTGCTCTGCCACTCCTGCCTCTGGCGCGGCTGGCACAGCGGGACGCGCACCCAACAGGAACGGGGTTGGGATGGAAGAGAAACAGACCGAGGGGGACTGCTCAGGCCTAGAGGATGGCACAAGACTGGTCACTGGGAGATGCAGACAGTGACAGAGCTGTTGCCAGAGGGAGGATGGGATTGGACAGGACAATATGATATGGCCAGGAGATGGTGGAATGGGATCGTATGGGAGAGGACGACTGGGACTGAACAAAGAGAATGGGGCTGGCTGGGATGGCATCAGGAGGGATAAAACAGAGGGGGAAGGATGGGACAGAATAAAACAGAAGGGAAGAGATGGAATGAGATGGCATGGCATGGCATGGCATGAAACACGGGATGGAATGGGATGGCATGGTAAGGGCTAAAACAACGGGGATGCAATGGCAGGAAAGGAGACAGGAAAAAGAAGAGATAGAATGGAATAGGATAAAATGGGGAATCAGATTGGGATGGGACAGAGTAAAACAGAAAGGAAGAGATGGATTGAGATGGATTGAGGTGGCATGGCATGGCACGGCATGGCATGGCATGGCATGGCATGGCATGAAACAGAGGGGATGGGATACAATGCAATAGGATAAAACAGGGGATGGGAAGGGGTGGGATGGGATGGGATGGGATGGGATGGGATGGGACGGGACAGGACGGGGTGAGGTGGGATGGGGTGGGATGGGGTGGGATGGACCACTGACAGGGTGGACAAGGTGAAGGAGACAAGAAGTCCTCCTGGGAGCCATCTCCCCGTGGGCACTGGGAGGCCGAGTGGTGCCTCCTGGCCGGGGCAGAGCGCAGCCCCGCACGTGCTGGCGCAGCGGCCCGGCCGTGCCCTCGGTGCCCCGCTGGGCACGGCGCCGCGGGCAGGAGCCACGTGCGAGGCCCGGCACAGGCGGCTCCGCTTTCCCGTGGTGAGGAGAATTGCTCCCTGGAGCGTGAGATCTGATTAGATTCGTGACACAGCGCGGCGTGGCAACAACCCCATGGCCAGGAGCGCGGTGCGTGCCCCGCGCCCGACCCGGGCGCAGCAGGAGGGGCAGGGGCAGCTCGGGGAGGGGGCAGTCGGGCATGCTCCGGGATGTGCCCGGCCTGAGACACGGGACAGGGTCAGCGCTGGCTGCCAGCGAGCCTGGGTGATGAGCTGGGCTCTGCTGCACATCCCTGGGGCAGCCACCAGCCCTGGGGAGCGCAGGAGGGATGCAGGGAGGGTCCGAGGTTCCCTCACCCTGGCAGATGTTTCCCCATCCCTACCTGAGGACTGCAGGAGGGGTGAAGGGAGATTTGGAGGTTTCCTCACCCCAGTGGATGGCTACCCCTTTCCTAACTCCTGACAGATGTGAAATGATGCTCTCCCAGCTCTAGCTGGAGAGGCAGCTGCAGAGCCAACCCACCAGGGCAGCAGCTCACCGAGCCTTGGAGAGCCCCAGGCAGATGGGGGTCAGGGGAGCTGCCCAGCCGGGAGAGGATGTGTCTGCAAAGGCCTCTCAAGGCAACAAACTGTACCTGTTATGCAGTTTACCCTTCGCATTTGCTGCCTTGAATGGCTCCTGAGCAGTGCCTGCCTCTTCATTTGAGATCTTTCAACAGCTGTCTGATAGAGAAGACCTTTATCTCGCCTCTCCCGGGCTCCCATCCAACACCAGTCTCTGGAGGTGGGGAAGAAGGGAAAAAAACCCAGAATTCACTCCTGACCGAGAGTCTCACCTAATCCACGGCGTGTGGAAAATTACTGCCACCGCACGGTGCCCAGCCTGGCCCCCTTCCACCCACGCCAGCCAGGGACTGCTCCCAAGGCTTTTGTGCCTGGGTTTTTTTCTCTCCTCTTCCTGCTGGGAGAATGGGAACTTCGGCGTTTGGACAAACCCTTGAGAAAACAACTTCACACGTGCTTGGGGCACTGAGTCGGTTTTTTATTTAATTTTGTCTCATCCTGAGACGGATTTGCCTGGAATTACTGTGCAGGCTGTGAAAGCCCCCCCAGCCCCCCAGCACAGTGCCCAGACCAGGGGCCATTCGTGCCAGTAGCTTTGCTGGGAGCCTGTTAAGCTATGCCAGCACTGCAGGCTGTGGCACCAAGCTTTGCCCCTCCCGGCATGAATCCAGCCTGGCAGTGCCACCAAGTCCCACTCAGCCCTGGCCACCTCACAGCCACACTTCCACCCCAGAGGAGATGATGTGAAAAAGCTCTCCAGGACAGTGCTGAGCTTCAGGAGAGGTCACCTCACTCCTCTGGTCCATACAGGCACAACGAGGTGAGGAGTCACCTCTGCCAGCCCAAGATATCTGCACAGGGACCTCTAGAAATGGAGGTTGCCCACTCTGGGTTGCTCCTGCACAGCCAGAGAGACAAAGACACTGCCAAGCATCCCCTGAGATCTGCAAAATGTCCTTCAGCATCCCACCATACCCTGGGACCCCCTGAAAGGGTTGTCAGGCACTGGAACAGGCTGACCTGGGCAATGGCGGAGTCACCATCCCTGAAAGAGTTCCAAAAATGCACAGATGCAGCACCTGGGGACATGGTTTGGTGGTGGCCTTGACACTGCTGGGTGAATGGCTGGACCTGATGATCCTAGAGGGCTTTTCCAACCTTCATGAAACCATGGGTTCACTGCTTGAGCCCTTGCTGGCCCTAAGGAATGAAGGCACCAGGCTGTGTTTGTGCTCTCCAGAGCTGTGCCATCAGCATCTCCTCTTGTCCCCAGCACGTGCAACTGCATGGTCCTATGACATACTCACCAGTCCTGGAACTGGGATTAAAGACACACAGGCACAGAGTTTCTTCCCATCTGGGTGCTCCGGACAGAGCTTTGCCTGAAGGAGGAGGTGCACAAAGCTTCACACCCTGCTGACTGGAAAGAAAGGATTGTTCTCCCTAGATCACAGTTGGGGAAGTTGAGTCACAGGGCAGTAAATCTCAGAGCTCAGAGAAAGGTGGTTTGGCTAATTTTGTCTTGCCTGTGAATAGCAGGCAGAAGGAAACACAAATGCAAATTGTTTCCTATGGCAAATAAACCCCCACATTTCACCTCCTGTGTTCTCTTTTCACATCATCCAATGGCCAGTTCAGACCGAGGCATTGCAACCCCTGTGCCATGTGCGACCCCAAACTCCTCCTCATCACTTTGGGATTGCTTGGATAGATCATAGGGAAGTTGCTTTCTTCATTGCTCAGATTATTTTGGAGCTATAAAGCACTTCCAGCACAGCTGCCAAGCTCAACCCGTGTGATCTTGCCCAGGGCCAGTGAGATCTGAGCCCTGGAGACACTCGGTGATGGATCGGAGGCCTGGACACACTGTGGTCACTCCTCTGGCAGAGCTGATCTCACCTCACCTGGGAGCTGGGGGGAGGAAAATCCAGAGACAAGGGTGCAAAGCCATTCCCCAGCTGGCAAAGGCCATACCTGCCCGTGCACATGCTGACTGTACAAATAAAACTGCAGCACCACTGCAGTGCTGCTGGTGCCAGGAATTTATGGTCCAACTGCACCTGAAGTCCCTGCCCAGACCCAGGAGAGGGGAAGCAGCTGCAGCCTGGCTGCCTGGGTGGAGAGGAGGGAATAAAGCCCTGCTGCTTTGGGTAAATAAAGCAGTGAGAGGCGGGGTTCACGCTCGGGTGGGTCACCATGGTGCTCCCCAGCTTTGGGAAAACCAACCCCTGGCACAGAGTCCTGCCACCACTGGCAGCCCCGGGGGCACATGGCACAGGACCAGCCCGCACATCACCAGGGGTCAGCTGCCATCACTGGCAGGATGCTCAGAGGTCCGTGGACTAGCTGGAATAATCTGCTAAGATGGGATGCTGGATAACGTTGTCTGAAGTGTCTCCAGGATTTAAGGCCCCAGCTCTGTGAAGGAATGGAAATTGCAGGATTGAGGTACCTAAATAAGAGCAAGGCACTTGAAAGCCTCTCTGGATCAGGCTTTTAATTTACCATTTAACCATACAGTAAGAAAGCCTCTTGAAAGATAAGGGCTGTGTTGTAGAGATGCATCCATCGAACCTGGTCCCCCTTTTCCATCGGTGCCAGGTGCCTGGGAAAGCGATTACAAATGTGGTTGGCATGTGTAACATTTGCTTGCTCCCCTGATCTCCAGACATTCATGGAGCAGAGTTTTCTGAGCTAGAGAGGTGCTGCCTTTCTCCTTAAGAGCTCTCCATGGGCTTTTTCCTCATGTCTTTGAACTCTCACACCTCCAGTAGGAAGTGGGAGCACCCGCTCCCCCTGCAGCAGGGAGCTCTCCTTAAGGATGCTCCATGGACACACATCTCCTCGGGATTCCTTTGAACCTGGCCCCTGCTAACTGTTTCACCTAGATCCCAGTTGATATATGAGAAAAGGAGTGAACAACCACCCGTTTTCTCCCTGCTGCTCAGAAGTGTCTGCTTCCAGGAGTGGGATCTTCCACCAGCAGCAAGGATGGTCCCGATGACATGGAAGAAAATGACTTCACACCCCTTGTCGTGGATGCCTTTGGACATTGTTTTCTTTCCCATCCCTGACCAAAACAAAGAAATGCAGGAAGAAAATTCTGTTCTGCCCCATTTGCTGGCTCACGGCAGTTCACAAGTGACCTTGGAGCTCCCCACTGTGCTGAGAGCGTCTCTGAACCTCAGCGCTGCTTCCAGAGCGGGGAAACTGAGCCACAGGGCAATTGCTTAGACTTCTTCTGGTCACCTGCTAACAAGACAGTTTAAAAAGGTTCCCAAAAACCAGTCTGGCCAGCACCACTGGGGCGTTTCAATTCTGCTTTCCTTGGGTGGATTTGTCCTCACCAGCACTGTTTATTCTCATTACAAGCTTTTAATATCCAGCACAGCAAGAGCAGGTAAACTGAGGCACCAGAGGGGCTCCTGCAGCCTAAACAAACCCCCACAAAAAGGTGGTAACACAGGTGTAGATACCCCCTTGTCCCCTGACCTGGCAGGACACCTGGGGACATGGGATGGCAGTGGCTGGGCAGTGGGGACAGGGCTTGGCAGTGGCTCTCAGAGGGGCTGTTCCATAGCCCGGCAGCCAAGGCAGGCATGCAGGAGCAGGGAAGCAGAGGCAGGGATGCAGAGGCAGGGGCACCACCAGCACGGGCTCCCCAGCCCCAGCCAGGCAGCTGATTAAAATGCAGTCCGGCCACCCCGGGCCTGTCCCCACCGTCTCCCGGCTTTAAATAATAGCTTAATTATCTCATTTACATTTGGCTCCTTTCAGGGAGGCACTGCAGTTGATTAACATTTTCCCTCCCGGTGTCTTGCTCTGCGTCCCTGCTCCCTCCCACCCTGCCCACGCTGCCGCCCCCTGCCCCAGGCTCCCTGTCCCGCTGGGTCACCCGGCCCCGCTGCCCCCTCCCCGCTCCTCCCGCACACTCTGGGCTCTCCGGGGCTCTGGAAATGCCGAGACCCATCTTGCAGATGGCCACGACAGACGCAGATGCTGGAGGATGGGAATCGGTGCCCCGGCTGGGCAGCTGTGGGATGAAGGCTCTCCTCATCTTCTCTCGCTGTCCTGCCATTGCTTTGCTGCCGGCGCTGCCCCTGATCTCTCCCCACGTTCCCACTTCCACCCCTCACTGGGTAGCTTTTAACTTTCTTTTTTATCTTCTCTTTTTAAATCTCCTTTGAACGCTCCAGCCGAACACTGAATTCCTTTGAAGAAGAAGAAAATGTCTCTGTGGGTTGCCCTTTCTCACCGGCTGGAGCTGTGAGAGATCCCAGTGCCCAGCCTGAGAGCCCCGTGGCTCCCCCAGCTCCAGGCACGTCCCCAGGGGTGTTCCTGGAGGAGACCAGGACTGCAGGCATCAGCAGCCCAGACCCTCCAAGCCCTGTCAGGTTGCCCAGAAAAGCTCCTTCATCACGTGGGGTCTCCAGGACACAAATTATTGTCCCCCGCCTCGCTGAAGGGGAGATTTTGCAACAAAATTTATGTGTAATTATCTTCCCAGGCCCCAAGGCCATGAGGCAGAGGAGGTGCCAGGAGGATGTGTGTGGACTGCCGGCTCTCCCCACCGGTCACACCACACCCCGAACTGGGACAGGACCTCACAGGCAGGGGCAGGGAGGTGATGCCACCAGAGCCCCGTGCCGCTGCTGCTGGGGGAGTCGGACGTGCTCGAGGCTCTTCATTAAACCTGCTTCCTGCTGCAGGAGCCCGTGGCCCGGCAGCCCCTCTCCCCCCTCCTCTCATCCCCCTTCCCTGGCTCCCCGCATCCCTCCCCAGGCTTGGCACAGCCAGCCGAGCCGCAGCACAGCACTGCAGACCCCGCTGCTGAATCCCAACCTCCTGCGTGACTGCCAGGCATTTCCAGAGAGTCCTATTGATCCTGCGGAGCCTCCAATCCCCCGTCCCCGCTGCTAATTTAGCTGGGACAGCGCCGTCCCCTCTCCCTTTGATCCGCTCCCTTCAAACAGCCCCCACTGCCAGCAGAGTTTGTGCTCGGTGCAGAGGTGCTCTTTTTGGAACATATATTTTTAATGGGGATTTCAGACGTGACGCAGGCACGAGGGAGCAATTCTCCCGTGCCCTGGTATTTACATATTTTCCAGCGCAGGCAGGGGAAGGTTGCGCGGAGGGAGCCCGGCAAACAGGAAGGAAAGGAGCTTTGTGCTTTGTATCGCCAGGGCCCAATTACAGCCTGAAAGGCGAGGAGCCCATCCGGGTATTGCCCTCTCCAGCCAGTCCAGGCTGCAATTACAGTCCTCGCCAGGCTCAGCAGGGTCTGGGAAAAAAATAGATCTCAAGAGCTTCACAAATGATCACTAGCTGGCTCTTCGGGGCGCGGGGATTTTAGGGCACCATCTGCTCGCTGTGTTCTGCCAGCACAGATCCTAAAAACTACTGGGTTTCACCTGGCTCCTGGAAGAGAGGAGAGCGAGGGAGAGCCCCAAGGCTCCCGCTGTGCTGGGAGGGAGGGAGGGGAGGCTGGGGCTGGGGAGGTGATGCTGCAGGGCTGTGGCTGGTGCTGCTGCCAGCAGGGCTCAGGGTGGGATGTGAGAGGGGATCCCACAGAGAAAAGGGGGTGGGAATGTGGAGGGAAGCTGGGATGAGGTTTCCCATTCCCACAGGGACTGACCTGCCCACGGAGGGACGTGACTGCCAGCCTGGGGCGTGCCCAGGCTCTCTGTGCTGCTGGTGCCAGCCGGAGCTGGCAGGAGCCCTGTGAGGGTGCCTGTGTCACCTGAGGGACAGCGCCCAGCCTGGCACCCCCGGGCAGCTCACACCACAGTCAGGTCACTTCTGAAGCCCACACAAGCCATTCAGGCCACCAGATGCCATCCCCCAGCTGCTGGTAGGCTTGGCTGCCCTCAAGGTGGTGCCCACCACGGGGACAAGAGCGTGTGACAGCAGAGGGTGGTGGCATTGCTGCCTGAGGACCTGTGCTGGGAGCCAGGGAGGGCTCTCAGGGAATCTGTCACTGTGACTGGGGGGACTCCCTCTAAGCTCCAGGCCACGTGCCTTTGACCACGGTAAAATCTGATGGCAACAGCATTTTCCACTGTTCCAGGGCAGTTTCTGGGCAATGATGGGGAAAAGTAAGCTGCAGAGAGAGTAGGAAAAGGCAAAAAGCGCTACATGGAAAAATAGATGGAAATATATGAGAATCATGGTGTGATTCATGGGCTGTCCTGTGCAGGGCCAGGAGATGGACTCAGTAGTCCTTATGGGTCCCTCCCAGCTCAGGATATTCCGTGGTTCTCTGATCCTGTGTAGTGTGCTAAGACCAGCAAGCTCTGGTTTGGAGCCAAACCAGCAAACACTGAAGTGGTGCGAGTGAGCGAGCCAGGTTTGACCTGCCAGGACTAAAGTAATGTGCAAGGGGAGGGTCTGTCCCACCAAACTGAACTCCTGGAGAACCACCACGCCGCTCTCAACACGTAGGAATTGTGTTTTCTTTGAAGCTCTTTCAATCTCCAAGTCCTGCCTGGCAATTATAGCCATTTTCAGGTCTGAATTTGCTGGCCTGTCTCTAGACATATGCTGGATGATACGATATGGAGCAGTTGGGCATGGATCTCCACGCAGCAGCGCCGTCTGCTTCGAGCGCTCCCGCTGTGGCTCTCTCTGCTCCTTCAGCTCTCTGAAACATACAGATTAATATCTGGATGTACAGGAGGCTGGCTCTGCGTCTCAGCACGGGCAGGGAAGGGGTAAACCCCAATCCTGCAGAGCAGGGAGGGTGCCTGGGACAGGGTGAGCAGTTCTGTCACCACAGCCAGCTGCAGGTCACCCAGCTCTCCCATGCTTTTCCCCAAAATGTTGACCATAAACATCCCAACGTCAGTGAGGAGGACCATGACTGTTCCTGCAGTCAGGGAATGGGATGTGGCAAGGTCTGTGAGGGACATTAAACCCAACTTTATGCCTTTCTTTCCAGGGTTGTCCACACAATGAACCAGGCACACATTTCCTGCTGTCCTCCCCAGCCTTGCCTAGGATTTCTGGGCATGAGAATCATTCAGAGAAATAGTGGGGCAGACCAGAAGATGATTCTCGTTCCCATCAGTAGGTTCCAGAGTTAAAATCAAGCTGTATCACGGCAAAGATTGTCCAAGGAAAGCAAGGCTGCACCCCCAGACACGGTGGGGTGATGCCTGCAGCTCCCAGCACACTCTGCATGTGAGGGCTGGCTCTGCCAGTCCCCTGCCTCTCCCTTGGCACAGGACCTGGCTCTCTGCAGGATCCCCTCCATCAGGACATGTTGCAGCATGGCTCAAGGGCAGATTTCCCTCTTTGGAGTGCACACTGAGGGTCTGACCAGGGTGAGCACCCTTGGGAACACCCCGAAAGGCTGGGTGGGAAGAATCCTGTCAGTTTGACCTACAGTTCATCCTGGAAGTGGCTCCTGAGGTTCCCACTCAGCAGCCAGGCACTGAGGGTGGCTCTGGGTCATGAGCAGGGCCACAGCATGTCCTGGCTGGAGCCCTGCAGTTCCACTGGCCAGCAGACCACCCTGTCCCATGCCATGAGCAGCCCTGGCAGCTCCCTGGGCTCGGGGGCAGTGACACCTGGCTGAGCAGGAGGAAGAGCCATTCCAGAGCTACAGGCACAGAGATCCCATCCCACATGGGGCCCAGTCCCTGCAGCAGGAGGTTCTGAGGGCCAGTTTGAAGGCCGGATTGGAGATGTCCCTTCCTGCACCTTGTTTCCTCTTTGGAGAGCTCTTACTGCCACAGGGACAAGAGGAAGGACCCACAGTGCCATGGCCTGGCCTGGGGATGCTCCAGCAGCTGCCAGTGAGGCAGAGGTGGCCAAGCCTGACCCTCACTGTGTTTCAGCACAAGTTTGGCACCCAGTGAGGTGTCAGTCCCCAGTGGCTCCATCCCAGCTCCCAGCCAGAGCCAGCTTTACCTCCCTGTGCAGGAGGGAGACCCTGGCCGAGCGTGGTGTCCAGCCTGAGCTCTCCTGCACTTTGCCACTGCCTTCCCTGCAGTGTGTGGGGTGGGGGCTGAGGTTATCTGGCTCCTTGGTGTCTTCTGCTCCTCCTGGTTTGGCCCTGATGGTGCCACGAGGGATGGTGATGGTTTGTGCATCCCTTCTGATGAGGTCTTGCAGTCCAGGAGACCCTGCAGTGCTGAGGCTGGGGGAAACCAGGGTGAGAGCCCAGCCTTGCCTGTGACCTTCACAGGACTGCCAGCACTGTTGTTTAAGGGCTGAAGGAGGTCCCGAATGTCAGTGGGAAATGTCACAATCTCTACACCAGGACTTCTCCAAGTCCCATCTTCCAGGGAGTCCCACCTGAGTGAATCCTGGACCAGGTCTCTGTCCCACTGAAACTCCTTCCCAGCCCCAAACACCACCAGTGGCACCATTTCTGCTGCCTCAGCCCACCAGCCTGTGCTCGGGGCCACAGGAGGATGGAGTCCCCCCTGGAGCCCACCGTGCTGCCAAGCCCTGGCCCCCAGCTCCCCTGCACACTGCTGCCCCTGAGAAGCCAAAGCCACATGCCTTGCTCCCGGCTGCTGGAGAAGAGCCAGGAACCACTTCCAGACTGCGTCACCATATTCATGGCCTCTCTTGGGCTATATTTAGTTTTGTGACTGCAGGTTTTTCTGGACGTCGAGTTGCTAAAGAACTGGCACTCCCCACTCAAAGCAGAGCACATCCCCAAGGGGGGCTGAGCTGGGAGTGGGGGCTGATGGGGGGGGCTGAGATGGGAGGAGGGGGCTGAGCTGGGAGTGGGGGGCTGAGATGGGAGTGGGGGCTGAGCTGGGAGAGGGATCTGCACAAGCAGGATTGGAGCATCCCCCAGGTGAGGTTTGCCCTGCTGAGAGGAACAACCAGCACGCAGCAATTTTAGCCCTGCCCGTCTCCTGTGCAGGGAGAGGGGGCTGAGCTGGGAGGGGGAGCTGAGCTGGGAGAGGGATCTGCACAAGCAGGATTGGAGCATCCCCCAGGTGAGGTTTGCCCTGCTGAGCAGCAATTTTAGCCCTGCCCGTCTCCTGTGCAGGGAGGTGTGTGTGGAGCTGGCAGCCTGTGCAGAGCCAATTTCGTTTTGCCATGGCCAGCAGATCTGGAGAGGATGTGAACCTCAGCGCCAAAAGCTGCCTCGCAAGGAGGTCGCAGCAAACGGGGAGGGAGGAGCAGTGGCTGTGCTGCACATCAGCCACTGTGCTCCACGGGCTTTTTATGAGCCTGAGCTCAGGGCACTGACTCAACCTGCACAGCCTCCCTCGGGTCCCCTGGGTGCCCCAGTCTGGCCTGCAGCACAGCAGGGGATGCAGGAGCGCAGCTCTGGGCATCCCTCAGGTGCAGCTGGGCAGGTGCCAGACCTTGTGATTCTCCTCCTGCTTCACTCTGATCCCTGGGACCATCCTGGGATGGACCCGTGCCCAGGAGGTGCCATGGATGGGGTATGGGCTCTGTCAAACCCCAGTGCAGAACAGGGGAGCTCTGAGCAGCCTGGTCTAGTGGAGGATGTCCTTGCCCATGGCAGGGGGTGGAATGAGAAGAGCTTTAAGGTCCCTTCCAACCCCAACCATTCCAGGATTTTATTTTATGATTCTGTGAAGCCAGTGCTTCTATGCTCACCTGGATGGAAAACACCTACATTTCTCTTAAACATATTTTCAGGATTCACCAGGAGATTAATTAACTGCTTGCAAACCCCAGACATTAATTATTGATTATTAAGCCAGTGCATGGTGATCCATGGTCTTAGACATGGCACAGCCACATTCTTCCAGCCTTCAGGAACCCCAAAACTGCTTTGGAGTTCATTGTGTGAGGAGGAGGAGCAGTCCTGGAACGTTGACCTCAACATAAAGTGGCAGAATTTCTCAGGTCAGAAGGGACCTCAGGAGGTCTCCAGTTCAACTTTCTGCTCCAAGCAAGGGCAGCTGCAAGATCTCATTGTCCAGTAGGGCTTGAAAACCTCAGAGGATGGAGACAGTACAGTTTTCCTGGGAAAGCTGCTGGTGACTGGCTGCCTCCATGGAAAAAAGTGTGTCTTTATCACCTGAGCTTCTCTTAACTTACCTCATACCTGTTGTCTCTCTTCCTCTCACCACACACTGCTCTGAAGAGCCTGGCTGTCTTCTCCATCACCTCCTCACAGGTACTGCATGTTTGCTTTAGGCCCCTCTGAATCCTTCACTCCTCAAGGACAAATCTCCCACTGCTGTTCTCATCATCCTGGAAAGGGGAGGAACTACCTTCAGAAAGAAAAGAGAAAAAACAAAGAAAGAAAAAATAAAAATAAAAAGATGAAACAAGATTACAAAAAAGAAAGAGAACTACCTCTAACTCTTGTGACCCTCTTCACTCCAGGCCCACTACAAGTGACAGCAAATGAGGGGATTCTATCCCATCATACTCTGGGCTGCTCTAAGAATCAGGAACAATAAATCAACTGACTTCAGTCCAGGATGTTCCCATCTCTTTGCTGGCACCAGATAACACAGGGCTGGGAATATTCCCAGCCTGGAACACCTCTGAAGGAAAAGAAACTGCAGCCTGCAAGGCAGGGAAGCAGAGATCCTTAACAGGTAAAACAAGGGAAAAGGAGGTCCAGAGTCTCAGGTAAATCTGTTAATCCCACAGTGCTTTCATTGTCCATGCTGCTCCTGAGGAGCCAATGCCTGAATGCACAAAGGGTCTGCACAGGGAAGCAATTGCTGCCTGATCAGCCTCTTGGCCTGGCTGAAGCTTCTGCCCTGTGCTGATTTCACAGACCCTCAGCACGAGCCAAACCCAAAAATCAGTGCTGCCATGGTCAAGGTGAGCTCTCCAGGAGGTGAGCTACATCTTTTTCCAGGCTGACAGCAAGATGAAGAGGGGCTGGAGGCTCAGGAGGTAGCTCCATCCATCAGGAGCAGATCTGGTATCACCACCATCAGCCACATTCCCCTGCCTCCAGCAGTGTCCCTGCAATGTCTCCTCAACCAGCACTGACCAAGGCCAGCCCTGGTCACAGAGGCAGCAGCTCCAGCTGTGGACAGGCAGGCTGGAGACTGGAGGTGAGCAGGGGTGTAGAAGGTGTGATGGAAACAGGAGGTTAAGAGCATGTGGAGGGCAGGTGGAGTGGGGAGGAACAGGACATAGCCAGAGGTGACCAGGCTAGAGTGACCACGAGCTTTGTGCCTGCTGGACAGGACCAGCTCCCACAACAGAAAGCCACTGGGAGCAGACACAAAGGTGAGAACAATCCAGGAAACCCTTGGAAGCCACCAGGAGACCTAAAGAGGGTCAGGAGATTGTAGGTCTCATCCCGAGCTACTCATTAGCCACAAGGACTCCGGCCTTTCAACCAGGCTAATTACTGATTGCTCCAAGGATAACACTTCCCACAGCTGCTAAACTTGCTGACACTGGGCCCTGGATGTCTTCTATTCTGGGAAGGGGGAGTGGAGTCTCCTAGTGTGAACTTGTGGAGCTGGGCAAAGCCACACTGGAGCAGAGATAAAGTCAAGGACAGCTGCAGCTGCTTGGCAATCGCTCAAAATGAGCCACGAGTCACTGACTTGGCTATTCTGGGACGAGCTGAAGAGCCAGAGCTGGGGAGAACGAATTCATGGCCTGCTCACACAGAAATGCACTGCAGCAAGCCTGGACCTGACCAGTGCCCCAGCACATTTGTCAGGGACCTGATGGGAGGCTGCAAAGCTCTGTCCCTGGTCACCAGCAAGGAGCTGTGGCTGCAGATCTGCCTTGGGACTGATCTACCAGAGCTCACAGGTCTCCAGCAGGGGAGCACCACGCAGCTCCCCAAAAGTCACAGAGAGAAATCGCTGCTTTGAGAACTTTTCAACCCTTCAGGTTGCCTGAAATTGGGTCAAAGCCTTTGCCCAGGGCTGCCATGCCTGAGAATAACTGCTGCTAAAGCTTCTAGAGAACCTAGCAGAGGTTTCCCAAGTCAGAATTTACTGGGGAATGGGGTGGATGAAGCCTGTGATATTCCCTGAATCTGCAACCAGTGACCAGAGTAATCCTCTCAAATCTTTGCCGAAGGCAAGGAACCTGAATTGGAACCTGAAGTGTTGATGTGCTGTATTTCCCAGCTTTGGGTGACAGCACTGGGCTGGGAGGCTCTGATGTGGCCCAGCAAAGGTTTGTTCCCTGCCTCCAGTACTGCCAGCATTGCTGGGACTGACCTGACCCTCCACACAGCCCAGTGCAGGTCACCTCCAGAGCTGCAAGGCTCAGCTAGACAATTAAGCTCGTTGGGAGCTCACCCAAAGGACACCGGGCCTTTTGAGGTCACTCACTGCATATGCTGGAAAGCAGATATGATCTCATTAGGCAAATATTTATGATCAATATTGTCCACACTCTGGCAGTGAGCAGCATCACTTGGAGCTAGAAGCTCTCCAGGGATGGATGTGGGTTCACAGAAGAGCCTGGGCTGAGCGTGAACCTCTGCTCACCTGGCTTGAAAACACCTACATTTCCCCTAAACATTTTTTTTCCACGATTCACCAGGAGATTAATTAGCTGCTTGGAAACCCCAGACATTAATTATTGATTATGCAAAAGATTTTGTTCATCACAGTTGCTGAGCTTGTCAGTGCTGAGGACATCAGGATGGAGAGGAAGTCTGGATGGGCCCTGGATTTGCCAGCAGTTTCCCATGGTGGGGCCTCTCCACAAGGTAGAACAGCTCCAAAACAGGAGCCAAGCGTGGCAGCGAGAGCCCAGCTCAAACCCAGCTGCCCTGAGGGCAGGGAACTGAGGCACAGGGCAGCATGACCCGTTCAGGGAGCAGACACGGCACCCCTGCACCCTGGGGCGCCTGAGCCCAGCTTGGCAGATATCCAGCATCGCCTCCCCGGCAGGGGCACGGCGGCTCCCCGGGCACAGCGCGGTGCCAGCAGCCCTCAGCAGCCCTCAGCAGCCCCTCAGCAGCCCTCAGCAGCCCTCAGCAGCCCCTCCTGGCCCCGGCTCCCCGGGCAGAAGGAGCCGCAGCCGCGGCGAGCGCGGGTGGCAGTGATAAAGCCCCTGCAACGCCCGGCAATTAATCTTGCGGAGCGGTGAGTCAGAGTCACCCGGAGCTGCCTCCCCTCACCCAGAGCCAGCCACCGCCGTCTCCAGAAGCTCTCGGCTCCAGGGACCTGCAGATGCCACCTGGCTGGGGAGAGGGATTTTTTTATTTTTGTGCTGTGCCATCACTGGATGCCCTCCGGACCTCCAGGGAAACAAAACCCACCGACAGCCGCATGTGCCCGCCTGTCTCTGCGGAGGAGCGGGGTGCTTTACTCCAGCTTCTCTGGCCATCAGGAAGGCGAGAGGCAGATGCCATCCTCATGATAAAGCCCATATAAAAAAGGTGTCAAAAGCCAGAGGGGAGGAGGAGGCAGGAAGGACTTAAATAAAGCCCCCGGGAAGGAACGGGTATATTTAACTCCCACCAAGAAAATGTCCCCGCACATTTCTCCCCTGTCCCCACCCCCCAAATCTGCGGTGCTCCCCAAACTTTCCCAAGCTTTCCCGGGGAAAAGCCTCTTCCCGCCTTGCCCTAGGCATGAATGCAGTTTGCAGTTTTAACAGCAGATGTCTCTCCTATTATGATTTATAAAAATGCTTAAAATAAATAATGCAAACATATTTACAGGAATGAATTCCTGCTCCTGAGCGCGTTTGTCACTCGGAGGCTCCCGAGCAGGAGCGCCTCGCCGCCTGAGTGCCTCCCGCACAGCCTCCGCTGCCCCCCCGCCGGCGCTGCGGCGGCTGCCAGCAGCCCAGGGCAGGGTGGCCAAATCCCAAATCCCCCCCATCCCCTCCCCAAACCCCGGGTCTGGGCCCACACCGGCGTTTCAATACAAATGTTGTATAATCAACGTGTTAAATATTTAAAATGGTCGTGCAGGAGAGCTGCCCGGCGGTGCCTGATTTCACACATCCTGACAATTTCACGGACCTCTGGGCTTACGTTTCTTGGCAAATAATGAAAGGCGGTGGGAGCCCCCTTCCTCGAAGGGCGCGCTGGGGAGGTTTGCCCTGGCCGCAACTCCTCCAAACGCGATGCGACTCGCGCAGCGCCGCTCCCACCTCCGCGCCCAGCCATGTCCAATGCTTTTAAGCGTGACCTTCGCGCGGGGCGGATGCAGCCGTCACGCCGCCGAGGTGACTCAAAGGCAGAGCGGGGGGCCGGGGAGGGGGGCACGGCCGGGGGCAGCTGCCTTCAGAGCCGGCGCTTCCAATGGAGCAACTTTTTTTTTCCATGGCCGCTCCCGCAGCCGCGCTCTTTCCGGCGCGGTGCACACAAAGAGCCGGCGTACCTGCGGTGATGCGAGTGGCCCAATTACCGCTCCGCACCCGGCCTGCCCGTTTCCATAGCTTCACAGCACAGCGCTTCCCTCTCCCGAGGCCATCGGAGCAGGACCCGGCATCTTATCAGCGATCATCCTGCCACGCAGCGCTCCTCCGGGCCCTACCTGCCGACGGCCAGTCTCGCTGGCAACGCAGGATAATATCTTTTCCCACCAGAGCCGGGCGATTATTTCTTCCCGCTGTAATTTTGTCTTGCTTCCAAAGCCGCTTGCATAACCGGTGCCGAGGAAGCAGAGCACAAAGCAGGGCAGCTACAGGAGCTCCCGAGCAGGGGATGGGGTGAGAGGCTGTCCCGACCCTGAGGACACCCCGAGAGGCTCTGGTGCTTCAGTCCTGCCGAAGGAAGGGTGACAGGAGGCATCAAAAAGGACTAATGTGTCTCCCTGGCCAAACCCCACTGGCAAGCTGTGAGGCTGAGCCGAGAGGATAGGGAGGTGGGGGGCAGAATTTTCTCCCCACTGAGCCAGATCCTGCCTGGGTGAGAGGTCCATGGGAGCCCAGAACCACAGCCTCTCAAAAAAGGCACAGAATTTGGGCTGGAAAGCCTGCTCCAGGAGGAGTGGGGGTGTTTGTGGCCTTCTGAAGGGGTGACTTGCTCCAGCTCCTTGCCTTCTTGCAGGTTGCCTTGGCAAGGAGCAGAAGCACGGGGCGTGTAGAGGCATGAGGTGTCTCTGCTGCAGCCTTTGTCATGGAGGAGAGACACATTCCAGGTAGCACAAGCAGGAAAACCGTGAACTGAATACCCTGACATCCTCCAAGTGAGGATCTTGTGTCCTTCCCTGCCACAGCCAGCGCTGCACATCCCATCCACCCCATCCTCCACATCCCAGCTCCAGAGCTGGATCCGTGGGCAAAGCCAGGAGAGAGAGCTGCCAGCCTGGTCAGAGGGCCGTGGCCATGCCAGCCATCACACCCTGCCCAGCCCAGCAGGACAGCAGCAGCACACACAACAAAGGCTGCTCAGCACTCTGCATCCTCTGGGTGTTGGTGTAGGAAGGGCAGATCCCCACTTGGATCCATCACAACTTCCCGAGCAGGCTGCAGTTGTTAACACTAACAGCTCATCACCAAAACCTCTGATTTCAGAGGGGCTCTAATTATTTCTCTCTGGTGACCAGCAGTAGGACCTGGGGGAGTGGCTGGAGCTGTGTCAGGGGACACTTAGGTTGGATATTTGGAAAAGGTTCTTGTCCCAAAGGGTGCTGAGGCACTGAACAGGTTTCTCAAGGAAGTGGTCACAGCCACAAGGCTGACAGAGTTTGTGATGTGCTTGGTCAATGCTCTCAGACAAACGTTGGGATTGTTGGGATATGCTGTGCAGGGCCAGGAGCTGGACACAATGACTCTTATGGATTCCTTCCAGGTCAGGATATTCCATGATTCTATGATTTGGGAATTTGAGCTCCACCTGAAAGGACAAGGAGCATCTGTTACCTTGGGAAGAGCAGTTTTTTTGGATTTCTCTGGGATTAGAGGAACTCTGTGACTTTTCACTTGCCATCTAGTAAAGTAATTTATATCAGTGGATAAAACCAAGAGCCTCCTGCTGTTCAAAGCAACACTTTTTTTGTTTCAGAAAGAGCATCTAGAGCAGTTCATTTTGGGTTGACCCAAAGTTATGTCTTTCCCTTGGGTTTTTGATTTAACAGCCCAAACAATACAGCCCCACTCATGCTCCCAGCCCAGGGACAGTTTTTGCCACACATCAAGTGCCTGCTTGAAATTTTCCATGCTTTGTGGCTGAGTCAGACTACATTTTTCTCTCCAAAATTTAAGCAAAAACTCATTTCTGAGAAGAGAGCTTTGCCCATCAAGCAGGACCATGAAGCTTTCCCACAGCCTTGCCAGGAATCAGGAATGAGATGGCGGTGCTGGGCCTTGCTCCATTTCCCAAGGAGCTGCACATGCATTTGGAGGAATTATCAGCCTCTGGGAATGGTTGTTTGCAGAGTAGCTTGCAGCCTGGAAATGCCACAGAATTTGCTCAGCCTCTGGAAAACTGGGATATTCCAGGGAGCAGAGGGCAGCCACGAGGATGGACAGGGTGGAGCATCACTGTGCCAGCAGCTGGTGCCCAGGGAAAGGGCACAGCCAGGGCCTGCAGGGATGAGACGCTCCCAGCCCTGGTGATGTGACTCAAGGACTTTGCAAGATGGAGGTGGAATGTTTGTGTTTCTTCTTCTTTCTGGATTTTTTTTCTTTTTCTTTTTTTTTTCTTTTTTTTTCACATAATCTCTCTCTATGAGGTTTGAAAGCTGCACCTGCAGGACAGCTCAGACTCTGGTGTGAACTCACCTGCCTCACACCTCGCCCGTGCTGGTCCAGCCTCCTGGATCCCACCTGGGGGCAAAGAGAGGTGATGATGCCACGGATGCTGCAGACAGAGAGGCTTCCTCCAGGAGCTCACACCATCAGAAGGGTTTCATTTCCCAGCAGAGCTCCAGAGGCAGCTGGAGAGGGAGGCAGGGGGCACCCAGTGAAAGCAAGCAATGCCACTGGGGCCAAAGAAATCCACAGGACCCTGAAGAAGGAGCAGGACAAGGCTGACAGACTCAGGAGTGCTCGTGTCCCACCACAGCTGTGCTTTCTGAGCCAGATTCCCAAGCTGTCCCACATGCCTTGGGTGGCACCAGAAGCACCTGGGCACCGGGCAGTGTGCCAGCCCTGTGCCTGCCCTTCAGGAGGGCTGCAGAGGGAAAGCCCCAGGGCAGCTCCCCAGCTTCCTGCAGCTGCTGCTGGCTGAGAACTGTCTGTGCTGGGCAGCAAAGGCACGTCCACCCTGCCTGTGCCCACAGCACTGCCTCACCCAGACGGGACAGGCTGTGACCTGATTGTGGGAGGAACAAAAAGGCTCCCAGGCAGCAAATGCAGCAGCCCAGGTTGTGCTGGGTGTCAGCTCAGCCCTGCTTGGCACGGACATGACTCAGGACAACCAGCACACTCCTCTGAGACAGCTGCAGCAGCAGAGACATGGCAAGTGAGGTCCATTTCCCTCTTTTCCCTGCTGTCCTGGAGCTCTGACACTGCCAAGAAAAGCAAAGATGCCCAAAAACTGTGACTAGAATATGAATGTGATGTTCAGGCTGTGGCAGTGGCTGTAACCCAGCTTGAACTCCCCAGCCATCCTGAGCTGCAGGCAGCAGGGATGAGGCCAGCCCAGCTGAAAAACCCTCCCTCCAGCCCCAGCCCTCCTGTCCCAGCCTGCCAAAAGCACCCCTTTGCTTGCCCACAGAGCTCTCCTGCCTGCCTGTGCCACAGCCCGCTGTCCTTGGCATCCCCAGGGCACAGCAGAGCTTGTGGCAGTGTCTGAGCAGATGCTGAAGGAGAGGGAGTAACCCACATGTGGTCATGTCTGGGAAAGGTCCAGGCCACTGGGTTTGGTCGTGATGCAGAGCAGAGTGAGGGATGTGGACGTGAGAAATCCACCAGCTCTGAGCACAGGGGGCTGCACCCGCAGACAGTGAGGGGGTGCCAGGGCTGGACACCCCTGCCTGAGGGCTGTGGTCGGTGGGGCCCCGCCAGCCTCCAGCTGTTTGGCTCTGAAAAGGGCCAGAAACCTCAGGAAAGGCTTCTGCACAGTATATCCAGTGGAGCAGACTGCCTGGCCCTCCCTTTCCATGGGCAGAACTCCTCCACACTCAGCCAGCTCCGGCCCCACAGAGCCCAGCTGAAGAGCTGCTGTTTTTCCACCCTCAACACAGCAGAGCAGAGGTTTGGGATGAGGCAGAAGGGCCACACTGGACTGACAACATCCATGGAGCAAGACTGAGCTCCCAGGATGCAGCTCCCGTGTGAGCCGTGCCTTGCTGCAGGGACTGTAGCTGTTCCAGTCATGGTTTGGGGGCAGCTTGCCCCACTTTGGAGATGGCATGTCCATGGCTCGAAGGATGCTCCAAGGTCCTGTGGGCAGCAGAGGCTTTGCTGTTCCTGGGCTGGCAGAACAGCCTGAGCAGGGCTTTGCTCTCCAGCCTGGGCAAGCCAGCAGCTGGGAGGGAAAGAGGGAAAGGAGAAAGAAAGGCTGCGGCAGATCTGCTCAACCGGGGCTGTGGCAGCAGCGGGATCTGTGTTAAGAGCTGGCTTCCCCAAGTTTAGGAGGCTGAGAGATGCATGGAATAAATTACTTGTGACACTGACTCCCACACTTGCAGACTCACGCGGGGTTTAGCACCAGACTCCCGGGCAAGGCAGCGCCGGTTATTGAGGTCAGGGAAGTCGGGTGGCTAAATCCCATCTGGGGCTGAGGCACAGGGCTGGGCCAGCCTGGGAGGCAGCCTGGTGCTCCGGGGGGCTGTGCCCCCTGGCACCACTGCCCAGCACCCAGGGCAGCCCGGGAGTGCTCCCGTCACAGCCTGGGGGGCAAATAAAGGAATTACCCTTTATTGCATGGAGAGGAGAGGAGAGGAGAGGAGAGGAGAGGAGAGATCTTGGTCTGATCCAGGAACAGCCTGGTTTGTTTTGCTGCTGGTTTCTGAGTGGTTTCACTTATCTCTTTCCTCCTCCACTACCTGGGGTTTCAAATGCTCTAGGGAGATGTCTCCATTAACCACAGTTTTCTTTGGCAGTTATATTTCATTATAGTCTCTCTTCCCACTAATCTTTCCCAGCTTTTGTTGTTGTTATTTTTATTATGATGATTTTCACAAACCCTTTGTTTCCAGCCATACTTAACCTGGCCGTGTCCCTTTAAATACCACAGCCTGGGCAGAATAGGGGATCAGTCCTTTGACAGGAGCTAAAGTCCTGTTTGATCTGGATTAGATGCTGATTTTGCTTACCAGACTAAAGACCGAGGGGGACCACGCAGAGCCTGTGTTTGCACAAACCTGCCTGGTCGCATTCCTCTTCCTGCCGTGTCCAGCCAGGGGTGAGCGCGGGGCTGAGCACACAGCGTGAAACCCAGGCGGATAAGCGGTCACTTTGTCTGGAGACGGAAGAAAATGGAGCTGTGGGGGCAGAGGTGGCGGCTCTGCACCATGCTGGGGGTGCCCCGAGGTGCAGAGTGTGCCCAGGGTGGGAGCAGGCCAGCACCATCACTGTGGGCATCCTGCAGCCCTTGGCACTGCTCGCTCTGGAGGCCCAGCTCTGACTCGCTGCCCATCTTAAATGGGGGTCCTTGATGGCCCTTCTCATGGGGGGACTGGGAGGATGTGGGAGCACCCAGACCCCACCATTCCCCCACCCAACAGATTGTGTTTTCTCCAAGGATTCCCATCTCCTCTGTGTCCCTTTCCCACCCCCATTTCCTGCCTCTTCCCCTGCCCTTTTCTCTCGTTCCTCTGCCTACAGGAAGAGTGTTCTCTCTTTCCCTGTGCACTCCCCATCCCCTCATGTCTTGCCCTGCCCTGGCCCCTTCCCCCAGATCAGCCCCAAGCTCCCAGGAGTGGCTCTGCCTCCTCAGCTGCCCTGCAACCTCACCCTCTGCCACACTCCTGCTCTTTCTGGAAGGCACCACAGCCAAACCCTGCCCCAGCAGAGGTGGCAGGGCCACCAGCCAGCTCAGGCACTCCAAGGGTTGGAGCTGGGAGGGGAGGGAGGCAGGGAGGCAGGGAGACCCCATCACACACACACACTTGCAGCAAAGCCAATTTATGCCTCCCCCTGAGGCTGTCTCGATGGAGAAATGTCAGGACTCACGGCCAGGCAGTGAGCTGTGCTGGTGGTGGGAGCCCTCCCAGGCCAGCAGAGAGGCAGGAGCTGGGGCTGCACCTCATGGTGACCCCAGGGCCTGCACCCCGTCCTTCATGGTGACCCCAGGGCCTGCACCCCGTCCTTCATGGTGACCCCAGGGCCTGCACCCCGTCCTTCATGGTGACCCCAGGGCCTGCACCCCGTCCCTCGCTGCAGTCAGTGGGGAGCACACAAGTGGGATCTGCCCCAGGCCAGTTTTGCCTCACCTGCTTCAGCACCAAAATAAACCCGGAGCGAGGAGAAGGGCGTCTCCTCAGGGAGTCAGAGCCTTGCTGGGGCAGCATCTCCCATCTGGCTGGTGCTCAGGTCACCTGGCAGCAGGAGACCTGTGCCCACGATGGCAAGGTGGAAGGATGCCAGTGGCAGTGATGCCACCAGCATGTGGGCGCCCAGAGGGGACAGGGCACAGCTGGGAGGTGCTGAGCTGTGCCAAGCACTCCTGCTCACTGCCAGGGTCCAGCTCTGCTAGAGTGAGGTGGGACCTGCAAGATCTTCATGGCCATCAGTGTCCTGCCTGGTGCAGAGCTGGAAAATGAACTCTGCTGGAGGTGGGCAGTCACGGCCGTGACGCTGCTGGAGGCATCGCTGCCCACAGCAGGAGGAGCTTCAGAAAGCACAGGGCAGCACGTGAGGAATGAATGCCTGTAAAGGTCAAGCAGGATGCACTGATGGAGGCTCTTGGCTCCCGGGGCTGGGCTTGGCTGATTGTGCTGCAGTCCCAGCCTGCCAGGATGGAAAGCAGGTGGGTGCTGGCATCACCCCTGCCCACTGCCAAGCCACCCAAGACAAGAGAGTGACACCTCAGTGGCAAGGGCGGGTGAGGACATGGAGAAACCCAGGGTCGCCCAGGGCTCTGCCAGGGGAAGAGGTTGCTGTGATCTGGCAAGGGCAGGGATGAGAGGGGAAGGTTGTCCCGATGTTTCCCTGTCCACAGGGAATCCTCATGGCAGGAGGTGGCCTTGTGGAACACCCTGGTCACTGCTCCTCTTCAGCCAGAAGTAGGAGAACAGGCAAAGCCAGAAACCAGGTAGGACCAGATGGAGCATTTTAATGATTTGGGGCGTCTCATCCATGCTTGCCCTGTTCCTGCACCCATCCTGGATCTAGTAGAACCTGCCCTAAGCACTTGTTGGCTCATGGGTTTGCCAAGCAGACACAGACCAGCAGCTCCTCCATCCCTGACAGGCCTGCCCCAGGCTCCCTTGGGCTCAGGGAGAGGGCCTGCAGGAGAAGCCAGCTGCAGGAGAAGCCAGCCCAGGGGGCTCAGAGGCAAGGCAGGAGAGGGCAAAGCATCCTTCCTTCCTTCCCCACAGGCATCTCATCCTCCAGCCCTGGGTCAGAGGCACAGGGGGGCTGCAGGACTGGCTGAGGGGACAAGGACAGGGCAGCCTGGTCCTGTGTCCCCACTGCCCATGGTACCATCTGCACACCTCCACTGCCCATGGTACCATCTGCACACCATCACTGCCCATGGTACCATCTGCACACCTCCACCAGCACTACATCCACTCCCAGCATTTTGGTGGGGGGGGACACAACTGCCCAGACCCATGCTTCACCAGGGCTGTCAGCACCAAGGGCTGGCCAAAAGCGAGGCTGGCTGCAGGCTGCAAACCCCAGCCCGGGCTGGTGGCACCTGTCACCTCTGCTAAGCCCCTGCTCAGCCGCTGTCGCCCGCCCATCGTCACCCAAGGGCTGAGGGCTCGCGCCGCGCCAGCCGCTGCCTCCCTGCCCGTAACACCGCGTCTTGCACCGAGGAGCCTCCTCCTGCTGTCACAGGCCGACCTATTTCTCACAAATCCTGACTGCTCTGGCCTTAAAACATCTTGACGCAGTGTTGAAACCGGCCTTGCACCGCAGCCAGTCCCTGCTTAAGTGGGAGTTGCCGTGCCTGGGAGAGCAGCAGGGACCGGGGAGCACCAACGTGCTCCTCAGGAGTAATCAGGCATTGAACGTGGTCGAAAAGAGAATACCATTGTTCAAAACAGGACCAGATTCCTGGTACTAAAAGTGATTTCAGCATTTATTATAATAAAAATAAAGGTCTAAAGCATGGGGGTCCATGGGCTGAGTAGGAGCGTTCCAGTGGAGGATGCTGCAACGCCTGAGCTGGGTCTGCTTCAGCAGAGATGTCCCCGAGGTTCCAGGGGCAGCAGCACACCTTCCCTGGCTCAGATGCCCCTTTTATCCTGTTTTTGTCCCTTTGGATTGGTTTCTGTTAGGATCCTTCATTTGCATGAAGGTTCAAGGCGCTTGACTGGCCCAGTGCAGTTCTGTGGCTCGTTTTGCTTTGTTGGCAAACCCATGAGTGGTGCACTTTACTTAGGTGTAATTTCTTATAACTACCCTTGTAACCCATTTTACTATAACCAAACTAACAGTACATGCTTAACAATTATCAACTATTTTACAACAGTTTCTAACCTATCTTTGGCACCACGGTTCAACCAGGCTAGAAGGTCCTTGCTGCCTGCAGCCCTGGGCTGCTGGGTGTCGTGGATCTCTGCTGGGGCTGAAGGAGCTGGCAATGGAAGAGGTGTCCTCCTTCAGGCAAGCACAGCCAGCACACCCCAAGCAGTCACCCACTCTGTGGGGTGGGGAGGGAGAACCTGAGACTCCAGCCAAGACAGCTTCTCCGAGGAGGCAGCACCATGGAGCTGCAGGCAGGATGCCAGGCCTGGTGGTGCTCTGGTGCCCAGGGCAGGGGGACCTCAGGCAGTTTCTGTGCAGAAACCACCTTGTGATGGCTGCAGCAACATCCCCAGCCCCCTGCAGAGACACAGCAGGACGGCCAGCCAGGGCCCTTGGCCAGCTGGAGCCACAGCTTTGCCTTGCTGGGGTCACAGCTCATCCCAGGGTGGGCTGGAGGGATGCAGGAATGGGTGTCAGCTTCTACCTACGGAGTCCTTTCCAAGGATGCTGCTGGGTAAACATCCTCCTGCCCCAGCTCAGGCGTGGGGAGATCTCAGTGTGTGGTGGTCGGCCAGAAATCCTGAAATTCCCAGAGGTGAAGTGATGTGGATGTCAAGCCTTTATCATGAATAAAGGATCTCCCATGGCTCCTCTCCCCTGAGAAAAGCCCTTTTCAGTCTTGCTCTGCTGCAGACAACACAGCATCCCACAAACCTTGTGGGACCCTCCTCCCCCGTCCCACACGCCAGCATGCAGTGTTTGTGGGGAAGAAGCCAACACAGAGCTCACTCCCTGTGGAGAGTGTGCAAAAAGCTGAGGAATCCTTAGCCTGAATTCAAAAACTCCACAATCTTTTGGAAGAACTTCAGCCAAGGCTGGAAATGGGCCTGGAAAGCTGCCATGATGAGTGTGACACCAGGAAGGTCACCTGGCCAGCTGCAGGGAGCAGAACTTGGGAGGCTTATTTCAATTAATGGTCCCGGCTGAGCTGTCCCAGCAGCCCCAGGCTCCATCCTGAGCCAAGCCAGATGTGTGGCAGTGAGCATCCCCCTGACTGCCCGTGCCAGGGACCCCCAGGACACCTGTATTGATCCCATCCAGCTGCTGTGGGGCTGCCAAAACCCCAACCAAGCTGGTATCAGCTCAGCCCAGCACAGGCTGGGAAGCACCCAGTGATGGCCCTGCCATGCTGGATGGCTCTAACGCCTGGCACCAGGGCTGGCTTGTGCCCACAGCCCCCTGAGCTGTGATGCGTGCCTACCAAGGAAAGCTGAGCAGAGCCCACCACCCCAACCTCCCGCTGCAGTGCTGGGTGTGAACCGGCTCCCCTCCCAGCCGCCAGGATTGGGTGCTCACGGAGGTTCCCACCCCACCACCCGGTCCTGCCTCCTCCCTGTCCCCTGGGTGTCCCCGCAGCGGCAGCGGGGAGGTCACCCCGGCCGGGCGAGCCCGCCATCCGGCTCAGCCGGAGCACGTTCTGTCCGGCTCTTCCTGCATCCTGCCCCGTCCCACGCCGGGGGCAGGCCAGCCCGGGCTCAGCCTGCTGCCACCAGCGACAGGCTGAGACCCGGCACGGGGGACACGGAGCGGGGACACCCTGCAGCCGAGCCCGGCGCCCCACAAAGTGCTGGGTGCCCCTGTGGCAGGACAGGACACGTCTCTGGCACCACTGTGAGGGTTCCAGCTCCTGCCACGGCTCACCCCAGAATCCATCCTCTCCCCGCCAGGCCGTTCCACGTGGAAAAAACATCACTGCTGGTCAGCCCCACACCAGGGTCTGGCCTCACCTGGCATCACTTGCTGGCACCTTGCCACGCCACCAAGGCCGAGCGGAGATGGGGACACGGCTGTGCCCTCTGTGACAGCACGCCCTAGGGCCACAGGCAGGTTTGGTTGCCCTTCTGCTAACTCTGTTTAATGAGGATGTTAATTAAGAGAGACTCGAGGCCAGCCCTTGTGGTAGCGCCCAGGGTTGTCCCTCAGCGCCGTGCCGAGCTCGTTATCATCATCCCGTGTGCCCCGTGTCACCTGGCTGCCAGCGGGCACCCTGGGGACAGCAGCCCTGGGTGCCACTTCCCCAGCAGCAGCCGTGGGGACAGCCCAGCACAGGGCTGAGCCTGACGGAGGGGGAGCATGGAGGAGGGGATGGGTTCACCCTCGGGGGATGCCTGAGGTCCTGCTCGTTAGGCAAGGCTCCAGGCCAGCACAGGGCCACCTCCACACCCTGACCTGGGAGGCAGGGACGGAGCCCAGCACGGGGGTGAGCTGCAGGTGGGGTGGAGGGCAGCCAGCACCCCACATCCCACCTCCCCAGCAGCCCGTCCCACTCGCAGGCAGGGTTTGAATCCCACATCTGATTCTTTTCTCCCTAAGCTGTTTACCTGTGTGGGGAAGCCCTGCTCCCTTTGTCCCCTGCTCCCTTTGTCCCCTGCTCCCTTTGTCCCCTGCTAATGTCTGTGCCTTCCCTGGCAGCTCCATATCCCTGCTATCATTCTCCTCCCCTGCTAATGCCCACAGTCCCTGCCAGCACGGCACTGCGGGGCTTGCTGTGCCATGATGGCATTTCCCCAGGCATTGCTCCGTGCCACAACAGCCCCAAGCACAGCCCTGTAGTGGGTGACACAGCCAGACCAGGGTGACATTCCCAGCAGTCCCCAGCCCCAGCTGTGGGTGGGATGAAGCAGCACCCACAGGGGATCAGTGCTGGGGAGGGGGCTCTGTGTGCTGCTCCCCAGGATACTCTCCCAGCATGGGGTAGGGGCTGGATCCCTCCAGGTGCCAGGACTGTGCCTTCACACAGCCCCAACCCTTAGCCACAGTCGTAAAGAAACCAGCCAGACTCCTTTTTCCCAGACACCCCCACCACATTCCTGCTAAGTGCTTTCGGCTGTGCAGCAGCACGGCTTGGGAACCAGCTCCCGGCAGCCCCTCGCCAGTGCCACCCTGCTCGGAGCAGAGCCATGCACCAGAGCCCTGCTGGGGCACGACCAGGGTCTGTCTGTCTGTCCCTGCAGGCCTTGAGCTGTGTCACCCACCACACTGGCCCAGCTCCATCACTGTCACCATGTGCTGCAGTCATTCCCACACACAGCCCAGGGTTCAGCTCTGCTGTGACCAGGGTGCCTGGGCTCCAAACCACCCAGAGCTGCAGGAGCAGTGGGGGAATGCTGCTGGAGAGGGCATCTGGGGCAGCTTTCCCCACGGACTTTCTGCTCCATGCCAGCAGGTCGCTGCCGGGCAGGGACAGAGCCCACGCACCGCCGTCACCCCCCTCCTCCGGGTGCACATCTGGCCAGCAGATGCTGGCCCAAAGGCTGGCTGGAGCTGGGGACAAAGGCTCTCGCTACCTCCTCCCGGCAAGCAGAGCCAGCACTGCCGGCTCCAGCCGGATCTTCCTCTTGCCAGGCTGGGAGGGCCCTGGAGCACCTCCAGGGGACTGGTAGGGAGCTCCCAGCCCACCTGCCTGGCACGATTCCCAACACAGCACCCAAGCACCGGCAGCACTTGTCCATGGTGGGCCCATCCAACATCCCCTCCACCCCAGACAGCTCCTGCTGATCCAGAACCAACATGAGGCCAGACTAGAAAGCCATCCCAGAGCCCACTCACCTTTGGGAGCTCATTTCAGACTTGTCCCAGCAACACGAGCCTCACGGCAGTTCTTCATGGCACTTTAATATTATTTCACCAAAACAAATGTTCCTGGTACTGCTGGGCAAAACTCCAGGCAGGTCAAGGAAATATCCCCAGGAGGAGCCAAGGCTGGCTTAGCCCAGCACTGCCAGATTAACCGTGGGGATTTAGCAGCCAGGGCGACTCCAGCTCAGCTCATCACACCGTCCCACCACGCTGGTCCCCACAGCCAGCAGGGCCACAGCACGAGGGCCACCACCACTGCTGGGGGGCCTGGAGGGCTGGACAAAGGGGTGGGAGAGAAATAACCAAGCTGGAAATCATGACACAAAACATGCATTCATTTTATTCACAAAAACAGCCTGGATCGCTAAAACATTACAAACAGCATTTCAATTTAATGATGGAGAGAGAGCTGGAGAGACTGGGGGGTGAACAGAAGAGAAATATCACTTTGCGTAACTGCTTCAGCACAGGTCCTGCAATATTTGTTTTATTTTGATTTTAACTTCTGTAAGTTTACAAAAATTACTTCTAGGAGTAAACCATTGCAATTAGGAGGATTTTCTGTATGCAGCGTTTCTTGTTCTATATTAATAAACTAACAACGACCTTTTTTTTGCCTTTTTTTTACTCTTTTTTTTCCTTTTTTTGAATTCCACCAGTTGTGTAGCAATTGTTTTCTTCCACCTTTTATACCGACCCTCTTGTGGGTTAAACTTCCAGAGGTGAATGGCGAGGAGAAGGGATACTACATCGCTTTAAACATATTCTCATTTATAAACATGAAGTTGAGGCATTCTAGAAACTATCCACTCTATTGTATGATGGGAAAGAATCAAATAAAAAGTATAAATGAGGGTGCAATTAAACAACTGTGCTAAATTACAGTAGTGCTTATTAGTAACTAGATTTTAAAAGGTTACTGTAAATTTACATTCCCTACACAAGTACTGCATCTTTCACACATAAACAACATCAACACCAAAACACAGAAAGAAACTGATTGTCCATACTCTGTCTATTAAGTCTTGGTACTTTACAGATCCATTGTTTTTTTCTTTTAATTATTTTTTTGTTTTTTATTTGAAAAGCAGTTAAATGTCTGACTAGGACTCGAAGATGTTAAAACGAACGCAAAAAAAAAAAAAAAAGAAAAAAAGAAAAAAATTATAAAAACAGGAATGAGATTTGCGAGAAAATATTTTTGGTTCTAAAGAGACACAGGTGCATCCATTCATTTCAGCCAAAAATCCCTTGCCTGAGACAACACAAGCAAGCAGTGACATTGCACTTGGATGACAGAGCTTTGGGATTCCCGTTCCTACTGGAACCATCTGAACGCGGCTCCTGTAGGAAGCATCACCTTCTGGAAAGGAAGAGAGACAGGGAGGGGGACAGAAGAAGAAGGGACAAGGCGTTAGGTTGGGTCCAGCACAGGTGTGCAGCGCCAGGGCTGAGCAGCCCCCCTCACCCCCACCCCAGCACCCCGGTCCCCAGCCTGGGACAGATCCAGCCCGGGCTCACACCCTTTGATGCTGCTCTACATCCCAAAATTTCCAACCCATGATGCCAGCAGGAGGGAGATTGGGATCCCCCTGCTGCCAGACCCCTCCCTGGCTGGGCACCAGCACAGCAGCTCGGCCATTGTTCCCACATCCCCGTGTCCCTGTGTCCCCATGTCCCCGTGTCCCCGTGTCCCTGTGCTGCAGCTGGCACAATGGCACAGCCCCCAGCTTCCCCTCTGGCCAGCGGTGAGCACAGTGGCTGGGCTGTGGGCAGTCCACATGGCCTGGCACAACCTGGCACAGTCCCCTCACTGCCAAACCCCACAGTCCCTGCCATGGACGGACAGACAGACACCCAGAGGACAGAGCCCACGCACCAGAGAGGTTTGGGAGCACATCTGGATGGAAACTGGGGTAGGGAGTAGGAGCTGAATGGGCCTGGGGACACCAGAGCAGGAGCTGCTCAGGACATGGGAACAACCTTGACCCCAACAGAGCAGCCCCAGGCACCACCAGGTACCTCAGCACCGCACAGGGAAGAGGGATGAGTCCCACCAGGCTCAACCCCACGGCCAACAAAGGGCACAACAACAGACAAGATCTCTTGGAAGCCACCTCCAGGAAAGAGGGTGTGGGGCCAAGCCCCAGTAGCACTGTGGTCTCTGCACAATGTTCATGAGAACATGGGTGGAGTGTGCAAGGACCACAATGTCACTCGGTGCCAACAGCCCCAAACCAGGCTGAGCTGTGCCAGCCAGACACACAATCACCACAGGATCACCACACAGTCACCTGAGAGGACCCTTCAGGTCCCATATCTCCAAACAAGCGAGGGACACTGATGGGGAACAGGCCACAGTGACAGGTGTGGTCCAGCAGACTGGCTGCCATGGGGCAGGGGCACAACACTGAGCCTGTGTGCAGGGCTGGGACACCTGATGTAGCATCCTAAGAGTCAAACCAGGCACATTTTGGTCCCTAATTCCATGCAGGAGTCAGCCAGATCTCACTGCGTCCTTCTCTTGGATCAAGACACCAACCAAGCCTCAATGGAACACCTGAGCAGCATCACCCCATCCCTGCAGGAGGAAGGGATGTCCCCTTCCACAGGCACAACCCAAACACAGGGCCTGGGCAAGCGCAGGGGCACGGAGGGCCAGAACGGGCAGGAGCTGGTGGTGCCACCAGGCTGCTGACAGATCCTACCTGCTCCTGCTCCCAGCCCATGCTGGGGAGCAAACTGAGCTGGGGCAATCACAAACTGCAGGCATTACCCCTTCCCCAAGGTGTACAACACGTAATCAGACATCTGGGGAGGCACAAGTGCCTGTGCCCAGCGATGCTCAGGGCTGTGGCACTCCACCCTGACCATGCTGGATCACTCTCTAGGCACTGAATGCAGAACAGGCAGGGCAGAGCAGGGTGGACTCCCCAGCAAGGGCCTCCTACCCAGATCCATCATCCCAGAGGAAAGAGGGGAGACAGAGGGGGCTCCTCATAGGTCTGGAAGGAGATGTCTGATAAATACCTCTGCTCCTTTAATGTTAAAGGAAGATGAACAACCAGGTCTAATGTGGATGCCCAGGAGAGATCCCCACAATCACAGACTCACAGAATGGTTTGGAGGAGACCTTAAAGATCATCTCATTCCACCCCCTGCCACAGGCAAGGACACGGCACCTTTTACCAGACCAGGTTGGTCCAGGCCCCATCCAACCTGGCCTTGGACACTTCCAGGGATGGGGCAGCCACAGCTTCTCTGGGCAACCTGTGCCAGGGCCTCAACATCTTCATCATAAACATTTCTACCTTATGTCCAACCTCATTCAGTTTAAAATGCTCACCCCTTGTCCTCCATGGCCAGAGTCTCTCTGTGAGGCTGGCATGAGGGTGACAGTGACCCTCACTGGCTCTATCTGGGGCACCAGAGCTCTTCAGCACAGCTTCTCTGGATGGAGAACAGCTCTGGCGAGTCAAACCCCAACTACCCATGGCCTTCATGTGACCTGCAGCTCTGCAGACAAGCCCAGGGTGACCTGTGCAGGGCTGGCCAGCAGCCCCCGCAGCACAGCCAGGGTTGCTGGGGCTGGCAGAGCCCAGAGGAGCCCGGTCAGTGCAGGGACGTGCTGCTGCCTGCTCCCAGCACCCAGCCTGGCCGGTCCCAGAGCCCCAGGCAGCCCCACCACCGCGGGACACCAGCGGTGACCGGTTCTTCGGGCTCTGTAGATGTGCAGATAAAGCTTAACGGCCGCTGAGGGATTCAGCCCGTTTTTTACACCACCATAAAGGTTTAATTCTATTTTTTTTTACTGCTTGATTTTAGATCAATGTTTAATCGTAGCTGCAGCCCCTGTCTGGGCTCTCCGAGGACATTCCTCTGGATGCACAGGGGTGGCAGGACAGAGACACTGTCCTTCCTCTGGGGGGCAATGGCATTGCCCCCCACAGACAGGGACAAAGCCTTGTGAATGATTCAGCCCCATGTGAAGGGACACTGAATGGCCTCTTCTGTCCCAGTGTCCAGTACAGAGGTGTGATGGCACCCCACCAGCACCAGCAGTCCATGGAACTCTGCATGCTGGCCCTCTCCACACAGGTGTCCAGCACAGCACAGCACAGCTGCTGGTGGGTGCCCTGCAGTTGGCCCAATGTATGAGCAAGGCTGGCTGACAGGTTAGATTCCACAACCCAGCTTTGACCCAGGTGACCTGGGACACTGGCCGGGGTCACGGTGTCCCTGTCCCTGCCACAATCTTGTACAACCCTACCAGGGTCCACACACAGTGGATGTTCTGAGGCAGGGGATGGTCTGTCATGAAAAGGGGACGGTGATGCCCTGGAGTGACCCACACCTGCCCAGGCGTCCATCCCACCTGCACGGTGGCATCTCTCTTGAGCCTCAGCACAGCTGGTCATGCCCAGGGGAATGGGGCTCATCTCTGGTGGGGCCCAGCCCTACCAGATGCAGAACCCTATTTCAGTGGCCTCAATTTCCCAGCCAGTCATGAGATGGAGAAATCCATCACAGGGGTGACTGTTCCATGGGTTCCTGGTGCTGTTTATCACCCCCAGACCCAGCGGTGGGAGAAGGGAGCAACTCCTCTGGCTGCTGCGAGCTCCGAGTCTATTGACCCGCTTTAGGACTCTTTGGAAGAAATGAACTTTTTTTTTCCCTTTCTCCCTTTTTCCAGATCACTGACTCAGCAAATTAGAACAAGAATATAATTTAGCAATACAGCGGTTTTTGAAAGACACAGTCCCCCCTCTCCTCATCCCCACCGCCCAAATAGATTTTTTTTCCCCTTCAGTATTCATTCAGAGCTGATGCTAATTGAAAAACGTAGAACATGGCTAAGGGACCGGCGGGCTTTGCTTGCATTGGGACCACCAGAGGATGGGCAAAGCTCTTGTGCCAGGAGGCACCATCCAGCTCATGTCCAGGTGACTTTTTAGCCTGTCTGTCTCTCCATGGGGATGTGCTCACCAGAAGGAGGAAGCACACCAGCATGGCTGAGAGTGGGGTCAGCTCACAGAAAAACCAAACCTGGCTTCAGCACAACACCTGTGTGTGCAGGAAGGGGGAGGCTCTGCCAGAGCAGCGTGTGCACGGGGCACCCCTGCCCTGCTGGCACCAGCAGCTGCCCACGGCCCCCAATGAGTTTCAGGCCCACACAACCCAAGTCACCAGACTTTCCCTGCAGTCCCCACATGAATGTCACAGCTCCCCAGTGGATTTGGCAAGGTGGCACCTCAAGCCAATGGCTCTCCTCCAAAGCCAAGGACATGCACAAGCAGGCCATGGTGGGCAGTGACAGCCTGGGCACCTGGCTCACACCAGAGAACCTGGGCATCCCCAGCACGAGCAGGGATGTGCCTGGCTCTGCTGGGTGCTGAAACAGGAGCCCTGCCAGTGGGAACTGCAGCACTGCTGCCACAGAAAATCCAGCTGCTGCCTTATGGACTCCTCCCGGCCCGTCCTGGCACAGCCACTCCACTGGGGATGCTGCCCAGTGCACACTGCAGCAGTTTGCTCCCAAAACCAGGGATCATTGTTCTGCTCAGAGCGGAGTGAGCTGAGGGGCTGGGCTTTGCCTGCACTGTGGCCACAGGTTTCATCATCACTCATTACCCCAAGGTCTGCCCCAAAAATTCATCCCCCTCCTCTGGGGTTAGATGTTGCTCCCCAGCTCAAGGAGCTGCCACCCCCTGAGGACAGGGGATGTGTCACCAAAACCCCAGCAGAGCCCTGCTGCTGCCTGTGCTTGCAAAGGGGAGAGCAAAGTCCAGTGTGCCCAGGGAGAGACCCCAGCCCTCCTCCCCACATCAATCAACCCCAGTACATAGCAGGGGGTGGGGACTGGGGCACTGGGCAGAGAACACATCTCAGGGTGAGAGCTGTTAACGGAAAAGGGAAAAATAAAAAAAAAGTAAGAAGTACCAGGTGTTTTATTATCTAGGGCAAGATCCAAACCCAGGAGCGCAGCCCGAGGAGGGGTTAGGGTGCCTGAGAGGGGCCGGTTACCTCCAGTGCTGCAGAAGGCTTCTTTTTGAGTTCTTCACATTTTCGGAATTTGCAAATCTGGTGGCCAGTTTTGCGATTCCTACAACTGCTGCACTGCTCGCAGTTTATCCGTCTTCGGCAGGGCGGGCACATGCCGCATCTTTTCCGTTTCTTTTTCCCCGAATTGATGGCAGATGCCAACTCATTCTGCATGGGATACTCTGCCAAGCCAGCCATATGGAGCGCGCTCTCTGCCAGAAACACGCCGGCAGGGGTCATAATGAAAAGGCCTGGGTTGATGGGAAAAGCCCCCAGGTAAGGAAAATCAGAGGGGCCGTTCATTGTCTCTGCAGCTGAGACTGCCTCCATGTCAGAGATACCAGTCCCGTGCTCGCTTGTTAGAGGAAGATGCTCCTGTACCACTCTTTTGAGCATTTCTGTCGACTGAGCAAACTGTTGGAGGGCGGTCTGTCCTTCTGAGGAGAGCTCCGACATCCGGTCTAATTTGCTCAGCATACTAGAGATGTTTTTGTGCTTTGAGGTAGAATGACTTTTATCCACAGTCGCATCGTTGCCATTAGCTAAGGGGTTGCCTTTCTCTGAATGTTCGCTTACCGAGCTGCTGCTACCAAAGGTGGAATAGTGGGAGAGTGGACGGGACTTCTTAAGACTTTTGTTCAAAGGTTCACTTATTATTCCACTTTTGTTCCTCCTCTCGGAGTTGACAGGGGGTTGAGAGTCATCTTGGTTATTTTTTTCCGTCTCTGGCTTGTTCCCAGGGTCTTGATGGGAGCCCGAATTTGACATGGTGCCCGGAGCACAGCAACCAAACCAACCCCAAAATTAAAAATTAAAAAAAAAAAAAAAAAGCCGAAAAACCAAAAAAAAAAAACCCCAACAAAAAAAACCCCAAAACCCACCCTAATGCCAAAGCAAAAGACCCCCAAAGCCCTTCTGGTAGCACTGGCCCGCCAGCCACCAGGGACGTTCAGACGGGGCCGCGCATCAACGGGGCGTCTCCTCCCGCGCTGGCTGCGGAGGACTCAGGGTGCTCTCAGTGCACAGACATACTCTGCGGCTCTGGGACACACCACGCGGCTCTGGAAGGAGAAAAGAAAAGAGAGTTAGCGCTGGCAAGAGCCAACAGGCTTTTCAAAGCGGCTCTTCCTCCCCCTGCCATGAAAATCTCAGCGCTGCGAACAAAGGAACTCCAGGGAACGGACCTCGGTGGAGATCCGTTCCGCTGCTCTCTAAAAGGGTCGCCATCCAGACAGAAGTGGGGGGTCACAGGGGAAGTCCTGGCCTGGTAGCAATGGCACTCCGGTGCTTAAAGACTCTCTGTGCCCGGCTCTCCTCCCCCAGGGACAGCAGCCCCAGGGAAGTCACGGGGCTCATCTCCCGCTCCGCTCCAGCGGCGTGCGGCCCCACTCCGGATGGGACTGCCGGCGCCAGCGGGATGCTCCCGGGCCAGGAGCTGGAGCTCGTGCAAGGGGTGCCTGGTTCCCACCCAGCAGCCACCCTTGTCCCCCAGGCCAAGTGCCATGGAGGCAACAGCCCAGCTCCCACAATCCCAGGGATGCTGCTCACCCGGCTCCGGCTAAGCTGCACCCTTCTCCTCCTCCTCCTCCTCTTTCTCCACCTGGACCATTGTCCCTGAGCCAGCACTGGGCAAGGGAAGGGAGCCACATGGAAAGTGGCAGTGTCCACTTTCAGGTGTCTCAGGGATCCACAGCATCCTCCTCCAAACCCCACCAACAGCTGGAGTGTTCACCCCAAATCCCATAGGGAGCTGCATCATCCAATTCTGAGTCACTTGGAGCATCCACTTCCAAAGCCCATGGGCAGCCATGGTGTTCACCTCCAAATTCCCATAAGAGCTGCAATGTCCACTTCCAAATCCTGTGGACAGTCACGGCATCCACCTCCTAACCCCACCAAGGGCTGCAGTGTCCATCTCCAAACCAAACAGGGAGCTGCAGCATCCACTTCCAAGCCTCATCAGGAGCTGCAGTGCCCACCTTTAACCCCACAGGGAGCCACAGCATCCACCTCCAAGCCCCAGTGCTGACCTCCTGCCATGCTCCAGCATGCGCAGCACACGTGCCCAGCTGCTCCAGCAGCGCCATGGGCTCAGCAGTGACAGCAAGAGCCTTCCTGGAGCGGATGCTACGCTGCTGTCCCTGGGGCGACCAGGGCAGCTGGGTCCAGTGTGGCTGCAAACACTTGTTGTTGTGAAATTCCTCCTCCTCCTCCCTCCCGAGCACGCACGCACACAGGCACCGCCAAGTAATCAGGCTTTAGAGGAGAAAAGCTGCAGGGCTTAATGGAGCAGGAACCCACGTCCCCACCCCGGCGGCAGCTGGGGGAGGGTGGCACTGGGAGGAGGCCCCTTGCCCACCCCACCCTCCATCCTGGCTATCCCAGCACCTTCCTCTCCAGGGCCCAGACGGGGATGTGGCCACGTGTGGAGAGCTCTGCTGAGACCCTCACTCCTGTCTAGGGGTGGTGCAGCACAGCGAGGGGCATCCCTGCACCCCCACACCCCACTCCTGCTCATCCATCACCCTTCAGATCCCCTCCTCCAGTGGGACCCCAGGAACCCCACAACAGCCCAGGAGGAGCCTTTCCCACGGACAGAGCTCGGCGTGGCCCTTAAAACGCTGATGGGGGCAAGGTCCTTGTGCCAAGCACCGCGGTACCGGCTGCGGAAGCAGCCCCGGTGTCTCACTCCGGTGCCAGAGCCGGCTCGCCCACGGAGAAACCCCCCCGCCCTGGCGCTGAAAACCGCTTGCTTCAGCTGCTGCGGGATTTAAGATGCAGCGCGGATCGATGCAGGGCTTGGGCTCCAGCCGGGAGCTCGCCAGGCCACGTGGGGAGGGAGGGCTGCGGCGGCAGGACGGGCTGCCCTTCCCCAGCATCCCGCTCCGTGCCAGGCAGGGGGATGCCGGGCAGCCGTGAGGTGGGGTGCACCCCAGAGGGATGGCGGGGTGCTGGGGAGATGGGCGAGCTGCTGCCATGCGGCTGAATCACCCTGTGCCAGGGAGGGGGGGGACCTGTCCCTGGAGACCTCAGGCCGGGTCACACCTCGGTGCCGGCAGCAACGGGCGCTGGGGCCGGCGCGGGGAGCGCGGCAGGAAGAGCCGCGGACGGGAGGATGTGAGATAAAGCGCCCGGTGCTGTTATCTCACGCCTGCCCGCGGCCGCCTTTCCTGCGGCCCTGCGCCTCTTCCGCCCGCCCCGCGCCGCGCACGGAGCCAAGAGCCCGGCCAGACCGGCCCGGGACTGCCACCCTGCCCGGGACTGCCACCCTGCCCGGGACTGCCCCCGCGGCCGCCTTTCCTGCGGCCCTGCGCCTCTTCCGCCCGCCCCGCGCCGCGCACGGAGCCAAGAGCCCGGCCAGACCGGCCCGGGACTGCCACCCTGCTCGGGACTGCCACCCTGCCGGGACTGCCACCCTGCCCAGCAGTGCCACCCTGTCCGGCACTGCCACCCTCCCCGGGACTGCCACCCTGCCGGGACTGCCACCCTGCCCGGGACTGCCACCCTGCCGGGACTGCCACCCTGCCCAGCACTGCCACCCTGCCCGCTGCCCCCGGGCACCGCACCCGCGGGGCTGCCGGAGCTACGGGCGGTCCCCAGCCACGGCTGCTGGAGATGCTCGGGCAAAGAGCAGGGTCCTGCCCGCCTGGGTCTCCCCACGGCCCCACAGGGGCTCCAGGTGCCAGCGTGGGGAGGACACCAGCTGAAGCCATGGCGTGGTGACCATTTCCACCAGTCCCCATCTTCATCTGCAGCCAGACACACCGTCCAGCGCCCCTGGCTGGTCCCACCATGGCACACGGATCGGGTGCCAGCAGCTCTGAGCCCCCGCTCGCCGCCCCCTCCCACCGGGGCGATGGCTGCACAGCCTGGCACGGCCCCCGGGCACCCGCGGCTGCGGGACAAGGCCACCCCAGCGCCCCCGGTGCGGCTCCCCGCACCCACTGAGACACCGGGCACTCAGCCCCAGCGGCGCAAGGCAGTGCCCGCTGCTGGCACGGGGTGCGGCGCCGAGCCGTGCCGAGCCGTGCCAGCGGCGCCACCGCACAATCCCGCCATTGTCCCGCCGCCGCTTCGCCTCCGCCAGCTCCCACCATCTGCAAGCACCCGGCGCTGCCCTCCAGCCCCCGGGGCCACCGCGCCAGCAGGCGCCGGACACCGCGGCCGTGCCAGCTGGGACGGCTCTGTCCCCACACTGTCCCCGCCAGGCGCCCACACCGGGGGCTACGCGGCTAGTTCACCTAAAGGGGGGTCCCCCACCCTGACCCCGCGGGACCACCCAGCCCCGCAGATCTCGCTGCTCCTCGCCAGCCGCCGCCCGGGCCCGCCGTTAATTGCAGCGGGGGGAGGAATTAATGATCTTAATCCCTTCTTTATGATTGACCCGAGTAAAGACTGTGAGGGCCCCCCCGTCCCGTTTCTGCCCCTTTTCCGGCCCCCATCCCTCGGGGAAGGCGCCGGGCAGCGTCATCTGGGTCCCTGTCGAAGGTGCTTAGTCCCGGCCTGGCATTAAGGGGCACGTGATGGGCTCCCTCGCCCGGCTCTTTGCACCGGGCAGCTTAACAGCCTGGAGGGACGCCAGGGTTCAAGGGGACACCACCAAGGTCGGGAGGCCCCAGCCCACGACCAGGGGTTCCCAAGCCTCTGCAGGACACTGTTCCTCCCCTGCAACCAACCCCCTGCCACATCCAGGGATGGCACATGTGGAACATGTCCTGAGAAGCTGTGGCTGCCCCATCCCTGGAAATGTTACAGGCCACACTGGATGGTTACCCTGTTAGTCCAGGGTTTGGAGTAACCTGGTCTAGTGGAACATGTCCCTGCCCATTCAAGGGGACACCACCAAGGTCGGGAGGCCCCAGCCCACGACCAGGGGTTCCCAAGCCTCTGCAGGACACTGTTCCTCCCCTGCAACCAACCCCCTGCCACGTCCAGGGGTTCCCAGGGTGAGGGATGGCACATGTGGAACATGTCCTGAGAAGCTGTGGCTGCCCCATCCCTGGAAATGTTACAGGCCACACTGGATGGTTACCCTGTTAGTCCAGGGTTTGGAGTAACCTGGTCTAGTGGAACATGTCCCTGCCCAGGCAGCGGCTGGAATGAGATGATCTTTAAGGACACTTCAAACCCAAACCATCCTGTGATTCTGTGATTTCCGTGGGTCATCCCAAAGACCTGGAATGCTCAGATGGAGCAAGGCAGCTGTGCTCTCCCATGACCCTGGTGGGAAAAAAATGGGGTACTCCTCTACATGGGTCTTCCCCCAGTTCTCAGCCCCACACCACCCCTCACCTCCTTCACTCTGCCCCAGGGCTCCCTGCACCCTAGCACACAGGGGACTGCTCTGCAATAGTCCTGACAATGCCAAAATAAATAAAGGTTGCAAAAGGATCATCTCTGGTGGTCCGGAAAAACCCCTGCCAGGCAGGGACACCGACTGAGAGTCCCCCCAGTTGCAGGCACCATTCACTGTCAGAGGGGAGCAGGAGAGGAGCTTCGCTTTTCCTAAAAAATGACAAGCTGCAAATTCCAGCTGGCTCCCCTGTGCTGTCGCTGCATGGCTGGAAAGCCATCAGCTCCCGCCGATCTAAAAAGTCTCGTCTTCAAGAAAGAACTTCTGCTTTCCTTTAATTTTAAATAAATCACCCTCCTCCCAGAAAAGCCGCCGGTTGGTCAGCCGTGCACAGACACGGCGTAAAGGGAGAAGAAAGCAGCAAAGCTGAAGCCGAGCTGCTCCCGGGCTCTGGAAACAAAAGGAGAAAATCAAAATTCGCCTTTTTTCTAATCCCTGGGCGCTGGGTGGGCACTGGGGGCGGTGGCTTTGTCCGCCCGCAGCAGACGGAGGACGAGGACGGAAGGGACCCCGGCGTCTTTTCAGCCTGGAGAAAGGCTGCAATTGTCCCCTCTGCCGCGGTTTTGTCCCCACTTCCTCCCCCTCGCCGCGTGGCTGCCCGCCCAGCATGGCCCCCACCTCCTCCCCACCACCATCACTCCCTGCTGATGGATGGGACAGACAGACAGACAGATGGACGGACTCAGCCGTGCCCACCACCAGAGTGTGCCCCTCTTGAAATCATCCCAGGAAAGATGTTGGTCAAGGGAGGCTGCAACCGGAGGCACCTTCCCCTTGCAGCTCCAAAGAGGGGCTGGAGGTGATCCCTGTGCTCCTCAGCTGGCCTGGCCAACAGTGGACAGGACCTTGAGATGGCCAGGAGCACGGGACCAAAGGTGGTGAAAGCCATGCATGGGGAGACAAGACACCCTGGAGGCATCCTGGTGTCTGAAACACATCCTGGGATGACAACAGCACCACAGTCCTGTAGCACTGCCACAAGGCAGAAGGTGCAGCAGCAACCCAGGTCAAAGGCTCCGGAGAACAAGCACCACCAGAACAAGGTTCACAGCAGCTCCAGCCCCAGCACCACAACAGCTGATTCAGCTACCAGGTGCCCATTTCTGCAGCACAGTCAAACCTGCTGTTCCCTCCACCAGGTGACACAGGTCAGCTGAAACAGGCGGTGATGTCTTTTCACAGCCTCAGCAGCCAGATGTCCAGCAGCAGGCGAACCAAGAGAGAATTCAATCCATGATCTCCCAAGGCTGATTGCCCCTACCGGACACCCATCCATGGTGCCTGATAACCAGGTGCCTGAGGCAAAGACAAGCCTGTTATTTGCAAGCCATCATCTCTGTCAACCCAACAGCCCCCAAGCTCTGCTCTCTGCATTCATCCTCCCAAAAACTGGTCCAGCCAGAAGATCTACTCCTGGACGTACCATGGAAGTTACCATCACCCACCACCTTTTCTCCAGACATCAAGAGAGGACACCCAGGCCTGGGGGAGGTTTGAGCAGTGCTGTGAATGCTCAGGCTCACCCTGGCTGGGTTAAAAAGCCAGAGGTATGACAGGTCAAGGTATGACAGATTGCCAGATGGGCAATTCACATGGACATAGCTCATCTCCTGTGCTCCAGAAATCCTTTGAAGGGCTAGTCATGGCAGCCACTCTGCTTGTCTCTGCTGCCGAGGTGGCACTGAGGGATGTTAAGAAGCCAACTCCTGAATTAAAAAGGCTATGGAAGATTAAATCCAGCATCTGGAGTTTGCCCTGGAAGCAGATGGCGAATCATCATGGTGCACAGAGTGGCTTTCACCCGTCTCCTTCTCGTAAGCAGCCACTCGGCCTGCTGGGTGACGTGACCCAGGGTGGGCCAGGATGTGTCCTGCCAGGCACATCCTCAGGGACAGCGTGGCGAGGCCATGCCACATCCTGCTGAGCAGGCAGGAGGTGATGCCACCTCCCTAGGTGGGCTCCCTCCCCCAGGGATCCAGCAAGGGCATATTTTTCCCCACTGGTGCTGTTTTTTCCCATGTAGCCCCATGGCTGCTGCAGGCTTCCCAATCTGCTGGCACAGCCACACCCAGATGCCTGACTCAGGCGACACCCTATCACCAATCTGCCCTGCACTGCCGAGGAGCTTATCATGGTGGAGAGGACAAGGCAGTGCCCAGGGATACCACTGCCTCCGTGCACATCCTTGAACCTCACCCTGTGGCCCTGGCACAGCTGGAGCCACCACGGTGGGGACCGGCCTGCGCCCGGAGCTGCCCCAGCTGGGAAACGTGGCTGTGTCCTGCCTCCGCGGGGTGGTGGTTACGGATTAAGGAGTCTTAAATGTCAGACGACCAGGCGCTCCCTCGAAATCCACTTATCTCCGCTGCCACTCGGAGCGGCCAGAGCCGGGCGGTTATGGAGATAACGCGATTTGAAGCGTCCACCCGAGCATTGCAGGGCTGCGGGTGCCCTGCGGACAACGCCAGGCACCTCCTCCCCTCCTCCACTCGCCCAGCTGCTGCCCAGAGAGCCGGGTGATGGCCACGCTGCTCAGCCCGGGGGCTGCACCCACCTGCGTGGTGCCCCCCTCCCCAATTCCGGGGGATGAGGGAGGCTTGGCAGCCTCGGTGCTCATCCATCCCCCCCTGTGCCAAAGCTGCACCAATTCGCTGCCCAAATCCTAAAACGACTGTAACTAAAACCTACCAGATTGAGCCTGGGGAAGAGCCCCCCCCGCCTCTCCCCCCTCTCCAAATGGGATTGAACAGATCTGCTCTCGCACGAGCCCAGCTCGCAGCCAAGCAGCATCTGACATTCACGCGCCGTGGCACGGCTCTGCCGCTCGCCCACTCCCCCCGGCTCGCATCGCCCCGGAGACGCGCCAGCAATCCCAGCCCAGCACAACACCCCCTGTCCTCTGCTGATCCCCTCCAGACCTTCTGCAGGGACTCTCTGGCCCTGCTACTTCCCCACGTTCTGTCCGCCGAGTGAGGTCCCCAAGGTGATTCAGGGCTGGGAGGTTCAGGGGGCCAGGCAGAATGACCCCAGGGCACGGGGACAGGTGGGCAGGGGCAGGCACTGCCCAGTGGCAGATGCCAACAACAACGGGCATCCCAGCAGGACCCCCAAAGAGGTGGGGGGCTGAAGGTGGCTTTGCCCCGGGGAGACCCACAGGTGCCTGCCTAGGCCAAGCTAAGATGTGTGAATTGCTCTGTTAACAGATGGGGTGATTACAGCATTAATTACTTGGGGTCTGACCCACAACCAGGTCACAGAGACACCCTTGGCATGGGCAGAGTGAAGGGAAGGGAATTAAAAACCAGGGGAGGAGCTGTAGGCACAGTCACATGGGAATACTGGATGGCAAAGAGCCCCAAAGCCAACAGTGCCACCTTCAATGGTGTTCCAATCTACACGTGCCACCTCCAAGTGCCACCTCCCATGGTGCCCAAATCTATTCATGCCACCTCCAACTGTCACCTCCAATGGTGCCCAAATCTATTCATGCCACCTCCAAGTGCCACCTCCAATGGTGCCCAAATCTATTCATGCCACCTCCAAGTGTCACCCCAAATTTTGCCTACATCTGTTAGTGCCACCACAAGTGCCACCTCCAGCAGCGCCCAAACCCATCCGTGCCATCTTCAAGAACAGCTCCCACCTGGAGAGGTCCCCTTGTGCTCCCAGCCCTCTCAAAACCTCATCCCTCCCCATCCCACCAGGCAGCTCCATGGTGGCAGAGCACAAATAGAGAGGCTGCTCCAGATCCCGGGAGAGCTGCCACCCATGGCACCTGTGTCACTGTCACCACTGCCACCACTGCCAGCTCAGTGCACTTGAGTTTGGCCATTAATGGGTGGTGGAAACCTTATGGTGCTCAGTGATGAGATCCCAAAAGCCCATGATCCCCACTCCTGAGGGCAACCGCTTTGGAAGAGGCACTTGTCCCAGCAGGAAGGCGACGGCCCCATGGGAAAGCCGCCGGCCTCGGAACGCGGGTCCGCAGACGGCAGCACTGACAGATGTCTGAGAGGACGGCGAATAATCCCGTCTTCCTCTGGGAGGATTCGGGTCGCCCTCGCCCTCACCGGGGGTTTATCCATTGTCTGGATCTGCCGGCGGTTGTTATTTTTGGTCAGCACCACGTTTTGCTTGGCCTCGCTGGCAGGAGGGAAATAGGAGGAAGAAGAGAAAGGGGAGGAAGGCTGCTTGGCCACGGCTTGGCGGGGGGAAGACCAGCTCAGCTTTGGGAGGGGGCAGTGAGGCACCCCACAGCCCTCAGGGAGTCCAAGGTGGTCTCTTCCCAGCCCCACAGCCTTGCTGAGCACAGCCAAAACTCACCACAGTGACAGGGCTGGCACCATCCCATCCCCAGCGGTGCCATGGCACGTTGCTTCCAGTAAGCCCAGTGGGCTGGAGAGGCTGGAAAGGTTTTGGGGTACAGGTTTTGGGAGGTGCAGGTTTTGGGGTACAGGTTTTGGGAGGCAGGCAGCAGTCAGGGTTCTCTCTGTCACCAAAAACCAAGCGCAGGGGAGTCCTCTGAGGGATGAGCAAACCCTGCCTGCAGACCCACATGTGTCTCAGGTCCATGCAGACAAGCCAAAAAAATCTGAGTAGCTTCAGGAAGACAGATCTCCAACCTGCCCTGACCCCCTGGGCTGTGGAGTCCCATCCCTCACACCTCACCCTCAGCACTGCAGCATCCCAACAGCATCCCAGCCCTGCTGGCAGTTCCCATCCTCCTTGGTAGCTTGGAGCTCACCAACATTGCAGGGTGCAGCTGAGATCTGCACCTGGATCACTACAGAGGCACTAGTGAGACACAGGTCACCCAGGGCAGCTGTGGCTGCCCCATCCCTGGAAGTGTCCCAGGCCAGGTTTGGAGAAACCCTGGATAGTGGAAAGTGTCCCTGCCCATGGCAGGGGTTTGGAATGAGCTTTAAGGTCCCTTCCAACCCAAACCATTCCATGATTCTGTGATTCTATCCTGCTGAGACAGGTACAAGGAGAGGCAGAGCTGGGGTAAGAGCATCCAAGAGGATGTTTCTAGGGAGAAGACACAGAAATGCCTCAAGACTTTGCTTCTCCCCATCTCCCCAGCAGCAATGCAGGGAGTATCCCCTCAAGGCAGGGCTTGCCATCCTTCTCCACGTCTTTCCACCACCTCCCAGCCTGCCTGCAGAGCAGGAATACAGGATAAAGATGAGTCCCCGCTCTGTGGGATCTCGCTCCTACAAGAGATGGAAGGCATGAGCACAAAACTGCCTCTCCCGAGCTTTCCCCACGCTCAGCACCGCTTGTCATTCAAGCAAACCCCGTGGCCTTTAAGCTGCCAAGGTACCAGAGCTGCTCTGGAATCGGAGTTCGCTCGGCTCCTGCCCTGGAGCAAGGAATCTGAAACGCTGCCACTGGAAACGAAACAGAGCATCCGTCATTTTACTTGCCAGAAATATATCCAGCCCCCAAAAAAAGAAATACTGCCTGCAAAAGAGCCAGCAACAAAGCCCTCGATTCCACCGGTGAAGCAGAGCCCGGCGTTGGGCATTTTCACTGGAATTGTGATTCTCTTCCCAGTTCAAAATCACCCAAAATAAAACCAGCAGCAGGGCCAGGTTATGGCCAGAGGGGCCAGAAGGAGGGCGCCAGGTCATAATCAGAAGCTCTCACCTAGGATGCTACAAAGGAAATCCATGGGTTTGAAAGGAAAAGAGGCAGGTGGCAGAGGCAGGGCTGGAGGGGATGAAAGGTGCAGAGGAGCAGAGCGAAGCCCAGGCTGCCCCGCCGCGGGGATGTCTGGGGGAACCCATCCTGCCCACCATGCTCCCTGGCAGGCAGGTCACCACCCCAGCCATTCCCAGTCGCATCCCCAGGAAAAGCAGCAGCGCGTTCCCAGCCAGCCCAGCCCCCAGCCCAGGCACGCCAACCCAAATATCTGCGAGAGGCGCTCCCCTCCCTGGGAACGGCGACTCGCCGCAGAGTTCACATGCCCCAGCAATGCCTGATTAAACTCCCAAACTCCAAGGGAATACCCCTGAGGCTGTCTGAAGATAAGCTAGGAGCTAGGCTGCTCTCAGGAAATGCAGGAACTGGGAAAGAGCAATCCCTTTTTTTTTTTTTTTTTTCCTTTTAGATCCAGAATAACACAGAGCAAACCCTGTTGCTCTCTAGCTCAGACACAAGCTGAGCTCGCTGCTGTGCACCCCGAGAGCTTCCTGCTCCCCGAGACATCCCCTGCTGCAAGCCAGATCCTGCTGGAGGCATTGGGGACGGGACCAGAGAGCCCAGGACAGCTGCAGGCAGCACAGGTGGGCAGGCTGGAAGGTGCTGAGCAAGAGGACAGAGCTGGAGGCCTGGCAGAGAGGAGGGTGCTGCCCAGGATGCTGGGTGCCAGAGGATGGGGACACTTAGTGCCAGCACCTCCAGGGCTGGGATGCTTGGCAGGTGCTCCACCATTTTGGCTCACCCTAGGGAACACCTCAGGTGCTGGTTTCTCTGGTCCTCAGGTCTCCCGCACCCCTCACTGTCTTTTTCCCTTCCTTGAGCTTTTCCATGTTGGATGGTCATAGCACCAGACCCAGATCTCCCAGGCCATGTGCACACTCAAGGGCTTGGGCAGTCAAGGAAACCATGTTAATGCAGCACCCAAACAAATGGGCAAAGTGGAGCATCCTGGGATCAAGAGGAAGATGATGCTCCTCCCTTCTGCACCTGCTGGATCCCAGGGAGCAACCAGCATCTCATCCTGCAGGAGAGCAGAGCCACAGGCAGGGATTGTGCCACCAGGGAGCCCCAAGGGTGTCCTGGCTGATGGTGGGGACACTGCAGCCCTGGCATCAGTGCTGACCAAATGTCCTCAGACACAAGGACTGCTCCAACCAGGACCTGCCTCCAACTCACAGCAAACACTCCTGAGGCAGAGATTCCTCTTGGATATCTTTCTTGGTTCCTAACCAAGGATCAGCCCAAATGAAGGGCATCTTCCTTCCCCGTGCATGGCAATAGAGGACAGAGAAACAGCACTGCTGGGCTACCTGCTGGCAAGAGTTATTAGGAAAAGTGTTCCTGGAAAATTGTTCCCAGCAAACTGTCAGGACCATGGTGGGGTGGCAGGGCAGGGAGCTGTTGTACCAAGGCCCAGCTTCTGCATTTGATCAGATACCAGCGTGACTGCAGAAAACACTGGGACTGCTGTGGGACAATCAGATTCTCCCTGGGGGTCCTGCACAGCCATGGGAGCCCACTGTGGCCTTTCCCTGCATGAAGGGGGTGTGGAAGATCGGGGGATGGAGACTTCTCACCATGGCCTGTTGTAACAGAACCAGGCATGAGGGTTTTAAACTGACAGAGGGCAGGGGTAGATCAGGGATTAGGGGGAAATTCCCTGTGAAGGTGGCACAAATTCCCAGAGAAGCTGTGACTGCCCCATCCCTGGAAGTGTCCAAGGCCATGCTGGACAGGGCTTGGAGCACCCTGGGCTAGTGGAAGGTGCCCCTGCTCAGGACAGGGGGTGGAATGAGATAGTCTCTTCTGAGCCCCAGAGAATTTTCTGATTCTATGGAAAATTTAAAAAGCAGAGGTGATGTGGGAGAAGCTGTCAGGCCCTAAAGAACTAACCCCAGGACATTTGGAAAGCAAAGAGCTGGAGTCCTGGGAAGTGGGAAGGGGTCACCATCACCAGCCGCAGCATGAGTCAGGATGGGAGGACCCTCAGCTGGAAGGGCTGCAGGACTCACAGCAAGAAACACAGAGCTCACTCCATGACCTCGAGGAGAGCAGCCATGGAAAAACCCGTCTACAATGTCACAACACAGAGGAAGACAGGGAAGGGCCACAAGACTGAGCCTGGGGAAGCTGAAGCATGAAGGAAACACTGCTTGGTGGGAGCTGGAAAGGGCTTGTCACACTGGAGACGTGCTTTGAGGGGACTGACTGCAGGGTGTCAGCCTGTCTGGGCTCACTGCTCCTTCCTGGCCCCAGCTCTGAGGGGCTACACTACAACTAGAGCTGGAAGTCAGTGCTTCTGCCTTCCCTCACTTGCCAGGAGGCAGGCTGCAATGACAAGGAGCAGGTTGGATGTAGTTGGTGACTGCCACGTGGTGGCCCAGCCCTTCTCCAGCAAGCCCAGGGTGGGTTCAGGACTCCCAACCTGCTGGATTGGTGAGCCCCCTGCAAGAGAACCATCTTCCCTCACCAGGGAAGGGTTTGAGCCCATCAGGGTTTTCATCCCTTCTGAAAGCCAACACCTATATCCCCATCTCTGGATGGGTCTTCCCACAGCACTGCCAAGCTCCTGGCATGGGAGGGAAGCTCCAGAGCACAGAGCTCCCAACCAAAAGGGTTCCCCCTGCCTACTCTCAGCTTCCAGGATGAACATGCTCCTCAACTTGCTGCTTCCCCAGCCTCCTCCATCCCGTCCTCCCCCATCTTCCCCATGCCAGGGGGTCCTGCACCTTGCCCTCAGCAGCATGATCCATGGAGGATGAGCTCGAGCAAGGCTGGGGGATGAGCAGGGGCTGTGGGATGAGCTGGGCAAGGGAGCGGCCACAGAATCCATCCCCCAACAAGCTGGAGCACCAGCAGATATGGACTTGGTGGTGGTGGATTCAACAAAAAGAAACCTATGCTTGTGTCTGGAATGAGCCACTGGAATTTTAGGGACTGTCCACAACATCTCCCTCAGTGTTCTGACAAAGCTGTTTTCATCTCACGAGCTCCACAAAGACCTGTCTGGCGGGAGAAGGGGGTTTCCTGCTATCACAGCTCCTGACACTTTTGCCATAAGACACATCAAGGCTAAGGTAGAACAAATCCCAAGCAATTCCTGACCAAGCTGCCCTTGACCAGTGTGGCTTCCCCATCCCCATCCCAGATGGACCCACCTGCCCTCCCTGTGCTTTTCTCCTGCACACTGTGATGCTGAACAACAGCACCCAGAGGGGGAACATCCTCCTCTGAGGATTTTTCAGACCAAAAAAAATGTACTTTTTCACCCTGATGATGCATTTTAACAATGCAACAAAGCCAAATCCTGGTGCCAGGGCTGCAGCCCTGCCTATCCCAGGGGAAGCAGCCAGCACCCACGCTGGGATTCAGGAAGGGTCTCTCCAGAGGATGGCCACAGGCACCCTCACGTCCCCACAGCAGCACCCCCGCTTCAGCTCGAGGGGTTTAAGCTGGAGCAGTGCACGTCCCTGCTGCAGCCCCCAGAGGTGTGAGGCTCCCTGAGCTCTTAATGGGCTTAGGGGCCGCTGGGAGCAGAGCAGCTCCCCCAGCACAGCGCCCGGGGGGGCTCTGAGGCATCCCTGCCTGGCACCCCTGCCTGGCACCCCCGCCGTGCCAGGGGCCACCCACCAGCCCTGTCCCAGACAGCACTGAGATCTCAGCCTGCTCTCTCCCCATCCCAAATCCCACAGGCCTGCTCTCCTTAAGGATGTGTGTCCTCCCCAGCCCTACAGCCTCCCCACTCCCCCCAGCTGTGCCACCAGCCTGGCACCCACACCTCCCTGCCTGCCCCTGCCACCTGTGCCCCACACTTGCACCCCACTCCTCACCCCATCGTGACTGTGCACCCCACATCTCACCCTCCACCTGCACCCCACATCATCACCCAGGGCCACGCTGAGACCAGGCTGAGCAGCAGGACCAGGGCACTGCCACTGGGGCAGGACCAGCTGCAGATCCCCCCCACTCCGGGGGGTTCAGACCCCCTCAAATTCAGGCTGAGGGTGAGAGGAGCATGTGCTACGAAGCCTGGTAAGGCTGGAGGGGCCAGCACATCCTCCCACACCATCCCTGGGAAATCCTGTTTTTCCAGGCTTGGATCAAGCACAGTGGACTGGGAACAACAGCTGGTGGGAGCACGGCCATCCAGGGAAAATCCTCCTGGAAACCCCATTCACCAAAACCCCATTCTCAACCAGCACAAGTTTTGGGGAGGCAGCCCCTAGCTGGATGCACTCTGTCAGAAAAGGCTCTGCCCTCCTCTTCGTCCTGTTTTGGGGATTTGAACATTGTGCATTTGGGTTTTTTCCAGAGGGGAAATACTTTTAAAAAGCAAAAAACCACCCCAAAACCTAAGAACGTTACTGAGCTCTTGTGAATTCCCTATCAGCTGCCATACATGCACATGGCACGGAAAAATCCTTAGCAAATTCCTGCTGAAAAATAATAAAAAACCAGGAAAACCCACCAAAGGCTGAGCTTGCCGGACACAGCGCGCCAGGAGGGGCTGACAGAGCTGTTACGGTCTATTGGGCCAATAATCCACAAACTAAGACAGATTTATTGTACATGGCAGATCCTAACAGCTCCAAAGAAACCATCACTGTCTCCTGGCGCTTAAAATTCACTTTCTTGGGGGGGAAAAAAAAGGGCCAAAATATGGCTTTATGAGATAAGATGCGTGGTTGGACCATTCTGTGACAGGCAGAAGCCTGTGCAAACACATCCACAGCTCTTTTTTCCCTTGGTATATAAATATATAAAATATCTCCTCTTCCAAGGCAAGCGCGACTGCATTACCCGTCGGAGCGCTGTCCTTACCACCGGATTACCCGGCTTGGTTTCACCTCCCTTAGCAAGATGGATTTGCAGGGATGTTGTTCCCGCCTCGATATTACTGATCAAAACCAGGGGGAGATAAAAAAAATCAAGTTAATTAAAGATAAAATGAGCCCCTGCCTCCATCTGGCTCGCTGGGATGGGGGAGTTTGGGTCCCCTCTCCTCGGAAGGGGTACGGATCTGAGAAGGGAGATGCCGCAGAGGAGAGCACGCTCTTCCCACTGCCGTGACACTCATGGGGGGATAGTTTGATGTTGATGATGATAATAAAAATAATAATATTAAAAAGGTCAGAGCCGGTGCTTTCCCTGTTTCTGGCGGACAGGACCCAGCCAGTGCGGAGCAGCAGGCCAAGAGCGGGATCAGCCCGATGCCATCGGTAATTGCGGCGTCTGTTCGAATCTCCGCCACGCTGGAAATCACGCTGGGCCCGGCTCGCAGCCCCGGCGGCTGATGGTATCGGCCGGGGATCAGAGAGGCTCAGCTCACGGCTTTAGCGCGGCTCGTCCCAGCCGGCGCTGCCGCCGAGGGGGGGCCGCGCCCCCGGGATGCTCCCGGGGAGCTCGGGGGCTGCGTGGGTGGGTGGGAGCATCCCTCGGCGGGCCGTGCCCGGGGGGACGGCCAGCCCCCGGCAGGGCGGCTGCATGGGGGTCAGCTGCGCCGTGTGACAGCCCACCCACGCCCGTGTGCACCCCAAAACCATCAGCGTTATGGGGGTGAGCGTGGGCAGCTGCAGCAGGCAGCCAGGAGAGAAGCTCTAGGAGAGCCGGGGGCAGGGATGGGTGCAGGGAGGGGCTCTGCAGGGATGCCCCGGCTCCAGCCCTGCGGCCGGCCGAGCGGCAGCGGGAAGGGATGTGCCGGGACTGGCCGGGTGGCTCCAGGGAGGGAGTTGAGCGAGTAATTAGAGCAGGAGGCTGTGAGTCAGCAAACGATGCGTAACCTCGGCGAGGCTGACAATGAGGCAAAAGATGGCAGTTTCGACCGAGAGCGCCGGCTGAAAGGGCACATTTAGATATGCAAAAAGCAGCAACTCCTGACAATCCCAGGGCCGCGACCCGCTCGGCTCCGGAGCCGCCGTCTGCCGCCGAGCTCTCGACGCCTTCCTCCAAAATCATTGTGAACAGAGACAGGGGTGGGCGCAGACCCAGCCCCACGGAGCGAGGCCGTGGGGTTGGATCCCAAAAACACAGCGGGCAGGGGAAAACACCGGGCAGCCTCTGCTCCAGCAGCCCGTGCTGCCTGGAATGTGGGATGTCACCAGCCCCGGCGGCTGACCTTGCCCCGGGAGCCCCGGGAGCAGCAGGCACGGCGCACTCCAGGATGGATATTAACGTTGGGCTTGGAAGCAAACCCCAGCTCCAGCCACAGGCTCGTCCCCCCCGTTTTGGGGGGCGCATCAGGGCTGCAGGCAGGTACAGCCGCCCTCGGCGAGAAGAGTTTAATTAACCCCGGAAAGCGATCGTTAAACGGCCGGCGCGGGTAATCGATGCGGAAGGGGCAGCTTTGCTGCCGAGGGACCATCTGCTCGGGGGAGGGAGCCACGGCGGCTCCCCGTGCCCCCGCACCCCGCGCTGCCGGGAAGCGGCCGCCGCCGCGGGGCAGCTGCTCCGGGGCCCGATCCGGGCTGAACCCCGGCCAAGCCGTCCCGGGGGGATGGGAGCTGCCCCTCGCCTCAACCCTCGCTTCCCGTAAAGCCCCAAGGCCCGGCGGCACGTGATTTCCGACACGGCACGGCCCCCCCGGGCCCGAGCCCACCCGAGGGTCCCCCGCAGCCCCCGCCCCCGGCAGGATGTGGCTGCAGCAAAGCGGGGCGGGGATGTGGCCGAGCCCCACAGCGATTTTCACCCTCGAGATGAGCTTGTGGCGGTCGCAGCCTTGAGGGCTCACGGGGTTTGTCTTGCCCCCGGCGCACACCTATGGCCGCATTCCCGGGTGAATGCTCAGAGGGACGCCCCCAGCATCCCGGCATCACCCAGGATTTGTCATCCTGGCCTGGGGCACTCCGTCCCTTCCCACCCCCGGCATCCCCAGGCCTTTCTCCAACCCTGAATTTCCAAGTTTCTCCTTATTTCCACCCAGTAAATGATGGGGGGTGCTCAGGGGCAGCAGGGCTGGGTGTGGTGCATCTGCTCCCGAGGGACCCAGGAGCTACTCCCCACTACAGGCTCTGACTCCAGGGGATGGCACTTGGAGACGCATCCCCAGGCCTTTCCCCAACCCTGAATTTCCACCCAGTAAATGATGGGGGGTTCTCAGGGGCAGCAGGGCTGGGTGTGGTACATCTGCTCCCGAGGGACCCAGGAGCTACTCCCCACTACAGGCTCTGACTCCAGGGGATGGCACTTGGAGATTCCAGCGTCCCCAGTGGTGTCCCTCTGCTACGAGGACACCTTCTCCCACCAGCACACCCCACCAGCTCCCAGGATCAGCACATTCTGGGAACCCTGTGGGGCCATGGCACTGGCATGACCCTGGTGGGGTGATGCAGACCCTGGGCATGGAGCCACAGGCATGGCCTGGTCTGGATCTGTCCCCCACCTACCAGGAGGAGAGTGGCATCCAAGGAGGGGCAGAGCTGCACCCCCAGGAAGAAAGGAGCCCAAGGGTGCTTCCAGAGGAGGTGCAGGCACAAGGAACAAGCCCTGGGACACAGCATGGCCGGGAGGCCAGGAAAAAGCCCTGTCCCATCCTCTGTCCCTGCCTGGGGCAGAGGGGATGGTGCAGCTGCTGCTGGCCCAGGCACGGGCAGGGTGCCAGCTGGGTCCCCAGGCCAGGGCACCAGCAGGGCTCAAGGTGACCTGCAAAGCTCAGGGTGGGCTCATGCCCTCCTTGCCCCTGGATGGAGACATCCTGGGCTCCACCTCACCTCCCCAGCCCTGCAGACCCCTGGGAAGGGGACCCTGGCTCTCCCCACTCCCGTGGCAGCAGCTCAGCTGGCAGGGGACAGTGCCCCTGCACCCAGGCACGCCTTCCCCACAAACTGGTGCCAGTTGAGGGCCACCCTGCTCCAGGCAGGGAGATTCAATTCCTTTGGGAGAGCAGGAGAGGCTCCAGCACAGAGCTGGCTGTGTGAGGGTTTGCCAGGACACCCAGCACACCTGAGCTCCCAGGGGAACACTCAGGGATGCTCCTGGTAGCCCAGCATTACCCAGGGTACAGCACCAGCCACTGGGCGTGGGGATGAGATGACCCTTCCCTGCCCACCTGTCTGGGCAGGGATGCCCATGGCAGCCCCACGGGAGAGCAGCTGGAACACTGGGCAGGAGGGAAACTGAGGCAGGGGAGGGCTGGGATGGGCCCACACACCTGGCACAGCAAGGGGACCTAGAGCCAGCTTTTCCTGATGCTCCCATCCAGAGAGGGGCTGTCTGTCCCTGTCTGGGGACAGAAGATCCCTGTCCCCACTCTGTGCTGAGGACAGGGGGCAAAGGCAGAGCAGGAACACCCCCCCTGCCCTGGCACTGCCACACCCCAGTGCGGGACATGAGACAGGATCACACCCGCAGTGGGGTGCCCCCCCAGCCCCCTCAGGTCAGATCCAGCCTCTCAAACTGGGGCTCAGCCCCAGAACAGTGCTTAAACCACCCCCAAACCACTGCTCAACCTCTGAGCCAGTGCTCAGCCCCCTGAAATGGTGCTCAGCCACCCAAACTGGTGTTTGGTGGCCAAACTGGCTCTCAGCTTCCCAAAAGTACTCAGCTCTCAGGCCAGGGCTCATCCCCCAAGGCAGCACTGACCCCCTGAGTGGGTGCTGAACACCCCAGACAGGTGTTTCACCCCAAGATGGTGCTCAGCCCTCCAAAACAGTGCCTGACATCCAGGACAGGGCTCAGCCCCCCGAACCAGCCACTGAGCTGCTGCCCAGACCCCAAACTGGACTTCAGCCCCCAAAACAGTGCTTGAGCCTCAAGCTGGCTCAGTCTCCTAAAATGCTGTTTGACTCTCATGCTGCTGCTCAGCCCCCCAAAACACCAAACCCCCAAACCAGTGCTTGACCCCCAAGCCAGAGCAATGCTTGACCTCCAAACCAGTTGCCCGCTGCCCAAAATGGTGCTCAGCCCCTCGACCCAGTGCTCAACAGCCCCAAATGCTGCTGGATCCCCAAGCCAGTGCTCAGCCCCCAAAAAGCCTCATCCCAAAGGAGGGGTCAGCCACCCCATGGTCCTCCCCAGGGACAGCCACTGCAGCTCCCTCCCAGTGCCAGACATCCCTCAGGGGCTTTTCCCAATTTCCTTTGCCCCTTCATCAGCAGAAGGACACAGGAACACCATGGCAGAGAAGCCACCTGTCCCCAGCACCCTGGCTGTGGGAAGGGACATGTCCCTCACTCTGTGTCCTGGGGGGAGCCCCCTGACCCCTTTCCCATCATTTCCCGCAGGAACACCCCCGGTGGGATAGACAGGATTCCCAGAGCTCTGCTGGGAGCCTCCCCAGCCCCACGGAGGGTGGGGGTCCTGGCCAAAGGTCAGGAATATCAGGCACCAGGTCCCTGCTTATCCTGGGAGGGGGCTGCGTGGTGGGATGGTTTGTGGGATGCAGCCCAGGGACCTTGGGTGGGATGAGAGCACACCCAGCCTCTCATGGATGATGTATCCCCACTGCCAGGGCGCTTTCCAGCCCTGTCCATCGGGATGAGCTGCTGAAGCCACCCCCACACAGCCCAGTGCCAGCTATTCCCAGGCTGCCAGTGGTTATGGATGTGGCTGTCCCCCAAAGCACCAGCCACAGGCAGCCTGGGGACCCCCGGGACTGGCCACAGGCCCCCCGGCTCCTCCAATGTCCCAGATTCCCCTTTTCCCCAGCTCTGGCACCTCCAGAGCCCCGGACACAGCCCCCATCCCTGCCCCACCTCACATCCCTCGCTGCTGTCCCCCACCCCTAATCGAACTGGCTGCTGCACAGACTCATCCCAGTTTAATCTTCACGGTGCATCAGGCACGGGGGAAAAAACACAACGATTTTTTTTTCTTTTTTTTTTTTTTTGGGTCTTAATCTTTACCTGAGGTCAGATTTACCAATCCTCCCACTAATCCCCCAACGCCTTCGCAAAGCAGAGGGCCCCCTCCTCCACCAGCCCCGCGGGAGCCAGCCCAGGGAGCACCCATAGCCCCGGGGTGCCTCGGGATTAGCTCTCCAGGTGACTCCAGTTTTTCCCAACGAGGTGGCAATACATGTTTTTAAAGGCTTTTTTTATTTAAGGAGTCTGAATGTGAGGAGATCACACGGTAGTGAGGAGATAGGGGCAAAGCCTGGGGGTCTTGGCTTCACTGACAGGCTCAGATTTGGGGGAAATACTCAGGGAAGGGATGAAAAAACACTTCTTAGAGAGGATTTCATGCCATTCCCTGCCTCAGTTTACCCGTGATGAAAGGTCAGCCCTTCTCCCGGGGACTCAGGTGGCACCAGCTGGCCCTGAACAACCTCCAGGGAACCACCCCGGAGCTGCAGATGTGGGGACAGGAGTTCCTATGGATGTGGGGGCTCTGGGATCCCCGTGGATGGGGGGACACGGGGCTCTGCACAAGGGGGGCAGGGAGAGCAGGGGGCTTGTGCATGGGGGGCTCTGCAGAGAGGGGCAACAGGGATCTGCATATGGGGGGACAGGGGGCCCTGCAGGTGAGGGGACACAGAGCTCTGAAGGTGAAGGGACAGCGTTCTCAGCAGAACAGGGGGACAGGGGTGCTTGGAGGCAGGAGGGAACATGGGGCTTTGGAAATGGGGGCACAGGAGTCCCTAAAGAAGTGGGGACAGGGGTCTCTGTTGATGAAGAGACAGGGGGCTCTGGTAAAGGGGGATGGGGGCTTTGCAGATGAGGAGGGGACAAGGGCAAGAGGGTTCCCTGCAGAAGGAGGGCACAGCGGCCCTGGCAGACTGAGAGGGACAGAGGAGAGCAGTCGCTGCACAAGGACAGATCAGAGACCCTTGCAGATGGGGGGACAAGGGCCTCGCAGACAGGAGAGGGACAGCGGTGCCCGCACCCAGGGCAGACACAAACCCTACAACTCTGCCCTTTCCACGCCAACCTGGCGCTCGCCCCGGGCTGCCCCGGCCGCGCACAGCCCCGCGGCTCGGCGGGGGCGAGCAGCAGCCGGGCCGGCCGCGCTCACCGGGGCTGGCAGCGCCCGCTCGGCCGGGCCGGCACCTCGCCGCGCCAGCCTGGAATTTGCGAGCTGTCCTCATGCATTAAAGCGCAAACGCCTGGCGTCCAGCTCCCAGCCCCGTGCCCGGCTGTGCCAGGCCATGGCATGCCCTCCCCGGGGACGCCGATGCGGGGCCGGCTGTCCCCAAGGGCGCCCGGAGCCACCACCATCATCCTCATCCTCCACGGTTATTTTTTTTCCCCCCAGCCCCAGCTTTAAATAGCGGAATGGGGAGACGGTGCCAGGCTCGTGCTGTCCCTGTGGTGAGGGACATCAAGAGTGGAGGGTCCCCAGCAGTGCTGGCAGGAGCCTGGCAGCAGGGGTGACGGTGGAACACGTTGGCAGCACGTTGTGCCAGCCCAGGGCAGGGAGGGAATGGGGAGGAACACACAGACACGCATGGACAGATGGATGGGATGCTCTGCTTGCCATCCCAGGGACAGAGGGATGGGACCCCGCGGTGAGTGCCATGGCACCCCTGCAAGGACCAGGCTGGAGAGGCAGACTCAGAAGGGCAGCACCCCTTCCATGGGGATCCCAGGGTACCCCCCCTTCACCCATACTCACACTGCACCCCTCCCAGTTCACTCCCTACGCTGGGCACTTCCCATGGGTGCAGCAGGGAAAGCCCAGCCTGGCACTCACAGTTCTGTGTCCAGCCAGCACCCACCATCCCACCTCGCCCACCCTGATGCCTTTCAGATTCCCTGAGACTCCCCAAGAGCACTGCCACGTGTGCCACGGGATCCCCCGGGTCCACTGTGGGAGGACTGGGCACCTGCCAGGGCTGGGGGCAGAGGGGACACCCCAATCCCAGCACATGCTCACCCCGTGCCACACACCCAGTGATGCTCCCACATGTTCAGGAGCCCCAGCCCCAGCCGAGGGCCAGCAGAACCCCTGGTTCCCCACGGCAGGATGGGCTCAGCCGCTGTGCCGATCCCAGCCGGGCCGGGCAAACAGCGGCGGGATGCCCGTGGGAGGAGGGAGCGGCTGGAACGGGAGTGTGAAGAAACGCCTCCTGCGTGCTCTGTCCGGAGCCAGCTAACGAGGCCATATTTGAAATGCTTCGCATACCTCCGGTCATCAGATTAGTGAGATGCAGAAGGTAAAGCAGAGGGCAAGAGGAGCGCTCCCGGCTCCCGGCAGCGATCCCGGCCCCGCCGCTCCAGCGGGACCCGGGCAAGGTCCCGGGCTGGCAGCGGGGCACGGGCACAGCCCGCGGGCACCGGCAGGGACGGAGCTGGGAGCCGCCTCCCCGCGGGGATCCCGGCAGATGCGGGAGGCAAAGGTGGGGAAGGACAACCCACCGTGCTGCCAGGTCTGGCCACCAGGCACTGCCATGGCCCGGGTGGGGCCGGGCTGTGAAAAACCTTTCAGCATTTTACAGGGGCTCACAGGGAAGGCAGAGAGAGACTTTCCACCAGGGTCTGTCATGACAGGACAATGGGTGAGGGTTTCAAACTAAAAGAGGAAAGTTTGGGATTGGATATTAGGAAGAATTCTTCCCTGTGAGGGTGGGCAGGCCCTGGCACAGGGTGCCCGGAGCAGCTGTGGCTGCCCCGTTCCTGGAAGTGCTCAAGACCAGGTTGGACAGGGCTTGGAGCACCCTGGGCTAGTGGAAGGTGCCCTGCCCATGGCAGGGGTTGTAACTAATGACCTTTAAGGCCCCTTCCTGCCCAAACTGTTCTTGGAGTCTATGGAAGGAGCAGGATCCCACAGAGCCTCCCACATCACCTGTGGGCACAGCTCCCCTGCCCTTGCCAAGGCATCAAACCTGCCTGGGCACGAATGGTCCCCCCGGCCCTGCTCCAGGTCCAGGAGTGGCAGCAGAGCAGGAAGCTGCCTCTGAGCAGCAAGGGGGTGCAGAGGAATAAGAGCTCTTCCAGGGTAAGAGCACCTGGACCTGCGGACACCTGGGACCCTTCGGGGTTGGCATGTTCAACTGGGAATGTCTCACTTTTCAGGATGTTCAAATGAGACACTGGGCTTGGATGTGGACCCCAAAATCCCATCTCTGAGGGAGAGAAAGAGGCACAAAGATTACAAGGGCAAGTCCTAGCAAAGAGAAGTGAGAACCAATGACACCAAGACCCTTGGGGACCAAGAGAGAACCTGGAGGCTGAGTGTTTGGAGCTGCATTGCTTGGACAACTCCACATGGAAGACTGTGGGAGACAGATATTGCCCAGGTATCCCCACAGAAAGCTGGAGCACCCGCGTGGGCTCAAGGCAGATTTGCAGAGGCAAAACCAAAACATCACCAAACGAAGGCTGCTTCCAAGCACAGTCAAGCACCCACACAGCAGGAGGTGACCAGGGACAGAGCAGCAGAGCAGGCCAGAGGGGAACATGCCCCATCTCATCACCCCTGAGCACAAACCCAGTCCCCATGCCAGCAGGCACCATACCCAGGGAGCTCAGCACGTGCTCAGCAAATGTATGCCAGGGGCAGCCGAGGGTACCGGGGGTGGCAGCAGCCACCAGAACCCCCTGGGGTCACTGGCAAGGCCAGGACAGCACTGCCAGCACCCAGGTGACAACCAGACCCTGGGGATGAAGCCCATCTCAGAAGTGACCCAGAAACAACAGGGAACATCTCACCCATGGGCAGGTCCCACCCAGCACCCACGGTGCCCCCACTGAAACATCAAGGGCTGGCACAGGGCAGGGCCAGCAACCCGAGCCCTTTGCAGCTCCCACCTCTCAGAGCCGGGAGGGTGGAGATGGGAAAGCACATCCTGCTTGGAAAATCAGAAAGCAGCTTTTCTTTTTTCATTCTTTGCCACCGCTCCCAGGGTCACGGCCAACACACATCCTCCACGGCCAGGCCAGCACACTGACAGCTCCCTGTGGCACGTGATGCATCCCCATCCTCCCAGCACAAAGGATGTCCCAGCTCAGGGGATGGAGGGTGCTCTGCTGCAGGTGACACTGCTCCAGGACAAGGACATCGAGGCAGACCCACACGTGCCAGGGCAAGCCCACGGCCTGGGAGCTGAACATCCCCAGTCCCTTCCATGCCATAACCACGCATGGTGGGAACCAGGGACACCAAGGCAGCCACTGGAAAACCTTCTGACCTCAAAAATCCTTTTATCCACATAATCACAGGCTGTCACCCACGTGCAGCACAGGCTGTCATCTCGGACCATCAACACACTCCACCTGCTTGCAAGGGAAAAGACAAGCAGGGATGAAATCACTCTGAAGATGTAAGGGACCAGCACTCCAGCACCCCAAAAGGAGACACTTGGGGTGGGCACATCACCACAAATGAGATGTTGACAGACCCCAAAGCTTTTTGACTGTGGATGTCAGGTGCCTGAGGGCCCAAGGCCAGGGTAAACGTGCCCTTTGGACTTTCCCAAAGGCACAGGGACCCACGGGACACCCTCAGCCACTCACTGGGGTCACTGTTCTGCTGCCTGCTGTCCCTGGAGCTCTCCTGGGTCTCCAGCTCTACGGGTGTCCCAAGGGACAGAGGACATGGGTAGGGATGCAGGCTGCTCCTCACCCACATGTCCTGATGCTCCCCAGTGGGGTCCCAGGATGGCAAGTCCAGCCTCCCCACCAGGACCTGTCCCTCTGCTGAAGGCAAAGGCAGCTGCAGAGCTGATCCCCACGCAGAGCCACTGCTGAGCAGCAGCAAACTCACATCTCCTCCACTCCAGCCTGGGATTTCCCACTGGCCACCTCTGGAGGTGGTTCCTCCTCCAGCCACCCCTTTGCCCACACGCTTCTCCCCTCCTGCCTCCCACACCACTGCTCCCTGCACCAAGTCACAGAATGGCTTGGGTTAGAGGTGACCTTAAAGCTCCTCTCCTTTCAACCCCCTGCCCCGGGCAGGGACACCTTCCCCTAGCCCAGGCTGCTCCAAGCCCATCCAGCCTGGCCTTGGGCACTTCCAGGGATCCAGGGGCAGCCACAGCTTCTCTGGGCAGCTGTGCCAGGGCCTGCCCACCCTCAGTGCAGAACATTTCTTCCCTATGCACAAGTTAACCCTGACCTGTTACAGTTCAAAACTCTCACCCCCTGTCCTGTCACTCCAGGCCCTTGTCCAAAGTCCCTCTCCAGCTCTCCTGAACCTCCTTTGAGCACTGGAAGGAGCTTTAAGGTCTCCCTGTAGCCTTCTTTACTCCAGGCTGAGCATCCCCAGGCTGTCTCCAGAGCAGAGGGGCTCCAGCCCTTGGACCATCTCCGTGTCCTCCTCTGGGCCTGCTCCAACAGGCCCCACGTCTGTCTGTGCTGGGGACACCACAGCTGGGTGTGTGCCCCATGGGGGTGTCCCCAGAGCAGAGCAGAGCAGAGGGGGAGCACCCCCTGCTCACCCTGCCCGTGGTGCAGCCCAGGATACACTCAGCTTCCTGGGCTGCCAGTGCACGGTGCTGGCTCATGTCCCATCTGTCACCCCCAGCCATTCTCCACAGGGCTGCTCCCAGCCCATCCACTCACCAAGCTGTGCTGGGGCTGGGGCTGTCCCCACACAGGTGCAAGGTCTTTCACTGAGCATGGCTGAACCTCCCACTTTCCTCTTTCCCCATCACCTGCCTGGCAGGAAAACACCCAATGCCACACACCACCCACTGCCAGCATCTCCATCCTTTCCCAAGCGACCACAGCCCATCCATTCTCCTGTCCCCAGCTGGGTGGAGGGCCAGCCTCTCCCTGGGGCAGTGGCTCCCATCCTGCTCCCCAGCCTGGATGAGTTTCAGGAGCACCAATCACTTTGGGACACCCGTGCTCCATGCCTGGCCTCTGTGCAGAGAGGTGGCTGCAAGGGGCAGCAGTGACAATTGGGAGTCCCACAAAACCCCCCATGCTCCCAGGAGTCAAAGCTGAGTCAGGGGAAAAGGAAGGGGAAAGGAGGAAAAAAAAAAGAAACAAGCCTTTTGAGTGCAATATTTTAGTTGAGCACCAGAGCATGAGTAAAGGAGGGAGCTTTTCGTGGTCTGGTGAGTTTAAGCTATGAGCTGAAAGTTTAACTATTAATACACTTAATCAAGATGTTGTTCCTACAGCCAGGATTTGGGAAAACAAAACAGGGCGGCAGGAGAACGGTGACATCGCCGTGGCCACCCCGGGGAATGTCCCTGCTGGGGGAGGTGGAGGGTGCAGGAGCAGCTGGGGCCGGATCCAACCCCGGCCAAGCCTTGCATGGACACACCAGGAGGTGCCAGGTGCTGGCTGCCAGGGCCAAGCACCCTGGCTCCGGCCATCCCCCAGTGCCCCACACAGGAGATTGGTCAGAGGGGACAGTTCTGGGGAGAGGATGCCACCCCCAAACCCTGCAGCATCGCCAGGTCGCAGACAAGCAGCACCTGCACTGCTGCCACCTGCCTGGAAGGGTCCTGGTGACACCAGGGGACGCCGGGGCGTGAGGGACCCCCAGGGTCGGGGATCCCCAAAACACCCCCCACACCTCCACAGCGTCTCCTCTGGCCCAGAGGAGGAAGAGGAGGCACAGGCTGAAGTTGGGGTGCAGCACGCAGCGCTGCTGTCTGTGTCACGGGCAGGGCGCGGGAGGTGCGGGCAGTGCCTGGCGGCGCCGGCTGCCCGCATCCCCACCACAAAATCCATGTCAAGGACGCCTCGGCCGGCTCCTGCCTCTTCCCACCGAGGCGGGGGGGAGGACACGGGGACATTCGTGACGCCCGGCACACCGCCCCCACCCCCTGCCTGCGCAGCCCCCCCGGCCCTGCCCCGGGGCCACCGAGCCCCGAACGGCGCCGGCACCAACTTCTGAGCGGCACCGGCGGCTCCTTTGTTACTTTGCTTTTGTTGTCACACGCCGGCGCGTCCCCGTCCCCATCGTCCCGTCACCGTGTCCCCCCCCACATCCCTCGCACAGCCCCCCCCAGGCGGCGTCCCCGAGGTCAGGGCGCGACATCTGCCAGCGCGACGGGGCGACGCCGCTACCGGCACCGGGGAGGGGGGCGCAGCGCAGGGGGCATCTCCGGGGGCATCTCGGGGGTACCCGCGCGGGGACACTTGGGGTGACACCGCCACCGATGGTGATGCGCTGCGGCGGCCCCGCGGGGGCCGCTGGAGGAGCCGTTTCCCCAAAGCTATTCCCGCTGGGAACGCGAAGGACGGACGGACAGACGGAGGGACGGAGCGAGGTTTCCATGCCTACCAGCGCTCCCGCTGAGCGGGACCTCGGGGACAGTCACCCCCCCCTTTCCCATGCGACCCCCCTCGCCTCGGCCCCGCCGGGGGATGCAGCGCAGCCCGCGGGCAGCAGCGGGGGCCGGGAGCGCTGGGGGCCCGGGAGGCCGGAGGGGTCCCCGTCCCCCCGCAGCCCCAGGTGCGGCCCCGCCGCCGGGCTGGGGGCCGGGGGGCGCGGACAAAGCGGCACAAAGGGGCCGCTGACACAGCAGGGCCCGTTTCCAGAGAAACAAAACTTCCGCCGGCCCCGGCTCCGCGCCCCAGGTAGCCGGGATGGGCATCCCCCCGGGCCCCCCCAAAGCCGGCCTCGCCCGCCCTCCCACAGCTCGGCATCCCTCATCACTGCCCGGCCCCCCCGGCTCGGAGCGGCGGGGGGTGAAGGTGGCCCGGCCGGGTCAGCGCACACGCGGGGCCGTTACCGCAGGATGTGTGCGCAGCTTTGTTTGTGCGTGGGATGCCCCCTCCCCAATGCCCATCCCATCCCTTAACCCCCCGTGCCACCCCCCCATCCTGCTCTCCCCCATCAATCATCCCAGCAAAGAATAACCCGACCCGAAGCAGCCCCGGCCCCGCAGGAAGGACGCTGCCGGCTGCGGGATGCGGTGGAAAAAAAATAGGAATAATAAAATTAAAATAAAAGGAAAAAAAACACCAACAACAACAAAACACCCCACACCTCCGTGGGGCGCATGGGGCCGCGGTTCGGCGGAGTTTGAGGCCGTAATTCCCAAATTCGGGTACAATCCAGAGCCCCCACGGTGGTTTTGGGGCCGGTGGCACCCACGGCGGTGCGACCGAGGGACGTTCCACGGCGCGACCGCGGCGGTCGCTGGGTGCCGGGGCGCGGGGGTGCCCTGCCCGCCGCGGCCGGGGGGACCAGGGGGTCTGGGAATCCCGTCTGACGGCGAGGCGGGCCGGGGGGGGCTCGCCGCGAACGGGGGGACGATAAAGTTGGGTGAGTTGTCGCACATGGCTGGGCGATGGCGAGCGGCGCCGCTGCCACGGCCACCCCGCGCCCGGGCACCGGCGGCGGAGCCGAAGTGCGGCGGGAGCCCGGCGGGCACGGCGCCGGGCAGCGGGGCGAGCCGCGGATCCCCCCGCCAAACTTTTTTCTTCTCCGCCACCTCCCCGTTCTCCAAGAGGCCCCCGACGCCCCCCACCCCAACTCCGCCGGCGGAGCGCCCCGGGGGCCGGCACCGACCGGCGGTCCGGGAGCCGCCGCGCTGCGGGCAGCGCTGCCGGGAGCGGCGGGGGCTGCCCGGGCGCCGGGAAGGGGGCAGGAGGGGAAGGGAGCGGGGTACGGAGGGGAGGTCAGCACCTGCCCGGGGCCGGGGCCGGGGCCGGGTTAGCCGAGGCGGGCTCGGTGCCTCGCCGCCGCCGCACACCCACCTCCACATCGCCGCTCGCTCTGGGAGTGCGCAGCCCCCGCTCCGCGCTGCACGGCGCTGCCGCCGCCGCCGCCGCTGCCCGCGGCTGCCGGCAAAACCCGGACCGGACCTCGCCGACCCCCCCTCCCAGGGCTACACCCAGCCCCGGGGCACCGCCGCCCCCGCCGTGCCACCCGCCGAGCCCGGCGTGGGGACACCGTGCGACCGACCCGCGTGTCCCACCCGCCCCCACGGGGTTTGTCCCGCTGCGACCCCCGCGTCTCATCCACCACCCCGTCACGGGTGTAGCCCGCCCGCCCCCGTGTCCCAGCTGCCCCCATGGGTGTCACCGTGGTGTGTCCCCTCGTGTCCCAGCTGCCCCCATGGGTGTCACCGTGGTGTGTCCCCTCGTGTCCCGGATGCCCCCATGGGTGTCACCGTGGTGTGTGTCACACTGGGATGGGATTGGAGCGTGTCCCCCGTGTCCCATCCAGCCCCACGGATGCCATCCTCTTCGCACCCCCTCCATGTCCCGCCTGTCCCCCACAGGTCTCACCCCGCTGTGCACCCCGTGTCCCAGCCGCGCCCATGGGTGCCGGCATGATGTCCCCTCCACCTCGGTGTGCCCCCCCGAATCCCCAGCCACCCCAGTGCGATGTCACCATCCTGTCTCTGGGGTGTCACCCAACCGTGCCTCCTCCCTCCGCGCTGTTCCCGGGGGGTGACACCCCCGTGTGCACTCAGGATGTCCCTCATGCGTCTGTCCCTCTGTGGGGTGCACATCCCTCAGTCCATTCCCCCCCGCCTGTGTCCCACCCCCTGTCCCCAGCGCGGGGTGTCCCCCTGCAGGTCCCTCTGGGGTGCCAGCCCCTCTGTTCTCCTTCCGTGGGGTGCCCACAGAGCGTTCCCCTCTCCCTGTCCCCCCGTGGGCTGCACTGCCACAAGGTCCCAGAAGAAAGAGTCCCCCCCGGCAGCGAGGAGCAGCGGAGGGGACTGAGGGGCGCGGAGCTCCCGTTCCCCGCGGGGAGGATCGCTCCGGGCGGGGAGGAGCCCCAGCCCCGCAGCCCCGGAGCCCCGGAGCCGCAGGCTTGCTGCCGCCGCCGGGAGGGACCTCACGGTGTCCCAGCAGGACATCGCTGAAATCCCCCTGAATAAACAGCAAATAATCGATGGTCCGATAAGTCAGCTGGAGGGAGGGGACAAATCCCGAGGTTTGGCCCCGCGGCGGGAGGGGGGGATAACACTCTTGGCCCAGAAGTTTCCTGCTCAACTTTTTGCCAGAATTTTTTGCTTCTGAGGGGGAGAGTTGTTGTTGGGTTTGGTTTTTTAATTTTTTTTTTTCTCCCCTTGGAGTTGTGGGCACTGAAATATTGGAAGTTAAAAAAAAAAAATCCTTAAATCCCCGCTCCTCAGCCGAGAGCAGCTTTCCAGGGACAAACAGCCCAAAAAAAAACCCACCACCCCCAATTCCTGCAGCCTTTTCAGTTGCCAGCAAAATACCCAAACCCTCTCAAAAGCAGAAACCCTGGCAAAAATGAAACTGGGTTTGTGTTGCCGTTGATTTTTTTTTTTTTTCACAGGAATGCGAAATCTCTTCCCACCCCGCTCCCGCCTCGAAATGAAACAAAAAAAATCCGCGATGGGGCGGGGGGTGGGGGGCGAGCGGCGCGGATGCGCTGTTTGTATTTGATCCACGTCTCGTTAATTATGCGCCTCTCGCAGATTTAGCCACCGGGATTTGCAACCGCGGGTGCTGTGACGATGCTCCAGCTTCCCAAAAAATCTCCCTCCCGGGTGGCGGCGATGGGGGAGCGCGGTCCCCTCCTCCCGGACACCCTTTCAGCTCCTCTCTGGCCCTCTCAATGTGTCCCCAGCCTGCCTCCCTCCACAGTGCAGCTTCTCAGCCCCCCCAAAAAAGGAGCAGGGGAGCCTCGTGCGTGGCACACAGGATGGGGGTGGCACCGGTGACACAGGGGAAGGGACAGCATCCCACCAGCACCGCTCCAGGTGGCACTGCCCAGCGTGCAGCACCATCTCACCCTCGTGGGCGTCACCAAGGGCATTTTCTTTGCCTGTTTTTGGCTGTTTCTGAGGACCTGACACAACCCCCAGCATGAAGCACGGGGTGTTGATGTCCCCTTTGCCAAGGCAGGGCCTGTGGCAGTGGCACCTGGAGTTTGCCACCCACTGAAGGTCCCCAAATGCAGCAGCATTTCACTTCTCAGAGTGTTTGGAAAACTTACATGTCAGCCAATCACCTTTACTGAGGTCTGGGATCCTCCGAGAGAAGGGAAACTGAGGCACAAAGCCAAGCTGGGACTTGGTGACAGCAACAGCAGCCAAGCTGTGGCTTCAGCCCAGTGTCCCCCAGCCAAGCTCCAGGCTCCCCATGGTTCCCACTGCCCAGTGCCCAGCTCTGCAGCCACGGGGAGCCCCCAAATCCACAGGAGGGTCCCCCAGAGCTCCCAGACAGGCAGATCCCCACAGCACAGGGACAAGGAAGACACCCCCTGAGCCTCCAGTCTGCTACTGGAGCCCTTCCCAATGGCATCTGGGGGCTGGGGGGACAGGAGGATGAGGATGGAGGGCAGAGGGGACAGAGATGAAGGACAAGGGGGACAGGGGTGGAGAGTGAGCGGGCCAGAGATGGAGGACAGTGAGGATGAGGATGAAGAGCAAATGGGGCAGGAAGGGAGGGTGACAGGGCAGGATGGAGAATGGTGAGGCCAGGGCTGGGAGGCAAGGGGGACAAGGTTGAAGGGTGAGCAGAATGGGGCAGGGACAATGGGATAAGGACAAGTGGGACAGGGGTGAGGGGACACAGAGACAGGCATGGAGGACACAGGGTGCAGGGACAGGGGATGGGGACAGACGGCAAGGGGACAGGGCAGAAACTCTTCAGCAAACAGCAGCACTGCCCCTGCTCGCTGCCTGCCAGAGGCAGGGCCAAAATCTCCCCCGCCAATGCTGGGCTTTGGGCTCTGGCAGTGGGGTCTGCACTGCCCCTCCCCAGTGGGAAAACAATCCCGGGAGCTCTGCCCAGCTCCAGGAGAGGAGCCAGGAATAACTGGGGTGGGGCATGGAGGGGCTACAGAGCAGCCTGGCCCTGCAGCAGTGAGGGGGGGTCACACAGGTCCGTGTCCCTCCCAGGGTGGCAGTGGGACGGTGGCTGGAGGGCTGCCGAGGCTGTGTGACAGGGAAATGCATCCCAACAGTCTCCAGAGCACAAACACACCTCCAAAATTCCCAACCCCAAATTCCTCCAGCCCAGCCGCTGCCATCCAAGTGGGTTACAGAGCTGGCACTGCCTTGTCACCTCCTCCGTGCAGGGTGCTGGGTGGCTGCTTGTGGAGGGGACCCAAATCCAGCCAGAAGCTGTGTCAGGAGCCCCAGACCTTGGTGACATCCCTGATTTTGGGGAGGGGGCTGGATGGGGGACCCCAGCTCCTCCAGGTGCTATGCTGGGAGACCCCCCCACTCCAGCAAGCTGGGGCCAGACTGGCACAAACCCTCGGCCCTGCTGGGCTGGCAGGCAGAGCTGGAGCGGCTGGTGGGTTTTGGGTGAGCCCTTGGGGTCAGAGTGACCCACCAGGGCTCTGTGTCCCCAGCCGAGCCCCGGGGACACCGCAGCCCCTGGATCCCGGCTGGAGGGCCGCGGGAGTCCCCACCCCGCTGCTCACACACGCCCGGGGGTCCGCGGGCAGCCCGCACCCTCCGCGGCCCCGCTGCCCTCAGCTGAGGCTGCAGCGTTAATTTTTAACCCCGGCTGTCTCCCGCACGGCGGCTGGGCGCTGGCCCCGCTCACCGGGACATGCCACAGCCACGCGGGGACCGCCACCCTTCCCGGAGCCGGGGGGTGACACGGGTGGGGCAGGCTGAGGCACCGGCCCGGGTGCCGGGGGTCCGGGGTGTCCCCCCGCTCCCGTGCGAACGGCGGCTGCCCGGGAATGTCCCGGCAGGAGAGCCGGGCCTCAAAGCAAACAGAGCAAACAGGGAAGAGGGGCAGGGAGGCGGCTTCGCTCTGCCCTCTCCCACCGGAGCAAGGGGGAGCGAGTGTGCGGAGCCCGCGGCCGGCAGCATCCCCCAGCCTGCAGCAGGGAACACAGCCAGACCCCCCCCAAACCCCCCGGGCCGAGGAGTGCCCACGCCGTGCCAGGGGACACCGGGCCACCGGGGGTCCCAGCCTGTGCCCGAGCAGGCAGAGCGGGCACGGGGCTGTGCCGCAGGGTGGGCTGCAGCCACAGTCCCGCCTACGTGCCAGGCAGCAGGAGAACCACGAGGACACTCGAGCTGCAGCGTTTCCACCTCCGGGGACCCTGGCAGGCGTTGGGAAATTTTTTTTTTTTTTTTTTTTTGAGCCGGGGATTCGCCTGGAATTCAGACGCCCACGTGGTCCAAAATAGCCTGGCTCCAACATCCGGAGCGCCCTGCGAAAGCCATCTGCCTGCGCAGGCAGCCCGGGGCTGGGGCACGCCGGCACTCCCGTCCCATCGCTGCCCTTCCCTTCCCCTGGCTGCTGGGGTCACAAGCCGTGCCGAGCACGGAGGGACAGGCAAGCGCTGTGGCCAGGCTGGGGACACCGGTCCCGGGCACATGAACACCGGGGTTTTCCCAGTGTCTGCAGAGTCTTGGCTCTGGGGAGACACCAGTGACATGAAAAGAGCCATTCTCAGAGCGGAGAATGCTGCCCTTCAGATGGGAGCTGAAATGCAGAGCAAGCCAGGCTCCAGGGGGGAATTTGGATTATTCCTGCTCCACCCATGTGCTCCCACATCTCGTCCCCTGGCCAGCCCTGTGCTGTCATCTCAAACCCATCCCCAGCCCCTGGGGGACAGGATCCTCCAGCCCCTGGGGGGGAGGACCCCTGCCCAATGGTCCCTCCTCTGAGGGACCCTCACAAGGACCCTGTCCTCACCACCAGGACAGCAGAGCCAGAGGGGGCTTTCCAAACCTCTCCTGCCTGTCCACACAAACAAGGAGACAGAAAGGTCAGAGCAACCCTGATTTTAAAGACAGACGTGCCAGTTACATGATTTCCACTGGAAATATCAAAGTTACTTATGGGAAGAGCTAATTTGGGCACACTTGGGTCAGGAGCCCTGGAGAAATGATGGTGAAAACAGTGCTGGCCTCCTCCTGGCCTCTGTGGCAGCCAGGTCACTGCCTCCTGCCCAGCACTCCCCCCCCCCCATGCTCCTGCCCCCAGGTGTTGCACGCTCAGCCTCAGCAGGGATTTGGGATCCTGAGGATGATGCTGAGAGCCACCTGGGCATGGCTGTGTTTTATGGAGAAGCCTGCAATGTGTAGTGTAAAATCCAGCTTGTGGCTGTAAATTGATCGCCACTGAAATCCTGGAAACAGAAAAGAAGGACTTACAAACACTCTGGAATGAGGATACAATCACAGGAAATGCAAGTGAAGAATGATTAAAAAAAAGAAAATTGGGAAATTTAGTGACTACAAGAAAATGGACCGGGATTACATGAGGTGCAGTGCAAAGGACCAAAACATGCCAAAATGAACCTCACAGATGTTGCAAAATCCAGGGAAAAGATCAAGGAGGAAGACTTTGAGGGGAAGATATAAAATGCACAGCAGCGCCGTGGGCACAGGAGGAGGAGGTGATGCCCTGTGACCTCCCATGGCCAGGAGGCCTCTGAGAACAAGCACCACCTGGACATTTCCCTCCATTCCACATCCCCTCTTCCCATCAATGCCACTGCAGCTGAGCTGTGATCAAGACATTGTGGAGGTGAACCATGCTCACCTTGTCTTGCAGAAAGGAGCTGGGCATTGGAACAGGCTGCCCAGGGAGTGGTGGAGCTGCCATCCCTGGAAGTGTTGGAAGACCAGTGGGTGTGGCACCTGGGGACATGGTAAACACAGGCTGTGGGGCTCATGGTAGCACTTGGTGTCCTTAGAGGGCTTTTCCAGGCTGCAGGATTCTGGGATTCTGTGACTCTCACAGGCTGCCCTCTCTGTTCTGATCTCCTCTGCCCAGCTCCACCGCCCTGAGAAGAAATCAGCCCCTGACTTTCACAGGCTGGAGCAGTGCCCAGAACCCACAGAACCCAGCCCTCCCCCTCTGGCCACTGCAGACAGCAGCAGCAACCCGTGATGGGCGCTGTGGAAGGGGCTGGCAGACCTGACTCTGTGGGTGTAAGAAGCTGTCCCCCCTCGGTCACCTGGACACCACGCACCGTGTCACCCTGACCTGCAGCCTGGAGTGGATTGTGGCATGTCAAAAGGACCAGCTCTGTCCAGGCCACTCTTCCTCCTGATGGCAAGCTTTGGAGCAGGGCAACCACAGAATGTGTCTCACATCATTTCTGTAACCACCTAAACCCTCCAAGATCTCTCTGCTCACTTCATCTTCAACAGCAGAGCTCAGCTGCAAGGGCAGCACCCAGTTCTTGGGTGAGCTGAGGTGTGAGGGTCCCACCAAGGTCTTCTGGGAGACACCCTGTGCAGCCAGCTGAAGGGCAGGAGCACAGGGCTGCACTCACCCACGGCTCCTGCCACCAGAGAAGCCACTTTTCCCCCAGGAGACCCTCTGGGAGCTGGCTGGGGACAGGCCAGCAGCCCTTCCCCCTGCCCCATCCCACCTGCCTGCTCTCCTTGCCTGGAAGCTTCCCTGCACTCACCACGCTGCAGGGACACTTCCACAGCCCCCCAGGGACGTCTGGCACCCACACCACTGCTGTGTGGAGGAGAGTCAGGCCTGGAGCTCTGACGTGCAGCTCCATTTCTTCCGGGGCACACACAACCGAAGAAATCACGGCAAAGAGCCAGCCTGGAGTTGGATGGGAACAGACCACCATCTCCTTACCTAGGAAGACCAACTGGACTTGTCAAGAGGAAAGAAATTCATCTACATCTCACACATATGGTCTCATCCTAATGGATATGTATGAGCATAAGGGAAGAAGAATAACCTTCTGGTTAGGCTAAGGGCTTGGCAGTTGAGATTTCGCGATGCTATTCTCAGCGCTGTCCACACCTTGCTCCGAAGCCTCAGAAAACTCTTTATCCATCCTCAGGCCTCACGTTCCCATCTGGAAATGGGGCCCATACCTATTTTGTGCTCGTTGCAAAGGAGAGAGGAGGGACGCTTGGGATGCATCTCCCTCCTCGAGCCGCTCTTGTTTTGAGTTAAGGAGAGCAGGCAGGAGAGACGGGAAGAATGAAGAGCCACGAGGCATCTCTGGGAAAGCTCCAGCGCTGCTGAAGGCTGCCTGGAAAACTCAAACTTCAGTGGAAAGAGGGAAAACGGTCTTTTCCCAGCACTCTGGGGCAGCACAGCTCATCACCTCGGATAACCCAGAGCAAACTGGAGCTATCAGAGCATGTTTGCATCCTCGTGAGCCAGCCCAGAACGCTTCCTGGGCTCGACATCTTCCAGGAGGGATGCACAGATGTGCCCTGCCTGAGCTGAAGGGACTGCCCAGAGGCCCCTGCCAGGCTGCCAGCCAGCCAGGAGTCCATGGCCTGTGGTGGGCAGGTGTTACCTGCTCCAAAACCTGCTCCAGGAGGATGTGCTCAACGCTGGGACTGGTAGGGGCCTTGCTTGAGGGACTCCAGGGGGTGCAGTGCTCCAGGGAACAAGGAGCCTAAAAGTGCTCCAGGAGATGAGAGGCTCTAGGTGACCCCAAGGGATGGGGTGCTCCAGGAGATGAGGGCTCTAGGTGACCCAGGGGCCTTGCCTGAGGGACTCCAGGGGGTGAGGTGCTCCAGGGAACAAGGAGCCTTGAGGTGCTCCAGGAGATGAGGGCTCTAGGTGACCCCAAGGGATGGGGTGCTCCAGGAGATGAGGGCTCTAGGTGACCCCAAGGGATGGGGTGCTCCAGGTGCCCAGGATGCTCCACAGGACGAGGTTCCCCAAGTGCCCCCAGGTGCTCCAGAGGCTGAGATGCTTCAGAGGCTCCCAGCACTTGGCCAGGCTGGAACTGGGAGATGTCACCACCTTTCCAGAGGTGGACAAGGTGTGTCCCCACCAATTCCCCACTGCTGGAAATCTCAGAGTCTAGCTGTGCCCATGCTGGCCGGAATCACCCACCTCCTGCCCAGCACGGGGGTCACCCCACTGTCCCTTTCCCAGCTTTCCCAGCCCTGGGATTGCCACAGATCCGTGGGTGAACCGAGGTTGTCCTGTTCATCCCACCTCCTCCAGCTCCCCTGATCCAGCACTGGCTGGGACCCTGTTCCCTGGATGGATGGATGCCAGCACGGGTTCCCTCCTCCATCTCCTCCTCCTCCCTCAGGGCACTTCTGCAGGAGCCCCAGCCCTGCAAGGAGAACACAGAGCAGCCAGAGCAGCTGTAAATCCTTCCCTGCAGCCCAGGGCTCTGCCAAGCTCTCCCTTCCACCCAAATTTATGGAAAAGCAGGTCCCTGCCAGCGACGCACAGCACAATTGTGAGGTGGAACAGGCAGTGCTCGCCAGCTGCAGCAAGGGCTCCTGCTGCCTTTTTCTTCCTCTTCCTCAGGCTGTCACCCGCAGCAGCCTGGGGACAGGCACATCCCTGCACAGACAAAGCAGCCCCAGCACAGTTTGTCCCTTCCCCATCACACTCCCCAACCTGAGCCCCCTGGGAGCACCCCAAACCTCGGGTAGGAGCATGAGACCCTCTATGGACAGGCACAGCCGGGCCCAAACTCCCCCTGGTGCCACCTCTTCCCCCTGGTGCCACCCCTTCCCCTGTGCCACCCTTCCCCTGGTGCCCCCAGTGCTGGCAGGGACGTGAGCCCAGCCACAGAAGGGAGAGGATGGAGGGCTCAGGGAGGGAGACAAGAGCCAGAAGCTGAGCATCACTGGAGATTTCTTCCACGTAGCAAAGGTCAGCCATGGCCAGCCCCTTCCTCCGCTGTCACGGCAGAGGTAGTGCTGACAGTAGACCCGAGTATTTGCATTTCCTGATGGCTGCATGCTGAAATTTGCAGTTTTAATGGTGCATTAATGCTGGCTCCTGCATTTCATTACTTCTGAGAGCGAGAAAAGGCACAGAGTGAAAATAGAAATTCCCTTCAATTAGGCCAGGCCAGCCTGGCCACTGAGTGCTGGCTCCTGCCAGCCACCCTTGACACATCTGTGAGCTGGGCCCAGCTGACACATAGCCACAGAAACCCCAGCAAAAACCATCCTTCCTTCACTTTTCCTTAACCACGGGATGCCCCTTCCCAGGTACAGAGGTGATCAGAACCCACCCAGCCACCAGCCCTGGTGGGCTGCCCAGGATCCCCCCACAAACACAGGGATGCTTTGGAGAGGTGACTTCCTGGCCACTTTCCTGTTTCTTGTCCTGTCTGCACAGGTCAGGGAATTCAGTCTGCTTTTTGCCCAAATCAGACTTGGCTGCTGCTTCTTTACTGCATCCTGGACACAAATTTTTGTGCCTGAGTTTAAGCATAAAGCACTTGGAAACCTGGCCTGGAAGCACAGGGAAGAGCGGAGCCAGGAGGAGCACACACTGTGAGCACGAGTGCTGGGGGGGTCTGAAGGGAGGGATCAGACAGGAGGAGCCTCTGAGATGCTCACCATGGGCGAAAGCAAAGCTTGCTGCTGGCCACATTCCGTGCAATGGGCTTTTTGGGATGAGTTTTGGGGTGTCCAGCACACCCGTGACCAGCACTCTCTGTGTCCCTCTTGCTCAGTTCTGATTCAGGGCCACTCATGCCAAGAAAGACATTGAGGGGCTGGAGTGTATCCAGAGAAGGGAACAGAGCTGGGGAAAGGTCTGGAGCACAAGAGGAGGAGCAGCTGAAGGAACTGGGAGGCTCAGCCTGGAGAAAAGGGGGCTCAGGGGGGACCTTCTCCCTCTCCACAAGTCCCTGACAGGAGGGTGCAGCCAGGCGGGGGTCAGGCTCTGCTCCCAGGCATTGGGACAAGAGGAGATGGCCTCAAGTTGTGTTGGGTGCAGTTTAGTTTGGATATTAAGGAAAAATTCTTCACAGAAGGGGTGCTCAGGCGTTGGAGCAGGCTGCCTAGGGAAGTGGTAGAATCACTGTCCCTGGAAGTGTTCAAAAGCCATGTGGATGTGGCACCTGGGGACACGGTCAGTGGTGGCCTTGGCAGTGCTGGGTTAATGGTTGGACTCAATGATCCTAGAGGGCTTTTCCAGCCTTAGTGATTCCATCATGTCCTGTGTCCAAGCCTGATCCAAGGGCACATGGATGAAGTTGAATACCCCAGGGCACATGGAACACCCAGGCAGCATCATGGCATCTCCTGTGGCCTTCAGACCTGCAAACCTGTGTGTCCCTTCCCCCTGTGCCCCTGAGGACCTCCACTGGCAGGGTGAGGTGTCACTCCATCCTCTCCTGTGTTTGAGACCTGCAGAGGTCCCAGCCATCAGCTGGGTAAGAATGGGGGATCAGGCTGACTGAATGTGACCCCCCAATCCCAAAACCCATCCCTTCCACAGGCTCTCCAGAGCCTCCATAACCCAGTGTGAAAGTGACCCCATCAACCCTGTCCCCCAGGCCAGGGAAGACTTTCACCATCCCCATGGCTTTGGGGGTGGATCAACGGGGCTGCCTTCCCTCATGCATCTGCACCATTGGGTGACTTTCCTGATGTCCACCTGGAATCCCTGCTTGCTGCTCCAGCCCTGGTTTCCATCTGCAGGGCCATCCTGCAGCTGGGTTTCGGCAGCGCCCCGCTGCCCAGGCGGGCCTGCCCTGCCTTTCCTGCCCATAAAACCAACAGGGCAGTGGAAATATTTCGGAAACACCTTTTACAGTTCTCTCAGCAGGGCTGCAGTTAACCCCTAAAGGGGCTGGCTGCCATCAGGAAAAACAATTTCATTCCAGCCAAATTATTTCACAGGAAGAGGCTGATTTTGGTGCCATTTTTACCACTGATGACTTCAGCATCGTCCCTTTGGACTCTGCCACCTTTTCCTGTTCTCATGTTGTGCAGTGACCTGGAGCTCTGGCATCCTCCAGATCAAATGTTTTCCCTCGCTCCACATTGAGCAGATTCAGTTCCTGGGGTGTCTCTGCTGAGCTGCCCTGGTTTGTGGGGCTGTGGTGCTGCTCCGCCGCGGCTCAGGTTTGGGATCGCTGCTGAAACCCGGCCCCTGCAGCCGCCCTCCGGCTATTTTCAAAGGCACCTACAGAGCATGAGGTCACAGAGACCAAAATAGCAGATTCCGGTCCAAATCAGGGCGATGAGCACATTTTGTCCAGCCTCTGCCCAGGTCCCAGGCATCCCAGCTTCTCCCAGCCTGGAGCCCGTCACAGCTCCAGTGGGAGCACCCCGTGGGTGCCAGTGCCACACCACCATGGGCCAGCTCATGGAGCCTCTTGCTTTCAAAACCACTTCTACCCCAATTCAGACCCACCTGAAGAGTCCAGTACCTGCTGGGGACCTCCGGTGCTGTCCAGGCACAGTGGGGCAGGAGGACAGGATGTTGAGATGCTTGAGCGTGTCCAGAGGAGGCAACAAGGCTGGTGAGGGCCGGACTCGGTGATCTTAGAGATCTCTTCCAACCTCATGATTCTGTGATTCTGTGACGCAATCCTCCAAAAGGGGGTTTGGGGTTCAGACAACCCTGGGCTCCTCCTGCTCTGCACAGAGCACACAGCTGGTATCTGAGGGGGTGCAGTGGTGAGCTCAGCCCATCAGAGCTCCTCGTGCTGCCCTCCAGCACGTCCCAGCCCCCTCGGCCGCTCCTGGAGACGGCAGCGCCGGGACGTGACATTCCCTCTGTTTTATCTTCACACATGGGCAGCTCTCAACAAGCAGCAAGGGCCAAGCTCTTTCACCACCTGGCACACGAGCTGGGGTAGGGAGAAAGGCAGGCTGAGAGTGCATGTGTCCCACAGGCACCCAGGAGAAGCCACACCTGTCCCCAGGAACCAGCTTGAGCCCACCAGCAAGGTCCCAGGGAGGGACAATCACTGAGCAGAGGTGGAAGCCAGGCTCCTTCAAGCAAAGCCTTGGCTCTGAGTCTGATTTGTGCTCCCAGGGCAGCCAGGTCCTCATCCCAGGAGCAGCTTTGGTGCTGCTTGGCCACTGCACACTCCTGGGCCAGTCTGGGCAGGGACACAGAGACTGGCAGAGGCTCCACAGAGATCTCTGGAGACACTCACTCCAGATCATGGATCATCCCAAATATCCATCTCCAACGTGGCCTTGAGAAGATCATTGAACTACAGAATGGTTTGGGTAGGAAGAGGCTTTAAAAGTCATCCAGTTCCACGGGCAAGGAACCTTCCACTAGAATGAGTTTGTGTTGGTTTTGCTCCCATCCCACCTGGCCTTGGCTAATTCCAGGATGGGGCAGCCACAGCTTCTCTGGGCAACCTGTGCCAGGGCCTCCCCACCCTCACAGGGAGGGATTTCTGCCCAATATTCATTCTAAAGCTCTCAGCTTTTAGTTTAAAACTGCTCGCCCTTGTCCTTTCATCACCTCTGTGCCCTGCTCCCCCAGGCTGGACCATCTCCCCACACTCCAGTTGGTGCCCTGGGATCCTTCCCACTAACAGCTCCCTCCTTCCTGAGGGCTCAGCGTCCTCAACGGGTGCTTCAGAGGCAATCAAAATTTTCTATTTTTTGCCTCTGGGAGAATTCAGCAGCAATTCAGAGAAGAGCCTGGGATTTGGGCCATCTGCATCCTGTCACACATGGCTTGACTGAGTCCCTAAATCATTCCATGCCTCAGTTTCCCACCTTTATATAGCAGAGAGGCCATTCCTTGGGTTGTCCCACTCTGTATCCTCCCTCTGGAAAGCCTCGGGGTCAGAGGTGCCTCTTGGTGTGGGGACTGGCTGCATCCTGGCTGCAGAAATGAAATTTTTGGGTATCCCGCTGCAGCTGAGGGATCTGTCTGCAGTTGGGATGCTCCTGCCCTCACACAGACTGAGGGCCGGGCTCCCCTCATTCACTTTCTTGGCACAGCAGTTTGCTTTCCCCCTTCAGAAATGCAGACTGTGGATTTCCAGTAGCTGAGGGCTTGCCTGAATGCCCTGATTTTGGAAGGAGCTCAGCGAGGCCAGGAATGGAGCAAGGGCCCTCTGGAGCTCAGAGGGAAGGAGGAGAGGAGGCTCCACCAGCCAGGCTGGGGTGCAGGGGTGGCAGGAGCCTGGGGGTGTCACAGCATAAGTCACAGTTGGGACAGCCACGATACACAGCGTGTCACCACACAACAGCAAAACCTCCAACCCACACAGAGTAACATCACATCACATCACATCAGAAACTTCAAATATCTGCCCTTCTTGTCCTTCAGCCCAACCTTTTACCCCTCCATGTCCATGCCCTGCCCCTGTGTGCCCTCTGCTCCCTTTGGTGGCTGGTCAGTGCCCCTGGGCACTCCATGGCTCATTGCTGTCAGTGCTGCTCACAGCTGAGCCACTGGGCATGGGGCTGGGCCAGCCCCATCCCAATCACACAAACTGTGCCTACATGGAGGAACTGGTGGCCTCTGGAGAGGTGGGGTTATCCCCCAGCACCCCAGCCTCTCCTGGAACCAGGAGAGCTTTGCAGGCACTGGGTCACTCCAGCCCTTAAAACCCCAGCAGTGCCAGGGTGGATGGCAGGGCCAGGGGATGTGAGGAGCCCCCACAGCCCCCACAAGTGCTGCTCCCAGTTGCATTTCCCTCCCTTTCCTCTCCAGTCTCACTGAAAATCTTCCCCACCTCCTTCTTGGCCCCTTGCAGAGCCCCCATGAGAGCAGGCCAGGGTCTCCAGCAGAGCCTGCAGCAGGGGCAGAGCAGTGCGGGGTGCTCAGGGTGCCCGGGCTGGGGCTGGGGCTGGGGCTGGGGCTGGGGCTGGGGCTGCCCCTGCCCAGCTGCCCGAGGCACAGCGGGCAGTGCCCACGAAAGCAGCTCTGTCCTTGCCCAGCACCTGCCCAAGGACAGGGGAGGCGCCGGGCTCAGCGTGGCAGCAGGAATCCCCTGCAGGGAAGGACAGGGAGCAGTGTGCACTTGCACTCCACGGCCAGGCTCACTGCTGGCTCCGGGCTCAGCAGCCCTGCTCCCACTGGACCTCGTTCCACCTCCCCCAAAATTCCCCCTCCCCACTTTGGAAAGGCCCAAGGTCTGGAGTGCAGCTGAGGCACAGGAAGGTTTGGCGTGTCCTGATGGGAAGTGGCAGGGAAGATGGAAAACCACCTGCCTTCTCTGAGACTGGGAGCAGAGCGGGAACCACCTCCTGAATGTGGTGAGTCCAGACCCCACTCCCCATGGCTGCTGCTGGGTGTGAGGCCTGGAGCCCCACGGGGAGGGATGAGCAGGCTCCAGTAAAGCTGTCCTGCCCAGAGGCCACCTCCAGGGCTCCAGGGGCCTGTCCCCACCATGGGGACCCCCCAGCTGTGTGGGGACAGGCAGAGGCAGAGCGCCCTGTCCCCTGTGGAACAGGATGGAGGAGCTGCAGAGTTGCCATGGAGATTTTCTCCCTAGCAGATGCTCTGGGCAGGTGCAGGAAGAGGCTCTGCCCCCCTCGCTGTGCGGCACAATGCCAGGATCCTGCAGGAGCAGGGAGCTGCCAACCGCCCGCTGCCGGCCCGAGGCCACGGTGCCACCAGTGCCAGCCCAGGGCCACCACTGCCACCAGTGCCACCGGTGCCACAACTGCCACCACTGCCAGCCCAAGGCCACCACTGCCACCACTGCCAGCCCAACAGCCACTGCTGCCACCACTGCTGCCACGGCCACCACTGCCAGCCCAAGGCCACCATTGTCACCAGTGCCACCACTGCCACCACTGCTGCCACTGCCAGCCCAAGGCCACCACTGCCACTACTGCCACCACTGCCGCCACTGCCACCACTGCCACTACTGTCACCACTGCTGCCATGGCCACCACTGCCACTACTGCTGCCACTGCCACCACTGCCACCACTGCTGCTACTGCCACCACTGCCAGCCCAAGGCCACCACTGCCATCACTGCCACCACTGCCACCAGTGCCACCAGTGCCACCACTGCCACCGGTGCCACTGGTGCTGCCACTGCTGCCACTGCCACCACTGCCACCACTGCTGCCACTGCCAGCCCAAGGCCACCACTGCCACTACTCCCACCACTCTGCCAGCCCAAGGCCACCACTGCCATCACTGCCATCACTGCCACCACTGCCACCGGTGCCACTGGTGCTGCCACTGCCACCACTGCCACCATTACCACCACTGCCACCATTGTCACCACTGCCACCACTGCCCCCAGCCTCCCTGCCCACACCTGTTGGGGGAAACTGAGTCACCTCCCAAGGCACCCCGAGCTCCTGGCCTCACCCCCCCTGGCATGTGTGACAATGGCATTTCTGGGGTGTTCCCACCCGCCCTTGGGACCCTCAGCCCCTCACTGCCTGCTCTGGCTGCCACCCATTGCCTCCTCACTGAGCAGAGAGGTCACACACAGCGTCACCCAAAATGTCACCCACAGGACCCCCACGCTGCCAGGGCACTGGCACGGTCCCCATGGACAGTCAGCATATGCCAGCCTCCCCTGCCTGTCCCAGGGCCCCGGGGGTGGCACAGGGCATCCATGAGATGAGTGATGCCATCCCAGGGCTGTGCTGCTGGGGACAGACTCTCCATAGCTCTGAGCCCATCCGTCCTGGAATGACTATATGATGATTTTATCATGTAGATCTCTCCCAAATTTTATCATATAGTTCTCTCTCAGAGTTGCCCTGAACCAAGACACTATCCCAGAGCCCCAGCCGTCCATCTTTCCTGCTGCTCCCAACACTTCTTCTTCCCCCCGGTCCTTCCAGCTACTCATAGAATCGTGGAACATCCAGAGTGGGAAGGAACCCGCAAGGATCATCAAGTCCAGCCCCTGGCCCTGTGCAGGACACTGCAGCAATCCCACCTTGTTCCTGGCAGCGTTATCTCACTTCTCTTTAAAACCACCCTCTGAAGTCCCCAGTTAGACACCCAGAAATCCCCTTTCCCTGGGTTTTCCCCAAATGCCTCAAAATCCACATCATCAGAACTGTCAGAGCCGGCTCCTGCACCAGTGCCCCCGCAGGAGCAGCTCCCGCGGGCTCTGGCCAGCCGTGCTTGCCTGGCCAGCCGTGCTTGCCTGGCCAGCCGTGTTTTCCATCGCCGCTCGGAGCGCTCGGGGCAGCGGTGGGAGGGCTCGGCAGCGACACCCACACCATCAAAAGCTGCTCTATCCAGCCGGGCCCGGCGTTTCCGCGGTAAGAGGAGCCGCTGCCTTGTGTACCCAGCGCAGGGGCTGCGTTTCAAAACACGCCGGGGTCACTCTCCCGCCTGTGCAGAGAGCCCGGCCGCGGATAATGGAGGCAGTGTTTGCGCACATTTCGGCGCTATCGCGGAAATAACAGGAGCCCCGCTCCTCCCGCAGCTGCACGGCCACCAGGGCACCTCCCACGGGCACCTGGGGGCACCGCCGGCCTGGCCGTGCTGGGATAAAGCCAAAAGAAGCCCTCAGCTCCATGGGTCGGTCCTCTTCCCAAAAATCCAAAGGCATTGCAGGATTGTGCTGGGGCTCTGGCAGCCCAGGGCTGGCAGATCTCCTGCTGCTGCACTTGGTTAGCCACGGCAGTGGGTGGCACTTGCACCCAGGGACAGGGTGGCATGCTGGGTGGGTGTCCCTCAGGGTCCCAAAGGGGCTGCAGTGTCCTGAAGGGACATGAGCCCCCTCCCAGGGAGCAAAGGGCAGCAGGGGTTCTGGTGTCATGCTGGTGGCGTTGGGATTGCTGGGGTGGCAGCAGTGGCGGGGGTGTTGTGTGTTGGTGCAGGGCAGTGCTGTGGCACAGGACAGCCTGGCACAGTCCCACAGAGCAGCACCTGGTGCCCTGCCTGGCACTGCCCCGTTTGGTGCTGGTGTGGTGCTGAGTGGCACTGTGCCCCTTCAGCACCTCGTTCAGTGCCTGGTGTGGCAATACCCAGCTGGGTGCAGCCATGGTGCTGCCCAGAATGGTGCCCAGTATGGTTTTGTGCCTGCTTAAGTGTCATCATAGCTCTGCCTGGTTTGGTGCCCAGGCCAGCACTGCCTGCTGCAGAGCCTGGTGCTTTGCCCAGTGCATGTCTAGTTTGGTGCCTGGGCAGCACCCAGTGCAGCAGTTCCCAGTCAGTGCCCTCTGCAGCACGGCCCAGCCTGGTGCCCAGTTCTTTGCCTGGTTTGGTACCCAGTTCTGTGCTCACTGCAGCAGTGCCTGGCACAGTGCCCAGTTCTGTGCCTGGTTCCATGCCCACTTGTTTGCCCAGGCCAGTGCCCAGTCTGGTCCCTGGTTCAGTGCCTGGTTCTGTATCTGCTCCAGTGTCTGGTTGCTTGCCCAGCCTGGTACCTGGTTCAGTGCCAGTTCAGTGCACGATTGTTTGCCTTGCCTGGTACCTGCTTGTTTGCCTCACTGCTTTCCCAGCCCATTGCTTGGTTGTTTGCCTGGTCTGCTTCCAAGCCCAGTGCCCACTCTGGTGCCCAGCTGTTTGCCCAGCCCAGTTCTCAGTCTGGTGCCCTGCTCAGTGCCTGGCTGTCTGCCTGCTCTGGTGCCCTGCTCAGTGCCTGCTGTGGTGCCTGGCTGTTTGCCCTGGCAGTGCCCTCTCAAGTGCTGTGCTCAGTGCCCGCTCAATGCCTGCCTCAGTTCGCACTCTGGTGCCCTGCTCAGTGCTGCTCAGTACCCACTCCTGTGGCCTGCTCAGTGCCTGCTCAGTGCCCTCTCCTGTGCCCTGTTCAGTGCCCTCTCTGGTGCCCTGCTCAGTGCCTGCTTAGTGCTGCTCAGTTCCCGCTGCGGTGCCCTGCTCAGTGCCTGCTTAGTGCTGCTCAGTTCCCGCTCAGTGCCCTGCTCAGTGCCCTCTCCTGTGCCCTGCTCAGTGCTGCTCAGTGCCCGCTGCGGTGCCCTGCTCAGTGCCCGGCTGTTTGCCCTGGGCAGTGCCCACTCCTGTGCCCTGCTCAGTGCCTGCTGCAGTGCCCTGCTCAGTGCTGCTCAGTTCCTGCTCAGTGCCCACTCAGTGCCCGGCTGTTTGCCGTGGGCAGTGCCTGCTCAGTGCCCTGCTCAGTGTTGCTCAGTGCTGCTCGGTGCCCGCTCGGTGCCCGCTCAGTGCCCGGCTGTTTGCCGTGGGCAGTGCTTGCTCAGTGCCGGCTCAGTGCCTGCTCAGTGCCCGTTCAGTGCTGCTCGGTGCCCCCTCCGGTGCCCGGCCGCTCCCATCGCCGCCCGGCCGAGCGGCTCCGCGGCCGGCGCGTTCCAGGCCGGCTCTTCGGGGCAGCGCGGCGCGGGCGGCGCCAGGCGGGTGCCGCACGGCAGCGGCGCCCCGCAGTCCCCGCTCCGCGCCGCCCCGCAGCCCCCCGGGATGCGCAGCCCCCCGAGAGCGGGGCCGGGCAGGGGGTGAAGGCAGGAGCGCGTCCCCGGGGTGCTGTGCCAGCTCCGGGAGGACCCGCCTGGGGGGCGCGGGGCTCAGGGAGTTTTGCCGGGTGATGCTGCCCAGTCCCCGTGTCCTTGTGCGCCGGTGGGACGGGGACAGGCGGCGTCAGCCCCGCACCCCAACCCCGGGGCCAGCCCTTCGCCCTCCCCGCTCCTTCCTCCTGCTGAAGGAGCAGCTGGGACATCTCACTTGCGGTCTCTCCCGCAAGTTCTGGGGCTGGACCTGTCCCTCCCAGTGACCCCGCTCCACGGCCAGCTCCGTCCGGTTGTCCCCAGCACGGGGTACAAAGAGCTCCACGACCGGCCAGCGGCGCTGGGACTCGGGCCGAGGGGCTGTGCCCGCCCAGACCCGCACGGTCCCAGCAGCCCGAGCATCTGCCGCTCCCGGAGCTGCCGGGGCTCCGCTCCGGCTGCTGCCGCCGCGCAGGGGACGCTGCCCAAAGTTTCCTTCCCAGCAGCAGGAAAACCTTTTTTAACACAGGCCCCGCAGTGCTCATGCGTGGCGGGCAGCGCAGCCCAGCTCCCGCTGCCAGCCGCCCGCAGGGGTGGCCGTGTCCCTGCCCTTTATCTTCCCCGGCCACAGCCGGATTTGCAGGGCCGGGGACGCGGGGCTGGCGGCAGCAGCATCGCTGCCTCGGGCTGGGGATGCGCCGGAATCCCGCGGTGCGGGATGACTGCCCCCGACGCCGGGGCAGGGAGAGCTGCTCTTCCCATTAATTAATGGCAGAAGGAGCTGGGCGGGCGGCTCGCAGCGCTCGGGAAGGGGTTTCGCCCTGGAGCTGGCAGTTCTGCACGGATACCCCCTGCCCCGGCCGCTGAAGTCGCTGGGTGAGGGCGGCACCAAAGTTCCGCCAGGTTTTGCTCTTGCTTGACAGTGATTTCAATAATAATGCTGGAGGGTCCCGCGGCAGCAGAGCCCCGGGGGGCTGAGCATCCCCTGGGGAGGGGCGGAGTGGGGGGGCGGCATTTAAATCCAGGAGATTGTGAAGGCTTTGTAGGAAATAAATAAATAAATGAATAACCGGCCGAATAAAACGCGAAATCGCGCTCCTGGATTTGCTCTCCGCCGCTTTTTGCCCCCGTGGAATTTGCAGGCGCCTGGGGAGGAGGTCACGGCGCTGTGCATCAGGGCAGGCGTGGGCCCATCCTTCCCTAATTTATTTTTTCTTAAAAGAAAAGAAAAATTCCTTTATTTGGCAATTCCTGCGTGAATCAAGTTAGCATTTCACAGCTATTTAACACCTGGTTACAGCGTCTGCGGCAGAAGCGCTGATCCTCCAGCTCGGCACCCGCTCCGCATGGCGGGATCTGCCCCTTCCCGCAGGCGGGCACCAGCCGCATTTATTTCTCCTCCGTTCCCGGCAGGGGTTTCAGGCAGGAGGTGCTTTGCGTGACTTTGTCGGGGGTTCCTCCCGGCGGAGTGAACCCCCGGGTCTCCCCTCAGCTCTCCCCCAGCCCCTCGCCCCGTCCAGCTGCCATTACGGTCGGGTGGGAATCGACTCAAGTCCTCAAACCCCAAGAGTTAATCAAAGTGCTTTGAATATGTAAATGCTGAGTATTGTTTATCATTGCCTAGAGCTGATACAGCAGTTTTCCTGCTCAAAGCCCCGTTCAGATGGGAGCTCATGAAAATTCACAACAGCCTCGCAAATAGGTGATGGGGATTATTACCCGCGCCTTCCAAAGGAGCGAGGGAGGAAGAGCAGCGGAGGGATGCTCCCCGTGGCGGTGGAGCCACTGGTGCTCCATCCCTGTAGGTGTAAACCCGCTCTTGCTTCACCTCCTCCGGCCAAGCCTTTGCCCTGGGCTGCCTGGGCGCAGACGGTGCTGCCGCGGTGGCCGGGTGTGACACTCGCTTAAATACACACCGAGCTGGCACCAGGCAGGGAATTCCAGGCAGGCAACACACAATTTTCCATGAGGTTCTTCGGCAAGACCTCCAGCAATGAGCGCTCTGTCAATTAATACAACAATGAGCTCGGTGGGGATCTGTGGGAGTGCAGGGGGGTGAGGGCAAGGGAGAGCAGTCTGGGAAGGGGAAATGGGTCTGTGGGTCTGAGCAGGACTCCCCGGGCACAGACAGCCCTGCTGTGCAGGCACGGGGATGCCAGCGTGGGGACAAGGCTCTCCCATCACTCAGCTCCTCTGGGTAAGGGCACTCTGGAGGGGACCATGGGGCTGGAGAGCCCAGCTCACCCCAAACCCATCCACAGCACAAGAGCTCATCCCACGGTGCTTCCCACCACATTCCTCTGGGTCAACCTGTTGACCCTGGAAGAGCTTTTGCCCTCAGCCTGAGCTGATGCCTCTGCATCCAAGGAGATGCCCCAGTTTTGGGTTCCTCTTGCGCAGGGCAGCGACCCTGGAGGGCCAGGGCAGCCTCCTGCCTCGTGAGCCGTGCCTGCAGCAGAGCTGCCAACCTCAGGGGAGGCTGGGGGACAGCTGGGAGCAGGACGTGTCTCAGCCAGCCAAATTTAATCCTCCTACGTTAGCAAGGCTTAAAATAGGCTCCCTGCAGCATCGATGAGGGTGGTGGAGTTGGCCTACTCCAGCCCTCCCAAGTATTTTGGGGAAGCAGGGATGGCTGTTTTGCAGACAAGCACAGCTGGGAGGAACTGAGCTGTGCTGTCAGGGCGTCCTTTGCTGAAGCCATTCCAGGAATTAAACACACCTTGTGGTACCCTCACCCCTCTAACCTCCCACTGCCACCTCTCAGGGTGCCACCTTCTCCCTTGCCATTCCTGCACAGCCCTTTCCTGCTCTCTCCCATGGTCAGAGGATTCATTTTCCCCTGCACCTCATGGAAATGATCCCTTTTGGTTGAGCCCAGCTTATGGTCTGGTCTTGATCCCCCTCCATCAGCTGCCCAGAGGAGATGCCATCCTCAGAAGTGGTTGGCCAGGGCATGACGTGGGCAGAAAGCCATGGAGGAGCCCTGGGAGGAGGCAGGTGTGGTGACACACTCGAGAAGCCACGGTGGGAACTCTGGGGACACAAAGGTGTCATGCAGTGCTCGTCTTGTGGAGACTCATGCCGTGTCCCAGGAATGCTGGCTGTCTCCTCAGTGCTGGATGTCCCACGGTGAGGGGCAGCCGGGTGTCACCGCCTTGGGCAGGCCCCAGCAGCTCCCTGGGCAGGGCAGGGTGGTGGCTCCAGGAGAAGAGGTTCCTCCTGCACCTCACCCCCAGCACCCCACCCTGGGCTGGGGGACGCAGGAGCTTGGTCTGTGTTGGTGGCTCCTGGGGACCAAGCTTTGGTGGGGTTTGAAGGGAAAATTCTGCTCCTGATGCAGCAGTGCCTTGGCAGTGCCCGTGGTCACCGGTGCAGCTCAGACCCTGCTGCTTCATCCACCCCACAGGCTCTGCCTTCCTCCTGCTGCTCCCTGCCACAACTCCAGCTCTCCATCCCCTCCTGCCCACAGGCAGGGGCTCCCCTCGAGCTCTGCCCTGCCTGCCTCACCCCGTGCCTGCCTCCCCCTGGCACCTGGGGGTTTAGAGAAGCCATTTTCCCTTTTCTCCTGTCTCTGTGCAGCCTCTCCGTGGGCCCACGCACCAGCTGGGCCCCCCACCATGCTACTCCCACCAGCCCTGCTGTGCTGCCTGATGCCTTCCTGCCTTCACCTGGAGGGGCCGAGCCCTGCACGGGAAGGCAGCGAGCACAGAAGAGGAGGGAGAAGCCTCATCCCCCTTTGTGATCCCTCCAGAGCTGCTCTTCACCCACCTGGTGGAGCCCTGAGCTGCCCATCTTCCCCATGAACCACTCTGTGAGCATCCCCTCGGGGAATCCTCAGGAATGAACTCCCCTTGGCAGGAGCAAAACTTCCTCAGGAAAGAGTGCAGAGACAAATTCCCGTGTTCTCCTGGGCTTTGCCAAGCTCCCAGAGCTGGGAGCATCACAGGGCTGCACCGAGGCAGCAGACACCCGGTGTGCCACTTTGCTTTTTCCTCCACATCCCCAAAGGGTCCCCAAAGGACCCTTTAGGACCCTCTAGGCTGTTAGAATCCTTATTCACATGCAGTCCAACCTCCCATCTGCACCGTCCCTGCCAGCACAGCACAGTCCTGTGGGCACTGCTCTCTGCCAGGGTCCCCGTGTCCCTGCTGGGGCTCCAAAAGGAAACAAAGCCCCCAGCACAGCCCCTGCTTGTGCACCTCTGCGAGGAGGAAGGGTTTTATCCTGAAAAGCGGTGTCCCATCCGTTGGTTGAGCTGGCAGGGCCGGCCACCCTCAGTGGTGACCGTCCCTTGTCCTTGCTGCAGCGCCGTGGCCCTGCCCGAGGGGCTCACACAGCTCAGCCACCGAGCACTGTCCTGCTGCTCGTGGGGCTGCCAGCTCTTGAGACGAGTGAGGGGGAACAGGAGCCTGCAGGGGATGGAAGGAGTGGGTGAGGGAAGCTAAAGGATACAGGAACTCGCTGAAACATGGAAGAAAAGGAAAAGGGAGAGGGTTTCTCCACAGCAATGACAAAGAAGAGGCGATGAGAGGCATTAGTGCATTGCTAAGGAGAAGGGTGGATATTCCCATTTGTGCTCAGAAACCCACTGGGACACAAGAGCTGTTGAGCTGCTGTCCCAAGACAGTCCCAAAACATCAGCTTTCCCATCATCTGGACACGGGTACCAGCAGCAGCCACTCAGCTGGAAGCACACCTGGAGCACTCGGGATGCTTGGGGGCACCTGGGAACCCACAGCACGCTGCTGGCACGGGAAAAGAGGAGCATTTCACTCCTGGCATTTCACTCCTGGCATTTCACTGGCACTTTCAAGGAGGGTGTGGGACATCCTTGCTCGTGACCTGGATAAATGCAAAATGGGAAGGAGAACGGGGGGGCCCCGACTGAGCAAGAGGGGCAGAGAGCAGCATGGTTTGTGCCAGACCAAAAACATGAATTGGGTCCTGTCCAGTCCCGAGGAATTCCCGTTGTGCCGGGGCTGGGGCTGGCAGCAGGAAGGCGGTGCCAGGACCGGCTTCCGCAAGGCTTCCTCTCCCAGGGCCCTTCGTTAGGGAATGAGGACGTAACGAGGCAGGGCAGCAGAGAGGAAAGGAGCCCGGGGAGCCGCCGCCGGGGAGCTTCGGGGGCTCTGCCCCGGCCCCGAGTGCTCTCATTAGGGAGGGGAAGGCAGAGCAGGCAGGCGGCCGTGGCTCGGGAAGCGTGAGCACACGGATGCCTGGAGCAGCCCGCGGGGTGCCCAGCCAGGGGACAACCAGGGCACCCCACAAGCCACGGCAGCAGGCTGGTGGTGGGGAAAGGGAGTGAGCGTGGGGCTGGGCAGCTGGGGAGCACTGGGAGCACTGGGAGGACTGGGAGCACTGGGATCAGGAGCAGTGGGAGCAGTGGGATCAGGAGCAGTGGGATCAGTGGGATCAGGAGCAGTGGGATCAGGAGCAGTGGGAGCAGTGGGAGCAGTGGGAGCAGTGGGAGCAGTGGGATCAGGAGCAGTGGGATCAGGAGCAGTGGGAGCAGTGGGAGCAGCAGGAACAGCAGCACGTGGGGGTGCAGGCTCTATGCCATGGAATGGAGGGTTGGGCACAGAGCTGACCAGCCTGGCACGGGGCATCAGGCACATGCCACCAGCTAAACCTGCATGGGGCCACCTCCAGGCTCAGTGTGGGCAGGGTCCAGCACCCATCCCAGCCATGGGCACCCTCAGGAGTGATGGGGCTGAGCCCCAAAGGGAGTGGGATGGAGAGCATGTACCCACTGAGCTGGAGCTTGAGAGGGTGGATGTGTGGGATCCATGGGAGTGGGTGGGGTGGGGGTGGATGGGTTGGATCCCATGATCCTGGGTGAGTGGATGAGCTGGAGCCCATGTGGAACACTCAGAGCCCCTCACCTGTCCCCAGAATCCCCCTCCCACCCCTGCTGTAGGATGTTGTTCTACCCACACCTCCCTGGGACAGCCTGGCCTTTGCCCTTCCAGGCTCCAGCCCCAGCTCCATGCCAGCTCCAGCACCCACAACCACCAGGTGACAATGCTGGAACAGCCCCATCTGCTCTCCCTGGGGGGCTCTGAGCCCACTGTCCCCTTTCTCCTGGGATCAGGAAGGCTGAATCCCCCCATGACATCCTTCCAGCTCCATCTCCAGGAGCTGCTGCCCTTTCCGAGCTGAGCAGAGGGAAACACCTGCCCTCAAACCTGGCTCCCCGTGTGCTCCCCACGCAGGGGCAGGACGGGCAGCAGGGACAGTTGCTGGCTATTTTTAATTGCTCTTTCCCAGAAAGGCTGGTGCAGGCTCCTAAAGCTGCTTCCAGCTGGGAGTTTGGAAAGCTGGTTCCAGTTAGGCGCCCGGCGCTCGGAGCTGTTATTTTTAGAAGGGCTGAAGGCAACAGCCCCACTCCCCGGGCTGCTGCTCGGCCCTGGCCATGTCCCCTGGTCGGCAGGACCCCGCTGGACCCTGGGCTGGGGACATCCTGGAGGCGTGATTTTATGGCTGCCCCTTTTTTTCTGGAGCTTTTTTGGCAGGGAGGGACTTTCATCTCCCCGCGTCACGCTGTGCAGCCAGGAAGACCAAAGGCAGAGGATGTGAGCAGTGGTCATCCCTGAAGGGCCGGGGCGCAGAGCAGCATCTTCTGGTTTTAATTAAAACCCATCCGCTGGCAAAGGCTGGTGGCGTGAGCGGCGCTGGGCCGGGCCGGGACCAGCAGGGAGCGTCTCCAGGGCAGCGCCCGGCACCGGGGCTGCCCCGGCGCTGACCGGGCCCCTGCCCCGCGTCCAGCTCCGCCCCACGCCTGCCTTCCGCCCTCGTCTCTCTTCCCCTGCCCCTCCTGCCTCCTTCCCTCTCGCCAGGGTCCCCAGTGCCACTCTCGCCATCACTTGGTCACCCCCTCCATGGCCATGAGCCCTCAGAGCTCTTCCCCTGCTCAGCCTCGCTGAGGTTCCCCATGGCTGCCCAGTTTGGGGGGTGGGGCAGGGGGCTGGGAGTGCCCCCCAGAGCAGATTATCCCAGGGGATAATATCCCATCCATTCCCGGGCCCTGACATGGACCCCAGACATTTGCCACTGGCACTGTCCTCTCACTGTGACCCCCATCTCTCTGCCCCGGGGCTCACCCCATCACTGTGACCCCCATCTCTCTGCCCCGGGGCTCACCCCATCACTGTGACCCCCCAGTCCAGTTCCACGGGCTCACCCTGTCACAACCCTCACCCCCTTCCACGGAGCTCACTCTGCTCCCGTGCCCCGCTCCCTCCTCTGCAGGGCTCCCCCTCTGCTGTGCCCCATCCCAGCTCTGAGGGGCTCCCCAGCCCCCCGAGCCGCGCTGCCTTCACCCCGCAGCGCTTTTCCCGTCACAGCAGCTCGGCACGGCACGGCACGGCCCGGCACGGCACGGCCCGGCACGGCACGGCACGGCACGGCACGGCACGGCACGGCCGCTCATCAGCGGGGTTACCAGCGCCCATTCTCCTCCGCTCGCTGCCCCGCCCGGCCGGGGCTCATCCCACCGCCCTCCTCCTCCTCCTCCTCCTCCTCCTCCTCCATCCCTGCTTCCCACCCTGCAGCCCCCCCGGCCGGAGCGCGGCCAGCTGGCTTCGCCTGCATTTCGGCTTCAACCTCCCCCAAGGATTCCTAAATCTGATAAGGGAGGGGGGTGCTGCTTTCAAAGGAGCGGGGTTGACCTTTGCCGCTGCAACGAGAGCCGCATGGAGGAAAAAAATTGGCTGCGGCGAGCGGGGGGGAGCGGGCGAGCGAGAGAGCTGCTGTGGTTTTACAATCCCTAAATAACGCCGGGAGCTGAGCTGTAAACACATGGCGGTACTGCCTGAGCGTGTCCGCACCCCCTCGGTGGAAACCCAGCCTGGAAAACACTCCGACCTTAAAGGAAAAAAAAAAAAAAAAAAAAAAAAAAAAAAAAAAAAAAACGGTTTTTCCAGGAAAAAAAAAAAAAAAAAGAAAGGAAAAAAAAAAAAAGGACGAAATCTCCTGAATTATTTAGCGAACGGTTCCAATCCGACGGCTAATTCAGCGGGCAGACGCCGGGCCGGAGCCTGGCGCTGGGGATGAGGGGATGATGGCTATCGGCGCTGGCGGCGGGGCGGGGGCTGCTCCCGGCCCGGGGGGCCCGCGGTGCCGCAGGGGTGCAGGACAGAGCAGCCAGCCCTGGCCGATGCCACCCTGCCTCTGCGTGTCCCTCCCTCCCCCGGCACAGAGCACCCCAGCAGCTCAAGGGGAGGCGTTCCCACACCGCTCATCCCGCTGGGACACGCGGAGAGGAAACCCCAGCGCCTGGGAAGAGCCCCAGCGCCCCTCGCCCGGCACCCCCAGCCCCATGGGCACCCCAAAAGTGCCCTCTGCCCCTCCCCAGCCAGAGCTGCCACCCCGTCCCTTCTCACCTGCTTCTTCCCATTTTTTTTTTTTCTCGGAAGCAACTAACACTTTTCTTTGAAGAGCAACAGATGAGCGAGACCCTCCCAGCGCCTTTTATGATGTTAAATTTATTGCCTGGCTCCACAATTGCCATTTTAATGACGAACGCTCCCACGGCTTTAACGCGGCTGAGTGCTGGCATTGAAAACAGAAGCCGGGGGGGACACGCTGTCTCCGGTCTCCTGGAGGAGAACGGATTCCAGCCCTTTTCCTGATCCTTGCACAAAGTTTTGCCAAATAGATAATGTGTTTTATAATTTCCAGACGGTGCTGTGCTGGTAAGGGAGGCCCTCTGCTGGCACCGGGCTGGTGGGGAGAGCCCCGGGAAGCAGCTGGGAAGCACCAGCGAGGCATCGAGCCTGGGAGACACCTCTGGCAAGGTGTGCCTGGAGAACCGAGCCTGGAGATCCGTGTGGAGCAAGCCAGGCCCAAGGAAGCTCCGTGCTGGAGGTGCTGGAGAGCTCACAGAGGTGAGCACGGGGAATCGAGCCCACGGAAAGGAGCCTGGGAAATCCAGTTTGGGAAACCAGGTGGAACCAGAAAAGTGAGCCCAGAGCCAGGAGCAGAGACCTGGACCTGGAGAAAGATGCACGGCCAGCCCAGCCCTGAGGGTCACTGAGCCCACCCCAGCCCTGCTGCATCCAAAGCGAGCCCCAGTCCCCGCAGCCCCGCTGGTCACAGCGAGGTGGCTCTGCACACCCCAGGGGAGCAGCCCAGACCTTCCCCTGCCTGGGAACAGCCCTGGTACATCTGCCCCATGGGTGGCACCGTGTGGGAATGTCTGGGATGCTGGGAGGGAAGAGAGGAGTGATGGCAGCTTTGCCATGGGGTGGGGTGGAGCTGCCACAGCCCCACTGTGTCCCAGATGGGGCTGGTGAGCGTTCCCCCTCCTCTGGGCACAGAGCCCAGGGGTGACAGTCCCCACACTGGGAGTCCCCAGTCCCCTCCAGGAGGGCAGCAGGGCCATGCCAGAGGACAAGGATAAGTCTGGAGCTGGCATGGATGGACAGTGCAGTGTGGGGCCAGCCACGCAGACCCACACCGGGGATTTCAGCTGAGGACATCGACTTCTACCAGGAGATGCTTTATTTTTTTTAACGGTGCCTGAAACTCGGCCTGGGTTATCAGGGAGATATTAAATTGCTGCTGGAAGCGACACCAGTGGGGCGGAAAAGCCATGCTGTGCTCTTACCTCTTCCCACAAGGTCGAGGCAGGCAGCCCCGGGGGACGACGCGCTCGCCGCGTCCTTCCTGTAGCGAGGATCACATGTCAGAGCCAACGAAGCCTTGAGAAAATTAAACCCGTGAGCTCACCGCCTTCCTGAGCGCAGGCGCCAGCCCTCCCCGAGGTCCCCGAGCCTGCACTGCCAGCTGGGGTGACCTGGCAGCAGTGGCAGTGCCAGGAGGATGCCACCTCCCCGGGGGCAGCAGCAGTCCCCAGCGGCGTGCCCGCAGCTGGGCTGTGTGCTGAGGAGCTTTGAAGCCTTTTGTGCATCACTGCCTGATGGGGAAGGACCCTCCCGTGGGAAGAAGCTGTCAGCCTTGGCAGAGCACAGCTGCAAAAGTCTCCTGAAGGCCTTCAGCCAGATTTCCTCTGGGGATCCGAGTTCCTGCTTGGGAAAAGGGACAGGCAGATGGGTTCAGCCCTGGTGGGACTGGCATTTCTTGTGGCCAGGGCCGTGCCAGTCTGGGACGTGCCCAGGCATGGGGCTGGGCTTTATCCAGGGCAAGGTAAGTGTTGTTGCCTCTGTGGCACAGTGGATGGACAGAATCAAAGAGAAAGGCAACACAGTCCACAGGAGAGCCTGTGTGTGCATGGGGGGGTCACCTGCAGACCCCCAAAAACCCCACACAGGGACCCCAAGCTGCCCACGCCTCAGTCAGCTGGGACCAGCACTGCAGAAGGGACATCATGAGTAACAGAGCCTGGGAGGGACAAGAGGAGCCAAGAGTACGAGTTTGGGACCTGGGGACAGCGAGGGATTGCCCAAGATGGCAAGAGGAGCAAGGGGAGGATGAAGGAAGGTCCAAGGGAGGACCTGGAGACAATTGTCCATGGGGCTGAGCCAGACCTCTTCCCAGGGCACCCTCTGCTCTCCCAGCTTTGCTGACATTCCTCAGCTCAGAGGGGGAGCAGAAATGCAGCTCAGCTCCCATTTCCCCCTCCAGGTACTCTCTCCTTCATCACCCTCTTCCTCCCCGAACCAGCTCAGCTCTGCACTTTGGCTCTGCCCCTTCCCAGCCAGCCACGAGGCACCAGGGTTGGTTTTTCATGTTCCCACTGGGCATCCCCCACAAGGAGCGGGGTTTCAGTGGGTCCATGGGCCCCTTGGCACAGCCCTTGGGGGTCTCCAGTTTCGCGGGTGGCACAGGCAGGCAGTGCACACTCACACACACACACAAACCCCCTCTCCCTGCCACCACAGGCGCCTCCCGGCCCTCCCCAGGACCAGCAGGGACACAGCCAGGCGCAGCCCTTGGCACGGCCCGGCCCGGGCAGGGCTGCAGCCCCTGCAGGCGGCGGAGGGACGGCAGCAGGCAGGCAGGAGCCGTGCGGGGATGCTCCAGCAGCTGCCGCCAGCACGGCTGGCGGATGCCCTTTGGCCAGGAGCAGCCAGGCTTTTTTTCCAACCCTTCCCAGAAAGAAAAAAACAACAACCCAAGCCCCATAACAAGCTGGAGCGAAGCAGCGAGGAGGCGGCAGATAAGAGGCTGGAGCCGCGCGGAGGCCTCACGGAGATGAAAGGCGATTGCGAACGAGCCTCCCCATCCCCTGCGGACAAAAGAGCTCCTAAAATATTAACGAGGCCCCGTGCCGCCAGGTCCCCCGGCCCCAGCGCCGGCAGGAGGAGCAGGCGGGACCCGCGCTGCCGGCCGAGGCTCGGGGGATGGGGCGCGGCGGGGAGCAGCGCAGGATGCTCATTAATTACCTCTGTGCTGGCAAACGGCCCCCCGCTCCCCTCGCCACCCCGGGGAGCTGCTGCCACCTCCCCAGCGGATCGGCGTGTGAAGAGCTCCGAGCAGGGGCTGTGCGGGCACGGTGGCCCCTCGCTGCCACCTCGGCACCCGTGGGCGCGGCCTCAGCCCCCCAGCACCGCCCAGGGGGATTTGGGGAGAAGCTGGGGAAGCTCACGGGGGATTTGCACTCCAGCAGTAGGGTGGGGAATGGGGAGCAGGGGAGGGTGCTCGCTCCTGGTTTGTGTCTGCGTGCGGCTCATCAGGCCCAGGCTGGGATGGGTGCCTGGGGGGGGTCCTGTGGGAGCAGCCCCCCCTGAGGGGGATGAGCACGCTGTGCCCGGCACACGGGCACTGCTCCTGCCACATTCCCTGTCCCAGTGCCCCACTGGTGCCATCCTGGGAGCCCAGCTGTGCACAGTCCCGGTGTGCTGCAGCCCCGGCTCCGTACCTCGGCCGGGACAGGGGCACGGTGACACCGGCAGCCAGGCCGAGCACCTGGGACTGGAGGTGACCTCGCGGAAGGTGACACCCACCCTCGAGGGCAGAGCTGCCCCGTTCCCTGCTCAGAAGGGCGATGTCTGTGCTGCTCCAACGGGAGCAGCAGCGGGATGAAGCAGCCCCAGCGCCGGGTCCGGGGGCTCGCAGCCCTCAGAGCGGGATTTGCATAGCGCAGATGGCAGCCCAGGCATTTCAAAGAGCAGCTGAAGGGCTCGGCAGCCCCGCGCAGCTGCCGGAGGGAAGCTGAGCTGGCCCGGCCTCCGGGCACAGCGGGCACGGCACGGCCCGGCACGGGCACAGCGGGCACGGCACGGCACGGCATGGCATGGGCACAGCGGGCACGGCACGGCCCGGCACGGCCAGCAGCGCTGCCCAGCCGTGGGGAGGGAGACGTGCGGGCTCCGGGCCCGCATGGGAGGGCTCCCGCACGGGCTGGAGGGCACGACATGTGAGAGACGACGGGAGCTAAATTTACACGGCGGCGGAGCGAGCTGCCTCCAAGGAGACGCGATCGCGGGCTATAAATACCTGCAAGGAAACAGCGGGGACAGGGACGGTGAATTATTCACAGGCGCAAGATGGCAGGGCACGGCACGGAGCGAGCCAGGCCGGCAGAGGCAGCTGGGCTGGGATGGGCCCGGCTGGGGGCATGGGGACAGCCAGGGACTCCCCTGGTGCCCCGAGCTCCTCGGGGCCGTGCCAGGGTCCCGGGGCTGAGCCCCAGCCTGGCACCGTGCGGCCCCGAGCTGCCTCCTCCGGGGGGTGGCTGGCACCAGGGATGGCCGCAGGTGCGAGGGGGTGGCCAGGTGTGGGTGCCCCTGCCCGACAGGGGTGAGGGCAGGCCCAGCATCTCCCATGAGTGCACAGGAGGGGACAGCAATAAGGTGATGTCCATGTCCCCTGCCTGGAGGCAGCCCCAGCCTGCCCTGTCCCGCTCCGTGGGTTTCCCAGAGGATGCTGAGCAGACACGGCAGCAGGACAAGCCCTTTGTGTCTGCAGGAGACACTTGGGAGAGGACTTGGGGCTGGAGTGTCGAGGAGCACATCTGCTCTACTCGCGATTCACGGGCTTTCAACGACAACAAATAAAAAATAGAAATAACAGCTACTTTTATTGCTGCTAATGAGAGCAGGTTCCTGAAGGGGGGTGCTGGCGGTGCCGTGCCCCGCTGGCCGGGCAGGGTGCGGGGAACGGGGCATCCCAGCCCGGCCCCGCCGCTTCCCGGCCTCTGCTGCCCTCGCCCGGCCGCGGGAGCGGAGCGGGAGCAGGGACCCCCTGTCTGCGGCTGTTTCCTAATTCGAGCCCTTCTGGGGGGTATTTCCTCTTTTCAGCTGTAGTTTTTCACCCATACCGAAGGAAGGGATAGAGGAGACCCCGCTGTCCCTCAGCCCCCTCCCGCTTGTCCTCACCTTCCCCTGCTCCCGGCTGGGGATTCTCCTTGTGCCCAGCTCCACTCCCCCTGGAAAGCCCAAAGCTGTCCTGACAAACCACACCTGGATGACAAACGCTACCCCACGGAGGCCCAGCTGCCTCTCCCCTGGCCAGCCCAGCTCACCCTTCCACGAGGAGTTTCCAGGTCCCTTCCAGCTCAAACCAGTCTGTGACTGCAATTCCCACATCCTTGTTTCAGGGGGAACTTCTGCCCTGTGACCCCCCAGCACTCCAGGGGCCCTCGCAGCCTCCCCACAGCCCTTGGTGAAGGTACAGCAGTGCCCAGGGTGCCACATCCCTGCTTGGAGCAGCATCCCTGCCCTGCCCTGCCTGCTGCAGGCAGCTCCTGAAATCAGATCCCCCAGCATCCCTCCTCCTCCTCCTCCTGGAAAAAGTCACAACCAGGACACAGGGGTCTGAGGGAGCTGGAGGGGGCTGTGAGCTCCAGGGCCAGCACAGGACCATGGCTGGTGGGATCCCAGCCCCAGCTCTCCCAGCAGCTCTGTCTCAGACCCTGGCCTTGCCATGGTTCCATCCTTCCTGCTCCCTGGAGAAGTCCTGGAGCTTCCAGCAGTCCCCAAAGGCAGGAGGCATGGATTCTCTTTGGAAAGAGTCTCTGGATCTGGTGGTTTCACTTCAGGGGCAGGCTTGGCTCGAGGAAAGGATCAGCAGATCCCTTATTGACACTGAGAGGTTTGGGGGCTCTGGGGCTCAGCACCAGCTCCAGTTCCTCTTCCACAAAAAAAATCCCTGCAACCAAAGGGAATGGCACAGCCTGGAAGGCAGAGCTAGGAAAAAACCCCAAACCTGTAAACACCCAGTAGTTTACAGTGGCTACACAGCCAAGGGCTTAACCAAGAGCATTCAGTGCTCAAATGCTGCTGATGCAGCTCAGGCAAGGCTGGGACAGACATGGCCTGGCAGAGAGACAGCTCTGCCAGGAGAAACAGGGAAAACAACAGGAAAACAGGAATGGGCTGAACAGTAGGAATTTTCATTCAGGTCATGGAGATGCAAGTCACCCCCCCAGGGCACAGGATGCATGGGAGGACTCAGAGCAGGGGAGGTTCCATCCCACTGCAAAGCCTCTTTAGTTTTGTACCAAAAGGGCCTCACCAGCACTTTCCTGGGGCTCATCCCGTGCCATTCCCTCAGCACAGGCTCCAGGCACTGCCCCTGGGAGGTGCTCCCGGTTCTGCCCCATCTGCTCCTCCCTGGGGCTGGGCTGGGGCCGTGCCATCACCCCTTTCCAAAAAGCCCCTGGCCAAGGACTTGGGCTCTCCTGGTGGGTGCCTTACAGAGATCAATGCAGCATTTTTGAGTGGAGTTACAAGGCAGGATTTGACATAAGGGAAGATTTCAGCATTTAAATACAGAGCCTGTGCTTACCTGTCCTGTGTCAGCTCAGACTGCAGCACTTGCACTCGATGATCTCTGAGGTATTTTCCAACCCATATGATTCTCTGATTTCAAGAGTTACCCCACAACAAGCCAAATAAAACCTACATGATAAAAACCCATCCTCCCATGAAGTGTCCAGCGTGGATCTGGAGAAGTTCCTACAGCTTTTCCATCAGCGTTTTCCGAGAAAGCATCACCAGCTGGAACAGTGAGTGCTTTATGTTGGTACTCAGGGTTCCAGCAGGGGCAAACTCCCACGGAGCTTTATGGAAGTGGTAATTCCAGCAGGGTCAATCCCATCTCTGGCTCAACTGGATCAACATGCAGCTGAAGCTCACCTGGCCCAAGGTGCCACGGCTGGGCTTTGTCTCACACACACCTTTATCTCTGCAGGTGAGTCCCCACATGCACCTGCTTGGACACAAGAACATCCAGGAGCTGCTGCCACCTCACTGTCCCATGTCACCCCACTCACCCGTGCTCACCCACTGCTCCATTCTGCTTGTTTCCTGAAAATCAGAGCTTTATCCCACACAGTGTCAAGCAATGGGGATAAAAAAAGAGGGGACAAATCAGGGAAGCCATGCACAGGGTTAATCAGGGGATCAGGAATGTTGGGACATCAATCCTGCTGTGTGCAGGTGACAGCCAAGGGTGGGTTTTAAGTACCGTGATCCTTTCTGGAGCTCTGCTGACACCGAGGTTTGAACCATGTGGGGGTCAGCCTCTTCTCCCAAGTAACAGGACAAGAGGAAACAGCCTTAAGTTGTGTCAGGGGAGGTTTAGGTTGGAAATTAGAGGAAAGATATTCACTGAAAGGTGGTTGGGCATTGGCACACACTGCCCAGCGATGTGGTGGAGTCACCATCCATGGAGGTCTTAAAAAACATCTGTGGATGTGGCACTTTGGGACATGGATTAGTGGTGGCCTTGGCAGCACTGTTGGACTCGTTCTTGTGGGGTTTTCCAACCCAAACGACTCTGTCTGCCTGGTGCCCTGCAGAATTCCTGCTCCCCACGCTGAGCTGGCCTTGCACAGACCTCCCAGAGAGCCCCAGGCAGCAGCACTGCAGACTCTGGAGCTCCAGGGCAGGGGCACAGAAATAATCACCAGCCCGAGCTGCAGGGCAGGTTGTCTCAATAAACCTTGCTAAACACTGACCCAAGAATAGCCACAAGGCAGGGAGAATCAAACCTCCCAAACAGCACAACTGCCTCGGGCTCCTCAGGGGAGCAGAGAGGGTTTAGACACAAAACACCAGTTCTGCTTACGGCAGCAGAGAGCTCTGCAGCAGGCACTCCATGGCTACCTTTGCTCCAGCAGAACAAGGAATTAATGCTCCCCCCTTCAGAACACTGCCACCACTGGCACTTGCTCCCTGCTGTGGTGGCCCAAGGCCAGCTTGTTCCCTTCTCCCAGGCTGGCCAGCTCAGATGCCTCCCCCAGTGCCAGCAGCAGGGCAGGATGTGCCACCCCAGCCACCTCCAGCAGCTGGGGCTGGGCGAGGGCAGGACCTGCAGCTTCAGTGCACACAGGGACCACAGGCACTGGGCAGAGAAAAGCTTGGGTATGGTGCTTGTGGCTTCAGGACACCAATTCACTTCTTATTCAAAATGCCGTTTTTATCTATACCCCAACAACCTGCTCTTCCAATCCAAAGAAATGTTTAGAGTTGAGCAACAAACAGATTTGCTCAGGAAAGGAGGAGAATGGTAAACACACGCAACCCCCACTCGCCCCGAGGTGGTTTCACCTGACTAGACAACAATAAAAACTAAATCTTCTCACCCAGGGAAGGAGGGGGTGGGCGCAGAGAGGCAGAAACACAATAAAATAGAACCAAATCCAGGTGCCAAATCCAGGTTAGAGAAAGCCACGGGCTGTGGGAAGCAGCAGCTCCAGCTTCCCCAGCACCCCACGTGCATTGTGCTCTGGCTCCAGAGCTGATCCCAGCTTTTCTCAAGTGACCCCACTGGATCAAGGACTGGATCAAGCTCATGATGAAATCAGAGCACCGACAAACTTTCTGTCAGGTCACAACTTCCAAAAAGGAAGGGGACAGTGTTGGGCTTGGTGAGAGCACAGGGATTTCTGCATGAAGACAGACAAACAAGCCCCAAGGCCACTGCAGCTCACCCAGAAAGCCCTGCCTGTGGCCAGAGCAAGCCAGGCTTTGCTGGAAGCTTAAAAAACAACATGAAGGTGACTGGACATCGTTGAGAGAGGGACAGGGCAAGACTGGAGCCTCAGGGAGAAGGGACAGAGCAGCCACAAGAGGAAAGCAAGCAACGTGAGCCAAAATAGATGGGCAAAAGGCACAGGTAAAGGGAAAAAAAAACCAAAAAAGCAATCAAGCCAGAGAGTTGAAGGGAATTATTTAATGGTGATCAAATTGCAACACAATACAAGAGTACAGATAGCGTTAGCATGGACCTAGTCACACACACTTCCAGGTGAGGGAGGGGCAGCGAGGACAGGCTGCAGGGATCCCTCCCAGAGCTCCAAGTGCAGTCACTCACACAGGGCTTGCTCTCCATGCCTCCCGAGAGCTGCACAGCAGGATCTGTCCTGCTGTTAACCTTCCAGACACCCTCAATGCTCTTGTCCCTGTGCATTCCCTGTAAGAAACCACATTTGCCAAACCCCAACAACCGAGATCTGCAGCTTTTGCTCCAAGCCATGGAATGGAAGGAAGCAGGAACTGTGGGGATGAAACTCCACTGCAGCTGTAGGAGAGGGAGGGAGACTTCCCTGATGCTGCAAGGATGAGAAGACTTTTCTGAGGTTCTGTATTTAATGGGGACAGCCTTCCTGCCACTCAGATACACCTGCAGGCTTTCACTCTCCCAGGAGGTGACTTCCAAGCTCTGCCTGGACGCACTGGCACGCCTGGAGCCTTAGCCACGGGCTCCTCCCCCTGGAATGGGAGTGCTGAGCACATTCAGAGGTGGTTTGCAGTCCGGGCTCTTCAGAGCAAGGTGACACATTCACTCCATTCACTGCTGCGAGCAGTTCCGCCACCTCCCACGGCCCCGGGGCTGCTGCCTTGCTGCTCCCAGAAGGAGCTGCTCAGGCACAAAGAAATGCCCCTGGCACTGGGCACAGCCTCCCTCGGGACCCCATCTCCTCCTGTGCATCAGAACTGGCAACAGGAGCAGCTCCAGAGAGGTTTTGCTGCTGGAGATGACCAAGGCAGTAAAAACCAGAGCCAGGCACAGCTGCCAAGCAGCAGGATGAGAAGACTTTTCTGAGGTTCTGTCTTCTCTAGAGGCATGGACAGGGAACAGTCTGCTGCACCCACTAAGGACACAAGATCATATCCAGCTTAGCCCTGCTGGTTTTCCCACATCATTGCTGCCAAGCAGCAGGATGAGAAGTTTTCTGAGGTTCTGTCTTCTCCAGAGGCATGGACAGGGAACAGTCTGCTGCACCCACTAAGGACACAAGATCATATCCAGCTTAGCCCTGCTGGTTTTCCCACATCATTTGATGGATGCAGACTGAACAGAAGAGTCTGAGGACACTTTGGGATGCAGCTTAGTTGGAAGCATTGGGATAACATGGTAATAACTAATTAAAAAATCCCTCCTGCCTTCCTATGACAGAAATGCAGCAGCACATCCTGCCACAGGACGAGCTGGGTGTTTGAAGCACAGTAATCAGGTCTGCAGCACTTGCCAGGATCAGCTCCATCCCACTCTGCAGGTCCATGGAGGCTGGGCTTTGAGCCATGGGGATGTGTAAGCCAGCCACTGCACAGTGACAAGAGAGGTTCCAAAATCCAGGGATCACATTCCTCCTCTGGGTCACTCTGAGCAGGGGACAGGCACTGATGAGCACAAGGAATGCATCCAGGCACAGTGTTCCAGCTTTGCTGCCAGAGCTGGGGGTTCTATCTTTAAATAAAACACACTTAGCACATGACAGGGAAAAAGGGAATTGCATGAACAATCTACATCCACAGAAGGGCCAGCACAAAGAAAGCCAAGCAAAGGGAATCAGGCAACTTAAATTACTAAATCAAGTTAAAAAACTGGACAGGGGTGGAAAAGGTTGATGACATGACAAGTTCAGGATTCCTAGAAAGGTAGTGACCAGAGCCCCTGGCCTCACGTGCTGTTTGACATTACAACGTACTCAATGCACAGCTTCAAAGGAGCAAGATCCTAGTTCCAAAAATAGCTAAGCTGGGTCAGGTTTTCAGTTAAATGCTAAAGGCTCCTCCATCTAGTTCACAGAAAAATCCTCATCAACAAATGGTCAACCCACAGGAGGTACACAGAGCACATCCTCCCATCTCAACCATCACCAGACCTGCTTTTAGTACACCACAACTGTGGGCATGCCATCAGCAAAAAGGTCAGAACTGTTTAAACACCTCACTGCAAATGAGCTCATCCCAACATGAGCAGATGTGTTAGTGCATCCTCCAAGCTGAAGCTGTTACAGGTTCAGGACTGTTTCAGGGCATGTGTGGCTTGTTAATGTCCTGTCACCTCATGGTTATGGCTCCTGGCCCACCAGAAAGAGAAACCATCCTCCTCCTTTCCCTCAGCTGTCACTGCTGCCTCCTCTCCCATACGGTCTCTGATCTCTTCCAGTCACTGCCAATTTCCAAAGGCAGCCAGATCTGCCACAAAAATCATTCCTGGGTGGCTCAGTTGCAAAGCAGTTAAAGAGAATCCCCCCAAACTGTTCACCATCAGTGCAGCCCCTTCCCTGCACTTCTCAGTGACCCCAAAGGAAACCATGGGAGGGCAACTCTGCCACGGCCAAGGTGTACTGGAGAGGGCAGCAGGAGCACAACAGGTCAGGAAGGGCAAGGCCATGGGTGCAGGCTGCCACAAACCCCAGCCACACCAGCAGCACCAGCTCACACTGCAGTTTTGATGCCACAGGTGTCACCCAGGACCACAGGCTGCTCCCCAGACACCAACACCCTGTGGCTAACACGAGTTCCAGGTGACCCAACCCGAGCTTTGCAGCCCTGCACAGCAATCTGTCCCCTTCCCCTGTGGCCCTGCAGTGTCCCTCAGCCAGGACACGTGGCCACGTGCTCCTTCCTTGTCCAGAGCAGCTCTGCTGTGCCCTGGAGCTGACTGTCCCCAGGGCAGCAGGGTGCTCTGGCCCTGCAGAGGGACACAGCTGCCTGCAGGAGCTCACACCTGCCCAGCACCATCGAGAGATGACACAAGAGGAGCAGATTTAGACCAAAAGCAGTGGACATTTATTCCTCGTTTGTGCAAGAGTGTCAAGATGCATTTGGGAATGGCTGGGACAGACCCTGTGGCCGGAGAGCCAGCGGCTCCAGCCTCTCCTGCCCGATGGCTTGGGTTACAATTCTACTAAGAGGAGATAAACTTGCAGACTCACCTACTGTCACACCAACGATGCTGGCAAATACACTTGTATACAAAGAAAAGTTTCAAACTACATTTTTTCACTAGATTCAAGTGAAGACTTTGTTCCAAAAAAAAAAAAAAAAGAAAAAAAAAAGACACATACAAGTACAATTTAAAACTGTATGAACATTTGCAAATGTTTAGTGCAAAGTAATTATGTAAAAGCTACATTTTATGAAAGTTTGTGCTGATGTGTTTGGTAGGTTTTTTCTTTTTTTTACCCTTTTACATCCATTTTTTTAGTTACATAAGGTTTCACTTACCTACAGTACATATGCATTGTGTTAGGTCCCATGCAAGTGGGAGTAATACCATCAGGCTTTGTAAAATGTCACTCTGATTCGCATTTAGTAAACTGCTTATTTGGTTTAACAGTCAAGTTCCTGGCACACTACACATCCTGATTTCATCTAAGTGCTCAAGCTCCTGTTTGCCTCTTCAGGTGCCTTGTGTGATGCAAACCAAACTGCTTCACGACTTCAGCCCAAAAAGTTTTTTTAGAGAAATCCACCGTTAGTTTAAGCCTGTAACAAACTGCTCTGAAAATTAAAAGCCTATTCACACAAAGTTATATGTAATGACTGTAGTAATCAGTTTATTACACAGATTAATTCATTCTTGAACGTACAAGCTCCAGGGGAGCAGTTGGGTCTTTAAATACACACAAGTTTTCTGTCATATGGATTTTTTTTTTTTTACCCTTACATCCAGAAAGACCTAAGCAGTTAAAAAACTTAAGAAAAATAAGAGCTATTAGCTAGGTATTAACTCAGAAACCACATACAAACCAAAAAAAGTATGAAGGGAGGGAGAGAGTTGAAACAAATCAACATCACTTGATGCACTAATAGCTCCAATCCATTTAAATGGTGACCGGTTAAACTTAGACCTTAAACACAGGATGTGGGTACAGTTTCTCATTGGTCATAACATTTACCTAAGGTGTAGGTCCTTCAGAATAAAATGAATACAGAAACAGCTTCAAGTTCTTCACCTTGCTTTTCATAACTTATGAGTTTAAAAGGATTCCACTTAAAATCCTTCATGGATCAGCAACAGCGTCCCTAGAAAATCTGAAACCCACCAGAACTCTGCCCATTCCCATTTGATTTCCCAATTTAACTCAGCAAGGAATGCTTTTAGGCTCACAAAGTTATGACTGAAGAACCAGCTTTTCACACACACACTTCTCTGCTAGGAGTCAATGTTGGTACGGGGAAATACAGTATTTCTAGTTTGTTGTTCCAAGTATGTACAACACGCAGCACTGCTGTATCAGGTAAACATGTGCACAGGGGAAGATGAGGCGTGGGCTCATAGAAAGCAGTCAAATGGAAATCAAAAGGACTTTCTCTTTCAGAGTTCCCCTATCTTTATTTGTAGAGGTTATCCAATAATTTCTTTAATTACATCGCATACTTCTGAGTCCATTCCCGAGCTATTCTGTTGTACCTGTATGTATAAAAAGAGGATTTACTCAACATGGCATCTGCACAGATTTCAGCTCCAGCACTCTAGTCTACACATGGCATGACATCACAGTACTATCATCAGTTTGTAAAATTTAAGAGCAAAATTAAACATTATGCAAACAGGGGACACAAGAAAGCCCACAGTGCTTCATGGAAAAGAAAGACCTGGTGGTATTTACAACAGGAGATCTCAGATCTCTGACTGGATACATAAATTGGAGCTGGAACAGGGCTGAGGGGAAAGGATTTTCAGGAAGGCTTTATCTGTGCCTCCCCCAGCCCCATCTGCTGTGTCCCTGGGGAAACTCTTACTGTAGGGTTTCACTTGGTCATTCTGGAAAATAGATTAACATGTTCCCCCATCTCCTGCTTCCCTGCAAAGTTAAGCCCAGTACCTGCCATCAACTCATCTGCTGAACCCCAACAGCCTGATTTCTTCCTATACATTTGGCTATTTTGATGACTGTCAGGACACAAAGATTTGTCAATTCCCAAGAAATCTGTAGCTTTTACACCCAAATACTCTTTACAGCCAGAGGAAGCTCAGGATACTTGTGTAAACAAAGCAGTTGTGTGATTAACTGCACTGCTGAGAGCTTCTCTCTGGCAACAGAAGCAAGTTGTTCATGTTCTACAGAATTTGTAGAGTGAGACACAGCCTGAAGTTCCCTAGAGTTATGTACACCAAGTTGGTTTGGTGTTGGAATTTAGTCTGTAGACAATGTTCTTTAGCTTAAACAATCTGACAACCCACTCATAACTAACTCTCTCCTTCCTATCACTGCTCAGAGACTACCCAAGGAGCAAGTCCTTGTGCTTAAACCCCAAATTTATTTCCCTATTTTTGTAAAAAAACAGGAAGGAGTTCTGCACACTTAAAAGTGCAGATAATCACTGTTGATTGTGTCTCCAGCTCTCAAACCCAGGATGCATAACCTTGTGCTCCTCATGTATGCAGTAGAGGAAGCAAATCTGTGCACTATTTTCCCTTCCCTGCTCAGATCTGGAAGGGAACAGTGAGGTAGAAGTGTTTACAACACTAAACTGTTAAAGTGCTTGTTAGCACTGAAATTTCTCTGTGCTTGCTGGAGAGTGCTCCTGCCCCATTTCTACAGGACTGGTTCTTCCCTTGTGTTACAGGGTAAAGGTAAAACATGGAGTTTGGTATTTCTTTGTATGACTCCAGACCCAGAGCTGCCATGGAATATTCTCCCGTTGGAGTAACTTGCTCTCCCTCTGGTGGTTACATGGGATTAAAGCAGCTCAGACGGTGGAAAGATCCCAGGGAAAAAAAACCCAACAAAATCTCTGAGAAGACCACAGAGCAGTGATTTGCCTTTTTTCACTCTCACTCTTTTCCAAGAAGCAGTTCCTCTCAGTTCCCCTGCACTATGTAAGTGTGGATTCTGCCCTGTCAAATTCCATGGGTTTTGGCTTCCATACTCACTTTTCTCTATCTGTTTTGTAGATCCGTGCAATCTCAGGCACTAAAGGATCATCTGGATTGGGATCACACAACAGAGAACAGATGGACAAAAGTACTAAGGAGAGAAAAGAGACACTGAATTAGTTCCAGGACAGCTGAGGACACCTGCACCAGTCAGCCATGCACTTCCTTCCCCTCCAGCCAGTAGCACCAGCAGCATTTATTTAAGTTTGCCAGGAGCACCAATCCCATGTAATTCAGCTGAGTGATTCTGAACAAACTCCTTTTACCAGTGAACTACACAAGTTTTCACAACCACAGTATCACAGTGAGTAACCTCCTGGATAGGTTTATCCAGCAGCAGCCTTAAACCACAAGGCAGAAGTGTTCTGCCTGAGCCTGGAACCTGAGAGTCCTCTGGGAAAACATCCTTGCTTTTGCACCTGAAATTCAACAGTTCCCTAAAGCAGCCAGCTCACTGTTGGATGACTTGGAGAAGCATTAATCAAAAGTCAAAGAGCAGACAAGTCCAGCTGAAATGAAGGAAGCAAGGGCTGTTCACAGCTACTTAAGAATCACAGAATGGTTTGGGATGGGAGGGACCTTGGAGCTCATCTTCTTCAAACCCCTGCCATGGGCTGGGGCACCTCCTACCAGCACAGGCTGCCCCAAGCCCCTTCCAACCTGGCCCTGAAGATCTGTTTAAAAATAAGCTGGTCTTGCACTGAATTGAAAGGCTTAACTTTTTTCCAAGCATAAAGAAAGCTGAGATGGATTTAGTGTAGAACAGCATCCAAAATGACCCAAGAATGATGCCCAGCTCCTTGCACTTCTATCGATCACAGAGCCCCAGAACTGGAGTGTTTCACTATAAATACAGAGTGGATGTATCCCAGAAGGCACATCCTGCTGGGCAGAGTGACAGCCCTCACCCATACAAGGAGCCAGGACACTGCTGCAAAGCCACAAATAGCACATGGACATTCCTACACTCACTGCACAGGAGAAGGCAGGAAGTTCTAAGCAAACATATTGGGACAACACTACACCAGGCATGGCAGGGACATCTTGCCCCACTCCCGAAAATGCCAAACATTCCCTTCTCTCCTCCTGTTTGGATCAAACAGTGCCACTCCATATGTCCCTTCACCAATTGCAGCAAAGCAGTTGTCACAGTGCAGCCTCCAGGCAAGGTGCAGATGACAAGAGTGAGGAGTTTGAAGACACTAAACACGAATCTGCTCCAATTCCCATCACTTGCAGGAGGCAGAGCTATCTCTGAAAAATGAATGGAGACAGCATGCAGCCCATAAAAACAACAAAGGTGTTAAGATAGGTTAAAAGAGGGCCACAAAACAGATCACAGAATGGCTTGGAATGGAAGGCCCTTCAAAGTCCATCTCATTCCACGCCCCTGCCATGGGCAGGGACACCTTCCACTAGCCCAGGTTGCTCCAAGCCCTGTCCAACTTGGCCTTGGACACTTCCAGGGATGGGGCAGGCACAGCTGCTTTGGACAACCTGTGCCAGAACCTCACCACACTTCAGAGAGAGGATGGAAACAGGTCTGGTATTCAGTTTTTTTCAAGTGGGACAAGAGTGAAAGCTTCCTTCAGGTCTGAACTGCACAAGTTGCTCAGTGTTGTGAGCACCAAGAACCCACAAAGCCACTTCATTCAGTTTGCCCACCTGTTTCTGTAGACCTTTCACTAAGGAATTACCAATTCCCAGTTCAAAGCTTCTAAAACAAATTTGGTGATAAACCAGTCTTGGTTTGGGAGAACATATTTCTGCTTCTAGGAAAAGGAGCAAACCTCTTCTCCCTTTTCCCAGTTTTCCACAGTGCACTTGTGAAAAGTTCAGAGCTTCATGATTCTCCACCATCAACTGACAGGGGGCCCATTTACTGAGCTCCCTCTCAGCTCACAGTGTGCAGGAGGTCTGCAGAAGCCACTGCTGCTGCACTGCTGTCCCTCAGCAAGGCAGCACACTTGGCACCTGGGGCACAGATCCAGCACCAGCTCTTTTCCCCCTATAAATCAAGTAAAGCCCATGTTAGTTTTCAATAGGAACATCTCTGCCACCTCACACTGCTCCCAGTCAGTCCAGTTTGAGAACAGCTGTTTCTCCAGCAATTTCCCTGCAGCTCATTTCTTTCTGTCAGACTCCACTGCTCTGGTCATTGAAGTTTCTTCAGCTGTAGCAAGAGCAAGGCAGCTCCAATGTGTCTCCTGCCCTCACCAGAGGACACAGGAAATCCAACCAAAAGTTTTCTGGTCAACTGTTGTAACTACTCCCTCAAATTTTATCTTATCAGTCCTTTAAAAGCCCGAGGAATTTCTGAACACAGCCTTCATCAGCAGAACCACACTGCAGGTCTGTCCACTGCTCTCTGCCCACCCTCACACCCCCTTTCCTAACACTCAGCAGTTCACTTTTCAGTATCACTCCAAAAACACTGAATAAAAGTGGACACAATCATTTGACCTCAAGCTGCACTGCCACATTCAGCTGCTTTGATTTATTTTTCTAAGTCTTCATTATTCCAAATTATTCTCATTACACTAACTCTTGCTGGTGACTTCACATCATTCCCCTTTTATCAGTACATCCACACTAAAAAAAGTATTTTTAACTAAACTGGTTTAATTTTAATATCCTGCTGAACCCAGCTATTTGTCCAAAATCAATTCTGCAAGTTTCTCCCAAGGCTTTCCACTACAATACTGCACATGCACATGTTGTAGAACCAACATATAGAAAAATGCCTTGGAAAAGGCACCACCTCAAAGTTTCAAGTGCAAGGGGAAAGGGGAAGCAATCCTTTCAGATGTCAGCTGTGCATCAGAGTTCTTTGATGCAGATAATGAGTTAAACCAACACCATGGAATAAGAGACTCACCAGGCCACCTCCCTCTGCAATCAAGTATTACTGCAATGAATTCCACAGCAAAGCCTTGATATTTTCTAGCCAAATGCCAGCATTACTATCAGACAATGAAAAGAGAATTCCCCAAAACTTCTGGAACCACAGAATCAGGTTGAATAATTACACAAGGCAGGTAAGTGACCCTTCACACCTGAACATCCTGCATGGCCATGGGCAAAGCATTATCAGCTTGGCAGAATCCCTTCAAGTCCCTCACTGGCAGGAATGTACTTCAAGTGTGCACGCTTTGAATTCAAGTCTGGATTCTTCTCAGTAATAGCAAAATAAATTCTACTTGCCATTAACTCAAGGGATTCATCCCTTGAAATAACTCTGTACAGAATTATTTCTCATAACTCTTAGCTGCCAGAGCTGTCCAGCCACTAAGCAACTTAAACCACTGTCACTTTTAAGCTCCTTTTCACATGAAAGTTGGTTTTGCTTTGTTTTATTTCACCAACCAGGCATCCACTGACCTCCAACCCTTTAACTACACTCCCCATCTATCTTTGCAGACAACAGACACAATTTACCCTTCTGTGTGCTTCCTGCTGCCATGGTCTAGCACAGACTCCCCAACACCAAGGAGCTGGGAGCACCAAACTCATCAAGCAGAAGGGCTGCTAACAAAGTGCTTCTAGAAAATGGCTCAGCTTCCCCACAGAGCAGTGACAGAACTGCATTCTCATCAGGCACTATGATCACTGAACGCTGCTTAAATGTAACATGCAAAATAAGTGTGTAACACTGCACAGCTGAGATCCAGGTTCCCTCTGCAAGACTTCCCTTCACAAAGCATGTAATACTGAAATTCATGGGCAATCTTTCTCCAGGCAGCTCCTCTGTGCAGAAAATCATGCCACTGGCAGCTTGTCAACAAGACCAGCTCCAGTTCCCCGTGGCACAGTCCATCTCAGCAGCTGCCCTGCTGTGCTCTCACACCACCAAGGTCAGCCCACCACCCCTGATGGGCAACTGCACCTTCCTGGCTCTGCCCCACCTCACACTGAGCAGAGGTGGATGCAAATTCCATAGGTGAAATTCATGGCTGCGTTTCCTCTGCTACGAAGCAGCTCAGCCATTAGCCAGGACAATCCATGGTGTCAGCTCTCCACAGGTCCTTCCAGCACTAGCCAAATGAGCAGTGCAGAACACAGTTTAAAGCCCATCTGGCTACTGGAACATCCAAATTCAGGTGTGTTAAAGAACCTGGAACTCAAGAGGTGAAGACACTTTGTCTACACAGCCTGACTGGTCTAACACCCACCACTCCAGCCACCCCCTGACACAGGGCACCAACCACTACAGATCCTGCTGCTCAAGTCTAGCTGGAATTCCAAACAAACTTGCTCCACTAAAGCACTCATCCATGGGGCACTTCAGAGTAAGGAAAGGCAGCTGAGGAGCAATGGAATCTCCAGCTGAATTCACAGAAGGGAGATAAATGGCACTTATATTTCCAAAGTAATGAGCTCCCCAGAAGAAGCAGCTGGTGTGTTCTGATCCAACTGCTGTTTGGTGCAGTTACTGCTCTCCAAAAGGAGCCAATTTAGAATCCATCTAGGAGTAAAGGTCCATCTCCAAGCAGGCACAGACACTGCACCAACAAAGTGTTTGTTACGGTACCAAGAACATGCTGAGATGGCTGCTCTGCATGCCAGGCTGTCAGGACAGCAGGATGACACTCAGCTCTCCACCCTGGCTGGAGTCACACCGCAGTGTCAGGACCACCTGATGATGGAAAAGCTCAGGCAGTGACACAGAGCAGGTGGGGGAAAACAGGGCAGCATCAATCCTGGCCATCATGAGTTCACAGCAAAGGCAGCAGCCCACCCCACCTGCTCTACCTGGGTGAATGACAAACACTGTGCCAGGGCTTTCCAAGGAAAGTGATCTGTCACTCCTGGAGACCAGGCCATGGGCTCTGGCAGACAGTGCTGTGCTTCTGGCCCAGCCCAGTTTCTGAGTGCAGAAGTAACAATTTGTCAGCTCAGGTTTGACTGAGCCTGGTACACCTCTGCCAGCTGAAATGGGAGCTTTGGACATGCCAGGCTGCTGAGGGATTCTTGATTCCACTCTGAAGGGTTTATCCAGCTGTGCTGCTTCTCTCACCAGCAAGGGCTCATTTGTTCATCATCAGCCTGGCAGCCTCCACATCAAAGTTCACTGCTACTTCCATCTCTGCTCCTTGCAAGAGTCAGGTTTTTTCCTGATTTTGGGGAATATTCTCCTACATAGTAACTGTTTTTGAGTTTCAGGACCCAAACCCTTGAAACCTGAGACATGTAGTTGTCAAAGCTTTATCAGTACTGACAGATGTATAAGCTTGCAGCACTCAACACTGGAAACACCACTGCCCAACAGGTTCAAATGCCTGGCTCCTGACTGTGAACAGGCAAGATGTTCATCCAAATAAATGAAAGGAACTCTGGCCTCTGCTCGAGTTAAATCCTATTTCTTAACCACAACCCCATTTCCAACTCCTCCAGCCATCTTCCCCAGCCTTACAGGAAGTGTACCTTTAAATCTGAGCAGTTTAAACTTCTGCCTTCAAAGCAACTTGCATTCCTGCTAAGTCAGTTCAACAATTTCTGGTGACAAAAGAAGAAAAGTTAAGTGTTGCCCAGTGTATCCCAGACTGGTTGAGGTTGGAAGGGACCTCTGGAGATCCTCTTGTCTCAAGCAGAGCCACCTAAGGCTGTGCATGACAATGTTCAGGGGCTATGCAGTATCTCTGAGGTGGGACAGCCCACAGCCTCCCAAGGCAACCTGTGCTCAGCATCCTGACTGTAAAACTACAACATCAAGTGTCTCCTGCTGCTCAGAGAGCCTCCTGTGCTTCAGCTTGTGCCCACTGCCTCTTGTCCTGTCACTGGGCACCACTGAGAAGAGTCTGGCTCTGTCACCTCCACAGGCTCCCTTCCAGTATTTACAGACACTGGTAAGATCCCCTGAGCCTCCTCTTCTCCAGGCTGGACAGTCCCAGCTCTCAGCCTGTCCTCCATGGCATCCTGGCCCCTCCCTGGGCTCTCTCCAGTACATCCACACTTTCCTTGGCTGGGGAGCCCACACTGGGCAATGCTCCAGGGCTTCATCAGCACCCAGGAGAGGGAAAGGATCACAGCCCTGCTGGCACCACTCCTCCCAGCACAGCTTTCTCTGGAGCAAGGACAGCTCCTGGGAAGCTGCACAAGTGGCTCAGTTACAGTTGTGAAAGTTGAAACATAAATGTGGGCACTTCCCTCAGAGCCCCAACTCAGCACAGGTGGACACACTGACCCATGCTCTGTGACAAAGCCACCCCCAGTTACGTGGGTAAAGCTGCAATGGGCAAACTAAAAGCCAAGATGATCAGAACCCAACTTCCTGATTTTGAAAATGGCACTGTCAGTGTCCAATTCGATCTCTCAGTACTATTACTTCCAGCAAGTCTTAGTGAAGTGATTCATGAAGAGAAACATGACAGAAGATCCTCACTGCACCATGGAAGTCTGGACAGGGGGAGCTGAAGTCTTGCATGAATGAGGCTGAGGTTACTCACTGTCCCTCCCAGGCAGGGCCCTCCAGCACACTCACACAGGCTCCATGATTTATTCCTTACAAAACACAGGGAGAAGTGGGATAAGACAGCAGATTAGTCCAACCTTTACTGCACACGTGCTTCACTCAGGATTAACTCTTGCACAGCCATTTGCCAAATTCAAGAGGAAGAGTGTTTCCCCCCCAAAATGGCTGAGAACAGCTGCAATAATGTTAAAACACTTCATATTCTCCTGTTTCAGGCAACAGGGTTCTTATTTATGCAGACTTGGAGATAATGTTTTTAATTTAAGCCTACGCATTCTGCTTAAGCCTTGGAGTTCAAATTACCCACCACGGTGTGGTTAAGACTGTATTTTGAGGTTATTTATTCTCCAGTATGTATTCTTGAGGGAACACTGAGTGCAGAATTACTAATTCTGAAGCAAGTCAGCTGTTGTACTGAGACAGTCACTGCTGTTCTCCCAAGTTTTAACAATTGTAGGAGGGACAGAACAAAACCCCAAAACGCCAATCACCTCTATCATAACCACAATCTTTATTAAATTGCTTACACAGGGCTGGCTCTGGAGTGTGAGGAGCCAAGACCCCTATCTTTACCACTGAACTGGAATGACTAAATCACTGATATGATTTTTCAGTCTTTCCACCAGAAAGTGGCATTTTTAACCCACAGGAAGTCCGTGCACACCCCTTCCCCTCACTCCTTGCAGGTTAAGGTGAAAAACATCATGTACCACACATTAACTGTGAGCATAACAGTGAGCTGCTGATAGTGCTGCCTCCCAGCTGCCTCAGGAGGAAGCTGTGCATGATAAGCTCTTTCCTACAAGGACTGTTTCTACTCTTCCCACATTTCTCAGTCAGTAGGAAGTACATTTTTTCATAGCTGTGCTCTAAGTTATCTGCTTACAGAGTTTAAATTCAAACAGCTTGCTCCCAGTAGCATCCAATTTAAAGGGTAGCACAATTTAGGAAATACTCGCAGAAATCTACACTACAAATAATAAATTGATGCTTTGGAAGAGGTATGAACTTATTGCTGAATGTTTTAAGTCTTATTATTCACCCCAAATTACCTAATCCAACAATTTTTCCTGCTAACAACACATTCATTCTTTGATAAGGCCAATCAGTTACTAGAAAGCTGAAACATCCCTGAAGTCTGTCACAACACACTCTAATCTGACTGAACTTAAGACTTCAAGCCCAAAAGATCCAAGTTGCCTTAGTGGACTTTATTTCCATTTGTTCAAGATGGGAACACTTCCCCTAAGTATCAGCTCTCTGCTTCTGAAGTCTGCCTTTTGACAGGGCATCCCTGTGATTCTGAGGGAAGTATTCCTATAAAGTCACCCCATGGAATTTGCTTTGTTGTTTTCATTCCTTCAGTAAATGCAGCCCAAGGGAGCTGGGACAAGGTTTTCTCCCAGGTTAGAGCAGTGTGGCTGTTGTGCTGAACTGTTCAGCAGTGAGAAGTGATCAGCACTACAGAGCCCCCTAAACCCAGCAGGGAGAGGGGCACTGGAAGGGGCAGGTGGCACAGAACAGCCACCCTGATCCCATGGCTTATTCCAGCTGAGTCACAAGGATACAGTTTGAAAAGGATAAGAAGAAAAGAGTTCAAAGCAGAACACAAAGGGAGATTGAGATGTTAAAGCATATTGCAAATGTATTTGGGCAGTAAAATTAACACTAGGATGTATTTTCTGAGTGATTAAAGCTGACAGCCTGGAGCAGCCTCTTAAATTCCTGCCCCATCTTCTCCCAATTGTCCTAATTCCAGTCCATCTCCCAGGATTTTCAATCATGCTGTCTATCACCCCACCACCCATCTGGTCATTTCAGACTCCCTAAAACAATACAGCATTTTCTCCAGTTAAGCAGCAATTAAATCAAACCAGACCAGACATCAGTGCTTGGGGCTAATTTGGTTCTTCTAAGAGCAGCCAGTACTGACTGAGAGCACTTGTAAGGAAACTGCAGCAACCTGACAATCAATCATTTTTTCTTCACTGACACCATTTTTTCAGTTCTTTCAAGACTTTGAGCCTTGTGCCCAAGCAGATTCACTTCTGACAAGAGACAAGGAGATACTGGTTTGCCTTTCCATCTGCTTCTGCAAATGCCTTTAGCTGGACAGAGAAGGTGGAAACTTCTGTGGGTTCAGGGAAAGGCAGACAGTGAGGATGTCCAAGGGATGCACCAGGATCACCTGTCTGAACCAGAAAGTGCCTGGGAACATCACATGTAGCTGGAGAGAAGGACAGGCAACAGGAGAGCCTCAGAGCAGGGACACTGTGAAGGACAATGTAATCAATGTGACAACTGCAGCATTTGATTACAAGGACAGTGTGAAGCTACAGAACAGAAGGGTCAAAAAATGATTATGCACAGGGTAGACTCCAAATATTCCTAAATAGCTATGGCTAGACCTACAAACTTGAGCCACAGTTTGTAAATCTACCATTTCAATAGCCAAAAAAAAAAATCCAGCCTGTGTCTTCTTTCAAGATAAGAAAAGCCTCCTATTTATATTAAATATGAATACTGCTTTACCAGGTAAAGGCTAAATTCTAGTGCTCCACAAGCTAACACAGTTCACAGTGACCAAGATGCTATTAGCTAATTATTTTAGATTGTTCAAGCTAGGCAAGTTTTAAACCATGTTTCAGTAGTTCACACCATTGGAAGTTCTGTTAAAAAATTACCAACATGGAGTTCTAGTGCTCCCTTGAAAGAGAAATCCTTTTTAATATTACCAAGATTTAGAAACTTCACCATTTTTCAAAAGCCACAGCTGCTCCCTTAGATATTTTACTTTGGGTATATTTTGAACATTGAAGTCTTCCACTGTCCCATACTAGGTTTTATTTTATATATATTTGTATCTATTTTTAGCTGAAGTGTACTGAGGTGAGGTGGCAGGAGATTGTACTCAGTGTAGTAAGACTTATCTGATCCACTGGCAAAGCTGAGGAGTCTCCCATGGCCACAGGGAAGCTGGATGTGCTGAGCATCCCGTGCTCAGGAACTGGCTGCAAGCTCCATGCAGAGTCACAGGACACAAGCAGTGACCACAGAAATGGTGGATTCCAGCAGGAATGCAGCAGTTTTTACATCCCAAATCAGCACTTCATTTTAGCAGAGTAAAATGAAATAAGCATTGGAGGTACCTTTTGAAATAGTTAGTGCTGGGGACCACTGTGATCGTAGAATATCAAGACAAATGCTGCCATTACTGTTAATATTTGGATGATAGATTCTTGTTGTAAATGCAACCTGCAGAAGAAGGAAAATTTCAGTGTAGGCTCACAAACATACATCACACCACATGGTAACAGACAGATTTATGGCAGAAGCCACTCACCTTAGGTGGTTTGAAGGGATAATCTGTCGGGAAGTGAATTGTCAAGAAAAATACTCCACCTTGATAGGGACTGTCGTTCTGTTAATGAAAAAGAATCGTTGCAGCTTGAGGAGTTACTACCAGACCACCAGTCAAACAAGCCATGAACATCAATTCTCTCATACTTACTGGTCCCATTATTGTAGCTTGCCAATGGAACACTGAAAAAGAGAGAGATTTACTTCAGTTTGGAGAAGCTCAAGTAATGATCTACTTTCTTCCAGACAAAACAGCACAGAAAAGAAAAGTCTATTTTAAAAACAAAGCCTTGTGAAAGGCCACAGGGAAGCGAGCCAAGGAATTAAAGAGAGACAGAGCAAAGCACTCAATACTCTGCAGTCCTCACTCCAGGACTGCTGTGTACCACACACATGTCCTGCAAAAAAATCCCATTACAATAAAAACCCACATAGTTCTAGGCAACTTTCCAGGCTGAAAATTGTGAGTTTAAACTTTGTAATTTCCAATGAATCAGCACCCATGACTGCCCCTTCAAGGCAGCTACAGCTAAGCTCCAGCATGAACTCACACCTGTGACACATGGAAGGGGAGCCCAGGCTCTGTGTGAACCAAACCAGTGGTGTCCTCACAACATTCAAGCATCATCTCCACAGAGGCCTCAAGATTTCACAAAAGCAGCAGAAAGAACTGTCCTGGGAGAACACAGGAATGATAGTCTGCCCCATACTTGGAGCAGGATGTGCCAGGACACACTTCAGGTTAAATGGTCAGAAGTTAATCCTCACTTGTATGCATCTGCCCAAGAGAACTTTCACCTGGTAACACAGAGGATTTGTGAAGAATGTTGCTGTGCTGGAAAGGAAAACAGTCAAAGCTGATAGTCTGTAGGAGGCACACTGGGAGCTCTCAGGGCTCCTGTGTCTCCACAGGCTTCAGTGCCTCTGCAAAGAGCACCAGCCTAGGAAATGATTTGTGAATTAAGACTATGGAAGCTTCCCTCAGCATGGATGTCACCTACACAGCACCTCCAGAACTGGGGAGGTGGAGATGATGGCAGCTGTTTCAAGGGAACTCCTCAAGACAGGAGATGAAGCCACGTAGAAGTGTCTGTGCCTGACTGGCACCTGGTGCCCACAGCTGGCAGGACTACCCGGGCCAAAAGCAGGAGTGGCACTACCTGTTCTCATCTAGCACAAGCAGTTTTTAATTACACATGGTACAGGCACTACAGCTCAGAATGATCTCATACAAGGAAGGAGGAAAAAAGCAGAGTGGGAGTAGCTCGGCAAGGCCAGGGGAGAAGAGTGTTGGGTTGGAACAGGTTTGTTTTAATCTACTCCTACATTTCTACAGGAATGTGTAACTGTCTATACACTCCAGCACTGCTGAGTAGCTCAGAAATGATTCAGAAAGATCTTAGTAACTCATTTTTTCCTTTTAAAAAGAATACCTGAGCTTAGAATTCTCATCTCTAACAGAGAGGATTTCACTACTTAAATATTCACTCTCTCAGGAGCCTGGCTTTGAGAAACTCTACATCCAATGAAGGATTAGGAAACCCAGACAGCAGCTCACACGTAGCATTCACCCATCTTCAAGGGGTTCAGATGGTTTCCCAGGAGCTCCCTGTCACCTGCAGCAGGACAGGGAGAAACATGGAGGAGAGGACAAAGGGGCAGCAGAAATCCCACAGGAGATTGCAGCCAACCCCAACAAAACCAGTAAAAATCTCACAAATCCTGGTGAGATTCACTGTGGTTGCTATGCAGAGTCACCACAGAAAAGAGAACCTCAAATAACCAATGACTTCCTTAAACCCAACAAAAAACAGAAATAAAACCATATCCACAGGCAATCTCCACTTTTTGAAAGCTAGAAGGGAGGTTTGTGTTTCCTCCCACTCAATGCCCACCCCAGACCTGGTGCTTGTTTAACCTAAGCTTTAAATCCTGGTAACATCCAGGACAAGTCTGGTGAATGCAGAGATGGATTTGTCATGCAGAGCTCATTCCACCTGATTCTTTCCTTTGCAGTCAGCCAAACAGAGGTATTTACAAAGGCAGGGGGCTGTTGCTTTCAGTAGGTAAGGACAGGTACACGTTTGAAAAAGGCTAAGCCACTGGAAGCATACCAACACCATCCAGTCCCCAGCACATTTCCAAAACACAGGCCAGAGGTGGGTGGAAGAAGCTAAAACCACACTGCCAGGAAAATCCCATTCCTACAGTGCACAAGGCAGGAAAAGCCCTTTACTTTCTGAGGTTCATGAACCCCAGAGATGAGAAGCTTATGGCTGGGGACAGTTTGTATCAGCTGGAACAGCCACAGGACAGCACTTTGCAAGCACAGCACGTCCTGAGCTCTGGGAAATGTCGCTCTGACAAGGCAGCTGAGCAGACCTGGAGCTCAGGGACCTGGGGGAAGGCACCTTTTGTTGCTGCCACTGCTATCCACTTACACACATCCAAACTGTGGCTCTCAAGAACAAAAGTCTTTCATTAGAGGTCTTTCAGAAAGGTGGCACCAGGAGAACTGAATAGCACTTGAAAGCTTTCTGTATCAGCGGTAACTTTCCATTCTCAGCCTTCACCAACTTCTGTTACCACCTCCTCTGCCAGACAATTGTCATCACCTTTGATAAGGCTTTGGAAAACACAAAGTAGTTTATCATGGCACAAATCACACTTGCTAATTTAAGGGAATAAAAACCTCTGACTGGCTCTCCATCTTAGTCATTTCTTGTCTATGAAACTACAAACCTCTTTGAAATACTATTTGGAAAGCACAACTAGGTTGTGAAGTAGCTACTGCTGAACACCCTCAAAACCAAGCTGGGCTTCCACTCATTTGAAAGAGCTGCTGAACAGGAACATTCCCACTAATTTCAGTATTTTCACCCTCAGGTTTCAAGTGCTTTTTTTAACGTAGCCCTAAATTTCTACAGGAATGTGTAACTCTCTGTACACTTCAGCACTTCTGAGTAGCTCAGAAATGATTCAGAAAGATCTTGGCAGCATTTTTTCATTTTAGAAAGGAAACCTGAGCTTAGAGCTCTCAGCACAGAGAAGGAGGGTTTCCCTGCTTCCCTCTCCCCTCTCTCAGGAGCAGGGATGCTTTGCTGACATCACTTGTCAGACCACACTGCACAGCAAATTCCCTGTGTGCTGTTCAGGGGCACTGCAGTCACAGCTGCCAAGGGTTCTCAAGGAGCCTTTTCCACAGGGAAGAATGTGAGCACAGAACTGCAGTGACTCCCAGTCACTGCCCAGCTGAACAGACTGGAACAGGAAGGCCAAGAAGATTGTCTGAGGCTGTCCCTTACACAGCAGCTGGCAGGGCATGCTGATTTAAGCAGTTTTCAGACACCATGTATAGTTTAGGTATCTGAGGTCACAAGGCTATGGGCAGCTGCCTGCTGGTTTGACCACAGATCTACTGAGGTTTTCTAACACCATCCACCAGGAAAATTCCAGAACAGTTAATTTAAAAGGCATAATTTAAGATGTGAGTGAGTTGCCCAATCAATAGAGTGGGAATAACACCGCTGGCACCCAAGGAAGGTGTAAGAGATACACAAGAGCAGCAAATTTAAGATCAGGAGGTGGAGTATTATCTAGTACTCTAAAAGAAAGAGAAGGATTCTCCTTGCTGAGGAACTGGACATCCCATTTCAGAAGGAAAAGGAAAAACATGGGAGAGGGCAGGTGCTTGCTGAGAGGAGATACTTACTGTCATCCCCGACAGGCCCTGCTGAACACTGTGCTGGAGGATCACGTGCCAGGTCGTTCAACTCCTAAAAAACAGGAAGAGTTTGTTTCACTTGATTTCAAAAACAACCATGTCATTGCTGCAAGGCTGCTAGGGGCACTCTGGCAGCACCACAGAACTAATAACCAGGACTCTGGAAAGTAAAGTTGCATCTTAAACCCAGGAGACACATCTGGCACAGGCCTCAGGGACCTGTGCAGGCTGCAGAGCCCTGAGTCACAGCAATCCTCACGTCACAGGGGTTGCCAGGTCTGCCTGCACTGGTCCCAAGCATTACCAAGGTACTGCATTTTCCACCAGCCCCAGGTCACAGAGATAAGATGGCCTCAATCCAACAACTCTCAGTATCAGCCTTATTTTATCCCCTCAACTGTAACAGTTCCAGTGGTGCTCCAGCTACAGTGATCCAGTTTATCATCTCCACAGCCAGCCTGCAGCACACACAGCTCCCATAGCCTGGGGCTGCTCCACCTCCACACACACATCAGTGACCATGGGTGGCATGGAATAAAACACAAGGCCTTCCATACCCACACACCTCACTGAAATCCCCCACTTTTCAGTGGCTGTGTCAGTCAAATTCTCCTCTGAAGAAATCCTAAAATGAGTCTGAACAGGGTGAGCAACTCACAGTACACCTGAACTATACTATTTTGCTTAAATATGAAGCAAAATTTCAGCACAGTTCAGAGAGTTAGTCTTACCAGTAATTCACATCAGCCATTTGCTCAGGAAGTGGATGTTTGGTGGAAAGTGCAAACAGAGTAAAACTTTGAAGTCAAACTCTACCTGCTCCATTTCTGGCTCAGGCACTGACCTGCTTTGCATGATAGGCCTGAACATATCACCATTTTTGTGTGTGAACTCAGTCTAGAAAGCTGAACACACACCAGATAAGGATTACAACTATTATCTAGTGCACAGGAAACACTCCCATGCTGTCCCTGGTCCATTGTGTGTTCAGCTTTTCACCTCCCAGAACAGTCCAAACTGGAGTCTCCATACCAGGTTTTTGGCAGACAAAACAAGTAAGTACAATGATTAAGACAAGCTGATTGCAGGAATGGAAGAAAATTTGCCATTTAATGGCCTTTTGTTATTTACAGGCAGTGATTAAGCTTTTGAACAGATGATCTCTGGGAGTTCCAGCTTCTACTTCCCAGGAACTGGGAGGCCACCACTAACCAAATCCACAAGACACAAATGCTGCCTCACATCAAACACTACATCTCTGGATTTCCCCCTCCAGATGCAGTGCCCCAGAAAACCCCACAGGCCCTGACACACACACACATTTGGGTTTTGCCCTGAGCAGCTTCTAGAGAGCCCTGCTGGAAGCCTCTTTGACTTGACACCACACTGTGGAAGCTGTCCTAGTGCTCCTGCTGGGCTTTTTCCACTTGGTGTTGAGCATGGACATGGGCAGGAACAGACACTGAGCATGCAGCACCTGCTGAAGAGCCTTCTCCCTTCCTGGAGGGGAAGAGAGCATCTCTAAGTACCCTGCAAAGGCACAAAGCCCTTTGGAGTTGCTTCAGCTCCCTGAACCACCAGGGCAGCACAGGAACGTGCAGAAACCTACACAGACCTTCCTCTGTGTGAGGGGCAGTGTGGTCATGGCCACAAAGAAGGAACTGAGCCTACACACAGCAGGCATGAAAAGTTTAAAACAGCAATGTATCTACTCTTTCTAAAGGTGTATGGAGTACAGACCACTTCCAAATAACACTGGACTCTGATCTTCTGGAAAAAATATTTCATGCTATTGTATTCAAAACCCCAAGCACACAACTAAAAAAATACTCCTTACCACTTCTCATCCCATTGTATGCATGACATGACCCAGAAGGTGCAGCTGTAAGAATGCATGTTTGCCATGCATGACCACAACCTACCATGGATGGTATTTATGAACACACAACATGCACCTTGCCTGCTATAAAAAGGAAAGGGTTACAAACATGAGCTTGGGCACACATTCTGCCAGTCAGTAAAATACACAGCTCCAGAGCTGCCCTGACACTCCCTTACATCCTGCTGCCCAAATGCTCCAACCCCTTCAAACTGCACATAACACAAGGACCACAAGGTAAGTCCCCAAGAGCCACAGAGGCAGCAGTGAAGTTCAGGTAGCAGCAGTTTCTCATCAAAATACTATTTCATTCTCTACATATTCAGTTCCAGGGAGATTTCTGAGTTTTCTGAAGCCCTGGGCATTACCTCAGTAGAAAGTGATTACTTACAACAACCACTTGTACCACTTGTCTCAGTGACAAGGTGGCATTTCAGGTTTTGCTCCATAAATTCACTGAGTGAAACACCACAGATTAAAATGTTTATGGAAAAACCACTGTGTAAGTTCCTCGTGCTTAAAAAAGTATTGCACCAACTCTCAATTCAAGCCCCTGCAGCACAAAAGTTTCCAAATTTTGTAGAACAGCTTGGAGAACAAGTTCAGCTCTTCCCCTTCACCCCTCAAGACTCCTCAGAGTGCAGGCACCAGCTGCTTCTGCCCACAGGAGAGGCAAAGCCACCCCTGGATTTCCTGACAGGGCACAGACAAGCCCTTCAACATGCCCTGCCATTCCCTTCCAGCTGCTCTAAGACTCCCTCTACACCTGCAGAGCCCAGTGCAGGAACAGGAAAGGAGCAGCTCATGCCTGGCAGCACAGAGAGGAGCACCCAGAGCTGCTGCACAGGGCCAGGCACCTGTCCCAGAGGCTGCTCTGCCTTTTGCAGCTCCTGTGCAGCTCCTGAGCCATCATGAGCATGACACCAGACCCACTGGGGCCTTGGCTTCCAGCTGTTGCTGAGGGATGCTGAGAAGCAGCTGCTTTCTGTAACTGAGAACAAATGACTCTGGAGTTCCCATAAAGCTGGAACTCATAAGACATGGAGGATTCAGTTACAGTTTGGTATCATCTACAGCCTGAATGTACTGGATCCCCAGTTGTTTGCAACTTTGTTTTCCCTGTGACCCAGGAAGTCTTGCTGGTCCATGATCAAGACTGACCTCAACCACCCTGATACTAGGCCAAAATCTGAAGAAAGCCATAGCAGTTTCCCCTCCAGACAGTTTTTGATCCTTAAGCACATGCAGATTTTGCTTCAGGAATTTACAAGCAGCCTTTAGATCAAGTTCCAGTTTGAGTTACTCAGCTCCCAGGGCTGCCTCACCCTGAGCTGGCTTCCCAGCTCAAGGCATCTTACAGAATTTAAAGTTTCTGCCATCTCCCCTAAGCAAAATATCCCTGGGGCTGGGCCCACTGCTGTGGATCCTACCATTAACCTGACCCCTCTCACAACTCTTAATGAGTCCCTTAGCAAAAATGAGGAAGTGGAAGCACACCACAAAGCAAGGTTCAAGGTGTCCTGCCTAAAGGCCAAGTTGAAAAAAACTACTACCACTACATCCACACAGAAGATACCCTAAAAGCTACAAAAATCTCACAAGAAACTGACATTTAGGTGCCAAAACCCAATTTAACCATGCTCTTAAGTTCCCAACAAAGCAATCCCTGCTCAGGGGTTCCAGGAAAGCATTTTAAGGAAGATGGAATGTGCTTATACCACAGATGCCCCAACTGTGCTTCCCAAGTCATGACAGGGATCAGCTGCCAGGAGGCCTCGAGGCTCACAGGTAAAGCAGTGCCACCACCTTGCTCAGCCCCACACCACCCTCATCCTGCCCTCCTGTTCTACCTCCAGGAGCTGCTACAGTGCCTTTAAAACATACCTCAATGCAGGCATCCACAAACTGCACAAGAAGCTCTCAAAAAACTCAAACACAAATGGTTTAAGTCTTATAAGTTTAACCCTGCACATGTTTTAAGTTATAATTATCAACTCCAAAGACATTTGTTAGTGTAGCTCCAATTTACTCCTCTAGACAACAAATCCCTCCCCAGCACAACACACTCCTGGTAAAACCTGCTCTGGCCAAAAGATAAGAGTAGTTTGAAAGATTAAGTTAATGCTAACACAGCCTTCAGTAAGAATAACCAACATAACTGGCAACATCAAGAAACCAATCAGGCAAATAAAAAGCCAGCATGCCTTTTTTTTTTTTACAAGCCAGCTAAGTTAATGCTAACACAGCCTTCAGTAAGAATAACCAACATAACTGGCAACATCAAGAAGCCAATCAGGCAAATAAAAAGCCAGCATGCTTTTTTTTTTTTTTTTTTTTACAAGCCAGCTCCAGCAATTTTACTAAGCCTTGGTATACAGCAGAGCTCCTCAAATCCACTCCAACACACACTATATGTATTCCTCAGGATTATCCAAAGTCCTCTTAGCTTCAACTCCATGGGCTTTCCACTCTGCTCCAGCCTGAGCTGTTTTCACATTGTACTTTACTAAGAGACCACATCAGCTTGATTATAAACCTAATTTTTGCCTCAGGTTGCTGCTGTAAGTGAAATAAGCTTTTCATTTGCCTTCAGCAAGTTTATTTGCCTGAAGCCCCTGAACCCTTCAGCAACAGGCAGTGTAGGGAGATGTTACAAAATCCTGACTTATGTAACCAAAAAGGAACTCGTAGCCACTCTAGCCATGAATTGTTCCCAGCTCCCAACAGAGTGAAGCCAAGCAATGGGGATTGAGGGCCAAAGTCGAAGTGATCACACCCTGCCTCACCTCAGGACCAGGGCACAGAGGAGCTGCCAGCTCCCTGGGCAGGGCCAGCAGGGCAGGAGGCTGGCAAGAGCTGGGCCCCTTCCCTGGGCCAGCAGCATCTCCCTGCCAGGTGCCAGAGCTGTATCCAGAGGCATTTCCCACTCTCCACCTGCCCAGCAGCACTGGGCAGGAGGCAGTGTCACACACGTGCACCAAGGCCAGACCAGCAATTCCCCACAGTGTCCGTAGGTGCACTCCCACCCACAGGACTGCCATTCCAGAGTACCTGCCACTACAATCAACAGAAGCATTTTAATCCTTTCCACAAAAACTGCTTTTGCAATGCTTGAAGCTGCTCAGATCCCCCAACTCTGGCTCCTCACAAGACTCTGCAAAAGTCAGAAGGCAAGTGAGCAGCATGAGAAGCCATGAAACACAGCTACAGCCAAAGTACATGTTATAAACAAGCTCTGATGTAACTGTCACCTTCCATTTTTTCTTTTTTTTCCCAAAGCCTGAACAGGAAGAAGACCAAAGCAATGTGTAACTTCCTCCTGGTGTAGAATCCGAGTATCAAAACACCTCTCGAGCTAACAGAAGCTGCAGCAGCATGCTCTCCAGCACAGATGGGCTGCTCTGGCAGCTCCCCGCACGCAGCCAGGGGCCCAGCGGAAGAACCCGGTTGCTCCCACTGGCTGCTGTACAGCACTGGCAGCACAGAAACAACACCAGCTCTGCTCAGCACAGGTAGCACAGACACAACTCTGCCCAGCAAGGCTGGTCTGCACCGCTGTCCTCACACATCCCACCCACAGGCACTGCTCCTTTGGGCAGAAACAATGCCCAAGCATCTCTGGACTGCAGGACTACAGCAAGTCCTACCCCTCTCCCACAGCTACACAGCAGCAGCTCTGTGCAATGCAGTTCAGCTACCTGGTTTCTGTGCCTGTGCATTATAAGCAGTAGCAATCCCCAATTCCTCTCCTACAGAAAATGTTTTACTTGAGCAGGGCTGGAGCACAGCTGCTGCTTTCCCTTCCCCCTCACCCTGATCACACAGGGGAGCCCGTACAAGACAATGAGCCAACCTTTTCCTTGCTTTCCCATTCAAAGAACTCCAAACGGTGCCCCAGTTATCCACTCAGAGGTGCTGCATTCCCTAAAGATAACCAACACAGATGGGGATGTGGCTGAACCCAAAGGGTTTTGGCTTAAGCCTTAAAATGGAAGGCCCTCCTGTACATTCCTCCCATCCTGCCCTTGGATTGCTTCACTGCTTTCCTTATGAAATACATCTAGAACAAAATAGACCATTTTTACATACATATAAAAATACCAATTCAATTACTATACTTCAGTGTTACTGACTGGAAGGACTCTGCCTGGCAGTATTGCTTACACCCCAAACACTTCTCACAAGGAAAGATTTCAGGTTTCAGACCCATGATCCAATAAAAGCACCTAAACAAGAATTTGGAGCCCCGCTGCCCAAAATACTGTGGTGAGTAACACAGGCAGCAATCTGAGAGCAGTCTCACCCAGCCTGAGCTCTTTTGGAGCATCTGCTCAGAGAACAGCTGCTGCTGTGTGCACACATGTTACCCCAGCACAATCCCAGGAGCAACTGTGTCACCAGTGACAGGCTGGGACTGACCCTGCAGGTTCCTGTGCTGCCTCACACACCAACAACAACCCTGCTTGTTCTGCCCCTCTCCCAGCCCAGCCCAGTTCAACAGACAAGAGGCCATTTCAGGTAACACTGTATCAAACCTTCACTCTTGGGATTTTCTCCTTTCCAAGTTCTCAGCCCTGTGTTATCTGAGGACACAAAAATTTTGACAAAAACCTCATAGAAAGCGGTTCAGTAAAAATCCCAACTGCCAAGAGCAAGAGCCAGTGGCCAAACTGAGCTGTGCACACTGATATACCATGACTGATAACACCCTTAAAAAAAAGCCAAAGCGGCAGTTTTCTGTGTGTCTCTGTGCTCCAGTCCACTGGGATTATTCCCACTCAATCCACATTCTGCAGGCTCCTGCCACAAGCTGCAGCAGCAAAGGTCAGAAACTGGCTGTCCCCTCGCTATCCTGACAGGGACAGCCACTGCACACTCCCAGAGACCACGAGAGCCTGAGATGATGATAGGAGAGCTCTGCAGGGGTTTAAAATAGCCCAGCGTAAACAGCCAGCCCTGATTACTGAGCAGCCACACTGAGACACCACAGCAGCCCGAGTGCTCCTTCCAGCCTGTGGTTTCATGCCCATCCAGCTTCCCAAGCATCTGGGCTGCTACACCAGGCACATTTATCCCCTCCCCACGTGTGGTTTGTGGGAATGCTGCCTCCAGCCCCATCATCATCCTCTCCTCCACAGCCACCACTGAAACTCTCTTTGCAGAGCTCACACAAAACTGCTTTGGTGATGCTCTTGCTACTTCCCAAGGCTTTGAAGGCTCTCATAGCCCTACACAGTCCCCATCATCTCTCAGGGTTCTTTATTCTTGAAAAGCAGCACCAAGAGTCAGTCCACAAGCACCCAACGTTAACAAAGACTCCACACATCCAGCTTTTCTCCTGTCACAAACCAGCCTGGAAATGCAAGTGCCCTCAGAGTGGTGACTCCTGACCCTCAGCACGCACTGAACTAGAACCAAGCAGCTTTCCCGAGTTCCCTCACACAGGATTCACCCTCCCCACGACAGCCCTGCCCTGCCCATGCATGCCCAGCCCCCACAGCCACACTGACCCCATTCAGCATCCCCCGCTGTGGCTCCCAGGCCGACGAACCCTCTGCTGAGGAGTAAGAGCTCTTCCAAAGCACCTCGGAGCCCACAAACACCGTGGAAGAGTCCTCACAATGGTCCTGAGTCCTCACAGTGGCCCTGACACCACTGAAGTAAGGGTCAGAACACTTGCAGAGAAGCAAGACTCAGCTGGAACACAACTTCCTTATGTAACTCACTACCAGATCCACAGCTGGAAAACCCAACAGTCTAAAATCATACTCCAAACACCTCCCTTCCCAGGGCTACCTATTCCACAAGCACGAGTAAGGCTTCAAGCTCTCTTCCATTTTCTTCCCCACCTGAGCTTTAACCTGATCAGTAGGACACATGAAGCTTCACAAAGCCTCCAAGGTAACCTACAACCAAAGCAGAGATGTTAACACAGACCAGACACTACACACAGAACCAAACAGGGCACAGAGTGAGCTGTGAGGCAGGGGGTTTACAGCTGGTTCTAGGTGAAAAATAATGTGCATAGTGATCAAGAGGAGAAACTCTATGGAAGGGCTGCTTGCTACACCTGAACCTTGTACAGATTCCAAACTGACAGCTACACGTTTTGCAGGGAAAACGATACAAACTCCCTGCCTGAGTCACCAAGGTAGTACAAGTGGACTGCAATTACCGTCGAGGGTTTTTCTCCTGGTAAAAGACGCCGATGATCAAGCAAACATTGGTCCTAAGACAGCAATGGACGGGGCAGCAGTGTTTTTCCAAAAAGCCAGGCCATGGAACCCGGCGCAGCTCCCGCTCCAGCAGAAGGCAAGCTCGCAGCTTTCCCTACAAGCCTGCGGGATGACTCAGGCTGTAGAACAGCGCTGGCTCCATTAAAAGAGCAAAGCACAGCAGTGTGTGACAGGTTTCCTGCGCTCAGCTGCCCGACACCGCCATCCCTGCGGCTGCTGCAGGAGGAAGAGCAGCCCTCGGACACGGGGCTGCCAGACGAGCCACGCCGGAACTTCCAGCGCGGGCCACGCCGCGCTGCTCGGGGCGCCTTCCTGCGGCCGGGCCGAGCCCCGCGGAGCCGCAGCCGCTGCCGGGGCCGCCTCCGCCTCGNGGCCCGAGCCCCGCGGGGGGAACCCGGGCGGGCCCGGCCCGGCCCGGCCTGCCCGCCCCCCCACTGCAGGCCCGGGGCCCTGCCGGGTTATGTAAGGCGAACGGGCCGCGGGGAGCGGGGCCGTGCGGGGCCGGGCCGGTTCGGCCCTTACCTTGTGGATTCTCTTCAGCGCCATTGTGTGCGCGAGGCGGCGGCAGGAGGGGCGCGGGCGGAGGGAGGGGGCGGCCCGCGGGACTATTTGCGAGGGGAGGGGGGGAGGAGGAGGAGCGCGGAGGTGGCGGCTGCGCGGGGAGGGGACGGGGAGGGACGAAGCGAGCGGAGGGGCGGGAGGGGACCGGGGCCCCCCGGGGCGGCGGGGCCGGGGCCTGGCCGGTGTCGGGCGGTGGCGGCCGCGGGCTCAGCGATGCCGCAGCTCCTCCGTTCCCTCCGCCGCCGCCGCTTTATGCGCTGCCTCCGCGCCGCCCGCAGCGGATCACTCCGCCACGCCGCCGCCGCCACTGCCCCCGGGCACCGCTCCGGTTCCCGGGGCGGAGACACCGCCGTGGCGGGGAGGGGAAGGAAGGGAGAGGCCGGGACAGGAGCGGCGGGAGGAGGAGGAGCGGGAGGGGGAGGAGAGGGCGGGGAGCTGCGGGGACTATTTGTCGTGCCGGCCGCCGTGCAGAACTCTCCAGAAGGGGGAGGGGGAGCGCGCGGAAGGATACGGCGGCGGCGGCGTGAGAGAGTGCGCGCGCGCGCGCGGGGCGGCCGCCGCGGCGCGTGACGCCACAGCGCGTTCTCTCGCGAGAAGACGGGACGGGAAGAAGTCCCGGCCGAGCCGGGCCCGAGGCCTTGGGACGGGACCGGCCTGAGGGGACAGAACGGGATTGAGGGGACAGAACGGGACTGAGGGGACAGAACGGGACTGAGGGGGACAGAACGGGATTGAGGGGACAGAACGGGCCTGAGGGGACAGAACGGGATTGAGGGGGACAGAACGGGATTGAGGGGGACAGAACGGGCCTGAGGGGACAGAACGGGATTGAGGGACAGAACGGGCCTGAGGGACAGAACGGGACTGAGGGGACGGGACCAGCCCAAGCCCTCCTGGAGCACTTGGGTGGCCGCAGGGGTGACTGGCCTGTCCTGGCGAGCCTTCGGTGGCCCTGGGAAGCACAGCTCCCGTTAAATGGCGCTGGCAGCGCCGCTGGTGACTGTCCCTGCTCCCTCCTGTGCCCAGGTGGGGCTGAGGCTCCCTGGTGCTGCCTCTGAGCCATGGTGGGCTCTTCTCATGCTGGCTTTGCTGCCAGCCTTCTGCGAGACTTCAGCGTTTCTGGAGTATTTGGAATTAATTTATTCTCCCTTCACATTTGTTACAGAGAAAATAAACCAAAAATTCATAAAAATGGCTCTCTGGGTGGTTTTGGTTTGATTTGGTTTGGGGTTTTATTGGTTTTTTGTTTCGGTTTTTTGGGGGTTTTTTTGCAACTACTTTGGTTCATTTTTTGGCTTCCTGCTCTTTTCTTTCTCTCCTTTTAATTTTGGGCACTCCTGGATTGCCAAATTCCAGACAAGACAACACATCCCTCATCCTGGGCAGGCTCAGACTGATCCCAAGCAGTCCTAGCTCCTAAAGCCAGTGCTGGGTTGGGGTGAAACTGCTTCTCTTCAGCATTTTCTGCTTTCCTTTTGTTTGGCTTGGCCAGTGCCCGATGCCAGGCAGGCAGCCTGGTGCCGTGGCTGGCAGTGACCCCGCAGGTTCCTGTGCTGGGAGGTGCCCCCAGGGCAGCACAGCCCTGCCTCACGGAGCCTGGGGCCGTGTTCAGGGCACCACAGGCTCCCACCCCTCGGGAATATCTCTGGGACCTTTTCCTGTTCTGGGGCAGTTTCCAAGTACCCTCAAGTCCCAGCTCTCAGGAGTTCAGTCAGCCAAGGTGAAAGGAGCCTTTTCCAGGCATTCACAGGAGAAGTGTTGGATTCTGTCCCCAGGAGGAGAGAGAAACGTGGTTTGGTTGTGGTTCTGTACCAGGGGTAACGAAGATCTGTTTGCTGCCAGCTGGATGCAAACTGCTCCACCAGATAAGAAATGGAAGCAGGAAAGTCATTTTCATCTTGGTTTTCCACAAGGTGAGAGCCGAGACATCCAGGAACAACATTTCATAGGATCTCAGAGTCACAGCCTGGCCTGGCTTGGAGGAGATCTAAAGATCATCCCAGTGCCACCCCCTGCCTGGGACAGGGACACTTCCACTGTCCCAGGCTGCTCCAAGCCTGTCCAGCCTGGCCTGGGACACTGCCAGGGATCCAGGGATCCTCACAGCATTTGGGGAGATTCCTCCTGCAGCTTCCTCCTTCTGTGTCCCAGGGCCGGAGCTGCTCCTGCAGCCCCTGTGGGTGTGGCTGTCCCCGTGCTGGGGACACTGCTGTGCCCTGAGCTCCTGGGGGATCTGCTGCCTGCACCTGCCAACATCTGCTCCCAAACATCCGAGCATCACTGCAGGAGTTCTCTGAGCCCTGCCCTGTCTCAGGTGACTCCTGTCTCCGTGTGCCTTTCCTCCCATCTCCCTCTGATGGGCTCTGCAGTGCTGTATTAGGGGAAAAAAACTCTGGAAGGGCTTAGGGAAAGGCACAAGGGTCTAAAGGAATAGAAAGTTCCCAGCCAAGCTGGTTAAATCTAGTTATTCCAGGCTTTGATAACTTATGAGGCCTTGGTTAGAGAGTGCAAAAAAGTCACTCTAAAGGAGGAGAGACACAACCAGAAAAGGAGAAACCTCCTGTTGGCCACATACTGGTGGGCAAGATTCAAAGAAAAGTGAAAACTCCCAGGAAAAAGGACCAGGAGCAGCCTCTGTCCCAAAGGTGCTCTGCCCAGCCGTACCACCCCAGTCACTGAATCATGGAATCATGGAATGGTTTGGGTTGGAAGGGACTGGAAGCTCATCATGTTCCAGTGCCACCCTGTGACAGCTCCAAAATGAGCAAAAATGGTTTTTCCAGCCAACATGTAAGTGGGGAATCAGTGCCACAAGACCTGCAGGTGCTGGAGCTGACAGACTCAGAAATCACAGACTGGTCCACTGACACCCCTTGAATTCAAACTCTCTTTCTCCTGGGAAGGTTCTGGTCTCCAAAAGAAGGCAGGACCTCAGTGGGCGTGGGGCATGCAGCACTCAGAGCAGCCCCAGGATCCAGGGATGGAGGGATGCTCCATTCTGCCACCAGGATTTAAACTCATCATTGCTGAGGGCTCCAGGCTGGGTCGGGGTGAGGCAAAGCATCTCCCAAGCTTGGCACATCCCTGGAAAGTCATCACATCCCTCTGTGGGCTTTGTGAGCCAAGGTCAGGGCCCTGCAGCATCTGGAGCCAAGGGGGAAACCCCCGAGTCCTTGGGCCAGGACACCTCCCTGGCCCCCTCTGTCCCACAGCTGAATGCTTGGACAAGGAGGCAGTCCAGGAGCATTTGGACAATGCTCTCAGGCACTGGGTGGGATTCCTGGGGCTGTCCCATGCAGGAGGGGCCTGAGGGGACAGGAGCTTGATCATGGTTGTGGGTCCCTTCCAGCTCAGGACATTGCATGATCCTGTGGTGGGTGAAAGGGCTCGGCTCAGCGAGTGAGAGGTGATGGGTGCCTGCGAGCTCCAGGAAGCAGCTCCTCTGCTGCCACCAGATCTCCCACACATCTCCTCATTGCACCAGTGTGGCCTGGTTCACACAGCCCAAAGCCACACAGAATATTGCAGAGCACTTTATTTTTGCTATTTTGTGTCAGTAAAGCGGCCCTGTCACACGGGACCTCTGAGGGACACTGCTGGTGCAACTGCAGCACTAAAAACACCGACTGCAGCACTTTTAGTCAGGGGACCAAAACCATTTTTGACACCAGCCTGGCACTGGAGCCCCATCCCTGCAGGTATCCCCAGTGAAAGCTGTCACTGGGCAGCCTGCCCTCAGCATGAAGCCAGCAGCTCTACCTGCTTTCCGAGGGCAGTGCAAAAACAAGGGAATTAAGGGAAGGAAGGAAGTGCTGCTGCCGTGCCCATCCTGCAGCAGAGCCAGCTCTGTCATCACGCTGCTGCTGCCTGCTCACAGCCCTTCACCCAGGGGATGCCAGGGAAACACCCTGCTCCTGGCATGGCTTTTGGAGGGGACATGCCACATGTATCCAGCCTCTATCCGGGGGCAGGTCTGGGCACCACAATATGAGAAACAGCATCCAAAGGAGGGACATGAGGATGGTAAAGGGCCCACAGGAGCAGCTGAGAGCACATGGCCTGTCCAGCTGGAGCACAGGAGACCGAGGTCAGAGCTCCCCAGGGGCTGCAGCTCCAATCTCTGCTCCCTGGGACCCGGGACAGCACTCAAGGGAACGGCTGGAGCTGGGTCAGGGGGATTTAGTCTGGGCACCAGGAAAAGGTTCTTCCCCAGAGGGTGGTGGGACACTGCCCAGGCTCCCCAGGGAATGGTCCCAGCCCCGAGGCTGCCAGAGCTCCAGGAGCGTTTGGACAATGCCATCAGGGATGGGATGGGGTTGTTGGGGTGTCTGTGCAGGGCCAGGAGTTGGCCTGGATGATCCTTGCGGGTCCCTTCAACCCCAGGATATTCCAGGACTCCTTGGTGCCCCTGGTCTCAGCAAGGCCCGCAGTGTGTGCAGGTTGCTGTGGGCAGAGTTGATTTCTGTGCCCCACTCAGCCTCACACAGGTGTCAGCACCAGCCGGGCTGGAGGTGCCACGGTGCTGGCTCACAGAGGGGCCTTGTGGGGTTTTACATCATCTGAAATCTTCCAGCATCATGTGTCACTTCTTGTTCCCTCTGCTTGAGGGAATAGCAGCAAACAGGGACAGAGAGAATGTCAATCAAGAGAGATCTGGAAAAGCAAATTTTTGGCCAGAGGAAGGCCAGGGAGAACAATGGGGGCAGTTTCAATCCTGCCACTCTTGTTGGCTGTGCAGAGGCACTGGGCAGCACTGGGCTCTCTGTTCCCAGGCCAGCTCAGATGTTCCAGGTGCTCACAGGAGGCCATAGAGATGTTTTGAGGGTGGAGCCCCTCTGCTCTGGAGCCAGGCTGGGAGAGCTGGGGGTGTTCAGACTGGAGAAGAGAAGGCTCCAGGGAGACCTCACAGCCCATCAGAGCCTAAAGGGGCTCCAAGAGGAGACTTTGGACAATGGCCTGGAGTGAAAGGACAAGGGGAAATTACTTCCTACTGCCAGAGATCAGTGTTAGCTGGGATATTGGGAATAAATTCTTGCCTGAGAGGGTGGGCAGGCCCTGGCACAGCTGCCCAGAGAAGCTGTGGCTGCCCCATCCCTGGAAGTGTTCAAGGCCAGGTTGGACAGGGCTTGGAGCAGCCTGGTCTAGGGAGAGTTGTCCCTGCCCATGGCAGGTGTTGGGAATGAGATGAACTTTAAGGTCCCTTTTCACCCCAACCATTCCATGGTTCCAAAACTCTAGGAAAGCTCATTCCTGGAGTTCAGACTCACCTCTTGGACCTGTACCACAGCTCTGCTCTGAACAGAAGTGAGACATAAATACTGCAGGTGTTGGTGTGCTGAGGGCAGAACTGAAAGGCAGGCCAGGTGTTGAGGGCAGGAGAGCCAGCAGCTGCTTGGGGACCTGCAGGAAGATGTCTGGGGAGCCAGGCAGCCCATCCACCACACTGAAGAGCCAAGCAGAGCAGATCAGTGAAGCCTGGCAGGAATGGGACAGGATTTATCCCAGCACTGGAGAAGGAAGTGATTCACTTGATGTTTCAGCCAGCCTTTGTGCTGATGAAGCAAACAACATGTTGGCTGTATCCCAGCCCCTCCTGGGGCTGGAACACTGGCCAAGTGGTTTGTTGGGGTTTCTAAGGTACCCCACAAACAAGCAGCTCCTGCCAGCCCCTCCTCCCCCCTCTGGGTTTGAGCTGTGCCCACAGAAGGGCAGCAGAGTGCAGGTCTGATGGGGAGCAGTGAGGGAGCCTGGGGGCTCAGCCTGGAGAAAAGGGGACTCGGGGGGGACCTTCTGTCTCCAGAGCTCCCTGACAGGTGGGTGCAGCCAGGAGGGGGTGGGCTCTGCTCCCCAGGAACAAGGGACAGGACAAAGAGAAATGGCCTCAAGCCAGCACTACTACAGGAACTTTATGCTGGGTATTAGGGAAAATTTCTTCACCCAAAAGGGCTGTCAAGCACTGGCCCAGGCTGCCCAGGGCAGTGGTGGAGTCGCCATCCCTGGAGGGATTTAAAAGGCTTGGGGACATGGGTTAGGGGTAGAATTGGCAGTTCTGGGGAAATAGTTGGACTTGATGGACTCAAGGGTCTCTTCCAACCTAAATAATTCTTTAATTCTGTGATTTTAATTAAATGTGAACCATGGGCATGTCTGAATCAAGGTCCTTGTGCTGTAAGCCTGTGACACTGTGGCAATGTGGGTCTGTGGGGACTGTCAGGGTCTCCTGGAACCCAGGGGCATTCCTGGACAGAAAGCAGTGGGACCCTGAGTGTGTTGTGGACAGTCACTCCTTTTCCCAGCCTGTATCTGCCTAGTTTGGCTCCACAGAGGCCATGGGTGACCATGCTGAGGGCTTGGCTGAAGTGAAGTCTCTCTCCTCATCCCTACAGCCAGTTTTCTTGCCATTCCAGGTAGCTGGGTCCATCAGATGTGATGTGAAATCCCTGATGGCAGTTCCTGTCCCATCCTTCAGCTCTTTGGCAGGGATTGCTGGGAGGATTTGCTCCATTGCTTTCCCAGGGTCAGAGGTGACACTGAGCAGGCTGTAGTTCACCTCCTCAAAGCTGGGTGTGAGATTTCCTTCTCCCACTCTCCAGGAACCTCCTGATTGCTCCAGCACTCCAAAGACATCAGAGAGGAACCTTGCCAGGGCATCATCCATCTCCCTCAGCATCCTTGAGTGCATCCCACCTGCTCCTATGGGCTTGTGTATGTGTCCCCTAATCAGTTTTCTTCCAGGATGGAAATACCTCTCCACTGCTTGGAACAAGGAACTGGAAGTCTTGAGGCCCTCACTGGCCACCAAGAGCCTGGCTGCAGGAAGCCCCTGCTCTGTTGCCAGCACTCATGGGCACTGCTTCCCAACCAGCATCTCCTGGAAATGTGTGGGGTGGGAGCATCCAGGGCGCTGTGAGTCACCTTCTGCTAGGAGGAACTTCAGTCTGTTTTGCCCCTGGCAATCTGCTGAGCTGAATCAATGCAATCTTTGAAATCTACTGCCCTTGACAGATGAGATCTCAATAAAGTCTGGTTTCCTTCCTCATTCTAGTTCCCCTCAGACTATGTCCTGGCAGACTTGGGGTTTTCCAGGATGTGCAAGCTCATGGATATCGAAACTGGTACAGCCGCCAGTGCCTGGATTTCCTGTGGGCTGAGAAATCTCATGGATACCCTGTGTGGGAGAGCTCTGGCACTCTACAGGCTGCCCGCTGCTGCCAAAGCTTCTTTCATTTTCACTTTTCTGCGCTCTTTTGTGTGCAGCTCCACCCGGGCTGCAGAAGCCCGTACGCCGCGGAGGCTCCGGGTGCGTGTCCGCAGCAGCCCCGGGAAGGAGCCCCGGGGCCAGGCGGGATCGGGAACCGCAGCGCAGGAACCCGGGGCTGGCTGGAAACTGCTCGTGAGTGCGGCCAGAGCAGGGACTGCGGAGCAGGGCGGGCTGGCATCCGTCTGGGAGCGGGGTGACCTGCCAGGCTGTGTCTCGCCGAGCCCTTCTGGGCACAGGGCACAGCCCTAAGGCGGGAAGCGCAGGGGAGCCGCCCCGAAGGGTGCGCTTTGGGATGCTCAGCGAGCGCTGGGCGCACGCATCCCCTCATGTGCTCTTACCCGCTGCCACAGTGCTGCCGTGGGTGCTGAGGACGAGCTGCTGCCGCCGCCGTGTCGGGCGCAGATGTGCCGGGAGCCGCGGCGGGCGCGCCGTGCCCCGCTGGTGCCGCGGGCCCGCGGCGGGCGGGCGCAGCGCGCCGTGCTGCTGCTGCTGGCGCTGTGCGCCGGGGCTCTGCTCCTCGCACGGCAGCCCCTCGAGCCCACCGCCCGCGGCCTCGCCCTCCACTTCGCCACCCTGCAGATCGGGGAGCTGCTCAAGGGCATCTGCTACCTGGCCGAGGAGATCTTCCACCTGGACACCAGGTGAGCCAGCGGGGCTGGCTGGCTGCCTGCGGCGCTCCTGGGACATCCCTGGGGACAAAGGCGTTGCTGCCTCGGGATATGGTGGGGTTTGCTCCTGGTCTCTGTGCCCACACGTGCTCTCTGTGGCAATGATGTGCTGTGCCCAGCAGCACAGGCTGCCCTCTGTCACCCTCCTGTCCTCACCTCTTGCTCCCTCTCCCACCTGCCCAGTTTCCCCAGATGTCCATGGAAGTCTCCTCTCCGCGTGTCCTTTCCCTGGGGAGCAGATCTTGGCCCCAGCCTTTCCCCACCATGCAGTGCTGGAGGGCAGGGGGCTGTTTTCTCCCTTTGCTGTCCAGGGTGACATTCCCTCTGCTCCCTCTGATCCACCCAAGCCCTCTCCTGGCTGGGGGCACCGGGGTGTGCTGGGCAGGGTCCCACACAGCTCTGTAGAGCTCTGGAAGGCTGGTGGCACCCAGGAGATGGGAGCTGCCATGCCATGGCTGCTGAGGTGGGTAGGTGGCCACCAGCCTGACTCCTGTCTGCTCTGCCACCCAGGCACCGTGGCAGCTTCTGGAGGGCCCTGAGCAGCTGCTTCCCCCCGCGCTGGCACGGGCCCATGCTGCTCGTCTGTGGCTCGGCCTCCGTGGCTCTCCTCGGTGATGGGCAGCAGCTCGGCCTCCACCTCATCCTGGCCAGCCTGTGCCAGCTCCTCATCCTTGCCCTGGGGCTCCAGGTAAGGCTCCCACACCCCCGGCCTGGCTGGCTGCCCGGGGAACCCTTCAGCCCTGAGCAGCCGTGGGGGCACGTAGCCAGCTCTACACGGCCTCTGCATGTCCAGCCCACCCAGAGTCAGCCTGCTGGGAGGAGCACTCCCAGCTCAGCCCTGCAGAGCTGATCTCCTTGGCCCCGTGCTGCCAGGAGTGTTGGCAGGAGGGCCAGGCTGCCCCTAATGAGCACAACCATTCCAGGGGATGGCATGGCCCCCCTGACATGAAAAACAGGGGTATTTTAAATCTGTCAGTCAAGCTGGTGCTTGAGGAGAAAGCAGAGCCTGTGTGTTCTCAGTTCTCAGTGTGCCAAGCCCCAGGTGCCTCTGCAGCAGTGGGAGGGCTCTGCTGTGCCCCAGCGGTGCTGGAAGGGTCACACAGGCTGCACAAGGGGCTTCTGTCAGGTGCCTGTGGGACAGCACACCCATCTCCACCTAAAGGCACACACAGAGCTGGCAGAGGCCACTGGGAATCCCACCATCAGGCACTGGGGTGTCTCTGCCGTGCTGCAGGCACAGGGCAGATGCACAAGCTGCACTGGGACACAGGATCCCAGTGGAAGTGCAGCCAGGGAAATGCCTGGCTCACTCCAGCCCCAGCTCCCTCCTCTGTGGGGGCTGTGGGGGCTCTCAGGGGCTCTGCCCTGCACGGTGGGGGAAGGGGCTGGTGGGGTTGTTCACTCTGCAGCTCTCTTTGGAGTTCTCCAGTCCCTGTGGAGAACTGGCTGTTGCAGAAGGGCCCAGGTGGCAGCTGTCATCACCTTGTCTGTCTGTCCTTCCGTCCACAGAAGCCCTCAGCAGTGGAGATGTCCGAGATGTCTGAGAGATCCAAGCAGAACGCTGCTCATGGGCTTGCCTGGTCCTTTTATGTTGGGTACCTAAAAATAGTCCTGCCACGTACGTAGCTGTTTCCCTGCATTCCCATGCCTACAGATAGAAATAGCTCCTAATAACAATCCTCCCACTTTTAGCAGGGAAATGGGGAGCAAGGCAGAATGCAGCTGCACTCACACCAGGCACCTCTGCCTGATGCTCTCTTCCACCAGGGGTGAAAAAGTCCATGGAGGAATTCAGCAGAGCCAATCCCAACCTGCCGGCGTGCAGGAAGACCTGGAAGCTCCACATCTTGATCCCTCTGAGCTGTCATATCTATGATGACCTGGAGAAAGCTGACAGCAATATCCAGTATGTGACAGAGCTCACTGAAAGCATCCTGGCCCGAGCTGGCATCAAAAAGAGGGTCTACAAACACAGCCTCTATGCAATCACGGATGAAGAAAACCAGGTATGCTGAGAGCAGCATTGGGAGCATCATCCCAAAAGCCCTGCTGGCCCCAGAAGTGACCCTAAGGACAGGAGACTGTCACCTCTCCTGTTAGATACTCCCAGCTTTCACCAGGCTTCCCTGAGACGGAGAGATCCCATTCCTGTAGCCCTTCCTGCTGGCTGCCTCCTCCCAGGCTGGTGGGCTTTCCTAACCCCTCCTGCAGCTGACTGAAGTCCAGAAAACAGCAGGAAACTGAGCAGGAAAAAGCAGCTTTGGGGTGTGGGCTACAGAGCATCACTTCCCATAGGATGAATGTTTCCTTGTGTGTGAAGAGGTGCTCGAAGATGTCTGTGTGAGTCATTACCTGACTGCCTCCTTCCCCCAGTCACCCCTTTTCTAGGCTGGTGAGCCCTAAATCTCTCCAGCTCACATTGCATGCATCTCCTCCCACATCTCTGGGCAGACTGGCCCCTGTACCCTCCCCTTGGAGGAGGGAACACCCTGGTGCTGTGGGGACATGGGCAGAGCTCTGCTCCTCACCTGGCTCCCCTGGTTTGTCCTTTGGCAGTGGCTGAGCTCTGAGCTGCAGTTTTTAAAGCCCAGCCTGCAGGCCCCGAGCCTCCCCTGCCCTGCTCGGGGTAAGAACAGGCAGCTGTGGGTTTTTCCTGCCCTGCTGCACGCACTGATGCTGTGCTCCTGCTGCCAGGCTCCTGCTGAGTCACTCTGCTCCCTGGGAGCTCCAGCAGCTCTGAGCCTGCACTTGGCCTTCCAGTAATATCTGCCCAGTCCCTCACAGTGAGCAGGGCCCATGGAAGGCACCTGCCCCAGGGCACAGCAGGAACTGCCAAGGCTGGGAACTTCCTGCTTCTCTGCATTTACCTGGGATCACATCCTTCTTCCTTCTAATTCACTCCATTAAACTTTCCAGTTTACCCAGTGTAAGACTCGCTGGTAACACCGCTCCTCCTTGGCATGTTTATGGCTTTGTCAGATTTCTCTTTGTTTCTCTGCTCAGCCTCCTTCCAGCTGTGCCTCCACCTTTCCAATGTTTATGCTCTGCCCTCCAGCTCTCTGTTAGGATGCTCACACTTAGAATAATGGAGCCACAAAATACGCTGGGTTGGAAGGGACCCACAAAGATTATCAAATCCAACCCCAACAGCCCCACCCTGTGCCTGGGAGCATTGTCCAGGAGCCCCTGGAGCTCGGGCAGCCTGGGGGCTGTGACCATTCCCTGCTCAGTGCCCCCAGTACCCTCTGGGGGAAGAACCTTTTCCTGATATCCAACCTAACCCTGCCCTGACACAGCTCCAGCCGTTCCCTGGGTCCTGTCACTGATCACAGGGAGCAAAGATTGGTGCTGCCCCTCCACTTTCCTTTGTATGGCAGAAAGCAACCAAGAAGGTGTGATCACAAGGAAGGGATGTCTTCCTCGGGGACCAAATTCCATGGGAAAGATCACCCTCCAGGCTGCTCTTGGGAGCACTGACAAGCCAGGGCTGCCCCCCATGGGCAAAGGCAGCTCCCTGAGCCCACCTGGCAGAGGGGACACCTGGACCTGTCAGGCCAGCTGCTCTTTTCCTGCTCTGCACGAGGCAGGGGGACACTGGGGCCCGACCTGGTATCCCTGTCCCAGTGCTCCCAGTGCCAGGCAGGCCAAGGAGCTGAGTGTCCTGAGTGCTGTGCCCAGTGCCAGGGTCTCCCAGCAGCCCTTTGCCAGTCCTGCTGTCCCCATGCCTTGTCCTTCCACCCTGCAGCTGTGGCACTGTGCTGTGGAATATGCCACGCCGCTGCAGACCCTGTACGCCATGTCCCAGGATGAGTGTGCTGCCTTCAGCCGGGAGGAGCGCCTGGAGCAGGCCAAGCTTTTCTACAGGACCTTGGAGGAGATCCTGAAAGGCTCCAAGGAGTGTGTAGACACATACAGGCTCATTGCCTACGAGGGTGAGTGAGGGAAGGGGCTGGGATGCCCAGGACAGTGGCTGTGCCCTTCTAGCCCCGAGTGACCTGGATCAGTGTCTGTGCAGGGCTTGGCTGATGTCCCCAGTCAGGGGGCCACGGTGGCCCCTGCTGCCACGGGAGGAAGGGAGGGGCATTCCCACATGAAATAGGAATGTCACTGAGCCTGGCATCCCGGGCTGGTGAGGGAGGGCATTGTCACACTCTGCTCTGGGCTGGGGCAGCCTCACCTCGAGCCTTGGGGCAGGTCTGGGCACCACAGTGTAAGATCTAAAGCTGTGAGGGAGTGCCCAAAAGAGGGGGTGGTGAAGGGCCCAGAGGGGCCACATGAGGAGCTGCTGAGGGCTCTTGGCCTGTCCAGCTGGAGCACAGGAGACTGAGGTCAGAGCTCACTGGAGGCTGCAGCTCCTCCCCAGGGGCAGCTCCAATCTCTGCTCCCTGGGACCAGGAACTGGACCTGAGAGAACAGCTGGAGCTGTGCCAGGGGGATTTAGTCTGGGTATCAGGAAAAGGTTCTTCTCCCAGAGGGTGGCGGGGCACTGACCAGGCCTCCCACGGAATGGTCCCAGCCCCAGGGCTGCCAGAGCTCCAGGAGCATTTGGACAAAGTTCTGGGACACAGTGTCTGTGCAGGGCCAGGAGTGGGACTGGATGATCCTTGTGGATCTCTTCCAACTCAGGGTATTCCATGAGTCCATAATTATAAAGACTTCTTGCTGTGGGTCTGAGGAGCAGGGAAGGTGGGGCAGCACTGGTTGTCCCAGCTGAAGTCCCCAAAGGGAGCTGAGACAAGCTGTCTGCTGCAAGCATTGAGTACAGCAGCAGGCAGCCAGGGCAAGCAGCCGCTCCCCTCACCGCTGATGTTCCTGGAAGGAGTTGCTGGGGCTGTCACGCCCTCCCCAGCAGTGGGATGAGTGTGTGCTGGCTCAGTGCCATTCCTGCTGACAGGGGACGGGAGGGAGCGAGGCTTTCCCTCATTCCCATCATCTTTTCATCTCCCATCTCCTCACCTCCACTAGATGAAATCAGCATCTTGCTTTAATGAATGTCGTTTTTTTTTCAGAGGAAACTCAGCACTCTCCCTGATGGGGAGAAGCATTTCCATGCAGCAAGGCAGTTCCCATCACAAGCACTACTGGGAATCCAACAAATAGTGCCTGTAATTTTACACTCCTCCCCACACTTTGTGTTTGAATTTTTTCCCTCTGCCATGCCGAAAGTGGGAAGTAAAAGCTGTATTTTGAATGCACATTTTGGGGCACGTCACAGAGACTTTGCTCCCTGCCCAGAGCTCTGCCTCAGGACAGCCAGTGCAGGAAGGTTTGTCTCTTCTGTTCCAGAGCCAGAAGAAGCAGAGGCCCACTTTTTGTCCAGAGAGATCGTGTGGCACTTGCGGCAGGAGCATCACGAGGAGATCGCCGTGCTGGAGCAGAGCCACACACACAGCCCATCCACGGCCCTGGACTCGGCAGAGCTCAACCTGCAGATCAGCGTGTCAGACCTGCCAGACCTGCCACAGCCCCTGCGCACCGATGGCTTCTGACACAGCCCCTCCCTGCCCCTGGGGCTTGGGTCACCCTTCCCCAACCCCCTTCCTCTTGGAGCACGTGCTGCCCATGGCTGCAACCCCTGGCTCCCACCCAAACCTCCTGTGTACCACGGTTGGTGGAGCAGCTGACTCAGCCCACAGCCCTGTGACATGCTTCCCATTTTCTTTGTTATGTACAGCTGTGATGTTCTTCTGTGGGTTTTAACGGGTTTTTATCTGCTTTAATTTTTGTTATATAAAGCACTTTCCAGTCTGGGACAAGTTGCAGTATCCTAAATTTTGGACACAATGTGCAATGTGCCCCATGTGAGATAGGAAAAGGTTTTTCCCTCAGAGGGTGGTTGGGCACTGAACAGGGAATGGTCATGGCTCTTAAGGCTGCCAGAGCTCCAGGAGCACTTGGATGATGCTGCCAGGGACAGGGTGGGATTGTGGGGTGTCTTTGCAGGGCCAGGAGTTTGCCTGGATGATCCCTGGGGTCCCTTGCAGCCCAGGATATTCCATGATCCTGTGATACGCTGTGGCGTTGGATGGGCTTTGGAAATGCCAGCCACAAGTGTGCCTGTGTGTGCTGGGACAAACACAGCCAGCCCACGTGGCCAGAGTCATGGGGCAGTTCTGCAGGCACGGGGAGCCTGTGCAGCACCTGCAGGGGAGCCTCCAGCCTGACCAAAAGTGTTGGTGGCAGCGCAGGCTCACCCAGGATGGGGAGCTGCTGGGCAGGCACAGGCTGGAGCTGACACAACAGCCTTGCTCCTGCCCTGGGCTGCCCAGCTCCTTCTAGAATCACAGAACCCTGGAATCACTGAGGCTGGAAGGGCCCTCTAAGGTCATTGAGTCCAACCATTAACCCAGCACTGCCAAGGCCACCATTAACCCGTGTCCCCAGGTGCCACATCCATGTGTTTTTTTAGTATTTCCAGGGGACAGTGACTGTCCTGCACAGCCCATTCCAATGCCTGACAACGCTTTCAGTGAATAAATTCTTCCTGATGTCCAAACTGAACCTCCCCTGGGGCAGTTCAGGGCCTTTTCCTCTGGTGCTGTGCCTTGTTCTCTGGGCGCAGAGCCCCACCTGGCTGTTAAGAAGTTGTAGAGAGAGAGATGGTGCCACCTGAGCCTCATTTTCTCCAGGCTGAGCCCTCCCTCAGCTGCTCCTCATCTTGTGCTCCAGACCTTTTCCCAGCTCCATCCCCTTCCCTGGACATGCTCCAGCCCCCTCAATGTTTTTCTTGTCATGAATGCCCAGAACTGGACACAGAATCCCAGGTGCCTCACCTGGCTGTATATGTAGGACTCCACCTTTTATGCACATGGCAGATCTCTCCCCAGCTCCAGCCCAGTGAGCTTTCAGGAGAGATTTGGCTGCATGTTGGTCCTGCTGGGACTGGGAATTGGAACCCATTTCAGGATGCAGTAAAACCTTAATCTGCAGCCTAATCTCTGGGTACTGCATCTGTGCAAAAATGGCAAAAACGACAGATGAAGGGCTGTGAAGGGAGGGCTGGGACAGCAAAAGCCACTGCAAAGAGGCAGCTGGTTTGCAGAGGTATCAGAAATCTTTGCTGAGGTCTCCAGGATGTGCCAAGTGCCTGGTGCTGGACTGACTGGAGAGGGAAGACAGCAGGTGAGGGACCTGGCAGGAGACACCCTGAGGGCAGGGAGCAGAGTGGGGGTCTGGCCCTGGCGTGTGGGCAGGATGTGGGTCCTGGTGACCTGAGCAGCGTTCCCAAGGGCACAGAGCAAATGCTGTGGGCATCTGCTGAGATGCAAGGGAAATGTGTCAGGGTCGAGCTCAGCAACACAGGAACAGCCAGTTCCAGCAGCTGTGTGAGCAGCAAAGCCACTGCAGCCCCCGAGGGCTCACACCTTCAAACCCATCCTTGTGGGGCACAGCTCCGTGTCCTCCTTGATGCCCCGTTCCCTCCTCACGTGGAAGGTTCTTATCTCGCCCATCACTGCAGCCAGGCTGGGCTGGAGATGCTGATAAGCTCAGGCCATATTAGAAGGGGACAGGTTGAAAGGCAGGCACGAGCCCAGAGGAAATCTGACAGCACAACCTCGTTCCAGCAGCAGCCGTGCTGCCAGCCAAAGGCTGAGCTCCTGCCACTGCTCAAGGGCACAGCAGGGCCAAGGTGAAAGCCTTTGCTGGCAGCAGGAACTGGAGGCAGGGCTGATCAGAGGCAGGAAAATCCAACCTCAGAAGTGGCAGCTTGCTGCTAAGCTGGCAAACACAGGATAACCAGTTTCCCCTTGAGCTCTCCAGCAGCACAAATAGCTCAGTTTTAGTGCTAGTCACAGCAGGTCTGACTCAGACTCAGGACTCAGCCTGGAGGCAGACCCATCCTGGTCATGGGGAGCAGCAATGCCACCACAGCTCAGCCAGGGGAGCTGAGCAGGTCCAGGGGCCACCACAATCCAGCAGGTCCCAGGTGCAGCAGGGAGGGAGCTTCACAGCCAGGGTCCTGCTGAGCAGGGCACAGGATGGCTGCATCCTCCCTCCAGCCAGGGCTGGGGCCCGCCTCAGCTTAGATGCAGCAAGAACAGGGCTTCTCCCAGCCATCCCTCACATCCCAGCTGTTTTCCCACCAGAAATCCCTGGAACCACCAGCAGTGACCCATTTGTGCTGCCCCACGTGGCACAGAGCCTTAGCGTGTGGGCTCGGGGGGCTGAGAGCAGAGCTCCCTCACAGACCCTCCGAGGGCAGGCGCTCAGCCTCTACCATGACCTAGAAAAACTCATCTTCAAGGACTCCCAGAACAGGTTGGGTTGGAAGAGACCCTAAAGCTCATCTCATCCCAGCCCTGCCATGGCAGGGACACCTTTCACCATCCCAGGGTGCTCCAAGCCCCATCCAGCCTGGCCTTGGGCACTGCCAGGGATCCAGGGGCAGCCACAGCTGTGCCAGGGCCTGCCCACCCTCACAGGGAGGAATCCCCTCCCAGCAGCCAACATAAACCCACTCTGCCATGCTGTCCTGCAGCTGGTGAGGCTGGCAATGGGCTCACCTCCCTGGAGGTGACAGCAGTGACTGATCACAGGGCTCTGCTGCCCTCACACGTTTTTTACCAACACCCAAATTTTCCAAGTCAGTCTTGCACTAAGTGGCACTTTCCAAGTGTTGTGATTGTGTTCCAAGAAAAGCCCTTGCAGTCACTCACATATTTTATTTTATTTTATTTTATTTTATTTTATTTTATTTTATTTTATTTTATTTTATTTTATTTTATTTTATTTTATTTTATTTTATTTTCCACTGACATTCCACCTCTTGGAAATGCCAGATTTTCCTTGTGTCATCTCAATTTTCTCACTAATTTCTAAAACCTTTACCAGGAAGAGCTGCTATGTCCTGCAGCTGGTGAGGCTGGCAATGGGCTCACCTCCCTGGAGGTGACAGCAGTGACTGATCACAGGGCTCTGCTGCCCTCACACGTTTTTTACCAACACCCAGATTTTCCAAGTCAGTCTTGCACTAAGTGGCACTTTCCAAGTGTTGTGATTGTGCTCCAAGAAAGGCACTTGCAGTCACTCACATAGCTTTATTTTATTTTATTTTATTTTATTTTATTTTATTTTATTTTATTTTATTTTATTTTATTTTATTTTTACCTTTCATGAAGTAAAAACCCTGCTTGAAAAGCAACTGAGGAAAATGTCAGGTTCACAAAATCCACACCTGCCTCTGGGTAAAGTTTGGAATCCTGCAAAGCAAGTAAACAGCAGCTCAGCCTTCAGCAATGGTTGGATTTAAACTGGCTATTAATATTAATAACAATATTAATGCTTCTTCTTTGGGCTGCACCTGCCACTGCCTCCTGAGTCCCTTTCCTTTCCTTTCCCCAGTGCTGAGGGGGAGCAGTGTAACACACACTGGGAATGTATCTAAATTAACTTGGAGAGCAGCAGCCCCACAGCCCAGAAGGCTTCACGGAGCTGGCACAGCACCCACGAGAGTATCACACACATTTCCCCCAGCACCACAGGTTTTAATTAAATTGTGCCAAGCCCCTGAAACCAACATTCCCCACAGCTGCTCAGTGGTGCCTGCAGTTCTTCCTGTTTCCGAGCTGGAAGTGCTGCAGGTCGGGTTTCACTGGCACCTTCAGCGGCTGGGTCAGCTGGAGCACAGCCCTGGGGACTCCGGGCTCACACCAGAGGTGCCACAGCCCCAGGGTGTGCCCGGGACTGGATACTGAGGGAAAGTTCTTCATGGAAAGGGCTGAGCACTGTGACAGGCTGCCAGGGACTGGATACTGAGGGAAAGTTCTTCATGGAAAGGGCTGAGCGCTGTGACAGGCTGCCCGGGACTGGATATTGAGGAAAAGTTCTTCACAGAATGGGCTGAGCGCTGTGACAGCTGCCCGGGCCGTGCTGGACTCACCGTCCCTGAAGTGCTCCAAACACGTCTGGGTGTGGCTCGTGGGAGCTGGCAGCTTTTTAGGGATTTTTTTGGTTTGGTAGGGCTGCGTTGATGGTTGGATTGGATGATCACAGAATCGTTTAGGTTGGAAAAGAACCCTGAAGTCATTTTTGCTCTTTCCTTATTCTGTTATTTCTGGGAAGGTGCGTGGAAATTCCTCCCTGGAGCTGAGGAGTACCCATGAGAGGGACTCCCACAGGCACAGAGATGGGTGAAAAGCATCAATGTTTGTTCAGTAATTACTTTATTACCTTTAATATAATTTACTATCAGTATTGCTTCAAAAATACTGCACTGCTGTAGTAGCTAGAGCTACCTACACTGGTAGGTAAAGAATTCTGTGGTAAAGAATTCTGAATAAGATCTTTTTGCATAATCCTTACAATCATTAATTTAAATATTTTATTTGTATAAGTATTTTTGGGTTGCCATCCTTAATCCTGAAAGACAAAGTTGTATAAAGGCTCAGTTGCACAGCTTTAGACATAAACCACTGGCCAATCCTGGAACTGGACCAGACTCCTCACGGAGGAAGAGCCCAGGGAAGCTGCAGAGCTTGGGACCCCCATCCATGCTGCCCTCAGGGGCGACACGGTGGCTGGGCCTGGAAGGCCTGACGGCGCTGGGGGGCGGCCATGAGCTCTGTCAGCCTCTCCCGGAGGGGCCGGGGCCGCGCCAAGGCCGGGCCGCGCCTCAAGCGGCAACCCCGCCCCGCCAAGATGGCGCCGGCCGGGCGGCGTGAGGGAGCAGATGGGCATCACGTGACTCCACTCCAGCCAATCAGCGTCGGGTGCCGCCTCCGTGGCGGGAAGGGTCGCGCGGGAGGAGTCGCTGACCCCGTGAGAACCAATCAGCGGCGTCCTGGCTGCCGGGGTGTCACGTGCCCCCTCCGCCAGCCAATCGGCGTGCGGCGGCGGCGGCGCCAAGATGGCGGACGATAAGGTGAGCGGGGAGCGCCGGGGCTGCGGGGCCGTGGGGAGGCCGCGCCCGCTCTTGCCGCGGCACTGGGCCGGGAATCACCTCCGTGTCTCCCGCAGGACTCGCTGCCGAAGCTGAAGGACCTCGCCTTCCTGAAGGGGCAGCTGGAGAGCCTGCAGCGCCGGGTGGAGGACGAGGTGCAGGCCGGCGTGGGGCAGGTAACGTGCGGGCTCAGGGCGGGCCGGCCGCGCCCTCGGAGAGCGACTGGTGGGGGGGGGGGGAAAACAAATCCCAGGGGAAAAACAGCCCACGGCTCACCCCTGGGGCACGTCCTGTGTCGCCCCCGGCCGTGCCTCACCGTGCTCTCCCCCCAGGACGGGTCGCTGCTGGCGTCGCCCTTCCTCAAAGGCTTCCTGGCGGGATACCTGGTAGCCAAGCTCCGCTTCTCCGCCGTCCTGGGCTTTGTGGCCGGCACCTGCACCGGGATTTACGCTGCCCAGAACTACGCCGTGCCCAACGTTGAGAAGACGATCCGGGACTATGTGAACTCGCTGAAGAAAGGTCGGGACTAGCGAGGAGGAGCCCGGAGGCAGCAGGGACTGCAGGAACCGTGCTCCTTAGGTAGCAGGCACAGAGCACCCCTAGGGCTCTGCCAGGCACGTCACCTGCACCCTTCTTTTCCCTGGAAAAGGGTCTTGCACCACACCAGTGCCACGCGTCAGGGGGCTGGTGATGGGTGTTTGTTGGGCATCATGGCAGCAGCGATCACTGCGCTGACCCACAGCAGCTTGAGAGCACCGAGGGGCTGCCAGCTGCCTTCTCCCCTTACCTTTCCCTGTGCCCCTGCGGACTGAGGGCTGCTGTGCCCTGTGTGCCCTGGCAGTGTGCTTTGTGTGGCTTCTCAGGAAGGCTTGTAGCTCTCCTCCTGACGAGGGACAGCACCCTGCTCTCCTGCTGCATCACGAGTGTGGCAGGGAACATCCTGCTTCAATCAGGCTCATTAAATTCTTGGTATTTGGTCTCTTCCGTGTCGCAGGGTGAGCGTCTGCGTGGCCTCTACACTGACAGCACTCACTGGTGCTGGCTCTCACCTGGACATGGGGATCCTTGGGAATGCTGCTGGCTCTGCCAACAGGCCGCTCCACAGGGGGCTGTGGGCGCTGATGCTGCTGCTCTCTGTGGCCATCTACGGCTCCCACGCGCCGCTGCTGACCCTGTGCAAGGTGGACGGGGCCATCCCCTTCAGCTCCACGTCGGTGGTGCTGCTGGTGGAGCTGGCCAAGCTGGCGCTGTCGCTGCTGGCGCTGCTGCCGGGGCCGTGGGAGCCGCTGCGCTGGCGCCACGCCGCGCCCTTCGCGCTCTCGGCCCTGCTCTACGCCGCCAACAACAACCTGGTGGTGCACATGCAGCTCTTCATGGACCCCAGCACCTTCCAGGTGCTCAGCAACCTGAAGATCGTCAGCACGGCGCTGCTCTACAGCCTGCTGCTGCGCCGGCGGCTGGGCGCGCGCCGCTGGCTGGCCCTGCTGCTGCTGCTGGCCGCCGGGCTCACCTACAGCTGCGGGGGGCTGCGGGGACACGGGGACCCCCGAGGGACGCGCCTGCACGTCACCCCCGTGGGGCTGCTGCTGCTCTCCGTGTACTGCCTCATCTCCGGCCTCTCCGCCGTCTACACCGAAGCCGTCCTGAAGAGCCAGGCGCTGCCCCTCAGCCTCCAGAACACCTTCCTGTACTTTTTCGGGGTGCTGCTCAACCTGATGGGCTCCGTGTGGAGCGGCACGGAGGGCGGGTTCCTGGAGGGCTTCTCCCCCTGGGTGCTGCTGGTCGTGCTCAGCCAGGCTCTCAATGGCCTCATCATGTCCGTGGTGATGAAGCACAGCAGCAATATCACCAGGCTCTTCATCATCTCCTGCTCCATCCTGGTCAATGCTCTCCTCTCTGTTGCCCTCTTCAACCTGCAGCTCACCCTCCTCTTCTTCGTGGCCGTGGCGTGCATTGGCCTGGCTGTGCACCTGTACTATGGAGTCACGTAGTCACTGCCTTCCTCCCACGTGTCTGGGCAGCCCCAGCCCTTCCTCAGGGCTGGAATCATTCCTGGTGGGAGCTGCACAGCTCCAAGGATCCCCCGAGGAGTGCTGGGGGGGAGAGCACCCTGTCCCTGCTCCCCCAGGGAAACTGCCCTGCTCCGGTGCAGCCAGGCTCTGTGCCATGGGGCTCCCATGGGATCAGGCATGCCCAGCCTTAGGGGGTCCAGAACCCCTTGTGCGTGCCTCATAATGTGCCAGGGGAGGTTCAGGTAGGACCTTAGGGGTGATTTCTTCTCAGAAGGGGTGATGAAACATCGGAAGGGGCTGCCCAGGGAGGTGGTGCAGTCACCCATCACTGGAGGTGTTTAAGGACTGGACGTGGCACTTAATGCCATGCTCTGGTTGACAGGGTGATGTTGGTTACAGGTTTGACTCCATGACCTCGGAGGTCTTTTCCCACCTAAATGATTCTGGGATTCTGTGTCCCTTGTCCTCGAGCTGCTTCTCCACACCACAGTGGCCTGGGAATGCCCTGGCAGTGCTGGCCCTGCTGCACCTCCTGCCAGCCCAGCATGGGGCTGGTGCTGTTTCAGCTCCCGTGGATGCTGCCTGATCCCTGCCCTTCCTGGTGCTGCTTCCCTGGGCCTCTCCACCTCTGCAGTGTTCCAGCCTAGCCCTGCCTGGAGCCCTGCTCTCCTCAGGCCCCGTTTCCCCTTCCTGGGCACAGAGTCTCTGCAGAGCAGCCAGGGACTGGGGCATGTGGGAGCCTTCACTGCTCCCCAAAAGGGGCATGCCCCCCAGATTTGTACCAGGTTTCTGGCAGGCAGAGGCCACCCAGGGTATTAAAGCTGCGGTTCAACAGCATCCGTGTGTCTGTCCTGTGTCTGCCCGCCCTGTGGGATGGTGGCTGTGCCCCTGGGGACAGGTTTGGGGGCCAGGGGTGTGTGTGAGGCTGACAGCACTCATGGCTGAGGGCACCCACTTTATTCCGTGTGGCTGCAGCCCTCCTGCCAGGCTGAGCCTGTGCTCCCCCAGGCAGGTTCCCAGCACAGAGCAGCTTTCCCTCGGGAGCAGCAGCCGGAGGCCTGGGATAACTCTGTGCCAGGGGCTGCCCAGTCTCCTGGCACTGCCGGTGGCTCGGTGCAGGGACCCGCTCCTGCCAGCCTAGCTGTCCCCACGCCGGGCGGGGCTCAGGGGCTCTGTGTGGTGGCATGGGCCGTGCGTGCCCGTGGGGTGTCCCGCAGGCGCTGGCTGTGCTCGGCGAGCTCCGCGGCGTCCCGGAGCGCCTCCTGCAGCCGCGCCCGGTGCCGGCGCTCCAGGGCCGCCCGCTGCTCCTCCGCCAGGCGCTGCTGGCCCCGGAGCACCTGCGGCATGCCCGGCCGGTCTGGCACAGCCCTGGCACAGCCGGAAGAGGTGCCCCAGCCCTGCCTGCCCACCTGCAGCAGGTGCTGTCTGCAGGCCTGCATCTCCCGGCGGTGCCAGTGCAGCAGGGCCTCCAGGTGCCACTCGGCCGCCTCCCGCTCCCGCAGCGCTGCCTCCAGGCTCAGGCCCAGCGCGGTCACCTCCCGCTGCCAGCGCTCTGCGTCCCACTGGGGGGACAGGGACACGGTCAGGGCAGCTCCGGGGTGCCCCTGCTCCCTTGGGCTGCCCTGGGAGAGCAGTGCCGGGGAGGAGAGGCTGGAGCAGTGCTGTGCTCACCTCCCCGCGGTGCTCCTGGGCCCGCACAGTGGCGGCCCCCAGCTCTCGCTGGAGCTGCCGGCAGTGCTGAGCCCGCAGCCGCTGCCGCTGCGCCCTGGCCAGGGCCCGCTGCACCTCCGGGGGTGGGCACGGCTGGCACCGGCTCCCTGCCTGGGGAGGGCAGAGGGCTCGGGTGGCACCAGGAGCCAGTGCTGGCAGCAGAGCCGGCCCTGTGGGCTCCCACTCACGCTGTCACACCCGGGCCGTGGCTGTGACACTTTGCTCTGGAATGGCTCCTCCAGCAGCCCCTTCCCTGTGCTGACCAGAGCTTGGCTGTCCCCTTCTTGGCTTCTGCTGTCACCCTGTCCTGCAGCGTGGGGACAGGGGAGGAGGATGAGTGTGACATGAGGGGCTGAAGAAGGACGTTCAGATGGAGAGTGAGGCCTTTCCCACCGTGTAAAGCCATGCTCTGTGCCCACATGTCCTGCACCCAGTTGCGGGACGCATGCCTGGCTCCATGCTCTGGCTCCAGCCTGGCACTGCTCGGGGCTGTCTGGGTCCCAGGCTGCTGGCCTGGAGCTGTATTCCCTGCAGACACCTGGTCCTGTCAGAGAAGGAGATTCAGCTGGGATTCAGGGCTGTTCCTGCACCTGACTGTCCCTGGGTGAGGGGCCTGGCCTGATCTCTGCCCACCTCCGTGCTGGGCTGGTCCATCTCGCTTGTCCCAAGCACCTTGGCCACTGCCTTCTTTTTCTCCCACCTTTGACTCTTCAGCACCTGGAAAAGGGGAACTTATTGGGGTCTTCCAGACCTCCAGGCATGGAATGGTTCCAGGGACACATCTCACCCCTGGGGCAGCTTCAGCCCTGCCCTCAGTGCTGGACAAGGGCCTTGACACCAGGATGGGTCAAGAGCCTGCACCTTACCCAGCCCAGGGAATGAGTGCCATCCCAGTGCCGTGGATCCAGGGGCATTCCCCACCTGCAGCTCCCTCAGGGCTCTCTGCAGCTGGGCCACAGCTCTGCTGTGCTCAGGGCGGCCCGAGCCAGCCAGCAGCTCCGTCCGCAGCGCTCGCATCTCCCTGCGCCGTGCTGCAATCTCCTCCTCGGGCTCCCAGACCGTGGCAGAGATGGTCCTGGCCAGCCCCTTCACCCTCCCAGCCAGTCCCAGAGCTCCCAGGATCTCCTCTCTGGAGGTGTCTGGGAGAACAGCGAGCCCTGGGCAGGGGCCATGGGGGGCCCCAGCACAGGGGGTCCTGGTCTGGTGGGGATGAGTGGAGCTGTGTCCAGCTTCCAATGACTGCAGGTGTCCCCGGGCAGCAGCCAGGCACCGAGTGCCAGCTGTGGGGCAGGATGGGGGGAATCCTCAGGGACGGGGCACCCAGAGTGCGTCCCAGTCCCAGGGGCTACCTGGCAGTGACACACAGAGCAGCAGGAAGGTCAGGCTGTTCCCCTCCAGCAGCCGCTCCACGATCCAGGGCAGGCAGACAGCTCCAGGTTCCCTGCACTCCCTGCACGTGGGGAGAGACACTCCAGGAGAGGGCTGGCTCTTACCGTGCCAGGCAGGCTGAACCCGACCCACAGGGACCCAAGGATGGGCTGGCCCCACACATCCCCTGGCCCATGTCCCCAAGGAGCAGCGACACCCCCTTGGCTCCCACTGGGGTGTCCCTGCTGCTTCACCTCCAGGAATGGAATTCCCTGACCCGGAGCAGAGCTCAGCCCGGTACGTACGGGCTGGGGCAGGGCCTGCTGGCCCCTGGGGACACCAGGATCCGGAGGGCCGAGCGCTGGCGCCTGCCGCCCTGCAGCTCTCGCTCCACGGTGAGGGTGAAGAGGCTGCCGGCCCTGGGAGAGGCCGGTGTGGGAGTGGGGCTGCAGCAGAGCCAGCCCCAGCACCCCATGGCCCACCCTTCCCAGCCTGTGGGATCTGGGCCCAATCCCTCACCCCTGCACAGCTGAGCCCCTGTCTGTGAGGGGCAACAGCGCTGGGATGGCACCCAGCCCCCTGGCATAGGCACTGAGGGCAGCCTGGGCATCGGGCACGGCCACTTCTGTTGCCTCCTCCACCATCCTGGAAGCAGAGGGAGACAAGACCAAGCGAGGAGGGTCACACCGCTGCCCTGGACTCACTGAGGAGCAGCCCGTGCCATGCTGTGCCCGGGCACCATGCTCCCTGCCCAGCCCACTGCTGATGGGGGTACCAGCCCCCAGGAGCCTGCTCAGGTACCTACAGGCCCAGGGGTGCCACATCCATCACCTGCAGGGCTCGGCCGTCGGGACGGAGCAGGTCCCAGGCTTTGTCGTGGCTGCTGACCTGGAATGAGGGGGCTGCACTGGGCAGGGGGCAGGAAAAGGGGCTGCTGGCATCCCACACTCAGCCGGGGCCCAGACTGCACAGGTGAGGGTTGGGAAAGGCTCACTTTGGGGTAACTCCCGGCTTTCCCAGCCCGGGCACCAGGGAAGGGCAGAGCCCTGGGAACGCCCGAGCCCTGTGTGGAGTTTATCAGACCCCTGGCAGCAACCCAGAGCCAAAGGGCAGGACCCAGCCCAGTGGCACAGGCTGGCATCGCTCCTGTGCCACTCAGGGTCACCCTGGAGGGACCTTCAGGCCCAGGGAGCCGTGAGAGGAAAGCCCAGCTGTGATGGGAGCAGGAAGGGGTTAGAGGGTGATCCTGACCCCACCACGCTGCTGGGGCCCAGGAGGTGCTCTGTGGGCAGCTAAGGCTTCCCACATCTGGGAAGTCCTGGAAGGAGGTGAGAACACCTGGGATCCAAAGGTCTCCAGTCCCTGGTCACCCTCTGGATGAGGGGACTGGATGCCAGCACAGGGCAATATGTGCTCTTGGCACAGCCTGGGCAGCAGCTGAGAGGGAATGGGACCCTCATCCCCAGCCATGCTGCCCTGCTCCTGCCCCACCTGGACCAGGCTGACCATCTGCAGGCTCCGTGTGGCGTCCCCCAAGGCCTCCAGCTCCTGGAAGACGGCGTCAATCACCTGTGGACAAGCTGGGAGCTGTGGGTGCCCAGACCCATGGCTGCATCTCAGCCCTGCCCTGCTGGGGCCGGGGTCTGCTGGGTGACCCAGGAGCCCAGCCCTGCACAGTTGTGCTGTCCCCTGTCCCTGCCAGCTGTCCCCTGTGCCCTCACCTGCCAGATGACACTCTGGAAGGGCAGCTGTGTCCCAGGGCCACGGGGGTCCCACAGCAGCAGGGACACACTGTAGCCAAGGGGAACCAGGGCCAGCTGGGGCCTTGCCAACTCCAGCACCTTCTCCTGGCAGGAGAGACAGAGACAGCGTGGCACAGCATGGCACAGCGTGGCACAGCATGGCACAGCATGGCACAGCCAGCATGGCACAGCATGACACAGTGTGGCACAGCCAGCATGGCACCGCATGGCACAGCATGGCACAGCGTGGCACAGCATGGCACAGCATGGCACAGCCAGCATGGTGCAGAGGGCCTGGCCCCTGTGGCTGGGGACAGGGAAGGACTGGGGGCTCTGGGTACCTGTCCTGCATCCAAGTGGAAAATGCCATCGACAGTCAGGGAGCTCTCCTGGTGCAAGGAGGGGATAATGTCCATATAATGTCCATATAATGTCCATATAATGTCCATATAATGTCCATATAATGTTCATTATCAGCTTCCCCTACCCCAGCATGGCCAGGGCAGGGCAAAGGAGGGACTGGGCACGCTGGGATGGAGGTGGCAGGGGTGGCACAGAGGGCCTGGCATGGGCAGGGGTGAGGAGAGAGGAGAGACCCCCCCTCCCTTCCCCTGCTCTGGGGGAGCCCCCAGGAGCCCCTACAAGAGAGGGGCCCACGGGGGTGTAGGGCAGGGTGAGCCCAAGAGCTCAGCTCCACCAGGTGTGTGTCCGGGGTGGCACAGAGCCCTGCTCCCTCCTGGTGCCCCAGGGACCCTCGTGTCCCTGCCCTGCAGCTCTCACCTGGGGCTCCTTCCCAGCCAAGAGGAGCTGGAGGGGGTCCTTGCTGTCCAGCCAGCTTCCTCCTGGCCCTGCAGACACCGAGTGTGGGATGGTGTGGGGGTCACCCCCACCTGTGCCAGCCCTGTCCTGCCCCCCTGCAGCCTGGAGCCACATCCCAGGGCTCCACCTCATTCCTGAGCCCTCCCAGTATGGCTCAGAGCCCCCAGGATGGGGAGGACACCCTGTCCCTGTCAGCACTGCCCGGTGCTTGGTCCCAGTGCCACCACAGCTGTGGCTGCCAGCCTGTCCCCTTGTCCCCTGGTGTTGAGGTGGAGGCTCTGGCGTGCCCCGAGCTCTACCTGCTGCCTGCTGCAGTCCCAGGGCTGCTCGCACGCTGACATCCTGCTCAGCCTGCAGGCACAGAGCGGGGAGCAGGCAGGAGGAGCTGCAGGAGCCCCCAGGGGCTGGGCAGCCCTGACAGACCCCAGCCCGGGCTGTCCCCAGCACAGCACTCACCTGCTCCATGGGCAGCGCCCCTGAGCTGCTGTGCCAGGGCAGGGATGGCGTTACCGGGGGGATCCGGTTCTCCTGCATTATTGATGGGTGTGGGCAGGGCCAGGGCCAGCCCGGGGCACCCTGTTGGGGGGCTGAGCCCTGCTGGAGGGGAGCCAGCACGGCCACAGCGGTGCCTGGGGCCACTCACAGCGCCGGGGTGCTCCCAGCTGCAAGAGGGACAGCTCAGCCGTGGCTGGGAGGTGAGGGAGCCTGGACTGCCACGCAGGGTGTCACGAGTGAGCACAAAGCACAGAATCTCTGCAGAGCAGTCCCAGCAAGAGAGCACGGAAGGAAAAGCCCGTGCTGGGGATCCCCAGTGTCCGTGGAAGTGCAGATGGGGAGTGCCAGGAGAGAGTGCCAGGGCAGCCCCTGCCCTGCTGCGGGCAGCACCAGGGGGAGCAGATGCACCCGTGTGCCCCTGCCTGCCTGTTCCCTGTGCAGAGGGAGACCAGTGCCCCTGAACCCCAAACTCCCTCCCCTGTGCCTCAGGTGTGAGCCTGATGCCAGCTGGACAGGATGGAGCACTGGGGCTCCATCAGCAGCAGCAGGGCACATGGCAGGGACAGCAGGGACACGCTGGGGCTCGGGAAAACCCCTGGGCAGGGTGGAGCCCTGGCACAGAGCAGGGCACGGGGCTGTGAGGGGCTCCCCTGCACTCGGCTGGGCAAAGCCACGGTGGGATAATGCTGGGGGAGAGCCCGAATGGGGACTCCAGGAGCACTTGGGGGTCCTGTGAGCCTTCCCAGGGAGCCCCTGGTGGGAAGGGGCACACACCCCCCTCCTGCTCTGTGCTCTGTCCCTGACCAGGCAGATGGCCCCGTGCGGGTGCTCCCAAGGCATAGCAAAGCTTGGGATTCAGGAGACAGGGGTTTATGTCTCCTTCCTCATCCACCAGCAGCAGCTGCTCCCTGTTCCACGTCCAGCCAGGCCAGGGGCACCCTGTTGTGGCCCCTGGTCAACACCAGCAGAGCCTTCACCAGCCCCTGAGGCAGCAGCCCCCTCCCTGAGCCCAGGGCACAGCCCCATCCTCCTCTCAGCAGCAGCTGCTCCCTGTTCCAGTCCAGCCAGGCCAGGGACAGCCTGTTGTGGCCCCTGGTCAACACCAGCAGAGTCTTCACCAGCCCCTGAGGCAGCAGCCCCCTCCCTGAGCCCAGGGCACAGCCCCATCCTCCTCGGGCTGCCCAGGGCTGCTGGCACAGCCCCAAGCCCCCCGACCCGGGCAGGGCACACCCTGGACACGAGCACACCCCCAGTCCCCCCCGACCCTGGACCCCACACCCTGTTCAGCAGCTCCAGCCCCAGCCCTGGTCCTTCCCCACGCCCAGGCAGCCCAGGCTGTGTTTGCCCACAGGTCATGTGTGCCTGTGCCCAAACAGAGACAGGGAGGGACACGGGAACACCCAGGCACAGCCTTTCATGCAGGGGCAGGACACGCCCTGGAAGAAGAGCAGGGCTTGGCCAGGGGAGCACTGCCTGCCTGCCACCAGCCCCTGCTTGTCACAAGGACACAGTGACAGGACAGGGGGAATGGCTTCACACTGCCAGAGGCAGGGGCAGATGGGATGTTGGAGAGAAATTCTTCCTTGGGAGGGTGGTGAGGCCCTGGCACAGGGTGCCCAGAGCAGCTGTGGCTGCCCCTGGATCCCTGGCAGTGCCCAAGGCCAGGCTGGACAGGGCTTGGAGCAGCCTGGGATGGTGGGAGGTGTCCCTGCCCAGGGCAGGGGTGGGATGTGATGAGCTTTAAGGTCCCTTTCACTGAAACTGCCCTGTGATTCTATGATTCTCCCCCAGCCCCATTTTCCCAAGTCTGTCCCTTCCCCACCGTCCCCTTTCCTTTGAATATTCCCCAGTCCTGCATCCCATAATCCATTTTCTCCTTACTGTGATATATTCTCTGAATAACCCAGAAAAAATGAATTTTCTTCTTATCACTTAAAAAGTTTCTGGTTGAACCTCCCCAGGGTCCCGCTTGGACCCATCCACCAGAGCCTCAGGTCAGGGTGCAAGGAGCTGCTCCAGCTCGTTAGCACTTGTGTGCAGGGTGTTTAATTTAGGCATTTTCCTGTTTTTCAGGGGTTTTTGGTTTTTCTCTTAGGCTGAAGAGCAGCCAAGCAGCATCCTGCCAGCCCTGACATCCTGGCCCAGCCAGAGTCTGGGGTGAGGAGAGGGATGATCATCCGTGGAGGCTCCAAGGATGCCTGGACTGCAGGGGCTGAAAGGTGTGGGGGGCTCTGGGCAGGGACCAGCAGAGCCCTGCAAGGCTGGGGACATCTGAGTGCTGCCAGTGGGATCTGAGCTCCTCCTGTCCAGGGAGGTGACATGGCAGGGACAGCGGGGCGTGCTGGGCTTGGGGACCAGCAGGGACATCCCCAGTGGGAGGCTGTGGCTGTGGGTCAGAGCAGGGCACAGGGCTGGAGGTGAGGGGTGCCCAGGGCCCAGCTGGGCACAGTCCTGTGGAAATCACACATCCTCTGAGCAGAGACAGACATAGCTCTCCCAGGATGTTCCTGGGAAAACTCAGAGAGAAGAATGAGAAACAACTCTCATCTCCACTTGCTGCACCTGTTGTTGCGCACGTGTGGAATGTGCTATGGAGATTGTTTTACCAAAAGATGATTTTTTAATTGGCCACTGGTGATGATGTTAGATTAATTGACCAATTAGGTCAAAGCTGTGTGTGACTGCAAGGGCGATGGGTTTTTTCTTATTAGTACAGTACAATATAGTAGAATAAAGTGATTGATCAGCCTTCTGCAATCATGGAGTCAATCAATGCTCATTATTCCCCATCCAGGGCTCACTGCTAGGGCACAGGCACAGCAGGAAAACCCTGTGGAGAGCCCTGCTCCAGCAGGGAGCCCCTCTGGGCACAGCGAGAGCCCCTCAGCAGCACGGGGAGCCGAGAGCCTGCCAGGGCAGGGCGCCAGTGCCCCTCAGGCTCTGTGGCACACTCTGCTCCTGGCCAGGCACACAGCCCCAGCCACAGCCAGCAGGGCCAGGGCCACGCAGAGCGGGGCCACCACGGCGGCGAGGTCACAGCGCAGCACGGACACGGGCACCTGTGCCACCTGCCAGCCCTGGTACCGCGCCGGGGAGTGGCACCTGTAGCCCCCGGGCCAGCCCTGCCCCAGGTGCCCCGTGGCTGCCAGCGCCTGCAGCCCCCCGGCCCCCGAGCAGGAGCAGCTGAAGGGGTTGCCAGCCACAGCCACGTCCTGCAGGCGCCCCAGCAGCTTCACCTCGTCCCTGGGCAGCTCCCAGATGGAGTTGTTGTCCAGGTGGAGGGTGTCCAGCACGGGGTAATTCCTGATGGAGGGCACGGCCTGCAGCAGGTTTTGATTCAGGAAGAGCTTCTTCATGGAGCTGAGGGAGATGTCCACAGCGTGGAGGTGGTTGTGGCTCATGTCCAGCACCTCGAGGCGGGGGGGCAGCGGTGCTGGCACTTCCTCCAGGCCCGTGCTGGACAGGTTGAAGTGCCAGAGGGATGGTGGCCACCGGCAGGAGGAGGATGGGCCTGCCACGAGCTCGTTGTGGCTGAGATCCAGGTGCTGGAGCTCCGTCAGCAGCCCCAGGCCCTGGCACACGCCGTGGTAGGAGCTCAGGTTGTTGTGGCGCAGACTCAGCTGCTGGAGCTGAGGGAAGGCTCCCTGGCAGAAGGCGGGGCTCAGGCTCCCGTCCCCGAGGCTGTTGTGTGCCAGGCTCAGGGAGCGCAGGGCTCTGAACAGCCTCCCCACGGCACAGGGCAGGCTGGTGACACCGGAGCCGGTGACAGCCAGCTCCTGCAGGCTCTCCAGCCACCTGCTCAGGCTGGAGAAGGCCTGCTCACGGCCCGTCAGCGGGGCTGAGGTCACGTTGTGGAAGCTCAGAGACAGGATGGGCAAGTTCTGCCCATCCATGTCACTCCAATCGCCTGTGCCCTGGAAAATGCAGCTCTCAAAGGCCAGCTCCTGCACGTGGGTGTAGGAGAAGAACCTCAGCACACGGGCGAGGAGCATCTCGGGCACCAGGACATTTCCAATAATTATTTTCTGGATGATAAGGGAGCCCAGAGTGTCAATGACGGAGTCGTCCAGGTCCCTGATGGGCAAGGCTGCGTATTTCTCCAGGTCTCCACCCCAGAACTCCACGGTGGTTGCTGGGAGGCACTGGATGATGCTGCCAGCAGTCTCCTCGGACAGGTTGTAGCACACACAGAACTCCTGAGTGCGGTTGAAGAAACATCTGTTCCTCCTGCCCTCTGCCACCTGCAGCCCCAGCCCCAGGAGCAGGAGCACAGCCACACTCATGGTGAACAACCTAAAAACTGGGGGAGAAAGAATGGCACCTGAGGGACCACCCTGACCCAGCCTGGAGGGATGGCTTGGGCAGGCTGAGCCCTGCAGAGCCACCCCTCGGGGACAGGGCGCTGCCCTGGTCCCTCCTGCAGCCTCCTGAGCCGTGCTCGGGCCAGCAGCCAAAGGCGCAGGAGCTGCACCTGTGCCCCCCTGCCCGCAGCAGGGACTCTCCCGAGTCTGCACTGTCCTGCCCGGGCTGCCTTGCCGCAGGCTCCCGCCCCTGAGCGAGCAGGAAACGCCTGGAGAAACCACAAACGCGGAGTTACAGACAGCGAAGCCAGATGTACCAGTGTGACCAGGGAGAGAGCCCCAGCTCTGCTTGTTCCTCTGTAATCTGGGGCAGGAAATTGCAACAGACGGCTTCATGCTTTCTCCTTCCTCACCCGGCATTTGATTCACCACCGGCCCCCCGAGGGGTGGTGGAAAATGAGCCCTGAAGGTGTGAACACATCCCTGTCTGCGCCAGGAGCCGGTCAGCTGACGGAGCCTGATCTCTCACCACCAGATTGCAAAGGAAGCAGCAAGCAAAGATTAAAGACTCCTAAAGATGTGCTGACCCAGCTCACAGGGGGTCTTTGGGGGTCCCCAGCCCAGCTCCTGCTCCGAGCGGTTCTGTCGCTGGCACGGGCCCTGGCCAGGCACAGCTTTCCCCGGCCGCATCCCAAAGCCCCCCCGGGACGGAGCTCTCCCTACCTGCCCGTGCCGCGGAGCCGCAGTGCCCCGGCCCCGCAGGGCAGCAGCTCGGTGCCGTTGTGCCGTGACTCACCCGTGTCTCACCCCGATCGCTTCCTTGCTGGCTCCTTCCTCCAGCTGCGGCCAAACCTCTGAGCGGAGCTGCCAAGGGCTCCGAGCGCTCGGCTCAGCCCGTCCGGCCCCGCTGCTGCTGCGCTGCGCCGGAGCTCCAGCTGTGCCCCAGCTGTGTCCAGCCGTGCTCCAGCTGTGTTCAGCCGTGTTCCAGCCGTGTTCCAGCTGTGTTCCAGCCGTGCTCTAGGTGTGTCCAGTCGTGCTCTAGCTGTGTTCAACCGTGTTCCAGCCGTGTTCCAGCTGTGCTCCAGCCGTGTTCCAGCCGTGCTCCAGCTGTGTTCAGACGTGTTCCAGCTGTGCTCTAGCTGTGTTCCAGCAGTGCTCTAGCTGTGCTCTAGCTGTGTTCCAGCTGTGCTCCAGCCGTGTTCCAGCTGTGCTCCAGCCGTGTTCCAGTCGTGCTCTAGCTGTGTTCAACCGTGTTCCAGCCGTGTTCCAGCCGTGCTCTAGCTGTGTTCCAGCTGTGCTCTAGCTGTGCTCCAGCTGTGTTCAACCGTGCTCCAGCCGTGTTCCAGCCGTGTTCCAGCTGTGCTCCAGCTGTGTCCGGCTGCCCGGGCCGGGTGCCCATGCCCGGGGCTGGGCAGACCCCTCGAGCGGCTCCCGGGCACAGCCCTCGCTCCCAGCGTGACTTCCTGAGCAGCTCGGAGCCCCCCGAGCCACTTCTGCTTCGCTTCCCCGCGGCTGCGGGCTGGGAAAGGCTGCGGTGCAGCGCCAGAGCCGCTGGCTTTCCTAGGAAGGTGAGGGAACAGAGCAGGGGCAAGGCTCCCCAAATGCACCTTTGGGACGTGGCGATCAAAGGTTGGGCTTGATGATCCTGGAGATCTTTTCCAGCCTAAAAGGTTCTGTGCTTCTATGATCTGTCAGGAATTTTTTTCTCAGAGATTTCTTGCCTATGTTGGGTTCAGAAAAGTAATGAGATGTTGGAATTTCAGGCTCTTTCCTTCTCCTAGGTCAGGGCAAATAAAACTCAGGAGACATTGTTTTTGAAATCTCACTCTGAAGTTTATTATCCTTATCTATTACAAACTTATGAGATGTGAGCTCTCTCTAACAAGTTGAGAAAGTGAGCTAAAATGGTGTCTCTTCAAGGCTATTTAAGTCCCAATTACCCAATAAACAGCTGACATCTATATTATTTATGCTTTTAATCCAATTATGATCACTGCAATGTGGACATCCTTCACCCAATTAGAGAAAACCACCCAGATTCATGAAGAAGGAAGAAGGTGCAAAAAAGACAGCTAACCCACACCCAAAATTCCCCATCTTGGCTCCCATACATCACCATATACTAAAATCCCAAATCTAAGTTTTTTCACCCTGTGAGATCACACTTCTAACCAATGACACAACTGTAATCCAAGTGCTTTAATCCATTTTGGAAGCCTTCTCCACAGCCCCGGGTCACATGCAGTGTTCTCCTGAGGGTCTGTGCCTTTCAGCACAGAAAGTTTAAAGTTCTCAGCATGCAGGGTTCCAGCAATTAAACTGCAGGGCTGGACAGTGCAGCTCCGTTTGTTGTAGTTAATGTGGCATTGCACACTGGAGCCACAGCAGCTGGGCTGGGTCCCTTGGTCTCTGGGGCTCTTGTGCAGAGGCTCTAAGCAATTCCATGATTCCTCTTTACCTCCTTGGCTTACAGGAAATTGCTCAGGACAGAAGGACATGGAGCTGCTGCAGCAAGTGCAGAGGAGAGCCCAGGAACGCTCCAAGGGCTGGGCACAGCAGCTGCTGTGTGGGCAGGCTGGGCGATGGGGCTCTGCAGCCGGGAGCAGGCTCAGGGCAGAGCTCAGAGCCCCTGCCAGAGCCGAAAGGGGCTCCAGGAGAGGCACCCGGGACAAGGGATGGAGTGACAGGACACAGGGAATGGCTCCCACTGCCAGAGGCAGGGTTAGACGGATATTGGGAAGGAATTCTTCCTGTGAGGGTTACCTGAACAGGTGTGGCTGCCCCTGGACCGCTGGCAGTGCCCAGGGCCAGGCTGGACAGGGCTTGGAGCACCTGGGATGGTGGAAGGTGTCCCTGCCCGTCTGGAGGGGTTGGAACTGGGTGAGCTTTAAGGTCTCTTCTACCCCAAAGGGTCTGGAATTCCACGAAACTGCTGCTGAGCGATGATGGAAAAGTCACAGCTGAGCTGTGAGCTCCCCTCCCGGCCCCTTCCGACGAGCCGGGCCCGGTGCCTTCGGTTTCTGCCCTCCAGCGGCAAATTCCCGAGCACCTCGCTGGGGAAGCACGGGCTGCTCTGCCCCTCGGTGCCCGCAACCCGCCGGAAGGTCCCTGGGCACGGAGCCGCCTCGCTCCGCATTTCTGGCGAATATCGGGGGGCTTTTTTTGCCCTCAGCACGGCCGCGCCCCGGCCCACCCCTGAGGGGCACGGCCACGGCCACGGCCCACCGACCCCTGAGGGGCACAGCCGCCCGTGCTCTGGGCGGGCGGGACGCTCCGGAGGCGGAGAGGGCCGGGACCGTGTTTTCCCCGCCCCGGGACCGCCCCAGGACGGCCTTTTCCTCCTCCTGCTCCTCCTGCTCCTCCTGGTGCCGCTCCCCCGCTCCGCCATGTGGGGCCGGCGGCGGGCCCGGCGCGGCGGGCACAGCGCGGAGGAGCTGCGGGTGCGGCGGCGGGAGCGAGAGGCAGGTCCGGCCGGGCACAGCGGGCACAGCCGGGGCTGTGCGGGGTCCCCGGGGGTGGGAGGGACCCCCCCAGCTCGGCCCTTGCCGTCTCCATCCCCGCCCGGCCCGGCCGCGCCCCGCGGGATGCGCCGCTGCCCGCTCGGGGAAGCGTTTTACAGCTTCAGATTTTAACCCTTGCAGCTTCAGCTTTCAACCCTTGGGGTTTCTGCCACGAGTTCCCCCTTTCTTCCACTTTCCCCCCACTGTTCGGGTTTTCCAAGGTCTCGCCTCGGTTTTAGCCTGGAGGAAAGGAGGCTCAGGGGCCCTTGTGGCTCTGCACAGCTCCTGACAGGAGGGCACAGCCGGGGGGTCGGGCTGTGCTCCAGGGAACAGGGACAGGAGAGAGGGAACGGCCTCAGGCTGTGCCGGGGAGGTTTAGGTTGGATATTGAGGAAAATTTCTTCATCAGAAGGGTGGTCAGGCATTGGAACAGGTGGAGTCACCATTCCTGGAGGTGTTTTCCAAACAAGTAGATGGGGCACTTGAGGCATGGCTTACTGGCCATGGTGGTGTTCAATTGAAGGCTGGAGTTGATGATCCTGCACATATTTTCCACCTTTAATGATTTTCTGATCCTGTGTGAAATCCAGCCTCAAGTCCTGTGTTCCTGCCCCTTATCCCAGCAGTGGCTTCACACTTTGTGTGCCCAACCCTCAGCCCAGCTCCAAGCAGTCCCTGCTGGTGCATCCCTTCCAGGCTTGCACAGGGAGGAATGGGCAGTTCCTCCCTGCATTAAGGGAGGAGTGAGGCTCCTGGCTGGGCTGGAGGAGCGTCCTGGCCGGGCAGGTGGTGGCACCTGACACTTGTGCTCCTGCAGCTCTGAGGAAGGCCCGGCGGCAGGAGCAGCTGGTCAGCAAGCGGCTGCTGCGGGAGGACAGCGCGGCCGAGGAGGGGGCACAGCACGGAGCAGACGTCGTGCCAGACCCACTCCCAGAGGATGAGGTGAAGAACCTGATATTCTCGTGGCAGTGGGGTCCCGGGGGTCTTCCCCAGACTCAGCATGTGAAGGAGGCTGGGCAGGGCTGGCTTTGGGAATGGTTCTGGTTCACTGCCAGGCACAGTTAAGGCTCCTTGTGCCCACCTTTGTGCCCTGGGCTCCTTTGCCTTGAGGATTAATTAGTTAATCTTTATTAATTAAGATTAATAAATTTTAATGCTGGTAGTGCTGAAAGTTCAGCCACCTCTGAATTCCCTGGCCAGGTTCTGGAGCTGCTCAGGGGTGTGCAGAGGGGTTCTGAGGACAGGAAGCGATGGCTCGGCCGCCTCCGCTGGGCTCTGCAGAACGAGGAGACTCAGCAGAAGTTTGTCAGGTCAGCCCAGGCCTGCTGTGCCGTCACCAGGGTCATGTCCTGAGGGCCCTGTGTCCCTGTGCTTGGGTGGGCAAGCTGGGGGTTGACAGCAGCCTTTGGGTCCCCAGGCTGGACGGCAGCATCCGGACGCTCACCGGGCTCTTCACCAGCAGCCTGGCTGACCTGCAGCTGGAGGCTGCCCGCTGTCTGCACGAGCTGTCCCACTCCAGTGTCCCTGCCGTGGCCGAGGCGTGCCTGCCTGTCACCTCCTACCTGCTCACCTACCTGTCGGGACACAGCCTGGAGCTCACGGTGAGATCCCTGTGCACCTGGGAATCCTTTGGTGTGGTTGGTGTTCACCTCTTCTGGTCACACGTGGCTCACGTGGGAGTGCTGCTGAGGAGGGGCCCTCTGGAAGCAAAACTCTTTGGCATCACAGCCTCACCCTCAGAGCAGGACTGTTCCCAGTGCCCAGGTGTAACAGCCTGCCCTGAGCTGGGGTAGCTGAGTTCTTGTCCATCACAGATCCCTTGGGTTGCATTAGAGTGGAACCACACTGAGTCACCCATGTTTATGTACATATGTATCTGTGTGTATATATATATATGGTAAGTTTATTTTAGAACAATTTGCAATAGAAGGGAGGTATGTAACCATTTTGGTTGTTATCTATAGAAATGACACAATATAAAAGTACAAAGATGTCACTTAAGAAAATGTATAAGGGAAAGAAAGAAAGGATAAGAGTAGATAGAGTGCCTGTGGCTGCATGCCTTGCAGCTTGATCTGGGAAGGAGCAAACAGCTGGAGTAGCTCTGGGCTGCCCACGTGTTTTCCAGCTGCTCCATGGGGAAGCAGACAGGCTCAGAGCCAAGGAGCAAGGTGGGCAGTGACCCCGCTGCTGATCCCATTTGAGTGCAGCACACAGGCAAGCTCCAGGAGAACCAGAGGGGGCTCAGGGAAATGTCATCCTGAAAAACCTCCAAAGTGGCAGTGATCAGATCCCAGCTTCAGCCAGACAGAAAAAGAATGAACTGAAGCTGATTGAGCTGGGAGTGGGGTGGCTGGAGAGTGCAGCAGCATCCATCTGTGTTTGCCCCTCCAAGGGCAGCTCCTGCCCCGCTCAGGGCAGCGTGTGGGACCTGGGGCTGTGCTGGCTGCCCACGGGGTCACCTCCTGCTCTGCTCTCTTGTTGCAGGAGCTGTGTTTGTACACACTGGGGAACCTTGTAGTAGAAAGTGAGGCTGTGAGGAAGCAACTGCTGCCTCAGGGCATTATTCCAGTGCTGGCATCCTGCATCCAGGTGGGTGAAACAGCTCAGTCACATTTCTGCTATGCCCTGGAGAGCCTTTCTGGCTGACAGCTCTGAGTCACCAGCCCTCCTTCTAGCTGTGGGGAAACTGCAGGGAGCTGTTCCCACGGGCATGGGGGTCACTTGTGGGCTCCCTGTGCTCATTCTCAGGGCTCAGCTCAGCACCTTGTGCTCTTCTCCAGCTGAATCCCCCCATCCAGTGGCTGCCTGGTACATTCTGTAGCACAGGGAGCCCTGTCCCCTCTGCCTGGCCTGGTCCAGCAGGGCTGTGGTTTGCAGGTCCACATGCTCACACCAGGACTTTTGCTGTGTTTGGGCGAAGGCCAGTGAATGTGGGGAGGGGACAGCTCAGCTCTGGTGTGGCCACAGGTTCCTGTGTCCCTCCTGGTCCCCTGTGTGCCCCCTGTTCTCCAAGCACAGCTGGGTTTGGTTGGCACCCTGGGCCCTGGCTCTGCCAGGAGGGATCAGCTCTGCCAGCAGGGATCAGCTCTGTTCTCTTTGGTTGCAGTCCCCTCACGAGGCAGTGCTGGAAGGTGTGGGCTATGTCCTCTCACAGCTCCTCCAAGCCAAGGAAGCACCCAGAGAGATCATCCCGTGAGTCTGAGCCCCTGAACCCTGCACCAGGCCGGGCCCTGGGGCTCCAGGGGTGTTTGTGTGCTGGGGACACGAGGCCTTCCCCATCCCAGTGACATTAATAGCTCAGGGCACAATCCTACCAGAACTGCAAGTTTTGATGCAGATCAGGGAGCAGGGCTTGGCTCCTTTCCCTCAGCCTCATCTGAGCAGGCAGCTCTGGTATTTCAGTAAAGGCCAGCATGGAGCAGGGAAGGCTTGCAGGGAAACCTGGCTGTGTTCCTCTTGCAGAGGAAAAGATCAGCTTGACAGCCCCCAGTGTCAAAAATGTGACCGCAGTCAGAGTGTCCTGAGTGTCCCCGGGCCCTGCCATGGACAGGGAGAGCCCAGGGCTGCAAGCCCTTGGCTCAGAGTCCCTTCCAGGTGTGTGTTTGGAGCCTGTGGCCCCCAGGGTCGGGTAGAGCAGCTCCCTGCTCAGGGTTTGTGTCTCCTGTTGGTGTCCTGCCTGTGCTCCAGCCCGTGCCTCCATTAACTCTGCTCTCTGCCCCCAGGCTGGTCCTGGATTCTGCTCTCCCCCAGCACATGCTCCAGCTGGTCTGCTCTGGCCTCAAGGCTGGCATGGGAGCAGCTGTGGAGTTTGCCTGGTGTCTCCACTACATCATTTGTGGGTAAATGCAGTTTTCTCCTCGTTTTGAGTTCCCTGGGGGCAGCCAAACAGAGGCATGAAGGCTCATGGTCCTGTGAGGGGATCTGGATTGCCTCCCCTCTTCCCTTGGGAAAGCAATTCCCCAGCCAGCCTGGATGTCCCAGCTCTCCTCTCTGAGCACATGTGCTGTTTGCAGGATCACTGAGCTCTTTTACAGGGTGGTAAAGGGGTTGAACCTGAGGAGGCTGTTTCTAGTTCTCTGAATTGCTCCCAAATGGCTTCCCCATGCCTGGAGCTGTCCCCCACCCTTCCCAAGACAAGCTCCCTGAATCCTCACACTTGTGGGGTTGGCCCAGGGCCAGCAATCCCTGCCTGCCACTGGAGCCAGGGAATCGGTAGATACTCAAGGGTCAGGGCTGTTGTTCCCAGACCCACACAGATAATTCCAGTGAATCTGGTTTTCACGGGCTTTTAAATTTTCTCATAAGCTCAGAAAAAACCCTGCTATTCCAATGCAAAAGAAGTGACTGTTCCAACATGAAGTAAGCCCTGTGGTGGTTCAGGAGAGCACTCTGAATTCCCAGGCCCTGTTTGGTGAGGGGATGTGGCAGTGTCCCCTCTCCAGGCTCCAAGGCCACTACACTGTCCCTCCCTCTGCAGGCACAAGGACAACGTGCAGCTGCTGGCGCTGGGGGCCGTGCCCGCGCTCACCTCGCTCCTGCTCGACCTGGCTTCCCAACTCCCCCAGGACGCTCCCGAGGGCCTGGAGCTGGTGAGAGGTGGGCAGGGTGCTGGCTGTTGTCAGCATTGCTGCGGGCACACTGCTCAGCCTAAGGCGCTGCTGTGTGCCCGTGTCCCAGCTCGTGTGCCCCGTGCTGCGCTGTCTCGGTAACCTGCTGGCACAGGCAGGCTGCCAGCGCCCGGACGCGCGCCTGCTCGTCGCCCTCTTCCTCATCCTGCAGTGCTTCCTGCAGCAGCACCCCTTCCTGGTGCAGGAGTGCCTGTGGCTGCTCAACAACCTCACGGGTCAGTGTCCCACGGGCAGTGGCACAGCTGGGCGCTGCTGGCACCCGCCCTGGTTTTAGTCACACATTCCTTCTCTGTACACCCAGCGGATGATCCCTTCCTCTGCTCCGCTCTGCTGTCCCTGGAGCTGCTGCCGGCCCTGCTGCAGCTGCTGACGTGGTCCCAGATGGGCACTGTGCTGGTGAGCCTTGCCCCAGGCACTGGGAGTGGGGGGGAGCGCTGGAGTTTCAGGAACACGAATCCCACAGTGACAGTGCTGGAGTTGGGGGTGGATGGGGCAGCAGTGACAGCTTGGCAGAAGGTCTTGTGTGGTGGCAGTCACCAGCCACCTCCCCTGAAGCCACTCCAGCTGTATGTGCCCTTGGCAGAGCCTTGGGTGGTCCCCAGGGAGATGTTAGCTTGGGGCCAGCCTCGGAGCAGGCCTGGAAGGTTCCTGCCTTTGCTTTGAAAGACCCCAAAGCTTTGGGAGACTGGGGATGCTGCCAGGAGTGGGTGGCAAGGCTGGGCCTGCCTGGCATGGGGATGAACACTGCCTTGGGGTGGGTGTGGAGAAGGCTTTCCAAATCCAGTGGTTTGGTGGGCACTGGGCTGTGGGCAAGCACCTGGCAGGCCAAGAAAAAAGGTGGAGAGGGGCTTCAGGCAAGGGCATGAGTGACAAACCAACAGGGAATGGTTTCACACTGAGAGGGCAGGGTTAGATGGGGTATTGGGAAGAACTCTTTCCCGTTAGAGTGGTGAGGCCCTGGCACAGGTTGCTAGAGAAGGGATGAGGCTTGGAGCAACGTGGGATAGTGGAAGGTGTCCCTGGCCATGGCAGGGGTTGGACTGGATGAGCTTTAAGTCCCTTGTAACCCACACCATTCCACAACTCCATGACAATGGAAGTGGTTGGCAGCCCTCCCAAGCCTGTCAGGAATGTGCCCATGGAGCATTCACTGCTCACTGCTGTCCCTCCCACAGGTCCTGACTGTGCTGTGCAACATGGCAGAGAAGGGACAGTTGCAGTGCCAGGGGCTGCTCCAGCAGCCCCTCCTGGCCCAGCTCCTGCCCCTGCTCACCCTGCCCGACCCCGAGGCCGTGGGGCAGTGCCTGGAGCTGCTGCACCTCCTCTTCCTGCACTGCCCAGAGGTGAGAGCTCAGGGGGCAGGACTGTAAGGGGGTGGGGAATGATTACTGTGGGGTTGTTGTTGTTGTGGAGGGGGATTATTGTAATGTGAGTCACAGTGCCCTCAGCGGCTGCCACGCTGCCCTCCAGCCCTCAGCACCCAGGCCCTGCCCAAAGAGACACTGTGATGCACGGGGTGGCTGGAAACCCCTCTTGTGTCTGCAGAGCTCCTTCCTTATTGCCAAGGACTGGTGTTGGGGCAGGCTGGTTCTACCTCAAGTCTTCTTTTGCTCCTGCTGAGGTTGCTGTGCTTGCTGCAGGTCACAGGAAAGAATTCTCTGTGAGGTGTTGAGGCCCTGGCACAGGGTGCCCAGAGCAGCTGTGGCTGCCCCATCCCTGGGTGCCCAAGGCCAGGCAGGATGAGGCTTGGAGCACCTGCTGGAAGGGGTCCCTGCCCATGGCAGGGAAATCAGATGGGCTTTAAAGCCCTTCCCAGGCAACCAGCAGCATGGTGGGATTTACCTGGATTGGGAATGCAGCTCTGGGGAATTCCTTCAGCCCTGTTCCCTGGGCTGTGGTGGCTTGGGCAGAGATGATCAGCTGTAGCTCTGCCAGCTCTCACCCTCTCCTCTCACACAGGCTGCTGCTGATTTCACCAGGCAAGGCGGGCACCAGGCCCTGGAGCAGCACCAGAGCACCCCAGAGCTGCAGGAGCGGGCACAGGCTCTGCTGGACATGGTCAGGCAGCCCCCAGGAGCCCCCAGTGCCTGCCAGGCCACACTGGCTGCCTCCTCCTCGGCCCTGCCCTGAACTGCCAGGGAGGAATGAACTGTTCACCCCATGCCCAGCTCCCGAGGGCTGCTCAGGGCTCTGATGTGCCCGGTGCTGGCTGCATGGGGGGCTGGTCCTTGTCACCAGCTGGCAGCCACCAGCCCAGTGCCCCCCAGAGCCCGGAGCAGGGGCAGAGCTGAGCTGCAGATTCTCCTGTCCAGGGAGGGCTGAACGGCTGCATCAGCCATCCCTTGGGCTCTCAGCCACCACCACGCTCAAGGTAAGCACATTGTGTTTATGAACTGATAAATTAAAGATACATCTTTGCCATTAGAGATAATCAGTCGAGTCTCCAGTACGAGTGTGCTTCCTGCCTGTCATGCACGGCCTTTCACAACGCTCTCCAGGGCCTTGCCCACTTCATCCACGCTTAGGTTGTTCAGTGGGATGCTCTTCTCCTTCCCAAACTCTGTGGGAAAACAGGCAGGGTGAGAAGGGGGCAGGTGTGTGGGTCCTTTCTTGGTGCAAGGCACTGATGTCACAGGCCAGGCTCCCATCACCAAATCCCAGTGTTCCTCCACGTGCCCAAGCTACCATTTCCACCTTCTTATTCTCCTACTTTCCCTTGGAAAGAACTCAAAGCAGCTCAATCCCTTTCCCAGTCTCCCTCTGTTAGCACTGGCTGGGCAGAGACACGTCCAAGAGCAACCCTGTGGCCTTCAGCCTCATCCCAGCAAGGTGCTCCCCTCAGGAAAGCAGCCTGGAAACTGTTCCTGCAGCTGCTCCCACTGGGCTGAGCCCAGGCTCCACCTCCCTGCCAGTCCCACCCAGACACACGAGCCTCCCCTGGTCTGTCTGCTCACACTGGGAAACCTGTGCTAAAAGAGTCATTGCATCTTTTCAACGGGTTCTAAATTAATTTTTTCCAGCCCAGATGACCTTTGAGGAAAACAAATCCTTTCCAGAGGAGCTTTTCTGCTCCCTTCTTGGTGTTTCACTGAGAAGGCAGTGAAAATAAAGGAGGAACGTTTGTGTAGTGACTGGGGTGGGAGATGACCCAGAGGCTGGGAGGCCCTGCTGAGCCCTGGGCCCTACTCTGCTTCCCCCGGGCCCCCTCCCTGACGTGACCCCGCAGCCTGGCCTGAGGCAGCTGCTCCCTCTGCACCACGGCCCCTCCCGGAGCTGCAATCCCCCCTGGAGCGGGGCAGGCCCCTCCCGGAGCTGCAATCCCCCCCGGAGCTGCAATCCCCCCCAGAGCGGGGCAGGCCCGGCCCGGCCGCCCGGAGCCGCTGCGGCTGCCGCAGCCCTGTGGCGGCCGGGTCCCCTGGAAGGTGTCCCTGCCATGGCAGGAGGTGGCAGCGCAGCTTTACAATCACTTCCACCCCCCGCAGCCTGCCTGTCCCCATCCCCGCTCCCCGTGCCGCCCTTGCCGCACGCACCGCTCCCTCCCCTCAGTGCGGACGGGCCCTGCAGTCCCTTCCAACCCCAACCATTCCCGGATAATTCCCTGGTGCTTCCCCTACTTACCGTACCGAGCCCAGAGCTTGGGCTGGATACCGGAGCACTCGCGGATCAGGATGGGGAAGTCGGGATTTGCCTTCTTCAGGGTCACATAGTGCTGCTCGATGAACTCCCTGCGGAGGGAAGGAGGAGCGGCGGCTCCCTGTGGCTCAGCCCTGGGGGAGCAGCCCCGGCCCCGTCCCGGCCCATCCCCGCGCTGACCTGACGCCGCGGCTGCTGGCGGAGCGCTGGCACAGGTGGATGCGGAGCTCCCTCAGCGCCTGGCCCAGCCCGCCCCCGATGCTCTTCACAGCGGCCGCCGCCATCTTCCCTGCCCGCACAGCAGCGGGGGCGGGAGCGCGGCGCCTCCGCCAATCGCAGCGCCCGCTGTGGCCCGTCCGCCAATGAGAGCGCCAGCCGTGATCTCACCCGCCAATGGGAGCGCCGGCCGTGATCGCACCCGCCAATGGGAGCGCCCGCCGCGGGGTGCGCTGGGAGGGCCGCGCAGAGCGGAAGGGCAGCGGAGCGGAGCGCGCAGCGATGCCGGACCGCGACAGTGAGTCTGGGGACAGGGGACACGGGGCACGGGGCATTCCCCGACACCCCCGGGCCGCGGCCCTTGGCCCACGCGGGGGCTGTCGCGGCGCTTGCGGCGGGGCGGGTGGCAGCGGCCCGGGGGGGCGGTGTAGGCCCAGGCTGCGCTGGGCAGTGCGGGCCCGGGGAGCCCGGCCCGGTGCGAGGGACGGCTCTGCGGGACACGGGCTGCGGCCCCGCAGTGACCGCGCGGGGATCGACACCGGGGTCCTCCGGGCGTGGGGCCGTGGCTGTTTGGGTGGGTCCTTGAGAGGATGCGGGGCCAGTCCCGGGTGCGGGGCACGGGACACCCGCGGGCACAGAGCCGCGCGGCTTGGGGGCGGTGGGTCTGGCAGTGGCACCGCCACCCCCGTGTCCTGCTCAGGCAGGCGAGGCCGGCCCGGTGCCCTCGGGCTGGGATCCAGCTCGGAGCCACGGGCAGACGCTGCTCCCTTCGGGCTGCTGGGAGGTGTGAGGCTGTGCGAGCAGTGCCTGAGCTCTCTCTCCTGTCCCCTAGATGAGCCGTTCTCCAACCCCCTGGCCCCCGAGGGCCACGACGTGGACGACTCGCACTCCTTCCACCAGTGAGTACAGCCCTGGGGCTCTGGGCTGGGCTGGAGCAGCACTGAGGGCCCCCAGGCCGATTCCCATGGAGAAGCTGGAAGTCACTGGTGCACTCCAGCCTTTGGGCCCCTCCACGGGTACCTGGTGCCCATCTCGGTCACACAGGACCTGCTCCTCCTCCACAGCTCTTTGGGAGTGATGTTTCTGTTCCTTCCCTCCCTTGCAGGTCCAAGCTGACCAATGAAGACTTCAGGAAGCTTCTCATGACCCCGCGGGCTGCGCCAACATCTGCGCCACCCTCCAAATCTCGCCACCATGAGTGAGTAGGGCTCTCTTTCACAGGTCCATGGGACAATCCGTGCCCCCTTTCCCCCTGGGGCTCTGGGCCCAGCTGACCCTCTCCCCTGCACTCTGCAGGGGAATATCTGCAGGGGCTTTTGCCAGTGAGTGTGGGAAGTGGAGAAGCACGTGGGTGAGGGCTGCTGTAAAGAAAAGAGCGAGGCTTCGTGGCTCTTAAGACACTGTGCAGGAGGCAGATTTGGTTCGGTGAAAATCAGTCTTTTCCCTTCCTCTCCCTGCTGACAGTGTAAAATTAAGAGGGGAATTAAGGGTGAGAGACTGTTCTGCTCCATCTCTGAGCACCTCAGTGCCTGAGGGACTGTTCTGTCCACCTGTCAGCCGTGTGGCTCTGCAGACTGAACGTGTGTTGAATTAGGGGGGAATTAAGGGTGAGAGACTGTTCTGTTCCATGTCTGAGCACCTCAGTGCTGTGCTGTGCCTGAGGGACTGTTCTGTCCACCTGTCAGCCGTGTGGCTCTGCAGACTGAACGTGTGTTTTTCCACCCTTTTCCAGGATGCCCCGGGAGTACAATGAGGATGAAGATCCAGCTGCTCGCAGGAGAAAGAAGAAAAGGTAAGGGGGGAAAGAGATGTAGCAGGACTTGTCATTATACATCGTGTCCTGCCAGTGGAAGCAGTTCTGATCTCTTGTGCTTCCAAAGAGGGCCTTGAGTGGATTTTTTAAGAGCTTTGGAGAAGAGCTCAGGCTGAGGAGCTGTCACTGCTTGTGGCAACAGCTGTGGGAGAGCAGCAGTAGGATGGGGCTGAAGCTTCACCTCCAGAAGAAGCAGGAGAGGCCCTGTGGATGTCTGGGAGAGCAGGGCAGTGGTGGGACCTTGCACTGATCCCTGTGTGCTTTGGAACGCGTGTGCACAGCAGGACTGCACTGGACCCCTTCCCTTTGGAAGGGAGGACGGAGCTCCTCAGTACAGCAGTTTCCTCCAGGCCTCTTGTGTCCCGTGGTGCTCTAGTGCATTTCTGGGGAAGGGACTGGGAGCAGGATGGGTGTGTGTGAGGCCTCGGGAGCTTTAGCTGACCTCAGAACCGTGAGCAGGTCACTCTTAACCCTGAGCTGTGTGCCCCCCCAGTTACTACGCCAAGCTGCGGCAGCAGGAGATCGAGCGCGAGAGGGAGCTGGCCGAGAAGTACCGGGACCGAGCCAAGGAGAGGAGAGACGGGGTCAACAAGGACTACGAGGAGACAGAGCTGATCAGCACCACTGCCAACTACCGGGCCGTGGGGCCCACGGCCGAGGCGTGCGTGGGCTGGCTGGGGGCTGGGCTGGCCGGGCTGCTCCGGGGGGGCTGGCCCTCACCTGGCTCTGGTCTCTCTGCACAGGGATAAATCTGCTGCGGAGAAGAGGAGACAGCTGATCCAGGAGTCCAAGTTCTTGGGTGGTGACATGGAGCACACTCACTTGGTGAAGGGTCTGGACTTTGCGCTGTTGCAGAAGGTGAGTGCAGGTATCACAGTGCTGCTCTTGGCCTGTCCTCTCCCACAGACACGCTGGGTGGGGCTTACTGCTTGGTCCTGGCAGCATGGATTTCGTTTCCTGGGAAGGGTTGCTGCAGGGCTGGGGATCTGATGGGCTCGCAGGTGGGCAGCAATGGCATGGGATGGGCTGTAATGTGTGGATTTACTCTGCATCCAGGTACGAGCTGAGATTGCCAGCAAGGAGAAGGAAGAGGAGGAAATGATGGAGAAGCCCCAGAAAGAAACTAAGTGAGTGATTGAGTATTTGACGTTCCTGAGTGCAGCTGCTTGCCACAGAAGAGGATGCAGAGGAGTCATTCACTTGGCTCTAACACTTCTGGTTTCTGTTTCTGTTTAGGAAAGATGAAGATCCTGAGAACAAAATTGAATTCAAGACCCGGCTGGGTAAGACTGTGTTGATGTGGCTGTTCCCCACCTTGTCTGTGCTGTGAATGTGGGAGAAATCCTGGAGAGTGAATGTAGGAATGAAAACCATTGGAGGGGGAGATTCCTGCATGTGAGGACTGAAGGAAGTGTGTACTTAGGAGGTGATTCTCATATTGCTGATAAACTAAACATGGTTCACTTTGGGCTTGTCCTCTGCTTTCCCACACTTTTCCTTCTGCCCAGGCCGCAACATTTACCGCATCCTGTTCAAGAACAAGACGTACGAGCGGAACGAGCTGTTCCTGCCGGGCAGGATGGCCTACGTGGTGGATCTGGACGACGAGTACGCCGACACCGACATCCCCACCACGCTGATCCGCAGCAAGGCTGACTGCCCCACCATGGAGGTACCGGCTGGCCTGCAGCCTGCTTCCCCTCGCTGCTCTGGGTTGGCCAGAGCAGGTTGTTCTGGGAGGGCTTCCCTGTCAAGGCAGCGGGATGCTTCCTCCTGGATTTCCCTTTCAGGCACAGACCACGCTGACCACCAACGACATCGTCATCAGCAAGCTCACGCAGATCCTCTCCTATCTCAGGCAAGGCACCCGCAACAAGAAGCTCAAGAAGAAAGACAAAGGTAGGAGGTGAAAGGAACCAAGTAATAGGATTTTAGTGCTTGGAGCATGTCCCAAGGGAATGGGATGTGTTTTGGTTTGTGGTATTCCCCTGTGCTGTGAGACAGTGGGCTTGGAGAACAGTGATTTCCTAAATGCTGAGTCCTGAATGTAGAAGCACATTGGAGAGGCTGCTGGGAAATTAGAGCTGTGAGGGAGGGTACCTCGTGGTGCTCTGCTCTTCCTGGTGAAGGCCCAGTTCCTTGGGGAAATGTTGCCTCTTGGGGAGGGACACTATGGCTTCCTGGGGGGGCTGGGTATGATGTGACATCCTCCAGGCTTGTCACTCCTGCAGCTTGGAACCTGGACAGGGACAGGGGGGCAGCACAGGGGGCAGAGTGGATGATGTGCCTCTCACTGCTGTTGTGTCCTTGCAGGGAAGCTGGATGAGAAGAAGCCTCCTGAAGCTGATATGAAGTAAGTGCCTCCCTGCTCTCAGGCTATGGGGTCATAGCTCTGTCCCTTAGGGAATGGCTTTTTGGCCCACCACATTTAGAGAGGGCTGAGTTTGGAGCTGCTGGACCTGCAGTTTGTAGGATAAAGCTGGAGGCAAGCTCTGGTTTGGATTTCAGGCTTGAGGCAGGTGAGGGCTCACTGTTGCCCTGGACCACACAACTCAGGTTCTGCAGCAGAAGGGAGCAGAGGTGCAGTGATACCTCTGACAGATGTGGAAACCACTTCCATATCTGATGTCCTTAGTTCTTGGTGCTGGTCCTGTGTGCTCCAGGGGAGGTGGTTATGGTCTCTCTTCCTGCAGCACATGTAACTCCAGGCTCTTTTCCACTTGTAGCATCTTTGAAGACATTGGGGATTATGTGCCCTCCACTGCCAAGATGCCACGGGACAAGGAACGGGAGAGATACCGGGAGAGGGAGCGGGACCGGGACCGGGAGCGAGACCGGGAGCGGGACCGGGAGCGCGAGAGGGACAGGGAGCGGGACCGGGAGCGCGAGGAGGAGAAGAAGAGGCACAGCTACTTTGAGAAGCCCAAGGCTGATGATGAGGTGAGTCTCTGCTCGTGGAGGAATGTCCCACCTGAGATGTGCCCTTTGTGGGGCTGGGGGGCTTTGGGTGTCTCTGGTTATGCCCTGTATGTGCCAGTGTCAGCTCCTGCTGAGCTGTGCCTGTCCCCGGAGCTGCCTGGGTGCTGCTCCTGTCCCTCAGCAGTGAGGCAGCACTAGCACCAGCCTGCTGGGCTGGTGGTTCAGCTCTGTGTCATTGACACTGTCTCTCCCTCTTCCTTGCAGCCCACAGACATCGACAAAGGTGAGTCAAGTGGTCTGGGCACCTGGGAGGGATGGGACAAAGGGGAATGGTTTTAAGCTAAAAGAGCAGAGATGTAGAGTAGATATTAGGAAGGAATTCTTCCCTGTGAGGGTGGGGAGACCCTGGCAGAGGCTGCCCAGAGAAGCTGTGGCTGCCCCATCCCTGGAGGTGTCCAAGGCCATGTTGCTCAGGGCTTGGAGCAGCCTGGGATGGTGGAAGGTGTCACTGCCCATAGCAAGGAGATGGAACAAAATGGGCTTCAAGATCCCTTCCAACGCAAACTGTTGTAAGATTCCAGGTCTCCTGGGATCAGCTGAGTCCATCAGTGCCAAACTGGTTTGCTCCTCCTCATGTACCTAATGTGAGGCAGCTTATCCTGCCTGTTACTGTGTCCCACAGGGACTCTGCCCAGCCCCAGTGTTCTGCAGGGACCTGTTCTCCCCCCAGATGTAACCTGCTGCTTTCTCTACCCCAGGACCCGGCTCAGCCAAGGAGCTCATCAAGTCCATCAATGAGAAGTTTGCTGGAGCTGCTGGCTGGGAGGGAACAGAGGCATATCCTTTATGTCTGTGCCAGCTTGACTGGCTGTGGGGCTGGGCTGCCCTTGCAGGCACAAGCACATCTGGGGAGCTGTCCTGCCTCACCTGGTTGCAGGGAAATGCTTCTCCCACACCAAACAAAAGCTCTGCACCCCCAGGTTTGGTTGTGTTGGGGCAGGAGGGGGTTTTCAGCTGGCTGTGCCCAGCCTGCAGCTGCAAGGCTCAGCTCATGTAGTGCTTTCCTTAACTGCTGCCACTTTGAAGAAGCCAGAAGACAAGAAGCAGCTGGGAGACTTCTTTGGCATGTCCAACAGCTATGCTGAGTGCTACCCTGCCACGTAAGGAGCAGTGGGAAGCTGTGGGGTGTGGGCAGGCTGTGCTGGGGGGTTGCTGTTCTCTGGCAATAAGAGCTTGAACCTCAGCCCCACTGCTTGTTGGGGAGCAGCCCTGGCCTTGTCTGTGGCAACAGCTGACTGGTAAAACCATCCCAAGCCCTTGGCCCTTCTTAGCTGCTCTCTGCTGTAGGAACCTGCTGCCCTTCAGGGCCAGGGGGAGGCTGAGGTAGCTGGGAATCTGCTGCATTCCCAGTTAATCCATGTGGTTGTGAAGCTGTGGCCTCCCTCAGTGGGAGAGGAGCATCTTTCAGCTTGCAGAGTCATCCTGGAAGCATTTCCAGCCTTGGATGCCCTGTGGTACAGGCCACTTGCAGGGCTTGCAGCTGGGGCCACTTCCCTCTGGCCCAGGAACTGAGTGTGTTTGGTCTGAGGCCATGAGACACGACCCCCACCAGCTCCAAGGCCCTGATCCATCTCATGGACCTGCTCTGAACCCTTTCCTTGCTTTTTTCTTCCCAGAATGGATGATATGGCTGTGGACAGCGATGAGGAGGTGGACTACAGCAAAATGGATCAGGTATGTTGGCACCAGCCTTGAGGAGCAGCCAGCAAAGTAGGGACCAGTGCCAGCTGAGAGGATCCCATGGGAAAGAAGCAGCACTGGAGCTGGGTGCTGAGTGAGCTTTGGGGTGTGCTGATCTGCTCCCTGTTGTGTCAGGGAGCAAACAGGTGTCACTGGCACTTAACCCAGAGGTGTTGACAGGCATGCTACTCTGTCCTGACTTCCTCTTCCACAAAATCTGTCTGGAACTTCTTGGGAGGGGACCTGGAGCCAAGGCCATTGATCTGGGAGATGGAGCCTTGTGGTTGGGTGTGCAGGGCTGTGTGAGAAGCCCTCCCAGCAACTGAGGAGCTGCTCTGAGTCGTTCTCTCCCTGCAGGGTAACAAGAAGGGGCCTCTGGGCCGCTGGGACTTCGACACGCAGGAGGAGTACAGCGAGTACATGAACAACAAAGAGGCTCTGCCCAAGTGAGTGCCGCCCTCAGGAAGGGCCAAGCAAGGGTTCTGGGTGGGATGGCCATGCTGGCCAAGCCTGGGTGCTGGGGCAGCTTAGAGCAAGCTGGGGGCTCCCTTGTGAGAACCTGAGGAGCTGTGGGTCCTGGGCCTGGTGGTTTGTTTTTGCTTTTAGTGTCACTTTTGAGGACTCTGGCCCAGGCGCTGCTTTTGGGGGCTCAGGCCAGCTCTGGAGCATGTGCTCTGGGGTGGGGACACGTGTCCCTTCCTGTGGCAGCTGTGCATCCCCCTGTGAGTGCTGAGCCACGCCTTGCTCTTTCTCCAGGGCAGCCTTCCAGTACGGCATCAAGATGTCTGAGGGCCGCAAGACGCGCCGCTTCAAGGAGACCAACGACAAGGCAGAGCTGGACCGGCAGTGGAAGAAGATCAGCGCCGTGAGTGCCCGGCTGGGCCGGGGCTGCTGGGCCAGGAGCTCCCAGCCAGCCCTGGGCTCGCTGTCCTGCCACAGCCAGTGTGTGTGTGGGTGAGCTCCAGGGCTGGCTCCCCACCAGCTGCCTGTGCTCCTTGCCAGAGCATCAGCCAAGTGCCTGGGGCTTCAGTACTGCAAAGTGGCTGGAGCTCTGTTTGGAGCCCTCGTCCTGGGAGCAGCCCCACATGGGGCTTTGTGCTCTGGGGTGTGCAGCCGATGAATGTGCCCAATCCCATTAGTTTGGAGCCACCCAAAGGGGATTGTAGGGGACAGGATGTGTTTAGTGGCTCCCTGTTTGCCAGCTGGCAGAGGTGGGGGTTGGCCTGGCAGTATGGGACGGGCGGGGAAGGTGAGAACAAATGGTCTGTGGTGGCCAGAAAGGAGCAAAGGGAGAGCAGGCCCAGCTTCTCCAGCTATAGCTCACCTCAGCTCGCTCTGGCCTGGCTGCAGCTCTCCCCAGGTCTATCTGGCACCCTCCAGCCCCTCTGCTAGCTGTGAGCAGCCAGATCCCCTGAGGGTAACAGGATTTGTGCTTTCTCTGCAGATCATCGAGAAAAGGAAGAAGTTGGAGGCTGATGGGTAAGTACAGTGGTCTCTGCCTCAGCTGCAGGGGCCCTGCTGGCTCCCCCGCCCCTCCTGTGGTGTGAAAGTGTGGATGTCAGTGCTGAGCTCTGGACGTGGGGGGTGGAGCTGCCTGCCCTCCATCCTCACCACTCTCTGTCCCTTTGTCTTCCAGGGTTGAGGTGAAACGTCCCAAGTACTGATTTCTCCCGCGTTTCTTCCTCCCTCTCCTGGAATCCTGGCCTGATGGGAGCTGCCTTCCTGGAGCCTGCTGGTGTGCTGTCCTTGCTCCACACACCATCCACTCTCTGCTCAGGGCTGGGGGCTCTTCCCTCCCTCTGTTCTTTGCTGTAGAGCCTGTGCTGTGTAAATGTTGTAGCCTTAATAAAACCTCCTTAAATTTGTGTGTGAGCATCTGTTTGTGTGTGCAGGGAGGAGGGGCCTGGGCACATCCTGGCCTCCTTTGGAACAGCAGGGATGCTAGGACTCTTTCTCCTTACCAGGAGCTGACAGGGCCAACCGTTGCTCAGTGTATTTATTGTGGGAGCCTTTTGGGCTAGGGGCAGCATCCCTGGATAAAATTAACAAATTTGAGGGCAATAATCCCAGCTGAGCGTTATGTGCCTCAGCTTGGGAGGAAGAAATGGGACGCTGAGCTCAGGTACAGCAAGAGCAATGACCTGAAGCAGAGGCTGTGCAAGCTGCTCTTAAGCGCTGGCAAAGGGCTGCTGTGGGTATGGTGGGGCCAGCACCGGGCAAAGCTCGTTCCCTCAGCCCAGGGACAGCTGGGCGCTGGGATGGCCACTCGGGCAGGGGCGCTGCTGGTGTTTAGGGGGGTCCCTACAACCCCCAGACCCTGCAAGGAGCCAAAGTGGCACCTGGTCCCTGGCCGCCCCCTCCCCTGGGATCAGAGAGGGGAGATGACGGTGGGAGTTGGGGAGCCTGTGGCGCTCCCAGTGGTGAAGCGCTAAAGAACAGGAACACACGAGGCGGGCGGGGAGCGACCTGGTGAACTGGGGCCAGGGGCGCCCGTAGCCTGGAGCCCCGAGGGGGGGGAGCTCCGAGCGGGGAGAGCCCCGAGGCGGTGCCACCCCGAGGCGGTGCCACCCCGAGGCGGTGCGGTCCCGCAGCCGGACCGGTCCCGCAGCGCCGGCGAGGAGCGGGCGGGCGGTCCCATGTAATTAGAGGGGCGGTATATGTAAATGAGGCGTGGCCATGCAAATGACAGGGCGCCATGGCGGCCGCCATGGAGGAGGTGAGCACGCGTGGGGCTGCGGGAGCCCGGAGCCCCGGGCCCGGTCCCACGGCCCCGCTGTCCCCAGGAGCCGCAGGAGTCCCCGGAGCCGGCGGCGCGGGAGCCGCGAGTGCGGGACACCCCCGAGGACATCTGCCTGGAGGCCACGGCCAACGCCATCGCGCTGCACCCCGCGCGGCCGCTGCTGGCCGCGGGGGACGTGGACGGCGACGTGTACCTGTGAGTGGGGCCGGGGCTGGGGAGGGGTCCCGGGGCTGGGGAGGGGCTCCCCACTGCCCGCGGCTCCCGGCGAGCACTCCCGTGCCGGCAGGTACTCGTACTCCTGCACCGAGGGGGAGAACCGGCAGCTCTGGTCCTCGGGACATCACCTCAAGTCGTGCCGGGACGTGGCGTTCTCCCAGGACGGGCAGAGTGAGTGCGGGGCACGTGGGGAGGCACCGGGGGTCGCCGGGCGGGGGGCACTAACGCGGCTCTCCAGAGCTTTTCACTGTGTCCAAGGATAAGTCCATCCACATTCTGACAGCGGAGGAGGGACGGCTGGAAACGCGCTTCCCCAAGGCGCACGAGTAAGTCCATGCAGGCGGCTCCTTCTGGGCACAAGAGCCGGGGCATTGTCCCCTTCCTGGGCCGTGGGGAGAGCCCGCAGCGCTGCCCCGGGAGCCGTGACCGTGGGGCCGGGGTCTCTGCAGAGCAGCTCTCAACTGCGTGCTGCCCATCGACAACCACATCTTTGCCACGGGTGACGACGGCGGGGCAGTGAAGGTGTGGGACCTGCGCAGGGGCAGTGCCATCCTGGAGGCACGGCAGCAGGAGGAGTACATCAGTGCCATGACTGTGGATGGCAACGGGAAGCTCCTGCTGACAGCCAGGTACCGGAGGGGCTTCGTGGTCTTGGGGTCGGGCTGCCCGTGGCTGCCCGTGGCCGGAGTGCCCTGTGCCATGTCCGTGCTCACAGCGTGTCCCTTCCACGTCCCACAGTGGTGATGGCACCCTGGGCGTGTACAACGTGAAACGACGGCGCTTTGAGCTGCTCTCGGAGCCGCAGAACGGCGACCTGACGTCTGTGGTGCTGATGAAGGTTGGCACTGCTCCCAGCACGGAGCAGGATCCCACAGCCCCCCGTCGTCGCTCTGTTTTTGTTCTGCCTCTGTCTCACTGCCCTCCCTCGTGCCCAGAGGGGGAGGAAGGTGGCGTGTGGCTCCAGCGAAGGCACCATCTACCTCTTCAACTGGGACGGCTTCGGGGCCGCCAGCGACCGCTTTGCGCTCAGGGCAGAGACCATCGACTGCATGGTGCCCATCACGGACAGCATCGTGTGCGTGGGGTCCCTGGACGGAGTCATCAGGTCAGGGAGCCATGGGATGGAAGGGATCTGAGGGATTGTGGGGGGTGAAATGGGATAGGGAGGGGAGAGGGTGGTGGGATAGGAAGGGGAGAAGAGTGGGCTGGGGATGGGGGGGTGGGATGGGGTGACAGGGAATGTGGAGGATGGGATGGAGAGGAATGGGGAGGTGTGGGATGGGATGGAGAGGAATGGGGAGGTGTGGGATGGGATGGAGAGGAATGGGGAGGTGTGGGATGGATGGAGAGGAATGGGGAGGTGTGGGCTGGGATGTGCAGGGGGCGGTGTGGGCTGGGCTGGGCTGTGGAGGTGTGGGCTGGGCGGCACCGAGGAGCGTGTGGCACAGCGGGCAGACGGCGTGCCCGGCGCTGCAGGGCCCTCAGTGCCCCGTGCCGTGCCCAGGGCGGTGAACGTGCTGCCGAACCGCGTGCTGGGCTGCGTGGGGCAGCACCTGGGCGAGCCCATCGAGCAGCTGGCCGCGGCCGCGGACGGGAAGCTGCTGGCCAGCAGCGGCCACGACCAGAAGGTGAAGTTCTGGGACGTGTCGGCGCTCGGCTCCATGGTGGTCGATGATTACCGCCGGAAGAAGAAGAAGGGCGGGCCGCTGCGCGCCCTCAGCAGCAAGGCGCTGGGCAGCGGGGAGGATTTCTTCGCCGACCTGCGGGACGAGGCCGAGCCGGAGGCGGCGGAGGGCGGCGACAGCGGCGACAGCGACAGCGACTGAGCGGCCCCCTCAGCGCTGCCGCCCCGCCCGGCGCGGGGGCGGGGCTCTGCGCGTCCTCCTCGCGGGGCGCGGCCAATCACAGCCGCAGCCCGTGGGAGTGCCCGCCTACGGGGCGTGGCCCCAGAGTAATGCTACCACTGTCAGTGGGCAGGACGCTGGCGTTCTGATTGGCTCCTAGGGCTGCCACTCAAGCTGGGCTGTAGGCGCGGTCTTAAAGGGGCAGCGCGCGTCGGAGCGGGTGGGGGTCCGGGCATGGTGAGGCCGAGGGTCCTGCCGGAGCGGGGGAGGCCCTGAGGGGTGGGGGCACAGGGCTGGGGCGAGAGGGACTGGGAACGGCCCCTGGCTGGGGTCCGTGAGGGATGGGGAGGGTTCTGAGATGGGGGGTTCTGGTCACTGACTGGGGCAGGGGTGGCACTGAGGGTCCCTGGTGTGGGCAGTGCAGGGATGGGGTACATGGCTGAGGGCTCCTGGTGGGGGGGTTATGGGGGAAGGGGTCGTGCTTGAACATCCCTGGTGAAGCAGGGGGGTGCTGAGCTATGGGGGGACAGGGCTGGGGGTCCCTGGTGGATGAGGGGCTGCTCTGAGCTATGGGGACAGGGCTGGGGGTCCCTGGTGGGGGATGCAGTGCTGGGAGGGGAGGGGGTAATGCTGGGGTTTGCTGGTGAATTTGAGGGTCCTTTGGGTTGTTTTGGGATGGGGGGAGGCAGGGGTGCTCAGGAGGGGTGAGGGGGTGACATGGTGTCCCGGGGTGCCTGGCCAGGGCAGACAGGTTCATTGCTTTCCTGTCCTGCTGTCCCAGCAGGTCAATTACCCTTTGTTAATTAAGATTTTAGCTCTGTTAGAAATAAACTCAGTGCCTTTCACTTCCCAGCGCCTTGTGCTGATGGTTCATCCTCATGAGGCAAGGACTCCTGCTGTGCCCCGGGAGGGACAGACTGAGTGCAAGAAAGAGCCTAAAGAGTGCACCCCCAGGCTCTTGGAGGATCCTGGGGATCTCCAAAAGGAAGAGGGAAGGGACTTAGGTGGGTCACAGGGTGCCATGAGCGGGGAGTTGGGTAGACACAGGGATCCCTCTGGGGCTGGGTCCTTCCCTGGGGATGAGAGATGGCAGCAGGGCCTGGAACAGGGTCAGACACAGCCTGCACCTGCTGGGGAACGGGCAGGATCTGGTCTGGTGCAGTTCCACCAGCATTGCTACTCCTGGCTGTGGATTCCCATCCCCCAGTGGAGTCCCAGCACTGCCTGGGAGCCCTTGGACCACCAGCTGCAGCCCCCAGTGCTGCTGGCCCAGGGGCTCATTCCTGGAGCTGGGGGTGGGCAATCCACGATACTGAGAGACTCCTGGAGCCCCTGCAGAGCATAAAGGGGTGTCCTGGTTTGAAGGACAGGTGTCTGCTAAGGAAGGCAGGAGCCTCCCATGGAATGGTTATTGTTCCTTAGCAACAAAAACGGGGGAATATTCCCTAAGACAGAGAAAAACAAAAGGAAAAACCTTCAGCAAGGTGCTACCAGATATCCCAGAGGGCCATCAAAAGACACAGAGGACATCAGGAGGGACTTTGAGAAGCCTGAAGGGTATCAGAAGCTGGTCAGAAAGAGCCCAGTGAGTACAAGACAACAAAAATAAGGTGTTAGGGAATGCTGCTTCCCACACAATGTGCCCACCAGGCTCTGAAGGCTCCAGATCCCTCCCTGTCCCTTCCCCTGCCTCTCCTCTGTGTGGGGGGAGCACTGAGATGCACTGGACAGGCAGGGAGCTGAGGATGCAGGAGGCAAAGATGACATGACCCAGCTGTGCTCTCCAGAACTCTTTAATCCCAAAAGGACAACGTGTGGCCAGACCTGCCACTCCTGAGGAATCATTCATGGACAGCTGCCAGCTCCACAGCTGCTTCCTCACTATGCAAACAGGTTACAGGCACTCCTCTCCCCACACAGCAGCTCCCCCAGCCCACAGAACATCTGTGACCACTCTCCCTGTGTGTGGCCCTGTCCTCCCCTGAGGCTGCTCCTCAGGAGCCAGCAGTGCCAGTGCAGGAATTCCCTCCATCACACTGGCATCCAGTGCTGGCAGCCCCTCCAAGAGCTGCTGCTGCTTCTCCAGGATCTGCCCATCCAACGCAACACAAACCGGCTTAACAGAAGCCAAACTTGGAACCAGGAAAACCAACAACCCAAAACTAGAACCAACTCAAGGGCTGCCTGGACACAGCAGCCCTTATCCTCCAGAGCCAGCTCTCAAAACCGAAGCAAACAACTCCAAGGAAAGCTGGAACAGGGCCGGGAGCCCAGCAGGGCAGGGCTCAGTCGTGGCTGTGGCAGAGCCAGCCTACTTCAGCTGGCACCCTGCAGTGGAGAGGGAAGGGTCAGGCTCTGCCCTCACCCCCACACCCCCTCCTGTGCTTCCAATCAGAACTCCCACCTGCAGCTCAGAGCTGACAGTGCTTCAGCCAGCCTGGGTCCCTCCCTGCCCCATGCCACCCTCCCAGAAGTGCCACAGCTCCACCCTCCCGGGGACCCTTCGAGACTTTGGGGAAGGCAGGGAGCTGGCTGTGCAGGGACTCACCAAGGACTCACCTAGCAGCCGGAGGACGTGCAGGGCTGCCACCGCCTTGGCCTCCTCGTGCTCGCTCTGGCCCTGCCTGTCTGGTGAGATCCACATGAAGCCACTGATGGGCACACGGGACCCCGGGATCACCACCTGGTACCAGAGCCGCTGCCACCCGTTGGGGTTCACCTGGACACGCTTGGTCATGAACAGGGGTGTCCTCAGGTGATGCTTCCAGCACAGCATGTTCAGGCACTCCAGCACGTTCTGCAGCGACAGGGGCAGGGGCACTGCTGGGCTCTCACCCCCCGGCACCCTGCTGGACGATGGCTCCTCCTCACAGAGCTGCAGCTTCTGCTTCAGCTGGGGGTCCAGCCAGTCCACCCTCATCCTTGCTTCCCCGAGCCTCAGCTTCCCTAGGAGACAGGAGATGCTCACCTACCCTCCAGCACCATCCCATCCCATCCCATCCCATCCCATCCCATCCCATCCCATCCCATCCCATCCCATCGATCTCCAGGATTTTAGGGGCAGCTTAAATTTAGGGCCAAGGTAAACAGGTGTCAAAGCCAAATGCACCTCAGCTGGGGCAGGAATGGGTACAAACCAAGACTTTGGAGGTCCTGGCTGGATGTCTGGCAAGTGTGTCCCATCAGGGCACTGCAGCCAGGGGACAGGGCTCAGAGGGTTGCTTCCCCGAGCCTCAGCTTCCCTAGGAGACAGGAGATGCTCACCTACCCTCCCGTACCATCCCATCCCATCCCATCCCATCCCATCCCATCCCATCCCATCCCATCGATCTCCAGGATTTTAGGGGCAGCTTAAATTTAGGGCCAAGGTAAACAGGTGTCAAAGCCAAATGCACCTCAGCTGGGGCAGGAATGGGTACAAACCAAGACTTTGGAGGTCCTGGCTGGATGTCTGGCAAGTGTGTCCCATCAGGGCACTGCAGCCAGGGGACAGGGCTCAGAGGGATTGAGCAGCTCCATCAGGAGTGTTTAAGGGACACTGAGGGGCTGGGCAGCCCCACTGGAAAGGTTGAGTAACTTGGTTAATGTTCAGGATGCCCTGAACTGGTGATGCTCCTGCTCTGAGCAGACAGCTTCCTGGAGACCTCCAGCAGCCCCTTCATCCCACCACAGGCAGGACTGCTGGAAATCAACTGCACCATGGGCAGCTGGCATCCCACAGGACATAGGGAGAGAGCAAGGGGTGTCTCAAGGCCGAAGTCACCTTGCAGCCAAGTCTGGAGGTGGGAAGCCCAGCCCAAGCAGCATCCCTCAGCACCACTAACCTTCCATCAGGGCTTTCTTGGCCAGGGCAGCAGCCTCGTGTGACCTGTACTTCAGCACAGCGAGCTTGGCCTGTTTGTGGGAGGGGCTGGCGTGCAGGGTGACCCTGCAGATCCCCTCAGTGACCTCGTGCAGCGTGGCCTCCAGCTCCTGCTGGCTCACCCAGGCGCCCAGGCCGTTCACGACGAGCTCGCGCTTCTGCGTGCTCCAGCACACCACGATGGCGCAGCCCTGGCGCAGCTGGAAGCGGTGGAAGGCGGCGATGGCGCTCTGGGCGTCCTGCCGGGAGCCGTACCTGGCGTAGGCGAAGCCGCGGTTGAGCCCGCTGAAGGTCATCATGAGGCGGAACTCGTAGAGCCTGCCCGCGCTCTCGAAGAGCGGGATCAGCGTGTTCTCGTAGACGTCCTGCGGCAGCCTGGCGATGTACACCTCGGTGCCGGCCGGCGGCGGGCCGCCCACCCAGCCTGCGGGGACACGGGGACCACGGCGGGTGAAAACGGGACCAGGCTCCCGCTACTAAAGGGATTTCAGCATTTATTGTAATAAAAGAAAGGCCTAAAGCCCACGGGCTGAGCAGGAGCGTTCCTGTCGAGGATGCTGCAACGCCTGAGCTGGGTCTGCTTCAGCAGAGATGTCCCCGAGGTTCCAGGGGCAGCAGCACACCTTCCCTGGCTCAGATGCCCCTTTTATCCTGTTTTTTGTCCCTTTGGATTGGTTTCTGTTGGGATCCTTCATTTGCATGAAGGTTTTAGGCGCTTGACTGGTCCAGTGCAGTTCTGTGCAGGCTGGCTCCCTTGGGGGTGGTGCACTTCACTTAGGTGTAATACACTACGTCGAGTACCATATTTCTTACAACTACCCTTGTAACCCCCGTAGCTATGATATTTTATGAAAAATCCTCTGCTAGGATTTTTCCCGTCCTGAGGAGCTGAGAGCCTCAGGAAAGAAATGTAAACAATAACTATCTGCTGCTGTGGAATGCCACAGGTGCATCTTCCATTGGTCCATGTGGATTGTTTTCAATTAGTGACCAATCCCAGCCACCTGTGCCAAGGCTGTGAGCAGTCACAGGATTTTGTTATGCATTTTATTCTATTTTATTCTTGGTCTTTGTAGCCTTATGATCATATTCTCTGTTTTTTTAGTATAGTTTTAATGTAGTATTTTAATATTTATATAACATAATAAATCAGCCTTCTGAACAAAATGGAATCAAACCTCATGTCCTCACACTTGGAGCATTTACCACAACAAACCCCTTTTACCATAACCAAACGATAGTACATGCTTAACAATTATTAACTATTTTCCAACAGTTTCTAACCTATTTTTACCCAGGGCGAGTCCCCTCCCGGCCCCCTGGCCCAGCTGCTCTCCTGGCATACCTGGGGGGGGCCCTCCGTAGCGCCTCTGCCCATTGATTTGCACCAGCTCGATGCCCGTCTCCTTCTCCCAGGCCAGCAGGGCCATCTTCCCGGCCTCGTTGATGCCGTTGGTCCATGGCTGAAGGAGGAGATGGTGGTGGTGATTGTGTGAGCAAAGAGCTCGCAGCCTCCCAGCTGGGAGCATCCCAACCCCATGAGGGAGCTGCAAGATCCACTGCTGGCCCCTCTGCTCCCAGGCAACCTGAGCAGCCTCCCAGTGCTCCCATCCCAAGCACTGTCCAAACCTGCTCCACGTGACACAAAGTCCTGCAACTCTGTTAGAGCTCCAAGTCAACAACAGTTTCCTACAGCCCTGCAAGGGCTTGGGAAGCCAAAACACAGGCAGCAGCTGCCTGCTGCAAGAGGGAGCTGGAGCACAGAGCCAAGGTGACCCACTGCATCAGGACTGCTTTAAAGGGAAAGCCAGTGGGTTACATTGAATATTGGGAAAAAAATCATCCCTGTGAGTGTGGTGGGGCACTGGCACAGCTTGGCCAGGGAAGCTGTGGCTGCCCCATGCCTGTAAGTGTTCAAGGCCAGGTTGGATGGGGCCTGGAGCAACCTGGGCTAGTGGAAGGTTGCCTGCCAGTACAGAAGAGATAATATTAAAGAGAAACAAGAACTGGAAAGCAGGAAAGCAGCTGAGTTATTATTACTGTCCTTGAAAATAGAACAGCTGCAGAAACAGCTACAGGAGGACAAAAAGGAAAACAAGAGTTGGAGGAAATAGTTTAGCTAATGCTTATGCGGTCTCCAAGTGCTCCTGACATCGTGCAGATTACAAAATTAACTGCATCTCCTGAAGATTGGCCAAATCCTTGGCCTGGTTACAAAATGAGATTAAATTAGAAAAGACACAGCCTTTAATGAACAATTGTCAAGGAGTGCTACTGACATTTTAGAACACTGAGAAATCCCCACCTGTGCAACACTAATTGCATGCATTTTTGGTATCACCACGAAATTCACTCCATCCCACAACTCAGTAATATGGGTGAGATGTGGGATGGAGTGATTTTCATGGTGATACCAAGAATTCTACATGTAATGTCAGACTAATTGACCATTCCCAAGAGCTAGGATTTACAGGTTGTCCACCGAGAAAACAGAGGTAGAAAGAATTATATAATCAAGCATTATTTTCAAGAATTCAAAAAATTTCAATTCTCCTCCCCGGGGCAAAGGTGAAAGAAAACCCTTAATAAAGTTATTAAAAAAAAAATAAGCTGTATAATTTCCAACAGGAGCAGTTTCCTGGGTCCTGTTGGAAATTATATCCAGGGTCCTGTCACAGCAGGATGGGGTTTTTCCGAGCATGCCACTTAAATGTAACTTGCTTCAAACTGGCCCTGACCAACGATACCTTCACTGCTTAGCTCGACTGCATTTTAGGGGACAGATCAGAGATGTTCTGAATGGGAAAAGGGACTTTTATTACTAGTCTAAGCAGTGAAACGAGCTCACATTTTCCATATAAGTAGGCACAATGGGCCACAAAGGCAGAATTCAATGGGTTTTTCATACCCCATATCACCCCAGTCAGATGGAAGCACAGAATGGGCTAATGGCCTATTGAAAAAGAGCCCGAAGCCACAAAGGCTGAGGGAGATGCTCAGGGTAAATAATCGCTGTGGCCCAGGTGTGCCTTTTATGCAAACCCTAAATGAGGTGCTCCACTTTCCACTCAAGGGGACAGTCTGACAACTTTACAATCAGGACAACGTATTCTGTAAAAGTAACACAAAACAATGCCTGAGACCAACTAAACCTCGGGACACACTCACTTGGGAATTTATGGACAGCAGTGTCTAAAAAAGTGCAAAACAGAATTAGTGCACCGTGGCTTTTCCCTGTTTTTAATGGGATAATAACACGTCCGGGCAAACCCCACCGAGACTTGTATTATTTTACCTTTACAGAAAATTATACTGGAAATGATGCCAGCATGTCTCCACTGAAAATCAAGTTATCCATTGAAGGACTGCTTATTCTCCCCACAGAAGGAATCAGCACCAGAATGAACCAGACTGAGCACATAAATCACCAAACCTCACCCACCGGCTGGAAAGTCTCACTTTTTCCATCTGTAATGGTCACTGTGCTAATGGCTGAAACCATTGCTGAATGCATTTCAATGACCATTGCTAAGGAAGAAGCCATAATTGTACAAATTTAGGAGCTCAGCCTACTAAAATGAATTTGGCAGAGGGAAATATAACTGTAATATGTGAAGCACAACTTTTAACCAAAAAAGGGGGAAATTTATTTATTCATCTTCCAATCCTGACACAAAATACGAAAGGGAAGTTTTGGTGGAGATATAATGTACCCACAGCTGTAAGCGGGTAATGCATACTGGCACAACAACAACGGATTTAAACCTCACCATGTATGCCACTGCCTCCCAGGCTCCTGGGAAATCTTATCTCCACAAATTTCTAAAAATGGACATTGTGCCGTCAAATATACCAGCCAAAACAAGTGCTACTGAACCCTTCATGTTCCTCACAGCAGTGAATTATCAGTGCAGGTTAATATGTCTGCAATCAAACCTGCCATTTCTGCCTAGTGCCGTGCACGGTGGTCGGCAGGGTGGCATGGCTGGACCCCCAAAACCATCGGGGGGACAGAGAGTGATCCTGGGGACAGAGCTGGGAGCACTAAGTACCACGGCTGCTGGAGTCCCAGCAAACAAAATAAACTCAGTAACAAGTGATTTATACTAATTGAAAGATCCGTTTTGACCTTATCAGCATTAGGAACTGGCCAATGGCCCTTATCAGATACCTCAACGGGAAAGGATGGAGATAAAGGCTCGCCAGCAAATCGTGATAAATAGTGATAAAAGATCGCCAGCTAATAGTGAATGCCACCAGCTAGTGGCACCTCTCCACCTCCAAGTCTTTCATGGAGACTAAAAACCAACCTCGGCCGAGCGTGGGGATCCCTCCGGAGAAACACGTGCTCGAAGCGGGATAAAACCCGGCCGCGTTCCCTCCAGAGCCTCGTGCCCGCCCGTGCCTCCCGCCATGGGTCCCAGCTCGGGCAGCGGCCCGAGGGGTGCCTGGGCTGTGCGGAGAGCTCTGCAGGAGCCGGCTCTCCCCGCACAGCCCCCGCTGCCAGCGGGGCTCCGGCCCCGCCTGACCCCGGGGCGCGGCGGCTCCGCGCCCGGGCCGGCACCGGGACCGGCACCGGGACCAGCGCCCTGCGCTCCCAGCCGGGCCCGGGCTCGGATCCCCGCGGGAAGGGCGCCGGAGCTGAGCCGTGCTCACCTTGCCGTCCATCCCGCCGCCGCTGCCTGCCCTTCCCGCCGCTCGCCACGCTCCTGCCGTGCGGGCCCGGGAGACACGGAGCCAGCGCCGCCCCCCGCACCGCCCCACCCCGGATGGACCCCCGGCAGCCCCGCAGCGTCTGGCCTGCTTAGCCTCTCCTTCTTGCACTTGTCCACCTGTACGCAAGGGAAGGCGAGGGGCTGCTGTAAGAGGTGCACAGCACCGCCAAACTCTCGTACCAGAAGCGACAAGGTTGGAAGAGACCTCCAAGACCACCTAGTCCAACCATCAGCGTAATTAGACTTCAGATAACAACGTCCCGAGAATATATGCCGGGTTTGAACCGGGTTTGAACCTATTTGTACTTGCAGAGCTGGAGGGCTTCGTGCTGCTTTTTCCAATACCGGATAACAAAGGCGAATTTGGGGGGTGGGGGTTCAGAAACATCTGAAAGAATCCTTCAAACAGTGTCTGATGCACAGGAGAATGCATTAGCCCAAATCTGCACCGCGTTAGGAAGTGCACCTGTGTGAGACTGGGCTGTTCCTGGTTCTTGGCTCCGTTTGTGGGGGCACCCCGTGCTTTGCTGGTGAGGACCAGACTTTTTGGAGCCGTGCTGGTGAAACCTGATCTGTACGAGCCAGACAGGGTGACACCCACCACCAGAGGCTCCGGGGTTAGAGCCGGGTTAGGGAGAAAGCGGGACAGAGCGTGGTGCTTGTTTTCGTGCCAATGTCCTCCCCTGCCCCCGAGGAAGGTTGACATTCACACAGGACATTCACCAACTTGGGGCTGAAGGCTTTTGTCCTTTCTGATGGGGCAGAACTGGCTTAACCTTGCTTGTAGTCAGAGGCAACCACTTAACCACTTGAAGTCAGAGGCAGGGTCATGTCTTAAAAGGGCTCAGGAACCACCAGAGACCCTTCAGACAGAGTAAAATTCCCCTCCCCAGGGGAGGCACCTCGTGTTCCATCTCGGCCTAAGTGTGTATTTACCCACTGACCCTGGTGTTCCTTGGGCTTTCCCCCACCCCTGATGGATCAAGACTGTGACCATGACTCAGACGGCCAGACACCAAAATTGCAACAGTCAAGTCTCTTCTATCAAGCCTAGTTACTGGATCCAGGGGTGGTGAGCTCTTTCACTCTTATCCTTCCCTCCACTTTATCTTTTACACATTTTTTTACCTGTTATTCTATGCTTTTATATTGTTGCATTGCTATAGATAACAACCACACTGGCTACAACTCTGCTTTCCACTGCTTCTAAACAGATCTAAGATAGACCCTACATATTTTTATTTACAAACACCACTCATTCAGTGTCATTTCACCTCTGATGCTCCCCAGTGGATCTATTTACCAGAACTCTGGTCAGTCCTGCTGTGGCAGCTCAGCATTTCAGGGATGCAGCCCCACTGTTCCAGACCCCTAAGAACAATTCCAACCCTCCACAGCATTGGCACTTGCCAGGCTGTACTCACTCATTCCAAAAGGCCCCAGAGCAGCACCACAGCATCTTGCAGGTCCACATAATGAGCAGTATCTCACAAAACTGGGGGAAAAGGAAAAAAAATACTATAAACCTTGAAATATAGACATGCCCCAAAAAACATATCGAAGAAATATAAATGGAATACAAAATTGTAATGATTTAAAAAAAGTTTAAAAGTTTTTTGGTTTTCTCCTTAAGAAGGAAGAAGTAGCTCATCCAGCCAGTCTGCCTTGAGCTGTCCTTTATATTTCTGAAGATAAACTGCTTGGCTATACCACTTTCTTGGTAAAAATCCAAGAGCAAGTAAAAAGGGAAGTTAATGAATCATATCCAAGGGAAAAAATACTGGATAAAAAATTATCCAGACTTCTAAAAACAATGAAACACATCGGGCTGCTGAAATAGGTTCTCCCCACCCAAACACCTGCAAATGGAAATTCACTTTAGTGAGTTAGCAGTGCTGCTATAAAATTTAACTAGGCTTCTTAGTATTTTGAGTAGAAAAATGACTGATTTTTCCAAAGAGTTAGCAACTCATTCCCACCTCTAGCTAACGTCAGCTTGCTTTTCCGGGATGCATCTCAGCAAGCCAAGGTGTTGCCACTAGATGGCAAAATGAGACTGAACCTTCTCTCCTACACAATCTCAAGTTTTATTCGTTGGATGGAGATGAAAGAGAAAAAACATTAATACATTTTTATCCATTTTAATTCTCTGCCATTTGTCTGGAGAACAGTAGCTGCAGGTATTCACTATGTGAATGGGAAGGTGTGTTATGGGATCGAGGTGAGATCCTACTGTGCTGCTACTCCAATCCAATCTCTGAGAAGAGCCCTGACAGACCAGGACTGCTCCAATGGACAATTTCTGTGCTGGCCCTCCTTCATAATGAGCCAGGGGATAAAAGGAATTGTCTTAAATCCACTTATAGTACAATACATGTGTACAGTTTAAAATATATGCAAAATGCTTCTTTATAAGAAAGAAAAGCCTCTTATTCACGTTATTTTGAAATAACGATGGAAAGTTGAAAAGCATGGGGTATTCAACAATTCAGCTCCTTGGAAACTCTAAGCCAGTCATAGAGAGGAACATAAAGATTGAAAACAAAACTAACATTAAAATCAAAACCATACCCAAGATGATGTTGGCTAGCAGCAGCTTTTTTTCTCCGAGTCACCTGTGTATTTCTGGTCTGTGAAATTCACTCTTGAAAACTTTCAGGACTGACAAAATCTTTTCCTGAGAAGGTCTGAAATGAGTATGTGTTAGTGGAAAAGCTGTAGAAACTTTTTTATTTTTCACAGCATTGCAAAATCACAAGTGCTTTTTTTATTGGTCAGCAAGCTATTGAAATATTTTGCGAATTGGAAATCTATTGGATCAGAATCCAGTTCTGAGTTTGTGTATGGACAGGAACACTGCAACTGCAACAATGACCAAAATCCCACCTTGGCAACCAGTTTACAGTATAAACTCTGCAAGTGTCTGTAGAACTGAAGCTACAAAGTAGCTTTGTTTAGGTTAGAAAACAACTGCCTGACTGAATAAAAGGAGATCACTTAGAAACAATGTCAGAGCCAATAAGCTGCTTATGGGTGTTGATAGTTCATTTGATTAAAACACCAAAATGGGTTGAGTTAAAATGATCATCATATCTTTAGCTGTCAGAATAGTCGATATACTTGAAATACTGCTGTTTAAAAAAAACTTAAATGAAACAAAAATCATAACTTTTGTTCCAGCATCATTCTGAAAGAGAACAATTTTTAGATTTTAAAATAAACCTGTACAAAAAAACAAACAAACAAACAAACAAAAAAAAACACAACAAAAAACCACAAAACAAAACAAACAACCTACCCAAAAAACCCTACCACAGCCCAAAAGGAGGCAAAGCAAATGGAAAGGCTGTTATGGAAGCACTGAATGAGAATTCCTCAGGCTCCAGCTCCACCCAGGACAGCAGCTCCCACAGACTGGTTTCCAGTCCAGCAGGGAGGTTCCCAGCACAGCCCAGTCCGCAGGGGGGACAGGAGGGACAGGGATGGGTGGCAGCCACAGCAGGAGCTGTTCTGGCCAAAGGGAGCTGGGCTGGTGGACAAAACCCCTGGGGAATGGAGCCTTGCAGAGCCAAGGTGCTGCAGCTCCCCTGGCTGGAGCTGGGCAGGGAATCTGCTTTGTGGCAGCACGGGGGAAGGGGTTTGAGCAGTCAGCCCTGAAGGGTGTGTGTCTAACGGGCTTCATCTTCACCTTGAGCTCCAAAGTCTCCATCACACTGCTGACCTGAGGCACTGGTGTGTTCACTGGCAGAGTTCTGTACCTGAAGGCACTGTCAGTTCAGAGGGGTCCTGTCCAAACCAGGACATTTCCAGGTGTCCTTTTGGTCCCTTCTGTGCCACAGGACAGCTGACCCTCTCTGGCAGCTCCTGAACTGAGCAGCCCAAGCACTGGAGGAGAGTTCTTCAGTCCCAATTCCTCCTTCTCAAGCTTGCAGCAGCTTTTCTTGTTAGCCGAGTTCTTCAGAGCTCATGAGAACAACTGACTGCTAGCTGTCACAAAGTTTATCTCCTTTTTTCCTTCCCTCATCTCCAACTTCCCTTTCTCAGACTTAGCAAACATTTTTTTTCAGTCTTTCCTCGGTAGTCAGCTCTGTTGAGGCCACCTAAGGGTTCTCTGCATTGGTTTGCAGCATTTCTGGACAAACCAGACACATTATATCACTAATGACCCAAACAGAGTGGAATAAAACACGTTCCTGAGCAAACTGTTCTTGCTAGAATATCTCTAAGTATTTGCCGTATTTTTTAGAGGACTTTAGTAAATATTTGATTCTCATTGGTTTCTGAATAGAGTCCAGCTGCACTCTACAGTGGCTGTATTTTAGGATTTCAGGCCTTTTGGAATTGCCTAAACTCCATCTTGACACCTGCTCAGAGGAACACAATTCACTGGCAAGGGAAAAGATGTTTCTTCAAGTGTGCATTTTTTTTTTCCATCCAGGAAAATCTTTGCTGAGGATTGAGTTCCTATAGAGAACACTTTGTTTGTTTGTTTGCTTTGTGAACTTGGATTTGAAGCCAGTGTCTCAGACACAGTTTTATCCAAGCCATACCTTCCAGAGGCAGGTAGGTTGGTTGGCATTTTCCTCAGCTGCTGTTCCCATAAAGTCCCACAGTTACCAGGCTGGGGAGGGAGCCTCGAAGTTCCATTCCTGCAAATTGCTTTTTCAAATTGGCCTAGGTGTGAATGTGAATATCCTGATGCTTTCCCCAGGGGCAGTCTCACCTGAGCCAGGTGTGTAAGGGAGGACACTGAGGTGGTGAAAAGCATTATCCCCCCTCACAGGGTCTGCTTCTCTTATCTCCCTTATTGCCTCTGAACCCAGCTCTTTGCTAAGCAAAGGTCGCTTTGTTGTGCTCATCCTCCTGAGGTGGGTGATGAAAATACCTGAAATTTCAGAAAATATCTGAGGTTTGTCCACCACACATCCAAAACCTCTCCTTCCCTTCGGTCTGGCCTCAGCAAAGCACCAAATTAATGCTGACATCTCAGTCTCTTGCAGTTGCAGGTAGGTGATAGAGCCTGGCATTGGGCATGCCATGTTAAAAGGCAGCTGTAGGCTGTCTAGGGTAAGAATTTCCAGGGTAAAAGGAAGAATCTATCCCAGTCTTTTAAAAACAAATTTGGGCAGGACAAAATAAAATCACTTCATAAAGATCCACTTTGCTTTGGGAGCGAGACGAACATGAAGACAAAATTCTTCCAAGGTTTGAACTTTTTTTGTTTGGCTCTAAGGATATGGACACCTAGCCTGAGTTACTCTAGAAAAATAAACCCTTCTGAAAGTGGTTCAAAGCCCTTGACTCCACTTAAAACTGGGACAGAAGAACATCAGAGAGAGGTGAGAGAAAAAGGAAAATGTTGCTGCTCTTTGAAGGCAGCAGAATGTCGGCAGTGTGAATTTCCCCCCTCTGTTGCCTAAAATGGTTTGAGTCTCACATTTTCAAACATCAATCCCCACACCATCACTGCATCAAAAAGAATTACCATTGGCAGCTGTTACTGAGGACACACTTTTTTGTGTGAAGGTTGTGTCCCTGCAGGCTATAAAATACCTATGAAACACCTAGTTCTTTAAAAACAGGGGAAAAAAGTCTCAATAAAAAGATATGCACCTGATAATAGCAGTAAAGTCAGTGTTCCTTAGCTTTTGAAAATCTAAGAGCTTAAAATCCAGCTCATGAGTTTGCCAGCTGCTGTAGTATGTCTGAAAATTAAAATATAGAAAATACAAAGTGATGTTTCCTCAGCAAGCCTTACTGGGACACCACATCAGATGTGCTTATGATGTTACAAAAGAAGTTGTAGAGAAAGACAGTGCTCAAGCTGGTGTGCAGCTGGGTTTTGCAAGAAATGCATGAAATCTGCACATAGCTATGGTGTACTCAGTGCCACAGACAGGATGCAGGCAAATAATAATAGATACATGTGTTAGAAATTCTGTGTTAGCTGCTCTGAGCCTGGGAGATCCACTTCAGAGGTAACTGCTTTCCTCCTTTCTCAGCATCAGAAAAAACAATGCTGTAATTATCCTGTAACACCACCAGCATAAATTTTCACCAGACTAATTAGTTTCATATTAGTACAAATAAGGAGGAACACAATTGCAATTAGATCTGCTACACTGGGTTTGGGCTAGAAACCAGATTAGAAGGTAATGAAACACAGAATAAATAAGCAATTAGAAATTTAACACAGGCTTCTTCCTGTCTCCCTGCTTGTTTCCCTGTGACATCCAGGGGCTGTGATGGGATGGCTGAGCTGTAGTTGTGTAACCTCCCCTTTCCCACTGCTGACAACGCACCAGCAAAGCGACTTTTCCTTTGGGGATTCTTTGGCACCAGCTCATTCAGTCCTATTTCATCCCCAGACCTAGAGGTGATAATATTTCTGTGATATTGTCAGGACATGCCTCAGATGATTCACACAGGTAATTTCAAGTAAGAACCCAGAAAACACAGCTGTAGCATGTATTTGATAAATGCTACTCTGCCTAGAACAGCTCTGACAGCAGTTTAATTTCAGGGAGTTTTAAATACCATGCTGCCATCATTTACCAGAATTTCTCCAGAAAAAGTACGCTACTCTAAATCAGGCTCTGAATTTCAGAAGGAAAGCTCTTACTGTGAAAACCTGTAGGTTTGATCTCCAATAAATGCACTCCTGTGCAACCTGCAGATTGCAGACAGGGTTAGGAGGCCATCAGTGACTGGAAACAAGAGGGATGCATTTCATTTTTTCTTAAAAAGAAGAGGAAATTTCCTTCCCAGTGCTTCAGAACTGTGCCCCTATTCTTACCAGTGCAGGGGGCTCAGGAATTGCCACTGTTTGTGCAGTCTAACGGAGCAGTGAGCCCAAGGACTCACAGCAGCACAGCTTTGGGAGGAGGCTCCACAACAAGAAAAGGGAGAATGGACTTGCTGGCTGTTTTGAAAAGCCAGACACATTGAATAATTGGAATTATTCAATGAAATCTCAGCAAAGGCACCTGCTGATAGGAGGGTGCCTGAATTGGTTGTGCAGGACACATGAAAGTCTATCATGTCCCTGTGGTAATAATATGGTTTTGTGGATTCATTTTCAGATACAAAAATCCTCATAAGAAGTAGCCAAAAAATGAACTATTGATACAATGGCAACAGAATAATTTTTCAAATAAACTTGTACATTTTTAGTTTCACTGAATGATTCTTTGTTTGAAGGGATGCTGACTGTAATTCCCTCATTAATTCATTAGTCCCTCATTATGTACAGCTCTGACAATAACCTTTAATTGTACAAAGAAGGATATTTCAGGTACTGAGGTAAATTAAAGCAGTTTCTCTTAAGTGAACATTTTCTTCTTGTGGGGGGGGGTTACCAGAAGAGTAACCCACACCTATGCAGAAAATATGACAATATTTTTATGCATGTATAATGTGAGTAAATAAATAAATATTTATGTATGCAATTAAAAGCAATTAGGGTCCATAGGCATTTACTTCTATGTAGCAGGCAGAGCATTTTCAAGCCTCTGCTGTGCTTCCTTGTTTACTTATTTATATTCAGAGAAAGGAAGTGGTGAGGCTGACTAGCTGAAACTTCTCAGAGAAGAGACCATTTTGTACCAGAGGAAGCAGTGTCTCTGTGCTACGAACTCACAGCGTAATTTCAACTGACCAGAACAGTTCCTTGACAGAAGCAGCTGGAGGCTGGGCAAGGAATTCCTTGGAGGTGGCCACGGAGAGGGAATCCATGGCTGTGTCATTGGCAGCAGGGCTGTGAACACTCCCGAGTGCTCTGGGGAGAAAACCAACCATGGACCTGCGGAACGTCCCCCACCGCTCCGACGTGCTCACCTGGGACCCAGATGACTTAGCAGAATATTTCAGGACGGTGAGTTTGGCTGTGTTTTGTCTTCATCTGATGGAGGAGCAAACTGCTGGAACATTGGTTGGGCTGAATTCAGACATTTTATAACAGGCAAAGCTCGCTGCTGAACTAAAAGCAAAACCGCTGCCAAATGAAGAGTTGGGCTCAACCGGTCAGTGAAAATGGGTCTTGAAAGGGATTTTTAAATTGAGTATAAGAGAAACTCGTGGCTTAGTTAGAGAAAATAAACAGGTTGCTACAATGCTTGTTGGTGTGACACACGTTAACAGCTGCAGAAGGCACTAAGGTGTGAAGATTACAAGTTTTCTGTTTCATCTTCAATGATTTTCAGAAGTGATATTTTTTGCCAAATTTCTGGGTGTAAGAAAGAACCTCTGAATGTCTTTGTTAATCACATCCATGGCTAGACTTGTAAAACTTGGCACACCTCAGGCTTAATTTTGAAATAACGTGAAGGGTTTTTTTTTTTTTTCAATGGCTCCTACAACTCTGTGAGACTCTAATCTGGGGAGTTGAGGCAAGTTTGATAGTAGAATGCAGAACTACTTAATAAAGATGAGCAGATCAAACATAGAATCTGTGTCTACCAAATCTCCAGAGAAGTGAAACTGCCAACTACTCACAAGCCCCTAATTTTAGGGTGCGGGAGTTAGTGGCACAGGAAAGTGAAACCAAAAACTGGAGATGGAACAGATGAGATCATTATCAACAGGTAACTTCAGACAAGTACGAAAAACATTACAGCAGCGGTGCAGAGGGAAGTTGGACCATCATTTCCAAGAAATTAGGAAGGAAAAAACGGCTTTCAGTAAGATCTGATGATAATATTCTGAAGAGTGAGGAAAGGATCAACTGTGAGTTCTGCCATAACTGAATGCACATTTATCTGTAGTGCCTCCCTTCTAGTGATCAGGACACTCTCCAGAATGGAGATAACCAGGGCAAAAGCTGTTTGGGTCATCTAAAAAGTCTGGGTAAGACGAGAATGTCAGCCCAAGTCAGCCAGCTCTGGGCACCTGCCACAAGTGACCAGATCTTATCCCCAGATAAACTCACAGCATATTTATACTCAGAGATATATATAAACTCCAAGGTATTATCACTGAGATAAACCCAGAGAATGTTATATACTCAGAGATATATATAAACTCAGAGATGTTATCTCTGAGATAAACTCAGAGAATGAATGAACCAAATTTTCAAATAATTTCTGGGGTTTTTTTTGTTTAGAAAAAGCAAAGATGTTCATATTTGGGATATTCCAAGGTTTATTTCTAATAGCTAAACAGCATTTTTTATCAATTATTTTTATAATATTATTTTTATAATATTATTTTTAAACATTTATAATAGTTTCCAATATTTTCAATATTATTCTATATCAATATTTTTTAATATTTATAAATTATTTTTAGCATATTATTATTTTAATGATATTTTTATCAATTATTTCAAGATTGACACACAGTGATTGAACACAGTGCTGTGTTGCTTCCCTCTGCATACAGATCTGTGCTGGTAACATCACGATAGCATTCACTGTAGGAAAGAAATTATTTACAGGTTTAAGTCCTCAGCTTGTACAAAAGTGTTAATCTGTATCCTAAAATATTTACCTGATTTAGGTCTGTTTCTTCATATGAATAACTGAAGGTGGCTCCTGAAATAATCCTCTCTGCTGTTCGGGTGTTTCCAGGCTCTGTACAGCCAGTTACAGTGTTACACCTTAAAATGAAAAAGGGACAGAACTGCAAGGGAAATAAAGCTCCCTGCAAGAGCTGCTCTGCTGTGGGGGAGCTGTCCCAGCAGCACAGGCTCCTGGGCCTGCAGGACTTCCACTGACTGAAGTTTCAGACAGAATAAGAGTTATTCTTTTGTCTCGAAGTCTCCAAAAGTCATTTTGTCTGCTGCTCTTTGGGCTCCTTCTGATATGGACCTGACCAAGTTGAAACAGAAAACCGCCAGATAATAAATATAAATATATAAATACAAATATCAAATAAAAATTATAGAAAGATATACATAACTATATAAAAATCACACAAAAATTACATATAAATATAAATATAAATATAAATATAAATATAAATATAAATATAAATATAAATATAAATATAAATATAAATATATATAAAAATAAAAATATATAAATAAATAAATAAAAATATAAGACATATAAATTGTGTTCTTACATTATGGGATTACTGTTCAAATTAAAAAAAAACCCAACAAAACAAACAAAACCAAACAGAACAACTGTTGGAAATGTTTAAATGTCCTGTCTTGCTCTGTGGTCAGCCTGTACCTGAGCAGCTTCTAAAGAGCATATCCTTGTCCTAAATGCTACTGGAAAACATAACCCTGTGCAAAAGCTTTACAAATATTATAGATCATTTCCAGGATTAACAAATGAGATTTCCATCCAGAAGTGAAAGCTTTTTGATCACAATAATGAATTCTGTGCCTGGGATCAGTCAGCTTTAGCATTCCTGGATAATAGTAGGGCTTTTGCAGCTGCTCATCCCAGTCAGTACCACAATAATCCATTTTTTCAGATATTTCTTTGGGCCAGGCAATGGTGAGGTGGTTTGTAAATGTGAGGAATAACGTGTTCCTAAAAGGATGAAAACCTTTAAAAAGGATGTCCGTCATAAAAATCCATGTTTATGGGACAAAATGAGCCATTTAGGCAGGCCATAGCATACAAAAAGATATCTTGAAAGCATCTACTCAAAGCCAGATTATATTTAAGTGTCTTAATTGATTCTTAGAGTTCAGGGTGCAATAATCACCTTCTTCTCATTGACAGCTAAAGTACAAGGACTGTGAGAAAGTGGTGAGGAAGCACAGCATAAATGGCCAGAGGTTTTTGGTAAGTGGAGCTGTAAAATTCCTTCCTGTAAAATTCCAGCCACGTGATGTTTCTGACTCCTCCTTATTTTGCACTGACAGATGAAGAGCCACCTTCCAGGTGGTTACTGAGGTATAAATATGGGAGTAAATGCTTTTGCTAAAATCAGCCAGACAACTTGAATTAAATATGGAATGCTGGGAGCCCAAGCATGTTGTTCAATATGACTATTTTTTAGTATTTTTTAAACTGACAGGGAAGTTCTAAACAGACAATCTTGTCTTGAATTCTTGAATATGGAAAGTTCTTGTTTTCAAATATTAACTACAGAAAACCCACTTTTATTTATTATCCTCTCATACTAAAGACACAGCCCTGCTCAGGATGACTGGCCTTTCATTGGAATAACTCCTTCATTCCTCTATAGATAAAATCAGATTTCTTCTGTAGCAATACACAAAAGCAATAAAATATAAGACCATCAAAACTAGTAAGCAAAGTCCCAGTGGCTTTAAATCAACATTGTTCAAGGCTTGGTTTCATTTTAGAGAAAAGCTGATAACTTCCACTGGCATAGCAGCTGTTTCCAGGTCTTAAATACACATCCATAAAGATGTATAGGAGCTTTTAGTATTACTGTTTTTTACTTTTATTTTCAAACATTCACCATTCTATTTCCCCAGAAGTCATATTTTTTTTCTATTTAATTACTTATAGTGGGGAGATCTCTGCATACCTCCTCTAAAGTTTTGTATTTTTCATTTACTTGTCCTAATATTGAAACAAAACATAAAACTTTTCAAGCCCATGTTGCAGGACCAGGATTTGAGCCCTCCCTGCTGCTGGAGGGTGCAGTGAGCATGATTCAGGTGTGTCATGGGCTTTGTTCTACCAGCCCCAGGAGATTCTCCTCAGCTCAAGCACTGAGTGGGACTTCTGCCTCTGGAAGCACAATGACATCCTGGGAGTTTGTGAGGTGCAAATAGAGAGTGCAATAACCCTGTGATTTCTAAGTGATTTTTGTGATTTTCTGTTATTTCCAGACTTTTCTGTAATTAGCTGAGTGCAGCAGCTCTCCAGAGGCTCCCAGCAGATTTGAAGGATGTTTTCTACTGAGCAAGCCAAGCAGCTGCTCACCTCTGCTCAGACTCTTTTTAAGCTTTTGAATTGCTTGGCAATTGTATAATGGAAAAAAAAAAAAGGAAAAGGTTCACTTGTTAAACAGAACCACAGAGGAAGATGTCCAATAAAATATTCCAGAGTACAAAGCAATCTGGAAAAAAATCACTTCTCTTTATGAATGGTTTTCCTAAGAAACATCTTTTTGCTCAGAAGCAGCTGTTCAGGCTGAGTTCTGCTGGGTTTGTAGCTCTTGTCAGATCTACATGATAAACCTGGTGTAAAAATGTTGCTCTAAAATTAATCAGAATAACATCCTAATTTCAGAGTCAACTTTCTGTGTCCACTGGCTACCACAAGGAAAACCCTTTTGAGATGCAGTGGGAATAATGCCAAAGGGGTTCCATGTAACTTATTCTAATAAAATTTTCTATTATTTAAAACAGAAATGTGCTCTTGTAAAAGAGTTTATACCTCTAATATTTGTCAGATTTATCACCAGAATAGAACTCTAGAGAGAAGCTTAAAAAGCCTTTAGAAAAAAAATATGATTCTTCAGGAAGTACTGCAAGACATTTCCATAAAAGCAGGACATTCTGCCTGTGTTTCACTCCTCCCAGAGGCAAAATTTTGTGGAAAAACACAGATAGGATTTGTTCTGTCCTTTGACACTGACAGCTTTGTGAACCAATGTCTAATTAGAAACCTATTATTGTTAGGTAAAAAAGACCAAAAGAACCAGACTACCATCCCTGTTCCAAAGAGAATTCATAAAGCTTGTAATTAACTAAATAAAACACTAAATCAACAAAATCCAAACTCTTCATAATGCCTGAATCTGTCCTAACTGTGGACTTGCAGATGCTGGAGGAAGAGAAGGGATGACTGCAGGAGCATCAGGAAAGGTTTCCAGACACATCTCAGTTAGGAGGAACCTCAGTCCAGGGGCTGAGGGGGAACAAGCAGCCTCCCCCCATCCCTGGATCTGGGAGGATTTTTTAGGTTCTAGTTTTTTTAGGTTCTAGGATTATTTAGGTTCTAGGGGGAACAAACATCCTCCCCCCATCCCTGGCTCTGGAAGGATTTTTTAGCCTGCTGAGGCTGCTTTTAAGTCCAAGGAGTTTTCTAGCTCTGTGTCCCCTAGAACATGGGATTCTTCACGTACTCTGTTGCAGATAAGGTTCTTAGAACAACACTCCAGCCAAAGGTTCTGTATTTTAAACTTTACAGTTCTACTCTGAAATTTTGCAATCATGCACAGTCTTGCCTAATTTCACTGTGCAGACACGAAGGAATTCAATATACCTGGCTTCTGAAGTCACATAAATACCACATGAATTCATGCCACATTTTGAATATATGTGTATGACTCACTTGGATCAGTCACAGGGTGTTCCAGGGACAATTTTGTCACATATCCCATGTGTTTCCTTTCCAGAACATGTCTGAAAATGATATTCAGAAATTCCCAAAGCTCAGAGTGCCGTAAGTAAAGTCAAACTATTTTAATGTTAAAAATTATTTTAGCTGTTTAGCAGTGAAGTCTCATAGGAAATATCAGGCAAATGATTTGTGAGTGATTGGTTAGAGACTTGTTTATTTGAGTGTACTGAGAGAAAAAGAAGAATATTCCAAAATAAAATGAGTTTTGTCATGACTGCTCAAGCAAAATGATACAATACAAGAAGATTGTCTGGGGGATGTTCAAAAGAACTCGTGCATAAATTCTCTGACTGACAGCAGCTCCACAAAGGTTAAACTTTGGTGCAAGTATTACCTTTGAAGTATGACTTAACAGTTCACTGCTTAACTGTTGACTTTAACTTAAAGGAAAAAAAAGTCAGTTATGTCCACAACAGCTGAGAATTTGAAATTGTTTTCATGTGCTTTTGCTTTAGGTGGGTGTTCAAGAGAAATCAGTCTGGACCATGTGATTCAGTGTTCAATAGCTTTTCTCAGCTTCTGTGGATTAGGCCTTGAAAAAGTTTCCAGTTCATCTCAGTAGCTTCCATAATTTCATAGAAGTTACTTAATGAAGAAAAAGAATCCCATTAAGTCAATACTGAGTAAGAGAAATTGGCTTCTTCTAATATTTCATGGTGAAAAATGAAGGATTTTATTTTGCTCTGAGCTCTGTGCTACCTATTTAAGCTGGAGGTTAGAAGGTTTCTAACCATGAGACACAGGGAGCTCTTCAAACAAAGGAGGGAGGAAAAAATGGAATTTAAGGTGCTCCAGCAGGGCTGTGGCTTTGTTGCTCATTTCCCAGTTCCAGACTCCCTCCCTTCATGGATAACTTGATCTTGCTACACAAGATACAGTTTGCTTTGCCTTTTCTGTTGCATCAGAGATTGTGGAAGGTGTTTTGGGGAAGACAAGAGTATTGAAAAATTTTGTGCTCATGGGTGAGCTGTTGGGAACAGCTGTACCCAGCAGGACACCCTTGTTCAGATCAGATATGAAGGACTGAATTTGAGAGCCTTGCATGTGACATATTTCTTAAAATCACATCTATTTTTTTCACATAATAAATATCCTAATAGTTGGGGTTGGTGGTGTACAATATGTTAGTAAGGAGGTCCAGATATTATTTAAAGAAGATGCTCTGATATCTCAGAATTTCTGAACTCACTTTCAATTAAAAGAAACATTTAACAGTGTTGATGATAGACCAGATTGTCAGTGACAGACTCATCTAACCATACTGTAGAACTTGTAATTCTCTGATAATTTGTCCCACCTTAGCAGTCCTTTGGCAGAATTACCTCTTGTTCTCATTGTCTGAGCTTTTAATATTGAGAACTTCTGGTGATTTCCTTTCGAATTCGTGAGAGAAATGTAGTCAGTGGATGGTCTGATAAACTCAGACATACCAGAGATATTAATGCCACAGATGAAGCACTAAAATGAAATCTAACCATGTGGAGGTGCTTCAACCTCCTCATCGAAGCCATTGATAGCTCAGAGTTTGATTTTCCCAACCCAGAAAAAGTGAACAGCCTTTTTAGACAGGTCTTCTGGGTTTCTATGTGTTACACCCCAGCAGAAACTGAACAGCCTTTTCACTCAGATCTTTTGGATTTCCCAACAAGAAGAGAATTTGAAATCAAGAACTTTAAAAGAAGAGTGAAGCTTGGTGCACAGCTTGAGGAACTGAATAAATAAGTGGATATTTAAATCTGAAGAAAAGCTCTGGAACTTTTTCATACTTACAAACAAGCAAAATATTCACTGGAATATGGTGGTTATACATTCAGAAAGGTCCTCCATGTAATGACACTGTTTAAAACAAGAATTTAGAACTTTACTAGGGAAGAGAACTGGTTCTCACCAAAGACAACCAACCAACCAACCAACCACCAAAAAAAAACCCCAAAAAATCAAAAAAACTCAACAACAACAATAAACCAAAAATCCACTTAACCCCAAAACAGCCCTCCTGGATAGAATTAATGGGCAGAAGCAGCTGCCATTTTTTAAAACATTAATTTCTTTGCTTCAGAATCTCCACACCCTAATCGAAACACAAAGTTCTGGCTGGTGATTTCTGCTAGAACACATTCACACTTTTCTTTTGTATCATAATGCAAACCTCAGCTGGTTGTAGCAAGAGTTCTTCTACAAGCTGAAAGAGGCATTAGCATTTTATAGTTACACTACCTGATACTTAATAGCAGTGCTAAAACCTGAGCATACCCTGCAAAAAGCTTAATATAAACATCAGGTGTTACAGCCTTGGCCGGTGACCAAATGAATAAAAGTTAAATTAACAAGAGAGATTGTTCCTCAGTAAATTAGCAGGAATATTCTGACCTGCATGGAGGCAGCACCTGGAATCACACAAGGTTTGCAAAGCACAGACTGCATCTGTACAGGACTCCTGAGCTGGGTGTGGGCTTGCTAAACGTGTATCTGAGCAAAGCCACTGCTCAGGGCTTGAACAGAACTGTGTCATTATTTGGGGATGATTCTGTGACTTTTCAAGAATCAAAAGTAGGTCACAATTGTCATTACAAGGTATGACAGGTCATTTCCTGAATCTAATTGTCAAACTCTACAACCTTCTGTTATTACTAATGAATTATTATTTTGAAAATTCATCTCCACCAGCCCTGTTACAGGTGCATGTCTTCAGAAAACTTCTGGCTTCTTTATAAAAACCAAAAAACCACAAATTTAAGCACTATTTTGAAAATGAAAATACTTCTTAAAATCTTTAGCACACTAAAGAGGGCTGAACTCTTTCTGGAAAACTTGGCAAAAAAAGTTAATATTAATATCACTATGTTTAGATACACACTCGAATCCTCACAAACAACAGTCCTGAAAGAGAAACACTGGTGAGACTGGGAAGGGATTTTGTGTATTTTACACAGAGCAGACACTGACCATCGTTCCTGACATAATCATGAGGGTGTTACTAACATTTTAATAATAAATCTAATGAAGCAAGAGGCCAATTTGCAGCTTAAGAGAAAAAACAGGGTTTTTCTATTGTTCCTTAGCACTACTGCCAGTCAGAGAAGGTAATGAAATTTTATACTTGTGGAGAACAAATTTAAGTCTTGAAAAATATTTTAAAGCACATTCAACAGAATGTGCCTTACTTACTGTGGTCAGAATTCATAAGCAGAAAAAGCAAAGATTTCATTGAAAATAACACTGGTGGTTGGTTGACACCTGAACCATGATATAAACACTGGAATTAGTCTCCTATTGTTTGCTATCTTGAGAGAAAAGGGTTCCAAATTTTCAAGATGCTGTTGATCCTTCTGGCTATTCCAGTGGCAGGTTTATGGCAAACCTGAGATCTGGAATTTCCAGCCTTGTGGAAAAATCTTAAGGCATCTCCCACAGCACTCCAAAGTGTATCCCACAGCACTGGCAGAAATTTCCAGCAGCAGAAAGCTCATGATTGCACTCCTGGCATCTGCCAGCTCAGTGTGACACAGCCAGAGGCTGCAAACGTGGCACAGTCTGAACGTCGTTCTACTTTCAGAAGAGTAAAAGTGCAAACATAAAAACTGAGAAATCTGCACTTTCTCTATCAAAAAGGTAAAAGATGCCAGTGCATGTGCACACATGCTCTCAGCTGGGGTCTAAAGGTTTGGACAGAACTGGTGTTCAGTCTGTTTTGAAGTCAATAACACAGCATTGCATCTGCCCAGCAGTCTTCTCAAGGCCAAACCAAAGACTTGGATCACCATCCATGCTTCTGACAGCGCTCAATGTGCAACTGTGCAGCCTCCTGGCCCCAGAGAAATTTGTCTTCCACCTCCCTTACCCATCTTAAGCCCTTTGTCCCAATACATGTAGAGTGGATTCTACTCATGTCAACAGTATCTGCAGCTGAGTGAACAAAAGCCAGTTTTGGAGTGCTGCTTTGGGGGCTGGTTGTGTGGGTTTTTTAAAAAATTTCAACTTCCTGCCAGTTTTAACTTTAGCAACTGGTGGAGGAGGTAGAAAGAGAATGAGAAGTCTGAGTAACATTTTCTGCAAGTGCTATTGCCTTATCCTCTCCTATCATCCACTCCCACAGCTCAGAGAGCAGTGTGGTTTTGGTACTTCCTTCCTCACAGGGTGACAGGCTCAGCTGCTCAGTGCACCAATCTTCCCTGAGAACCTTTCTTGTAAAGACTGACCTTCCTAAAACTTGCTTTCTTCCAATAAACCCTCTGAGCCATTGGTTTGAAGCATTTCAAATAAACTAGAAGTGAAAATTAGACACTGTATTTTAAGCATGATATGATTATTTTTTTGGCAGCAAGATAAGATGATCAACTTCTGCCTCTCAGTTTTTCCTCAAAAACCAGTTGGTGTAAATGCTCATAGCAGCCAGCCCAGGTTTAGTCCAGAAAGCTTCCAAACACTCAGGTCGCATTCACACCCAGGGAAGTCTGAACTCTAGGAATTATTAGCTCCAAAACCAGAGAACTTCATTTTACTTCTTTAGCTGAAAAAAAAAACCCAAGACATTCTGAAAGATCCTCTGCCTCTTCTACAGCAGGGAATAAGCCACAGACAAATTCCATAACTCACTTCTTGACCAAAGCACTGATGTGTGCAGGGCACTGCTCACCCCAGGACATTTCCTGATGTCTCACATGGAATTTATTGTTCACACAGCAACTTCCTTATTCCCTGCAGCAAAAGGAAACAACACTGAAGTTGGATGTTCCTCAATAAGAAATAATGACAGTTCAGAATCAGATCATGGCTCATCCCAAGCTTTCCTTGAAACAAAATAGTCATAGAGGCAAACTTCGTTAGTAGCAGAGCAGAATTCTGGTGTCTCAGTAGAATTAGCCCTGTGAATCTCAGCACTGACTGTCCTCCACTGGGAAAGATCTCTCCAGGCATAAAATTACAGCCTCTTGATATTCCATTAATATTTCTGCCATGCCCCGAAAATGTATTAAAACATGAAATTAGATCAGCCTTTCCCCTTCTCTTCTGGAGGGATTGCTTGGCTGCAGAGGAAGGAACACAAAAGGAATAGAGAAGAGTTTTAGGGAACATTTAATCCCTGGTTTTGCAGCTCTGTTTTCCTGAAGTATTATTTGCCTTTTTTCATGCAAAATCATACAAATGACATGGCCATTATTTGAAGCAGTGTGATGTCTACAACACCCAAAAATCCTAAGGCTTGCTGGGTTTAATGTTTGTTTTTACAAACAATCCAACAATTTGGGGTTTTACCAAGGGAAAAAGAGTCTAGTTTATAGTTGGATATGCTGTAGCACAACTTAGCAATTGAATGGTAAATTCAGTGTTTTTACCATTTAGTAAATAATAATAATGAGTTACCAGATTAAATTTAACAAATACTGAGGGATAATGGCAAAGAAAATTATTTCGCTGCTTTGACAAGTGATGGGTTTCAAGGTTTTTTTTTTTTTAAACTATTTTTGTTCTTCTGTCCAATAGTATTGTAAGTAAATTAAGCCAAGAAATCAACAAAAATGAAGGGAGGCTCTCCTCTTTCCTTCCAAAATGGTGAGTAAGACAACTCAGCTTTCTTGTTCAAAGCCTTCAGATAGATCTTTTCTGGACTGGTTTTCATTTGATCAATAATGCCTGGATCACAAATGCAGCTTGGAAATTCTATAAAATAAAGCTCTGTTTCATTAATGCCATCTGATATTAAATACCAAATCCTGAGCCCATGAACACCCCAAACACTTCTGCCATGTCCAGAACCAAGTAACATTTGCACATTTCATGCAATTTTCCAGCTGAGCACACAGCCCTTAAGAAGGCCATCAAGCCTAGGCATATATTATTAATAAATCATCATTAATGCATTCCACAGATCTATACATCATTATACCCTTTAATTGTTAATATTTGTCACTGAATATAACATTCACAATAGAAGAGCAAAAATTGCAAGAACATTCTATGAGAAAAGAACAATTTATGTCTTACTCTTTAATTGTTAATATTTGTCACTGACTATAACATTCACAATAGAAGAAGAGCAAACATTGCAAGAACATTCTATGAGAAAAGAACAATTTATGTCCCTACCCAATGAAAACCAAGTCCAGTCTACATAACATGGTTTGGCATCATCTGATAACATTTTACACATTTCTATTCACTAGAATCCAAAACTAGAACTGAAAACCATAAAAACCTTATTTAACCTTACATTTATGAGCTTGATGTTGAAGTTTCTCTTTTCAGGACTGGTAAATGTATTTACTGAGTCTCCTTGCTTCAAACCACTCCACTTCTCTGACTTAAATTCTTCTTGAAACAGTTTAGATTTTATGAGGGCCCTCTATGTAAATATCAACTGATGTGTTTTTGGCATTTTGGGCAGAGTTAAACTCATCTATGTAAACTTCTTTCTACTGTGAACTATTTCTACTAGTGAACTATTGCCTTTATTTGCAATAGAAGCATCAAACATTTAATAGAAATAATTTATTTTTTGTGCCTTTGTTACAGGGCCCAAACACAAAAATCTCCAGAAAACACAGGTAAGTGAATACTGGCAGACCCTAACAACAAGAAGTGTTTAAAAATATTAAAATGTTAAATTAATACTTGCAGAGCAGAGTCAACAGAGGGGAGCAGGGTTAGGAACCAAAAATCCAAAACAATAAATGAAAATATGGGAGAATAAAGAAGTTTCAAAAAGGAAAAGTGTAGATGCAGGACAACAAGTAAGAAAAAGTATTTTTAATGAGAAAAGATGGTGAAGTAAGGCAAAAGCAGAGACTTTTACCTGAGAATAGACAAAATGTCTTTATTTAACCCAATAAATTGTATCAGTGCTTATATATTTCTGTTCCAACATCTCGACCCCTGCCTTTCCTCCTAGCATCACTGTATTAGAGAGGAAAGCTGAAATTAAAAAAAACACCAAACCCTTCTTTTATGAAAGCTAAAATAGTCTCAAACAAGAAGAAGTCTTAAATAAGAAGTCTGGGCTCATTCTGAAAGCATTTTGCTTCAAATTATACAATTTAAATTGGATTAAGTGGGACAAACTTGAAGTGCCAGCACCCAGGCTGTGTCACAGCAGGGCAGCTTTATCTTGGTTTTGAATCAGGATGTGCCCTCATCAGTGCCAGCCTGCCTCTGAAAGAACAGTTCCTTCCTGGGGCACACACTGAGGTCCAGAACTCACCTGGCATTTGCTGGGTTTGTTCTTGTCGTAGTTCTGATGGTCACAACACAAAGCAGCACACTCCATTTTCAGAAGGCTTCAAACCTGTTTTTATTCTAGCATGCATGCTTTTTATACATTCTTACAGAACTCATGCATTTACACTTTGCTCATTGGTCATGAGAGACAAAGTGCTCACTGGAACGGGCAGTTGCAGGTTTCTCTTATTTCTCCTTCTTCCTTTCTTGATTTCTATATCAATGACCTTGGTAGAAAATTCTTTTGGGGTAAACATGGATCATCTTATCAAACTTCTCTCTGGCTCCCAGAAGTCGCTGTGAAACCTCTGGCACACTTTGTGTCAAGTTGTTACATCTCTGACAAAGGTGTCCATGCTCAGAAATGTGTGGTTGTGTTTCTTTGCACAGGGTACGCTCAGGATGATGGTGGCTGGTCTTCATTTGTGAGTATTTGGGTGAAGAAAACCCCCTGGCTCAGAGGGCTCTCTGTTCCTGCCCTGGCTGTTGGGCAGCACAGCTGGGGCAGCTGGGGAGGACAAGCAGGAGCAGGAATGGTGGGAGTGGCTGCATACAGAATTCCTCACTGAGAAAAGGTTCTCCCCAGAAATTCAGAATTGCCTTCCTATTCCACTGCTCGATAGAGGCTCCCAAGCTATGATCAAGTCCCCAGAGAACCACAGCTGAGTTTTACACGCCTGTTTCAAGCTCTTAAATGAGGTGGCTAGAGGTGCAAGGTTGCTGTGTTATTCAATGGCAAATCCTTGCCATTTTATTCTCTAGAGCCAACTTGTTTAACAGTATTTTTTAAAAAAAGCCATTTAGCCTGCAGAAGCTCCTTTTGGCATAGGAAATGCCTCAACAAGGTCTTCAGGTGAAACACACCCACCCCAGCTGCTGATGCACAGCCTGAGTCTATGAAGATCTCTGAGGCTAACCCGTTCTAATGGCTTTTGTCCAAAAATAAGAGGGAGAGGCATTTTTAGAAGCCTCTTGTTACTAAGTTCACAGGAGATTTGCTGGTATTCTGCGAGCACAAGAGATAAAAGTAACCACCTACAGAGCACGTGGGCTCTGTGCCAGGGCAGAGGACTCTGGAAATTCCAGCTGTGGTACCAATGACAAATGGAGGGTTCTTTTTCTCTCCAGCCTTGGCAGATTGCACAGATGTGCAGTGACCATATTGACACTGTCCCCTTGTGAGGTCCTGCAAACGAGGCTGGTTTGGGTCAGGAGGACACCAAGACCCAAACCAAAGACCTCAGTTTTAATGAATTATTTTCACAAGTTAGGTTGCATGCTGTAGAGGGCCCGTTAGAAAGCAAGAATGAATATCAGCAGCATCAACTGCTGCTCCACTGTGTTCCTACAAGCACTGGCTGGTTTTCTGGTGCTTTGTCTGTTCCCTAAAACACTTCATGCATTTCAGCAAACTTGCACCTTTTCTTGACCTCCCACTGCACTCACTGTCATCGAATGAGATTTGTTTCCTTTCTTGAGCTCTTGAGTGCTCCATGCATTAGTGGAATGTTTCCTCCTTTCCCTGTATTATTTCAACAGATTTTTCCCCCTCAAACTGGTTGTGAAAGTTTGGTATTTTCCAGAAAAGACCACAAGGTGAAAGGCCACAAGGAAACTGCTCTGCAGGGTTTAGTGCTCTCTTCCAGCATCCACTTTTTATGCTCATTTGCCAGGATGATGATGATGATGACTATGAAAGCCCTGATGAAGACCAGGAAAAGGAAGATGAGGCTGACTATGAATCACCAACAGAGGAACCTGAGGAAGCGGAACATGACAGTGATGGCTATGAGCCACCTCCATCCAATAATGAAGAAGCACATCACAGTGTCATATTTCCTGCCAAGTCACTGCCAAGCAGCACAGATTATATAGGTAATTACTAAAAATTAAGTGCTATTAATAATTTACAAATTAGATTTTCCCATGTTATGAGCCACATTTTAGGTGGCTGATAATGGAATATGGAAGGTTTTTCCTTGAAGGTAACAGTGTAGTTCATAAGTAAGATTTAGTGATACAAACGCTGTGAGTTTGTGACTTTTAAAGTTACATTTTCTACTTTGGACAAGCTCTGTTGGAATAAAGATTAGTTTTGTGTGATGTGTGCATTACTTGGCCTTTGATTTGCACCTGTATGAAGTCACACACATTACACGCTGCAGTAGCTTTAGCAGTGCAACCTTGGACAGAGCAGGTTGTCACAGCAATGCCAAAAAAACTCTAGTGAAACTTGGGAAAAGAACAATCAGCTGTCCCTGCCTGTCATTGTTTTATGTCTGAATCCTCAGCAGCCTGGAGCTGTGGAGTCCATTCAGGAGCACAAAGCTGCCATTCAGGTTGGCTGGTGTTTCACACACGGTGCTGCAGGGAATGAAATAAATCCTGTGGCCCAGAGCCTGGCAGGGGATCACCCCCAGGGACAGACCAGCCTGGAACTCCCAACACAACACTGATGCTAAAGCTGCTGCCAGTCAAATCCTACAGCAGTGTCTTGTTTATTAACTTCAGTAGCCAGGTTTTTGTATGGGCTCTTTCTCATAAAGATAGAATGACTATTAATAATAATAACCAAATTCTGTGTAGTTGTTTAGTTTGGGATTTCTGTTTTTTTTTTAGACAGACCTACAACAACCAGATCAGCACATCAGCCTCCACATCAGCCTCCAGTACCACCCCACCGACCTGGCCCAGCCTCATTTGGGGGAAGAAGTGCTACTGTATGTTCCTGTCTTAATATCTCACCTATTTTCTACCCCAGGACCTTCTTAGGAGTCCAAGTGTAGGGCCATTTTTATTCACCTAGTGTATGAAGAGGAAGCCTATCAAATCTATCAAAATAGATTCGAACTCTGTTACAAGGTGGTCATTGTTCAAGGAACAATTCAATTTCATGGGAGAAATATATTTAATTATTTTATATTACTTCATTGATTCTTACACTGGAGATATACTCCTACTTGTGAATGCCTCTCCCACATCAATTATATATTTTTAAGGGATATGTCTGTTTTGAAAACAAGGTTATATTTTTCCAAGCTATACTTCTAGCACTTACCCAGTTGAATTAGGACCAGATAAGAGACTGTGTAATCAGAATGTTGATGACCAAGATTTGATTCCTTTCTTTCCTGCAGTGAATACTTCAAAACTGAAAGCTCTTGTGCTGTTGACAGCTGAGACCATAGGTTCAGTGTTTGCCATAACAGATGTACTCTAAACCTAGCAATGTTTACACAAGTAAAGGTTTAGGATGTGATGGAGGGGCTGATGCAGTGTCACAGAGATACAGCAGTGTTGTTGGAGTTCTTTCCTTTGACAATACACCTTCCCTTCCCGAGGAGACATCTCACTGGAGTGTTGGGAGGCACAGCAGATGGAGGCAATTCTGCATCCAACAAAAATCACTGATTTTGGTCTTGCTTCAGGAGGGTGCGTGCTCACTGTCCTCCCTGCAGTGAGCAGAGACCTGCTCCTTATGCTGTGCCACCCAAGACTGGCAGATGAGTGTGGTGGGGTTAATATACTCCAAACAGAAAGGTGAAGACACATTTTAACCACTTGTGGAATATCTGTTCTAGCTGCCAGCTTTCCCTCCTCCACCAAGCAACAACGACTTGAGCAGAGACAGAAACATGAAGCCTTTGAAACGTGAGTACAGCTGGTGTTCTCTTTGTAAAGCTTTCCCACAGCCTGTGCAGCACTTCTTCCTCTTTTCCCTCAGTCCCACTCTCTTCTGCTACTCATGCAGGAGTCTGAATTGTTGTTTTAAGAACAACTGTACTCATACAATTGTACTCATACAGGGGTATGAGTTGTTGAATTGTTGTTTTAAGAAGTAACACCAGTTCTAATCTATGCAAAATAAAGATATATTGACCTGTACCAGCAAATGATCTCACACAGTTGTTGTGTTTAGCCCCAGCTCCTTCCATAGACAGAAGCACCAAACCCTCTCTGGATCGCCTTGCTCCCCCATATGAAAGAGACAGCCCAGGATCAGGTCAGTATTTGCTCACATTAATATCACTGGGGTAGCTTTAATTACTGAAAATCATCAGTTTGTATATAATTAATGCAAAAGAAAAAGGCTCAACCAAATGTAATCAAAGTAATATGTTTATAAATAAATGGTGTGAGGAGAGCTTACAAAGTGGGAGAGAAATTTCATGCAGAAAACAGCAACGCCGGGTCAGACAGGTGAACAGAAATACATTATGAGAACCCTGTGCAATAAAGGTTTGATGTACACCTAGGTGATTGAACAAGGAAATATTTAGTAGGTTAAGGAAGAAACCACCTTTGCATACAAAGGTAATGAAACTCTGCATACACTGCTGTAGGTAATGTGGCAACAGACTTAAAAGAAGGCTGAGAATTAATAAGACAGAAAAAAATGGCATTTCCTTTAGACCTGAAAACCACATTATATAAAACATCTACAGATATGACTCTACAATTTTATTTATTATCTAAACTTTTATCTGTTACATAATGGCAAGAAAGTATCCAGTAGTTCAAAGCTGAACCTTAGATAATGTGATTGTGACATGTGCCATGTTGAAAATGTTTAAATTTCCCTCCAATAGGGAAAGAGATTGCAATTTTACCATCACTTGCAAAGCCAAAATATTTTTGTGGTTTACATCTCAGGATATGATTTCTTCAACCAGCAAGATTAACTTTCAATTTTATTCAAAACTCATTTATTTCATAGGAAGTTTAACTAATTAACTTCCACTTTTTCTAAATGTAAGCTTTTACTGTTTTCAGGGAAGAAGCCAGGCATTCCTGAAAAGGTAATTTTTTTTTTTGTGATTATTGATAGTTTTTGCCTATTTGGATACACTTACATATTCTCTTAACTATTCCTTGTTTTACAGCCTCTGGTTTCACAGCTAAGGTAAGATTTGTTCTTTGCAAATGATCCTCTCATTGCCAGTATTCCCCAGTTATTTTTTAATAAGCAGATTTTGACTTTATTTCATCATCTCACTCTGTTTTAGATCCCTGGGAGAACAGTTAGCAATGATGCCAAAACCTCCTGTCCCACCAAGTGACAGATATGAAAGAGGCAACCCACCTCCTCTAAGGAAGCAAAGCCCTGGGAAGTAAGTGCTTGTGTGATTGAAATTCAGTAAAGAAGAAATGAAATTTAACAAAAATATGCACAAGCAACACAGGATGGTCTGATTTACTGGTACTGCATGACAGCAGGGTCTGTGGGTATCAAAGTTTTGGTTCATTAATATGCACAGGATGTGCTTGAAGCTGCAGAAAGGTGTGAATGCAGAAAAACTCTCCAGTCATATCTGGAAGAGCCATTACGTGGGGCATGACTCACTCCCAAGCTGTACAAAGATATAGATGATCCTTGTTTCTTCCAGCAGAGCAAGTTCTTGCTCTAGGGAACATTCTTACATGAGTTCTATTGCTGTTGTTTAAGGGTGTTAGAAAAGGAAAATTGTACTTTCATCCCATTGATTTTATTAGCCTGCAAAGCTGCTTCTTAACAGGCAGCAGCATTTTCTTAGCAGAACTGCATCATTCCCCAGCCTTTTCTAGAGCACCTGGGGCTGAACACTGACTGTACTTCAAACAAGAGAAGAAATAATTGAGATCTGCTAACCAGCCAGCATAATTGATCAGCGAAGCAAAGCCTGATGTCGTTATGATGTGCTCCAGCAGTGTTGTCAAATATTATGAATTCAAGACTTGAAGACTAATGTTTCATCATTGTACAAGCTTGTTTTAAGCTCTAATCTTACAATCAATTAATCAGACATTTTTCTTGTTGATAAAATCAAGATGGGCTAAGGACTAGAATAATGCATTAGATTATGGCTGAAAATTAGAATTTTAGATGTTTTTGTGAGGAAAAAAGAGTGTTTCTGCATCCATTGATCTTTAAAACTTACTATAAATTCATGTTCTAGTTGAAAATACGGCCTAATGCACATGAAGTGAATGAGTATTCCATCTGTGATGAATGTTTTGTTTTCATTTCAGGCACAGTTGGCCACCACACAAGAAAAATGAAGTAAGTACAGTTTCAAAGCATATATTTATATATTAAAAGTATAGGGGTTACAGTAAAATTAAATACCTGTATAAACTAATAATGCTGGAAAAGGTAAACTTGTTTCTTTTATAAATTGTAAGCAATACTCATGGATCTTTCATGGCACATGGGGTGTTTTTGAACAGTTCTTCTGTGTCAAGCTCAGTTTGTTCCCTGAGAATTTTTATCTTGGATAACAGGAAGAAGAAGGCCAGAATTTCTTCTATGACATGGGAGAAGTGGTTTTGCTTAAAAAAGATTTGAGCTTCTGGGGATTTTTTTCAGCTTAAGCTGACCTAAAAGCTTCACTTTCAGATAACTCTGAGAGTCTACACTTACTTGAAGGAAGTTTATATCTCCTGAGAATTTCTGATTATTTTAGGTCAATATGCTTTATGGGACATCTACCACACATCTTGGTTAAAACTTTAAAGCTTAAAAAACTTCAAAAATTATTTGGTGTTGCATGAAGACAATACACCCAACATTGTAGAGGGAAGTGACATTGTAGCTATTAGAATCCTTGTAATCCTTGCATACTCAAAATTGACCAATGTCCAGATTTTGTTTTGTAAAACATTCTTAAGAACTGTGCTATAATATGTGGCTAATTTTTTTTTTTTTGCTCCACAGGATGAAGAAGACAGTAAGTATTTCTACAGGGATTTTTCAGACTTGAAATCTTTCTTTGTCTTAGTTCTAAAAAAAAAAGTAAAAAGGAAATTACTTCAGTTGTTTTCTTAGAGCCATTTCTAAAGTCAGGTTGTACCTTGATAGGCAGTAGAATTCTTATAAAGTGCCTGATGCAGATTTACACATCAAAGCCACAAACCCCAGGAAATCAACAGCTAATAGCTTCCTTCAGTCAGCCAGTTAGCAGCCAGCAGGATTTCTTATTTTGGAATACATTACATTAGAGAGATTTGTGTTCTGCACACAGCATCAAACAGCTGGAAACAGAAACCTGGTATCTCCCAGTCCCCAGCAAACCCTGCTGGCACCAGGCTCTGTGCAATGTTAGCCACCTTCATGAACAGCAGCAGAACTTCTTCCATGGGCCACCAGTGTTTATAAACTACTGCAGAATGCTGATTTCTGAAACTGAGTTGTAAAGTGACTCCATAACAGAAGCAGGACATTTGGCCAAGCCTCTCTGAATTATCACTGCCCCTAAGCCTCCATAAACAATAAGGTTATTTAAGCTGTGCAGAGCACAGTTAACCTGTTCCACTCCTGCTAGTTCCGGTCTGAGGACACTGTAGAAAGAAAATGTTTTATTTCATGCTGGGAGAAATCTCAGAATGATGTTCAAAAAGGTGAGATCAACTCTGCTATTTAGAAGCAACATGACAAGAAGAAAACACATACCACCTTCTGCAGTTAAGGTACCTGAATTTTGGCTTATCCAAAACAGATGTTAGAAAATGTAAATGTTGCTCAAGCCAGTTCCAGTTTAATTTTAGTTTTAATACCTACTTTTAAGTTCTTAGCTGAGCTTATGAGTTTCCAGTCTGTAACACATCAAGGACTATTTATTGCATTATATTTATCTAATTAAACAGCAGTAAGGTGAAGAATTTCTTCATGCTACTTCACTTAAGAATATCTCATGTAGGATTTAAATTTCCTTCTCTTCCTCTCCCCAGCTGCCCTGCAAAGACCCGTGCCACAGCTGTCCTTGCCCCCATACAGCTCCAATGCATTCCCACCCAAATCTGTCAAGCCTCCACCTAAGCCAGGATCCAACACCATTCCTCCTGCAGAAAGGTTTGTTTCACCATTATGGGTCATTCCTTTTGAATCTCAGTCTCTTGGTAGTTCATTACTGAGCCTGTGCCCTTGCCTCACACAATGCTAATTAGTGCTGTTCCTACTATCAGGAGAATCCTTTATAGAATTGAAGATCTGTATCAGTGGAACAGAGAGTGTACATCAGGCAACCAAGAAAAAGCCATGAGTCTCTCTGTTTTATGGCAAGGAATTTTTTTAAACTGATGCATTGGAGTGGCCTCCTAGAAGAGAGGCTAGACAAACTTAAGAGAGTAAAAGCAGGTATTTATGGAAGGCCTTCAATAGGTACACCTTGGGCAGTCAAAAGCCCCCAAGGGGCTACACCCAGGATGGACAATGGTCATGAGTTTTTCAGACAATTTGAAGTTTGGTTCATTTACATCTCAGGGGTTAATCCTCCAAATTACAACTCCAGGTAATGGAGTAATTTACTTCAAATTATCCCCCCAGCTCACTCTTGTTTACACCTCTGGGTCCTGAGACAATCAGGTGTCCTTGAGTTCCAGGCCTAGAGAAGAATTGTTTTATCTCAATGAATGTCAGCAGCTGACAGGCCATGGAGTTTTAGAGCTATACACTAAAGCAGTGCAGGATCTGAAAAATAGAAAAGCTAAATCCTAAGGCATCAAGACCCTACAAAGTACAAAGCTTCCATTCTTAAGACACCCATTGCTTGGAGGGTTCATAGGAATGACCAGTTCTTTTGGAAAGGGATCATCTCCTACAAAACTAGGTAGGATTCAGGACAAAGGGGTCCTGCACACTCCAGGACCCCTTAAGTGTTAGAGCTACAACTCCTCACACTTCGAAACTAAAAATCTCCACAACCCTGGTTGTCTGGAGTTGAATCTGAAAGAATTTCACCTCCCTTTCACTAAATGTTACTCTAATGGTTGATAATTCCTATTTAAAATTGTGAACCTTGCTGCAATTTTTTCCCAGCTTCAACTTACAAATATTTGTTATGCCTTCACTTGCTAGACAGAAGAGCCCCTAATTAAATTTGATTTCTGATTTACCATACAACAGACTTAGACTTTGATGACTTAGAGTGGGCTCCTTGAGTCCATATCTGATGCACATTTTCTAATCTCTGTATTTTTTAATGGCTCTTTGATGAATTCCTCATATTTACCATCATTCTCTGGAACTGCTGACACCAAAACAAATACTGCAGTAGCAATAGCAAGGTCATATGCAAATTGAACTATTCCTATGATGAACATTTCTGCTTATATTCAAAAAGCATTGCCAAATTTTGCTGTAGCAGAGGCCCCTGGGTTGACTGATTCTCTCCCATAAATCAAGTAATGATAGGGTGTTTTTGTTGTGCAAACAAAATTAGCATATTTATCTCAGAGACTTTTTAACAGCTCATTTAAGCAGAAGAGAAATATGAACAGTAAAGGAAAGGAGTGCAGGCAATTTGTTCTCAATTAGGTGAAGAAAGAAAAAAAAAAGCCCCAGAAATTGAAGAGTGGGACTCCAATTTGAGCAGTTTTGGATGTTGTTTGAGGTTAGCAGAGATCTCTGGACATCTTCTGGTCCAACCCCCTACCCAACAAGGTCACCTTGAACAGACTGCCTTTGAATGTCTCCAAGGAAAGAGAGATTCCACAACATTCTTGGCAACCTGCTCCAGTTCTTGCTTGCCCTCACATTAAAAAATATTTCCTGATGTTCAGAGGGAACCTCTGGTCTTGTCACTGGGAGCAGTGAAAAGAGCCTGGCTCTCCCTTCAGGTATTTATATGCTTTAAAAGATCTCTCCTGAGCCTTCTCAGCTTCCAGCTCCTCAGCCTTTCCTCTTGTGGAAGATACCCAGTCCCTGATGTTGCTGGCCCTTCCCAGCTTGCAACATAAATGTGAAGCTGCATTTTTATCAACAATGTTACAGAAGCAGTAGAAAAATAACTCTGTGAGTGGAACCCCCGCAGCGAGAAAGGTCTGGTGAGCCCCTGTGCGTGCTGCTCTGGGGAAGGACAGAAACATTCCCTGGGAAAACTCCACAAGCTGAATGCTCTCCTGCATTGATCCTGCTGCAGAAATCTCTGTGGCCTTTACTGATTACCTTATTGGCAGATACTGAGCTCCAGGTAAACTTAAAGGTGGATCCGCTTACACAAAAAGAAGGAAAGAAAAAACAAAAAGAAGAAAACAGAAGGCTCTCCTCACTCTGCACAGGTCTCAAGGGGCTCTCACATTCTGTAAAACTGGCACAAAGTCCAGGTGATCAGAGCACAGAAATGTTATAGAGAAATGTTGTAGTTATACTGACTACTCTTTTGTTTTATTATTATTTTTTTAAACAGTGCTAGAAACCTGTCTTCAACTGGCTCTCTACCACCACGCTTCCATCCAGGTTTGCATCCTACATCCTTACATTGTCTTTCTTTTTTAGGTGAATGAAAGTTGAAAGGCAGTTTCAGCGCAGTCAATATAATAGCTTTTTTTTTTCTATGTATGTTTCTGCTTGGACTGTGAACAGAAAACTATCAAATTCCTGAAAGGAATCACTTAGTCTGAATTAAAGATTTTGGGCTTTTTCTTCCCCATGAAGTTTGGGCTTCCTGCCTCGTTCACCTAGTGTCAAAACTTCATAAAACCATCCTTTTCTGTACAGTACTGAGAGCTGAGCTATGCAAATCACTGTGGTATGCTAATACTCCCTAAAAAGATTAGCAAATGCTTTTCATGTGAAATATGCTCCATATTTATCTTGTAAGAAAAAAAATAGAGAAAACTTAGACATCAATTGCTTTACAAGTAATTTTTTTTGCACAAGGTAACAGCTGTGTCCTACAGTGACATTTTTTACTTTCTAATTGCTGAGAAGGTAAGGATTGCAAAGAGACAATGTTACTTCTGTCTCTAAAGAAACCAAGATGCTCTCAAGTGAGTAACTGTGGTACAGAAACTGATAAAATGTCACCCCTATTTCCAGTTCATCTGTTCTTATGGAGATCTGAACCACAAGAGCTCAGTTAAATTCCCTGTGCACCAAAGATGGATTGTAACAAACCTGGCTCTCATAGAGAAGCCTAAAGCTGATTTCAAATAATTTCTAGGTGTCTCAGTAGCAGGGTGATAAAAATACTTTATGCTTCATAAAATCAAGATCCTACACCCTGGGTGCACAGATGAAGTTATTTTTCTGGTTTTAACATTGTTTTTCTACTTTTGTACCTCTGAAGGCAGCAACAGCAGATCTCCTTCCAGAGGCCCAGCTGACATGAGACCTCCACTGCCAATTCCTAGCAGACAGACTGTTCACCAGGCAAACACAGAGCAAGATGAGGTACAAAACATGAACCACACCTGTAAAGACTGCAAGTTTTCTAGTTTTGAGAGACAACACCTTTCAAAGTTGTTTTTCTAGTCAGTAGTCACTGTCAGGACACTACTGAGTGCTTTCAGTTTCCTTTTCTATGTCAAACTGTAGTGCCTTATTTTGTCCTCACCGAGAAAAACAACAATAGTTGAACCCCAAAAGAGCAAAATAAGAAAAAGGCTTGTTTTCTGGATTACTTGTTTTGCACAACTGCCTTCAAGCAGTATCGAACTTTCAGTTCTCTTTCCACAAAACTTTGATATGTAAAGGACTCATTGAGTGCATTTTTGCTTCACATTTCCTTAAATAAAACAAGTTTAGAGCAAACCATTCATGGTGATAACACTGCTGGGCAATCATAAATAGTGCATTTACAGGAAGTCTGCACAGTTGTCTCAGATGATAGCTAAAAACAGACAGACAAAGGCAAAGGATGCCTTTGTGCCTAGTGTCCAGGTAGACAAAAGAGAATATGCCATTTAAAATCTTTCACTGAAAGTATTTGGAAATATCTGTTTTCTTAGCTTACCTGCAGGGCCGTAATATCTAGATCTGTAATATTTTCAAATTTATCAAAGCGAGCAGGTAATTTAAAACAATTTAGCAGCACTTTCCATGCCACAATAAATGTGTGATCCGTGACACACAGAGATTCTGCACACAGACTCACATATCCTCACACTGCAGTTTCTCTCTACTTATTTGCATGTTGCCATTCCCTGGCAGCTGACCTTGTCCTTGTCCTTGTCCTGTCCCCAGCTCCAGGGCTCTCTGAAGGATGAGTGGTACGTGGCCTTTGTCAGCCGGCCCGAGGCAGAGGCAGCGCTCCGCAGGATCAACAAGGTACTGCAAATCCCACCCTTGTCTGGGCATACAGCACAGCAGAATGAACTGCAGGTTCAAACAAGGTTTATGGAAAAAAAAAAGTGGAAATAAATGAAATATAGAATATTTAATATTAAATACAAAAATAGACATAAATACATTTAAAATGTCATAAATATTTATAATAGTTTAAATAAATACATTTAATTTAGAAATAAATAATTTAAAAATAAATGTATTATATATTTATAATAATAATATATTATTAAAACAATAGACTAAATATATGTTAAATAATAATATGGCCTATAAAATATATAATAGTTAATATATAATCTTTAATACCATAAAGATAAATAGATTTATTGCTGTGGGAGTTGTGGTTACCCTGTGCTGCATCACGCATTTGCCATGAGCTGAAGATGGCATGTGCACCATTCCAGTGACTTGTACTGAAGTCCAGTTCATGAGGTCCTTTAAGTGCCTTTAAGAAAGGGATTTCAATAGAAGATTTGTCAAAATAGATCTGAGACTAAGAAAAGTAGAGATAGTGATACAGCATCACTGCCTTTATCTAAATTACACAATGTCATTATTTTAAGCTGTCTATAAATCCATCACGTAGGAAACGTGATTGGCACTTAGTGGAAATGAACTTCTCTTCTGGTTAAAGTGATGTAAGGTTGGTCTTTTCACTTCCTCCTTCAATGGAATCTCTCCCTCATACAACACCATTCCTACCTTCCTTTAGAATCTGCTTTTGTAACAGAGAGGAAAGTTTGAAGTGGCAAACTGAAAGACAACACATTTGTCAAAAGACCTAAATGCTTTAATGGTGCAGTTTCTCTTATCAGAAAGGAAAAAGATTTCAGAAAGAAGAAAAGCTTAGAAGCACAAGTGCTCTAGTGAAAGTTGTTACACTGAGCAAACCCAAATGTCTGCTATTTGTCATCTTTCATTTCTTACCGTTTCAGGATGGAACATTCCTGGTGAGAGACAGCTCAAGGAAAACAGTGACTCACCCCTATGTCCTGATGGTGCTGTACAGAGACAAAGTGTACAACATCCAGATCCGCTACCAGGAGCAGGAGCACTTGTACTTGTTAGGAACCAGCTTGAAAGGAAAAGAGGTACCACGCGTTTTTCACTCCAAGGCATCTCCTGCCTTGTTCCTCAGTGTCAGATGACTGTTCTCCTGGGCTGGAATTCTGCTTCTTGTCTCAGTTATTCATGGGAGAATATTGTTACTGCTGGAAGCAGAGTCAGGTTATGCTGTTTGCTCTCAGGGAGTGAAGGGGTGGCCTTAGAACACAGCCATTAGAAATCCACGTGCCTGCCTAGGGAATGTTTGTTTCCCACTGAGATACCAGATAAGGGAAATGCAGAGCTGAGAGCTAATCCATACCTGCCAAGTTCCAGCTTTGCTCCCAGGCTGGTGGCTCAGCCCCAGCCTGCAGGACTGTGTGGGTTTGCTGGCACCAGACAGACTGCTCTGCACATTCCTGGCAGGTCTGATCCAGACAGAACCCCTGAGCTGATCAGCCACCTCTGAACTCTCAAGTGCAGCCATCACATCAAGCACAGTGGCAACAGCATGTGTTAAGCAGACCAAGACTGTATAAATTAATTATACAACATTGCAGCAGCTTGTACAGAGTTACTGAACAACACATCATGGCAGGAATGAGAACACTTGATCTGAACCTTATATATATTTTTATAATATTGATAAATATTTAGAATTTTAAAATACCCTTTTGTTTCTACTGGTTACTAATAATTCTGACATTTTGTCCTTAGTCTTCTCATTTTTTCCATCCCACAGGAATTTTCTTCTGTAGCAGATATCATTGACCACTTCCAAAGGACCCCCCTTCTTCTGATTGATGGAAAAGACAGAGGGTCAAGAAACCAGTGCATGTTAAAATATGCTGCAGGACATATTTAAATGAAACTTTAGAGAAGATCACATATAGTACTGAAGCCTTCTGAAGTTTATAAACTTGAAGATATTTCCCTTTTCAGCAAACTAAAATCATGAAGTCATTAAAATTCACAGTTTCAAAGAAAAAGGACTATGTTATTTTAAAATTATGCCTTAAATACAGTACTCTATAAATATAATTTTCCTACAAAGTGTCCATTAATCATAAAGCACATGAGATTTTTTTTTTCTTCCAAGATATGTATATCTTCTTGAAATTATTTCCACACCAAATTTGATGAACCATAAATAAATATCCATACAAGCCTCTGCTTTCATAGGAGCTCTTTTCTTGGATCAGAATTGCAGCAACAATTTTGTTATTTGGAGTGATACAGAGTAGACCCAAACATTGTCAAAGCTGTGGAGTAGACAGAATAAAAGCCAATTTTTTCCTCAATAAATCTAACTCTGCTCACTTCTATGAAAAGATCAACTCAGATCTGAAGAACACCCAGGTTTCAGTGGCACCAAAACCCCTCCAACCCTGGAGATGCAGGTGCCTGCCAGGATCTGTGTCTGGGTTATCCAGCTGTGAAAGTGCTTGTTCCCACTTTTCCAGAACACCACACCCACAGAGCACATCCTCCCTGCACAGCACTGGGGATCCCATGCCTCAGCCCACAGCTGGAAGTTTGTATTTCCTACAATTCTCTAACCTCACTCAGAAAGAAGGTTTTCTCCACACACATCTCTCTTCAGCTGTGTCTTTCTGACTGAATCAAGCAACTGCATTTTTACAGGGAGCACATTGACAAAATCATCATCATGTGACCCTTACGTGGCAGAACCCCCCAGATCTCTTAGAAAGCACAGTCAGGCCAAACTTAGTTCCTCTTGCACAACTGCTTTCTGTTTTACTGTATTTTTTAAAGAAAAAAAGGGACACACACAGTTCAAAAATTCAAGTTGTGGCTGAAGAACACTGCAGCCCCTTTGTTAAGTGCGATTTATCCCAGCATTTGACTTGGGTTTCAATTTCCCTTGTGGTCTGACAAGACCTTGGTTTGATAATTATGACTTTTATCACACTTTTTCTCCTTTAAAGCCATGGTGTCTATATCAGTTAAAACACTGGAACCAAAATTCAAGGTAGAAAATACCTTCCATAGAATCTGTAATGCTTCCCAGATAACATAATCTGACTTCATAAACAGTTTTCCTTATAAAGATATGTTTTGTAAGTGTTCCTTTCTAAGATGTTTAGGTAAGAGCTGGAATTCAAAGTTAGCAAAGTTCATTTCCATGCAACTAAGTCAAAAAATAAAAGTGAAAAATAAAATTTAAAAAATCCTTCAGCTGACAAAAGCTGTTTCTAGCCCAATAGTTTAAAAATTGACTACTAATCTGAAAGTGAAAGAAAAGTCAGTTCTAATCTGTCTTTTCAAAAACTGTTAAAATGAAGAACAACATCCCCCATATCACCACTGACTCTTGTGAACTGTAATTCTATTCCATTGCCCTGCCTTAAAAAATCTGACAACCCAGAAACACCTCCTTTGGAATTGTGTTTTATTAATTTTAAATCATCTCACCAGCAAAAGAGACATAAAACATAAACCAGCATAACAAATTCTAACACTGCATATTTTTGAAAAAGTAGAATAAATCTCTATTTGATTATTCAGAGAAATATATTTGGTGTAAGAATAAAGCTACATCTCAACATTCAAACATGTCCACAAGTGAAGTATGATTGAATATTTATTGTAGTGAACTACGTGAAAATTGTGGCTGTGCAAATGTTGGGCCAAGAAGATTTCAGGATAGAGCACTGAAACCACAAACTCCTCCCTATTCTTGTAGCTATTTGCACTAGAGAGTCATTACAGAAACTAGAATGGAAAGCATTTTTTGTTTTCCAGAAGCAATCTGCTCCTTGACCCCTTCCTCAGCAACATTTTTAAGAAGAGGAAGGCAGCTCAAAACACAAATTGCAGTTCCTCCTTCACTGGCAGTTTCTTATCCTGTTTCCACAGGCACAACTAAGACACGAGACAGTGACTTGAAGTAAATTTCAAATCTTTTGTTACTGCTCTAACACGTTTTTGTTTAAAAGGAGAAAACCGTGTGAGAAACTTCATGCCCAGTTTCCTGACCTTTTTAATTAATTACATCAGTCTTTCCCACCCTAGTGGGCTTAATTTGGGAAATGTGGGTTGAAAAAACCACTGTCAGAACGAATAACCTATTTTTTTTTTCCATTCCACATGTTTAGCTTAAAATAAAAATAGTCTATCTGCAGGAAACCATGCTATCATTGTACAGTTCAAACTTAATTAAAAGAAAGAAGATAAGAAAGAAGAAAGAAGAAAGAAGAAAGAAGAAAGAAGAAAGAAGAAAGAAGAAAGAAGAAAGAAGAAAGAAGAAAGAAGAAAGAAGAAGCAGCTTCACCAGTATTAATAGAAGACAATACAAGAAAATGGATGTTACTTAATCAGTCAAACTCCAAGTTTTTTCTTCAGCTTCTCTTAAATCTTGGGCCTTCATAGGACGGTTGAAATTCAGAATCAGGTCACAAAGCAGTAGCTGGCTTTCCACTGGAAGGCAAAGGGCAGTGTATCAGCATGGTATTTATTGAATGGCAGTGAATGGTAATCTACAGAGAGCATTGTTTCAGTGTTCATCTATCACCTCACTCAGGGTTGCCTGTTTCGCTTGCCTCAAGATGGTTAAATTCAGTTGGTGTCAGCATGTCAGCAATATTTGCATTAGAAGACTCTCAGTGTTCCTAGAAAGGAATGACTGATCACCTAGCAGGTGTTTGCCATGGTTAACTAACACGATTTCATTGCTCTCTAACTACTGTTTCATTAATTTTTTAGAACACAAGAGCAAAGCTATTGCTTCATTATGTTAAAACCCAGTTGTCTGACACAGAAAACCAGGCCATTCTCAACTGTACACTCCTAGAACAATGTCCTACACAGCCTTGTGTTTAACTGGATGGCGAAGTCAGAATTACCATTTATTTTCTTCAACTCATTGGACATTGAGTCAACATTTTTAATTGCAGCCTCAAGATTAAACTGTCCATCAGGATTTTTGATCACCTGTATGAAACAGGAACAAAACATGACTGGCAGGGTATATATGATTCATAAACTCATTGATATAGATAATCATAATACTCATGACATTTTTTCTTTCATTTTCTTAAATAATATTCTACTAAAACATCCCTCCGTTTAAAATTATCCACTTAGACTTGACAAATTACAGCTATGGAAGGCAAGCACTAAACACTCAAGGCTGGGGTTTTTTCCTGTCACATTTTTTTATAGAAACAACAGCAGTGAAATTAATAATGTTTATGAATTCTTCTCCTCATCATTTTTCATGTTTGTTTTTGACCAAGATTTTCCTACAGAATCGAAAATTAATCGAAAATGATCATTCAGCCACAAGATGGAGCTGCAGTGACATTAACGTGGCCAACAAACCTGGTCACTATTAACGCTGAGTGTTAATGAGCCTGCCAAAACACGCCCAGAAACATTGGTAATTAGTTTACAATCAATATCTTCTTGTCTTCTTTAGAAATCATATTCCCTGCATGTAACATTTAATTAAAAACCAATCACAATCTAGACAAAATTAAGACTAATAACCATTTGAAATGAAGTATAATTTGAAATCTCAAATGCCTACTAAACTCCTCTTAAGGAACTTTTCCTTATGAAAAAATTCAAAGAGAAGGGCACATAGCACAATTTCTGGCCTTGTTATAAGCTCTCAACATATCATTCAGAAATTCTAAAATGTGGAAAAACTCTGGGTGATTCATAAATAATGTTACTTATGTAGAAAATCTCAGCACATTAAGGAGCATGACCAAGAATATTAACATACATTTACCATAGATTCTTTGTCTGAGTCTCTTTTCCCTTCAGTCAGTGGCTTTATGTTGAGTTCATCAGTCATGGCTGAGGCTTCTAAAAAGACAACTCCAAATTATTAAGGATTAGTAAGTATAAAATATATAAATGTAAATATCTCACATAAAATATATAATTAAATTTTAAAAATATAACAACTGGACATTCATTTCATTAGTGTTATTTGAAAGTAGAGTCTAAGACCTCAAACAGTTTTAGTTCTGAGGAGGAATTAAAAGCCTTGATTTTATTTCTTTTACTTTCTTTTAGGGACAGCGCTCCAGAATTTTTTCAGGAGTTCAAGTGGAATTGAAAACAGTGAATAAGTGTATGAGTAATGGTGATGAAGAATTCCTCTAACATATTCCTGTACTTTTTTAACTGAAAACTTTCTGAGTGATCTAAAAAGGTATTGCAATTGGTTTCTAACATCAATTTATGGAAGCAAAATCTAAAGCACACAGGAAAAAACCTGTTCATGGTGGTGCATCTTCCCCTGGCCACATTATGATCTGAGGTTTTTTTAGAGACTCTAAAACACTCTTCTGGCACTGTCTGCTGGTCAGGAACAGAGCTGAGATTGAATACCAGATCCCCGGGCTGGCTCTTCCCCCATTCCTGCTGCTCCTCTCTCCTTACACGTCAGGACACCTTTGGGCAAGCTCAAGAGTGTGACAGTCACTGGAGAGCTGTTTCAACCCTAAAAAAGGGAGAGAAAAGGGGAGGAGGGTTATTTCACCCTCAGAGGGGTGTGTTTTCAGCTGGGGTGCGTTGACACCATGCAGAGGGTGCTCAGCTCTGGGGCAGTAAGGGTGTCCCCCTTTGGGTGCCTCCCAAAAAGGCCTCATGGAGGGCACAGCTCCTTTGGGCTCCTGTGGGTCACTGCCCTGCACAGGGTGAAGCCCCTGCACAGGAGTCAGTCCCCCAAAACTTCTCCAAAAGGAGCTGAAGTATGTTTTATGTTGGAAGGCACCATAGAGATAACCTGGTTCTGTCCCCCATGCCATGGACAGGGACACCTTCACTAGCCCAGGTTGCTCCAAGCCCTGTCCAAGCTGGCCTGGAGCCCTCACAGGGAGAAGGAGCACAGCCCTAGGAACACTTGCAGGGAGAAGGAGCACAGCCCTTTCCCAATGAGGACGTGCTGCCAGCACAGCCAGGCTGGGCTGGTCCCTCCCTGCAGCAGCCCCAGGGCCAGCAGGAGGATGTGCAGCCCCCCAGGGGCAGCCCCAGGGCTTCTCCCAGCAAGGAAAGCCCTGGTGTCCCTCACCCAGCACATGGGAGGTCAGTGGGTTGCAAGAGTCCTGGGGGAGTCGCACATTTTAGGAGTGGGTGGCAAAAAGTAATTGCAAATGCTGCAAGAGCTGAAGAAGAAATGGAGAAGAGAGGACTGAGGTGTCAGCAGGGTGGTGGATGGGGAATGAATCCTGGTGGCCTTTGAGGGCCTGCTTGTGGAGAGCTTATTGCATGCGCTGCATTTACAAACATTTATAAACATTTATAAACAGTCAGTTCCTTTTGGTCATCAATTCAAGTTCACATGGAGTAAAGTAAGTTACACTATTTGATCAAAGCTTAATCGTGAACCTGAATTTAAAGAAGCCAAGAGAGGCACTTTGCTAGACAGATTATCCATTTAGACCATGCTCAGTGTTAATTTAGCAATGACCACTGCCCTCAGAAGCACATACCTGACTTGAGTTGGAATCAACAAAACCTGCTAACTAATGACCTGGGCTTGGGAACTGCTCATTCCTTCCCCAGTCCGTGCTGTGGTACTTAAAGCCAGGGACCAAGCAGGGGAATGGCTGTCAGCACTTTTCTTTAATTTACTGGAACCACTTTTCCTGCTGCTCAGCATTCATCTGTATTTTGAACTCACTGCTTGGCACCAGTGGAGAAGGAATCACCAGCACCTCAGAGCAGAGTGGAATTACTTGGATGTGCAGTAGAGAACAGATGGACAGGGTGTGCTTGGGATGTGCTTTCATTCTATTTCTTCTTTAAAATAAAGCATTCTAAATGTATTGGTTTATGACTGAATTGGAACTCAGAACAGCATTTTCTGGTATGGCACAATTAAACTGTGATTCAAAGAGAAAACATGATATGCTGCACACATTGCGGGGCTTTCTGGAGATGAGAAATGCAGAGCAGGAAACCCTTCACACATGCACTAATTCCTGTACTACAGCCTTTCAGTTTACAACCTCCTGTCAGCACCCAGTGCAAACAAGGTAACTGTGCCCTTTCTGTGGCCTCTAAGGAAAAAGTCCAGCTGAAGGTGCTGATTTTGCTGGTAGAATATAAAATAGAGCTGTCATACAAGGTGGCTTTATATATCTTCTACATACAAAAGAACCTACTAAAGTTGATATAAATATAAATTAAAAAAAAGCAAAACAGTATCCTAGCAAGGTTGTGAAAATATTTGTGCCAGTAGAAGGAGCAGTTATTTCCTTCACTAATCTGTAAAGCAGAATGCTTCAACTAATAAACCCTGTTTCTGTCAGTTTACTTTCTACGTTTGGATGTTTTTTCAACATCATATAAATAATCATTCCTATTGCACTTAAATTTTTCTATATTGTAAACTAACAATATAAGGAAAAATATGTTATTGTAATGATGAGAATTTGAATGTTTTTTCAACATCATATAATCATTCCTATTGTACTTAAATTTTTCTATATTGTAAACTAACAATATAAGGAAAAATATGTTATTGTAATGATGAGAAAAATTAGATTCAAAATATGTACAATAAACTGAGTTGCCAGAACTAATTGGACAAACCAAATAGAGTGGTTCTTAAAACCACTTTCAAAAAATAATCTTCAACAATGTGAGATACTAACCAGCAAACTGACCAACAGTGCAAGAGATTGACTGTATGCAGCATTTTTTTAAAAAAAAGATAGTAAGAGATATTTAATTTCTACACCTGAATTTACTTGGAACAGAAACACTGGATTTTCTTTATAAGGCAATATTTCAAACTGAAACACTGAAATCACAGGTTTAAATTATTAAGTTATACCTCTGTGAGGAGCATTCTTGTAGGTGCTGCTGGCAATTTCACATCAGCATTTCAGTTTATGAGTTGCAGTTTGCTCTTTGCCTGAAGTAAACCCACAGGTTTATGTGCAAAGATACCCAGAGCTGAAGCTCTTCAATCACGGGCTGGTCTGGCCATGGGTGGTACTTTACACAAAACCCCTCTGGACCCAGGGGTTTTCAGAGAACACCTTCACTTGTGGCAGTTCAGACAGTTTTATGAATCCCTGATAAAGACAGAATTACTACCAAACCAGTTCTCTAAGGAGGGGAAAAGATCAGGAAGACTAGAAATAGATTTGAGGGTGCAGAATTAGGGTTATGATGAGAATGAGCAAGCTCTGCAGGCAGCTAAAACAGGCAGATCACTCTACAGCACTGCCTTCCTCACCTCTGCAATTACCCTGTGCAGTAAAATTACCCTAATTATAACTTCAGACAAAATGAAGCAGTTCAATACACAACCACTGGACAGGACAGTTTGAAAACAAAGGATATACAAAATTATTTTTTTGTGTCGTAAGAGATGAAGTAGAAAGAGGAAAACCACGATCTTGTATTGTATCTTATGGTTACAAAGATGTTTTAAAGAAATTGTTGTAGTGGGAAGTAAAATGTATTGACTTCAAAATAATATTTTATTATTATAAATAATAATAAAAGTGAGTAGCTTAATAAACATTTAGAGTCTGTCTTTCAAGGAAGTCATACTTATGGCACTGCAGTAACAGATGAGACATAAGGAAATCACAGAATCACCAAGGCTGAAAGAGACCTTCAGGTTCATCTAATCCTGCCATCTCTCACCATAATCACCCTTAAACCATATCCTCAAGAGCCTTATAAAGTTTTACTGAAAGTATTACCATTTGCTGTTACTGTGAAGGCTTTAGCTTTCATAAAAAAACTCCCTAGTGGGTCTAAGAAGAGTGTTTAAAGTTTCAATGCACGTTATTAAACTTTCACTTGAAAAGCTTTGACAAAAGAGAAACTGATTTTTTACCGTCGCTTAGGTATAAAAATTTTAAATCCAGATTGCAAGGAAAGTCAAATAGAAACCAAACCAACACACACAAAATACAATGCCACCTTGACAAATGGCAGTAATTTCTGATAAAAAAAATGTATTTCATAAGCTCTGGAGCACATGTCAAATTTGAAGTGATGAAAACTTGCTGAAGGCCAAGAAAAGCCTGACCAGACCATGGTACAAAGACAGTAAAGCAAAAGCCAGACTTTGTCTTTAAAAGTTACAGACCCAGTATTTCAGGTAAAGAGTGGTAGGTGGAAAAGAGTGCTAAGCAAATGGCCTTGCCTTAAAACATACTCATGAAATAGGAAGTGTAAACCCTGAGTTAAAATATATATTTGTGGCATATATTGTATGCCACAAATATAGTGGCATAGTATATTTATGCCATAGTATAATAGGTGAAACCTGTTATAGTTAATAGGTGAAGTATAATGTTATAGTATATATGAAGTATAATGTTATACTATAATAGGTGAAACCTGTTTGCTTGAGTTTTCAGTCAGAAAAATGCAAGAAATTATGTAGCACACAATGCTATATAACACATAATACAATGTTCTGAAACTGTTTTCATAGTACCTGCATAAGAAAATATTAAAACCAAAAAGTTGCACCTACAGAATTAAAATCACTGCAGCCTTTCAGAGAAGAAATGTAATTATTTTAAAATAATAAATAGCATAAGCTTATGCTTTGTAGATAGTCTGGAAGGTGTTCACTTGGTGATCTGAAAAGTTTTTTAATGTGTACTAGTATGTACATAAAATATGTGTAATAGCTTCTGAACTATAGCTTTAAAGTGGTTCTGTAATGTAATATTCAAGGTAATTATATGGCCTGTTAAAGATTGGAATATTCATTAACTGAAGACAAGTGCACATCTAATGCTAATACAAATGGAATTGAGTGCTGAAGCTGCTTAGTTGGTATAAATATCTTTTATACAAAAATAAAGGTATATTTTCTGCAGCTTATTCATACATAACACTTGTGCTGCTTAATTTTTTAGTAAACTCAGGTAAAGAAGTGTGGAGTTGCTTAAAAGAGGAACAGTAAATATCAATTAGGTTCTGGTGGGATAATTTGAACAATTAATCATGAATGCTATTTTCAGTGGAACTTGGGGAGATTCACAAATATTTTTGCTTTCTTCATAGTCCAGATATCATGGAAAGGGAGAGCTACTGGTGAAAGCTTGGCATGCAAGCTCTGAGCCACCGGAATTGGGAGGCACGACTGATCTTGCAGTGTTTTTTAAAGTGAAATTTGGATACATTCATGAGTTGAGTGGAGGAATTTCAAGAAGCATCTAGAAATTCCTTGTGATTCTGGATTTCCCAAGAGAAGTGATTTCTGATGCTATCAAATATTTTCCCAGCTCATCATAACAGCACTGAAATGACACAGACTTGACAGCAATAGTGAACCTTTACTTGTTCACAAGCAGCTGTCTAGAGCCAAAGAACTGTGTCTGCTCCTAGCTCTCAGGGACACTCACATCTGCTTCTCTACAACCTTTCTCACCAGATGTCATTTAAAAAGATTTTGTTCATCCACCCAGGAAAAGTAAGTTTATAAAGCAAGGAATTGTGAAATTGGCTCCAGATCCTAAGAAAGCAGTGAATCAGGTTTGTCTTTTGGAAAGCACTGAGCCGTTTTGACTGAGATGTCATTGCTTAAAAACTCTGTTTTTACAGATACTTCACCACTGCTCTTTTATCTTCATAGATTTTTATTGCAGTAACATAGTGCCTGAAACACTGCAGAGAGAAATAAGGGAGTGTGCTAATGCCAGTAAGTCAAGTTTCTAATTTGCTGCAGTGTAAGTTAGCCCTTCTTAATTTAAATGAATTTAATACCATCATCTGTAATGGTCAGAGACACAATGTAGATATTACAGCTTCTATTAGCTGCTTCTATTGTAATTATCCACACTATTTTTCATTTGCCAGCTTGCATACATTATTATGTGAAATGCCCTATAAACATTAGAGGTAGAGAAATGAGAACTGAACAAAAGAATTTAATTCTGCTCAGGGAAATGGTATTATCGTTTTGAAATCACAGGTTTGATTATTTTTGTTGTTTTATCAGAAAATTTCTTTGTAATTAACTCGCAACCTGGCTAGGAGGAGGCACACCAAAACATCCTGAAGCAATTCCTGTCTCAGCTGTTTGAATGGGCATTTTTTTGTAACTGAGGACTTTTTTGCAAATTCTTTATTTCATAAATAAAGACGTCACTCTTGCAACACTGTTCATACTCCATAAATACAACTGTGTTACAAATTCCACCTAACAGACTCTCAGTTTTGCAGTCTCTGGAAGATGGAACTGGAGAGCAACAAGAGAGAAGCCACTAGATGCCCTCGTTCCCACAATCAAAGCAAAGGAAGAAGAAAATAGAACATGCTTGCCCTAAAAGGCTGGTGATTCAGCCCAAATGTGAGAATGACGAGTATCTAAGAGATGGCAGATAATTGATGCCACTGCCTTGAAAGCACATTGTGCCAGCTGCCCACTCAGGGATCCTATGGAAAACAGGGTGCCCCTGAAGAGAGGAATGATTGGCATCTGACTTGATGGAGAAGGCTGAACATTAATTCAGTAGGCTGAAAAATTGCTTTATTAAACTATTCTGTATTAAACTAATACTATATTAAATTACATACTAAAAGGATACTAAAAAGATACTATACTGTACAAAGATACATACTAAAGAAAAAGCCATGACTATCTCCAGAGAGGCAGGACACAGCTGTGACCCAATAGGCCAATTAATATAAACAATCATCACCAGAATCCAATTACCAAATCTCTTCAGGCAAACAATCTTCCTAACACATTCCACATGTGCAAAAACAACAGGCGCAGAGAATAGAGATAAGAATTGTTTTCTTTTTCTCTGAGGTTCCTCTCTGCGATTCCCAGGAAATATCCTTGGGAAGCTGTGCCTGCCTGCTCTCCAAGGAGAGAGCTGTGGCTACAGGATGCTGTGATCTGGGGGAAGCTGTAGCAGGGGGAGCACCCCCAGAGGCTGCTCCCATTCTGTACTGGCAGTGACTGTCCCTCCCAGTGCCACCCTCAGGAGGGGATTCAGGCATATCCAAACAACTCCAAAGGAAGCCTTTTCCCTTCTGCTGATGACAGTGACAGCTGAGAGGGCTGGGCCTCCTCTTCATGAAGTTCACCAGTCTTCAACTCCTGCCTGTGCATCTACCTTGTGGAAAACCTCATGTCTGCATGTCCTGGCTGTGCCTGCACAAAACCCACCAGGTGTGCACCAGCATGAGTTCCATGCTGCACCTGCAGACATGGAAAATTGCTTTATGTTCTAAATCAAATAAGCAAACTGAAATACTGGAGTATGCTCAGATTCTTTTAGCAGAAGGGAGAATGTGTGAAATCAGTTATTTCAACTGGAATTTAACAGTTTTCCATCTAGGAGTAAGACTGCTCTGAAATAGCTATGACAGAAGTTAATCAGTTACTAGCTGTGATCACTTTGTGGCAGCTACTTAGCCTCAAAAACTAAGACCTGTCACTGTCCCTGGAGGGATTTAACAGACATATAGATGTGGCACTTGGGGACACAGATTAGTGGTGGCCTTGGCAGTGCTGGGGGAATGGTTTGACTTGATGGTCATAGAAATTTTTCCTTTCTTAACAATTCTATGATTCTATGTTTTCAAAACTGGGAATCAGGCCCTTCTCCCTGTTGCTTCACCAAACTTGGTTAATAGCTAAGAAAGTCAATAAAAAATAATGCCAAAATTAGGCTTGTTTTCAGGGTCTGTCCTGTTCAGATAAATTTTACATATATATCATTGCTTTCATTTTTTATCTAATAAAGATAATTTCAAATGTGCAATGAAACTGTATGAGAAAAAGTAACCCAAAACTCCTCAAAAAAGACAAAAATGAGAATTTGGAAGACAGTTCCAGGAACAGGTCTGACAGTTGATAATTTCTCTTGTAAGCTCTAAATGGGTGAAACCTCTTATGACATTACTAGATCTCTTTGGAACCACAGAGGAATAATTTTATGACAAATTAGGCACATTTAAATGCAGCAAAATGTCTATAGTTATACACAATCCCCATTTCTGTGCATTCTGATATATTAACAGTGACATTTACCAGAGAAATATTTCACAACCCTTTTTTATTGTGCTCATTTTTCAACAAGTTTGGAAGCTGGATAAATCATGGAAAGGTTCTGTGTGATTTGATTATCAGACTGGTGCTGCAGACACACTGAACAGCACACAGCACAAAGAAATGGGAGGTGATTCCCCTTCCCACAAACAACACAGGAGCTGCATTTAGCAGTAAATGAAGGAAGTCAGTCTTAACATTTTCAAACTGCCTGGATAAGAAATAGCACCATGTGTGAATTTCATGAAGTGCAATGTGGCTGTCAAGAGTTAATAAGAGCTGACAGTGTATTTACCTTACCAATCCAGGCACCTTTTCAGTCCTCACCTCCCTGTTTTCCTGCACATGATGGACCTGTGATCCCTCCAGCAGGGTGAGAAACAGATTCCAGATATCACCAGGTACAAGGTAAGGCATCTTTGCCATGCCAGCTGCCTCTCTGCTTTTGGTGCTTATGACAGCTCTGTGCTGACACCACTAAACTCACACAGGTGTTTTCTGCTGGAGGCACTACACAGCTGACACCAATAAGATGTTAAATAAAAATTTTTCCTTCAGTTTCAAATCTATTAATATTTACACACTGTACCTTCTACCGTCATCACAGATAGCCTAAAATCCAGACTGTCTGGACCCTGTGCAGAATTGCATCTTATATAAGTGTTTGCAATCAAAATATCCTAGTCCAGGCCAGCAGATGCTTTAATTGCCCCTCAGCACCAGACGAGATAATTTCCTGGACTTTTATAAAGTTATATTTTGAGGCTTTCTCCCCTGACATCTCAGATGCACTTTCTGGAAGTGTGGCAAAATATTTAAATAAAAGGGTGCTCTGTTTGCTGTATTTTGCAGCCAGGCAAGACTTGCTTCCCAAAACTAGTGTACTCAGTTCCAACCCTGAGCAGCAGCAGCCATGAACTCCCTGACAGAGGCAGTCAGCTTTGCTGAGAGCACATTCCAAAGCAGTGGATGTGGAGCAGTGCACCCCAAACATTTGCAGATGCAGGCACTCTGATGTGGCTGCAAAGACTGAAATGACCTGGCCAAATGACCCCCTTTTCTGCTTGGCTCCCCCTGAAGGTGCAGAAATATCCCTGCAGCAACGAGCTGTGGGTTCAGCCAGAGACACATTTACAAAGCACCAGATTAGGCTCTGTACACACCAAGAGAATAAAAATGGCCCATTGAAAGTGGAGCTTTACAAGCTAATTTAATAGGTTATTTTTGTTCCTACCTTCCTCAGGAACCTGAGGAATTTGATGTAGAACAGTTAGTTTAACTTTGGAGAATTCACAGATAACATTACTTGACAGGTATTATACCAATTTCCTAATCCATTCCCACTATTCCTCTGCACAGTCCTCAGAAGGAATGAAATAAAGCAGGATTATTACTTAAGGCTTAATACTGCTTAATATATCTTTTGACATGCTTAATATATCTGGGACATGTAAATCACTATAAATTTCCTTCCAAAGTTAAATGAGATACACTGAAATGAAGAAAAATGGAAATAGTAAAAATGTTCTGATATCAATTGACAATTTATGCATAATAGTGCAGGATTTTGTTGTTGACCATTCTAAGAGATAGCTCTAAATAAGGAACCTATGAAATCGAAAACTTCTTTACCTGTGTAAATATTCACCTTTTCTGAGTGCACTTGTCTCAATATTTTATTCACAAAACTCCTCCTGTAATTTTCTTTTGAATTAACAGTCCTTGAAGATATTTACTTTGAATTTCCACTCTTGCAATGGAGATGATAAGAAAAATGAGCAGCTACAAAATAAACTGTTCACTGCTGGTCAGGCTCCTTGCTCATGGTTGTAATGAAACTGCAGTTTTTGCAACAGAACTGCAGAGGTTACTGTGTCTCAGAAAGAGACCTAGAGGGACCCTAAGGAGCTGTCTCTGAACTAAATCCACGAGAGCACAAAAATGTTATTCAATCAGAAGCACAACATTTTTCTTAGTGAAGATTTGAATGCAGCCAAAAGTTTGGCCTTGAAGGGTTAAAGCACAGTGTTATTTCAGCAACTGAACAGTAAAAATCTGTGTATGGCTCTAAAATCAAGGAAGGAAGAGAGAGAATAAGATCAAAGAATGAAATAGTGACTGCTTTAATAATAACTTTGGTCAGTAATTTACATAAGTGGCTTTTACACCTTATCATCTGACCATAACTTGGGGTCTTTGGTATCTTGGTTGATACCAACAACTGATCACTGAACTTTAGGATCATTTTGGTGTTGCTGCTCTCTTTTCATCCTGACCCCACCTTAGCATTTAAAGGAAGCAATGGGGCTCCACTGAAACTCATGATAGCATTTATTTTCTGGAGAATTGATGACATTTTACTGCCCAAGATTTTTATGACACCTAGGTTATATTGCTTCTGTGCCTGCTTTTTATAGCTTTCTCCTCTAGCAAGAACTTGCGGTGCAGATGTGTAAGAAATGTTTCCAAAGAATCACAAAGAGAGGAATGTGGAAGTGTAAAATCCTGACTCTGACTTACTTTAATCTCATATCTCATCAGGGGAATGTGTATTGTGTACAAGTAACAAATCCTCGCTCTCTTACAAATCAACATTTGGTGAAGCAAAAATTCATCAGTTCTCTCATATTTAGAGTTTTATAAGCTACTCATTGGGTCTACTCTCAGGAAGGCCATCTTTTAACTGTTGCAAGATTGGTTTTGATTACTGTACCACTGAAAAATATATGTATGAAGTCATTCCAAAATAAGAGGTCAAAATATTTGACCAAAACGATTCATGTAAAGTTGTTTTATTACCTCTTTCTTACCATTTTCTCTGACACAAAGGCTGTTGAACATTACTGGGCAGCCTGGCCTCGGTCACTTTTTGAAAAAGCTGCCAGAAGCAACTTTCATGTCATTGTTCATTAACACTGATCACATTAGCAAGGATTTATTGGCAACTGCTGGTAATAAAATACATTTTAAATGCTTTGGGTGTAGAGTCTGCTGTGCCTAACCATGCTGGCATTGCTCACTTTTCAAAAGTGTTGCATGATTTACCACTTAGCCCAGGCACTCTTGTTTGATTAAATCCCTCTTTCCTTGCTGCTGGGAAGCAGAATTGGCAGCAACAAAGCATCTTTAATATTCTGTGTAGCACACCTCTAGAGGTCTTTGAATACATAAGTTCAAATTTTGGTTTAAAAGCTCCCTAAATTTGATTTTACTTGGCTGCAAAGAGGTAACATGAAATGAGCAAGTAAAATATTACAGCTGATGCAGAAAAAAATTTAAATTTCCACCTACTAAAGCACTTCAGTCTAAGGTGAAGCTCACTTGTGAGTCACTGGAGCATTCCCACCTTGTTTCTGTAGAGCTGCCCGATTAATGAGTCTGTCACAGGTAACCCTGGGGCTATGGGACACAGCAGCTGGGAAGTGACATAAAGTCACTTTAAATAGAGCTCTGTACACCTGACACATAATTAACATTTTTGGACAGTGCAAACAGTTCATGATGTGAAGGACAACCTGGTTACAGGCCTAGGAAAAGCCATTCCATTTCTTTCAGAAGGAATCAAATCTGAGTAACATCTGCTTATTAACGATTAGCAGTTCCAGTGCTTCTATTGGTTTGTCTGAGCTTTGATGGTGTCTCCAGTAAATGGAAGCACTTTGGACCAGATTGTTTAAGTGTTCACTGGACTGCATGCACTCCAACACCTTCCTGAGGATAGCTGTGCAAGCAGTGAGATTTTGGTATTTTCCAAGACTAGGAAGGGAAAAAGAAAAGCTTTGGTCATTAAAATGACAGATTTCCCAAGCAGGCAGTTAGAACAATGAAAAGCAAGGCACATTTCATAACAACCCATATGCAAACAAAACACTTTGTCTCAAAAATTGGTGACTACTGAAACCAATGTGTGGACATTTTTTCCCAACTGGAGTGCAAGGAGAGCAACACCACTGACCTTAAGAAACTTGGAGGTGGAGCAGGGTTGTTAGCAGGAACATACCAGTAAAATGCTGCTGAGGAGCTGAAGTCTTATCTCACATTTCCCCCACCTTATATTATCTCCAGGATTGTGGTTATACAATAGTCAGACCTAGGCTACTGATTGCATTTTTTCCAGATTAACACTCTCTTGAGAACTTAGAATGAATCACAGAATGGTTTGGGTTGGAAGGGACCTTAAAGATCATCTTGTTCCACACCCCTGCCATGGGCAGGGACACCTTCCACTGTCCCAGGGTGCTCTAAGTCCTGTCCAACCTGGCCTTGGGCAGTTCTAGGGATCCAGGGACAGCCACAGCTTCTCTGGGCACCCTGTGCCAGGGCCTCACCACTCTCACAGGGAAAAAAATTATTCCTGAAACTTCACAAGTTTCTGGAAAATATGGTTATTTTATTTTTCTGCTACAATTTCTTCCTTTCCTTATGACGTTTCCCGATTAGTTTTCCTATGGTTTTTGTAATAATATTCGTAAGGAAGCACTTGATAAGGACTTCTCTGTTTGTCTTATTTAATTAATTTGAGAATTTGGGATTTGCTCTGAAGAATAAATGAGTATTTTAAACTAACCAGAGTGGAACTTCAGTAGTTACACACAGTAGAATTCAGAGATACTTGCCCAGACATTGGCTGGAAAACAAATCATGACCTTACTTCTTCAAGCACTTAAAATATTGGAATTTTTCTAACTGGTTTGCTTTTGAAACGAGGAAGAAGCAATAATTCAACAACTGTCCTCTTGCCTCTGTCAGTCTGAGCAGATTGTTTAGGACCAGGCAGTTGTGTGACCCTTTGCAATGACAATGCAGAAGCAGTGTCAGACAGTTTCTTTGCCACAGCTTCTAACACAGCTCTAACACACCTGGCTGCAGAGCTCTCCCTTCCCCACTGTGACTTTGCTGTGGTGACAAAATACCACCAGGACACAGCCAGTTGGATTCCATAAGATTTCTTCGCTGCCTACTCTGCCAACACTTTGACAAGCTGGGACAGGAAAAAAGGCCATGTCTTGGATGGATGGATATAATTTCTTCTTCAAATGTCATTATGGTTCATTTCCTTCTGCTGTAACCGTGTGGTGTGGTGACAGGTGAAGTGACAACAGGGCAAAATTGGAAGACTGCAAGAGGAAGTGGCTTTTAAATCTTTTCAAATAGTCACAATTTCATAGGGCTCAGCCTCTAAGACAGACTGGGTGAGGAAGCAGAAGACTGTGGCTGCTTCATAAAAGAAAAAATAAAATATTTAAGAGATCTTAGTTTTCTTTCTCTCTTCTCCATTCTTAGCATTATGGGAGGCTTACTCTGGATTTCTGACACCCTCACAATTTGGGATGTTCACATAAGGAATTTCTATTCTCTGTAGCAGGAACTCTGCACTCAGGAAGTTTTCCATGGCTCCAAGGTTACAGCAACCTTTGCAGGCTGATTTCTGAGGTGTGTTCTGATCCAGGGTGCACTGCAGAAGTACCATCACAAACCAGTTTAAGGGGATGCTGGTAATGTGATTAAGGGACAGTAAGTGGGTGGCTGTTACATTGATTTTTCTTCAACCATTTCAATTTCAAGGAACACATGAAAGAGAATGCTAATTTTGTTGTTGCTGTCGTTTACTTTTATAACTCCCTGTACTACATAAACTCAAAGGAATGAAAATGTGCAGTAGACTTTTCTTATGCTCAACTCTATCAAATCCCAGAGGATGTTTAAAAGAAGACTTCAAAAATTGCAGGGGGGGGTATCTGTTGTTTCTCAACTATTTCTTCATCTCATATGCTCAGAGACATAACCTGATGTGATTTTGTGATGCATTTCAATTGGGGAACTCTCACTCATCAGGATTTATCGTTGCAGCTCAGTTGTTACCTGTGCCTCCTCAGGAAGACTGTAATATTTTTCATGGCAAGTGGATTGCCTGGGATAAATACCTGACTCTTAGTTTGTTGGCAGGGAAGGTCAATAACAACCTTTATAGAATCTTTCCATAAAAGGTGACAATAAATAACAGTTTAACCTCTAATCTATATTAACAGACTACCTTTATTTATTGTTTGACTTGTGCAGAGACAGAGATAGGTAATCCAAAAGGAGCAGCCACAATAGCAGGTAATGACCTTCTTTTACAAGAATGAGCAAAACCCATTTCACTTCAGCATCATGCACGCGGCTATTTTGCAAAGAAACACTGTGTGTTAGTTGTTGAAACTTTTTCATGCATTCCCCGAAACAAACTACACTATTCTGAATATTTTCTCCTCTGTGCAGTAAATAAAGTCTTTCGTGTTGACAATGCTAATATTATATTTTAAAATATATTTGCATTTGTGTTTTTTGTCATTTTTATTGCATTTTATAAATCTCAGAGCAAAGACCCACTAAGCTCACTGAGAAAGCCTCGTTTCTTGGGATAGCATCATGCAGGGACACAGGTGATCAGGTGGGATTTCAGTGGGGGGTACTGGCTGGGTCTGTGGGGACCTTATTTCAACCAGAAGCGTGGGTAGGAGTTCAGAGTACAAGTCAGGAAGGTTAATTTTGAGCGGCTTTTAAAATGGAATGATTTCACATGAGTGATTTTCAAGGGTAAATATTCATAATGCAAAGTAATCTTAATATATTTTAGTCAAATTAGTGCATTAAACTATTAGATAATTGTGGGAAAGTTGGGAAGGCGGAGCAAGACAATAATTTTATCAGTATTTATAATTCTGGGATATAACAAGTCCACTATGGCATTTGGGGGTAGAATAAGGAATTACTAGTAAACATTATTTTTAAATTATGCACATATTGTGTTCTACCTAATAAATATTTTCTAATGTATGGAAAAATACATATAATTAAGTTGTTTTTACTTACATTTATGTTTCAGTAATGCACAAGACAAATAATTGGAAAATGCTCTTCAGCCTTAAATCACGTACCTGGAAATAAGAAGGTAATTTTTAGTTACAGGAAAATATCTGCTTGCTATTTAATTTGTCCTTAAATTACATCCTCTTGGTTTAAGAACTCCTTAAAAGATTATTCAATTCATTTTTCAGTCTCTTTTTTCACTAAGTGAAAGAATTGATTTCTAGATGATTTTTAAAGATTTTTTTCCTCCTCTTCCTACTTTATGAAGCCGTTTGTAACATCAAACGGCAAAAAACTCTCACATGAAGAAACTGAGGTGGCAGGTGAAGGATTATTAGAGTTGTAATTATGTGAGAGAGGTTTTTGAAAACAGAGTGTAACTGGATGTAAATTCTGGGACAGTTTTCTTCGTCTTACTGTAGGAAATAAGAAAAGGAAGCCACAACAGTTCTGAGAACAGAAGATTTTAATTTGTTTTTCAATTACTGAAGGTTTTGATACCAGTAAATGTACAGAGCATGTTTTTTTGACTTATTCTGATTAATAAGAATTGCAACAGACCTGCTCAGTATAGTGGGAAAGGTCAGTGGCAATTTTTGAAAAGAAGGCCTTGGAAACACATTGGCCTTACAAAACAGAGTTATGCAAAACTGCTAGTCTTATTTTCCTCCATTTTTTGCTTTGCACTTCAGCTTTCTGATTCTCCTGTGTTCATTACCTGCAGTATTGTGTGGACCCATTCGAACAAATTCCGTTACTTGGAACAATGAGGTTGAGCATGATTCAAATCCTGAATTAAATGCAAATCTAGCAGCAGAAAAATGGATTTAGTGGTATGACAGGATTTGAAATATAAATATATTGCATTAAATATAAAGTTCAATTAAATAAATGAATATTGTAAGGGCTGCCATTCAAGCTAGCATTGTATCTGTGACTAATTAAACATGTGCACTGTGAGAACAGTGGAGATCACATGCTGGTGCCTTTGGAAGCACACACAATATATATTTTTGCTTAATTTTGGACAAATGGTCAACCTCTGCAAAAGAGAGATGTCCTTTTTTTCAGTCAGCAATGCCGGTTTTGATGCCACAAATATTTAACTTTGTGATTGAAATTGTGAAGTCTTTCTCCAGAACAGATTTACCACAGGACTATTGCATTATTTCTTTGAACTTCAAAACAGAAGAAGAACAGATTTCACATCATATCAGCAGCCAGATAAGTACAATCTTAATTGCAATATCCATGTGGAACAACTTTAAAACTTTATGGCTGTATGGTCCTTTGTGCTAACGTGGATCAGAGTAAAACACAAAGGAGTTGGGCTCCAAACCTGGGGCAATATTCCTACATTTCTGCTTGTTAATGTTGCAATTGCCCCTACAATTCTTAGTTGCATGGGGGAAAAAATGGTGCTGCTATTTTCCTATTCTTTTAATGGGGAAAGGGATTTTTGTTTGTTTTGTTTGCTTTTTGTAAGAAATACTACTTTATACATATACAAGGAAATTCAAATAATTAATTGATGTTTAGAAACACAGAAGACCATTGTGATTTCTTTTCAGTGCAAGCAAATAAATCCCATAGATACAGAAAATGTACTCCTGAGGAAACAAATGGCCCATTTTCATTATGCCAAACAACTTTCTTGACAACTTGACAACATTTGCTGAACAAGATTTTGGCAATAGAATGCTTTAAAAGGCATTTTACAAGGCTATACAATTCAAACTATTTACTCTTAAGTGAAGTATTAGTAGCAACTAGGAAGTAAGGGAAGAGAAGAAAAATGTTTCTTCTGTACGAATCCCTTTGTTTCACTGCTGACAAGGGAAGTGAGTGCAAGCAGGTCGGAATTGCTGGGACTGCACAAAACCAGCACCTTTGCCACAGCCATATGAGAATTGGAGACAAAAATATAATTGCTCAACATTTCCTGAATCATAACAACAGGTCATGGCAGGTCGGAATTGCTGGGACTGCACACAAACAGCACCTGCCTCCCTTTGCCACAGCCATATGAGAATTGGAGACAAAAATATAATTGCTCAACATTTCCTGAATCATAACAACAGGTCATGACTAAATACTGGTCTCCTCTAATTTAAACTCAAGGAGAGCCACATACTTGGATTTAAGTACAAATTCAAACCTTTAGATTTAGCTTGTCTTTCTTCTAAGTAATTCTGTATTTTCTTTAATGCCTCTTCTCAAGTAGAAATAGATAGTGAAATCAAAACTGACTCATGGAGTCCTAGGGAAGGCAAGATTCTGCTTGCAATGCTTTAAAATTTAGTGGAAAACTTCCTAAATATCAGTGACATTTCCAAAAGTGCTGAAGAGTTCTGCTGTGGGATATAAAGGTAACTATCTTGGTTTTAGCTCATCTCTCTTTCAAAGATATTTATCTGAAACTTTGAACAAATTTGCAGCCCCTAAGATAGACAAAATACTGATAACTGTCCAGGATTAAGTAATGCAAAACTAGGCATGATTTTCTTTGAAGGTCATAAAAATTTTAATGTTGCAAATAAATAATATGACCCATTTCTTTATTTGAAATTAATTATAATATTTAATATATTCAGCATACACCACTAGAAAAAGTTATCTGCTCTTTGGATAGATGGGTTCTCTTGTAACACAAAGAAATGCTAATAATGCTGATCCTAAAAAGAAATGGTTTAAAAAATGACACAGTTGAAATTTGAAAATAAATGTGTTCAGGTTTCCACTTATATGCTGCAGTACTTCGAATGATAATATTTAACATATTCAGCATACACCACTAGAAAAGGTTATCTGCTCTTTGGGTAGATGGGGTTCTCTTGTAAGACAAAGAAATGCTAATAATGCTGATCCTAAAAAGAAATGGTTTAAAAAATGACACAGTTGAAATTTGAAAATAAATGTGTTCAGGTTTCCACTTATATGCTGCAGTACTTCCTAATCATGCAACAGTGTCACTTCTGCACACAACAAGCCATCAACTATTTTTATTTTGACCTGAGCCTTCACACAAAGTATTAATTTACTTTGTAGCATAATGGAACCAGGTCTGCTGTCACCACAGAGAGCTGCTGTGCACTGCATCAGAAAGAGAGATGACAGAAATTCCAGCAACAGCAGAATTTAAATGTCTCGCCTGTAATTTTGTTCAGTAGCATCTTTGTGCATCTGACATGTGAAATATGTCTTTAGCTTTTGAGACAACAAATGACATTTGGTTTTGCTAAGAAGGCTTAGCAAGGGAAAGGCACATTCAAAATGTCATTTGTGTTACCACAGAGGTGTCCTCTGAAAATGAGCCTAAATATCTATGGAATATTTTAAAACTTAGAAATTTCTCCAAAAATACCATTAAACAATTCAAGTTTTTTCCATTTTAGAAATGCAGGCAAGTGCTCTCACCTTGTTTTACACATTTATTTCTCTACTATTTTTTACCCAACCCTCCTAATTCAGTGGACTTGGAAAATGCCAAAACATGAACTGATCTCTGAGAGGACAATGAAGAGCACAGCAAAACCTGAGCACATTTCTATCCCATTTCATAGAGTACTAAGTCAAGTGCATTTTGAACTTCCAAAAGTTAAAACGTCCTGTGGCATAGGAGAACTTATTTAAATATCAAAGACCAGTTTTTATGAATTAAAAACATAAACATAGCTGTTTGAAAAGACTAAAAAGTATAATTTTTTCATACATCAATGTGATAATAAGATTTCCTTAAAAACAGATGAACTTCAAATGTCCTTATCATTAGCATGCTGGTATTTTCCAGTACTCATATTTGCTGGCAACCTTTTTGTCCTTCCAGGAGAGAACACTTGTACTTATTTACACAAAATAAAGACAGCTTCACTTTGTAAGTTTAATATTTTGGGCAAGCAGTAATATACCAGTCTGTTAGCCAGTCTTAGCAGGAAATAGTCCTAGTGCTGATCACAATGAGATGACTCGTGGTCTCAGCTCATTTTGAGAAGTTTAGTAAACATGTTATCTCTAGCACAGGGCTGATGTAATGTTTATAAGTTCAATCTGTCCTGTTTTGCCATTGCTGGTGATACTCTTGTTACCAAAACAGCCTAAAAGTGTTTTCTTCATCATAACCTTCTCAAGGTCACATACAGATGATGTTTCATCATGATTAATCTTTGAAACTAATTTTTAAAGAGAAATCCCCCATGCTGTTAAAGCACCTCCCTGAATTTAAAATTTTAGTTCTTCCTATAATAAAGCGTGAACAACTTGATATTACAGAAAGCTTTTAACTCATCATCTGATCTGTAAGTAAAATCCATTTTGCCTGACTAATGAGTATGTCAAATTGTATGGGGGGTATCTATATGACTGCAAATGTTTATTTAACATTATGGTTAGATGAGCATCCATACTTGTTAACATAAGGATCAATACATGTCCTTCAGGACACTTGAGCTAAGGCTGACATAATCACAGAGGAAAAACTTTATGTATAAATTAGAAGGAAAGAGAAAAAACTCTGCAGCCTGAATAACCTGGTTTGTCAAGGTTTGTTAATACTCTTTTACACTCAACACATTTTCCATTTCAAGCTGTCTTTAGAGTGCTTAAGTTGTGACTATGATCCTGTCGCACACACTTTAATTTCTAGGTTTGTATCCTGTGAGTTTAACTGAACTCAGTGTAATCCTGACACTCCAGGCTGCAGTGATTCCATCCCCTCTGTACTGACAAGGGGGTCTCTGCCCATGTGTCACCATCTGGGCCTGACTAGACATGCTGCAATGGAAAATCAACCCAGCTCCTCAGTCCTTAGCTGGCCTGTGTCAGGAGGTATTGTTTGTAGCAGTGTTCCTTTAATCCCTCTTCACCTCAAGGAAGAAGTTATAACTGAATGTGCACATCAGGAAGATCTGATGGATAGGGAAGTACAATTTTTAGTAATTTTCAGAATAAACCAAAACTTTTGAATTTCTCAGCATTATACATGTATAGAATATTTATTATATGGAAGCTCACTACTGCTCTCATGCCTCAGTGCAGCAGGGATGAGTAGGAAGTCATAGAGTAAGTTCTGTCTTAAAGATCTCAGGAACTTCTCTAATTACCTCCATAGACAGAAACTTCCCAAGACAGACTTTCTTGGATTGTGCAAATGTCTTTGTTTTTTTTTTTTTTTTTTCCTACCTTTTGTCTGTGATTAAGGTCCTCAGGAACTTCCACTAGGAAGATGCCCATGACAACTTAAGGGAGAGCATCCAGCACCTGTTATTTGCTACGTACACCATCTTTTATCATTTTTCACAGCTGTTTCAAAAGCTGGGGTTCCAGGTCTATGTCTAAACCAACACAACTTAGCTCTGTGTCTGATATTTGAAAGGGTCAGAGTTGTGCCACTTCAGAAGCACTGAATATGCAGTAAGAGAATGAGAACAAGTAAACAAAATGCTCCATTGCCAAGAAAGAGAAACTGATATGACAACTTGTATAACTTATTATTACTAATTATGCTTATCTAAATATTACTGTACCAGAAAAAAAATCTTATCTTAAACAAAGCCATAGAAACAGTTGCATAAGAAGTTTCAGTAATGCAATACTGGCTGCTTTCAAGCCTACGATGTCTGCAGACATGTCTACCAATTAGATCACCCAAATATGTGACAAGCCCAGATAATGTGCTAAAATCACATTACATTTTACTTCTTTGCAGCACTAGCACTGAAAACTAGAATTTTGCTTTTACAGAGTCACTATATAACATTTCTGCAAAACCAAATTTGTCTCTGTTAAAATCAAATATCTTTTTTTTTTACTCTTATCAAATTCTGTGACAGAAACAACTGGTTACTAGTTAATAATGCAACAATACTGCATATTATTTGATTCTTATTCTGATAGATTTCTCTAGTTTGGATATAAAAATGCAAGCATAGAAAGAGATTTTAGATCCTCACTCTGTAGTACAAGTGTGAATATACAAGTTTTTTATTAAAGTGTACTTTAGTGAGAACTTTTTAAAATAATAACATTTTGCCTCCCATCTTTTTCAGTCTCAGCTCTGGAACAGGAGTGTCCTGACAATGCCCATGTGTCCAGTCTGAACCAGCAGTAAGTGTTGTTACTGAAGGTAATTTCCTGCTTCTTCAGTTTGGTACCAACCCAGACCAACCTTGTTTAGCCTGAAATCAGACAGTGCTGGAGTTCAGGGTCATATGGCTTCAAGCAAAATGAATGGACCAAGTCATTAAGCTGAATGTTTTGTGTAATTGCAGTTTAAAAAGAATCATAATAAGTAAAACAGCTCAGTTTGCAATTGCTGAGTTCACAGCTGCTGCTTTTGTCTATTGATGCATTGTCCTACTGCACACAAAAATTTGAGCTTTCCTGTCTTAAGACTGCAACGCACTGGTTCAGAGAAATAAGGCACGGGGGAGGTTAGAATAGAAGAGCTGAAATGCAGAACACAAATAAACAGATACTCTACAGCTCCTCCTAAACCTGTGCTTAGGCTCACACCAGACACATTTCACTGGGATATCAGCAGATATTGAAATTCAGTGTGCATGAGCAATGTTCCCATTTAATGTTAATTTGTCAAGACAGGAAAACCAGGAACTTTCTATGAATTTCTGAAAACCAATAAAGCTCGTATGAAAAGTGTCTGAATCTCAACAGCACCTCTATGACAGCTTTTGCATGTGAGATGTCTGAGAAAGTTTTCCCTTGGTGTCCACAGAAAATCTGAAAAGCACTGCTCTACACTGCTCCACAGATTGCAGAAAAATTCCAGCTAGAGTACACCTGGCTTATGAAGTCACACATCAACATGTCTGTGTATACATTGCCTCAAAGAAATCCCTGGAGAACTGAGATGCCCCTGAGACATAAATATAGAACAGATACTTTTAAAAATGCCTGTTTGTTACCAGTTGTCATCATGGCCCTAGTTCTGAGAGTCCCCACAGAAATTTTGCTTATTTCTTCATGGAAAGGGCTGTTGAGCCCTGGCAAAGGCTGCCCAGGGAAGTGCTGGAGTCCCCTTTAATGGAGGGATGTAGCAGACACATGGATGTGGCACTTGGGAACATGATTTAGTGGTGGCCTTGCCAGTGCTGGATTAATGGCTGGACTCAGTGATCTTGGAAGTCTTTTCCAACATAAAGTATTCTATGATTCTTTTTATCTATTACTCCTCTCTCTAGTAAACAGACCTTTACTGAGGGAATATACGAGAGCAACATCATGGGAGAGATGGGCAGCAGCTGAACACAATTCTCTAGTCAGTATTTATTTTACTACAATTATGCACCAATATCCTAAGGCACAAGGACACGTGTTAATATTTTCAATTTGCAGGTCTCTAAGAAATTTGGAACAACACAAGTGAAAAGGTGTTTCCAACCTATTGAGCAAAAGTTAAAAGGCAGGAAAGTTGAAGAGTCACATGGCCTTGAGGAATAAGGCAAAGCTACTTTGCATTAGGGAAAGGAAGGAAGTTGAACTCAGTTAAGTTCTTGCCACAAAAAAGAAAAAAATTTTGTTTGTGAAAAATAACAGTGTTGGTCAACAGGATTAATTTTCAAGAAGAAGCTTATGCTTTTTGTCCCAGCAGACCTGCTTTTAAAACTATTTTAAAATGTATTATTCCATACTCAAATACTCAAAATCAAACTCAGTCAAGCTCTTGATCTTAGGTGGGGTTGTTTTTTTTTATTTTTGTTTTGTTTTGTTTTGTTTTGTTTTTTTTGTTTTTTTGGGGGCTTTTCTCTCGCTGAAGGCATTATCAGGTATAGGCTGATCTACAAGGAACAAGCATTTGATAATTTAAAAGTAAAGTAAATGTTCAGCTTTCTATCAGACAATCAATGAAAAAGGGAGCTCTTTTTCACAGTTATAAACACTTCTAGTTCCTTTGTACTTGGATTGTTGCTTATATTTAGTGCTGTTTACTCATTCCATGTGCCTATTTTTATAGAAGGAACACAAGAACACTTGAAAATTTGTATAAGGAAGTACAGAATGCGGGCCCTGGAAATTTTGTATACAAAAAGACAGGCCAAGGAGTATTTATATCTACTCTTGAAAAAAGAAATACATGGGCCATTGTCTATTTTTCAGGAATTTTAGAAGGTACCAGAAAAGGACACTGGTTTTCTTTTTATATGATATTAAGAACACATATTTCTTCTGTATTTAGTAACACTGCTCCCTGCATTGGGGATGGTTTGGAGGTCCATTGGCATTAGCCACTCCATGGACATTTGCTCAGTGAAGTGCAATTCCCAGTTTCCAGTCCAGGGAGACAGGCTGGAGACCCCTTCAGGAGCCCATGATTCCTGTTAGAGCAGCTGGAATGGAAGTTCTCCTGCAAAGGAGCCCTGATTGTGGCATTGCTGTGCCAGGTGCCAGTCATTCCCACCTCAGTGCCAGCCAGGAGCTCTGCCAACCTTGGCACCAGTGGGACAGAAGCTTCACCAGCCACTGGCTCTGGAGCCACTCCTGACTGCACAGCTGGGGATTGAAACAGACACTGAGGACAGGCAGCAAATATTCTAAAACTACATGAAAAAATGGAAACTTTTGCCTCTGCTCCAGGCAGTAGAAGCTCTGTTAAACTTTCCAGCACCAGAAATCACTTCCAGCACACCTCTGCTTCTCTAGGATCCCCTTGGAATAGCACAGGCATGGGGAGCAGAAGGAGAGAGGACAGATGGCTAAAATGTCTTCTCATATTCTGTCAATCCCAGCCTTACAGTGGCACAACACCACAGGAGGCCTAACCAGCTCCTTCTTCTTTTGTTCCAGTCTGTTTGTCTCTGATGAACACACTGTACTTTAAACTGATTTCCAGAACAATGAATAAAAAATGAGCAATTAGGCAAACTACTTCACCTAGCTGTATTCCCACCACTGTCCATCTGGTCTCATGCTAAACAATCCATTTAAGAGGGACTCTTGCACACAGCCACTCCAGTAACTTTCCTTTTTGATGTTACTTCCCTCCCCGACCATCAGAGACAATTTCTGTCATTGTCTCCCTCCTCTGTGCTTATACTTTGCATGTCCTTCACAGCACTTGTTCTAACCACCTGCATCCCTACCTTGCCAACACAGACACATTTAGTTCTCTTAAAGCAAACATTTCAAATGAGACACTGCAGATGGGAGAAATCACGAGGCAGCCAGAGCTCTGCAGCACAGGTTGGATCAGTCACTGTGTACTCACCACTCTGCAGCAGAAGGACCATGACTGTGTCATGCAAGACAGCTGGTCAATACCAGAGCACTGGATTCTTCCCATTCTGCAAATTAAATCTCTGTTCAAATCTAAACAGAACAATGTTTGTAAGAAAGCAATCCTATTTCTACTCCCAGACATTGGCTCTTCTGCACATGACCCTCTAAATATTTTGTGGAGTTAGGGCTGAGTAATTAAGTCATTTGCAAGGACTTGCATGGCAGTTCCTTTTGGAACATTCAAAACATGAAGATGGCTTTGAAATGCTCATGTCTAAGCTGCTTATTTCCATAAGAAATGGATTTTCATTAAAATGTTATTTTCTTTCCAGTAACAGCATAAAATCCCCCAAGAGTGTTACGTACCCTCAAGAGGGCAGCATGGTATTTGAAAATTCACCTTTCGAAGGGAATAATGCCTTGGCATAAGAGCAGGCTGTAATGAGAGCATGGAATTAATGTTGTTATAAACATTAATTATAGAAAAATTAGGCAAAAAAGAAGGCAAGTCTATGGCACGACCATTTGCTCACCTGTCCATTGCTGCTGTTCATGTAGCACCACAGGGATTACAGAAGCAGCTGATGCAGCACTGCAGTTTCCATGCCAGTTCTTGCTTAACCAATCCCAACCGTGAGCAGTCTATTCAAAACTGGTGGCATTGTGTGTAGGGCAAGGAACAGCCAAGCTCTGTGATAATGACATTTGTGTCTGTGACTGGTAACAACTCTGCTCATGCTTTCCAACAGTACAGAAAATTTATGGATTAAAGGAACACTGACTACAAGGTGATTCCATGAGTAACTGAGTATGGTTGATTTTCATAGCACTGCATCATTTTGTCCTTCCATAAAAGTATTGTTTCATCATAGAAGACCATTTTTCCCTCTCTCCTTATATAAAAATTCCAGTATGAATCTATTCTTCACCAATTTATATCCTCTGATTCTTATATCAACATTATCAGTTAGCCCTTACACTGCTTCTGTTTTGTTTAATTAAATGTGCTTCTGTCTTTCATACTATGAAAAAATCTTCCAATTTCTTGACTATTTTAGTAAAAGTTCTCTCTGCCCATTCCCATGTAAATCTTGCCTGAGAAAAGATAATAACTGCATTCCAGGTGAACAATTCCTGTTGCTGTTGTTAACATTTCTTCAAGTATTCTTGAAGTATTTCTATTGGAAGTTCATCATGTCACCACATGTGCTTTTTTGAGCACTGATGCCTTAGGGATGGCAATGGTAGCATGTATTTGGAAGGCTTGGAGAAGGAACAAACTTGGGGGTTAGCTGCAGGTCCAGGTTCAGATTCTGCCATCACTGTGCAGCAGGCCAAGACAAACAAGATTGTATCTCCCATACCTCATTTTAGACTGGTGATAATATCCACCATGCTACTACTAACTGGTACCACAGCTATGAAACTATATGGAAACATAACACCATCCATCTTAACTGGATACTTTTCAATCACTAAAGCAGTGCCTCTGCTGTAATTCCCTCAGTAATGTCCAAGGTCAGCTAAGTGCTTTGATGCTGGTATATCACTGCATAACCCATAGCATGTCATGTATTAGGAGAATTTCTTTACCCAATTGAATCTTCCAAAACAAAATTTCTCTCATTCCAGAAGAATGCTTACTTGAATTATTCCTTAAATTGGTGTGATTAATTTCATTATAATCCTGTGTACTAAGGAGGCATTTCTATAACTACTGCTACTTAACACCCTTCTACCACTCAAATGTAGTACGTTGCAAAATAAAAATTAATTTCTTGCTGATTTTCTGGAGTGGTTTTTTGTTGATATTTTTGGGGTTGTTTCTGAGAAAGCATTTGACCTGAAACACAAAGGACTAGTCCTGTCATCAGTCAAGTGCCCAGTGATTGCACAATGGAATAATCTGCAACATTTTTCATATAGTCAGGATATTATACATGATATCCATCCTAAATGTATCAAATCTTCCCAGATTATTTGTGCTCAGCATGGTGTGTTTTGACCCTGCAGGGAATTTTCTATGGGCTGACCAATAGACCTCGATGGGGGACATTGAGATGGCATCAAACCCCTGCAGTGCTGGCTCAGTAGGAGCTGGACAGGTGCTAAACACCTCCCAGAGAGCAGCACTCTGTGTGCATCCCCATCCCAGGGTGAGCTGGGCTTGCTGCTCTGCCAGCCTGAATCCTGCCACACACAACGTGTTTGTGGTTTGGGGGAGAAAAGCTCAGTGAGGAGCTGACTCCACACTCATTGGCCTTGTGCTCACATCTAGCAATCAATTTTCCCTCTCCCTGAGAACACGAAATAACACCCTGTGAAATGACACAACATCCACAGAATCTGGCATTGCACAGCATCCTAAACAGGGAACATTTTATCCAGTCCTTGGCTGAGGAGCTTGGTGAGGCTGGATACCGATTCCAGCTGTCCTGACACACAGAGAGCTCGAGAAAACAGAATTTGAGCAAGGACTCAAGGTGAAAGACATTCTATCTTGTGCATGTGGTGCAGTTCAGCACTAACAGAGTTAACACAAAGGAAAATGCAATAACAAGTTCCTTTCTCCTGTTCCTTGTTCACCAGACTGTTTGCAGGCTAATTTAATCTCTCCGACTCTATCACTGCTTCTTCTCTAAGTAGGAATTTGTCCTGCTCTCCTAAAGTTTATTAGGGAAAGTTATTGCAAGACTTCTGCATTTCAAATAATAATCCAATTAGATATTCTTTATTTTATAGGGTTTCTATACATTAAATGAGTGATTTGATGAGAAATAAAGCAAATACTAAAAAGCTTTAAGAATGAATCACCTTAGAGCTGAAAAAAGATAAAAGACACATGACTTAAAAAAGGAACAATATTTTCATGACTGACCTACACAAGTGGGCTCCGCAATTACATAAATTCTAGGAATTTATAGGTAGCACTTCTACATGCCTGGATCACTGATTCATTCTGGTACTGTTTAGTGCTCCGGCTTCTTGTAATTTACAGACTGTGCAGATGCAACCTACAGCCTTGTTGACATTTAGCTGACTCCTCTCAGATTCTGATTCAGAGATCAGTTGCCTTGCAGGGAAGGATGAGCACACTCCCATCTATGGATTAGTTCTCACAGCTTTTTTATCTAGTTGAGAAAGGAAAAGAGAAAAAGTGACAGACTGTGACTCTTCAGAATAAATCCCTAACTCAGACCTACAACACTAGAACAGCTCTTCTGATATGAAGGTGGGGAAATTTCATCTGGAAAGGGTTCTTTTTTTAGCTGATCTCTGTGTTTCATTGTCCCATGTACATAGCATTATTCAGTTACACAAAGGAGGTAAAAATTGTGCCATTTGCATATGTGCAGTTAGGTTATGGCAGAGAAAAACCATGAGGGTGGCATTATTCAGTACCAGGCACTGCCATCATTTATCCTGTTGAGAAGCTGCACACCCTGAGCTTGGTCCTACACTCCTCTCCCCGAACTCCTCCTGAGTCAGATTCAGCATGTAACCATTTTTTCATTTTGCCACTTGCCAGGTGGCAAAGCTTAAAACTGTATCCTCTGGAAAGAAATGGCAGAAAGATACAGCTCAGTCATGTTTCCCTCCATCCCCAACACACGTGCTGTAGTGAGGTTACTGTTTCCTGACTGGAGCCAGGCTCAGCCTTCCCAGCTGCAGAACACAAAGCTTCTTCTCCTCAGTGTGTGCTGCCCCTGCACTGGAAGTAGAGCAAAGCCAAGCCAGCCCCTTTTCATGCTTCAATCCAAGTGCCTGGACTCTACATCCATCTGTAGAACCCCAAGTTGTACATGACTGGACTCTTCCCTTTCCTGGCAGTTAGCAGGTTTTACACTCCATTATTTATAATCTTGAGAAAAAGTCAAAGGATCTTCACTGAAAAACATTAAGTAAGCCAGCAACAACAGCAAAAAAAAGTTTTCTACACTGAAGGCAGATATGACTTTCTTTACATATACATATATATATTCTGATCTGAGAGCTCAGCTAAGTAGTTTAGTGGTGCCTACTGACTTCTGTTAAAGTCTTCTTGGTATTATTATTGGATAAAATTAACTCAAACAGAAGGCTTCTATATGATGAAAAAGACCTCAGGCTGGAGTGTGAAAGAGATAATAAATGGTTTTTGCACTCTGTGGTCCAAATACTGAAAGGAACATGTCATCCCAATACACTCCAATTGGGAGAGCACATTGGAAAAGGAGATGGAGAAAAGTAGGATCAGAAAGAAAGATTATAGGGCAATATAATACAGATTAACAAAAATTCTGTAGGAGTCCTGTTTCTTAACATGTGTTAAGATTTCTATCATCACTGATGTTAATAATTGACATGAAGTACAGTGGGAGTTAGATAACAGCAGGAACATTCAGGCCAGGACTAATTTCATTTTCTAGTGGTGTGAGGCACTGGGTAATGGGGAAATGCACAGCCATGTCAGAGATGATCTTACTTCACTGAATTAAACCTCAAGGAATTTTATTCTGTCTAGAAAAAGATTCCTGCTTGTGTCGTGCAACAGGATGTGCTCTTCAGAGAAGTAAAAAGAACAGGAAGTTAATTTTGTGTTCATGAAAGTGAGGAATTAATAGCAAAGCCTTAAGTCAGATATAAGCTGCATGGGTATTGTGCAAGCCTCATCACACAGCACTGCCATCTCACCCCAATTTATGATCTGGAACACAGCAACTTTTACAGCTTTTAGCTGGAACTGCAAGTTGTACCAAAACATACAATGATTTTATAAATACAATGGAAAGAGATAAAAGCTCCAAATTCCTTTTGGTCCTTCACCTAGCTCAAGTGTAAGCTGGACACATTCTGATGACACACTGCACCTTCAGACTCTGCAGATTTCACTGCTGGTGTCTGAGTTCAGGGTTTAAATAGAGTCACTCCATCTTCTCTGAACTCAGAATGTACATGGAGGCCAAGATGAGCTTTCTAGCACAAGCGAGTACAAATAAATTACTAGGATCAACGTGAACATGGGTGATGCCTTGAGAGGCTCCCTAGAACAGAGGCTAGGCAGTGCTAAAGAAATAAAATAGGAATTTATTAAAAAGGCCTTCACAGGATACACCTTGGGCAGTACAAGAGCCTGGCCGTGGCTACACCCAAGATGGACGGTGGGTCACAAGTATTCACCCTTTTGTAAGTTTTGGTCTATTTAAATATTGGGGTTAATTTTCCAATTACAGCTCCAGGTTATGCAGTCCCATCCTCCCAGATTGATCTCCTCAATTCCCTGTTGTTTGCAATTTTTGGGCCTGAAGCTGCAGTGGTGCCCTTGGTTCTGGGGCTGGAAAAGGATTGTTTTGTGTGACCTTGCTGTGAGGAGAACTTGCTAACACTTCATATGAAGTTCAGAGTTATATACTAATGCAGTACAGTATCTGAAAAATATGAAAGCTAAAACTTAAGGCATCATGGGCACAAGCTGTGTGATTGTGTGGCAGGCCATATTTTAATTTTGACCATTGTATCTGATAGGAGTCTTCACAGAATGCCAGAAAATCCCAACCCATGGGGTCAGTGTCCTCTGAGTGCAGCTTTCCAGCCCCCAGCATTCACCACAGAGAGGGAAATCAGGCTTTTGCTTATCTTTACACTGCCAGAGTCCCTGCTTTCTAGATCATACCACCAAAAGCAAGCTCAAACCAGAGGTGAATCTACTTCATGATACAACAATCTGCTATCACTGTTATTTGTCCTGTATGTTCTTATCTCACAGTTTGCAATTAATCACCACCCTGGAAATCAAACACTAAGCTATTTGTACATTCTCTTTGAAAATACATTTCAATTTCCTTTTACTTGAACTGCCCTGTCCTTTGCCACACCTGCTGAGTGCATCAATCTGCACAGCACACTCTGGATATACCTGAGGAGTCTGATGACTCACACGAGACAGACAGAACACAATTTCTACAAAGAGAACACAAGACTGAAAAGTGTGATGCAATTACATACAGAGGGATGTGTGATCATTAGCAAATAACCACATTTGCATGGTGAAGATAGTTACAGTATGTTGTGAGTGAAGACCAGGTTCTGTTCTCAGAAATATAAAGTTCTCTTCAGTGCATGAGCACTTCAGCTACATGAGAACCAATCTGTATTAAACACCAAAATCCTGTGCAGGAAAACTGTAAATTTAATTCTATCTATTTGATATATAGAAACATTTTTAGATGCATGTTAGCTTAGCCTTTGTGAAATCTAGGTTTATTCTGTTCTAAGCTGTTGGAATCTATCTTATTCTCTTCGGAGGGGATTTTGTACCTTGCAGAGAAGACAATTGGGAGAGGCTGATTTTATGGAAACAGCAGAGCACAGGGACTGGTCTCCTATCTAATGTTTATAGTGAAGGTTTCCCTGGTTTCAGCACAGCTCACAGATACAGTGGAAGGTACAGCTTATTTCTCAGTACTGTAATTCAGCTTAAAGTATTGGTTTAAGAATAAATATCTTGGATTCCCAAAGACATCCTTGTCCTAAATCTGTAACCTGCAGGGATGGCTGCCTTACCTCCCTCAGGTTTTGTATCTATTGGTTTTACTCCTGAAATATTTTTGCCACTCAATGAGGTATTTTTACCATGAACATATAATTTTGCAAATATTCAAACAGATGTCTCTGAAGATTGCTAGGCTTCAATGTGTCTGAAGAATAGGAACATTTGTGTTTAGAATAGTCTCTGCTCATTTCTTTAAAATAATCTAATTTCTACATAAAAAATAAACAAGCCTTGAGCAACTGGAAATGCTGAAAGCAATACTCCAATCACTGCTCTTCCTGAGGGTGATTCAATGAAATTCTTGCTACAGATCAAACTCATGTCCAGTCTGAGATCTCTTGGTGTGATCACTCTCAAGTGAAAATAAGGTTAAAAATAAAGTTATCTATTGTATTTTGGTCTTCTTTGTTGTGAGTGAGCTAAAAAAGCACACATTTACAGTCTTATTTTTATGCATTACTTATATTAATTTGGTGTGAAATGCCACTTCTGAATCAATAGCTGGCTGAACTCTGAGTCTGCTGAACCGGTGTTATGAAGGAAGGAAAACGAACTAATACTTTATTCAAAGTTTTCCTGGCAGCTCGTCTGTCCTGATGATTTAACTGCTATTTACACTGAAACCAACATGCAATAAGATTGTAGCCTATGACTCCCAAGGGAGCAGCTATGGAATTTTTGCATTCTGCAAAATGTTATGGGTTGGCAACCTCTCCTGTGTGCTACACAGATCACTTCAATCCCCTGTGTTTATCCTATAAACAAGAAAGTGCTCTACACTGTTGTGCTAAAGAAAACAGCTGAAATCTAAAGCAGCTCAGTCCTGTTTAAGCTGTTCCCAGACACACTCCCTACCACACGGGTTTGTTTTCCATTGATTTGTTAATGAAAGCTGGCAGCAAATGCTACACTTCTACTGAGCATATTAATCATTGAAAGAAAACAGTATTTCTTCAGCTTTGACAATTCCTGTACTCCACATAAATAAGGCCTCCTGCTTCCCTGTTAACCCTGTACATAAAGTAGGATCCCCTAAAGACTTTGGTTTCTTTGCAGTGGTGGATTTCTGCTCTAAGCCTGGATGCCTGCTGTGGAGTCAATTAAGATCTGAAAACATCCTGCTTCAGAATTCCACTTGTGCAAGAAGCACAAACACTGCATGCTCGGAGCTTGGATGCTTTTGAGAAATAAGAATGCAATCCTGGAGCAGCTGCTCATTTTCCCAAAACAGAGTAAGAGCAGCATCAGCTTAACATGACTGATTCCTGTCATTTACAGCTACCTCCAGCACTTACAGTGTGTGCTGACTGCCTGTAAGGCACCAGGGAATTCCTCATGCCACAAATGCCCTTCATAGGCTCTAGCACAGTCATTTTTCATCTTGTTGTAGGGTAACATGAGAGCAGAGCCTACCAGAGACAGAATTCGCCCTCAAACAGGACTTTTCTTCTCCTCATCCCTAGTTCATGGGTTTTGTTACTAATGGTTCTCTTGAGGCAACTTTCTCCCTTGAGAACAAGCTACCCTGCACACACTGCCCTGAGAGAAACTGCTTACAGCTCAATATTGTAAGCAGTACAATACAGCTTTCAGCTGGACCTGACAGCTCCAGAAATTTCATTTCTTTGCAGTACTAATTTGTGCCATGCAGCACATGGCGCTCTACTTGTGGGCACCTCTCCAGAAGGGAGGATGGCACTGTTTCAGTGAGGCAATGGGTCTTAATCCAGCATTAATAAATCATCTAGCCTCTGCAGCAAAGCTGCAGTATTGCACATGATAACCACAACACTTATACTGTCATATCCCCACATTAAAGGATTTGAACAGGTTTCCAAGCACAAAGAGGAAATCAGAGAAATGCAGTTCATGCACCTGTGGAGGCACCAATCCAAGGCTGAGGGAGTAATCAAGTACAGGCTATTTAAAAACCACTTCACTGATCAAATAACCCACTATTCACATATAGTTACTTTATCTCCTGCAATGGAAAAAATCCCTGAGGTCGATTAAATGCAGAGAAGACATCGATGATGACTGTAATCATCCTCTTATTTCTATTATTTACACTCCAGCTTACACAGAAGGATGTACCTGCCTGGTGACCAAATCAATTGTGCTGCAGAATTATGGACAATTATTGTTAATAGTTGAGCATAACAAAAGAGGGGAAAGGCAGTCCTTGGCAGGGGGTTTGCACATCCTAGCCTACAAACAACAAAGTACCACCAAAATCTCTATGATACAGAATATTTTAGTGTCTTGAATCAGGTATAACTTCTTCTTTTGCTCCTCTAAGCCTCACTTTCAAATTGCTCCCTTAAATCAGTCCTAGGAGAAATCATTTGATTGCATGTCTTCATTAGTCTCTGGAATGAATTTAATGCAAATTATAATAATAACAGGTAAATGAGTTTTACTCTGGTCTAGTTGGGAGCAGTTTTATTCACATTTATTCACATCTTTGCCCACTCAAGTAAATAGCAGAGACTATCCTGGGCTGCAAAAGGGCAGTGGGCTGTCCCAGAACAGCACAGGACAGAGCACTGCCAGCAGGAACATTGCAGTTCCTACAGCACCTCCAGCAGGCACAAATTTCAGTTCCTCAGTTTAGATACCTTGGCAATAGAGTTCCTGACAGAAGGAAAATGCAGTGCTTGTTAATTTGTGCTTGGCCTATGTCTCTCCAGCAGACATTGCATTTTTCAGCTTGAAACTGGAGTTTCCTAGTAAGAACTAGACAAATGCAGTTTGGTGTTTCTCTGAATTTGTGTGCAATCTCCAAGTTCATTATTCTTCAAGTTATCTTTTAGTTTTCCTCTGTCCTGCAGGTTCACCCTAAAGGTGTAAGTTTATTATGAAATGTATTTATAATATGGAAGATAGTGACAGTTGAAGCCTTTAGAATAAGAATTATTTCATTTTATTTCTCCTTTTCACATGAAGGTTTCATGACTTGTGTGACTGCAAAGAAGAATCCCAGATAAATATTGCCATAATACTGATTCTCTTTCTTTTTAGTTCCTGTGGTCACTAGCACAAGAAAATAGTAAGAAAAGCTATAAATTAATTCCTTAACAATATTTAAACTTATTTTGCCTCATTTCCCACAGAAACCAAGCTGTTCATGGTTTACTGTACTAAAGAAATTCCTTCAAATCAGATAACCAAAAAATCTGTTATTATTTGCCTAAATTGTTACCTAAAAAGCTCAACTATGCTAGTGGAAAAGGATTAAGAATAACATTTTTTTGAAGCAATAGACTGTTTTCTCACCTAAATAGATACAAACTGTTGACAGAGAAGAAACAGCAGACTACAAAGAAAGAAGATGAAATGGAAAAAGGAAAATAAGATGATCTGTAATGTATTTAATGACCGACCACGACACATGTTTGTGAGCCTGTGAGCACAGAAGATACATTTTACACACGGGGAACAAATAAATCCATTCTTGCCAACAGAATTAATCCTCAGTCTTTACTTCTGTAATATCACTCTTCGATGTTGCCTCAACAGTAACACCCAACTTCTGAGTGACATTTAGAAGAAATAGTGCCTTGAACCTTCTGTACCATAACCCCGAGAAAACAAAACATTTCTCAATTTGCAATTAGAACATACATCAGAATTATTTTTTATGCATAGGATGATACCAAAGGCCTGAATTTCTGCTATTTGCACCCGCAGAACCACACATTCTCACTTTTCCTGAGCCTTTCCCCAAACATGGATGCTGGCATGGACTTCAGAGGCTGCCTGTGTGCAGATGGGTTAAGAGCAATGACTCAGCCTTTCTGCTTTAACTCAAAAAGAAACAAACTTGTAAAAACAGTGATTTTTAGTGTATCAGACAAGGTTATCCAAATAGAACACAATAGCTCTGTGATATCACCAAAGCCAATGACACCTAAATAACCAGATAGAGAGGTGCGATCTGTTCTTTGCCAGTTACTCGTTAACCAATTTTCATTAATCATAAAAAATGTTTTTACACGATTCTTGATTCTATAACTGCAATCTCCCAGTCAGTGTTTTGCTCAGGTGGCCTTGGTCCAGCTACTATCCCTTTTTTTCTTGCTAAGATATTTTGCAATAGCAACTGATGAGTTGGAAGTTCCAGCTTGGTTTACAGATGAAATCTCTTGCAGTATAATCTCGATGTTTCTGGAGCTTTTTAAACTTTACAAGAAAATTTTTCATTTACCAATTAAGAAATCAAAATGTCTTTTATATATTTTTCATCAGAATATTTCAGCAGTTCTTTACCTGGGGGATTATATTTCATAATACTCTCTGGGGCAAATATAAAATGAAAACAAATGTAAAACTAATTAAATGTCTTTCATTTGTTACAAGGACTGAAAAACAAAACTGAACAAAACCAAAAATCAATTTCTGCACAAAGCTGTTTCCCTACTTTTCAGACCTAATTCAAAGTAATTTACATCACAGCCAGAATAAACTGAAAAAATATTAATATTAAAAATGCAGGAATAAAACCTCATTGATTTGATGTTAATCCTGTGACTGCAGTACCATTGCATCTGTAGCCAGCATTCCAATTCTGTGCTAGGTTTCATTCCTTGCAGTCACATGATGTTGTTCAGAGAAGAACCTGACTTATTAATGTAATTGACTTGTATCAATCACTAATGACCTTGCGTTAACACTGTTAATGAAATTGCAGTTGTGTGGTGATTTAAATAACACTGTGAGGCACAGCTTTCCTTAGAGTTATTAAGAAAACTGCACTACCAGCTCAACTGTACTCCTCAAACCCAATACCTGAAGTGCAAAAGCCATGATCTTTCCCCCTAAAAACTCCTCTTTGTCAAAAGCAGGAATGCCAGAAGCTTAGACTCCAAGTTGCTTAAATATCTTTTCTTTGGTGACCACAGCTTTCTGCTGGCTGCTCTTAACCTTGCAGATAGGCACAGATAACACGATCCTTATCTGTCAGGCAGGAGGTCCGGCAAGCTGCTTTGCAGACTCAAAAACAAGCAGTCCTCCGTGGATTGGCCAGCAGGACACTGGGGAGCACAAAGCTGGCTTGGGCCCTTCCTGTGTCCCAGTATATCAAGGTTTAAGCTCCATTGACTCCAGTATAGTGGCTTTAATCAAGATTTTTCATGCCTCAGAGAACAGTACAGCTGCTAAAGCTTCTTTAATAAGGGGTTTTATAGCTGGGGAAGCTGAACAGGAATTAGCTGAAAAAAGATGACTTACTTGTGGCCTTATTAAGCAGCAATTTATTATAAGTCAGGCTGCAACATTGTTTTATTCTAACATGAAAGAGGAATGCTGGTGAAGTGATTTAGTCAAGTCCTTGATTCAGTTCCTGTAATTTCCTGCATCTTCTCTTGCAGTATCCTTCAAATTCAGGAAGTCCAATGCACCGTGCTAAGTCTCAGGAGAAAGTCCTACATTTCCCATTTCCCATCAGGTCAAGCAGATGCAGCCATCTTCCCAGGACTCAGTAGCAATATGGCCTTTATAAAGCTTACCTTTAGATTTCATAGTTTTTTCTATCTGAATGAAATGAATTTCTTATTACCTTATTGAGCCCACATTGGCAATGTTAACAGAGTATCCTGATGAAGAAAGCACTGATATAAGGCAGGTCTAGTAAAATGGACACATCTTGGAATTTCAGTGAAATGGACTGGAGATTCTTCAACAGAATATATTTTACCTTTGCAGACCAGGATTATTGTAGTAGATAAAAAAAAAAAAAAAAATTCCCTTACTGAAAATCAGTTTATCCATTTCTAAGTGGCACATGTCTGGTCTTACCATAATTCTCACAGGAATAGTCCCACATGATCAACATTGAGGTAACACTGAGATATGGGGAATGGGATGGCCCCATGGGCAACTGCTCAAGCAAATAACCCTGCTGTTCCTCCCACTAGCCAGGACAAGAAGAAGCCCCTGCTGAAGCAGAACAGAGGATTTTTTCCAGAATGGGACATTTTCACTCAGTGGTGGATGGGACAAGATTATGCAGAGGAGGCACATCCATGTGTTAAATCTTGAGGTGTCTGGCTCCTTATGGAGAAGGACTGCCAAACATTTATTTTGTTAGCTTAAAGCAGCTTGATGTTCTAAGCTTTTGACCTTTGGGATTAGGCCCCTACCAGAGGCACGCTGCAGAACACCAGCAAAGTATTATCCCCTTTTTGCCTTCCCTTTCCTACTTTCCCCCACAAAGACAGATCAGGGATCAAGCTAAAGAGATTATTTCCTGCTGGCACCCAGAGCAAGGTAACAAATCCAACTACTGTACAGCAAATGTGTGCTCTGAAGACTCAGTAGTCTGGAATTGAGGAACTATGAAGAGGAGTTAGAATGTGTTGAATATACATGGTAACCTACATTTCCACCTGCCTCCTGTCTCAACTCTGAAAGGCTGCTGCTTATCTTCTCTCCACTGACCTCACTGAGGAGAAGGGATCCTGTGAAATGCATGGAAGTGCAAGACCACGTGCCATTCAGCAGAATCTCAGCATTAGGACCTGGAAGTTATTCACATCTCCTTTTTTCCAAGGCAGGATATCTCCTCATGCACCATAGCCACTCTTACTATTTTCTTAGTAATTGCCTCAAAGCTTCCATTCAGGCCATAAAGTTAAAAATCTCACAAAATCTGCCTATAATGAAAGTATATAAATCTTTCACTTGCAAACTTCTCATTAAGACTATTCCCACTGTTAGCAGAATCTACTGTTGGTGAATACTGGGTCAAAAAGCTAATTCCCTTGCAGTCCTTTTACTGTCTCCTTAATGATTACTGAGAGTCCGGAAATGAGAGCAAAAGTATTTAATTCTTTATTCAACATGAAATTGTCTTGATTTATACTCTTGAAAAATTAATAAAATGCCTCTGAGACAGACTATCTCTGCTTCCAGGCTTGCACAAAGTATCTGCTTTATCTGCTGAGCTGTGCAGAACTGTAATAGAGAATAATACTTCTGCTTTCAGTGCTGCATTTACTGTAAATTTCCATTCTTCCCGGAAGGTTCTGACAGACATATTTAGCATCTCAGATCAGACTTCAAGAGGAGAACTTAGTTATTATTTGTTCCACTAATACTTTTGAATAAAGACCTAGTAGTTGAATTTGGTGCAGAGATGGGACCTTTGCAGGAGGCTGGAAAAACCAAGCCCTCCTGAGCTCACGATAAAGGCACCACTCAGACGTTCCTTCTGTACCAGGGTTCCTCTTTCCACAAATCACAGCACCATCCCATGCAGACAACAGGATTTACATTCCCGTACAAAGCTTAGTTGGGTGTTGTCAGATTTACCCAATTCTGCCTGACAAACAGCATCCCAGTTATCCCATACTTTGTTACCTTCCACATATATTTAATTAAAACTAGCCCAACATCTTGGTTATTCTTGGTGATGATGGCACAGACTTCACCAACAGTCACAGACTAAATGGCACCATGAATAGGATCCTTCACAAGGGTCTCAGGGAGGGAAAAAGTAGAATGTGCTATTTTCAGGCTTTAAAACTTTATGTATACTTTCTTGGCAAACCACTCTTTTATTGCCCTGCTGTATCTTGTTTCCTTATGATCTTACTTTTCTCTCCTGTGAAACTCTAGTCTGTCCTACCAAAGAGAAACATTGCCAAAACACATCCACACAGTTTAGGAAGGATATTTACATCCAAGGTAATAAGAACAAAACTGTGGAAAGTCACCATGTTTCTAATGTTAAAAACATTGAGGAAGATTAAAGGTGTGCTCTTGGAGATGGGAGCTGCTGTTCAAATGTTCCAGTCCTATATTATTGATAATTGTTTTCAGCTTCAGATACCATCCTTGTTTGCTGACTTTCAAATAACCACTGAAGAAGTTAATCAGCAGCCAGAACAAAACAGCTTCCAGAAGGCAGTGACAGTGAAAAGGAAGTCGAGCACAATTGCTTTAAACTCCTTTTATCCCCTTACCTTTATAAAGCCTTAGCCCTTAAAGCTGGAAATGCTCTTTGCTACTCTGTCATGACACGGCTGTACTGATGAGTTAGAATTTTCATGCACAAAAAATGCTAAACAGAACCAAAATAAGAACAATTGGAAAGCAGTTAATGAGCAATGAACTTCTCTTACTTTACTACAAAACTCTTGAAAAGCTGTCCTTCCACTTGCCCATAAATCCAGATGCACACACAGGCACAATGCACACACAAGTTTAGACTGTTTGCATGTTTACAGATCAGTTCAATCCAGCACAATCTTTATCAGTGATATGATGAAACGTCTATGTAGACTTGCCTGTAACACACTTGAGAAGTAGCTGAAATAGGGTTCTGGTTGCCAGCAGGCTTATCTTTCATCTTTTACCTCTGACCAACACAGCAGAGAGTCTATTACCTGCATATTACCTGGATCTTTTAAGTGTGATTTTGGGCAGCAAAGATATAAAGCAAATTCTTCTGTCTTTTTCATTCCTCTGAAATAAACCCACTCTCTCCTTGGAGCTTATCTGAAAGCTTGAAATTGAACTAATGAACATCTCAGGAGAAAACACAAACTGGACAATAAAATGCATATACAAAAGGCTCTGAGCATCCTCACCCCAATGCATAATTCAAAGAAGTTGAAATGAAAAATTGTTAAAACTCTTCCCCACTTACCTGCACTAAGAAATGTCAACAGACCATGCAACTTTGTTCCAGGTGCACCATCAGATGAGCAAATGTTTCTCTTCCTCTGAGAAGAAGGGATTTCAGAGAAGGCCCCTTGGCAGCACTCAGGGCACCTCAGCTTCCAAGGCCTTCATGTATCAGGAAGGTTTCACAACATGTAGTGATCTCTAAAGAGAAAACGACAAAATATTTAATGAGTGCAATGCCTCATAGCACTTCATTTCCCAATTTGTATTCCATCTCTGTCAGCAGCTTGCAGTGTATTCATCATCCTCCAGCCCAGGCAAACCCTGTGATTCCTGCTCCACTTGAATGAGAAAAAGAATCAGAAGTGGAAGGTAACTCCTTTAAAGAGCACAGCAAATCCATAAATACCTCTGAACTTGGATACAACAAAAAGCCAAACTACAAAACCTCTTTTTCCATATTTCATAAATATTAGATTGGGTACAAATAGTATAATTTATAATATATATGTTTTCATTCCCAAGGCTTCCACAGATGTTACATGCAAATGTTCAATTGTAGGAAATCAAAATACCAAACTCTGGACCATTTAATGAGTTAATTGATTTTCAGAGGTGTCAGGCAGTTTGTAGCTTTGCTTGCTCAATTATTTCTTCTGCCTAAAGTAAGATGCAGTTCTGAATCTATTAGTTCATTATGCTGTAAATCAGAGAAAGAGGAAATAGAAAAGACCAGCAGGAGAAGCAAACATCATCAAGGTTGACAGGAATGTTAAATGAATTTTCTCCCAACATTGCGCTTAAGATCATTTCAATAATAAGAGTGAAATAAATTTCTTTCGTTCTTCAAGTGAAATGCTACCCTTTCATTTTACTAAAAACAATTCAAACAGAAAGGAAAGAATGGCTGCCAAAAGTTTTTAATTAATGAAGACCCCTAGTGAGGATGAAAACATCCTACACATCCAACCTCTTGGCATTTATTATCATGGCTCCTGTCAAGACAGGAACAAATTGTTCAGCTACATTGCAGAAGTTTTTAATACAGAATCCATAAAATTTAATTCATGGAATAAACCTCTTGGCAACTGCTTTCTAGTTAAGTAAAACTGGTTTCTTTCCAGATCACTGATCTTGTTTTGTAGGTAATTACATTTTAAAATTGTACTTTTTCCCAATATTACTTTGAAATATCTCCTTTTTAAAAGATAATTGCATAAAAACAGCCTTCTTAGTTCTTTTGATATAATTTTTCATCAATATTTAATTATTCTAGTCACTCTCTACTAAAAGAGCCCACATTCTGGAGTTTCATACCAACTTTCACTGTAGCCAGGATTTCTCTGAGCCTTTTGCTAACATCTAGAGCCAAATAGATAATCTGATTTTTCCTTTTAAGATTATTTTTGAACAAGAATTCTTGTGCTAAACTGCTAAAAAAAAAATTTAAAAAAGAAGGAAAAAAAAAAGCTGAGAGGAAAATATGTTCTCTCCCTGTTGTTTACCCATAAATGAAAATGAATAGGAAATACAAACACACAAAAATATCCTGCCAGTGTCCAAGGATGTCAAAACTGCAGACATCAGATGGGGCTGTAGTGCAGAAGAGCCTTGGCATTCATGTGGGACCACGGAGGAGCTCCTGGACATTCTGGCTCAGAGACCAACCCCTCTTGTGAGTCTTCATCTTCCCTGGAGATCACTGCTCCTAACCCCCAGGACAAATATTTAAAGAGACAAAGAACTAGTTTGTGAGCTTGAAAGTTGGGTTAATTACTGAATAAATATAGAACTGGAGAAGATAGAGGTTTATTTGGCTTATTTGACTAAAAATTCAAACTGCCCTCCTGATCTCTGGCCATAAGTGGAGATAACTGAAATTTCCGGACACACCAGAAAATGTGTAGGACACAAGATGGGACTTGAAATCTTATCTTGCTTCCATTGGCATGCAGGGATGTGTCCTGGCTTTAACAAGAGTGGGGTAGGCTCCCAAAAGTCTCTCTTTTAAAATATCAGCACTCAGTCTGCATCCTACGGGCTTAGAATTGCCCCATTACAACACTGTTTCAACAGCCTGTGGAGTTTTAGTAACACCACGCAAGAAAATGAGCTGTTATCAAGAAAAAAAATCACCCAGCTTACTTCCTTCTGTTGCCTTTAAGTCCAAAGTAAAAAAGAAAAATATTAAAAATTATGCAGTAAGGGCAAGAGAAAGAATTCAGTTCCTCTCATTCCTAGAATAAGGCAAGTCATCTTTTCAAGGTAGATATGAATGGGTAGATTAGTTCAGAAGAAGCTGCAAAGAAATCTAGAAATACTTTATTCAAGCAAAGGCCCTAAATATCTCATCACAATCCCAGTTGTCAGGAAACAGGAACAAAGATGCAGCTCCAGATGGTTTCTCCTTCCCAAAAGTTAGTGTATACCTACAGAAATAGGAGTACAACTACAGAATATATGGGTCTTAATCAGAATTAATCTACAGCACTAAATTCAAGGAAGTTACCATTTCAAATGTATTTTTTCATTAAAGACTTGCGAATTTCCTAATTTAAGCACTACAGCAAGTTCCAGTTTCTTCTTATTGGTTCTCCAGTGCCATTTGTGAATGACACCAACCTCATAATTATCCCTTATTATTTGTTTTTGACCCTTTTCATTATCTCTTCTCTGCTTCTTTAGAAAATCCATTTTAAAATTACTGATCTCACTGAAAGCCTTGATGTTTCACTGTGTCCTTCTATCCCAAATCTTTACTTTAGCACTCTGGTTTTCTCTCTAATGAAGATTTCAATCACTGTTTGCTTTGCTGTCAACCACCTTGACTGGCTGGGCGTAATGAACTCCCTTAACCCCAGAGGAAGCCACTGCAAAGCTGTCAGGGTCAATGGGCTCACGGGCTGCTGGTTTCACTGCTCGCTCTCCCACAGGCAGCAGGAGAGTCCCGCAGCAGCCTGACCTCCACAGCCTGCCAGGAGTGGGAGGGCAGGAGGAGGGATGGCCGAGGGAGCCAGGCACGCTCCTGTGTTTTCAGTAAACACTGCCTGGAAAATGGGCCTGCTTTATAGCCCAGATTAGAGACTAAGATAGACAGATAGAGAGAGAGCAGCTGGCTGGGATGGAGGAGCCCTCCGAGGGGAACTGCAGGGCTCACCTGGGGAAGAATGGGCCAGGGAATCAGGCAGCAGTTGGTGCACAGAGATGTCCAGCAACAGTGGGAGCTGAAGGTTGCAGGGTGGTACAGAATTACAGCAGTGGCATTTTCTCCTACCATCAAAGCTGTGCAGCTGCTCAGTCCCTGCACAAACCTTCCTTCCTGCTTTCCCACTGCTGGTCCTGCATCTGAGCTGTGTTTGCTGGAGCTGCAGCTCCCTTTCTTTCAGTTTCCTTTCAAATTTTTTGCAAGGAATTTTTATGCATGTCACAGGAACTGCAGCTCATTTAGGAGAGTCCAGATCACCACAGGCACTCTTGGTGGTGGATCTGAAGGCAGGTCCCAGCTGTTTGCTGTGCAGCTGCACTGCTGAGTGCTGACATATCCAGCCCAAAGCCAGCTGAGAGCCTGCACAAACTGCAGTGTGTAATTCCTCCTGTCTCCACTAAGAAAAGAGCCCGACCCAAACAGATTTGTCTCCAGAGAAGAGCAACGGGAAATACATTTGTAGACAAGAAAAAGCAATGCAAGTTGCTGCCTGTCTGCTAAAGACCTGACCCAGTCTAACTGGAAACATGGCACCAATGGCACCAGGATATGTCATGTCCTGCATGGGCAAACAATGTGGATGTGAAGATTCTTTGGCTTGGTTTGATAACAAAGTTTTGGAAAACATGCAGAAATAGCTAAGCAAATATAACTACTACGTATTGAGCAGGAAAAACAGTAATCTCCAGGATACTGAGGCACATGTGGGTATAGAAAGTCACAGAGGATTATTACTTTCTTCTTTCTGAATTCATAAAGATGACATTTCACTGCAAAGAAAGCTCTCTTCATAGACTGATTTTGAAGGAAATAGCCTTGAGGTTGCTCTAATCCTGCCAGGGAGATTCAGTACAATCAGTCTCAGATCACACCACTGGATGGGAAAGCAGCTAAGACAGCCGAAGCAGTGGAAGTAAAAGTCTCCAGGGGATTTGTGGGTCAGGTTCTCAGCTGCTCCACACAGGCTGCAGTGCTCTCCCTGCAGCTCTGAGGCCTGGCTGAACGCTGTGTTTGTGAGAGAGGGACATGGAACAGCCCAGCAACCCCTTATTTCTTCACACTGCTGCTTTTCCCTGGAAGCTTCTTAGCAATGCTTATATGAAATGCTGGAGTAAATCTGGATTTCTGAGAAGTCTCATTTTCCGTAATGCTCACAGTTAACTGAAATATTAAATATATAAAGTGCCACCCTCTTATTATTTAAAGCCTAAATTAACATAATTACCATAATTAGGACAAATGCTTTTCTCAGTCTATTATGTCTTAGCTTTTCCTGAAGGCAGATTCATTATCTTTGGGCCAGCTTTTATCTAACAATGAAAGCATTATTGAAATTGGTACCATTAATGTTCATCAAGACATGCACATCACCACTTACCTTGATATTACTGATTTCTGCCCTGATTGCCTAGGTGAAAAATTTTGTGGCTCATTAGGAAGACCAAGTATTAATTGAGAAGAAAAAAAAATTGAAACAGAAAAGGCTGTACTAGCAAAACTAAAAGTCCAGAAATCTTTAACACAGATTGAAAGTGTGTTAAACTAGTGGTCAAAGCCATTAAGTCAAATCTCACTATATTTCCAGTTTGGAATTTATGTAGAATACAAGAAAGAGGAACAAAAGAGCTCTCAGACATTTTTAACTAGCCAGGTGGGATACTGGTAGGAGATATGCAGCACAAGCTTCCTCACTGGCTGAATTCAAGCCCACCCTGAGGTGCACCAAGGCCTTGCCTTGATGGCAGTAGACTTGGGGATGTCTTTATGTCTCTCAGAGCTGCCATGATAAACACAATTCAAAGAATGAAGTCCTGCTGGGCTTCTTTGCAAAGCAGAGTAACTCAGAAGACACATTGCACATAATGGAGCTGCAGCAGAACTCCTCTGCACCCACAGCCAGTGACTGAGGCAATGCTCCAGTACTCAGCTACCTGCAGCTATCAGCCCAGAACCTGACAGCTTTTATCCTTCAGAAAAACTAAATTCCAGTTTAACTCTTCCTTTTGCTTGAGAACTCATATTACAGTGTGCACTCATAAAAGGAGTGCTATTTTATTTAAATAGAATGTCTCAGTTACAGCAGCAGCAATATAAACTTTATTGAATGTTTTACTGGCACACAGCATTCCTTGCAATAAAAGCACCTCAGTCACTCTGAATGCTCCTGGAAAAGATTGCTCACCTGTAAGGTCAGGCTGGCAATAAGCATATCTCAGTTTGCCATTCCCCTTAGTATAAGCAAGTCCTTTTTATGTTCCCTTACATGTTTTCTTCTTTATAAAAAGCCCAAGGAAGTGCTCAGAGGCCTGGGCAGGGCAATACTCTGCACTGAAAGAAGGAAAGCAGGAGGGTGGAGCATACTAGAGGGACAAGGGTGGAGTCACTGCATTGCCCCCATCCCTACACACCCTCCAGGACTTCCAGGTTGCCAGACCACAAACATGCCCTCTGAACAATTCACTGTGCTTGCCACCACTAAACCTTTCCCAGCAAACCTGAGCCTTGGCAATCAGATACTCAGAGAGCATCAATTCTGGAACCAAAATTTGTGAGTTCCAGACTTCCACAAAGCTTCACTACCATGCTAAAATTCAGGGTCTTCATTTGGTGTATCTGCTGGAAGGTGAAAACCCAAGCTCCAGTGTGAGAAGCACCCACAGTCACAGTGGCTGCCCACTGTCAAATCTGTCCTTACAAATTAGTTCTTATCAGAAGTCAGACCACAGGCAGAAAGTTCAAGTGGGGTCTTTGTGATCTGGATAGCTGGTTTCCATTTTTAGGAGTAAAACCCATTAAAATATTCTACCCTGGTTTTCTTTTCCTGTTTGGTGAGTTTGTGGTATGCCAGGAATGCCAGCTGTTCATTTAATACCTCTCATGACTGTATAGGGACGATATTTCTTTCACTACCTCAGTGCTGAAAAACTGGCAAGCGAAGGGTAGTGCAGAGCAGAACCTTTCCATGGCATGGGGTGCTGGTCACAGAAGCTTCCTCTGCCAGAAATCATCAATCTGGGTGGCAGGCACTTTGTTGGTCCACCTAGAAATGTGGTTCAGAGACTGTTCATTTCTGGAACGGAAAGAGTTTGTTAAGTAATATAAAGACCAGCAACCGTCCTGACTCTTCTCCAAGGCAATTTTCCTTGATTGCTGAAGTAGCCAAAACTCTATCACCTTTTCTGGAAGATCAGAAGTGTGCATCTTTGTTAAAAGTCACCACATGCAACACTAGATTTGACAGACTTTATCATGAATTACCTTAACTTTCTATTACATTCATCTAGAGTCCTTTACCCCAGGATCCAATTATTTGATTGATCCTTTTCCACTGTAAACAACCAAAACAGCAGCTCTCATGATTCTACTCCTTATATCAACAGGGCCTACTCAGCACAGCTGTTCAAACATTTGTTAAATCACTTCACAGCAAATAACAATATGGTGCAGCATGCCTGTTCTCATTTCAACTTAACCATAGCAATATTTAGCATGCACTAAAAAAACATATGCTTTATTCACAAAAAAAAAATTACTTCATCTTAATCAACAGCAGCCTACAAGTCTCAGAGGATACTGGAAAGTTCCATAGGTAAGTAGAGTCTTAAAGGCTGTGAAAGATGAATGGCTTCATTCATCCTGAAACTTAATTCCTAAGAACGTGCACCCAGAAGTTCAAACAATCTGACTACACTTTGGTGCCCAAAGGCTGGGCCTGATTCTGCATCTCTTAATTTATTTTGTATGTATATGCACCCACTTCTGACTACACTTTGGTGCCCAAAGGCTGGGCCTGATTCTGCATCTCTTAATTTATTTTGTATGTATTGTAGCACAGTCCACAATCCCCTAGAAATACCAGGAAACTGTTGTGATAGAAGAAAACAGTGAAAAGAATGCCCAGCACTAACACATTAATGTGAGAAAACAGAGGCATGAAGTGACCCACTGAAAGAAAATAATCTACTAAGTCAGGGAGCAAAATTCAACTTTTTAGACTTTGCAATGTCAAAACCACCGGAGCCTTCTGGGCTCCCACTTGTATCCTGATCTCCTACAAATTCTTCCTGCTGCATCCTTAAAACTCACACAAGCAAATCTGCAAATTTTGTCTTAATTACTGAGCTCTGAGTAAAGATGTATTTCTCTCCCTGCATTTCTCTGTTTCCTACAGGGACCTTAGCAAGAACTTTGTGAATTACACAAGAAAAGAGACCATCACCTGAACTGGAGTGTGCCTATTCCTGTGCTCCTGCTTCAGAGCACACGAAACCTGCTGGAATGTGCCAGCAGTGATAGAATCAGCAGCCAACCCCACTCCAAGCTGAGACTGCAAACACGCACGGCTCCCTCTAGACACAGGTTTTAGATGAGCGCCTGATTGGCAAAATATCAGAATCCTGTTACAATTTTACACAGCTGAAGAATCCACAGAGCCTGTTTTCTTGCAGAGCTCTGTTCAGTCTCCTTGATAAAGATCTAGTGCAGCCTGCAATTTATAGAAGGAAAAAGCAGAGATGCATTCACCTGGCAGCACGAGACCACAGCACCTTTCTCAGGACTGCTCTGGCTACACACTCAGTGTCTTTGGAGAGTCCATCCTTATTTATTTCCCTCTTTTTATCTCCTCTTTATAGCCTTACTATCAACAGACAGAAATTTCTAAATCTTTCCATTGTTCTGTTTTCCTCCCTGAGAACAGCTCAAGGCATTTTTCAAGTATCAAAATTAATTTAAAGATTCTGTTCCTAGGACTAGATTCCCATATGAACACATTACAGAGACTTCCAAATTATAAATAGCACTGGAGGATATAAAAATCTATTTGTGTAGAGTGGTATTTTTGAGCATTTAGGCTATTATCTCTCACTGGAATTCACTATGACTAAATTCTATTGAACCATCTCAAAATGATAAACCATAGAATATGGCATTTATCTATGAAAATAAAACAGATTAGACATGACCCCTTTTAAGACCGCAGTGGCATTTGTGATCTCATACAGATTACAGAGTGATTTATTCAGTTTACAACATGTAGAGCATGAGGAGTAGATCTCATGAGTGATACCACTTTGTTCTGAGGACTGAGGAAATGTGATATATGAAACTCTCCATGAACTGTCTGAAAAGGTTTTCCCCAAAGGTTTTTTGTAGGGGGGAGCTAAACAGGGAAATGTGTACATGCAGTTTGGGTTTAGCAAAGACCAAGACTGTATTGCCTTTTCTATTTCAAGATCTCTATTTATTTAGAAACCTAATTTCTCAACCTCTAGTTTGCATGTCTTTGACAACTTTCATTCACACCATATGCAAATACTAAATGTGTTACTGTTAGGAGTAACACGAGATGATTTATTATTCATTTAATCAGATGCATCTGCTAATACCAGAAGAGTGTAGTTTTGAATTCTATCAATATTTGCATTACCAGTAACTGGAGTCAGCTAAGCATGTACTGGTTCAGTTTTATGGAGGGCTATTAGAGGGGGTTTAGTTTTGCATATTGAATGTAGTCTCCTTTGGGATCTCTAAGGAGACTGCTGACTTTCTGCTCTTCCCTTGGCCACTGCTGGAGGCAGGATCCTGAGCTGGATGCACCCCCAGTCTGACTCCATGGAGATTATTATAAATTTTACAGGTATTTTAGGTAGAAAGAGCAGACAAAAGGTATTTACACTTTGTATTAGCAGGTCTCTTCTTCACACTGAATATCCTCCATTCTCTGAACCAAGACTGGAGGAAGACAAGAATTGTTAAATAGCTAAATTAGTTGAAAATATGAAGTGAATCACTGCTGCCTCTCCAAGCACAGCACTTTTTATGTAGGCTTAGAAATATCTCCTGCTTATTTTTTTGCTAAACTTACAAAAGCATAAGTAGCTGTAGCCAAGCAAAGCCCTGGGAAGCACTCCCAGAGCAGCAGGAGTGGGCACGAGGAGCAGGGCTCAGGGAGCTGCTGGAGGCAGCACAGCCCCAACCCGAGGGGACTGGCTACACCCCTGAATGCCCCAGTGCATCTCCATAAACACCCATTGTGCTCCCTCAGTGAGCAGCACATCTCAAAGCTGAAAACCAGCAATGTGTATGCCTGGAACAGTTAATTTGGGAAATTGGGAAAGCGTGCTCATCTCCTGTGGCTCCTGTTTCTCTGTGTTCTTCCTTCATAAGGCCTCAGCATTTCACAGCCACTGAAGAATTCAAAGAATGCCATTGACCAAGATACCTCCCTGATAATTAAAACTAAATACTTGTTATGAAAGAATTCTGCAGCAAATCTCAAGTCTTGCACACAGAAACTCCTTTTCAAACCAAATTATTACAGCTTTTTGTTTTCTAGGTGTTGCCTCAGTCCTTTTTTTTTTCTTTTATCACTCTTTCCCAATAATTACTCCATCACAATCATGAAACTCTATTATTATTCTTTCACAACTTACAAAGCCCAGTTTCCAAGTTTTGGTCTCAAGAGTTTGTTCTGTGCTTGCTGGGTTGCTTTTAGAGTGTGGCTATACCTGTGTTTATCACAAGGGAGAGAAAAGGAGAAGGGAAGAAATTATAAAGGGAGAAGTGGATGAAATGAATTGCTGGAGATTATGTTCTCTTAGGACAAGGAAGTTGTGTCTATGGATGAAAAAATGGAGAAAACCTATCAATAATAGCTCCCACACACTTCACCTATTTGAAATGTACATATTTTCTATGATTTTCTATTTTTCTGGAAAGACAGATGAAAACTGAAGCTCAGATTTGTTCTCTGGGAGTTGTCATACACAAAGGCTGTGATCTGGAATTCTGTTTAGCACCCCAGGACAGCAGGAAATCAAGAAATCCTTTTGGCTACCAGCAGTGAGAATAGTGCTGCATTCATGCTGAGAAGCAAAGGTGGGCACAACATGTACACACAAATATTTCAGGAAACCTGCCCCCTCAATTCAAAAATCTAAGCCTCATTATTAATGTTAGAGAGGAAAACTTATTAAATATATCATAAAACCCCATTTCCCTGAATACCCCATCAAAACTGAGATGAAATCACACCTACAGTCATTTATCACTATATGAAATACAACATTTGTACTCTCAGTCTTGTATTGAAGTACCTGCCACTGCTTATGGGCACAATACCTGAATTTTATGCCTATTTCAATACAAAGGGTGGCTGTAGAGGAAAAGAAATTGATAAATATAGCCATATCTGAATTCTGAAGTTCTGTGGATTGCCACAGAAGTTTCAGTTCTCAAGGCTTCTCCAAGCTTGTTTGGCTTTAAGACTTCACAGAAAGGAAAGAGTTTGTGAAATAACTAAGCCTAGAGCTCAGAAACTGCATCTCATTTCAAAAAATGTTTGAAATTTAACAGTTTCTGAAATGAAATACAGCAGAGTTCCAGGGCTGCATCATCATCTCCTCATTTGCAATCCAAAGTTTTACAAAAGCTTAATGGAATTTAAGCTGCTTCTTCTTTTTTTTTTTTTTTTTTTAATCCAGAGAATCATCATTTCAGACTCTCAGAGACTGGCTCTGGCAATGAGAAAGGAGGCTGAAGTACTTAATTTATGTTAGACACCACATCTCAGAACAGTGTAAGACAGAGGAACACCCTGGAACTTGCTCTCATCACCTCAGTAGAAAATGCTCTGCAGCACTGCCCTTTCACAGACACTGACATGATCCTTCGAATGTAACAAATTGCTTTAAATTGTGGCAGTGTGGCATTTCAAAAGATGTCCATTTGTCTTCTTGCATCAAAATGAAAAATGTCTAGTGCATTGTTATGCCTTTTTAATAGGTGTATTAAGATCTAACAATATAGCTGAAATAACGACTTCTTTGCTTGCTAGTAATTAATGTTGAAACAGCTCAAGATACAAGAGAGGGAAATATGCCTTAAGATTCATTTTCCCATGTTATAAAGTGCAGAACTCTCTCTGCTATCCTACCTTTACCACAGTGCTGTGGGTGACAAGTCTGTAAAATACAAGGAATTTTTGTTGTTGTTTGTTTGTGAGGGGTTTTCTTGCTTAGTTTTTGGTTGGTTGGTTTGGGTTTTGTTTGTTTTGATCTAGATTTTTGCTTGTTTGGTTGAAGTCACCATGTTTTCAAACTAACTGGCTCGTGCAGACTGAGAGTACTGAGATTCCTACAAAACAAGGGTTTGGATAATGAATTTCAGTTTCAATTAGTTCTGGTTTCTCAGGTTTGAGGGTTTTCTCTGCAGCCTATGAAGCTGTTTTGTACCATCACAAGATTTGTGATCTAAATTCAAAGCAGGAGCTCTAAAAAGCAGAGAGATGCAGTCAAGCTTTAAAGAACCAAGATTAACTACACTTTTGTTTAAAAATAACATTAAATTCTGCACCTAAAAAGCACAACTCAACTTCGCGTAAACTCCCTCAGAGTAAAGCTCCAGTTTTGCTCACTCTTGTTCTCTAAAACTGAACAGTGAATAATTCAAACGTTTCATTAATTTTGTAGGAACGGGATAATGTTAAAAGAGTACAAATCTACAGCCTGAAGTGCCCGGTGCAGGGGAAGAACTGAGAGCTTGGCTGGGGCTGGAATTCACCCCTTGGGTTTGTGAGGGGAGCCGGGACAGCACTCCCCACCTGCGGCGAAATAGCAGCAGGACAAGGCAGAAGCAGCTTGGGCATAAACAGAAAAATCTGCCCAGTGTTGTGCTGCTCATCCCCTGCCCAGCGGCACAGCCATCCTTTCCCTTCCCTGCTCTTTTCCCTGCAGCCACCACCGCCGCGTTCCGTGAGGGAACCATTGTCTGTGCGCAGCTCGGGAGCTGCTGAGGGGCAGGGCCGGGTCCGTACCTCGGCACACGCAGGGGCTGCTCCGTCCTGCTCCCAGACACAGCACGGGGGATAGCGGGGACACAGGGGACACTGCTGAGGGCCCGGGCAGCGCCGCGGCTCGGGGCCGGGACGGCGGGAAGGCGGCAGCGCTGTGGGGGCTCAGCAGCAGCGCTGAGGGCAGGGCGGGCCCATGGCGGCTCTGGGGGCTCCGGCTCCTCGGGGCGGGAAGGGGACACACACCGGCGATGGGACACACACGGGCAAGGGGACACACACCGGCAAGGGGACACAGCTCAGGGCCACGGCCGGCTCTTGGTGTGGCTTTGCTTTAAAGCCACAGTGACAGAGATAGCAGAACCTTCCTGCAAATCTCTTCGAGGTGTTGGCTACTCTTATTTTACACACACATATATATGAGAGGTTATTTGTTCTGAGCGTTCACTCTCTCTGCAGTGCCTGAAGCCCGCTGCAGTTCCAGCGGGCATCACCCGTCCCCCTTCTCGCCCACCTCCACACTCGGGAGTCCCTCCCGGCCCGGCGGTCCCTCAGCCCCGCTCTGCCGGTGTCGCTCCTGCCCTGTGCTGTGGAGATGCTGCCCTGCCAAGGGAACGCTGCTGGACTCATTTAGTGCGGCTTTTTTTCCTGACAAATCCAGGTTAACTGTGATTTTCACCCTGAAGTTCCTGGGATTCGGGTTAACTGTGATTTTCACCCTGAGGTTTCTTGCCATTTGAAGGATATATATTTGCTAGCATGATTGAAGGGTTTTTCTTGGAATTCAGTTTAGCTGGCTGACTTTCACAGATTTCTTATTTTTCTCTCTCTCTTAAAAAAAAAAAAAAAAAAGAAAAGAAAAGGAAAAAAAGTATGTATATTCCAGCCTATGCAGTGCTTCATCCATTTTCTATCATAACCTAGAACGAGCTGTGTCAGGTTTTATAAAATTAGTGATTCATCTTAGTACAACCTAGGTTGTTCTTTTTAGTTTCTCATATTTGACCTAAACTAAGTTTTTGATCACAAAACCACAGACCAGACTAGTAGGCTTTGAAAAAGAGAACCTTCTTCAAGGAGATCAAGTCTCTTTCACACACGTGTCCATTTCGTAAATAGACACATGTCCATTTCATAGATATACAAATATCAATTTCATAAATAAACATCCACTACTTTTGTTATACCAGCATTCTTTAGCACGACCTCATCATTTTGGCTTCATGCAAACAAAATTCACTAACTCAGCAGCTCTAATCCAGCTTGCTGAAGTAGAAATAGTAAATGGAGAATAAATAGATTAAAAATACTACAGGGATCCTACCGGAAAAGTGAGTTTTTTCAGAGATGACAATATGAAGGGCAGCAAGTGTGATCTAGGCTGGAAGGGAGGGACTGGACTTTCTTCATCACGTAATGTCAAATGCAGGAAAATATAGGCAGACTTAATATGTAAAATGGTGAATTGTTCATGGTATGGAAATGAAGGAAATCTGAGCTGCTAAAGCAAATGGTGTGTGGAGACTGCAGTGGAAGTGGAATCAATTCCTAGACCAGAGCTGGTTGGTAACAGGGGGATAGCTGAAATTTCACTTTTACAGGCATGTTGTAATTATATGCAAAAACGTGATTTATGAGAATGCTTCTGTGTTTACTGCTTATCTCCAACTGAGCTTTAGAGGTCCTGTTGAGAATAACATAAAATGTAGCATTTTGTTCCCGTGCGATAAACAGTAATTAGGAAGCAATTTTAGATTAAAGCCAGCTAAGGTTTTACTTTTTACAATAACTAGCAGAAAATGACTAAGTGTACAGTATGTATGAATGACAGATTAAAAATATTAATAATGAAGAAGCTTTAATGAAAGTATTGCTTTTCATTACATTACACATTCAGTACACATCCTTAGATCAGTTTTACAGGTTTAACTGCCTTCTTCAGTTCCTAAGTAGGCAGCCCTTGCAGTTATACACTTCATCCTGCATCCTTTGCTTGCTGTCCCAGTCCACCACATTACCTCTTGCTTTTCAACAGCTATCTAGCTCCCCTATCTTCCCTAGTTTATTTAATTTTATGTTTTGTCTTGTTTTAAAACTGTGGAGCACAACACATCTACTGAAAACTTGATGCCAACCTAAGAGTCTTTTGTTAAAATACCATTTTAGTATTTTGCTGTCCTTACTCTACTGCTCTGTACATTATCCAGACTTATTACTGAGGCAAAGTCATTGTTTGAACTCCCATAAATTGTTCCTATGCGTGACAGAAAGTAGAAGAGCTTATGTTTTAGTAATCTGGCTAAAAGAAGATTAGAGGTGGCATCTGTCTGTAATAACTCTCAGGATATATTTCTAAAGTGATATTTAGAAAAGACACAAAGAAGAGACTGTGGTAAGCTTAATTCTAGCTTTCAATTCCAGTTTTTTGATGCAGAATTGTCTTCCAAGTATCTGCTTAGCTTCAGGGGGAAGAAATTTACTTTTACATCTTCAGAATGGCAAGTGGGGAATCTCCTTTGTTTGAGAGACAATTGTGTTTTGTTTATTGACAGATAATATCAGTAATAGAATTAAAACCATGGGTTAAAAACCGAAGTTTCAAGGCTGGAAGACTGAAAGAAGTGAGAGTTAAAAGCAGCAAGACACTTGGGCTTAAGGCAAATCAGTGAAAAGGACCAGGAGGAAGTCATCAGCCAGTGATTTCTCTTGTGACACCTGATCTGTAGCAGCCTCACCATCTGTTGCTTAGGTCTAAACATTTTGAAGTCACACTGTCCTTTCCTGAAATACTGATTTATTTATATTTTAAATGAATGTCTTCCTTCAGCATTCCTCCACAAAAGTCAAGCATTTGCAGGGAGAAACAAAGCTGTTTCTGCCCTACCTGAATCGAACAATGTATTAGAAAAACCCCAAATGTTTAACAATTGGCAACATGTCTGCCATTTCTGTGTTCTATCTTAGAATTCTATTCTACTTAGAATTTTTCTAAATAAAATTCTTATTGACTGTAGCTTTAGGTCTGTCCCTCTGTGCCCTCCTGTAACTGGTGGTGGAGGAGATGGGGTTCCAAAGACTGATTTGGTTAAAACTATTTGGAGAGGAGTCATCAATACTTTGGGAAATTGGACACACATTGGGCCAGTTTTGATTTGCCTTGAAGAAGTGAATCCACTAAAAAACCATGCATGCTGAACAGGAGCAGAAAAATCAGTCCTCCAAACAGTATCTCAATAAAGAAAACACTTTGTCTTTTCACTAAATTCCACATTATGGAGTTGCCATTGTGACCTCATTTAAAGTAGAGCCACTGCCTTAGACGCTGAGCTTCATGAAGTTTTTTGCAATTACAATGAGTGATCCATTTCTCCTCGTTAGTCCTGGTTTTAGGTAAAGATCCCTTCTGGCACTAGCTGAAAGAACACTTTTAGAGCTAAAGTTGGTGTGTCCATTATGTTGCCACATCAAGGATGGCAATGACACAAGGTGAAAAGACCACCACTAAAAAGCCCTCCCAAACCCAACCAAAAAAATGCATTGAGTTCTGCCACATAATAAAATTGTGTCTTTTTTTATAGCAAACTAGTGTACCTTGTTGCGTGGGCACAACGTATCTTAGATACATAATGACCCAAATGAGTCACTTTTTATAGCTGTAAAATAATCTTTGACGTGCCTTAATGCAACGGACTACTGTTTTGATTAAGGCCTAGATTACCTTGGCCTGTCTGATAACTTCTACCAAGGGCTCATTTTCACAATAAAGATGGGCTTTTAATCAAAGTTTTCTACACCCTGCAGAAAAAGCTTCTGATATAATCTTTATGAGGATTACTGGCTGCCTCCTCCTGTGTGCAGGGTAAGGCCATCAGCCTCTTTGATCAGCACAGGAAGCAAATCTATGGATTTGCTCTGCAGGAAGGATGCAAATTCCTAGTTCTTTACTCTTGCCTTGCCCCCTTACAGCTTCCTGTGTAGCAAAACTGTCACCTGACCAACCCCAAATCTCAAAATTCATCTCAGAGACAGCCTCCTCTCTAGTGAAGGCACACAGACTGCTGAGACTCTGTCAAGCTTTCACAGAACAGCTACCTTCATTGGACTCAGTTTCCTCTGTACCAGAAGAGGAAAGAAAAGCAGCATGACAGCAAGTAAATACTTAATTTCTATTTCATTATCAGACTCACTAGATATGACCAGAAAAGGAAACTGGCAGAATTAGGTATTGTGTTGAAAAATGCAGCTTGAGGGTAGTATGCAGAGTATAAATTATGTTTCACATTTAATGAATGACATGAAACAACTTTCCAGAGGACTACCAGTAACACAGAACCTCGTATGACTTATGCCTCTTTCTATTCTGTGGGAGATCCCAGAGACAGTCTTCCCTGGATCAGAGTAGCATGCCTGATGAGCGAGCTCCCCTCAGTGCTTGATTGTGACACAAAATGTCCCTGCCACAGCAGCGACAGCAGGGGAAGGTGCACAGAGCCAATGCCCTGCACTGCTGCACTGGCTGAGGCTGTGCAGGTGTCCTGGGGCTCTCCTGAGACAGAGCTGCCATGGCTTGGGGCAAGCTCAGAGTTCTGCTTTCCTGGCTGGGGCAAGCCCAGAGTTCTGTTTCCTGGCTTGGGCAAGCCCAGAGTTCTGTTTCCTGGCTCCTGGGCTCTGCTCTGTGCCCAGCCAGCAGTCTGCTCCTGGATGTGAACTCGAGCTGTGCCTGGAACTTCACCTTGCATTCCCTTTAGGCGGCTGGGACAAATCACCTCTCTCCTGGCCTGGCTGGTTTCCCTCAGCCCACGTTATCTGTGTGTGCTCCAGCACTGCAGTGCCCTAGGGCAGGATTAGGCCATTTGTTTATGGATAAACACATGGCACACTCCTCCTGCACAAGTGTTTGTTTTTGCATAACTGGCAGATAACAGGGCTGTAAATTTTATTGGTAAATATTATAAACATAGATCTATGATTTGTTTCCCCCCAAGAATTGTGGTTTGAGTTGGATTCTGATCTCACTTTTGCCAATTTTTTAACTGATTTACCAATCATTTACCCATGTGTGACATTAGAGCAAAACTTTATGGGTTGCTTTTCAACAGCACTGACATTTCTTGTGGGTACTGTTTAACATAATATAAGCAATTAAAAGAAAAACCAGGCTATTTTTCATCAAGATGCAAATGAACATGATTAAAATATTACTTTTTCTTCCTATGCTTTTGTACTTAATTCCTTCTTCTATATATCTCTATATTGTATATATCTCTATAATGTGGATTGAACATGACATTTTTCTGATGGTTTTATGAAAACAATTATTTCTGTTTTTCTCTATTCTTTACATACTGGGTCATGTCTTTTTCCAGAAAATCTCTCTATCTAAATTACCATCAACACATATTTCTTCCCCTTGTTTTCCCTTCAAGAGTCAGAATTTACCACCACAGAGAACAGCTACTGCTGCATTCTACTCTTCCTGCACCACATTGTCTCAAACTGCTCAGAATTTTATGAGGTAACTTCAGTACTGTCACATCACACTTGAAACAGAATGTCTAAAATATTTGATAGGTGTGCAAGAATTTGCTCTTCTGTTTTCATGAAACCCCTTTCCATACATGCTCCCTTTCCATTACCAGGATATATGGGATTGGGATATCAGATGCTTCTTTGCACACTATTCTGAGTAGGTCAGAAGTTTTAATCCCCAAAATAATTTCAATTCAAATATGTCTTCTGAAGAAAAAAGGAAACAAAGTAAAACTGAACACAACAAATACTAAATTCAGAATGTCTTCAGTGATTCAGTCAATATTTGATGAAAATAATCTAAACAAACTATTTCAGAACACAACTTCATAGATTTAGAAAGATGTTTTCAAAGTGAAAATAATGCATACTGTGTAGTTCTGCATGCTTCACTGTAATTTTCAGCATTCTAAGACCATTAATATGAATGATCCTATCTTTTTATGCTTGGATTCTTAGGTTTCATGTGCTATGTCTGAAGTGGTATATAAAGTTATTTTGTTTGTATTTACAGTGTTATCACTTGCTGCTACTCACGTGCTCATTTGTTCCAGAAGTGTTACAAACAGCAGGGTAAAAGAGTACAGTCACAAACTAAATGCCTCAGACAATGGGAAATGCATTTACATTTGTATCCCAGAAGTGTTACAAACAGCAGGGTAACAGAGTTAGTGCAGTCACAAACTAAATGCCTCAGACAATGGGAAATGCATTTACATTTGTATCACCAAGTTAGCACTGGAAAAAGTCTTTACAAATGTGCATCATGAGCATGTGAGTAATGTCCTAACAGAGTTTAGCTGTTCCATATAGCTCATCTGGATTTACCTTACTAGGTGATGCATGCTGAATTAAGAACTATATTTCTTGTAAAGATCACCTCTATACCATGGCAGGTGTAGGGTGCACCTGGTTACCAGCACTAATCAGAAGAAACTGCAGAATGATCAGGGCTCTTAAAATTTTGGTCCATTCTGAGAGTATTTTCTGCCCAAATAATGACAGATGAATGAAGTTAAAGAGAAGGCAGCTCCTGCTGAGCCCAAAAATCCGGATAATGAGGATAAAATATCTATGATACACACATATATTTGCCATCAAATTCTGCTATTGTAATTCTTTAAAGAGCCATCACAATTCAGCTGAACTAGGTCTGTTCAGTGGCAATGTGTGCTACTCCTTTCTGCAGGAAGGTAAGGAGGGCTTATTGTTTCTTGGAGGGCTGCACTGAGGAGATAATTACAAGCTGTAAGATATAATCACATGAACAGGGTATGGGGCGCAGGGCAAAGAGAGATGATGGTGTTTCCTCCAGTACCTTTGATTGCAGGACAGGGAACTGCACTGGGTTAAAATTTCTAACCAAGCTCACAATGACCCAGGTGTGCTGTGTCCTTGTCCTCCCTGTGACTGTCAGCTGTCATGGCAACACTGCTAAGCAGGATAAAGGGGAGGGGATTCTAAAGTCTCTTAAAAGGGACAAATCTGACTTTTGCTCATACTCTTGCCAGATTTTTTTAAAAGTGATCTCAAACATCTCATTTGTAACACCAACTTACTGCCTCACCTCAGATATGTCCATTCATTCCAAACTTCAGTTTCCAAATGAACTAAATGCAAATACATGCATGACTTTCAGGAAGCTAACACTTTACAGGAAAGCATAAGGAAGACAGTTTTATAATGCATTTTCCTTCCTTTGGGAGCAAAACATACACTGGACACAAAGGAAAACATCAGTCTGCATTTAATACACACAGAATAATTCTCTGCCACATATCAGTAGTGTTCAAATGTAAGCAGACAGAGCCCCAAGTTTGTAGAGCCAATTCCTGTAACTGTAGTTGCTGTGAGAGATAATTGTCCCCACTGCAGCTTTACCAGGCAAATGGACTTCTGTGGATTTCTCTACCTTAATTGAGCTGTGCTGCCAAGTTCAGAACACCTCTTGCTTCAGTCCCCTTCAGTTCCAGCCAGGCAGGTTCCCCTGGAAAACAAGCAAACAAATAATTTAGTAAGATGCTAAGGAAAAGCTTGTGTGCATGGGTGAAAGACCTGACTGTTGGGCTTTATTAAATGGCCTTTGTTTTTTCACTGTATGTGGAAAATGGATTCAGTCTTGCCCTGAGTTACTGGCATTTGTTTGCTCGTTGTTTCAGACAGAATCCATACGCTTTTAAACTTGGGCAAGACACGTAGGATGCATAAATCCTGTCTTCTGTTGTGGTCAGGGCACTGGGAGAGCACAGGCAATGGCTGTTATGGTCTCATTACATCTTTTCCCACTCTCTCCTGGCAGGAAAGTGCAGACTGATGATAGATTTCAAAAGTGAATAGTGGCTTTTTCAGTGTTTCAAAATTAAATAACTGGGAAAAGCATCTGAAAACCTGAAACTTCTGGCAGATTTTTCAGGGGGTCATTTTGCAGTATCAGACAAATTTCTCCTATGCTGTAAGTGTGAACAAAAAGTAGTTCAAGAACCCTGTGATGAAAAACATTTTCAGGTACATTTTCCTTTTAAAGAGTAATTTAAAGAAGGAGGATCTTATTTTCTTTCGAAGGGTGGAAGTAGAGGAATCATGTTATTGATCAGAAGGTGCTTTCAATGAGGTGCTGTAGTTATGACAATGGTTCCATCCATCTGGAGACACAGCCGAGTGCCATTTGAATGATTGCAGCAGGAGCAGGCATTCTCCACCTGAGTTTAACCTACAACAAAGACAATCAGTGAAACCCTGCAGCTCCCCAGGCTCTGGAACCCTGCAGAAACTGCAAGGAGCAGAAGTGGATAGCATCATTTCACTGTGTGGGGTACAAGCAGATATATTCACTTCCCTTGAAATTTGTAATGCAGCTTTAGCTACACTGAGAGTTAATAACCAGCAATTGGCAAAAGCAGTAAATTCTGGCCCTTTACACGAACTCTGATGCAGTTTTATAAGCAACCTTTAAAACTGGGCTGTTCCCTTGTTTGTGTTTAATTACACGTGCATTTAATTTTGATTGTTAATTTGTGCAGGCCTCATTTTCTCTGTTCTATCAATGTAATTATCCCATTCTTGTAAAATAACTGTCAGGTCCAAAGTGCCTGTGTCTCCTTTCCAACCCCAGTGTGCATCTGCAGAGTGTGGTTAAAGCTTGCAAAGACCTGGGGCACAGAGTGAATCTTGAGTGCTCACTGCTCTCATTTCAGGTGTGAACCCTGATTCAGTGTCAGTTGGACTGTGGAAAAAATAATGAGCAAGAAGGACCATTGAAATTTATATAACAAAGCCTATCTCCCTTCTCCTAACACACACCTATTTTTAAAACTCTTGATGATTTGAAACTGCTTGAAATTTCCATTTTTTTTTTTCCTTGGAAGATGTGATGAAAGTGTCCCATAGAGCAGTTACCCTAATACACAATTAGTCTGAAATTATGTGAGACCATGGATGAAGCTTTGTGACAGAAACCTTGGTGGCAATTTTAGTTTAAGTAGCTCCAGATTTATTTCCCAGTTCCTGTCTGTTCAGTTTCATGCTTGCTCCACAGAGTACTGCTCCTGCCATTAAATCCTCCAGCTTTTTATGGAATACGTGAAGCAGTCTGTGGATTCAGGATAAATACAGACCACCCTTGCTTTTTGTTTTGGGTTGTTGTTTCTTCCTTACCAGAAAAACATTGAGTTCAACGAGCACAATTTTGAGGAAATAGAGCAGGGCTTAAAATTTAATTTTCACAGAACTTCAGGAGTATTTAAAGGTTAGCATTTGATTTACCTGATATTATTCAAATCCAGCCTGTACATATCTCCAGAATTATTTGCACATAGTACATACACAGACCTGTGTCTTTTGTCCATGCAACTGTCCACTGAAATCTAACATAAAACTTTTAAAATAAATTTCAGATGAAAACTTCCTTTACAAATATAATCTGCAAACTCAAACTAGTTAGCAGATGAATAATTTCAATAAATATATAGTAAAAATGTGTGATTAAGTAGACAGCTTCACTGTTGGATCACATAGATAAGGACAATGATACCCCAAGCACCCCAGGAACTCTCAAAGTTCATTGTGACATTGAAGTTCAAAATTTGCAGGAGGTAGTCAATACTTCTGCTTTCACTTGTGTCAAAAACCCCTAAACTTGGAAAATTCTCAAGTTGCAGAGTTTTTGTTTGCTGTCCACCCTGCAGGGTTTAGGTCAGCTTTCTCTGTCACATTTGTTGGTGTTGCTCCCCCTGTGCTTGGGATAACAGGGCACTCCAGCTGTCACCTGTCCCATGGCACAAGGAAATACCAGCAGTATTAAAGGGTTAATCTGACCACAACTGGTGGCTTCTGTTTCATTCATGTTCCAGAATTTTCATGTTTCTATCACTGCATTTCTAACTTTGCTTTTGTGTAAGTAGACATGACTTGTGCTGTCCACAGCCTGCTTGACTGCTTCATTTTCATATTATCAGTTATGATCAACAGATTTTTCCACAGCTATGACCTTATTTTTTCCCTTCTGTGCAGGGCTAGGAATGTTACATACCTTGATAGAGGGGAAAAAATGTCCTGATTGGCAGTGGTCTAAGGACTTTCAGCCTTTAAGGGCTACCTTACAAACTTGCCAGGGGATAAAAGACCTGGCCTCTTTGCATATTTATTTGCATAAATACTGTCTTCAAAAATTGCATAAAGTTACAATATTTGGTTTAATGCTAACATCGAAAAATCAATTGAATTTACAATATTTGCTTTAAACAACACACTGTATGAAAACTAGAAAAACCATATTGCAAGCAAACCTGTAGATGACTTACACTGTCTTATCCTTGCTTGAGGGGAGGCAATTATATGGTTTTTTTTGGCTGCATCTATTTTCTGTCAAAATGGTTTAAAGATCCTGAAGGATACACATAACAGGAAAACAGTGACTGCTCTGCATGCACATATCTTGCAGAGCATTTCACATTTTTTGGCACATGCCTACTGAAGGTGCATAGAGACAAGGTGAAATAAATCCAAATGTAAAAACAACATTGCTCTGTAACTAGCCAGAGTTAATTCAAATTTACCACTTACAAACAGCACAGGAGATGACTTTGTGCTCCTGGGAAAATGTTCAGCTTCTGTAAGCTTTGCATTTCTCCTCAGTACAAATCTGGGATCAATGGAATTTAATGCTTACACCAAATTAGAAGTGACCATTGCCTGATCAGTCAGGAGGCCACATGTCAGTGGCACAAATGATGACACAGTCTCAGTGCAAAGCTCAGCTCTTCTGGCTGCAGCTCTGTCTGCTGTGCTGCATGAATGGGGGAGGCTTTCAGTCCTAGGGAAGAGCAATGGCCTAAATGTGCAATTTTTGAGAGCCTGTGATTTTACAGCACACAAGACTGACCCCGTAACACCCCAGCAACTTTTCTATAGGTGACAGGAAAAGTGTCACAAAAATGTTGCTCTAGAATTTCCTGTTATGGAGAGGGAGAGAGATTAACTATTCAGTAGGAATTAGTAAGGATCATGTAGCATCCCAGGAACCCAGGAATAGTTTTCAACACTTGCCTTTGCATGCAGAATACATGTTTGTTCACCATCATTCTGAGTGATATTTAGTCCACATGAGGACATTTATGTCTCCTTTAGCATTCATGTTTGCATTGTCTGCCTGATGGATTGCATAGGAATGAATCCAATAAAATTAAATGAAAAATAATATCCATTTTATGGTACCTGTACCACTCATTAAAGTATGACTACTCAATTTAAATTAAAGATATGTGATGAGGCCAGCTTATTAATATTAATGTTAAGTCATCTGGGTAGAATTTTTTTGTTAAGATATTTCCTATTAAAATGTGTAATATCATGAAAAAAAATCTACAGTTCTCACCTCTGTGAAAATGTTACCTGTTCCACTGCAGAAGGGGAAATCATCATGCAAGTTCATGGGGTTAAAGAAGTATGAGCATGCCAAATGATTTCTCCAGTCTGGCAAAATCAAGGGGCAGGTCCAAGAGAATTCCTCACACCTGAGCTAAACAGGGCTTTTCACAGCTGTGGCAGGCCCAGGGGACCCCTACAAAGCAACAGACAACAGGAGTGAATAAATATCAACCCCCTCATCATTTCTCCTTCTGTGTAAGAATTGTGTTAAACTGGTTTGGGTGTTTTTAAATAACAGTGAGACTAATTAGAGATCTCCCTGCTTTTGATGCAGTGGAGTGCAGGTACATCGTGTGGGTACACATGATGAAGTTGAAGTCAAGTTGGATGATGGCTTTATCAGCATTAAATAGCCAGATTCCCAGCTGACAAGGGAAAAAGATATCCTTCCACCTTCTTTGAACTTCTTGCATTCTTAACATTCCTTCCATAAATCATTTAATACCTGCCCTATTCATAGGAAAATGCATTGCTGAAGTTAAACAATGGTTTTTCTCCTTCCACTCTCATTGGTGAGAAGCATAATAAATTCTGCCTGATTTGCATGCAGGTTTGCATACACAAAGCTCTTGTCATGAACTAGCAAACAATAAGCTGCTCATGTCAGAACACATTGTACAAACAACAGCATCAAATAGCTACTGAGCTGTATTATTACCCTGCTGTGCTGTGCTACTGAGACTTCTCCACACAAATCTACAGTCTGCAAAGGCAACAGAGGGGATAAATTGAGCAGCTTTGTGCCTGTCATTGTGCTGCAGTCCAAATAACCTCCACTGCTTTGTGGGACATCCTGACTCCAGGGAAGTTCTGAGGCCCTGATGAACCTGTGTGCAGAATGTGTAAAAAAGTTTCCCTGATGACACAAGCCAATTTTCCATGTGGTGCCTGGAAGCTTCCATCATTCAGGTACTGGGCAATGCACAGCTAGTTTCTCTGTGTTGTGTTGCCATGAAATATCAGCATTACACTGTGGGCAGGCTGCTCCTGCAGCTGGGGGCTCTGCAGGCGTGAAGTGTGTTACTGATCCAGCTGTCACAGGTCACCCACACGCAATTTCAAACACTGGCAAAAGCTCTCCTGATGTGTCATGGAGTTACAGCAGAGCTTCTGACAGCTCCTCATGCAGAGTTTGATGCTAACACCTGTTACTGCCTGCCTGCCTTACCTTCTGGAATCTGCCAGAGGAACAGAAGCAAGGGGAATTAATTAGTGGAACTCATCACTGGTAACAAGGAGGCAGCAGGGCAGATCTGCAAAGGATTGAATGAGAGGAATTGGAGCAGTTCGGGGCAGTTACAGAATCAAAATATGCCTAACATGAAGAATACTGCTGGCTGTCACATGGTGAAAGCACTTTTTAGAAGACTGGAATGGCTACTTTGAGAGTTGCCTCAACTTGGCACCTTCCTTCTTAAAGAGCAAAGTATGTCATATGCTGCACAAGGGTAAAGCCACTTTGTGCAACTCATTAGCAGAGGAATGCTTTTAGGATTTAAAGAGGATCAATACCATGCTGAGGTAAAGCACAATTTGTATTGCAATTTAGATAACACAAGACATGTAAAAATTCATTTTAGAGAGGTTTTCTGGAAATGAATTTGTACAGAATATCAGCAGGCAGGATATTGGGCAAATACACTTAGGAAGGGTTGTTTTGATAGATCACAGTCTTTACTCCCTTGGATCTAGACTTGCAGCATAAATAAGGAAAACTGAAGTGTCTTTCTGTCCAGGGCATGACAGTTCTGAAGGTTTCTAGCCCAAAGCAAGCACCAGCTGAGGTGCATTTAACAGCAATACCTCCAGGACTACAGCAGCACAGTCTTGCAGCTGTCAGCACTTAAAGCAGGGAAAGCTACAGGTTCCAAGTGTACAGCAGGTTCGTAGCTCACACATCCAGAGGTGTGGTACTTAGGCAAAAAATCACACAGGTCCAGGGCAGCTCTTTCTAAAATCCTTGAGGTGTAAGGATTGCTGCAAAGTGCTACAAACTGGAAATGTTAGGAATTGGCAAGCCTACTGGGAAGAAGTTTGTTGTTTTCCTCCCTTGGGAATGCTTTCCCATGAAGCAACAAAGCAACTATTGACAGTGAAGGGTTTCATAAAGTATTCCCTCATGAGAGAAAGTTAGTGCATTGTAATTCAGAGTCAATCTGGCAAAGTTCCCGCTGCTGTTTATGGGAGAAGTAAATACTGTGAGGCCTGAAATGTGATTTTCCTGTACAGGGGATACCTGTACCATGTCTCTTGGTGTCATCTTTGAACCAGCTGCAACATTTAAGCTCTCATCAGTTTATCACCTGGAAGCTCAGGCATTTGGAACCTTGCAGTTAAACCCAAATCTTAAATGTCTTGAATTGTAGATAGGGCTCCAACAGGACTGCTGAGGCACAAAGGACCTCAGCTAAACAGAGCCTATTTCTGCAGCACTGCAGGCTTGCAGCTGATCCCATAACGAGATGGAACAACCTGGCAGTGGTACCAGGGATCTGTGTGCCCAGACCTCTGCTCTGAACCCCAAATTTCTCCTCTCCCTGGCATTAGAGCCAGGGCTGAGGAGTCACAGACTCCAGGGCTGCAGAGCCAGGACACAGATCAGGGAAATTGTGGAGTTAGAACCCAGGGAAATTGTTCCTAATGGGATCAGTGACAGTGAAGCTGCCCCAGGGATTCAGCAGCAATATACCTCAGACCTACGTAGGAACTTGTTACTCATTAATCATTAGTCAAGACACACTGCCTGCCCATGAAAGCTTCTAATATTTGCAGTTCTGCTATACAGAAGGAGAGCAAGTAGTAACCTACCCTGGCACTTTAGGGCTGCATGTGTTTGTGGGGAGATAGGAGCAGCCTGTAAGGGTTAACATTTAAATCAGGGACAAATAATTGCAGAGTCATGAAACGGGGGTATGTGAAGACAGCTGTATCTCAACACAAAACACACTCTGAGAATGAAATAATCAATCAAGAATCTTAACAAGGAAAACTATTCAGAATTCTTGGAGCCCAGATTTTCTTTTTGAGCAGTTTAGTAAATACATTTATTAATCACACTATAAATATCAGTAATATTTTAAATATATTTTAATTACAGGTCCAACATTAGTGGCTTCTTTAATAGCATACTTTAAAACAAACAAACAAAATAATAGGCAAAAAAAATCCTTAAAACCCAGATGCTCTTCTGTTCAAAACTCTTACACTGTTCATATTGATCAAATACATGAAGGGGAGCATTACCTGTGACAGAGCAGTGCTGCTGCTCATACAAGGAGAGCTGCTAAGTTTCCCTCAGCTGCTTCAGTGACGTGCAGGAGCTCCAGGAATGAATTGACATGGCTGCTTACCTAAACCAGTTCTCTCTGAAAAACACAAAATACAGACAAAGATTTGTTTCATTACAAAGTAGTTCTGTTTGGAGGAGCAATAGGATTACAATGCATGCAATCCTCTTTGCACTCCTCCTTGAGGAGCAGCTCCACCAGGTGAGCTGATGTGCCAAGCCAGCTCAGTGGCTGCAGGAGAACCAATTCCTTGGTGCTCAGGGAAGGCACTGCAGAACAAACCTTTGTCTGTGAGCTGGAATTTTGGCAGCACTTCCTCAGCGTGCAGAAGCCAAAAGTGGTGTTGAGTTGACAGCATCTGGGAGGGAATGAGGCACAAGCTTGTTTTTATGCACACCTCTATAGAGTTCCTGTTATTATCTGGGATTGGGCACTAGGAGAGTCAAACGAAGTGCTGAGTGACAAAGGAGTTGCTTTTTACCCTCTCCTGTCACTTAGCAATGTCATTCTTCTTACTTCATCTTCCACCTTCCCCCCTCCCCCTTCCCTTTTGGTCTCTAAGTTCATAATGGAACCTTTTCCATTTCAGCACTAAAGAAAACAGTTTCTTTGAATTTGTGGACCACATATTCTACAGGATTTGTATTTCTGGGCAATTTGTGGCATGTCTGCTGAATCCAAGGCATAAGCACAGTGACAGAAGACATTTCTCAGTTTAAACATGAGCAGTTTAAACATTTCTGAGTTTAAACATGACAAATGCTGCCACTGCAGAGTTGCGGGGCATCTTGCAGCCCACCCAGCAGGCTGAGATTCTGCAAGGGTTGGAAGATTCTGAGGGCAGGAGTTACAGCTCAGACCTCAGCATGTGCCTGACTCGAGAGAAACTTGCAGTGGTGGCACAAGGACAGCACCAGAAGGGCATTTTCTTTTTTTATTGAACAAAGGTGTTAGTAGTGGAGGTAGGCTTCAACTCCCAAGTGGTAATTTATTATAGTGGATCTAAAAGTAGGAAAAGTGAGAGCAACCTTGATAGTGAAAAACTTGAAACATAAAAGAAATTAAATAGTAAATAAGAATGCAGGAAAATTGCAGTCATATCGGCTGGCTGACAGGTGAAAATAGTCTGCTTTCTGAAATGTAAATGATTGGCACCACTTTACTCCAGTAGGGAAATGCCAAGGGTGATTTTTATTCAGTGATAGTATTTTGCATAATAGCAGCCAGTTATTCTTGCCAGGCATGCAAAAGCTGATGGCCTGGACATGTAATCTCAGCATCTGACCTTCTGCCACCAGTACCCTGCTCTTCCTCACACGAATTGCTCAAGTCACACAGGTAAGGAGACTTTTAAAGGCTTGAGAAGTTCAGTACAAATAAACATAAGCACACACTCTTCTATACAAATGCTTTATTAAAAATGCTTCTGGGCTTATCCATTTTGAGATATCACTCTACAATAATGTGGAACTTGAGTCTTGGTTAAAAAAAACTTCATCTATATTTTGAAATGTTTGTTGCTACAGTAGAGTGTAGGGAAAATAAGAATTATTTCTAATATTTACACAAGGACGAACAGCACAGACTTTTACAAAATGAAAAAAATACAGTACAGAGACTTTTTACAATATCTGCAGTTGACACTCTGAAAGATCCAGCCTTTGAAATTGAAATTCAGAGACCGTTAAACTTCTTACCTCCCTTTTCTTCTTCCCTCACCTCCCACCCCAGTAACCCTTTATTCCGTAGAAATAATTCACATAGAAAGTTAGGATATAACAAATGTGTTTTCTTCTTAGAAAAAAACATGTCTTAAACATATATATTTCTATATTTAGGACAGATCCTGTTTCCCTTATGTGACTAGATTTACACGTGTATGGAGTAAAATTGACCCTGTAATTAGAATTGAAAACACAAAGATCCAACAGCAGAAGACAATTCCAGTGTACTTTGTTATGCTTCCCTGCAGCTTCAAAATTCCTGTTGTGTCCATAATGCTGTCAGTTTGCTGCACAGCCACATTCCCCCTGGGATTGGAAGGAGCTGAAGCTTTAAACAAGGTCTGCACTGGCCTGAGAGAAAGCCAAAGGCAGCACTCACCATTCAAGTGTTGGTTGTTACTCACTATACAGTGGTTTTTGTTATGGATCCTGCAGTGTTCAGGAGAGCTTTGGCCAGAGAAAAACTTGCTGAGCATTTAGTGGAGGCAGCCTATACCTGAAGACAGAATATTTACAGGTACCACCACATTTCTGTTATCACTTTAAAAAGCACAGCAATGTTAATGCCACGCCAGAAAGAGCCTCCTGCCTAAGGCAAACTGCAACTTCTCAAGGACTTCTGTAGAGGACCCTGGCTGGCAGCAGTACAAGCAGTGTCTAAGGAGACCTTTTTACTATTCTTCCTCTCAGGATCCCTGATTTTCCACATGCAGCTCCCTAATGTGCAGTGTTTGTGATTTCAGTATAATGGGTAACAAGTTTGTGGCTGCCAGGAGGAGAATGCAGTGAGGCCCTAGAGACAAGAGGCTAATGCTAATCACCTGCCCATGGATCATTTCCTCTCAAAAATAACTATCCTTTAGTGTCCTAGGATCCTTTATTTAAACCTCTGTCCCTTCCCTGGAGTACAGGGTGTTGTTTGTGCTGAGGCTGCTGTAAAAATGGGTGTTAAACTGGTTGAGCACCGAGTTGCTGTGGCCAAGGTGACTGGAAGGCATGGAATTGGACCAGTCTCCCACACCATGGCTGGGAATACTGGAGAGTGGGGAGTAGGAATTGAAGCCTACCATGTTCTGCCCCATTTTGTCGATGGGTTCAGAGCTGAGTCCCACGGGCCCCGAGCGGCTCCCCGAGCTGGAGCCCTGGACGTAGGCGCTCATGCTGGAGAGGAAGTTACTGAGGCACGGGCTGCTGGAGGAGGGAGGAGGAGACCCTTTCTCAGGTGAATGGTCAGTCCCAGGTGAGGAGTTTTCCAAGATATCCTGGTGCTCTGCAGCTTTGGGGCTGCCAGTCAGGGTACTGTCCTCGGATTTCTCAGACGCAAGAGCAGCAGCACTGGCCTCAATGTCAGACTTTCTCTTCCGCTTCCGGCGAAAGTTTCCATTGTCAAACATCTTCTCACAGTTCGGGTCCAGAGTCCAGTAATTCCCTTTTCCTGCCCAAGGAAACAAACCCACACTTTTAGTTTAAAAATAAGCACACAAACAAACAAACAAACAAAAAGCAGTCATTTAGGGCTTTACAGTGCTTCTCTCATTTCCCAGAAAAAGAACAATTGCATGAGTAATACACATGTATTTTTTTAGTCACTCAAAAGTACAAGTCTGTTGAATTCAGAAAACAGTTTAAAGTTTGGGTTCTATCCTTTAGTCTGACTCTTCACACAGGCAAAAATACAGGTGGAGTCACTAGGAGTGCTTTTTGTTTTATTTTCTTGGTAAGGGAAGGAGGTTTTCAGTATACAGGTCTTCTGAATTTATGGCAGAGAGTAATCAAATCCCACACTGGGATTCCACTCCAGATTCAGTGGGGTAGCATAGGTTTCTAATAGGATAGAACTAAACTATTGGCCCTCTACTGCAGAGTAATTTCAATGAGTTTTTAATGTTCTCCATGGTTCTTAACAGCTATTGATAGGAAACCATGAATAAAGGAATATCTGACAGCCTACCAGCCAAGGGATTGGTAATGGCAGAGGTGTCATTCCAAGGAAAATACTAATTGAAACAAGCAAAATAAAAGCAGCCTGCTCTCCCCTTGAGAATTAATGCTGACTCCCCAAAGCCATTGGATTTCTTTGACAAATCCCCTTCCCTTGAATTCCCAGTTACATTTGACACAAGTAATGCATTACACCAAATGGGTCATGAGTGTGCCTTGCCCAGTTAAATGTTCCTGTGTGTGCTGAGTCTCCTGCTCAGCTCATTGATCCATTCTCAGGGGGACCCAGAGCAGGACAGAGATCTCACAGCACTGATTCACACCTCAGCTGTGCACAGCTGCTTTCTAGTTCAGCCTTTTGAAAACAAAGTGCTACTGTGTCTATGTCCTCTATCTGGGCTGCTATGTCTCTTTACAGTGCACTAGGTATTTAAAAATTCATCAGGTTTAATTAGAGGTGGGGGAAAAGGGGGAGAGGGCTATACCTGGATCATCTTCGTCTCGAGGGACCTTCTTGAAGCAGTCGTTGAGAGACAAGTTGTGCCGTATGGAATTCTGCCAGCCAGCTTTGCTTTTGTTGTAGAACGGGAAGTTGTCAGCCACGTACTGGTAGATCTGGCTCAGAGTCAGCCTCTTGTCAGGTGCCCCGTGGATGGCCATGGCAATGAGGGCAGAGTAGGAGTAAGGTGGTCTCACCAACTTCATGAGCTCCTCTTGGGACGGGAGGGGAAGCCAGCCAAGGTCGGTTCCTCCCAAGCCGTGCACGTTGGGCAAGAGCTGCCTCTGCATCCCGTACGACTGCGGGATGAAGGGGCTGGAGTTGGATCCTGGCAGGTAGGGCGGGGGGGTGATGGAAGGTCCATTTAGCCAGAGGTAAGGATTGGGAGTGCTGCTGTAATCTGTGGCCTCGAAGGTGCTCGGCCGCTGGGGACTCGGCGTGTTCTGCGGGTGGAAGAAGTTCTCGTAGTAGATGTTCATCTCCGGAGGCTCCTGGCCGATGTTTGGGAACTGTGGGCTGCAGCGTGGAGGGGAGTGCGACGGAGGCTCAAAGAAGCTCATGCTCTAACAGCTGGTGAGCTGTGACACAGGTGTGCTAGTGCTCCTTTCCCGGGACAGGTGCATCACCTGTGCCCTTCCCTAGGTACTTATGCACCTGTAAATGTTTCAGCCTGTGCTGCAGGCTCCTCCCCGCAGCCCTGAGTGGCTGCAGATGAGGACGATATCCTTTTTGGAATGCTGGCAGTCCCAGTCAGTCATTGATGTCACATCAACCAAACGTGAAAGTTACAACTGTTTGTCTTTTTAAATGAATGAAGGAATTTTCCACTAATGTGATGCACATGAAGAAAGCATAGGGCTTCTTGAAGTTAAAACTCAGAGAGCCTCCTCTTTCTACCTTTCACAGTGAAGCTTTAGTGTTTCCTATTTTTTTCTTATTAAAGAAAAGCCATTTTGTGCTGCTATTAGTAACACCTCAGAATGCAAAAGCCATTGTCACTAGTCAATGAAACAGTAGAGATATATACTTAAAAAAAAAAAAAACAGCGAAGAAAAGAAAAAAGAAAAGAAAAGGTCAAACCTTTTCCTTTTGTAACTTTAATTGCAGACTTGCTTGTACTTCCCCCTAGGCAATCACAGTACTACAGGCAAATTCTGTGGCTGGTTACTCACGTGAGTAATCTTACTGATATAAATGGAATTAACTCCCTAAAGTAAGGATTAATTTTGTGAGGAAAAAATTTCAAGCTTAATAATCAAACCTTTCTTTAGAGCTTAAAGTGGTGAACTGAGATGGGAAATCATTATGTGCTGCTTCCTCTTTGCTGCAGGATTGGTGCAGAGAGCTCATGAAACCTTTCAGCTCCACTTCCAAACAGGAAAGCAGCGACAGTGTTCAGCACAGCTCTTCTTAGCCAAGTTCCAATAACTTCATCTGTAACTATACAGGCAAGAGCTGATTCCTTAAGATTAAGCAATAAGGAAAAACTAGCTCTTTTATGATTTGGACAAATCCTTAGTGCTTTGCATGGCACCCTGCATGTTTGAAGGAGGAGAGAGCAGAGCTGCAATCCCACCACCCCTGTCTCAGGATGGCAGCTCTTCACTGCATGAATGCCAGCACTGGAGCTAGGGCAGAGCTGCACTTCCCTTCACAGTCATAATTGTATATTTTTCTTGTGATTAAACACACACATACTTTAAAACTTCCCTCAGCCTTAATATCCATGCAATTAAAGAAGGTCATGGTAAGACAGGGCCTTCCAGATAGCTCTTGTCCTATAATTTCTGCAGAAACAACAGTTTTGACCCATGGATTTCAATTCCTGGCTGTACCAATGGCCTCTTGCTTTGCCACACATTCACCTTAATCTTTTGTGCTGTACCACAACCACCAAGACTCCCCACTCCCTTAGAATTAGCGATTCACTAATGTCATGTCCATATTGCTGAAATACTGCTGAAATATTGGGTACAGAATGACAAAGCAAGCCAATTTGCCAGCTCAGAAGAGGAGCTCTACAGCTGTTACTTTAAAAATCCATGCTTTCACTGCACAGAAAATCATTTGTACCACAACAAACAAGCTGTTACTTTAATTTGAATGGCTGAGAGCTCAGAATACGTAAATGCTAAATACCTGTTCAGAGACACACATTAAACAGTCAAAAGTTAAGTGGAACGTGGTGGGACAGGCTTATATTCTAAGTGACTACTGCTGTGCAAAAGGTGACTTGGACAAATAAAAAAAAGAAAGAAAAATAATTATTTTTCAGGAGCCCATAATGTGAGTGCCTCCCTCCTCAAGCAACAATCTGCAATAATCTTTTTCACCATAAGAATCTGAGTTACAAACATGCAAAATGCTGTTTGAGCAACATCCCCTACAGCTTCCTAGTTAACTTCCTAACACGTAGATGTATTTTAAAGTTATATGTGTATTCCTGCAATTATTGATACAAATACGGTTAATAACCCCCCTTCGTTTACAGGAGAGTCAATAGAATATTTAAGAAACAGGAGTAAAATCACATTTACAATTAACTAAAGAGCCAGAATAATTTACAGGAGAGTCAATAGTATAAAATATTTAAGAAACAGGAGTAAAATCACATTTACAATTAACTAAAGAGCCAGAATACAGTGAGAAAAGTAAACATAATGCATTTTGACCTGCTCAACAAATTAGATTTTTGCCAAAAAAACCCCTTGAAAACAAGAAAAACTTGCAAATTTATTCCAAGAAGTAAAAATTCAACTAACTGCATCATGGAGTTTGATGAGTGACATTTAATACTTATTCCCTGAGGTGCACTGCATGCATAGCTACAATAAAAAAACCACTCAAGTGGGTGCTGAGTGAATACAGGCTTTGAAAAAAGCCCAGGCTTTATAAAGGGCAAAACCATTACTGCTGCAGCCAGAGACTGGTGTGTAAAATTTCCTCTGCCAGGGACTCCTGTGAAGTCCTGTGCAGGGCATGGAGCAGGGTGAGCCCGAGCTGTGCTGTGCCAGGGGATGCCCAGCCCTGCCAGCCCTCCCTCCTGTGCTCCCACAGAACAGCAGGGACTGGGCTGAGGATGGCAAGTGCTGCTTTTACAGCAGGGAGGTGCAGAGACTCCTCTGGGCTGCTGCCCACGGAGCTGTGAAAGGGGGGCAAAGTCTGATCCTCCCTGGCATGGCTGAGCTGGCACAGGACATGATCCCATCAGCAGCATTTCCCTTCAGCTGGCTGGGCCTGATTTACTCAGACCAGACTATAAACAGTGCCAGGAAAAAGGCACTTCAGTACTCTGGGCACACCTTGCTGCTGCAGGGTCACTGCAGCACACGCTCCTGGGCAGCTCTGCTGCTGCAGATGCAGCAAGGAGAGAATCGGCTCTGTTCAAGCCGTGGTGGCTGGGTCAGAACTGAAGGAAATTGAGTCTAAGCAGGAATATTGTCCTGGGGTCTTCACCACTGAGAGTGTTCCTTTTGGGCTGAAAGAAGGCAGCAATCCCAGAAGTGGAGAAAAGAGAAGGAAAACTGGTGAGGCTTCCATATAAAGAGGCTGGAAAAAGGTGGCATGCTGACCAAGCTACACTAACAGGTCTTGTTTAGGGATTAAAAACTCTGCAAATAAATTGAAGGCTGCTCCCTTCAATTTATTCCTTCAATTATAACCTGCCTTCAATTATAACCATTATTTCCAAATGCATTGGGTCAGTAAGGTCTGACTTGGCAGGATACATCATATTTTTAACGTGTCTTTTTACTGCAGTCCAGCCATGCACAGCCCTGAGTGCATGTCTCTACCAGATGGAAGCCTGGCCAACCACAGATTGTTGTCAAACCAAAGGCTGCTGACAACTCTTGCAATATACAAATATTTGCTCCTCGCAATTTCTTGAGTGAAGCTCCAAAATCTGCAGAGTTGAGGCTGAGCCCATTTTTTTCCATAAGATTTTTAGGTCAGCTCCATGTACCCCTCTACTCCAGCCAGCAGTAGTATTTCTTCACACTGACTACCCTTCTATAAAAGAAAATATCTGAAATCTTGAGTTAAGAAAAGTTTAGATCAATTTCATTTAAACTCAGATAACTCAGCATTTCCACTTTTACTCCACAGTAACCCACACATGCAGTGACTGGGGAGAGATGTGCACACCAGCACATGGTTCATACAAACAATTCCTATGGCCACAAAGAAGAGGGTAAATTGTTTTTAAAAGAAAGGGGCCCACATGTAAGTCAATACACCAAGCAACCCACCTTGTATGAAAGAATTCACACCCTGAATTCAGAAACAGTTCAGTATTCATCACTAAGACATTTTCACACAGTGAAAAATTCTCTATGTTCTCAGCTGTCCAGTAGATTACATTTAAAAGTCTTCATGTCTTATTTCACTAATCATCTGCCCAGCATATCCACAAAATAAACCACACCATGAGAAGGAACAGGCTGTAGCAGGCAAAGCAATGTCATCTCAAGGATATTACAAAAGAATAAGAAATGTTAAATACATCACTGCAAAACAAGGGAACTGAGCTTTATTTCTAGAAAGGCAGGTTGAACATTAAATTAATGGAAAAGGCAATATCATTTGGATCTGTGCCATGAGTGCTGCAATGCTAGAATGCCCTTAGACTTTTCAAGCCTTCCAGAACAAAATCACAGTGGATTTTTGAAGCAACTTTAGAACTAGGTTTTTAGAAGGTTGTGAAACCTTGTAAGGGCTCAGCTGCTCTCTGACATGAGAATGATGATAATAAAAGCAGTCAAAACTCCTACTCCAAAAAGGTCTTCTACCATCTCCTAACATATCATAAATATGGTAGAGGGGATTAGGTGTCCCCTGGCTCCTGTATCAGTTGTGACAGGCCACAGGCAGGCAAGGAATCCATAGCTTCCCTTTGGCTGGGATGCTGTGGATGGCATTTCCCATGGGATCTGCTCTGCTGAGGGACACAGACATGGGCACATCTGCCCACACAGAGGGGCAGAATCACTCTGTGACAAATCCTACTCCTGGTAGAATCGGAGGTGTCCCTCCCAGTTATAGGAGTTAATACAGCTACAGACCCTTCAATCAATCCTACAGCGACAGCCTCCCTGCTGCTGCAGCTCCTGAGCAGCCAGCTGGGCTCCCCCTTTCAGATCATCTGCTTGTTCCACTCTCACCACTAACTGTGGGTTTATATGAGAAATCAGTGGTGCTAAAATTCAATCAGGTCTTGTGTGAACATCAACACAGATACCAAAGAAATTAATCTGTACACACTTCCAAAACCCTTCGGAGTTTAACATGAGAAATCAGCGGTGCTAAAATTCAATCAGGTCTTGTATGAACATCAACAGAATACCAAAGAAATTAATCTGTACACACTTCCAAAACCCTTCGGAGTTTAAATTCTTGTGCATTTCCATGAATTCATTCATTTCAATGACTTATAGAAAGGCAAAGTAACTTTCTATAGAAAGAAAAGCAACGTGCTGGTGCTTTTGTTTCAGTCACATTTCAACATCAAGGTATTTGCTGGTGAGGATAAATCAGCTCTTCCCTCTCCACTATTCAAAAGGAGATTTCATTGAAAAGACGTTTTAGAACCACAGAATTTTCCAGAAAACATAACTCCCTTTTTTTAAGGAAAAAAGTTTTTTTCAGTGTCCTACGCCCTTCGGTGCATGCACTAAACAAACACTTGCGGGAAATTAATTCCAAACTAAAGCTGGAACGCGAATCGCGCCGGGAACTTCTCCGGGACACACCCAGGCACAGATAAACTGCGGGTGTTTTATGGCAGCCGGGACAGCCGGGATAACCGAGCCTGCCGGCGGGGTGATTTCGGGCTCTGTCTGTCCCCGCCGCGTTCCGCCGCGCCCCGGCAGGGCAGCCGCGACACGGGCAGCGTATCGCGACATCCTGCCGCCACCCGGCGACACCGCCTGGCAGTGCACGGCTGCCCGGGGATCCTCCTGTCCTGCTCCTGCTGCCACTGGCCAGCGTCACCCGGGTCTATAAAAATAACCCGTTCCGTATGGAAACAGTTTGAACCTTTTCCTATTAGGATCCTTCATTTGCTTTGGAATTCTGTATGGAAATTCTGGTAGATTAGAGATGTCTTTGTTTTAGATTAGTTTCCTTTTTTCCTTTTTTTTTTTTCTTTTCTGTTTCCCCATCCTGATTTCCAATATCCATCTTTTCCTGTCTTGTGAAATTAGTCCAAATGCAGCTGTAAAGAAAGACTCTGAATTCAGGGACTGTGCACTAGTGCTACCATGTACATCAAAGCAACTGAAGAAAGGTTTTGCATTCCTCATTATTTGTAGAATCCAGGTATCCAATCATAGCATACTTTAGTGTACAATAAAATACCATACAAAATACCAGGTTAAAAAGTCTGCATCTAAAACTACTCTATCTAGGGCTGGATTTTATATCTAAAAACATATAAATAAACATTCTGCAGGAAGTCTTTCCTCAAAATATCTGTTGAACATGGAGGGTTATTTAGACATTTTCTAGTTACAACAGTACAAGATTCCTGCTACCTCACCTACATGAGCCTTTTTTGGCTGCTGGGCAGGGCATAGATCCCTTAAATGAGTGTTTTCTGATGCCCATCACCTGTGCTGTGCCCTTTGAATCAGGCACCATTTGAACCCGTGGTGACACCTTCAGCAGCCACCTGCCATGAGCTGAACTGATCCAAGCACTGGCAAGGCCTCTCAAGGGTTAACTGAGAATGACAGATCAGTCACGCCTGCCACCTGAACCTGCTGCTAAATGCAGGTTGAATACCCACACACAGAGTGGGGCATCTGGAGCTGCAGGATGCACTAATACACATGAAAAAATCATTATCACAGCCACTCTATTTGTTCCAGCTCAGACACTCACAGTGGCTGTCTCACCACAGGGTCAGCCATAGGAGAGATCCCTTGTGGCACACAGAAGCTGTCAGCTATCCTGGAGGACAAAAAACTACACTGAAAAAGGATAATTCTGTGCCAAACCTAATCAGATCAAACTGTCCTGGCTTTAAAGCCGTGATTAAATTTATCTAACATTTAAAAGTTTATGAAATCCGTGGCCTACCTGAGGTTTGTTTGCAGAGCAATTCTTCATTTACAGTGTTAATCTTTAGCACCCGCTGCATCATAAGAGCAAATCAGAACAGAAAATTACACACAGTCAATAAAGAACAAGTCCTCTGCTCACCCCAGAGCAGTAAACACTGCCAGTGCTGAAGTCCTTACAGCTGAGGGCAGCCCATGGAGTGTTGCTCAATGCTCCCCCCCAGAAGGACCTTGAATGCCTAAGAGCAAGTAGGGACTGAGTTCTGGCAGGGGAATAGAAGTTCAGTGCAGTGATTTCTGCAAAGTACCCAGGATAGGCGATAGCTGCAAGCTTATTTTCATGGAGGCTTCCATATTCCTAAAAAAATAGAGATACATCTAAAAAGATGGACATGTCTTCATCCAAAAAATATCAAGGGAAAGAATCTTTAAACTGGTTAGTTTTCTTCCCTCATCAGAAGCAGTTAAAAAAAAAGGGTGCTGCAAAACAGAAGTTGGCTTTAAATTCACTGATTTCTCTTGATTTCTAAATTGAGAAAAATGCTGTGTTTGGTTAAGTTATTCCTTTTATCTTCCTCCACTCTGGAGAATTGACCTGTGCTTTTGTTCTAAACAGAATGCCCTAGTTCTGGATGATTCCCATTTACATTGGCATATATGGAACCAGTCTCTGGGATAAATTCTCCATCATCTGAATAGTTTTGTTCTAAAGCTAGAACAACAACAACAACAAGAACAACCACCAAAAACCAAAAACCAAAAACCAAAAAACAAACAAAAAAAAAATCCCCTGGTATTTTTATGATACTTAAGTTAAAATTCTTGAAAATAGCAGAGGAAGTGAGCAAGAGAATTATGTGGTTGAGTGCCTTCAAACACAACTCCTGGACTGTGGCTGACTTAAACAGAAACCATATTTAATAAAAATTAAACCACTTTCTCTTTCCTATAATGCTATTTTAAAAACTTATTTAACACCTCTTCTTTCTAAAAGTGCTCTCATCCCGTGGTCAGGGTGGAACAAATGGAAGCAGCAATCCAGTGATGTTTAATGTGTCAATGGAGTCCTCACAGAACAACCAGTGTGGCTCCAGTACCCCCACTGGGGACTGGGAATTGTTGATCTTTCAGGTCTTTTCCAACTCAAACCGTTCCATGATTCTCCTCACCCACAATTTCTGCTGTCTAATAAAGAAGGTTACAGGCTGTGTGTGATAGAGATAAAAGTTCAATGTCGAGCAGGTACACAGGTCTATCACACATTCAAGTCCCAGAACAATGTGTTCCTAAGGTCTGTAAAATCTTTAATAAAACTCTCCTTCCTCCTCAGAAACTTGATCCTTATTGACTTAGACTCTGACCATTTTCCTATAGCTCACACCAGCTAATTTGTAATGAGATTTTAAGGGCATTAATTTCTCTCCAGAATGAATACTTAAGTCATAATTTCATAATAAGAACTTGGTAGGATTTCATGGCACAAACAAGGGCAGGCTGGATACCCCAGCCAGGTGAGGATACTCCTGAATACCCTGATGTGGATAAATGCCAACAATTGCTGTGCAGACCTTGTGCTGCACTGACACAGTTGCTCCTGGGGCTGGACAGCACCTCTAACATGGTTTTACAATCCACAGAAACACCCAGGTACCCGTGTCTGGGTAAAAATGAGATTTCTGCCTAAACTGAACTACAATGTGCAGCTTAAAGGCATCTTAGGTCATTGCAGTGTAACAGCTCAGTGCAGGTCAGCTCATCAAATTCAGCTGCATGTGCAGCTTCCCTGCTCCTGCAAAGAGCTCATTAATTACAGATCACACAGCCCCATCCTTATCTCAGTGCCACGTGACAGCAAACCAGACTGCCACCAGCCAGACGAGTGGAAATGTCAGAGAGAGGGGAAATAACTGGTACAGAAAAGCTGTGAGAACATGGTGGGGTTCCTGAAGCCATTCCAGAGCTGAGGCCATTCCTGCTGCACTAATTCCCTCCACAGCAGCCAAAGCCTCACCCTGCCCTGGAGGAAATTTCTGCCCTCTGTGCTTCACCTCAGAAAATGTCAAATACAGGTTCTGTCCCCCCATACATGAACTAAAGGCCTGGTGAGCTCATGACAGACACGAGCTGCTTCACAGTTTTAAACAGATGTTTCCATGCTGGCACTTTATTGTCCCAGGGCATCAATTGTCCTTCATGCTATGCTGTTTGTTTAGACTAAATGTCAGTATCTACAGTTTCTAGAGACTTGTGAAAAGCTGGAGCTTGTTGTCCAAACATCCTTAAAATCCAGTTCTATCAATGCCCTCCTCTTGGCAGCTATTTTTTCTTAGTAATCTTGCTTTTCTGCTCAGGGTTGATTGACATGATTTCAGGCTTGGAACTTGGGAGGACAATCTGTGGTGTGAGAAAATGAATAAAATTGTCACTGATATTTAGTAAACTAAATGTGAATCTAAACCCTTCCCCAAAAACTGTACTAAAACCTGAGCAAAACACAAGCACGAATCTTGAACCCCTGGCTTAACACTCAACACCAAACTTCCTTTGGATGTTGTACTCCCTCCTTCCTGGTATTTGTTTCTGGGCACTTCCTTCACTTCCATTCTTGCTACTTCTTCATTTTGAGTCACAGTATTTCAATAACAATTTATAATAACAGCTAGAGGTAAAACTCAATTTTTCCACTCACCTGAAAACATCTCTGCAAGATACAACAAATAAAAGGTAACCTTTAACAGGTATTGTTACAAAGAATAAACAGTTCCTAAATCATTATTTTCTTACTCATTTCCAGTAGAACCAAACCTTTTATTTTAAAATACTTGTTTATTTTGTGCTATATTCAGGGTACCTGCAGATAATATTGAAGAACACCTTTGATACCCCTCCTCCTCTTCCCCTCTTAATATCTTCTTAAGACATTAAACATGCACCCTTCAAGCTTTCACTTTCTCCCACTCACAGATAACCTTCTCTATTAAACAGAAGACTTTTTTCTAGGAAAACTTTTTTCCTCCTTTGTGCCTCTTCAGAAGCACTATCAAGTTTCTGTGAGAATTAAATGAAACAAAATGAAACCCAAATTCTATCAGAATTCATGCCAACACTGCAGTTAGTGTTAAAACTGGGCCTGTTTTCTTTTGCTGTCTGTGGTTATTCTGGTGAAGGTGCAGCATTAATTCCAATGGCAAATATTCCAAACCTGTCATAGAAAACAATCACTAACTACTCCTGTAGAAAACAGCTTCACTCTGACAACTTGCAAAGAGAGCCTAAATTCATCAAACAAATTTACTCATACTGTATGTTAAAGTATTGATAAAAAAACTTAGGTTTAAACAAACTGCATATGTCTTTCCATAGATTGAACTCCACAGCAAGAAATAACTTTAACCTCTTTAACTTTCCTAAATGGCAACAAGGCCAGTCCCCTCATCCACAACATTGTACACGAACATATTTTATTTACTTAGTATAAATCTGTGTCAATGTCTGAAAGGTAAAGGGGTGAGTGAAGGAAATCAATTATTCACCTTTAGACCCCCTCTATCTGGAGAACACACTTAGAGAAAGAGCTGCCAGGCTATAAAGACCCCGAGGTGCTGACCTGCAGTGCTGTGGAGCCTCACACCAGGGAGGCATCACCTCCCAGTCCACCTCACGGGGAGGGAAGACTCAGAAAATCAATCTAAACCCAGCAAACTTGGGCTTATAGAATTCTGTTTGCTGTCAGTAAAAAACTATTAACTTTCATAAAATAATCCCTGTAGATGTCAGGGAGAAAGGGTCAGGGCAAAGAAAACACATTTGTAACATTTTATTGAACAGCAGAAAATGTAGCTTTTGTTCATCACGCTGCTGGATGTAAGGTCAATTTGCACATGTGTAAATCAACTTCTGCATGTTTTCCACAAAACAGCTGCTGCTCTGAAAACAACTCAGGCAGTGATGTGACAGCCACAGACATCACCCAGGGAAGATTGAAGAACAGAGCAGAGTGCTGGGAGCAGCAGAGGGATCTGGGGCTGTAAATCCAGCTACAGCCACACAGTAAATTGTCAGTGGCTATTTTGTGCTGAGCCATCTGTTGCCTTGGCTACAGTGCCAGCAAGGATTTAAGGATATCTGGATGTCTGTACAAGCTCCAGAAAGCCCAAACTCTGCTGTTTGGAAAGAGCAGCCTGAGCTGCATTACACAGTGAGCGTTGCTGACGGCCTTGCACACGTGTCACTGCTCAGGAAGAAGCTTTGTCCCCAGGGAACACCCAGCTCCCTCTGACCTGCACAGCCAGAGCTTTCTGTCCCACATCCCAGGGGACACATCCTGCAGTGTTTTCCTCAAATGTTATTCCTCTATCTGTATCACAAGTAACTTAGCAGAGCCCATGGGAGGTGTTGTTCATATTCTCCATCAGTGCCTTTCTTTAGAGTAGATGGTGCTCTAAAATAGAATATTTTTGTGTAGATATAGTTATTTTCAGTTGAGAAGTGGTCTTGTAAAAATTGATCACAGATCTGTTGATGGTTTGAAATGCTGCTCCATGGACTGCTTTCCATCTTCCAGAACTCTGGAAATGCGCTGAAAAGACATCAAAACAGATTTCATATGTTAAAATTGATTCTGTGCTGCATTCAGTAATAAGTGTATTAATTACTTGTTCCTTTAAGCTGTAGCTAGAGAAAAAATACATTGACCAAATCCTGCATGTTTTGAATTCATTTCTCTATGCTGTAAAACCTTAAACCTGTCCACATGATTCCAAACATGCTATGAAACACTTCACAACTGGATTTTTAGCTGTAGTTAGTGCTTTTTCTGCCATGGAAGAAAGAACATTCTATCCTCTGTCTTTTATATTCTATTTAAGTTTAAATACGAGTGGACGAGATAGTGCTGAAAAGTTGCAGCTCCTGGGTTTGAAATGAGCAAACATGTGATAAACTGAATGTAAGTGAAATACTACAGATTTCACATGAATAGGTTATTCTTGTTCCTACCAGATTATGAGCATATTTAACTGAACGTTTTTCTAAATGTTACTATATTGTCCCTGAAGTCATTATCCTTTTTTTTTTTTTTAAAGAAAACCCCAAGCACTGCAGAAAGTAATGAATATAAATGAAACTCATTACCTAGGAAAAAAGAAACCAAAACAACAAACCCTTTGCATTGTAAGATCAGAAAAGTTGGCATGTAAAATATTCCAGAATACTTATGTTGGTAGCTACCCACATCTGCATTAAATGTCACCCTCCCATTACCTTCAAAGTAGGAAAACTTTCACATTCGGTGTCTGAATAACTGCTCTGGATATTATTTTCTCTTTTTAATTTTTCTTTTATTTTTAAAAAAAAATATTTTTTTTTCTCTCAAACACTGTGCTAAATGAAATAGTTTTAATTTTGTGAAAATTTCAGACATCAGTGAAACGTTCCTCACTTCAGAGGAAGGCAGCCTGCTTTAAGCAGAGTGACGGCTCCAGAGGGAGCCCATTTCCACTTTGCGCTCATCATCTCCCCACAGCATCCCCGCGCGGTGCCGCGCTCGCTCCGCTCCCATCCCGGCCCGTTCCAGGCCCGGCGCTCCCATCCCGCTCCGCTCCGCTCCCATCCCGGCCCGCTCCCATCCCGCTCCGCTCCGCTCCCATCCCGGCCCGCTCCCATCCCGCTCCGCTCCGCTCCCATCCCGGCCCGCTCCCATCCCGCTCCGCTCCGGTCCCGCCGGGAGCCGCCGCTCCCCTCCCGCCCCCGGCACGGCTCTCGGCGGGCCGCCCGCGCCCTCTCGCGGTGCGGGAGCGGAGCTGCACACGCGGGTGCATCCCTGCATCCCTCCATCCCTGCATCCCTGCATCCCTGCATCCCTGCACATCAGTGAAACGTTCCTCACTTCAGAGGAAGGCAGCCTGCTTTAAGCAGAGTGACGGCTCCAGCGGGAGCCGATTTCCACTTTGCACTCATCATCTCCCCACAGCATCCCCGCGCGGTGCCGCGCTCGCTCCGCTCCCATCCCGGCCCGTTCCAGGCCCGGCGCTCCCATCCCGCTCCGCTCCGCTCCCATCCCGGCCCGCTCCCATCCCGCTCCGCTCCGCTCCCATCCCGGCCCGCTCCCATCCCGCTCCGCTCCGCTCCCATCCCGGCCCGCTCCCATTTCCAGTCCTCCATCACTGAATCCCTGCACGCCTCCATCCCTGCACCCCTTCATCCCTCCATTCCTGCATCCCTCCATCCCTGCGTCCCTCCATCCCTGCATACTTCCATTCCTGCATCCTTCCAGTCCTCCATCCCTGCACGCCTCCATCCCTGCACCCCTTCATCCCTCCATTCCTGCACCCTTGAGTCTTTGCATTCCTTAATCCTTCCATCCCTGCATCCCTGAACCCCTCCCTCCATCCATCCCTCCATCCATCCTTCCAGCCCTCCATCCCATGTCTCTGCATTCCTTCATCCTTCCATCCCTGTATCCCTCCCTCCATCCATCCTTCCAGCCCTCCATCCCAGCACCTCTCCCACTGGAAGTGCTGCCACAGCCAGCTTTGCCTCCACATTGAGCTTCCACCCGTTTCTCTGACAAAAGCATCAAGAAAAAAAAAAAACAACCAAACAAACAGAATTTGCCTTATTAGCCTATTTGTCTCAAAAATAATTAATTTTCATAGCACAGAACTTTTGAACATGTAACCCTTCCTTTTCCCCACAAAACCACACAGGACCTACCATTGTTTTAAATAACTGGTTCACTTTCTTTCTTTTGAGGGTTTTCTTGTCACCGTCTGAGGTGGAAGGGAACACTGGCTGGCTCAGCCTGTGTGAGGTGATTGTTTCCTCAGATGCCACAGTGCTGACAGACAGAGTTAATCCTTAGGATGGAAACAATATTGGTTACACAAAACAAAACCAAAAAAGGAGAGTCAGACTGCAAGACAAAGCAGAACTCAAAATTGTGAACTACTGCAATGATTAGAAAAAAAGGAGATATTTTTAATCCAACTATAACCCTAGAATAAAAGAATTAAATAATAGGGAAACAATAAACTTCATTACATTGAAACGGAACAGTGGAAAAAAAAACCAATCTGGCCAAAGAATTAAAAATAGATAAACACATGACAAAGAAGTGGGCCATGGCAGCCTGTTGTGTTGTGCTAAACATCTGTTACAGGCATCTGGAAAGAGAGGGGCAGTGAGAGGGATAGATGAAATGCAGGCTAAGAAATGGGATGTCCTGTGGAGCAAGGGGCTAAAGGAGACTGAAACTGGGCCTGTTTTCTCTGTGTGCCCCAGCCTGGAGATGAGCTCCAACTTCAGTCACACCTTCCCTTTCCTTTCACCCATCTTCCTGGAGGCAGCTGTGTTATCTATCTTTCTTCCCCTGCCTCCCTGGTGAGGGAATCTGTGGGATTTCTCTCTGGCTTCAAAACCAGGAGTTGAAATCCTGTTATGGGGCAAGCTCTGGGAATATTCATGCCCCAAAGCACAGCACAGAGCATTTCTCCCAGTTTCACACGCTGGCCTTGGCTATGAGCCCTTGTTTGTACTGCTGAGACCCTACAGAGGAGGGAAGCTGAATAAACCTTGCCTCTTTCTAGGCAGCAGGAATGCTCACACTGTACAAGGAAGTGAAATTTGGAGCTCCAGGAGTAACAGAATTTGCATTTTGGCACAAGGCACTACAGAACTACTGGTGTTACCCAGCATCTGGAGCAGTACAGCCTCAAATGCACAGCATGCTCTTCATCTATAATCTTTGTCCCAGTGGATTTCACAAGGGTGGAGCGAGCTGCCAGCCCTGCTTGGAGCAAACCCTTCATTGCTGTTTTCCTAACAATCTAATAAAGTTCAGACTTCTCACCCTAGGGTAAGCACCTTACCTGGGATAGTTGGCATAGAACGACTGACAGTGCTCATCTGCTTGAGGACAGAAGTTTTCTGAGGTGCCACCACATGTTCTGAGAGATTGGTGTCACTCATGAACTCGTGTTTCCTTGACAGCTGTTAATTAAAAGAGCCACAACATTAATGATGGACTGAGACTTTGGTTCATGTATCATATGAAATACAATCTAAAAACATGCAACATTCTTGCAGATAATTTGTAGATAGAAAGAAACTTACCATTCTACATAGACAAAAAGAATTCTAAAAAAGTTACAGAAGTAATCTGTGATCTGAAATCTGAATTCCTACCCTATTTTCAGCATAATACCATCAGACAACTCTGGGTGTGATCTGCAAAGTAAAATGAAGTTTTGAAAGCATTTCATTTTAATTCCTATTGCATTAACATGCCCAGCTTGGCTGCTGCAAAGCTTTGTCACTGCTTTGTTGAAGCAGAAGAAAATCCTCTAACTCAATACACAGTGGGATTCCCACAGTTTGGTGTATGTGTTATCTAATTTCATCAAAAGCTAAAGGTGTAACTTGGTTTTGTATATCGGAGCTTCTCAAAGCACGACTGTGCTTTATCTCTCTTTTGCACAAGGACACGCAGTGTAAGACAGTCATAATCATCCATGAGTTTCTCTGTGCTTCCCCAAACAGCCTTGGCTTTCTACTCCATTCATTTTACCTTTGATGATTCCTTCAAACATTTTTGATCAAATTATTTATGCTCCCTCCATGTATTTCAACAATCTGTTACTGCCTGGCTTTTTAATTTAGATGGGGCTTGTGTATTTAGAGGACATACACTGAAATCAAATTCTCCTGAGGATTGAACTCTGTGTATAGAAAAGGCCCAGTGTAAGTGACATAAGTCACTGGAATGATGCAGCAGGGCAATAAAAGCCCTTGGATGATCTGTGGAGCGAGAGATGCCAGTGCTTCCAAACTTCAGTCTGGCACCATTTAAGGAGCAGTGTTTGCAATCTTGCAGTTTCCTAACAGCTGCATGTTCCATAACAAGGTACAAAACGTACAGGGCTCATCACTTTTGAAATAGCCCTGACTGCGAGGAGCTGCCGTGAAATGTCAGCACAGTCAATTGCCTCTCCACAGGAAAGCAGCTTAACCCTCCCCACACAGTGCTCCTTTTTCAGCTAACCAGGCTCCAGAATCTGCAGCCTCGGAGCTCTGCTATCTGTCACCAGAAGCCAGGAGAGATGATCTGATTTTCTCACTGATTTGTTTTCCCCACAGCATCTTGCATGTTTCATTCATGGCAGGGCAGATCATCTCTGCATCCTGCATCCTTCCCTTTATGACAGCTGGAGTTCTCTGGGATATATCTTCCCTTTTCTAAGGAAAGGAGTAATGTCCTCTTTTTCATGGATTATGGAACACTAAATCAGTAACATACACATTTCATGTCAGAGACAGAAATATCAGCTGCTGTCTTCTCATCAGCAAACACCACACTGCTTCTTTTTGTTCTTTTTTTGGACCTTCTCATCTTGACTTCAGGATGAGGATTATTTTGTGGAGCAGGCTCCTCTGATTCTGCTTTTCCTTGCTTTGGTAGCACTGCTTCCAGATCAAAGCTGCAGGAGCAAAAGAAAGAAAAGTACTAGTTGCTGAGTGATATTTTAAAAGCTGCTGGTATTCTGATGTCATTTCCCCATGAAATATAAATGCAGGTCATTCTTTCCTTCTACTTTCTAGGCAGCTTTGCAAACTGCTGGCAAGAAGTATCTGATGTGCTTCAGCAGGTGGCAACTGGAGATACAAATAAGATGCCTTCCGGCAGTGTGACACCACCTTAAAATGTAGCAAAGAACGTAAAATATTAAAACGAGCTCAAATTGCTGTTTAAAGATTTGTGCATCAGCTTAAGAGCTCCTGAACTCAACAGAGCAGAGCTCACATGGCAAGCTGATGTGTGGTGGTGCTGAAAGCAAGACAGGCTGGTCTGGTTGTACAAGGACCAAAGGGGAACAGAGTATTGCTGTCTGTTGCCATGTTTTAAATGCATTCTCCTATTTATTTCACCATATTGGACAAGAATGCACACACTCAGAGATTAACCCCCCTACCACCTTCTCTCTTCCTCTAATTTTTACAGTTTAAAAATTGGGCTACTTCTTGTTAAAAAAAGAAAAAAACAAACAAACCATGAAATTGGTGCTGTCTTTACTTCCTTCTCAACCTTTGAGCATGGGACTGAATTTATGTTACAACATAAAAATTGATAAATCAAGAAGTGTAGTCTCTCTGTTGAACTGTGCTTCCTAGAAACAAATTAGCATCCCAAGAACTAAAAGCAGGTGCAGGATGCCCTGTCAGGTCCTGTCAGAGGAGTCCTGGTGTACTGCAGCACACAAATGATGTTGATCTGCTCCACACTTCTGGAGGGCAGCAGGAATCTCAAAGAAGAACAAGGGCTCTTAAAAACCAACCCTTCCACATTAGGGTCATACACCACTGGACTTTTTCAAAGTGAACTACTCAGAGAGATCAGATGTTTAAAAAATAATCAAACACTCCTGTAGATATGATATCTTATGAAAAATCCTCTGCTAGGATTTTTCCTGTCCTGAGGAGCCGAGAGCCTCAAGAAAGAAATGTAAACAATAACTATGTGCTGCTGTGGAATGCCACAGGTACATCTTTCATTAGTCCATGTAAATTGGTTTCAATCAGTGACCAATCCCAGCCACCTGTGCCAAGGCTGTGAGCAGTCACAGGATTTTGTTATTGATTCCTATTCTATTCTTGTCTTTGTAGCCTTTGGATCCTTCTTCTCTCTCTGTTCTTTTAGTATAGTTTTAATGTAGTATTTTAATATAATATATAACATAATAAATCAGCCTTCTGATGAAAATGGAGTCAAGCCTTGTGTCCTCACACAAGGGGTCTCAGCCTAAACAAGACACTCCTCAACAAGTTCAGTTTTATATGTACCTTGTTTGGGAAGAAGTTCTGTGTGCCTGAAAGATAATTTATAAAGTGAACTAAACAATTTGTGGATGAAAAAGCTATACTTGTAATTTTTCTCTCAAACTTAAAAGTCTCTTTGTTTTCCAGTGTTGCAGTTAAAATACAACAGGCAAAACATTTTACATTAAAACAGACTTCACTAAAATCTTCCACCTCCTTTTCAAGTTTGTAAAGGTTGTTCCTTTCCTATTCACATTTTACAAACAAAAGATGCTAATTAAGTTAAAAGCTATTTAAAAACAAACTTGTAAAAACTCCAGATCTTGGTGAATTTTTGAAAAGTAATTTAGTTTTTAAAATACTTATTTTTTGAAAATGAAATAACACTTTTTTTTTCAATGACAGTTGAACACATTTTGTCTATTAAGATTGAAACACTGTTGTTTTCAGCCTGGAGGAAGTGATAGCTACAGTGAAAAATAATGTTGGTATAGTCTGAAAAGGCTGCTGGTGATTATAATTCCTTTTTAAAAATCTTTTTGTTTCATCTCATAAAACTGATTAAAAAACAGGACTGAAAAAGAATAGTTATTTCTAACCAAGTGTGTTTGTACCAACCTCTCTGAAGCAGGTTTCCTGGGCGTGCTGCAGTCTGAGCTGATGGAGCACATGGAGATGAAGGATAACTGACGGTAGGATTTCAGCATCGACCTCGGCCGCCCCAGCCTCTTGTCATCAAACTCTGGCTAAGGATGCAGAGAGAAACACGTCCTGAAAAACACTCTTAATTCAGCCTCCTCACACAGGCCTTCAACACTGGGCAGGTGTTTAGCACCTGGCATTAAAGACGTTGTCTGCTCCCATTAATTACTGTGATTTATCCTGGGTCTGGATGAGTTCTTGCTCTTCAAACCTCCCAAACTCAATTCACAAAGTAGATTCTCTGCAAAATTTTAAATAAGTTGGGTTTTTTTAACCCAAACCTGCCCAAACCCTCCCAAACACAATTCACAAAGTAGATTCCCTGCAAAATTATACACGTCCTGAAAAACACTCTTAATTCAGCCCCCTCACACAGGCCTTCAACACTGTGCAGGTGTTTAACACCTGGCATACGTTGTCTGCTCCCATTAATTACTGTGATTTATCCTGGGTCTGGATGAGTTCTTGCTCTTCAAACCTCCCAAACTCAATTCACAAAGTAGATTCTCTGCAAAATTTTAAATAAGTTGGGTTTTTTTAACCCAAACCTGCCCAAACCCTCCCAAACACAATTCACAAAGTAGATTCCCTGCAAAATTATAGGTTGGGTTTTTTAAGTGCTGGTCCCTTGAAAGTTTTGAAGGGTTCAAGCAAGAGGCAAGATTTCTGATTGTGGATTACAGCCTCTGTTATTGCAATTAGTATTGCAATAATACAATAATAATATATTACAATATAATTCTAATTATATAATACTGTATTATTATAATAATAGCATTACAATATATTATATGTAAATATATATTATAATATATGCTATATTACATATTATTGCATGATAGTGTGTCATAGATTATATACTATATGATATATTATAGATTATATAATATAATGTATTATATATAATATATAGTAATAATATTATAATATAATATACAATTAATAATGATAATATTACACAATTTCAAGTAAATTATTGCAATTTCAGCCTCTATTATTGCAAACCCCCCCCATATTTAGATAGATATATAGAAATTTCATCATAGAGGTGTATAATGCAGCATGTATCCCAAATTTAAGTTAGAAACTTGCTACTCCCCCATAACAGAAGAAATAAATCCTATTATAAAATCACCAGTGCTGAAAGCAAAAATATAAAATCATTTCCAAAGCAACTGGCATTTAATCACAAAAACCAGGCAATGTCATTCTTGCTAGCCTGCATAACTCAGATAGAATATTTTATTCAAGAATTGTCTGGGGAGTTTGTGTTCAGAAGTTATCCTTCAATTGCCAGATATCTCAGTTTGTTCTCAACTAATATTTATAGTATTATACACATGACAGGTTTTACTTCACAACACAGCTGGAAGTGGCTGGCACAGGGCGACATCAATTGCAGATCAAAGCCCTGAACCACTAAGAAAAATTACAAAGAGAACAAACATAAGAACTTGCTTTTACTTTCTCAATCAGGCTGAAAAGACTTGAAATTTAAGTCGCAATAAAATATAATAAAAATCTCCCAGAATGAGGAATATTTGGTGTGTCAGAGAATTGAATCAGCTCTTGGATAATACAACTCAGATCCTACAATCTTTATATCACAAGAAATCCCATAAGCAAAAAAATAGCATGTTTTTGTTTAGAAGAAGATGTGTGTTAAATAAAGAGAAATTGGAGTACAGGTTAAAAGGAGAGTAATACCAGTTCTCTGGCTCCATATTGTTTTTCCACTTTAACTTTTAAGTGCATAAAACATTCTTCCATCCGGTCATGGAAAGGACGAAGATTATCAGAAACTCTTCTTTCATGAATTTTAATTCCAGCCCCAAGGAAAGGTATCTTAAGAGGAACAAAAGAAGAAAAAAGGTGAGAATTTTCAAGTGGGTCCAACAACCTCTTTGGCTCTGTTTAAATTACCTGGGAAATCAACTTCAAAACTCTTCCTGTGACTGGCAGGTGGATTTGCCCATTGATCTCAGCTTGGAGCAGCAGACACAAGATGGAAAAGGCTCATGGAAAATGGGTTTTCCCAGCAAATTTCTGAAAAATGTTAGTTGCCTCACAGAGGCCGTTTCCTCTCTTCTATATATTTTAATGTTACTTTTAACTTCCCTTCTGCCACTAACCTTTTCTAACTTTTTGTGGTCAGTCAACCCCACTGAATTCACTGAGTGATTCTGATGGCCAGAAAACAACCACACACAGAGCTGTGGTGGGCAATGACACAGGAGAAACTGTAAAGGTACAACTCAAAACAACCCTCTGCCACAGACAGGGACAATTCCATCAGGTTGCTCAGAGCCAACCTGACCTTGGATGCTTCCAGGGATGTTTCTAGTAAGTACAAAAAACGAGACATTGAACATGAGGAGAAACACCTTGAGCCATTCATTTCTGATAGTAAAATCCCAGATGAATTCCCACTATTTATTACCATCCCTCTATCTATTTATTGATAGCAATGATTTCTATTTGGCTAATAGAAATAGAATGGATAATTTCTGAGGTCATGTTCATTTCTGCTCCATTATCATTATCAGGTCAACAGAAAGAGCCATTTTCCCTTGAATCTCAGCAAAAATAGTTTTTTCTGCTACCACCTTCCCTAAGTGCATTTTCCTCCTTGAGGACAAAAGAGTTCTGCAAGCTGGTTGTCTTATCATATATACATGGTGTATAAAATAACAAATAGTAAAGCCAAATAACCTCAGTGCTGCCAGTATAGGGAGAATATTCAGTTCTCCTCTGGAGATACAGATAAAAATATTTACTTATAGTCTTCCATGCTATTTACCACACAGAAGACACATAGCAGAAATCCTGAAGGGTCACTGAGCATGAAAATAATTCCTGAGAGCAGCAAATACTCCATTAATGTTTGTAGTGGAAAAAACCCCAAACCAACCTCCACAAAAACAAACAAATACTCTAGGAAAGAGTTCTTTCCAAGAGAGTTTCTGACATTTGCCAACCCCAGAAATTCATGAAATCATTATGACTTTTGTCATGCTCTCAGTTTTCTCTTCAGGAATACAACCCAAGCTGGAAATCCCATTCCTTTTAACTATACATGTAGCCTGCTATATGTGGCTTTTGATAAACCATTCCAGATGATGTGTTGTACATAATGTCTTTCAAGGATTAAAAATAAGTGGAAATTACACAATCAGCTCAATGCTGTGTTCTCCTGCTAGACAGAAATGGAATAAAGAACCCCCAGTGAAGCCTCAGTGGTGGCTGTCACTGAGAAATTACCTGCCAAGCAATCAGATCTTTGAGTCTGTTCAGCTTCTCTGCATCCTCTGGATGCTGTCTGATATATTCTTCTGTAAAAAAAGCCTTAGACAAAAAAAAATTACAGTCCATCATTTTGACAGGTAAAGAAATCAAGCATTAATCCACAGAGCCCAGCTGGTGATCATAATATTGGTCATCAAAGAGGAGAGGCACATGCATGGTTCTCAGCCAGATGCTGCTGGTATAATTTCTCTTTTTATCAGCTGGGAACTGAGGTGCACTTTTTAAAAAGATGTATTTGGTCTTTATCTAGCACTTCTGACTTTGACACCCTTATCATGAAACCAAATTCTTGTTTCTTGTGTTAAGTTTACAAACTAAAAAGGCACAGATTTGGAGTATCGTGCTGTACATCAACTGATAAGCTCAGTTATTCTGGTTTGACTTCAAAGACAGAGGTGACCAGGAAAGGAGGATATGAGGAACTGATGGAATGATGGTTTTCCTATTCCCCATCCCCACCACACTGCCATTTTAAAAAAGGATGTAGGAGGATTATGAAATGATGCACCTGAAAATGTTTGCAGTGGGTCTAAAGCTCCTACCTTCTCATATTTAGCAAAGCCACCCATAACAGCTGGATCAACAATTCCATTCAGAAGCATGGAAAGTGGATTAATAGGGAGGTTCTCATCACTCTGGTACTGGTTAATCATCATCAAAATCTTTTCGTTTGTTGTGGACATAGTCTCAATAGCATTCTCTAAAGGACTAATTGTGCACTGAAAAGAAACAAAAGACTTCTAAGGTTCATAAAGATATAAACAGGTCTTTTTGCTTTTGTAAAACTCATGCACATTAGCAACAGTTTTGCAATTCAGCAAACCCACACAGACTTGTTCAATTCTGAAACTATAAATCAGGCACAAGATATATTGATCCTGTATTGAGCAGTAGAAAGATTAAATTTAAATAATAACGGTTTTGAATGTATAAAAAGAAGCAAGTGTAGCCTTGTTGATAATTTTGCAGATTGGTTTGCACATGAGGGTTCAAGAGCAGCAGGCTGGACAGGCCCTGAGCACATCAGTACTCACCCGTGAAATGGAGACCACCTCAAACCAGCGCAGGATTCCTGGGAGTTTGTAGGCTGTAACAAAGGAGGTCCTCTCAATCCACATAGACTGTTAAGAGACATAGCAGGAGAAAATGATACTTCAGGATTGAAACTTTCATCTTTTCTGCCTTCTGAGATGTCAGAGTGAAATGGATGTAGATGGAAAACATGTATATTTTTTGAATAAAAAGACACTGCAAACTGAATCTAGCACAGTGATTGAACAAATAGTTTTCCTGATTTCAGATTAGGTCATCCTCAGGCACCAAGCCTGCCCAAAGCAGGGGAAAAAGAAAATTACCTTTGAATCTTTTAGTCTGTGTCCCTATTTTCGCCATTACAGATGGAATGGCTGTCATTAAACAATCTGCTCTCGCCTCTACCCAGATTATATTTCCTCCCTCCACATTCAAAAGGTATTTCTGCAATTAACAGCAGTAATAGCCCTATAACAACTTGCCAGATTTCTGACCTTTATTTTGTTCCTCTCATTTTTCTTTTCTGAACAAGACTGGCTGTTGGTATTTTAGAATACTTTGGAATAGCCACTGTTTCATTTACCCTGCTGCTCCTTATTTCAGTATCAGCTCATCAAGAAATAACATAATGGATGTAATGAAGACACTCCAGCTGTCCCAGTTTCCACCTCTTTAAAGGAAACATGCATCTTATCTATTGTCCTCAGCAATGAAAACATCAACAATTTAGCTCTTGTAAAACCATTTCAAGGTATTTTCATAAATGGGCCCAAAACTCTCCAGTTTGCAAAGGAAGCCAAGGTGCATCTTGAGTATTGACAGTACATTTTGGGATGTCAGAGTAGAGTTTGTGTCTGAAGTGTTGATTTAACAGCAGGTAGGAAGCTCTTACATGAAAGTGTCGACTCTGCTAATCAGCACACACATAACAGAAATTGTACATTTTGGAAAGAAATGGCTTTTCCCAGCAGTATGCCAGGAGCACAGCTTCAGCCATAAGGCTTGGATGGGGTGCTTTTCAAAACAAACCATAAAATACCAGATACCTGTAAAATAAAAATACAGCCACCACATTTCTATGCTTAACACTGAAAAGTAATTTATGGTGCTGTAGATTTCTTAGAATATTGGAAGTATGAAGGCCATTCCTCAGCATTCCAGCATTAGGCATGGGAGTACAAATGACATAGGCAGTTCTCTCACGAGGTGAGATTTCACAGGACCCGTGAAAGCAGACAGCACTCACCTCATTGCCAGCCTGGCCCCTGATGGAAATGTTGCAAACTACAAGCAGCAAAGCATCTGATATTTATTTACATGTCACCTCGTTTCCTAATGAAAATCTGTACCAGAAAATGTTCCTGCTTAACACAAACAGGTTGAACATGTTTAACTGCTTAATGTTTGCCTGCAACTGGAACAGTGATGTATAATTAAGTACACAGGGGTAGTGCTGAAACAGAAAAGTCTTGCATTTGGTTTTTTGAACTAGATCTTAAAGTTAAGGTGTCTATAATGAGTAATCTTAGCCTAACAAAGGAGCTAGGATCAAAATTCAGTCACAGTTACCAGAACTACATCCATCACCTTGTAGTTCATTTACTTACAGCAAATTCATTTTCAGGGTCAACAGATCCTTTTCTGACTGGTCTTGAATAGTGGAACCTCTGCACATTGTTTGACTTATAAAAGCTGAAAGATTTAAAAATTACTATTGTAAAATACAGAAACCAGAAATTAATGGATCTTTTTTATCACAGAGAAATATTTCATTTTGAGTAGTTGAGTTTTTAATTAAAAGTAAGTTTACTGCTCAGAAAAAAAAGGACTTTACTGGAAACTCAGAAGGCAACTACTTTATCTATAAATCAGAGTCAACACACAGTATTTTATAAGTATTAAGCTTTAACTTGTTTCTGAGTATATTTCCCAGGTATAAAAATTCCAGAACTTCCAGATTAATGTTCAAATCTAAAGGAGGACCAGAAGAGATTTTTCCTCTCCTATCTTGCTGTGGCACATGCCCTGCCTGCCAGCTTTATCCTGGTTTATGAAAAGAATAAAGTCAAAAGAACTGACTGAGCAGAGCAGGTATTTTCACCTGGAGTGGAACATGGCACATGAAAAAGCAATTTAATCTTGTCCAACAATCCTGCTCTCAGTGCTGAACAACATTCAACAAATTAAACTACTGAAGCCATTAATAACAATTTCTTGAGATGGATAATAGAATGTATATAAGTGCTTGTAGAGGGGTACACCAATGTAAAGAATCCTTTGCAAATTCATGTTAAATTCATGTTATTCCTGTTAAATTCTGTTCTATTCAGCTAATGTTTCATTCTCCATCATTGTGAGCACATCTTTCCACTAAACTTGCAACTAGGCTCTTAGCACTGGGATTGCATAGTTTTGGCTAAGTATTTTGCTGTCCAGAGAAACATCTCTACTTTGGGTGTTTAGTATTTGTTTTAGAGATGAATTAAATTTAAACCTTTGTTAAGTAAAAGCCAATTTTGCAGAAAAAAAAAAATCTCAGAAATCTCTTCCAGTAAAACTGAACTATGTTTTGAAAGCACAGAAAAAACAAATAGAGTAGCCCCAAACATCTGAGTTAAGCAAACCATGGTATGCTGGTTCATAGGAAATTATGATTTCTGATCACTGCTAAGATTTTCTTCATGAGAAAAGAAAAATAACTGGAAAATACTGCCACAATGAGTCAGATCCCTTTATGCAGTTCCATCTAAAGGAATATATTGAAGCTCTTTGACAGAATAAATGCATTGTCAACACCTAATGTAATGAACAATTAAATGCCCAGTAAAGTAAACTCATAAAAGTAAATCTTTGAGCCCAGATGTAATCAGCAGTTTGGTTGAATTCTGCAGCTGAGACAAACCATTACAAAACATCCCCTATGAGCAGAGATTGTACTTTACAAGGAACACTTTGCTACATCAACTGAAGCAGTTTGAAGTGTGGCTGGCTCTACACTAAAATCTGGCCCAACACGACCACATTTATAATCTGCTTTTCAGTTACTGATTTTAAAATTAATCAGGAGTTGAAATTAATTGAAATTAGATGAAGTTGCAGTTAGAACCACAATTTTTTGTGGCTTTTTGGGTTGGGTTGTTTTTTGGTGTATGTTTGTTTATTTTAAAATCCTGTCATACCAGACCTGTGCTTGGATCTGCTTTATTTACTTTGGTGTATTTGGGGAGGTGATTCTTATTTTTCCACTCTGAGTCAGTTGCTGCTTCAGTAAAGATTCCATAGAGAGGGCTGCAGAGCAAGGGCACAATTGGTTTGGAAGCATCTCTTGGCCAGTCTGTTCTCAAAACACTTTGCCCAATTAATTTCCTTTATTCCTTTACAAAACCTGTTATAAGTTTGGTTTTTTATAAAGTTGGGGTTTGCTTGTTGTGGGGGAAGGGAAGTGTCCAGGACTTGGTGGGGGCTGGCGGTGGAAGGTGATTGGACCAGGGCACTGACCAATCACTCGACGCCCTGAGGAAATGATTGGTCCAGAATGAACACCAGTAAGGACCAATCAAAGCGCCTGAATTCCACCAATCGGTGCGCGGATCCAAAACCCACCAATCCTGGACCAGGGGTAGTAATAAAAAGGGGGGTTTTCAGTTGCTTCGGGGGTTTTCTTTCGGTTTTGTTGTTAGTACTGTGCTGTTTTGAGCTGTTGTGTAGGGATTCTGGGCTTATCCCAGGTCCCTTGTTCTTGCTGGCTTATTTTTTTTTAATAAACGAGAGCCTGTTTCAACTTGCTCTGGAATCTGGCCTCGTTTGGAATTTTTAACAAAACCCATATTCCTTTGCTCCAGCAGAAACAATTTTGCCACTGGGTATTCTGCACTGGACCAGACAAGATATAATAAGATTCTTTCATTCAAGAGCCTTCATTCAACCACTCCCACACTGCCAGTCACCTCCAAGAGCCCTCTCCCCACCACTTGTCTGAGAAGCTGTGTTGAAATCTCAATAACTCCAACCCAAAGCACAGATTCCATCTCCCTGCCCTGCATCCATGAGTTATTTCTCCAGTGGTACATGGGTACAAGCTCTTCCATGGAGTTCCTGGGGAATATGCAGGACAGACTGGATGGAGCTCTGAGCAGTGTCCCTGGGGGCTGGACTGGGTGGCCTGTGAAGGTCCCTTCCCTCACAAACTGTTCTCTGATTCTATGAATACATAAGTCACTAAGTTAAGACAACAAAAACTCCAAGATCCATTGGCAAATAACTGACTTCACAAAATAATGGTTGTCAATTTAGGAATCTGGACTGATTTTCATTATACTGTCTACTACAGAAATTCACTTACTTTATTATTTGGTCAGGCACTGCCTTATTTTTGAATCTAGGCTGCTCCTCCAGGACTGGCTGCACTGTAAAACATTGAATATCTGAAAGTGTGAAAGTTAAGGGCATGGTATTAACTATTAGTATGAAATACTGTAGGCTGCAGGAGAAATAAAAAAAAATAGTAATAATAAAAAAGACAATTTCTGATGAAAAATCTGAAGCATTCAGGGCTTCATTTCTGGAGTTTCCTTGGCCAAAAAAGGAAAAATCTGCCAGTAGTAACCAGTGAATACATATTAATTCTAAACTGCATATTTTTATTATTTCCTGAGCTAGAATATCTACAGCTGAATTTATCACACTGACTCATTCATTAAATTTTTAAGCTCAGGCAACTTACAAAAATAACATCAACCACATCTGATGTTAAGTTTCACTGTGTAGCTTTAGGCATGCATAAAGTCATGATGGTTAACATTTCATTTTGAAATCTGTAACTGAATAGCCCTTTTACTTGAGATTTCCTTTCTCTATAGAAGTGTTGTTTTTAAAATCAGAATACTGTATTTGTAAGTAAATATATCACATTCTTACATATTTCAGCATGTTTGAAACTCATGCCCTCTGGTTAGATCCTTTTGCATAAGTGCAGAAGTAGTGCCTATCTCCTGCTCCTTGCAAATAGATGAGCAAATTCTACCTTAAGGACTGAAACATGTGTTCTCAAAAAAATAAAATTAATTAGTTAAGAGACAAGTGAGACTTGGGATAGCCTGGCTTTCAAGCTTAATGTACTATTTTAGACAAGCCTGTAACACTCCCACTTCAGTCCCAACAGTGTGAAAACAAAGTATTCTCTTTTTTCCTCCAGAAAGTTCCATCAGAATAGACTCAAGAGAGTATGTGAAGTGTTACAACATTACCTTGAAAATTAATAAAGGAAAATCAGCATGCAAAAACAAATGTCTGATACAATGAGGTGATCTCATATCTGCTCAGTCAGTAGTGACTCAAATCAGAAGAAAAAGATAATCAGAGTTATTCTAACCAAGAAAAATTGAGGCCATTCTAGAAGCTGGTTAACAACGTTTGTAAGTTAATTTTCCTAAGAAAATTTCTGAGGGACTTGGGACGTGTTTACGTTGCCAAGAAATTGAGGTGACACTGAAGTGTGGTGCCAGTCAGAGCAGTGCTCAAACAAGACATGAATTAAACATCAAGACACAACAGCTATGAATGTGAGGTAACAGAAAATTTGCTGCTTTAAACTGAGTGTCTTCAAGTGTATGACACTGGTTTTGCCATTTGAAGAAAATAAAGCTAAACCATGTATGAACTACAATGAAGTTTCTTCCCTGAAGGGCTGTCAAGCCCTAGCACAGGCTGCCCAGGGAAGGGGTTGAGTCACCATCCCTGGAGGGTTTAAAAGACATGTAGATGTGGCACTTGGGAACATGGGTGAACAAGGTTTATGGTTGGACTCAACCTTAAAGGTTTTTTCCAACCTAAATGTTTCTATGACAAATGAAAGAGACAGACTCCTTAGAACTGCTAGAAAAACAGCAGCTCTCTTAGGAGCAAACCAGAAAAGACATAGAGGACGTGCAGGCAAAACTGCAAACTGAGCAGTAAACTTTCAACCTCTTCAGGAAATTATTGTTTCACACTGTGTCCTGGATCACCAAGAAGGTTGTATTCCATTTGCCATCTCTATGGCCGTTCTCTTCTGTTCAGTGGGCAGTTTTCCTTATCTCTGCCATACCCACTCCTCCCTCTGGGGGGACATCTGCTGATAACAGGCTGTGGAATGTCCCTGCATGGCTGATAAGAACTACAGCATCCATTGGGAGATGTGAGCCCAGAGGGCATTTTTTGCTTGAGAGCCCCTTAATTTAAAATTTATAGCAATTTGGAAGTGGTGGTGGTTTCCATTTTCCATTTCAAGGGAGGCTCCTGCCTTCCTTAGCAGACCCTGTCTTTCCAAACTTAGACACACAGATAAACTCACGCTAACGACAAGGTTTCCAACCCTCCTTCCCTCTCAGTCTCCCCCATGCCCAAGGATACATTGACCAGGAGAGTTCCTCACATCCTCTCCAGGTGCTGCAGTCGTGTTCATCTTCTCAGCACTGGGGAACTGGCTCATCAGCTGGGCCTGGAAATCCTCCCTCCTCTCGTACTCCTTGCCACGGTAGATGAACACTTTGTTCTGCAGGGAAGGAGGAGTGACTGCCTGGCCAGGGTGCTGCTCAGCAGAAGCTGCACTTTCATGGCACTCGACACAAAGGCACAGCAGTGTGCAGGTGTTGGAATGGGTGTTTCTGTTTGCTGAGCATTAACCAGCTCTAAAGCCAAACTCCACTTTGACCAGGGGCTGGAAAGCAGCACTGACTCTCCAGAGACTCTGGACTCAAAGATTTATTATTCAGAAACAGTAACAGTGGTTTAACACCAGCCTATCATTTCTTTGTTTTCCCAAAGTTTTCAAGGCAGCTTTGGCCTTTAAACTTGGGTAGCAGGGCTTCTCATTGCTATCCAAGTGTGAAGAAAGCCTCCCTATTAATTGTTGTATGTAAGAAAGGCTTTTAGTAGTAAGAAACTACTAAACAGTTTCAACATCAAATATTTAGGTTGTTTTTATGCTCTGAACTCATGCACTACTGTGGTTAAAACAATGACCTTTTAAAAAACAATCCAGTTGTACATCACTTCCCAAGTTCATCAGGTTTCTTTAAAAAACCAGACCCTGTGGAGCTTGGATTTCCCTCATGGTAGTCAAAACCAGGGAAAAGTAAAGAAAAGAGAGTAGATTCAGTACATTTGAATAAAACCAGTTCAAACTTACCATAATTGTCCTAAAGTAGGAATTTTTGCCATTCAGGAAAAAACTTAGACCAGTACAAGACAGTCGGTATTGAACATTTCAGCTCAAAGAATATTTGAGGTCAAAAAAGGAATCTGGACATTAATCATGAGGAAAACAGGAAAAAAATAGATGAAATAGTAAGAGTTAATCAAGTTTACCCTCAGAAATGTTGGGAATCCTTGGCCATAATATCCAACTGCAAAATAGTCTGGTTTAGGCCTCAGAATTTTCATGATGTTTTCATAGAACTTTGCTTGCTGGACCTGAAAGTAAAACCAACTGTAATTACTTGTGTTTGGGGGTTTTATCTATGCATTTTTAACCTCTTCTGCACATGCAGGAGCTATCAGCTCTCGGCTGATGAGCTACAGCAATAATCAGTTTTCACACAGGGCACTGCAGGGGGACATTAAACACTGTTTACATTTATATCCAAATATAGCACACAGGGAAATGGGTATGGCTTCAGATTTAATATTTGACCTCAGAACTGGGCTTACCCTTAACTGAGGAGAAAAGCAAACATCACAGTGATCCCTGGCCACTGATAGCATTACTGAAATAAAACATTTGGTGAAACTCCCTGCCTCAAATGTTTCCTGAGGTGTGGGATCAACTCCAGTTTGTACTCTAGGCTCGTTTTAAGGGCACACACCATGAAAAGGGCTTAGAACAAGTTCTTCCATAAAACACCAAGTGTCATTTAAGTGTTATGTTTGTGAGAATGCAGCACTGCAAATTAAACTGCTAAAAATGTCTTTTAAATCACAATAAAAGCAAATCAAAAGAAGCTTTCTTTATACACAGCACCATTCAAGAACACAATGTTTTGATTCCCACTGTGGTTTTTTTGAGGAAGATTCAAGGATATCTGTGGAATGAGACCTAAACAACTGTTAAAAATCATACAAACATGAAATATTGGGAGTAGAAAAAAAGGTTTGTGGGGGGTGGGATCCTTTTTGGATTCATTCAGTTTTAATGAAAACAAGTAACTGAATGTTATTTTCCTTCAAAATTTTCCTTCTATCCTTTGGACCTAGTTCTAATTCTAATTGAGCTGTAATACTTCCACAGTCCTGATTAGGACAAAATTATTCAGGCTTGTCAAGATTCAAGCTGCTAAAATTTAAAGAAAAATGTAGAGGGAAAAGTTCATCCAGGTGTTCTTTCTACCCTAGGGCAGTACAGAGGCTTCAAAATGTGGCCTTTAAATTTCCCTAGGTGAGAACATGTTTATTTCATCTACAGACATTTCAGAATACCTCAATAAACAGATGTTCATGCAACTTTAACCAACAGTTATTTATGAACCTGTACTTTACCACTGGATTGCTACAGTGAAACAGGAACTCTTCCACAAATGAATTAAAAATCCATTTTAGACTACAAGCTCACAGGCAGCTCTGTTGTTTGATAGCTGAAAAGCACTAATTTCTGTGACTGCAGTAATTTGAAGTTCTGTACGTAATCTTACCAAGTTTTGACTTAGAAGTTCATAGTCAAAAACCTCCTTTTCATATTGCTCTGCAAGTTCCTTGCATAAAGATATGGCTTCTTCCCACATCTGCAATGGAAGCACATATTCAAAAAGTAAATCCTGTACCAACAAACAAGTTTGCAACACATCAGAGTTTAACCGCAGTTTTATTGATTATGCTGTCTTTAAAGTGCACTCATTTATTAACTGCACATTTAGAGTGGAAGACTCAGGGCAATCATAAACTTAAGGAAAGCAGATTAATGTTAAAAAATAAAAGTGTTTTATGATTCATTACAGGAAGGAATAAGTAAACCTACTTTATTAGTAGAGTAACATTTAAAACAAAATCATCTAACCTTTCAGATACATTAAAGAAAAAAAAAAGAGTAAAGCACTGAGGTGATAACATTCAGAACATACCCCAAGCACAGAGCAGTTTATGAGGGGACTGACACCTGCCTGTCCTTAAAACACACACCATTTAACAGAATATCCTGCAGCATCCATAATCACAGGGAGCCTTGTCTAGGTCAGCTAAATAACTACAAGTGTTAAATTTCCACTTGCCCAGGGTAGCAGCTTTTGTTTCCACACACCTTTACAGCTGCCTGTGACAGTGGCTGACACTGAAAAATCAGGACTGCTTTTCTCACCTGCTGTGGATGCTCCACAGAAGTGATCTTAAAGCAGGAACAAACTCCCCCTTGTGAGGATATTTCCCAAATTGTGTCTCCTCACCTGCTCAGAGCAGAAGAGACAAAGGGGGCCCAGCAGAGCTCTCTGCAGCTGAGAGGACACTGCCAGGGACAGGACACACCAGACCATTGTCACCTGCTGCCAGGTGCCCTTTGGCCAGGTACCCTGGCGCTGGCTGGGCCTGAGTGCTGGCTGCTGCAGGTCAGGAATTGGGGCTTTTCTTCTCCTGGGCAGTGGGTGGGCCCTGCTGCAGTGCAGCTTCTGCAGATGCAACAGGAAACCTGAGAAGGTGGAACTTTCTACCTTGTGAATTATAGGAAGGGCTTCTTTTGCAGAAGCAGTAATGAATTGCCTTTCCCCTTCCTACCTTTGGCTGCAGCTGAACAAGACATAATGGCTTAAAGGTCGTATTGGGTCATGGGATTAATTATCTGACACTGCAGAGTTTCTTCCTGATTTCTTGTCCTTTTCTTTATTTTCAAAATTCTCAGTTCTAATGCCATTGCACTGACAGGTAATTTTATTAACATCTTTTTTGTCTTAAATTGAACTAAACCGTGGTACTGAGCATCAATCTACTACATTTTAAGTTTAGGATACGTTTCTCTGTCCTCCCTGAAACAAATATATCTATTTTGAACCCTCTGGATTTTTTGAGATAAGGGCTGAGTGGTTTAGAAAAGGAAACTGTGTAGTCCATACTCTTTTCTTTGTAAGGGGAAGTAGATTCAACATTTCTTATTGCATTTTGTTGGTGCCTGACAGAAATGCTTGTGACAATGTGCTGAGACATTAGCCCTTTCTCTGTGAATGAGGTCATGGAAAGAACATATTCCTATGGAACAGATATCTCTGGGAATAAGCCTCCAGGACACAATTTTTTACTTGACCCACATTTCAAAGAAGCTTTTCCTCACAAATGTTTTGTACAGGGCACATTCATTAAATACAACTGTTCAGAGTAGCACAGCAGGGAGGTTTGGAGGGGAAGAACTCTCCAGACCTACCTTTCCTTTGTCAAAGTATTCTATGATCTTTTCATACAGGTTTTCTTTCAGGTGTCTGTAGGTCTGTGAGCCCTGGAACTCTGTTGACATGACTTGGGGTGCACACTGCTCATCTGACCACTGAGAATGAGAACACATCAAAAAGAATTTTCAAGTTCAGTGTTTCACATCAAAGTCCCCCTTCCCGTGAGGTCTGGTCCCCTGGGCTCTTCCAAGTGTTTTCTTCCCAAGTTTTTTCACCCATCCACAGACAAACTGGGAAAGGCACAGGGACTGCATTCACTGCCTCTCCAGGTAAGTGTTGTATTTCATGTGACAACCAGCACTAGACAGAATATTTAAAACATATTTTAAAATGTTATACCTGCCCATCCTTGCCCCACTTACAAATTTTGTATAAAAATCTATGTGAGAAAATTAGTTCTTTTTTTTTTTTTGGTGATATCATCTTGACTGACTTGATTTAGATTTTTTTGTATTAAAATATTACATATACTGTTATCTTTGTCTATACCAATACAGACAATATATTTCATATTTGTACACTCATAAAAAATCAAAATGGAGTTTAAGCAAAATAGCACAAATTTATTTAGTTCTGCACTAAAGTAAATTCCATAAGAAATATCAGATTTTTGCTGAAGAACATTTAAATTTGCAATGTCCCCTTGCAATGGAAATTGATCTTACTGATCATTTTCATATTGTCCATTGCATTGGTAATGATCTATAGCTAAAGATAATTAATTACCATCTACAAAAGAAAGCCAATATAACTTGGTTATATAATCCATATTATTTAAAATGAAAAGTTAGATGTCCCCTTGTGACAGCTGGAACTGTGTTTAATTTTCGTAACTGTCATTTAGGGTAGTAAGAAATTACTAAAATGAAAGCTACATTTGTACACAATGTTCTCACTGTAAAGGAAAGCTATTTTTTCTACCATATTTAGTTTCAGCAATATATGGCTTTTAATCACCTACTGAAAATATAATTTCCACAATTAATGTTAATTTTGTACGACCTACTGCAGGATTTCTAACCAGAAACTTGAATACCCCGATGGAAAATAACTCAGAGATTAAGATATTCACTTAAGAATATCAAATTGAATGCTGCAAAAGCTTAATTATATATTGAGTTTAGAAAATCTAACCTTCAGGAGCCACGTATGGAGTAGAAGGGTATATGCTGCTTCTGTGTAATTCTCACAATCTAAATGAAGATCTCGCAATTTGTACAAATACCTGATAGAGGAGAGAGCAAGGATTAGACTGGAGACTGGCATGAGTGGAATACCGAGTGTCAGAATGTTCCAGATAACAGGGAACTCTGTGGATGTCACACTGGGACTCCCCAAAGACTCTTCAAGGACACTGAGGGGGCCGAAGCTCTGCTCACACTCTGCTGTGCTCTTCCTGTGTGCTGAGCCTTTGTGCAGGAAAGGGGAGGAAGAGCTGTCCTCTCCTGTGAGCTCAGCTCCTCCTCAGGGAGGAGGGATGGCTGCACCAGGGTCTGGGAGAGCCTCCAAGGCCAATATTCCTGCAGGCTTCCTCAGGGAACCCTTGCAGGCACACCTTCTTCGTGTGCACAGATGCAAGCACAGCACAGCACAGCAGGAAGCAGAAAGTGGAAAATAGCAGCCCAGAAAGGCAAAGCAGTCCCTGTACAGCCAGGAGGTGTTGGGGGCAGAAGAGCTGCTCTAAATTGAATTTCTCCTTGATTCCTGTGGCAGCATTGCTGCTTCCAGCACAGCCACTGCCCACCATGAGGCTCAAGCTGCATCTACAGCAGCCAGGAAGAAAATTGCATCCCTCCCTCTATCTCCCACCAGGAGCTTTGAGACACAGGAGCTTTGACACCTTGCTGTGGCAGTCCAAGGCACTCCCATTCCCAGCTGCCACCCCAACAGAAAGGTCCCCCTTGATGCCTCAGGTTTTGTAGGGTTTAGCTTTTATATTTTTCAGATTCTGTTCTGCTTTAGTGTGTAGGTCTAGGCTTCATATCATGGGATGGTGAGCTCTCTCCACAGAGTAGGGAGACAAAACAATTCCTTCTCTAGCTGGGGACCAAGGACAAATGATCCAGATCTCAGGCCCAAGAGCACAAACAATGTGGGCTGAAGAGAGAAAAACAAGAGGGATGGGACTGCATGGGCTGGAGCTGTGTAATTGTCCAATTGTAATTGGACAATTTACTCCAATATGCAAACGGACCAGAACTTATAAAAATGTGAGACCCCAGGACCTGTCATCCATTTTGTGGTGATTTTGGGATGTGCTGCCCAAGGTTGAGGCCTCTCAATAAATCCCTACTTTATTCTTTAGCTCTGTCTAGTCTCTGTTCTAGGTCAGCCTTCACAAGACATCACCCTGAGCAATGACAGCTGAGGAAGCATTGTTTCCCCTGGCCTCTCTGGCTCACAGTCCCAGGGTAAGCCCTGAATCACCTCCAGGGCTCATTTCAGCTGGCACTCTGGGCTTTCTTCTGCAGATTTTGCAGGAGAGGACAGGCTGGAAACAGAGAGCTTTTGGAGCAGCAAGATCTGCTGCAGCCCATGTGCAGAACTCTTGGAGACAGCAAGAAGCCATGGCACATCTTCAGGAATTTGCAGTTCCCACAGAAAATGCCTCAGCTGTAACCCTTCCCATGGAATGTTGCATATTGAAGGAGACTCAGCAGACTCGGCCATTCCACAAAACCAGAGTGTCTTCTCTGCCATACTGAATGATACATTCTCCCTCAAACCTCAAATCTATCTGTACCTTCTTAATTTTAAACAATAGACAATGAATGTTGAGTGATTTGATCAATTAAAAGTTAATTCTTGTGGAAAAAAAATGCTGCTGCTGGATACATGGCACAGATTCCCAAATGCTGAATGCTAAGCTAACAACAGAGTGAGAATGCAGATGAGGCCAGGGTGTCCCAGAGTAATTTGGGATGGTAAAGTAACAATAAACCCAGAAATCCAAGCACAATGATAAAACCAAAAGACACAAGACACTAGTAATTGCCCTCTCCAAAAGAGATCCAATAGAAAGGTTGTCATACCTGATGTACATCTCTTCACGGTTAATGTTCTTGTAGAAATTCTAGGGACACAAATATTTAAAGTTACCTCTTAATGTCCTTTAATAAAATGATATCTATACACACACACGCACACACACAGGTTTTGCTTTCCTTGGTAGCTAGAAAGCATAGATAGTATCAAAAGTAGATTATTTACAGACTATCTGAAGTTTAAACCTGGAACTACTTCTTCAATTAATATTTTTATTAGTTATATGTATGGTTTTATACATACGTATACTTTTACTAGCTCATAATGGGATTATTACTGAAGGTTTTTCTATTGGAGAAGAGGAAAATGTGGTTACCCAAATGCATTAACAGAATAAACCACATGCTCCAGCTACACTTGGTGGAAGCAGGTATTTGTTGAAGCACATGTGCAGCACTGTAGTTATGGAGCACGGTTGTGCAATATTTCTAAAGGGGCCAGTTCCAGTAATAAAGCTCATTTTTTGTCACCATAACATGTTGCAGGAATGCAAGTTGCTGAGGCTGTGCAAAATGTATGACAAGAATGGTCTCTTGAAGAGCTGCAGAAATTAACACCACATTGCACAGTGATTACTGAGGAACAAAGAGTGTATGACTATAATACTTCAAAGGTGACACAGGTTTCTCCTCAACTCTGAGGAATTTCCTGGAGGAAGAATCTCTCTATGCAATATCCTCATTACAAAACAGGAATAGAAAAGAAGACAGAGTGGCCTAGGAGAAGATCAGATCCTCAAACCTCTTGGCACCCAACTGCAAAGGTGCCTTGCAAGTTTCCTGCCCACATTGAGAACTATTGAGATGCTGAAGCAGCACGTGGGTCAGCTCCTCATCACAGACTCTTGCAAGAACCCACTGTCCCATCAAGCCTGTCAATAGGTACAGGCATGTGAGCAGCAAACTTTCTTGTTTATCCACAGCATCCAAGTGGATAAAGCACACAAAGCAAACAAAGCACATGGGGGAATGCTGCTTTCAGACTCACGCATGTATCCATGCAAAAATCTCTTGCTGCAGAGTTTAAACCACTACAGAACATTGCCACCCACTCCTGCCCCCAGGAAGATTTCCCTTCCTGTTCACTAAAGGCTCTGGTGCTGTCCCCTGCTCAGGGGTTCTCCAGAAGCAGGAGAGGCTGTACCAGCAGGTTGACGGTGCAGCTCATGCGGTTGTCCTTGCTCTCGTCGCTCATCACGGCACGATAATCCAGCAGCCTCTCCAGGAGCCCTCTCACCAGGCTCACAAAGCTTTCCACCAGGCTGCAAATGCCAGGGTGCTGCTTGGCACACTCTGTAAGGCTGCAAACACAGAAATATTGGTACAATTCTGATGGCAATTACTGTATTAGGTCTAAATCAACTGCAGAATGTGCTGGAAATTCCCTCTGTGAGGTATTAATTTAGATATTCAGAAGACAAATGACATATAAATCAAATGGGAAAAAAATAAAAGAAACATTTATTTTTCCTGTCTGAAAATGACTTTGAACTCAAGGGTGTACCCACAGCTTCTGGACAGAGAAATCTGCATCTGTGCTATCACAAATTCAGGTCCCTGGAATGTCATACTATTGCAGTAAGCACTGCACCTTTCTTTCCTCAGCATAAAATGCAAAAATGTTTTTCTTCTCCTTGTACTGGTACATGTGAGTAAAAGCTCAAATGAACAAAAATTACAATTTTAGCTTTAAAAAGACATCACCCGAGTAATTTTACTTAGAGAAATAAGCAAAACCAATCAACTTTCTGCAGATTGAAAAGAGCAGCTTTAGCTTTTCTGATAAAAATACAAGAAAGGGAGTTTTATATTTTGGCATCATCAGTTTCAATTTACATTAGCAATCATTAGCATATACTGTTTCTAAAAAGTGCTGAAGTGATTTAGGAGTAGAGATTTTACTTTACTGTCAGAGTTTTGTTTTCAACATTTAACTGTTTAAACATCATTAAGTGATTACCTACATCTAGTTAAGGAGTATTTTCTTTCTTTGCTTTAGAGAAATTATTTATTTCATTGCTTTTCTTTTGTTTCCTCTACTTAACATTCTGATTTTCCATCGGGATCCTCTCTGACAAACTGCATTTTTTTATATATATATAATATATATATATTTATATTAATATACACACACACATACATATATTTTCACATCTATAATTACAGATACAAGCACTGGGTCAGGCAGAGGTACAGTTAATTTTCTCCAGGTCAGTCCTGCTATGTTTTGGTAGCTGGGAAGGTTCTGACCTCTTAGTGCTCAATTATCAATTGAGGTCTACATCATTGTTTTCCAGACACCCATGTAAAAAAAAAAAAGTAGTCATCTTTAGGCACAATATTGTTTTAAACAATATAATTACAAAGTATACTGTTTTAATTAATAGCAAACCACTTTTTTTTACGCCCCATAATGATTTCAACCTTTTTCAGAAAATACATATTCATATTGACTTCAATTGCAAAGAAATCCTCAAAGCTCTGGCCTAGAATGGAACCTCTGCAGAATACCCAGGAATAAAGTTCCAACTCAAGCAAAGTAAAAGCACCATCTAAAGTTTATTTCTTGGATTGTGCAGCTCCAGAGGAGTCACTGTCCTGACACGGAGGGAATGTGTACATGGATGTCTGAAGGAACATTTATGTTGTGTGAGATGGGAGGGACAGAGGCCAGCAGATAAAACCAGAATACTCCAATTGCTCTTGACTCACTGGTCTGAAACTGAAGTATTTAAATCAATAACTGACAAATGCCTTATAAAATATACTGTAAATGGAATGGAAACACTAAAGGGGCTAAGAGCTGACAACTGACAGAAAAGGCTGGAGCACATTAAAAGATGTTTGGGGGAAAGAAAGTAAGAAATCCTCAGAAACACATAGGAGACTGGGATATTATACAGGAAAATGGTGTTGTTTTACATCCACAAATATCAGAAACAGTGTGAGTCACTAATGAAGGAAAGCACAGCCACCATTCAAGTGACTATTATGGATTTCTGCCACAGGTTCCCTGGGAGTAACAGCAAACAAGGCAGAGTTGTGAACGTTCCCTGACTGCACAATGAACACAAGACATCACATTTCTTCCCAGTACAATGGAAAACATTGACATAAACCACAAGCTATTGCTGGGTCTCACCCAGCACGAAGTACATAACTCCAGTCACTAAAGAAAGGTGAACCAGAGTCCACACAAAGAACTACAAAAAGAACAGGAGAGAAGAATGCCTGTCTCTTGAGGGAAGATTCAAAAAGTTGTATTGCTCAGCTTTATACAATAATCCCAATAAAAAGGATCACAAATCTTCAGAAGATTTTTTTACCCCCAGGAGGCAGGAAGAAACCTTTGAATTTTTAAACAGAGCTTGAAAAAAATAGAAAATTTTAAAGAAAAAAATATTTGCAATAAAGCTTGAGAAAAACAACTGCATAGCATGGGCCACTGCAATGATGGGGAACTGGAAATCTGCCAGGTGCCATTTCCTGTTGTGCCTGCATTAGGAACGAAAACATTCCAGAACTAAAACATGCCAGAACTCATCTTCTGAGCCTGGGGACAAGTGGCATGGCACAACTTGTGCACTGATTCTCCTGCATTTCCCCAGGCAGGGCAGCCTTGTCTACTCTGCCTGCTGAGAACAACCTCTCCCCTGTCCCACATCACCCCAGCTCCCCCGGGCTCTGGCTAGGACAGGTCACAGCCCCTCATGGACCTCACTCCCATTCAGGTCTAGGGACAAATGCAAGGCAGTGCTTAATTAAACTTCTGCTGAACCTGTTTAGTTTATTATTATAATAAATAATAATATTATTTATGGGCATGGGGAAGTTCCCAGCAACCAGCAGCATGGGCAGATGTTGGTTGCAGAGGTGAGCAGCAGCACAGCAGTCACTGAGTGCTGTCAATATCTGCCTTCAGGTGACACCTGGAATTGTGCAGGGGTGCAGACAGCTACAGGAGATCAGCTGATGAAAAAATGACCAAATGAACACATGTGGAGGCAAATTTAACTGGGTCTCACTCCAGCTGGAAAAGGGAACTGGGGACAGTGGCTTGACATCCCTGCTTTGAAAGGTGTAAATGGAGGAGGACTCAAACCAAACTACCTGAGGGAGCAGGTCCTACTACAGGCAGGTCACCAGCCTCTGCTCCAACACCATCTACAGGAGTCATTCAACAAAATCTGGAGATAAGATGAATTGCCATCTTTAGAAATGTGGAAACTTTGAACTTGAGGCCTTCTGGAAAGTGGGACAGTAGCAAGGGGAAAAGCCAGATATGTCAGAGCAAGGAGGGGGCCTTGCAAAGGCAGGGGATCAAAAGCTCTGTACTGTGTTTGATGGCACTCCTTGACTGCGCTGCTGAAAGATGGGGTTTAACTGGGTAGTGCCACTTTCCAAGAAAAGCTCTGGAATGAAAGAAAAAGTGAAAGAGCAAACAAGGCAAGCAAATAATGTTCCACAGCTCAAAAAGAGTGAACTTCAAAGGGTCACATACACAAGATCTAAGGGAAGCTTTGCTTTTTGCATAGATAAAGTCTCAGTTTGAACACTCTCTCCAGCTTTAAGGCAATGTAGTATTTCAAACTTGATGGAGACATTGTAGGAAGGTCCAGAAAACATATGATAAACTGAAATATTGGGGTTGTTTACCCTAAGGGGAATCCTGAAGGAAACTAGACAGCAACATTCAAATTTGATAAAAGCTGCTGTAAAAAGAAACAGAATAAATGATTCTTTATGTCCCCTGGGTGTGTACCCAAAGCTTTCATGGTTCATCTGATGAGAGATGTGACTTTCCAAAGACTGCTGCCCCTACTCAGAAATACAACCCATACAGGGTAGCAGGCTTTGAGGAAGAAAAACATGCACATGACATCACAAATCCTTATTTAAATTCAGACTTGTCTGAATAATCCCTTGGATTCCAATCTAGACATGTGAAAATGCAGGTTAGGTATAACTTCATAATTTAGCTGAAGCACAAAACAATGAAAAGCAGCCAGGAAAATAATTTTAATGAGCAAAACTGTAATGCAAACCAGGTGTAGTGAAGCATTATGGTATTTCCAGTGCCTTCATGAAAAAAGTTGCTAAGACTCTATTTTAGGTAAGGTTACCAACCTGAGAACTGGGAACAATAAAACAGAAACACATCCTGAAGGCATTTGTGCTATTTATTCTCATGCACTACTTACATGGATTCAAACAACTGCATGTAGTGTTCATCCCCTCGTCCTCCTTCCACCTCATGATCCAGCTTCAAAATTATTTCATTTTCAAACTAATAAAGAAAGAAAAATCAAAACACTGAGCAGCTATCCAGAGGTCAACACACTTCAACGTGGCATCAAAAATGTACCTTTGTATAATTATGTCCCACATTCCCAAAGGTTAAATGCTTGGGCATATTCTGGTCTGGGCTTTTGGCATGGCTGAAAGCCTGGCCACAGATTTTCACAAAGCTTCCCCTGCACTGGGCACGTGAGGCACAAGCTCAGTCTGTGGCAGCTACAGACAGTCTTTGTCCTCATGCAAACAACTGCACCCTGCTCAGAAGGGAGGAAAGATCTACCTGAGGGTTCTTGACAAGTCATTAACACATCAAGAGGCACACAGAGAGCATTAGTGGAGACCTACATTGAAATAAAGCTTGGTTGCTTTACATAGATCTAATTATTAAAACCACTGTAAAAATGACAGAATTCATTACTGTGCTAATGCAGTAAGTTTTCACGTTCTTCTTTGATACAAAATTTCACACAATTGTCAGTACATGAATAATTCTGTTTCTCCCTGGAGTGTTTCTGTGTAATTGAGAGCTTTGGCAGGCTGGGATCCAGATCATCCCATCAGAGACCTGGAAGCCTCTTGTGGTACAAAGAATTACTGTAGTATTTCAGATATGGCTCTTTCAGATAACTGCAGTGAAAAATATTGTAACTTATTTCTATATATCCTCATCAAAACATTCAGCTCTGAGCTGAAGAAACCAAGCCAGGGCTACACAGAGGAAAACAGTTCTTCCTCTTAGAGCACCAAGCAGGTCAGGCATCTCTTCAGATGTGTTTTTAGAATTTCTTCAGTTTTAAAGAACATGACATTCTAAAGGAAAATATGTTACTAGATGTACTTTCTTCAAGTAGGTCATGATTCAAACTCTCCACCCAGAAAAATGATTCATCATTTTTCAAGAACAAAGGTCAAACTTTCCCCTCTTTCCTTCAGTGTCCAACCCCAATCTATTGGGCCCCCCTGATCCTGCAAAACTGATCTTGAGGCAGAAACTGAAGTGGCTTCTGCCTCTTTCAAGGAGCTTTGAAACACCATCTGGAGCAGCCAAACTTCTCCAGTGCTCACACCAAGAGCAAAACGTGGGCTCGGAGCAGTGGCAGTGCAGGTACACTCTGCTCTGGAAAGGGGCAGGGACGAAGGAGCCATCTCCACCACTTTGTTTCTTGCAGGTTTTGCTGCTCTAATATTAATTCTTTCTCTCTAATTAGAATACAAATGAAAGACTGCCTGTTGGAGAGTACATTCTATACTAATATTAGAGAATAAAGAGCTATCATTGAAAAATAGCTTAACAGAAAAAAAATAAAATTGCTCTGTGTCATCCTGGCTGAAATAGAAGTTTAAAGGGCTCTGAGTTAATTTTTATGCAGAAGAAGGATGTGTATTAGCATTTAATGTGGGTAACACAGGGGCATGGCAGTTTCAGGACAAGGAAATATGTAGCAAAAACATCCAATCCAGTCATTTTGTGTGGGCTTACTGCAGTAAGACAAATCTGTGAATATAGTGCAGGTCAAGCACCAGTTAAATCTACCTCTTAAATCCTTCCTAGTACTTATTCAGCAGGTAGAGAATTGATTACATCTCAAAGAGGCAATAATTTCACATTTCTGGATCTGAACAAAAAACCTCTTCCTAAGCATCTTTCCTGCAGTTTCTCAACAACCTGCAAGAAGTGAAAACATCAGTAGCTTGGACCAAATGAGAAAATTGGCAGAATTATAGAATAAAGTTTTAAAGTTTCTGTGCCAACATTAAGCTCTGGAAAGCTTTCTCCTCTCACTTAAACAGAGTGTGCCTAATTGCCACTGGCACCAATTTAGCTTTAAACCCTCCTGCTTCTCTAATAGATCCAAGGAATCTCCCCTTGGAAAACATGTCCATGGATCTCTCTGAAGCACCAGGCTGTACAAACTCAGCCCTGCTGCTGATCCCACATCCTTCTGGAACCTTACACATAGCAAGGTTTTGAGAGCTGAGAGAAAGAAACGTGGCTGTTTACAGCAGGTGAATCTCCAGTGCCAGAGGAGCTTGCTGGGGACACCTCAGTCACCCCCAAGTCCCCCGTGGGAGCTCAGAACAGCAGGACACTGCCCTGGAGCCAATGGCTCTCCTCTAACAACGGGTCTGGAAAGCCAAGCACAGCAGCAGCCAGCACTGATTTCTGACACGGTCCCACAGCAGTCAGGAAGGAAAGCAAACACAGAAAACTTCCCCAGATGGCTCCAGCAGTTGGCAGAACCCACGAGAGATACTAAACTGAAAATGCTAAACACAAACAGAATGATTTATTTGAGCAAAAATATAAACACAGATGAATTAATCTTTCCTAAGCCAAGTTAAATCCTCAATGTAACTCAAATCCATGTTTATCTAAATGATATTTTCATTTACTCTGCAAGGAGCTAATTTTCCTTGTTTGTTTGTTTATTTGTTTCTTTAAGCGAGCATTTTCTAACTCCTGGCTGCAGATCACAGTTAGAACAAGCAGGACAAGGTCTCTTGATGATGTGTCTTCCTTTGGGAAGTCTCAATAAAATGCACAACCTGGTCTTTCAAGGAACAGAAAGGTGGGTTATCAGCATTTGGAGGATGGCACTTTTTAAACACATGAGCAATGAGCTTGTCTCACATAAGCAACAAGCTTCTCCTTTTATTTGAAGGAGAAAGGAATACATTTAGAGGACTGAGTCTATCCACAGACACTGAGATGAATAAATTGGCTTTCCAAGATTCCCAGCTCTCTGAGCTCATGATAGGCAGAGCCTCTATAGCTAAAATTAGTAGATATTAATGGCTCCCTCTCTACATCTTCAATTAGAGTTAAAATTACGAGCTTATGTAACACTGCTCTGGGTGAATGGAAAATACATGTGCAAAGTAGAAGAAAGGATTGCGAGAAAATGTCTTACTGTGTCCTACACCTACATGCAGATTCCAAGCCATTAAATGGAATTGTAGAACAATTAATTATTGAGATAACCACAGGTGGAATTTTGTTTTCTCTGGGATTAGATGATTTCCTAGAAATAGCTAAATAAATAAAACTCTTGCTGGATAAATTTAAATGACTTTATATATTTCCTGCCTGTATGTTGTGTGCATACAGCAGGACACAGCCCCCAGCCCCAGCACTCCCCTGTGCCCCCAGAACAGAGCCCTGTCCCAGCACAGCACTAGGGATGTTAACAGACAGGATTTTTGGGAAAGGTTATTAAATGGTGTTGGAGGTACCAGGCATGCTCTGGTTCTTGTGCTGGTACAGGCTCAGCTCATAAAGATGTTTCTGATTGTGCTTTTTCCCCCTCTTCTCTCATTAGAGATTAGATTAGAAATAAATTATTTATTTCTAAAGTTTCACAAAATTATGTTTTAAGTGAATGTCATTCTGGGCTCCTGAGTGCCCCAGGCACTCTTGAAATAACATGCTGTCATTCTCAACATTTTACACTAAGGCTTTAAAAAACCATCCTTTATACTACTAAATGTCAATTTGTAAATGAAAATTGCCCACTACCAAAACCTGGAGTTTATGTGTTTGTGCACCTAGTAACTATCCATTCATATTACTGATTTGCTCCTTTAAATTAAGGTGGCAACAATTTTAAAACATAAAACTTAATGTGCCTTTCCTTTAAAATACATATTTTACAAAACTTACCAGAATGGCTAAACTTACACAGGCAAGTTTTTAATCTTAATTACCTCATCCATGGCAAAGGAGAGGATAAACCCCATGATTCTTGATGAGCAAATGATCACAATTCCTAAAGCAGAACATTAGAGCCCAGTGAGACTCAGCTGCTCAATTATGAAATGGTTTTTGCACCATCTGATGAAAACTCCCCCTTTTCCTTAAGCTGCAATAAACCCAATGTCCTTGTTCCTTGGCACTGTAAAATACCACCTGAAACTTCTTTTTATGGCAGGAGAAGTGATTCAGTGGGCACTGGAGTGCCTGGCCTCCCTCTGCCAGGCTCCCAGGCTGCTGCTCCTGTTAATCAGGCAGGATGAGCGATGGGTTTTCAGGATTCCTGGGCTGCACAGATCTCTGTGTCTCTCCCAGGAGAGGAGGTATAAGCCACGAGCAGGAAAACATTTTTAAGAAGGCAAATATAGGACTATCAGGACACAGAGGGAACAGATGCACAGAAACAAAGTGGTTTTTAATCTTGGCCTTGAACCAAAAGCTTTGCACTGTGGAATACAGACCAAAATGGAAATTCCATCTGCTCATTTGTTCCACACTTCATTGACACAGAAATGCCCCAAACGATTTAAAGTATTAAACATAGCTGGGTATACAAGATATTTATATTTACATGTGTCTAAAATGATGCCTTTTTGTTTGTCATTTTCCCTTACACAGATTTCTCTGAATTAATTATTTGTGTAACTGCAGAGCTGAATATTCAGTTTATAATTTACTGTGGGAGGCAGTGTGCAAACACAGAACAAGGTGATTCCATGCCCAAAGAGCTCGAGGAGAATGGAGATGTCAGACAGAGATGGATATTCCACTGCCCAGGCAGACACAGCAAGCAGTGGCAGGAAATTTAGATTACAATCCCCAGTGCTCTGCCCCACCACCCCCAGCTCTATTCCATCAATCAAAAATATTTCATAGTAGTGACTTAAAAATTCTTTTTCCTTTTCAAAATGACTGCTGAAAACACTCCAGGAGTTTCAGTTCTCCACAGTGATTTCTTTTTCTCACAATGCATCTTTTAAAAGGTACAGTTTCCTGATAAATCTATTAACATGTAATTAACTATTCACTGCTCCTGTCAGATACTCTGTATTGAAACCTGGAAGTTTTGGCTTACCAATGTCACAAGGAAGGGGTATAAGGAAATATTTATATTATAGAGGATCCCTAGAGGTCATTTAATTCTATCTCCTACTTAATGAAGGGCTGACTGCAATGTAAGTCTTGCTGCTCAGAACTTTCTCCAGTAAAATCCTGACAGTTTGGATTAAGATCTTGAAATCTCCCTGGTACCCTCTTTGGTATTCCATCTATTTCTTGCTGTCAATGCAACAAGTTTTGCCTAAGTCAAACTAAGTCACTCTGGAGATCCTACACTTGCTGTTTCCTTGGTTCTTAATATTTAGGATTTCACTTTGTGTAGTCAAAAAAGCTCACTTGACAAACATTTACCAGAAATACTGAGCACATGACATGTAAATGTATTTTCACCCAAAGCATTTTTAATTACCTTTTTGAATTCTCCTGTCCTCTGATATTCACACAGCATCATATCAAAGAAAATTGGGATTGTGGCTTTTCGTAGCTCGACTTCTGGAATAAGAGTCATTTCCAGGATGGGCCCAACCATCCCCGGAATAAAGCAAATTTTATTCTGGCCTGAAACAAAACCAAAATTGAATATTTGAAGAGCAAACTGCATATTTTTAGGAAGACATCTAGGAGCTGCAATCATTTAAAGTAGTGTTGAATCCATCTGTGTTGGTCAAGTCTCACAGCTCAGTCACTTCTCTTCATTTCTTCTCAAAAGGTGGGGGCATGTGAATGGACACTGTCTCCTTCCAAGGTGCCAGAATGCAGTGCCAGGAATAAGCAGGAATGCCAGAGAAGTTGATATTTTCAGTGAAGAACTCAATTTTTAAAGTTTTTGACATCTCCTTATAAATATTTAGAGTAGAAAGTAATAAATTACCCTAAGAAGCTCCCAAATTCTACCAGCAGGACATGATAATGTAGAATAACCTTTCTATGAAGGAGAAAAACCATTACTGACATTTAGAATTAAATTAGACATTGCAACAATGAATCAAACCACCCAATGCACCAAAATCAGCAGCAGCAGCAGAAACACCATCCACAGAACCCAGCTCCAACCCCACACTGAATCATCTGGTAGCACCAGGGTTACATCAGCTCAGCAAACACCCGAATGTGCAGAGCTCAGCCAGGCCCCAGGCGTGGCTCAAAGGCTGGGAAATGGAGCAGCAGCAAACCCAGGAGCTGTGACAGTGTCAGTGCTGCCTGAACCTTGTGAGGAGACAAAAACCTTCTCTTCAACACAGGTGAGACTTGTTCCACACTAAGGAGTGCCTGAGTCTGATGTTCCTCTCTGCTGTGTGCCATGTGAAGTGTCAATGCAAATGCCACACCATAATTTTGCAAGATAAAATGAATAATCTACCTAAGTTCAATTAATAAGAAATTATCCCAAAGGAGTTAATGAGAAACTCTCAAAGGAGGAACAGCAGAACCTGGCTGAATGACAAAGTTTTTACAAAAACCTTTTTGGAATTTTAATCCAAGCAGATTTCAAATCTGTCTCTTAATCTGCAGAATCATAGGTTCAGGCTGAGCAGTAACCTTCTCAGCAAAAATTCATCCAGTTTCAATCCTGCAAAATAAGGTTCTGAGATCTGATTTCAGTCATGTTTGAAGTCTGAGAGAAGGTTCTGAGTTCTCTTTTAAATACAAAACTGGCAGTGGTCCCACTGTATCTCATGTTGGCTCCAAGCTTAATCATAGGAGTGAAAACATATTTTAAGTTCAAATAGCAGAAATATTTACAAAAGCACTTCATGTCAGATATTTTTCAATGAACAAACATTATGTGACAGATTCAGTTGCAGTGAAGCTCAGTTTGCTACTCACCAAGTTTGTACCACATGTCACGGATAGCAAAGCCAATTAAGCGTCTCATATCTCCATATCTGGGAGGAAAGGAATATGAAAGGTATTTTTATCATTACATTTTTTATCATTTTACCACAAAATTAAAGATATAAGATAAAGGATATATTTTGCTTACTTGTTCTGGATTTTGTTGTATTTTGCATGGGAAAAGTTTTCCAGCTGTAGTGAATCTTGGGTAATAAAAGCCACAGCCAAATGAAAATAGTTGTTCCACAGCTGTAAATTGAATATAAGGAAATTATAATAATTTTGAGGAAACCAGGAATAATATTAAATGATGCATAATGCAGAATAATTTATGAAACCAAGTGATGCAAGCAATATGATATTTTTATATTATGCAGAGATGTACATCATTAGTATTATGCAATTAGCAGAAAAGCAAGAAAGATGAATTTTAATAACCACTACCACACATTTGCTCCTAATAACAGAGCAGCTGAACAAATATTGCTAAAAAGAAGATTCACATGAGAACCATTGGGCAACAACACTAAACCCTGAACCAGAGCAGGACTGGGGGAACACGTTACGTGCTGGTGGAGCTTACCAAACTGGAGCTGAGGCACCTATAATTACACTGCATTTGAGCACCACTTCAAAAGGCATCTCCTGCCTCCTCTTCGGATCCTAATTCAACAGCCATTTGTATGAAATTCCAGTGTAATTTGTGAAGAGCTCTCCACATGAAAGAAGGACGAAATACATCCCTAAATAACAGCTGATAGCACACAGTCTGTACTTGAAGTAGACAAAAAGGCTCTGTGCTTACAGTGCACAACCCTTCATTCCTGAAAGCAAATTATTTGTTCTACACACAATTAAAAACAAGCACTTCTCACACACTAGAAAGGGAAAGGGAAAAGAGAAACTTCCCTAGGAAACACAAATTCAAGGAAGGAAATACAATTTTCAGAAGCTTTCAGGCAGTCAGCAGCAGCTTTAAACACTTAAAAATGCAGCTGTAGCTAAAACCAGAGGTAGGGCTCAGTGAGAGAGCAGAAGGCAATGGGAACTGTATTCAGTGGTGGTTCAAGGGATGGAACAAAACACAGGACTGAGCTCTTAATTTTGTATGGTGCAATACAAGCCTGGGTTGGGAACCCACACTAAACAGCCTGGAAACAAAATATTCCATCAAAAACTTTAGTGGCCTCTGCCTTTTGCAGCCTGGAAAACTCCATGTGCAAATAACCAGGAAAACCAGATCCCACCACACAGACCACACCCAGAACCACAGACATTTCCCATAATGCATACAATTCTCAGACATCCTCTATAATTTGAGGATGCTCCTGCTGTTAATTGATCCCTCCCTTGGAAGCTGTGCCCAGCAGAGCTGCTGTCCTGCACACACCAACCCAGCTCTGCAGCCAAGGCACAGCCTGGCTCAGCAGCACAAAAGTTGTTTATGCCCTGAAAGGCCTGTTTCACTCTCTCACCAAATATTTTAAGAGGTTATTTTGGCCAGTGTGGAGTTCTCAGCCCCTTGAGAAGTTGTGTTTATTGATGTGCAGGGAGCACACTTTGTATGTGTCAATTTATAGCAGTGAAATGGAAAATTCCTCAAATTGTTCTAGACTGTGGGGAGAAAAATGAAGGTTTATTCCCCAATGGTCTCTTATTTCATTTAATAGCTCCAAGTTCAGTGCCACCTTTGTCAGAGACACACCCTGCAGACTCAATCTCCTTATTTATCAAAAACTTTTCCTTCCATCCCCACAGTACCCCAAAATGGCTGAAAAAATGGGATCCTTTTCCTTTCAATTGCATATTCAAATTAGGGCTCACAAGATTTTAAGCACCAAAACTAACTTTAAAACTCCATGAGACAAAGTAGTCTCTCTCTGAAGGAAAATAATATGGAAACAGATTTTAAAAATGCAAAAATTATTCTTATGAGACACGTTTTGTTTTCTCTAACCCCATAATAACATTCCAAGGTGTTTTGGACATCTGTCGAATTGGAAAAGGTGGAATTAATTTAGCAGGAAATTTCCAGCCATCTCACGAGGAAGAGATTTGTTAGTTATCCTAAAAAATCATCCAGGAGTAAAGGTTGCAGCCTCCTCCTTCACAAACCTCTGAGAAATTATATTTGCTGGTGGAAGAATCAAATATGACTTCAAACTCTGTAATTTGATCATTTTCAAATGCAGAGTATGATATATAATATATAAAAATATAACATGTTAATATTTCCAGCATAGTGAATTCTAGCTAAATTTCCCAATGGTTTCATTCCCTATTGACCTCTGCATTGTTTCTGCAATGTCTGTCTGTCATACATAGATTTTTGCAGTGTGCATTTTCCCCCTGTGCATTTGTAATGCCCTGAGGGTTTTGATTTTGGGGTTTCTAAAAGAAGATTTTAACATAAAAAATAAGCTGCACAATTCTGTTTGTGAAGTGTGTTTGTTGAAATACATTTCATTACTGCTGAGTTATTAATGGAGCATAGCTCATGCAAGAAGGGTAGGAAAACACAAAAATAAGCATTTTCCTTCAAATCAGACTGACATTAGATTTTGGACTATGCCTTTTATAATAGAATTCTGAGGCATAGGTGATTAATATGTGAATTACAATCGCTCTCACAGCATGGATATAGAATTATAATCCTTTCTAATGCCAGGTAAACGTAGTGCTAATGGAGGAAGGGAGGGAGGAGCGAGAATCAATAACGCTGCATTTCCAGAGCAGAGGCTCTGCAGCAGCTGTGGGAGCACATCAAAATGGCTTGGGTTTGGTCACCCTGGAGGTGTCAGGTGCTGCCATCTCCAAGCAGGGACATTCCCAAGGGAATCCTGCTCCAAAGCCAGGCAGGAATCCAGTGGCACCAAGGGTGGGATGGTCGCAGGGCAGGTGTGTTCCCTCCTGCATGGAAACCCCTCCTGTGCTGAGCAAGACTCCAAACCAAAGGTGGTGGAGCCAGGAGGTGACAGTGACAGCACAGTGCAAATGCTCTGTCCTGGACAGGGTAACACCTTGCAATGACATCAGCTCCCAGCAGAAACAAAATCACCTGGAATTGTCCTCTTTACCACAGATGTCATCTTCTCAGACAGCTGTTGAGGATACCATGAATGTGTTGCATAAGTACAGAAAATCACACAGTTTTTGTTACAATTAAACCAAAGACACGAGGGAGACCTTCAGGGAACACTTTTTAAAAAATATATTCACAATTTTTAAGATTTTGTTTCTTTGTTAAGCTTCTTCTGAAGAGCCTATCGCAATTCCTGCATCCTAAATCCAGAATTTAGACAGCTACCTTTTGATGGTGTAGCTGTTCTGCTGCCCTGCAAAAGCCCAGCTGAAAAGCAGTGGTCTGGACATGGTGTCCACTCTTCACATTTGAAATTGGCAAATCCCTAAAGAGCTGTTATTGCTACAAACCAGCAGAAATCCCAACAGTGACACGCCATTTAAGACTAGATGTTATGCCAATGGCTGAATTTCCCTTGTCTTTACCAGGAGAAGCTGACAATGAGCCCTACACCACCAGCACTCCCCACCTCCGGAGAAAAGGAAACAACAGCCCACAACAAATCCTCATAAAACTGCATAACGTGGTCCTGGCTGGGGGAACCAGTGTGCAGACACGGCCTGAGACAGCTCTGCAATCAACTAAGGGAACCCTTGGGAATATTATTTTAAATAATATTGGGAGCAAAGAAACAAAAAGATGGAAAAGAGAAAAAGAAGCAATTTGCAATCACACTGGTCAGCTTTTTGTTGGCATGAAATGCAACAAAGTCAAATGAGCAATAAGACATTGATTGTCATGGTCTTCAGGGGAAAGTCTAACCTCAGACCTGCTTGCCTTTTTTTCCTCTCTGCTATAAATATATCTCCTTATATTCTCTCCATAGGGTCATCATGAACTATCTTGGTTGGAAATGGGTGTGTGTGTTCTATTCTTATCTGTCAGAGCTGGGGCAGCTCTCTTCTGTTCATGGGGCAGTTTTCTTTATCTCTCCCACAGCCAATCCTCCCTCCAGGAGATCTCTGCTGTCCATGGCCACTGAGTGTCCCTGCGTGGCTGATCCAATTCCAGCATCCCATGGGGAGATGCTCCGCCCAGGGCAGGAGCCAAGCATTCCTACCTGGATCCAATCTGAGCCTGGAACAGCCCAGCAGCCTTTGCCCACTGCATTCCCAGAGGAAGAGCAGGCCCATCTCCAGCAGCCCTGGAGCTGCAGAGGAAAACTCCCCCCTTGTGCAGGATCCCTGCTCCAGCAGAAGCACAGCTGGCACTGCAGGAGGGCTGAGCCCCCATGGGATGGGACTGTGCCACCACCCTGACCCACAGGGGGCCAGGGCCTGTTCTGACTCTGTCAATGGTGTTTTGTATTACTGCATTGTTTATTTTATTTTAATTTTCTTCCCTAATAAAGAACTGTTATTCCTATTCCCATATCTTTGCGTGGGAGCCCTTTAATTTCAAAATTACAACAATTGGGAGGGAGGGGGTTTGCATTTTCCATTTCGAGGGAGGCTCCTGCCTTCCTTAGCAGACACCTGTCTTTTCAAACCAAGACATGAATACAGAGTCTTAGGCTAGAGTACTTTCCACAGCTGCAAGCCTTCAGACTTTTCCTTGCAGGCTCTGAATGTGTCCCTGGAAGGACACCTGCCAGCTCAGCTGCTCCAGCTCCACGTGCCAAGGCAGGAGCTGCTAAACTGCTTCAGACAGGTCAGCTGCCGAATTCATTCTTCAGAATCCTCGACTGAGAAAATATTCCCTGCCTTTCTAGATAACCTGTTTCAATATTTAACATAACCTCTTTATAGCTAACATAAATACAAGAAAATAACTTGTTTCAAATCCAGGGACATGAATAGAATAGAAACTGCTAAATATTGAAGGCTTTTACCTATTCCAATAATTCCTGCTGAAACTCCAGATTTCTGTGCATTAAATCCTCATGTTCCAGTTTATGTTCAGTACTGAAGAATGCAGAGTCATGCATTATGCAAGATTCTGTCCCTGTTTGTACTGTAGGCACCATGAATATTGGGAGCTCTCCTTCACTCCTACTTCATGGTTTATTTTTGGCCAATCACTTAATGAAATTTCACTCTATTCTCTCCTGTAAAATTATTTCCTCTGCAGCTAACAGCTTTGTTTTATCAGCACAACAGTAAATATTCCATAACAGAAGCCCTCCAGGCAGACCTGGTTTTGTTGTGTTAGGTTTTGCTGCGTGCTGACACTGGTGAATCTCTGCAGGACACGACCTCTGAGTGCCACTGATGTGCTGAATCCACCCCTTGTGCACTCCGTGTGCAAACCCAGGAAAAAACCCAGACCAAGGAGAGCCACCCCCCACACAGCAGGCACAAAACCTCAGATATCAGCTGATTTTTTATCTCCAAGACCAAAGCTCCCCAAGCCAAAGGCCCATTGTGGCCCCAGTGCAATGGCAACCTCGGTGTCCGAGCTCTGGGACAGGGAAGGGCTCCCTGCCAAAATGGGAAAGTGCATCTGAGGGATGACTGCTAGGGCAGGAAATTTAACAGCCCTTCACTGCTGTGCTGGGCAGGGCTTTGGGATTTTTCTCTCTATCCAGCAGCCTCAGCACTGAACCTATGGCTTTAAGGCAATGCTTAGCTCTAACCTGAAGGACTGGACCCACTCTTGATCAGACAGAGCACATCCTTTCCCTAAATGGCCCTAAATGGTAACACCTCTTTCCCTGCTACCTGAATCACATAAGAAATGAAAAAAGCAATTTGCTTTGCAAACAAGAAAGAGACCAGGAACTTTTTTTTTCTCCATTTAACAAGCTCAGCTAGAGTAGCAAAAAATTTCTTCCTTGCATCTCTCTAGATTTGAACCACACTTTCCTAGATGCTCAACTGCTTCACAGCTGACTTGCTTTGTTTGCTTTGGTTGTCTACTATTTATTGCCATGCAACCACTCAGCTGAGTGAAAATCCTCAGATCTATTTCTCTGTGCTTTAAACAGCTTTTCAAATTTTTCTTTTAATTAAGACTTTGCTCCAGCTCTTAATAATCTGATCTGAGAACACCATCCTGCAAACAGTAAAAATCATGCACTTGTTTACAAAGGTGTGGCATCTTTTTATTTTAAATAACACTGACTGATTTGCATCTCCATTCTCCCAGCCCACTCAGCTCCTCCTGCAGTGGGCTCAGGGCCCTGCCCCAAACCCAGCTGAGGGTTGGGATGTGTGGGGCAGGAGATGGGGATGAACAGCCCATGTGATTATCAGGCTGCAGCTCATAACAAACATGAAAGTTACACTCCTCCAAATTTTCTCTCAAATCAAAATAGAGAAGGCAATTTTCTTTGTCCCATTCTTATTTTTTAATAGGAATGTAAATAAAAATAGAAATACAGCTACGCAGTAGCTGTACTGTAAGGTGAACTATTTTATAAAGTACAGGTGTCTCTCATTTACTTTGAGTTAAACACTGCTCAGGTTTGCTTACAGCCATAATATATTAATAAAAAAATACTGTGGGAAATCAAATTTAAATTTATAATTAAGGCTATTAGACAACATGCTTCAGACCTTTTTTAGTCCAGTAGCAACTTTTTGAATGGGTGTATTTAGGCAGCTCTTAGAAGGTTTGCAGAGCATTTATTCATGAAAGAAAAGTAAGGCAACACCTTGATTTGGACTTTAAAGTCTCTTACGAAGACTATAAGGGTATTACAATTCTTTACAGGGCACCACTTATTTATTGTAACATTGTTTACCTTACTCAGAGCCTCCAGATATTTGACAAGTCATGAATAAAAGAGCATTAATGCATCCCCTTGAACTACAAGGTGCAATGTTGAACCACAACGTCCCTGGTTGTTTGATAACCCTTTGGGAGGCACAGAATTGCCACAGGAAAGAGCTGAAATAAAGGCTCCAGATCAAACTGCTGCTTTCATTTGAAAAAGGCAGTGAACACCTTAATAAAACTTTGACAGATCCAGTCTTTATTGTCTGTGTGATTTTGGTATCCTGCACATGGTGATGTCTTTCAGGCCTTTGTTACCTGCTTTTAAAAATTACTGACACATCTTGCAGTAAAAAGTGATCAAGTGATACAGGAACAATAGTTTATAAAGTGCTTGTTAATAAACTGATAGAACTTAGGACAGATTATATCATAAATATGTCAAGGGCCTGAGAGCTTCCAACAGGTATATTTACTAAAAAAAACTATTTTAAGTTCATTGGAAGAAACATCTTTTCTTTGATTCAAAAGTCTTAATTAACATCATACATATACACATTTGTATAATCACACCTTTTGAAGGTAAACATTTTTAATGAAATAAAGCTGGAAAAAGCTCCACATTTCCTACCTGGGGCCACTGTAACTGAGTGTGAATCTTTCACCTTTCTTTTCAGTACTGTCTTTCAAACTCTTCCTGTGTAACCACTATTGTGGCTCCCCTGCAGCCATTTGGGACCAAGGGGTTTTGTGTTGAGGACCAAGAGACCAATTCCCAAGCAGTTTTTAGCACAAGTGGAATCATTTAAAACCGATTGAAAGCTGTGAGATGAACCATGAAATATAAAGCCCTGAACTTTATGCAAAGGGTGAAACAGAATGACTTCACACACCATGATCTGGCAGCACTAAGTGACAAATCCTGAATCTAAAAGTGTATTTACATTTTAATACCAATTTAATGAATGTGAAAATTACAGATATTTTCATTTTTATCTAAAGGAAGCCAAATGTGGTAAAATGCATAACAAAACAGTTCAGTTGCACAGAATGATATTGAACAAACAAAAAACCCAACTAACCCTAACTAAAAATGATTACAGAAAGAACTAATAAAAACAAATAAATGAGGATAGACTTGTCAGGGAAGACTACAGGTCAAAAATAAATTCTAAGTGCTAAATACTCTAGGAATCAGCAAAGTTAAGCTCTTTCTGTCCTACATCCATAGCACTGACATTGTAAAGGCTCTGTGTGTTACATCTGAGATTGACTTGCTGAATTCACTTGGCTGGATACGAAAAAAAAAAGTTTTCTGCTTGCCAGTCCTGAACAGAGGCATAGAAGAAAATACCCTGGTTGGGTGCCTTATCATAAATGATCAAAGCCCAGCTCTGATGTCACATGGTCCAATCCTGCCCCACCCAAATCCACAGCCTGTCTGAAACTGTAAATATCAGTCTGAAACTGATTCTGGCACAGCCTCAGGAGGGGCTCTGGAGATGGGCACATGCTGCTTTGGCTCAGCTAAAAACCCCAAATACTTACTTGGACTTCAAAATTCATGTTCTCCAAAAATTTCTGGTTCATTGTCTCTGCAAATTTGTTGATGGCTCTCAAGAAGACCCTAAAAAACCAAAAAAACCATGACACAGATAAATGAATGTAACCTCTGGCAATCAATACCCAATGCTGTGTGTGATACTGGTGGCAGCACATTTGTCACTGAGCACACTGGAAGCATCACACATGAGCACAGCAGGTGACAATCTGTACAGTGGCACAGGATTTATAGTGTTACCCATTAAAAAATTACACAATTGGCAAAAAAGTTTCTCCACCTCTGCTGGAAAAGTCAGACAGTAGAATTTCGTTTCCCTGCTGCACACTGTGCTGCATTCCTGAGAAAAAAGAGCAATTCTTTCAAACCCAGTGTCACCTTCTGCCAAAGCCAGGTCACTCACAAGGGGGTCTGGCAGCTGGAGCAGCTCCTGTGCTCACATCATCACTTACGAGCTGCACTTCAAGATATAAAGTGCAGCTTCTCAGTTTTCTTACAGGTGGGGAGGGCAGGACAACACCTCTGCCCACCTTCCTCCCCAGGTGAGTTATAAAAACATTCCAAACAGTGAAAACACACATTCAAAACACTATACAGTTACTTCTTCCAAGAGTAAGAGCAGGAGCATTCCCCCTCCAGCCTGAAAAGCAGCACCTATTTACGCTCTTGATTAATGCAGCATGATTAAGTCATGTTTCTAAAGCTAATTTCTGACTTCCCAGCGCGGGACATTTGTAAAACAAAAATCAATTGAATCTTTAAATATTTATAAAGTTTATTTTAATAATTCAGTTGTTTTCAAAATTGGAAATTGACTGAAAGTGATTATTTGCCTCTCCTTCATAGGTAATTTTTTTAAAGCTATTAAATGGAAATGTTTCTATGGAAAACACTGTAAGGACAAACAGAATGGTGAACACAAGGGAAAACCAATCCTAATTGTTCAAATATAATGATTGGCTGTCAACTAGATGCTCCCAGACAGGAAAAAAATCTAATAGTTACAACAGCCACGTCCAGAAATCCCCACCATCTCATTGATTAGCAACATCAGAGAAAGCAATAATTCGATAATTAGGATTATCAGCAAAAGATTAAGAAATCACAGGGTAGCCATATGTTACTGCTCAAGGAATGCTGTGTCCTTGTGTTGGGTTCTCTGTGGTGTTTTTGGTGTCCCATCTCAAAAGGATGAATAAAAAAAGAAAGAAGAGAGAAGAAAACATGGAAATAATTGTGATACAGAAATGACCCTCAGTCAGGTACAGGGTGACACAGGAGGGAGGTGACAGGACCTATAAAATCCAAAGTACCATGGAGATGAGACTGAGAGCTCACAGGTTCTCAGGGAAACACCAGAGAGCCCTGAACACAGCCAGGGTGTGCATCCAAAACAAGCAAACCCAGGTTCTCTGTTAATCTTGCTCAATTCTGCAGCTCATTGGTACAGGGTGCTGCAAATGCCTGGATTTTACACTGGCTCAGAAGTGATCACACACATCAAAGACTAAACTGAAGGGAACACCATTAACACCATGGGGGCTGTTAGAACACAGCAAACAAGCTCTGCTGGTACTCTGCTCCCCTGGCAGCCCTCTGTGAGCCACTGGAGAAACAGAACAGTCAGGGAAAGGAGTTTTAGTCTCATTAAAAAAAAAAAAAATTAAAAAAAATCAGAAGGGCTAAGTTCAGTTTCTTAATGAGGGAGGTAAAGCAAAAGTTCAGCTTTTGGCAAGCTTGCGACAGGGAATCCCACATAACCACTGAGCAGCCACCCACAGGAGCTCCCTGCTTCATTAGAGCAGTGACTGGCTGGAGTGAGATGCCATGGTGGGGGTGAGGCTCTCCAAGAGGAAAATGTTCCTTGTAAAAACCTACAGAAGAATTTCTTTCCATCTGTGCAACATTCCCCTGCAGTGCTGATGGGATCAAGGAAATTCAGTAATTATGTGGTCACATCCCGCCAAGTCCTTTTTGTTCAGGTGATCAGAGGGACGCTGCAGGAGCTGTGGCAGGGGGAGGGAGCAGATTTCTGGTGGTGCTGTGCCACTGCCACATCACCCCACGCACTCAGCTCAGCTTCCTCCCCGTGGGCCAGGGCATCCTCTGCTCCCATCTCCCAGACTGGCACAGCTAATCTTGCCAGCTGAATTAAGGGGCTGGTTTGTGACAAGCCAAGAGGCATCAAATCTCCTCCACTTCCAGAAACCAGAATTTGCTCAGTGCTGCCCTTGCAGGGTGTCACTGCTCTGCTGAACACCTCGTGTTGGTGTCACAGGGCTGCCCTGTGCCCCCAGTGCCACCTCCCAGCCTCTGCCACCTTTATGTGACCAACTCCTAAAGGGGATTCCTGCTGGGAGCTGTCCCACACTGCCCACAAGCAAATAAACACATTCTTCCCTAAAGCTGCCCCCGCATGGGGACATTTATCTCCTCCAAGCTGCCTGATACTTGACACAAACAGCTTAAGATGCTGCAAAAAAAGGGGATTCTAGAAGAGTGATTTATTTCAGGCAGCACAAAACCCCACACGGCTTGGCAGAATCAAGACAGGTTATTCTGTTTCATCATCATCATCATTCTTCTGAACAGGAATTTTAGGTCAAGGCCTTTTCAGTGTTGTTTTCTGTATTGCTCTAGACCGTTGGATTTACAAAGTTTATTTCTTGCCAACTCACATAAGCAACTTCTTGGGCTCCAGCTGCTCAGGGAGAGCATTTCCCTTCACTCATGGTTTTTGGCTGGAGCAGGAGAGGTTGTCTTCCATTTCTGAGGCTTTTATAATTCCCAAATTCTGTGCATTTCCACACTGCTCCAACACCATGGCAAAACACATCACCTAAATATCCAGTTTAGCCAGACTTTGATATAATCTGGTGCTAATAACTTCTCTTGCAACAAAAAAAACCCAACACTTTTCAGAACTTTACTCTTTAAACAGAAATATCATGCAAAATAGAGTAGAAATAATCATACCTTAAACACACATGAAATTTATTAGTGGAAATCTATTTCCTATGTGGACATATTACTGGGTATAATAAAAATTGTTGTGAAGAGCTTTATTAAGTTTTACTTTTAGCCATATAGAAAAACCTCAAGGACACCTGAAAAATACTGAAGTATTTAATGTCAAGTAGAAATCATGGAAAATATTAAAAATATGTACAGGTTTCTATACAACATAATTATATGTAAGCTGTCTTCTGTAAATATCCCTTTCACAAATATTTTTATCTGACAGACTGGAAGGACACATTTGCAGGGAGCATGCAATATTTCCAGGCTGTCAAGTTGCAAATATTTTCATTCATTTGTGTTTTGCCTAAAGGGTGTATCTATTCCTGTCACTGGGAGTCACTTAGGCAGTGGGTTTGAATGCTATTCTTGCCTCCTGCCAGTGCCTCAATGATTGCACTGTCCTGCCTCAGTCTCCTCTTTCACCAAAAAGGGGAATTAATTAAGTAGCCACAAGTATGAAAATAAGCAGGTACTTGTAAAATAGTGTGAGATTTTGATGAAAAAAGGAGAAAATATAATTTCAAACACTAATTTTTGAAGATATAAATTAAACTGTCACATTTTCAATTAATTTTAATGAAACAATAAATTTTCTACAGTCACAACAGAATTAATTTCTCATCAGTTTAAATAATTATGATCTAAAATTGCTGAAATTCCTTTACCCACAATAACTTCAATGATATTTCCTGAGTTTATGAGGATTGATGCTTCTAATGCACAGCTCATATAAAACTCTTGGGCCTGAAGATTTATGGAAGATCTTTAAAGTCCAAAGTCTCTAGGCATAAAAATGCAGGGTTTTGGCTTAGGACAGCAACAAAATTGCCATGGTTCAACTGCTCCTGTTTCCTCTCTCTCTCTCTGAATTTCCTGCTGTTTCTGCTTTTCTTCATTGCATTGTCAGAGACATTTGTTAAAACTTTTGGCTGGAAAGAGGGCCCGAAGAATAGAAACCTGTGCAGCTGTACTTGGTTTCACACACTTAGGTGTCTGTTCCAAACAGGGGAGAACACTACCTTAAGTAACACAGAAATAATTTAAGGCAGAAAAAGCTGAAAATTCATGTCACTCTAAGATGAAAATTTGATTTTAAGCTGATTTCCCCTCAAAAGAAAACAGAAGGATTGAGATGGACCAAGGAAAGAACTCTGGATTCATAAACAACATATTAATCAAAATAGGATTTCAAGGCTATTCCTCAGATGATGATTTTGTCTAACAGTAAAATAGGTCTGCATGTTGTCCTTGCTTTTGAAATGTAAATAGGTAATAAACCTAAAATTCAGATCTGCAACCCCAAGTTATTTTTAGCAAGCTGGTTAGAATTGTTACATCAGCTTTTTCAACATAAAACAAAGAGAGAATTTTATAAAACAAACAAACAAACAGAGACCCCCCCAAAAATCCCAAACAAACAAAATCTTAAGTTCACATTGACTGTTCTTAGGTGGCTTTGCAAAATCTGGTCTTTTTCTGCACCTTGTTCCAAAGAAAGAACACTTCTGGGTCCACAGCATGATTTCGAGAAAGGTGCATAAATCAGATCCAGCACTAGAAACATTTCCAAAATAATGAACAGCCCTTTCCTCAGACTCCTCAGGTGAATTCTTTTAAAGCAGTGAGATGCTCTTCAATGTCTTTGCAGGTTCACATGACTCTGAAATCTGGGAGTTCACTGCTTCAGCTCCTAGCTGAGTAACCCAGATCCTGAGGTGAAGGCTGAGTGAATTCACTCAGGAATTTATGAGCACCAGCTCCTGCTCCTGCTGCTGTGGCTCCTTACGCCGTGACTGATGGAATGACAGGTGCAAAAATGAATCAAGTACAAACTTCTACTGGATAATCAGACACACAAAAATAAAGTTTAAAAGAGCCTATTTCCTGTGTTGTGGAAACTTATTCAAAGAAACCATTAAAATGATGGCATAGGTGTTTCTTTTAAGTCACATCTGAAAGCCAGTGAAGCCAGAACTTCTTCCCCTAAACCCAAAGTGCTTTTCCTTCAGAGAGTTTGGTCCAAAATTCAAGCCAGAAGGAGTTACACTAACTTCAGTGGTTTTTTTAATCCCCAAAACTGATCTCTCAGGATTTTCATCAGTGAATCCTCTACTTGAACAGACGAGGAATAGGAGGGAAGTTCTTGCAAATCCTAGAGGATGTACTGACTATTATCTTTAAAGATATTTCCTGAGTTTGGATAGAAAAAGTTTGGCCATTATGCCAATTCTATGAGATCTGGAGCAGGGAACAGCAGAGACAAAATAATACTCATCCATAATTTATATCAACTGAGTATCATCCTCATAAAGTGTTGTGCAGAGGACACCTGATGGGTATTGTAACGTAAGGGAAACACCAGGGAAAAGCAGCTGAAGTCAACTGATTCTCCTGTGGGCTTGTCACCTTTTCTCTTCCTTGTTGTGTGCAGAACATGCAGAAGAAGGCATGTTACAGAATGAGAAGGTTCAAAGTGTGGGTCAGACCCAAACCCCAATTGTCACCATGATATTTTCTGAAAAAATCCTCTTTGCCCAGGATTCTTCTCCTGTGAAGATGAGAAGCCTCAGAGGAAAAGAAAAGCAATATTATCTGACTACTTCTCCCTGTGTTTTGCTGCTTTGGAATGTGGTCTGGACATCCTTTACCAGCAGGAGCATCTTTGATTGGTTCCATGTGAATTGTGTTGGCTTAATGACCAATCCCAGTCCAGCTGTGTCCAACTCTCTGGTCAGTCACGGGTTTTTATTATTCATTATTTTCTAGCCTTCTGATGTATCCTTTTCTCTATAGTTTAGTATAGTTTTAGTATATTATTTCTTTTAATATAATATCATAATATAATAAATCAGCCTTCTAAGAATATGGAGTCAGATTCATCTCTTCCCACAACCTGGGACCCTGGCAACCACAACACCCAGTGCTGGTCATTGTCAAGGACTGGAACAGTGAATTGCAGCTATAAACGAAAGCTGGGAGGTACAAAATACACAGAAGAGAGACCAGACAAGCAACCAATGTGACAGGAGAGACTAAACCCCACAGGTACTACAGGTGAAATAATGAAAATCCCCACAAACCAACAGCAGAAATGATCTCCTACTACCATGGCAATCATTGATTTAGAAATGAAGGGTAATGCAAGATGGAAAAAATATTTAAAAACCTTGTGGCTACATGAAACCTAATTATGAAGAGCACAGTAATGGCAACACTTGGGAAGAAATCCACTTCCATGGTAACTGGAAAAATATGGCCAGTGGCTCAAAGAAAGGCGAATAATTTCATCATATTTCTCCCTTGTGTCAACTCAGCTTCGCTACAGACTGAAGAATAATTTCTTGAACCATTCATATTGAATTCTAATGACAGAGCAACTGCCATATTCCTAAATTCTTTTCCAATGTACACCCAGAGTGTAACTAAACAACACAGTCAGAAAGCAGCAGCTCCAAAATGGCTGTGCCCCAGCTGCTCCTGTCTCAGTTATAATGTTGGGGCTTGTCTCAATTATACATCGTGGTTTTCCTCAGTAGCATTATTTGAAAATGTGCATTAAACAGCTATGCCAAGCACCCAGAATACTGCATGCTGTAATGTGTCAGAGTTACTCTGACAGCAGCACAATGAACTCCCAGAGGAAGTCAGGACTGTGCAGTGGTTTTGTGCCAGAAAAGCCAAGTTTCCACGTGAGACCCTTCAACAGGCTCTTTGTATGTGGCTTTTCCTTCAGCATCTACTCAAAACATGCTTAAACACCGTGTAGCTCTCATTTAGGAGCCAAAATACATTTTCAAGTCTGCATATTAGGTGCACTTTTTATGCCAAACTCCTGGAATTGGGATGTGTTGAATTCTTTAAGGAACTTCATGGCTTGAAAATGAAGCGTACAAGGAGCTGCCAGAATGGGCTCTAATAAATCAGCTTGAGAGCTTTCAGTACCTCATTACTTTCACTAATTTTGCTTATATTGTGACTTCCTTCTCACTCCTGTCTCCTCTGCTCTTCTGTGCATTCCAGACAATTTTTTACGTAGTAGAAATATTCTGAATTAATGAAAAAATTAACAATCATGCTGTCTTTAGTGCTAATCTAGAATGGGAATCAGACACAAAGCTGAAACCCTGTTCTTAAAAATGAATGTAATGTCTTAACATGGTTGTGTCAGGATGTCACACAGTAATTAACTCCCACAGCCTTCACTTTTGAGAGAAGTTTGAATTGATATTGCAAAATTACTTCTCAGTTCTTCCAATGATTTTTGTTGTATTGAACCAGCAGACTATGAATTTTAAAAGAGATGATTATGCAGCAAATGCATAATACACCAGCGGGGTTTTTTGTGATGCTTCTGGTAAAAAAAATATGAAAATTAACTCTTCAAAATAATGTTAAATACAAGGAAATTGCATATATTTTATTTCCTGAAAATCTCTAATTAGATGAATTCTGGTCAAAGCTACTCAGAATGGGGAATACAGAAGGATTGCTTAATTGCACTTACAACTAATGAAAATTATGAGTATTGAATTTTTAGTCTTTTCTGTAGTGACAAAGAACAGTTTGTGTGAGTTATCTCTTCAATGTCTTTTACTCATTTGCACATATATTCTACAGAGGGGAATATACTCCTCGTTGTCTTAATCCCCAGATGTTTTATTAAAATTAAAATACTTGAAAACATTTTATAACAGGTCACATGGCAGAGAACCTGAGGGGTTTCTATCTGCAAGTCAAAGTTGTACCTAGGAAAGTAACAGTTTATCTCATTGACTTCCTGAGAACATCAAATTACCAAGATATATATACATATATATATACATAAAATATATATAATCATTATTAATATATTATTATATAATATATAGTTATTATGTATTGTTATATAATATAGAGATAGATAGATAGATAGATAGAGTTGTTTTTTATTTTTTGCTTGGTTTTTGGCTGCTTTTTTTTTTTTTGTGTGGAGTTATTCTCTCCACTGAGGACTTCTCCTTTAGTTCAGAGAGCTCTCAGTCGGGGGGTGTGAGCATCCCAGCAGCTGATATCAGGAAAGATGAGACACTCTGCAGTGGGAGTGGGAATGGGACATCTCCCTGCACGTTTTCTCTCTGCATTCAGATAAAAGATGAAATAAATGACTGCAGTAAAACCCACCAGGCATCCACTCTGTTCCATGACCACGATGGGCAGCTGCCTCCCTTGCTGAGCAGATACCTGCTGCAGCCAGCACCTAATGAAGTGTTTAGATTCCTGGGAAGCAGATAATTCCAGGACACAGAGAACAACACACAGAGCTGGTGCAGAATAAGCATCTTTGTGCTAGGGGGATGCAGGTGATGGCGAGGCAGGTGACATTGGCACAGGCGGGTGGAAGTGACTCTGTGCCAGGCTGGGAGCTGCCAGCAGAGCACGGAGGGATCAGCCACAGCTGGCAGGGAATTCTCCATGGGAGCAAAGCAGAGCCCACAGGGAAAGCACAGCTCCTGCCTCTGCTCTCACCTGCCTCACCCCCTGCCCCAGGACTGTTTAATGGCATTTCCCTGATTACAAACACTGACTTTTGTACAGACTGAGAAAGACAATGAGGAAACAGAGGAGTCTGGATTTAATGGACAGGAGATACAAAATACTGAGGCATTATGAACCAAATAGCATGGGAAACAACAAAAAAATTATCTCTGATAGGAACTTTATATTAACAGGGAAACTGCATTTCAACAAGGGCATTTTTAGTCTCATAACAAAGCCCAGCTGTCCAAGGACACATCCTATCACTGTACACAATTAAATCAATGACTAAACAGTAACATTTGTTTGCACATGTTACAATACCCTTTGCACAGGTTATTTACTCTTTTCTGCAACTGTGCATAAAAGAATTTTTCGTTAGACATTTATACTTGTTGCTTAAAATATTTTTTCATACATTACAATTACAAAGTTCTGCAATATGCCCTAAGCCTGTCTATAAATGTATTCTACTCCCCTGAAAATTCAAGCCCTTATAAAAACAACAGCTTTTCTATAAGAAGATGTTTAAATCAGTCAAAAGTTGCAGAGCAAAACAAGATCAAAGAAAAGAGTTACTTGTATGCAGCAGATCAGCCTTCTAAATTCTGCCTTATTTGCACAAAATAAACCATAACACTGTCATCTGACCTTAGTTACATAAATGAATCAGCTTCTAGGGTAAAACTAACCTAAACTACTCATCTGGGGGTTGGTATGTGTTGTTTGTTTGTTTGTTTTTTAAATATGTATGTTTTATTCCCACCAACAGATAAATGGAAGACTGAGAAGCAGCTCAAATATTTTAATTAGTTTGAGGTTTTTCTCCCTTTCAGCTTGAGTTCATTGAATCCCAGATTAGTTTGGGTTGGAGGGGCCTTAAAGCTCATTTCAATCCACCCCCTGCCATGGCAGGGACACCTTCCCTTGGGGCAGGTTGCTCCAAGCCCTGTCCAACCTGGCCTTGGACACTTATTCCAAGGCTGTGCTCAGGACCACACATACATACATGAAAAACGAGTTTTTCAGGAGCCAAAGAACCATTCTCTGGTCATCTATGAAAAGAAAACCCCAAAAAAACCCCAAGAAAACCCAGGGCTGGAATGCCTCCTGTCCTCTCTTGAGCAGAAGCCCCAGCAGCCCCTTGCTGGCACCAGGGAGGGATTTACTGTGCCTCCCTTTGCTACCTGGCCAGCAGCAGGAGAGCTGGGAGAGCCCAGGCCTGGCAGGCTGAGGATGCTGAGTGCCTGGGGCTGCAGGTGACACTGATGTGAAGGCACTGTGAGCTTTGCCTGAATTAATAACAGCGCTCCAAGGGTGAGCTCCACGAGAGCCACGTCTGGAGGCTGTTACAAAGCAGTTCATCAGCAAGTAAGCAGCTATTTTTAGTATGTATAATGAAAGAAAATTGACACCAATTCCAGCTCTTTTGCCAAATACCTGCAGTGCTAAACCTTTCAAGTTAGACCTAAAAAGCACTCGGGAAGACTTGACTCTGACAGATGTCTGAAAACACTCAGATACACAGGTAATGAAAACATATTTTAGAAAAAGCCAAGCTACTGGTGTTAGAAAATACCCTTCAGTGTTATCTTGAAGGAGTTTTTTCAGGGAGTAGGATCTGACCTTGAAATGTGCTGGTGAAACCCTCTTTCCCTTTATTTTTAAATACCTTAAAATAATGTGGGCAAGGCTCAAAAACCAACTCAAATGGACATGCAAACAATCAAAGTGCCCACTAAGCCATTTCAGACTGGACACCAACCAAACTGATCCCAGGTATTAATTATGATAAGATCAAATACTTTCAGACTCCCTGTGAGGAATTACCATTTCAATTACCAGAGGACAGGGAAGGGATGTGAACACTTTCCCTGTAGTTGCTAACCCTGCTAACTCTTCCTTTTACTCAGCGAATCTCACTCCCCATGCACTTCATGTTGACAATAAAGTACATGAATTTCCTGGGAGAAATTATATCTCTCTAAATTAAAATTATGAACAGCTGGAAGATAAACAGAGTATATGGTATTGCCTAAACCAGCCAAGCATTTCCCCACAAATGCCATGTACTTAGGAATTACTGCTTTTAATAAGTTAATAGCCAATATCTAAGTGTCATGAGTGGAATAAAGTGCACATACAAGCAGTTGTAACTAATAAGAAGAAAGCAGTAAGCAACTTTAATTAGAACAAAAGTTAATTAAATCCACCATGGAGGATCACAAAAACAACTCAGATATTATATCCTCATGACCTCAATCATGATGTTACTGTTTCCCAAAGTGTTCTGCCCTACCTAGCATGCCATAAAGAAGTGTTCTCTCCATCTTGCTGTTAGTGGAAGAGGGGGGGAAGAAACAGGAAACATAAAAGGTATTTAATAATTTCATTATTTCTTTCCTCCTTTTCATTCTCTGTTTCTCATTGAATACTGCCTGTCACAGCCTCTGCCTCCCTCAGAAGTGCTTTGGGCTGAGCATGTTGGGAAGAAAAGAGCACTTTGTTTATCATAGTGATTTAAAGTAATTTGATTTGAATCATTCCATCCTGACACAGACAAAGCTCTATCAGTAAGTTTAGTCAATTAAGCTTCTACTCCAATTCTTTCAACTCTCCCACCAGAATTTCTCCTGGACGAGAATGTGCCCATTCTCCCTTCCTTTGGACCCTGTAAGAAGTCATTCTCTCATTTGTGCCCCCATCTATGCCAAACATCAAACTTTTAGCTGAAATCTCCCTGATATCATTCAGGCACTGCCTGGTTTTACTTCCAGACATCAGGAACTGGGTGTCCTGCTCAGTAAACAGGACCAGACCTGCAGTGCTGGTGATGTTCTTCCCTCTCTCTGCTCTCTGTAAGTGTGCAGATTTCACATCTCTGTGCTGCAGTCCCTCCTACAGCAAAACTCCTCCAATTCCCACTTTCCTTGCAAGCCACAAAGCACTCAGGATCATGCAGGGGAGCTGCCAGGCTGTGCTGCCCTCCCTGAGAGCACAAGGGCCACCAGCTGCACCCTGCCACTGCCCAGGTGACACCGCACACAGATGTGCCCCTCAGCCCTCACCAGGCTCTTTGCAAGTGCAGAAAGGGGGGACTCGAGGCAAAACACCTCCTCCAGGGAATAAAAACCTGCATGGAGCCTCCTGTTCTGAACAGGGGAATAGAGAATGCAAAGCTTGCGCTGTGCTGGTATTTTTGTGTTTGGTTTGTTGGGATTTTAATTGTCTTTTCTTCTCTGGGTGTTATTACAAGGGACCTGAGCCTGATCCCCGTGACTTTTTCTCAGCTACTCCTCTGGTTTGTGGTAAACAATGTTAACAAGACAAATCTAGAAAACTAAATTAGTCTTCAATTTATTTTGTAGAACATTCATTCCCTCAAAAAAACACCACAAGACCCAAAAAAAGAAAAAAACAACCCCAAATTTCTATAGAGACTGATAAAAAGCCTCCCTCTCAGTTGTTGATATAACATAAAATTAAGATATAAAGATCAATAACTCATTTCCTTATGCATTCTAGAGAACAGCAACATAATCAAGGAGTATAAACAGTGCCAACTCATTTTAGGTAAGCAATGTGTTTACAGTAGAACTATTAAATAGCTTCTAAACAATATTTTTTTAAATGCTGACTTATTTCTTTACAGAGGATAAAACTTAGAGCAACAAAACCTGCCTGGAACAACTTGTCCACAGAGTTCAGAGTCATTAGGAGGCACATGAACACAAATACAGTCCCCCAAAACAATTTTTCCTGTCAGGACCTAACACAATACAGACACCACCAGGTGAAGCTCCGAGCCCCAAAGACATTCTTTGACCAAGGACAGACACTTTCCACCCTCACAGAATAAAATAATCCCATACCTGTGGATAATGCAGGTGTCAACAGTGTTTTCTAGATAAGAGAACCAGTTTTACATATGAAAGGTTTGACGTGCTGACATGTGCCACATTATTATAGTCAGTTTAGTACTAAACTTATTTTTTTAGAGTAGCCTTTGCTACATCAAAACTAATTGCAATCACAGCAGCAGCAACATAAGAATGTGCAAGGAGTTAGAGTTTACCTGAGAGGCCAAAGTGGCTCAGACAAAATAAACAAGAGGGATGAAACTCCTGCAATGTACAAAATATTACCTGAATTTACACATCCAGCAGCACATCTGTGCCTGCCCACCTCAGAGGAGGGGGCAGGGATCCCTTCATGGTCATTAATGCCCATGAGTGACCAAGTGAGGTTTGGACACCTGACTGGAGTTCATTGAATCCCAGATTAGTTTGGGTTGGAGGGGCCTTAAAGCTCATTTCATTCCACCCCCTGCCATGGCAGGGACACCTTCCCTTGGGGCAGGTTGCTCCAAGCCCTGTCCATCTAGAACATAATCTTCACTTTTGAATCACAGAATGCAAAAAAAGCCCCAACCAACCTTTTCATTTAACATAATTCAATTCAAATTCTAGATTAAAACATATTCAGTATCAAAATCTGATATCACATCACTGTAAATTTTATTTACAAATCTTTTCCTCCTTTTCCTCACTGAGCGTTCGCAGGAGATGATCAGCTTTATTCAGTACCCTCAGTCCTCTCTTTTTATATATTAAGAAGTGGAAGAAATTCCACTTCTATGTAGTAAGTGTTCTTCTGTTCACTGTCCACTTCAATGTGCAACTGTGACATTCAATAAACAGCATCTGTGGATTAAGTTCATTCAAACCTATGCACTTTTGACACTTAGCTCTTAGACCTGTTCCTCTGCAACTTCTAGAAAACTCAGTGTTACCACCATCTCTACAAAACTAAAATAAAGATAGTACAGGTGACTGCCAAAAAAAAAGTAACACAATCCAGCATCTAAACTCAAAGTGTTTCTTTGAAAACAAGAAGCCAGGATAAGTTCAGCAGTAAAGGTAACATCCAAATAGATGAAAAAGTAATTTCCCCTTTCCATTTTAAGTGGACTTAAAGCACAGTCAACAAGCTATTTAATGGATTGTTTCAGATGACCTTCTTGGCATTCCCCAGACTGGAATGATAAAGTTACCCTAGACTGCACTGAAAATGTCTTGTAGGGTATGACAGGAGTCCCTGTCCAGCAGCACAGAGAGCAGGAGCTCTGTGCTGCTCCCTCCTCACCTGTTCTGCACCATGCTCATGGCCATCCAGTCCGAGGGGTACACGTTCTTCCCAATGAGATCTTTGAACATTATGAACGTTTCCATCAAGAAGTCCTGGAACAACAAACTGCAGTGAGGCTGGGGCTGTGAGACACACACTTGGAAGTGTTTCTGTGGGATTGAGGAGCCAACATGGGGGGTTCCGCTTTGCTCTCAATGAAGTCAAGAGAAGAACTCCTGGTGATATCTCAGTAAATCTGAGATTGGAGCCAAAGTCCTGTAGAACAGCAGTCTCAGATTCCAAGTGGAATTACATTGATTACATTAAAGTCATCAGACAGGGCTCTTCAGAAAACAGAAGGCATAAATGAATGGAAGGAAAAAATTGTAGTACTTCTTGGTAAAATTTGATATTTTTTATGAATTAGTCTCACTATGAATAAGAATGAACAGGCTTGAAAAATACAGGATTTTTTTCATTATTTACTCAATTTAGTCATATTTAAAATTTCAGTTATGGCACCACTCTGACTTTAAGGAAGGAAGGAAAGTGATCAGTTCTTAACAAGTGCAGATATTGCCTCCATGGACTAACAGTAAATGTAGATGTAATCCAAACCTGTTACCTGACAGTTACAGCAGAAATCTGAAAGGACACACATAGGACTATGGAAACCTTCTGGTACCATTAAATTATGGCAGAAAAAATTGCAATAAAAGGATGCACTACAAGAATAGGGCATTATTGCATTTAACTTCCAATCTTATTTGCACCAGGAGTAGACTCAATAGTGAAAATGGAAATGGATCACCGGGTATTAAGTGTGAACTAGTTGAGGATAAGATTGAACTAGTGAGGATAAGTTTTGCTGTTGTTTTGTTGTGAGTTTATTCTTTTTCTTTTCCCCTTTCTCATAAGAGTACAATACAAAGATCCCATTATTTATTCTGGATCATTACATCACCACCTCAGTGCCAGGATCAACAGAGAAATTTGTTTTCTTCCAAATTTCTGATTTCAGTGTTGTTCAGTGCCACCATTAGAAGAGGGAGGCAGTGCAATGATGCAGAGGCAAAAACTGTACAAGAGAATTAATTCTAGGAAGAATCAGAAAAGAAACTCCAAAAACAATCTATTGATTTTTCACAGGAAATCAAATACTGTAACTATCAATACTTAGTACTCACCACTAGTTCTGAACTTGTCTGGAAAGTTTCAATGTACATTGAATAATGCTGGTCGCTCATCTGGTTTAGGATCGCTGTCATGCACGCCACAAAATGACTCTGAAAGCAAACCAGGCAGAATCAACACATGTGGATTACCGAAGATATTGGATTGTACTCTTTCTAAAATTGAAGCATGTGAAACGCCTGAAAAATCCCTTTATGTATGTAAAAATAAATAATATTCAAGCTTTTGCCAGCCCAGATGAAAGAAACAAACTCAGAACTCCAAAAGGATTATTCAAAAGCTGCCTTGGCAAGGGACAGGCTCTTGTGAGAAAGCTGCATCATTAATGAGATACCACATGGAAACGCACATTGTGACAAGAAAACTTCTTATATTAAGTACAACTCACTATCACCTTAAGACTCCTAAAAGGCATGTGATGTCCCCTAGGATTCTTCTATTAGGAATTCATAGGAAGAAAATATGAATCAAAAAATTCTAATAATGCTATTATTCAAAGGAAGAAATAGTGCAAGAAATGCCATTTTCACATTCTGCAGGTTTAAGCAGCTGTTAGGGAGCTCTCAAACTTCTATAGAACATTATGACCTTCACATCTCAAAACTTCTTTCAAACTTCCTCGAAAGGAAGTATTTAGTCTTTCTCAATTCCTAAAGTCAAAATGCTGAAAGACACAACATGATTTCCAGCCCTGAGTTTTACACTGAGTTTTCAGTGTAAGTTACTGAAAGTCACAAAGACGTTTCTTTCCCAAGCAATAATAGTGAGTTTAACGATTTGCACTTTTCCTTTAAGACCGTGAAGATTCCCCCTTATTGATTCCTTTTAATTTGCTGAAGTTTTAATTCTTGGCTTAACACCCAGCCTGCTTTCAATGCTGGGATTTCATTTGAACATTGCTGAGCGCTCGGAATGATTCCCTGGATGTCGCGGAGCCCTTCCAGCACCGCTCGGTGCCACCCGGGCTCGCTCTGTCCCCACACCACAGTGGCACCCAACCATTTTGTCCCCGTTCCAGAGCAGGAGGAGTCCCTGCTCAGCTCTGCCTGTGACCACTAGAGGTCTTGTGCTTCCCTGCACGAGCTGCTCTCCGCTCCGTGCTGCTGGGCTTTATTTATTTATTCCTACGCGAGCAGAGCCAGCACACCTCTTGCATACAAAGAGTGAATTTACAACCCAAAGGAGCTATCGTACATTCTTTTGGAGTAACCTTAGTGCTAGTGAGAGCCTTGCCTACTTTTTAAGGCTAAGAAGACTCATTTTCTGCAGGTAAACCACAAGATTTCAGGTAAGAAATCGTGTGTTCTCGGGTACTGATGCTCTTCTAAAAGAAATGCTGGATTTCCTGCAGTAGTACTTCACTTTTACAGTTCTGGAGCAGACAAATTTTTGCTGTGGTGTTAAATTCATAGCTGAAAGGAATAATGAATTGCAAAGGATTTGGTACTGAAATTGTGTGGGGGTTTTCTTCTCATGTCTTGATTTTGAAAAAAGATTAGCAGCAGAAGTTCGAGAATTGACATGAAAAGCAGCTCGTATTTTTAGTAGTTATACATTTCACCGCTGAATGCCTTTCTAGACTCAAGTTAAATAATCACTGCTTGAAATAAGCAGCATTTCTTCACGAGCATTGTATAGATCTATTATGATGCTTAAGGGCAAAAAGACTTTAAGAAGGTTATTTCTTTTGTTAAAAGCAACTTCAAAAAATGTGTCTAGCTATGGCTGTGATTATGGTACAGCACAAATGCCTTAGTGACTGGGTATGGTGAATTTAAATTTAACAGATAATATGCCTTGAAAAGAGCCATAAGCAAAGATTACATCTTGCTGGCCAGGACCTCACATCAAACCTGTCAAATTCACATCATTTGGACTGAATGATAATAAAAAAGGTGTCAGTAAAGGCGATTTGCTGCAAAAACTTCCTCCATCCTTTCCATATAACTGTAAAGCAGGGAAATACAAATACTGTTTGATCTTTAATCATTTTCTTGCCAGCAATCTCAACTATCAGAAATCATCTGCTAGCATCGTTATAGGTTTAAAGCTTGCCCCTCCCTCCTAATCCCCAAATGGCAGCAATGAATATTCGCTCCTCAGAGGCAGCCTCAGATCTGTGAGTGCCCCTGCACCCCCAGCACTGCCACTCTCCCTGGCAGGACTGAAGGGTAACTCAGGGCTCTCCACAGCTCTGATCAAACCTGCAAATACCTCTCTGCATTCACTGAAATTCTCCTCTGGGGCTGAAGTGCCTCTTACTGGAGTGTGCAAAGAGCACGAACTGCCTGTGAACAGTAAGTTCTGCACAAAGCCAGCTCTTGTGCCTGGCCACAGCCTGTGTGTTCACAGGATGGGCAGGAGAAATTCAGAATCACAGAAGAGTCCATTAAAAAACTGATTTCATTAAGTCAAATGTTGTACATAGGGATTGAATAGTTAGATAGAATAGACTAGGATAGAAAAGGTTGTGGCAGACAAGGTGAATTTCAGGTAGACTCCTAGCAAATCATTTTAGCTGTGCTCAAGCTTGTTAGGATTTAGCCTGTGAATTACAGCAGAAAACTGATTAGAACTAGGTCAAATGTATAAAAAATAAATGTATCAAAGTAAACATTTTAATGCTGAGACAACATGAACAGAAAAAAAACCCAGAAACAACTCTGCATGACTGTAAAGAGCTCTAATGAAATATTTCCCAACTTCAATACATTAATTTCCTTATGAACACAAAAGAATCCAAAACAGAAACAGCACTGAATTCTATTTTTTAAATTATACAATTTCCTGTCAGACTTTAAAAAATGTGTAAACAAATAGGGCAGTTGATAGTATCAACACTGCACTGCTGTAAGGAGCAGGAACATGAGTAAATAGGTGCCAAATGAAAATGAAACAGAGGAGAAAATATCCAGGAAACATTAACACTTAAACCCCCCCATAATTAACGCCACATATAAATGAGATAAAGTGCTGGCTTTACTATAAACACTGCAAAGTAGTGGGTAAGGTGAAAGAGATGTTGTTTACTTGAGTATATACAAAGGACACCAAAAGGAATTGCAGACTTGTTCTGTAAAACAACCAGGGCTTCCTAAGGTCAAGCAGGAGGAGGTGGAATCTCTTGCACTGCTGAAAAAGTGCAGATTAGCTGTGAATGCAACATGTACAGGAAAAGAAACAGCTGAGGAACATCAGGATCATATGAGTAAGATGACAAACTTCAACACCTAGCAACTAAGCCCAGCACTTTATAATAGCAGATGGTGACAGGTTGCCGTAGTAACTTCAAATAGAGCAGCAGCGCAAGGATGAGGCAAATGCACTGGAAAAACAACAGAAATACCATGGAATGAAGCTACATTTTGATCTAATCTAGTAGAAGGGTTTCAGTGGCTGCAGGGTAGGCAATCCTCATACAGATGCACTTGTGGAAGGACTCGGGGATATTTATTTAATGTAGGCACTTAAGTGGCATTTACCCTCATTAATAGAGCACTTCAGCAGCACAGAGCCTGAGTGCAAACACAAAACCACGTGGACATGCTCATTTTGCTCACCCTCACAAGCAGGGGGAGGTAAGAAGGGCTCTGTGACCCCACACTAATGATGGTTCATATTTGATTAACACACGGCTTTCTGTATGGGCCAAAGAAACTGATTGAAACAACCCAGCATTCTTGTGGTGTTTGAAGCAATCATAAATTAGACTTAATTCTGAAGTCTCTTGTAGGATAAGCCAGAAGTTTCAAAATTCATTGCATGTGAGAAACAGTAATTGTAAAAATAACACCCATAAAGAGAGTGACTGAGAACTTTATTGGGCCAACTGCTTTGGTTGGGTTTTTTTTTTTTTGTTCAGAAATAAGTACAAACATATTTCTGGAGGAAAAGTAAGAAATATGTCATCTTGAGTGTAATGAAAGAAAAACTAACCAATCAGCTATTTTAATCAAGTGTTAAAAATCATCAATATTTATGTTGTACCACGAGTCTGTTATTGAGAATATCTCCAAAAATACAGTCTTCACAGAGTCATTGAGTCATCACAGCTGTTTCTTGTCATGAGCTAAAGAGCAACATGAAAACAAGTATGGAAGATGCTCAGTGATGCCACAAAGAACCACAGTAGCTTGAAGCCACAGCTTCTCAGAAAACCCATGAAACTTTGGGAACTGTGGCATATGTAGAGGTTGAGACAAACATCTTGATCATATTATGCAAATACTAAACAATACCAGTCTGAAAGGAAAAATAAGCAGAATTTCAAGTGAATTGCTAATGCAGTAGTTCTGCTTCTCTCCAGAAATAGATGTCCCTGCCAATGCATGTGCAGTCCTAAAATGTAGTGTTTCAGGCTGGAAAGGCACAAATACATAAACATTAGGACAGGCTGCTATGCAACAACCTTGAGTATCCATCACGTGTGAAATGGGGAATAGCTCCCAATCCATACAGGCTTGGAGCCTGCCAATGAGCACATGGTGCTACTAAATCACTTACAGTAACATTCATCTACTCTTGGTGGGTCTGAGTTTTTAATTTTCCACTTTTACGTTCATTGGTTCTGTCTCCTTGTGTTTTATAGCTGACTGAACAGCATCCTGCTCCTGCATCTCACTGACAGCCTTGGATTTCTGACTGAAAACATGCTGGTCTCTTTTAGCTTGTCCTACCATTTCCTTTACAGTCACAAGATTTAGCTAAAAGGATGCACAACTATAAAAGCAGCAGACTACCAGGTGGAATAATACAGAACAATTTTGCAACACAATGAGAGAGTCACTGCAGCTGCTCTGTGTGATTTTAAGATTTGTTACAAGTTAGACAAACACAACAGTTTCAGTACTATTTCATTCAAGACTTTTCCATGCATAGATAAAAGCAATAAAATAGTGGTTCATGGTAGGACATGAAAGTAGCTTGATTTTCATGGAGTATATCCTTTGCCATCTTTGGGGTTTTTTAATACAAGAGTGTATTTTTAATATTGTACTGAATTTCCAGCAATATTCCAGAAAAGAAATTTTTTTATTCTCTGCAATGTTTTTTCTGCTGCTGGGTTTTGTTGTTTGGCTGGTTTTGTGCCATAAATCCTCTCCAGAATTTCTGCTACTGTCTCTAGTTGATATGAACACTCCACTGTAATTGATTTAACTTCTGCTGAAGTCTGTGTTCAAACACAGTTGTGTAATTTACTACTTTTCCTGTAATATTAACTTTATGTTCATCTTCAAAGCATATTTGCAAATAAATTATGAATAACAATAATCAATGAGGTCAGAAAGCACTGGGTTGAGCTCAGCTGGTCAGAGCATGGTGCTAACAATGCCCAGGTTGTGGGTTTAATACCTGTATGGGCCATTCCCTAAAGAGTTGAACCCAATGATCTCTGAGTCCCCTCCAACCCAGAATATTCTGTGATTCTTCTGTGGTGCTGTGATCTGGAATGAGCAATCATTGCTTGGAAACTGAACTAGTCCAGAGTACAGTTATCAAAGACAAAAGGAGGATGTGTTTCACCTCCTCCCTTAAGCACTGCTGCCACACTCCTGACCTCAGCTCTGCTCCAGCAGATGAAAGCTCCCATCCTTTGCCTGCAGGGGTCTGTGCAGCTTTTCCCTCCTCCTCTGCATCCCACTGATTGCCTCCCACAATCTCCTGAGCCTCAGAAGGTCCTTCCTGCCCTGGTCCATGAGACGTGCACTGAGACACCGCAGTGTCCTGGGGCTCTCAGGCTGCTCATTTCCCTGATTTCTTATCCAGTGCTGCTGCACTGCCCTGGTGCCCCTGAAGCAGATGGGCAGCCCAGCAGGCAGAGGGTGCCTGGTGCTGCCCAGTGTCCCAGTGCACTCCTTCCAGTTAGAGAGGATGGGAAACACTGCACTACACACCAAGTACAGGCAAGGAATCAGATTAAAAATACCACGCGTGGTTTATTTACTGGACAAAGATTGGCCAATCTCTCCCAATTGAAAGGACTGGGAAGCAGCCTGGGAACTTGCAGGAGGTGATGGAGGGATTGGGGAAAGGGTTCCCTGCCCTGAGGTGCATTGTACAACAGCAGGAACCAACCCAGCCAGGGCTGCAACAGGAGCCTGCAGAGCAGAACAGAGCAGCTGCAAGGGACAGCAACCCTGGGGTCAAAAAGAGCAGAACGGAGCAATCCAAGCTCTTCAAAGTGCTGTAGCATCTTTTATTGCTAAGCCATGTACTTTAAATTTATACAATGTGAAGACAAATGCTTTGGATGATGATTCACTTCCTTAAAATGAAACAGAGCCACCTCCTGTATTCCCAGAACTATACCACTCTATTTGATTTTGTTCTTTTTCAACTGCACTTACTGAAGACAGAAAAATTAAATTAGATTTCAAGTAGTTGATCAGAGATGAGACTAATAAAATATATTTGTGAATGGCTAAAACAAAGCTTTATCACAATAGTTCTGCTTAAAACTGTTGAAAGTAATTTCACTGCAGAAACTTCCTTTTTACTTTTAAATTGATCTTATGGAGAAAATAGGGCCCAATAAAAATAATTTTCCAACAAATTATGTTCATTACACTAACCAGTCTACTCACAGTGTTTGTTTAGGATTGATTAATAGCAACTAGCAACTGTTAGAACAGTTTTAATTTGCATCTGAAATATTTTTCATATTTAGATGATATCCAGTAGGGGCTTTTATTAAGTTTTTAATTGTTTTGTAACAGTGGGCTCCACTTCTAAGCTTGAAAAAAATCTTGGAGTCTGATTAGCAGAGTAATGGGCAAAACCAAAAAATTCATAGCAAAACCCCATATCTTTCTAAAGAGAGCTTTTCATATTGCATCTTGGGCAGGTTGCTTAATGGAAAGCATAGGGAGTTCTCCATGAAAGAAAACCCTGTGGAAACACATGTATAAAGATGAAAGGATAAAACTTAAAAAATGACAGAATGTCTTGCCAATGGACACAATCTAAAACCTACAGCCAGCTATGCATCCTCCTCAGGTGTGGGTCTCTTCAAGGGATGTCACTTATGTCCCAGTTGGTTGAATTTCAATTATAATGTAACATAAACAGGGAATCTTGATACTCTAATAATACACAGATAGAAATTTCCCAAGTAGCATTGTCTGCATCAATTATTTGTGCATATGCTAATTGTATTTTTGAGGGAGATTCTAACACATTATCCCTGGGCTCTGGCAGAATAAGGAATACTCCTTTAATAAATTAGCGCCAGCCCAGGGGCTGGATTCATTATATACTTACAACATAAGTAGAATGAAGATGAGAATTGAAATTTCTTTGAATAACTAAATCAGGGATTATTTTAGCTCTTGGTTTTAATTGCTGCTTTTTTTTTTTTTTTTTAATGAGAGAAAGAAAAACCAGTTAAAAACCTATAAAAGGTAGAGAATTCCAGAGTGTCCTGGCTTAGGCTCCATCAGGAGTGTGACTGTCCCTTGCTTGCTCAGTCACTGCAATCCAGGAACCTCTGAATCCTAAAACCACCATAGGACAAGACTGAACTCCTGCTCCTGGCTGTTTGGAAAATGCACCAGGAGGGTAAAAGCCAGCACCTCTGCTCCCCTGGCATTAAATCCCTCAGACAAAAATGATATCCTTATTCTGAAATTAAAAGTTGCTCCCCAAAAAAACCCAAAACATAAACCATCCTCAGAAAAATGGGTGAGTATTGATGAAATAGCACTGTGTTACAAGAGATCCTTCCCAAACACAAATTTGGCTTCAAACAGTTTTCAACAATTTTCCAAACATGATTATCAAAACATTTTGTGGTGCCACGTCATCTGACCATCTGAACTCCTGAGGATGATGACTGTGTGCCAAAAGGACACTTCTTTGTGCTGCTTTACTGCCAAAATGTTCAAGGCTATCTGCAGGGATTTATTTTTCCTCATCTCGAAGGTAGGATTTCATTCAAATAGATTGTCTTGCTAAGAAGCCAGGGTACCAACACCTCCTCCTGGACAGAGCAAACAGAAATAATGAGTGTAGGCACATGTTAGGGAATAGCAATCCTAGCAGGAAACAAACAAAAAGCAGGATCACATGCATATAAAAGCAAACTCGATCAATGAGAGTGCCAGAGAAATATAATCTGTTATGCCTCTGATATTCAGAGTTTGCATCACCTGAGCAGTCTTATCGTCTCTTGTTTTTATGATTAGTCACTGCAATACAGAGTGTGTGGGAGCATCAGTACATATGTAACAACACACACAGGGAAGAGGTGGTGATTAGAAGCATTACAACCTACACCTCCACTGTATTTTCCATATTAGTGCTCTCAGGTTTAATAGCAGCCTCAGGACTGTGCTGCTGAAGCTGCTCAGAAAAGCCTCTTAGGTCGTGGTTGGTAGTGTCATCTTTGTTCTAGTCCTCCCCTGAAGTGCCACCAAAGGACCTGTTGGGAAGCAGGTTATTTTCTATCCTTTTAGTTCTAGAGAGCTGAGGGCCAGAACCAGCTGTGCCATCACACAGCCAAAAGAACTTCCAAGATATTTCAAGAGAGGTCTCATATTTTGACAACATCATTATGGTATGTTTTATATACAAATACATCATTATGGTATGTTTTATAAACAAGTTTTTCTTCCATATTAGTTCACATAAAGCCATTGAGCTGCATGTTCCTTTACAGCTCCCTAGACCTGGATCTGGTGATCTATTGTGTGGTTCCTGGTCAAGGACTCTCCAAACTGTGGCTGCAACATTATGATATTAAGGCAAGAGTCTGGGAAGCTGGAAGGACTGGAATCTAATTTTCCATTTAGATTATTATCAGTTTTCAAGGCATGTTCATTTAGAAGAAAAAAAAGTAACTTGTTCTGCTCTGTTTTTGTTTTAAAGGAAGTTGCTAATATTTTAAATCTTAAACCAAGATCCTAGACTGCAGAGCTCAGTGTCAGGAATCCAGTAATGGAGAGTATTGTTTTCTTAAGTATTTCCCTTTAAATACAGATGTCTTTCTATTTAGAAAATATGAAAATAAAGCATTTACTACTAGATCAAGGCCATTTGTCTTTTTTTGAAATGGCACTGTAGTCACAGAGGGTAAAAGTGTCTTTTACTTGATCTCGTCTTGGTACAAGTTCGTGACCTCCAAGACTGTTAAATACAAAGAACATGAAAACATTTTAGTAATACTTAGCAAACAATTACAAATCATGTATATATATAAAAATATATAAAATTATATATATAAAAAAAAGGTTACAACCAAATAGGAGAAGACCTAATATTGTTCATAAATTGATTGTGAATGAATAAGGCAGTAGAGAAGGGGGAATTTGAAACACAGCAGCAGTAGTGGAGCTGCCTCAGCCCTTCCAGATGATCCCAGAATTGTGCCTGCCTGTGCTGCAATTAGAGAGTTCCAGGACATTAGGTTGGCCCTAGCAGGTTGTGCAGCTCAAGGCACAGATGCTCTGCAAGAACAGAGCATCCAAGCATGAAAACAGGAAACCAGTAATGTGGTCCCAGGGATTTGGGAGAAGGCAGACAAAGGAACTTGAACTTTGCTGAGTTGAAGAACACCATCCAGGATTTCACAGCAGTGTGTAGGGAGCAGGTTCTTTGGTGGCAAAGAAACTGGGAATGTAAATGTGCAGGATGTGGGCATGGGCTGGCAGCTGGCAGCAGCTGGAAAAACCCAAAGGTAGGGGAGCAGGTTCTTTGGTGGCAAAGAAACGGATTGTAAATGTGCAGGATGTGGGCATGGGCTGGCAGCTGGCAGCAGCTGGAAAAACCCAAAGGTAGCCCTTTTCAGGTGATTTCCCTGCTGCTGCCTCCAAGCCCTGCATCGGTGGTGGCCCCAGAGGTTTGGGCACACCAGGGCTCCCAGACAGGCTAACAGGGAAACAGCCTGGTGTGCAAACCTGTGGGACACCCTGGGGACATGCGGAGGGCATCAAAATAAGCCTTGTTAGTAACAGTGGGCTCCACTTTTAAGCTTGAAAAAAATCTTGGAGTCTGGTTAGCAGAGTAATGGTCAAAACCAAAAAATTCATAGCAAAACCCAAAAATCTTTCTAACAAAAATCTGCTAACAAAATTATTGCAACAGAATGCTGTGATTTTCTGGAAGTTCTTCACAAAACAAGTGACACCAGGATTACAAACATCTCTATCAACGTATGAAACTTATTGTTTTTAAAAAGGAAAGGTGTTCCCACTGAATTAGGTCGATTCCTATTATACAAGGATACTCATGCCCTCAGGCTGCCAGTTAGACATTCCTGCCTCATAACTCTTTTTCTGGACTTAGGGGAATAACAAAGCAATCTTGACAGATTACACATGGCAACACTTCTGTGGGTTCTAGAAATTTTTTAAATGTGTTTAGTAGTTAGTTTAGTTTTGTGGTTGTTGTTTTTCATTATTATTTATAATTTTACAAGACAAACCAACCAACCAAAACCTGGAACACACACCTCATTTTGTGCAGCTAACATATTATATAATAACTCTAACTCAAGTCTCTCTAACAGCTTCTGGGTTGTCTGCATGGCTCAGCTTTGTGGTAAGGTACTAATTTGGTTTCTTGTTTAACTTTTTCTGGAAAACATTAGAAAAACTTCATGTCCAGTCATGTCTAAAGTGAGACACAGCCACACCTAAGTGCTTTGTGTTTTGCTTGCCTTCTTAACTACTCAGTTTTACATTGCAGTATTTTGCTTGAATCACACTGCTACTTAACGAAATTAAACCTGAAGTTATTCCCAAGGAGACCTTTTACATTGAAATTATTCTTTAAAATAAAAAACACCACAGCTTTCTGAAAATAACCTCATTGCAGGGCCATTAAGGCAGCACAGTGTGCATATGCAATAATGAAGGAAGGAAGTAACTTTTATAAAATTGCTGATATTTCACTAACAGGCCCTGGGAGATCATCCCAGGGATACAAAAAAGAAGAAAGGTCATCTTTGTTCCTGAGACAGGGCAGGCCATATTCCGTATTATGTAACTACTTCAGAGACTGCTCTTTTCTTCTCCAACTAGAGATGATACAATCATGTAAAATACTCAATTACTTGGGCCATTCTGCATTCTTATGCTTAGAAGAGGATCACAAAGTACAGGAAAAGTGAAAGTGACTTTAAGCCAATATTCACCTGCAATTAACTTACATATTACTTTCAAAGGACTTCACATATTTCAAACCATGAGGAACTGAAGTTGCAATTAATTGTACAGGATGCTGCATGTCTTCTGTCTCCTGTCTTATTTGAAATGAATTGCCCTCACTGGTGGAAAAATAATTTGAACATACAAAAATTTCTTGAAGATACTTATTTCCATGCAGCCTTTTAGTTTAGGCTTATTGCAGTTCCCAAATAGAACTTCTGGATTTCTTCAAACTGCCAGCCTCTGACTCAAAGTAAAGACTGAATAACAAAAACCCCAACCCTGAGTGACAAGCAGGTGCCACACAGTTCAGAACACTGCAGATTTATTAGACAAATCATCAATTATTAATTTATCTAAGTATAACTTGGTAAGCTAAAAATAAAATCTGAATTTATACAAGATATAAAATCAGTTATAAGGTACCAATATTGAGAAATACCTGAAATGGGAAAGGCAAGGAATCAAACAGCTTTTGTTTTGCCCTTGACATCACTGGGACATGAGCTTGTGCTGCCCAGAGAAGCTGTTCATTACTTCAGCAAGGTTCAGAGCCCTTGGAGTGTCCAGAGATGTTCATCTTCCTTTAGTGACCAGCAGTAGGTCACCAAAGGGTCACCTCCCTCCCTCTGTGGTGCCATCTTAGAAACTCCACAAGCTGAAGCATCACCTTTCCTAAGAGGAGACTGAAGTGTTTATCTACACTTTGTGATTTATTTTTGTAAACCACGATTGCACCTTTGCTCCTTGGACACATTCCAGGACAGAGCAGACAGAAGATCCATGATTCTGAATGTGCCCAGCAGGACAGAAATACATCTGGGGTACTTTAGCGTGTTACTAGATCACTTTCTCTTCCCATCTCAACACCAAATTGTGTCACCATCTCACTTTTTCTGCCATGGGTTGAATTCCTTTCAAATACAAGGATTATCTCACTACATGCACTAGTTCCTCCTCCAAGACCTCACAGTTTCACAGAATTTCCTTCATTCTCTGTTTCTGTAGGAGTTCTGCTCTGTGCCAAAGACCCCCAGCCACTGAATCTCAGCCCTTAACTGGGGGTGTTGTACCTCAAACCGCAGAGTCTCTACATGGAGAGTTTAGAGATTTAAGAAATTGTTTACATTGATATTTCTTGAATATTAAGAAATAACAAAGATTATCAAGAATAAGTCCTGAATAGAGAGAATCAATTAGTTACAAGGCTGATAAAAAACCAATAAATTTATTCTTTTAGTTTTAAGGTTTTTTTAAGATGTCACATAAGGCCTTCAGTCATCAGGGGCATTTGAGTTCCAGCCATGTCCAGTCCCTTTGTAACTCAGATTGTTTCCAACTTCATGAGAAACTATGCAAGCTTTGGATAAAGAAGAAACACACATTTTCTTTTAAATACCAGGAGAAAAAGTTGCTAGGCATTTTTTTGAATGTTCCGTCTTCCAGCATTCCTCAGCACCTGTTAGCACTGAGACAATTTTAGCTTTCATAATCTGCCCCAAGCCAGCAGTAACCACCAAAAAAAAGTAAAAATAAAAGAATATTATTCAAATAAAGTGTGAAGAACAAATTAGCCAGTTGCTTGTCTTATCCCAGTGGGACAAGTTTTGACTGAATTTTTATTCTATTGCTTTGAAGAAAAAACAGTATCTAGCCATAAATATTCTAATAATATAAAATAATGCTGCACATGGCAATAATGCTGTAACTTAGAATGGGTGTCTCTGTCAAAGCATGAGCTGCAGAGAAACTTTCATTTTCCTGGTGCCCCTTACGTGGGGAGTGGTGCCAAGCTTGGAGAGCAATTGTAAGGCTACATTATTTTTCAGGCTATAAATAATTAACTGAAGTGGGATTCTTTCAAATCCTCTCCTCACAAAAAGCAAGGCTTTTCAAAAGCAAGTTCTCTCCACCTTTAGAAAAGGTAGTCAGGCAATAATGATGCTACAATTCTAAAGGCCCCTGCCCTGCATAATAACAATGTGTGCACTTCTCAAACAACATTAGGCTGCATTCTGTTTAAATATACAGGGCAGAAGTGGTGTATAAATTGACAGAATAAAGTCACAGAGAATTATGGAGAAGTTGGTGAAGCACACTTAAAACACAACTCTAAAATCTATCTTTACAATGCTCATAAAAGAGAATAAACCTTTCTCATGGATTTAAAGAGAAGTACTGCACAACAGAGCAGACACAAGTAAAACATGGGGCCTGTGTGGTCCCTTCCATTATTCTGCCCAGCATGCAACATGAAGCTGCTGAGTTGTTAAATAGACAGTCATGATACCAAGTGCTGTGTACTTGTAAGTCTTATAAATCTGAGCTATGAATTTCCTTAATGCCTTCACTATTTTTGATATGAAACAGAACTAAAATTTACAACTGCAAAGTCAGAGGAAGAGAACAAAGATTTATCATGCAATTCTCCTTCATTTAATTGTAACCCCTCAAAATACACGTGACTCAACTCTCCAACATCAGCAGGCTGGTGTACCTTGATATAAAATTACTTATAGCAGAGATTCAAAATAAACAGAGGTTTCTCTCTTGCTCCACTCCTCACTAATCCCCCTCCAGAATGGATAATTCTGGCTCCTGACAGGTTTAGGATGGAATGAAACAGAACCCACACAAGGACCTGAACTACCGACCTCATTGCCAATCATACCACAGCTCCACTTTGCAAACATTCCAAGAGATGTGCCAAGGCATCAGCCTGAGTGAGCAGACTACGCTGCAGGGTGATACAGCCTGAGAAATCTTCCTCTGCCACTGAAAACAGCCGTGGCCAAAACTGAGCAGAGATTTTCCCAGAGGAGTCCCCAGCTCCTTGTATCCCAACCTCCATTTCTCCTCCACCTGTAGCTTTTTGTGCCAGAATTTGGGAGCCTGTGGGAAGTGCCAGTCTCTGCAGACACCCTGCCAAAGCCAATAAACACAATTCCAGTCTCTCCTGCTCTTGCTGTCAGCCAGTGGCTGCTAACCCAGTCTGAGCTGCCTTAATTCAATTCCCCCACACCAAAAATATTTTTCAAAACCAACATCTGGGAAGAGGCACAGCCAGGTGCATTCAGCTGAGTACACAAAACGCATCTCTGGAGGATGAAATATCCAGTTACTCACATTCCTGGTGTCATTTATTGCTCTGGAGGAACACAGGTAAAAAAGCCTCTGGATGCAATTTTAAATTCCAGCCCTGTTACCACGATGAGAGCTTGGCATAATGTTCCCACCAGGTTCCAGTGCTTCCACAGGGAGCAGAAGCCATGGACAGTGGATTTCAGTGAGAGCTTGGCATGGTTTCTCCTCTCACTGCTTCCCCAAATACCCAGGTTTGTGACACAAGTGAGAGTAACAGTTGACTCCTTACATTTACTGAAACTCCCACTTACTGAAGTGGCAAAAAAAGTTCTGGAGATCCTAAAGCATCATAACTGAACACCCAGTGCTTACAAGGCATCCCACACAGCTGCAGCACAGCAGACTGCTAAATACTCTTGGATGCAGCTTTGCCGTGTCATTCTTGATCTAAAGTTATAAATTCATTGGAAAAAAACCCAGAAATTAACTGAAAGCTAAGGGCCTGCAGCAAGTACACTCAGAACTTGTTTTTAGAATTAAATAAATACTGTAATGATGAAAAGAACTCCAGTGTAGAAGTCACAGCCTTTAGCAAGCACTTTATACTGGTTTTAAATGGTGTTTCTTGTAGCAGTGTCTCAGCAGGAGAAAGGTGCTGGGCACTGGCAATCTGTCACACAGGAACCATGAAAATGCAGCTTTTAAGTTTGCTACTCAGGGAAAAATAGTAAGTTTTTCTGTTTTAACAGGTATAGTCAATATAATTGACAACCAAAGAGAAAGTTCAAAAGGTCATTTTTGTGAACTAATCTGTCTCTAACCGAGTGCTGAGGCCTGCAAGGCAGCACAGGGTGCAATCCTGCCTTGCACAGGTTACCTACAGATCTACACAGAGCTCTGTTAACGTTTTATAAAGCCTGAATAAAAACCTACAATAATCTAAAGTGTGAAATGCGTGCACACTTTGATACAAACATCAAGTACTTAGCAATATTTTTTCAACTGATAAGACTTATGCAAGGAAGAGCACTGAAATTTTGTGCTGTGAACCAGCTATTTGGACACTTTCCAGCTCACCAGCCTGTCACATTGGATAGCTTCCCTCTCCCTGTAGGCATTCAAGCAGTTCTTCAAGAGAAATTTCTCAGTTTTAAGTACACTCATCTTTTCAAACTAACACTGAAAAAATCCAGCTTGTGTCTGTGTATAAAGTGAATAAAAAGTTGTATCTTACCTCCTGACACTAAACCTTGCATGAACAATTTCCAGCATATGCTCCAGAAGAAATACTGAGATAAAAATGTTTTCTAATCCATGAAGACTTTTTTTTCCTGACAGAGCAAATGGAATCTATCATCTTTTGAAAGGAAAAGAACTTTTATTTTTTGAAAAGTAGAATAAAGGAATTTCAAGTACCATGGTTCTGAAAGTCATTTCAGAAATAAGATCATCATGGTTTTATCTCTTAGTGCATCTTCAGCACTTCATGTGCAATGGCATTGCATCATCTCAATCAAATCATATCCAATCCACACTCAAATTTCATCCCCAAAACTTGCTTAGCTAAGTCCATTTTCTGCTGCAGTAAATATCACAGCATCTTCTCTACCCAGTCTCACCAACCCGAAGTAATTTTCAGATCTTGCTGTAAAATTCATCAGGGACAAAATCCTGTAATCTCTTCCATTACTGAAATGTTCCTTTTCTGAGGAAAAAAAGATTCCATCCTACCCTGTATTCCTTATCTCTGTTAGATCCTCTTCTCCAGTCACCTTGATCCCACCCGGAGGTGGCTTACAAAACCCACTAGCAGGATTTATAAAAAAGTTCTTGCCTTCTTCAGTCCTTTTTGCTCAAGCAAAGTTCCTTCAGCATTACCAAACCACTGCTGTAGGGGGAAACAGCCCATCCAGGGACATCCAGAGAACTCCTCTGTGGCCGTGCACACCTACAGAAGCAGATATTCTGTGTACTGCCCAATTAGAGTAAGAAATAGCAGAATATTGCACTAGACAAGCTGTGCACTGGAGAAAACTCCAGGTACAAAACTATATTCCACAAACTACTCCATCTCTTATAATAAACACATTTACTTTCATAAATAGCTTTGTGCTTCATTCTGTGGGACCCAAAGCAATAAGACTCCTTGTTGTGATCAACAACAGGCCCCTGCACACAGAGGCCATTTAAAAATCTCTCTCAGCAGTTTCATCTTTCTTGTTCCCTGCCAGCTTTTCCTGTGTATCGCAGTAAGCTGCAAATTTGCACTTCTGGGGGACTGTTTCTACTTTATAGGCTCTGCATCTGTCACCCATTTTCATCTGAAAATATTCCCTTCAGAGGCTTCCTTGTATGCAGTTCCTCTGGAACTCTGAGCACATTTCCATCCATTTCCCTCTGCAAGAAAGAAGGACACGAAAAAGAGGTAATTTTCAGCATCATCCAATTCCAATGGTTTCCAATCCATCTCCAGCTCTCTGTGCTAGCTGGTGATCTATGTTTCACTGCAGTCTCCAGGGATTTCAGAAGCATATCTAAACTTATCCTCAACATCTCTCATTATTTTGAGGAAAAAAAACCCCAACATGACTTTTATGCAAAGAAGAGTTATGACTGAATTAAGCAGCTTGGCCAACAACTATTGCTGAAGTTTCTGATGGAGCCAGAAAATGAAGTGCAACAAAAGCAACATCCAAACGAACACAATTAAAGCCTTAATTCAGACTTGTTAACTAAAAGTGGCGCATTTCAGATATTCATTTTTTGTTTTGAAAATTGAACCTGCATAGAAGGAGATCTCTGCAGTGGCCAGGCTGTTTGCAGCCACTGACAGGCACAGAGTTCACAGCAGCCCCCACATGCAGCCTCTGATCCCAGCAACAGTTTAGGAACTCTGGAAAGATTTGCAACATGAAGGGAAAGTGAGAGTCACACAAATTTCTTAGAACCTGACAATCTCCCACCTAGAAAGCAGCTTATTATCAAGCACAAACCATAATTAAATACAGCAAGCTGCCTCTCTAAACTGAAAATGTCCATCAAATGTGCACCATGGAAAATCTGTTTTCTACAGGACAAACCACAAATCAGACATGACAGAAAACTGTCGAGTTGGAATAAATTATCTCACAGTTATTACAGCTGTCACCTGTCACAGAATCAGAACAGTTTATGTTGGACAGCACCTTAAAAATCACCTTGTTCAAACCCACTGCCATAGACTGAGTTGGGAAATTTAAAGCGTGGATGCTCAAATGTGGAAGGCAAATTCGATTAATCATTTTTCTGTTGAAAACCCCCACAAACTTTTACATAGTTCCTTTATTTATTGAAAATATTCTGCCCAAACACTTAGTTTCAAGAAATACTGTTTTTAAAACATGCATAAGGGAAAACAAAAATTTTAAAATACATGTCACACTTTTATTATAAGAAAAATATTTATTTTTTAAATCAACTTGTCAAATGAAATGTTAAGGTGTCCAACTGCAGCTGGAAGAGTTTGAAAACCTGGTGAAATAAGTAACTTTTGCCACAACCTGCAGAAAACCCCCAGAACCACTACTTTCACACACCTGCACTCTTCCAAAAATCCCCACTGTCTGTTGCTGCATGTTTTCACTCCATGCAATTCCTGTAATCTCCATTTATCCTTACCACTGCACTTCTCTACCCACAGCTTCAGCAATTAAACTGAAATATGAACCAAAAAATATGTTTGACTCTGTTGAAGAAATTGGGAAGGCAGAAACAGGAAAGATGGAAGAAAAGTATACAGAAAAATGTCTATATCTTGTCAAACTTCCTCTGCCTGGCAGTCTGACTAAGCTGTGTGCATTTCTCAGAACTCAGACCCACAATCCCCAGACTGGAAAAGCAGTTTTATTGCTGTTTGGAGGGGCAGGCTTTGCACCTGAGTGTTTTTTAGGGGGTTCACTGGTTACACCCTGGGGTACAATTTCAGTGGAGCAAGGATAAATTTACACTGAAGAGGAACTACCTTCACCAAGAATTGTGTGTGCAAAGCATGCAGAGACCTTAAAAGTCAAGATTTTCTTTAACAGTACCAGCCAAGCCAAACAGAAAAAAAAATGCAACATCAGTCAGATTCACATACTCAAAACATTGAAAAGAGGAGCATGAAATGTGCACCATTTAAAAATAACATCCAGCACCTCCTGGGGCACTTATCCAACAGGGGATGGAGGGACTGGAAAAACCCACGGAGTTCATGGAGCAGAGCACACAGGGAGCAAGGAAGAGGCTGCAGAGCTGGATCCATGGAACATTAAACCCCAGTAAATTTCTTCTACTAAAACTGTTAGTATTACTACCAGACATTAATTTAAAACTGAATTAATCTTTTCTTTACGAGTAAAATAAGTTAAATTAATACATTGAAAGCACTTCTATGAAATGGATCCTTAGGATTTTTCCTACTTCAGTCAATGTCAAATAATGAGCAAAACAAGAACTTCGAATTGCTGTGTCAGGAAAGAAAAAGAATTAGATGCTGGGCAAGGGAAAATGTTATTTAAACTTAGTAATTGGCAATGTTGAACTGATTTGTTAACTCAAGAACAGACACCTATAACTCATTGAAATTCACCAGTCTGGGTTTTCAATCCAAATATTTGAACACTCCTAGCTATATATTTTTTTCCTTTCAGCTTGATTTAATATAAACAACAGCACCAAAATGTTCATTACAATTCATAGCAAACCCAGAGTATTGGATGACAAGGTAGCTAAAAATCAACAGATTTAAAATAGCAATTTTCAAATTAAGAATGCAAGAATGTAGCTCAAATGCCTCTACAGCCCAAGAAGAGCTCTTATAAAAGCCTTAAGGGCTTTTTACTTTTATTTAAAACACAAAGGATTAGCTTTCTAAAGCTTCTTTTGGAATTTAATTGGGCAAGTATAACTTTTAAAGTAGTCCATCTGCCTGGAGCACAGCAGCTGTGATGGGGAGAATGCTGCTGCAATATTTGGATAAATTCTCAAACAGAACCGTTAAAATCTCTGGTAATTAGTGGGTGAAATGAGAACTCAGAACTTGGCACTGGAATGTTGTTTGCAGAAACTGTTGGACTTGTTTACTGTGATTCTTGTTTCCAATGCACAATCAGCACAGAGATTTCCCATGACTTCATGAATATCACAAAAGTAAAATTTGGTATTAATGCACATATTTATTTTCTCAATATCTTATGTGATGTTTCTCTCTGCAGTGAAATAATCCAACACTCATTTTCTTCTAAAACTTTATAATAGAGTAATATCACATTATTGCTTTGCTTAAATTGTATTACAGTGCCTAAATGTTACATGATGCTGCATAACAGTTTGCTATATTCTGTAACAAGATCTTTCCCACTGCACCTATCTCCTCAATTCTTGTAAATTAAATACGGTAAAATCTGTGCAATATTTAAATAAAAGGTTCTGAGCTAATGGAAGTAGTAAGGCTAATGAAATGTCCAGTGAAATAACAGGGAACAGGATTAATAGTAAATTATCACTGTACTGGGAATTTAGCTGCAATCTTGTACTCAAATCTGAACACTTGAAAATTAGTAATGTTAAAAACAAACAAACAAAAAAGCTTTTGTTCAAACCTCAACTTTCCTCCAAATTAAGAACTCATATTTGTATTGTTCGGTTTTGGATATTTCATCCATAACAGGATTTAGTGGCCATTCTGAAATCTAATTTCTTAAGTTTTAAGATCTGCATTTGGGACCAGATTCAGGCTTATGATATTTTGTCTCTGTTCTATATAAATATATATATATATTTTTTGAGCATTGTATTTCATATGAAAAAAAGCTTGAGCCACTTGAAAATTGTAAGACATTTTTCAGTTTCTGTACAAGTGTCTCCTTGCCAAAGTTACAGAAGCAGAGATGTTGGAGAGGGCCTAGGAGACAGCAGCAGGAAATCACACCGTTTGCCACTTCGTTCAGCCACAACTGTTGTCTTTTTATTTTCAGGAAATGCTTTCTGCTCTTCTGCTTTTTCTGGTTATTCAGCCTGGACCTCTGATCTGTTTACAGAACTGAGGCAACCCCTTGGACATGATCTGCCTTGTATTTGCAAGAATGGTAGTAACAGTTAGACATCAATAACTTTTCTCACTGAATCCCTCTGGATGCTGTATTTTGCCCTGGTCATAAGTGGTGACATTTTCTTTACCTCTTTGGGAAGATTAGTTTCAACAAAACATTAAAAAGATGGCTGAGGAAGAAAAACTGTCTCTAAAGAAAGCAATTCAGTTCAGTTTTAATGGATATATTCCATCAGTACAACTATGCATCAGAAATGAAAATGCCCCCAGAAGTTATTATGCTTGTTTAGACAACATGCAAATAAAACACATGTGACTGGTCCATCAGGAAAAAAAACCAAACTGGATCCCTAATGGAGAGCTGCTGTCACATGAGAGCCTCCAGGAAAGCCATAGACTCGACCTTACCTTTAAATTAGCTCACTGCAACAGCCTGCTGCAATTTTGTAATACAAAGACCATGTCAGCTGCAGGTAAAAGGATTTCTGCATTCCCAAGCTACAAGAAATTGTTGCTTAAATTTTATATTTAATTTATCTTAGTTTTGGTCTAACTGCAATTAAATTTGAAAGAGGATCCCTAAAGAGAACATGCCAGTTGAAAACATACATAATAACAAGGAGAAGAATGATAAGCTCCAGGAGTAAGGTGTTAATTTGTATTTTAGGAACAATATTAACATACAGGTCAGATGTCAAATGAAATGGGTCGCAAAGAAACACGTTACTTACAGACTTTAAACTGTGATTCAATGGCCCAGCAGAACATGAAAATGCGGCCAGTGCTACTGAAAAGGAACAGTCTGGACTCAGCAGACTTCATGAGGCCCCCCCAGCACCGCAGGAGCAAATCGCAGCAGGTCCGCTTCAAGGAGGATGGTGTCAGCACCAGGGCAGAGCTGGAGGCCAGCCCTGCCCGAGACACTGCACTCACCACTGGTAAAACAGAAATATTTAGGGATCACAATTTTTTGCTAACTCAGTCTCCAACTTTTCCAAGGGCTCACAAGGGGCTTCGGAATATTGCCATACAAACTTCTCCCAGCCTCAGGAAACATTTCCCTGTTTTTAAAAGGAAAAAGCTGACAGTAAGCAAATCACTGACAGAAATGCCAGCAGAGCCTGCAAACTCTATCCAGGTAAACGGCAACCTTTGTGAACCAGACATTCTGTCCTCAGAGCTCTGCTACTTGAGGATAAGTCATCACTCGGAGGATGGATGCGGGAATAGTGAGGTGGGCTTGGGTCAAAGGCCATCAAAAGCACAAAGCAATGGACCGAGGTTCTCGGGGGATTTCTCAGTGTCAGACAAGACAACTGCGTCCACACAGGTGCCTGAATACATTCACGTGGGTTTCCCACAAGACAGAAACGCTCCCCTGGATGCACCAGACACAACCACAGCTTCAAGTAATTCACTGCATTCTTCTACCGTCACCAACAGCCACGGAAGTCACGCAAACAGCACATTGTCATCTGACTCTGACAGGGCAGAGCCTTGCCTGAGCAATTCTGGGAACTGCAGTGAGTGTAACCCCCACTCTGCTGCTCCTGAGGTGCAGAAAAGCGATCCTGAGCCGCCTGCAGCCAGCAAAGATGCCAGCAGTAAGGAAACTACTGCACCGTCACCCCCATCAAATCACAGCTCATCTCCGTGTTTCCTCAGAGACTGTCACCAGGCAGGAGAGCACAAGCCAGGTTCCAGCTGTGTGACATTCCCAAGTGATGATTGCCCCCCGGTGTCACTGCCCAGCAGCAATGCATCCCAACCATGTAACACTGAAATCCAGAACAATTGCACCCAGTCAGATGTTTCCCAGTGTAACAGCTGTTCAGAAGGATTTCACATAAAGTCTTATCCGCCAAGGAATGAAATAAACCCAGAAAGCAACAAAGAGATTAATGAAATAAATCAAATTCACTTGGCACATGGAGAACTCTGTGCCCTACAAGGCAGGCTGCAGTCTGTAGAGGAATCCTTGCAGTCCAACCAGGAGAAGATTAAAGTTCTTTTGAATGTAATCCAAGACCTGGAAAAATCCAGAGCCCTCAGTGAAGGGTATGGTTCATTTTTAATATTAGTAATTCATCAGAAGTGTAAAGTAGATGTTAGCATTCTTTTAACCTTTGCTACTGAAAAACACAGCTCTTCTGATATTTAAAGATGAGTTTGCAAAAATGTATCTTACGCCCTTTTTATGATGTTTGGGCCTCAGTAGAGAAGCAAGTCCCTTTATAGTTTGGCTTTAGCTGACACTGCCTTTACAAAATCCAGTGCAAGACCCAGCTTAACAACTCCTTTTTTATTTAGATTTAGGGTGTGAAAGCGTGGCAAGGTCAGACACACACAGAGTGCCAGACTGAGAGCTAAGGACAGAGCATGTGAAGGCTGTCAGCAAGAGCTCTGACTCAGGGTTTCAGACTCTCAGGTTTCAGAGTGGCTCCCTTCTCACCCCCATAACAATGTAAGAAACTCCTGTATTTATTGTCACTATGGTGACACAGACTGTGCCAAGGCTACAAGCAGTATTCATGCACTATTATGCATTATAAATAATAATAATACCATAAATACAACTAACATCTAAAGGCAGGACAAAGTTAAATAGATTTTTTTACTATTTTTATGCTCAAAAAAGGTTTCAGAATATCCTAATAGAGCTTTTCAAACTACCAACAGCATCGCTTAGTAATTGCATCTAGGACACACTTTAAAGTTCTGTTTTGTTGCAAAGCAGTATATCCTTCAAACAGCTTTGAAAAACTCAGAAACAAAGCAAGGGAATAAAGGTTCCATTTCATTTTTTAAGTTAAAAATAACATGAAGAGACTATGCTACCATAAATGTAATCTGTAGCACAGGCGTCTCATGCATGTAGATAAATCACTTATGCATGCAAAACTGCACTCTTAATTCTAAAATTAGATCATGTTTATTAGCTGTATTTACCGGTTACAATAATGACCAAATCAGGTAATATTCCACATTTCCACAAACTGTGCATACACCACAACAAGGAGGCTGCACTGAGGGTTTTGTGCAGGTATTTTAGTATTTTAGCTCGGAATTGAAGTTAACTTGTATTTCTGTTGAACTAACATTTCAATTCACAATTCAAATAAGAATTTACACCATAAAAATTTTAAAACTATATAAATCAGGTCAGTATGTGACTTTACTCCATGCCTATTACCTTTTTTTATCTGGAAACATTAACAGCTAATGTCCATCTGGTTGTTAGCATGAAAATACTTTCCTTAGCTTCCACTGCGCCCACTTAAATTCTTGTTCTAACATTTTCCCCATACAATTCAGCTCCTCCCTCAGTGTTACATACCCTCTCTCAGAGGCTTGTTCCATATGATTTTCTAGCACCAAATTTGTAACAGCCTAAACACAAGAGACAAAATCCACATAGACTAATGGCAAAAATGCAAAAAAAAAAAAAACAAAAACCAAAAACATTTACAGCACGGCAAAACAAAAATTCAGGTTAGAGGCAGGATTGGAGGCAGGGATCCAAGTATGTCTCAAGCCTAAGCAGTCATTTTTCTGTTATCTTCATCCAGACACCACCTGACTGAGGTTCCACAGGAAGGGACAGAAAAGAACAGCCACCCTTTCCCTGCATGCAGCTCTCTAGGGGAGAACCCAAGTCTCAATTACCTTTGTGAATCTGCCCATAGCAAAGACTAATTTGCAGTGAAGCATGGTCAGATTATCCAGCAATATTCATAATCTATTTCTGTTCAGTTACCACATGGTTGAAAAGAAAAAAAAAAAAGTCAAATATTTTGAAGTGCCACTCTGAGATTCAATGAGAAGCTTCAATCCACCTTGGCAGATTCACCTCACAGTAACACTGAATGTTCCAAGTGCTTTTATTGATAGCACAACAACGCACATGAAGAACTCCCATTTTTCCCAAAACAATCAGAAAATTATTTTGGTACCAACTGATCTCCCCTAATTCAAATAAAACTTGTTAAATATAATTGTTACTCTTCAGCCATAATGAGCCACCAATCTCAACCTGTTTCTAATGCAGGTCTCTCCATCATAAAAGTATTTCAGTTCTAGTTGGTGTTAAGCACAAAAACTCATTTTTCTTTTTTTCTCAATGCTACAAATTTATAACTTAGTAGCAGTGAAAATCTGACTTGGTTATACTCAAATAAGGAAACATGAAAAGGGAAGACTGGAAGCATAAGGGTAGAGATCAGACTGATTCAGCAAATTGCATGGATTTTCAAATACTTGAAAGTGTGTTTGTTAGAAGCAGTCTCATGTCTAAGTGTTTTCATAACAAGTATTCATACCAGAACCAACAATCAGAACTCTTAACAGCATGAGGTGGGAGAGGTCAGGACAAGGCTCACAGGGTTTGTGTGTTTTTAAAGAAACCTTCCAGCTTAAAATTTGATACTAGAATTTTAAGTAGAGCTAACAGAAGTGGTGAACAGAATGGCTTGTGTTCATAAACGACTCAGAGCTCTGTTATTGTGCCTGTAACTCCACATTTCACGAGCTGCTGTCTGTTCCAGGAGGAACTTCTACCACACTGGGCAGGACCTCAACAACTGCAGCACCTGCCAGAACACGGCGTGCATCATCTACAGGTACCCTGCTCCTCCCACACTCCTGTCCTGCCTGGACACCCCCGGCTGCACAAAACACTGCTTTGCTCACACCTGAAAAATGTCTCAACTGTGACTAACCCAGTTTTTAAGAAAAGACCAAGTGGTTGTATGAGGTGCTTGGTTTGTTCCCCAAGTAGAAAACAATTCACAGTGGTGGTAGCTGAAAGGAAAGGGGGACTGGACTTGGGAGAATTCAAACAGAAACTTCCCTCTAAAGTTTCACAGTGTTATTACTGGCATGCTTTGAAGACCTGTGATGCCATTTCTAATGATGGAATTCCTCTGTGTGATACATTTTTTGAAGCTAGGGTTTCTGTAATAATTTTAGATCTTGGAAAAGATAAACTCTCAGTTCTCTGAATACCAGTGGGCTACAGCTACAGTTCATGTTAACCTGCAAAACAAACCCAAAATTCCTCAGTTGTTATTAATTTCAGAAAGTGCAATTTGAGTGTAGACTACTTCAGCTTGAAGTGCAGGTTGTGCTAAACTCTTATGGCCAGCAAGATTTCAGGGCTGTGTCCTGGGAGCTGCACGTTTCAAATGCTGTGTCTGTACAAGCACACTCTAAGAGCCTTCAGCTGTCCAGACATCAACCCCAAAGCCTTGCTTGTGCTGCACATGTACCTTGTCCACTCAGCAAGGGAATTTATAAAGACATTATCCATTATAATGGATAATGGATTATTACATTATCTGCAAGCTCAGTTACAAGGCAGAAACCCCACACCTTGGGTTACTTGAGTACATTTACAAAAATAAAGAGTAAGATAATTTCTCCTTGAGGCTGAAAGCTTTTCCTTCATTTCAAAGAACATGGCAGACCATTATCTTCAACAGTTTGTAATCACTATAACTTTATTGGAAATAATTAATAGAAAATACTCACATGGAAGTGTTTTTTACACTGCACATTCTTCATGAACCAAATTTAGTAAAGAGCTTAGTGAACTAGACACAGCACTAGAACCTATTGTTCAACATGCAGCTCAGTCCTGTACTGATGTCCTAAACCCCTGCTAATGAAATTTCCAAGTAATTAACATGTCACAAATTAAACACCACAACTCCTCTGAGACAAAGCTGTAGGTCTTCTTCGCAGCCCCCTGGATACCCTGGGAAGTTACACAACTTATCCAAGAGCACAGACTGTATCCATAAAAAAAAAGAAAAAAGGGATTTCCTTTACTTGATTGTGGTCTCTGAACAAACAATCTTTGTGTGTTTTATGGGCCTGGACATGAACAGGTCACTCCCTAGAATTTATATACAGACCACCTTGCCTTCTCTCTTTGCAAAAATGCCCTGTGTTTTTAAGTTTACATGGTTTCAGTGCAGGATAGATCTTGAACAGCAAGCACCATCATTCAAAGGAAAGAACAGAGAAAGTAAGAAAAAACTCAGGGGTATTTTTGATTTACCAGGTAGTTTGCAGCAGTAATGGTGCCTGGAGGCTCACACGGCAATGATCAATAGGACATGTGCAGAACACAGGTGCTCTAAAAAGTTTCCACTTTTAAGAGACAGAGGAAACAGTAAGGAAACAAGAGTTTTTGATTTACAGAGGTGTTCCACAGGATGTGGTTATGAAAAAGCATTCTGAGTGACTAATAGTTGAAGTTCATTAGAAAATATTCTGAAAGAAGCAATTGTTGTCAGTGTTTGCTCCAGACAAACACATGCAATTCCTGTGTTTTATGTGGCCTGAAATGTCCATCCAAGTATTTTCCCCTAAGACAGCATCCCAGCTGTGATAAACATCAAGTGTTTTATCTTGCCCCCAGTTTTCCTGCTCCTAATTTAGAGCCTCACTCCTCACTGCTGCAGCCCTGCACATGCAGAGTGCTGGGTTGCTGTCACTGATCCATCTTTATCACACAATCCCTGAGTCAAACAATGCATGAATCTCACAGAAATCCCCCTGTGGATTACACTGATCACTAAAGTAATAAAGAGCTTTTCAGCCTAACAGTGACTGTAAATTTGGCTTTATTAACTACCCAGCAGGGATTCCAGGCTTGGGATTTTCCATCCAGGTCATGTAATAAAAATGTTTGTATTGTAATAAACAAATGCAAGTAGCAACCCAAACCAGTTATCATGGGCAGTATTAAATGAAGACTGAATTGACCTCTTGCCTCTGGAGATGATAACTCCAAAATCAAATTAAAAACTCTGAAGAAGGGTGGAGAAAAGGAACATGACCATATCCTACCCTTATGTGTTCTATAAACCCAACATTTTGTTCTCCAGCACCCTTGGTTTATGAAAATTGAAAGGTATCAAGTTGCAGTTTTAGTAATAAGCTGATAAAATACAAGAGGCGCTGATTTTATATTGCTTATTTCTGATTTTTAAATATTATGCATTGCTTCTTGTTCAAGAAATCCTTCTACTTTTTTCTAAATGAAAATCATCCTCCTACTTTCTTTTCACCTGCTGAGTGATATTATTTCATGAAAAACCCCAAGACACATGAATTAAGGGAAACAATCTTCTAGTTAATTTCAACTACATACAACATCATACTAATTAATGATGGTTATAGATTATATATAAAAGTACAATTTCAAGTTTTTAAGGATTTGCACATTTACTAACTTTACAAATGTCTTCTGATCTATGTCAAAATCAGCTTCAGGGCCTTGAAGTGACATCCCAAATGATGCTCTTTTCCTCCCATCATGGCAAATACAACATTTCCATTCTCCCCTAAAGCCTTCACAGCAGACACAGCTGATACAACTCACTCTCCTGCCCAGAAGAGATGATTGAAAAAGGGAAAGTACACACAATACTGCGCAATCTCTGTCCACACTGACACTCTTGAACCTCACATTTATTTCTATGCACTCATCTGCTCTTATCTAATTAACGTCTTGGCTCTTGTTTGACATCAGTAATAATTAGGGCTTTCAAATGAGGAAATGAGTGCTACTTCTCTCTTAGCTAGCACCACTTATCTCAAAGACTTACATACTGTTTGATTTCATATATTTTTGTTGCTAGCCTGTGTCCTAGTGGGAGACATCCACATTTAAAAAAGTTAAGCATGTGAGAGTTTTTAATTACAAGCACATGACTGTTAGATTAATGGGATCAAAATCTGACCTTTGAATAAAATGTATTGAAAGGTCATCCTGCTACATTTTCATTTTTGTCCCATTGCTTTGGGCACAATGTTGGAATTCTTAACTCACTTAAAGTAACATTTTTCACTCAAAGAAAAAAAAAATGATATGAACTTATTTTCAAAGGAGCAACTCCTTAACCCCTTGTGTCTACCCCAGGCTGTATCACTGAATAGCATCAAGTTATTCTGGTGAGGGAAGCAGCCTTTGACATGTTCTTTAAAGGGAGAAATTCTCACTTACTAGCATAGGTCTCTCAATTTTTTTTTCCATAGTGTAGAATATGACTTCAGACAACAAGAAGGAAGATTTCATCAAATTTTGAAAACACTGGATGATGCAGAGCAAAATCCAGCTTCAGCTTCACCTCAGAAGCCACCACCTGATCCTCCAGCTCCCGAGAAAAAGGAGTTAAGGAGAAAGACAAAAAAGGTGAAAAGAAAATGCTTCTGGTGGATTTGACTTCCTCATGCATCCTTTTACATTTCAAAAGACACTGAAACAGAAAGAACTTGAGAGCACACACCTGAAAATGTGCTGTTATGAAATCTCAAAGGTTAAGAATGTTTAATTAGAGTATCTGAAAAATCAAAATAATTGAATTTAATTAAATTAGCTCACTGAACAAAGGTGCATGAAGATACTATTTTCAAGAAAAGAAATGGATTCTTTGAAAAGGAAGTTTTCTTTTTTTTTCCCAAGGACACTTTCATATGCTTTGTAAAGACCTTTTTTTCAACTTTCCAAAAAGAACAAGGTTCAAATCTCTACTTTAAAAAGCAATGGTAGACAAAGCTAAGCATGCCACACAGCCTTTATTTCCCATTTATAAGCAACATCAACTAAAAGGAAAAATCTTCATCAAGCTTTGAACAAACCACATTATCAAGAACAAATTCAGGGAAACCTAAATTGTTCAAACAAATCTCTCCTCTAAGGAGACAATTATTATTATTTCACATCCTCACTGAAATATTTTTGTTGCTGTCATCTTATATTAAACAACAAACAAAAGAATTCAGGTTAAGTTTTAACTTTGTCCTTTTCTTTGTTTGTTATAAAAAACCACCTTTTGGAAGTCATTTAACGGACTTCTCTGAAAAGAACTGGGGCGTTGTAAAACCAGAGAATGTCACAGTAACTCTTGTCTTAAATCCCTGCTCAAGCAAGGTCCAGTTCAGTGAATTTGAGTTGTGAGTATCTTCAAGGACAAGAATCCTCAGCTTCTTGGGGAAGGCTGTTCCAGGTTTTCCTAACACCCAGTCTGAGTTTCCTGCATTCTGACTGTGCCCATCACATCTGGCTCTGTCCAAGTGCACCTGCAAGAAGAGCTACGTGGACAATGAGACCTCTCTCCTACATCTTCACTTCTAAAGGACTCAACAAACCCAGTTCTCCTTGCCTCTCATCTCCCATGCTGCAGCCACAGCCATCCTGTGAGTTGATTTCTTTCATACACCTGGAAGCCTAAAACTGGACACGACCCCTCAGAGGTCATCACCCAATTGCTGGATAAAGAGGAATTACTATTTTGGCTACTGTCTTACTGAATCATTTGCCCATCCATTTAAGACCTCTATTGCTGTACCAAAATATCCCCAGATTTATTTTTTTTTGCCTTAAGATGTAAATTAATATATGATAAAAAATGGAACATAAAATAATATTTAGTGAACTGATCTGTATTGCACAAAAAATATATATGCTGAAAAGATTTTATCAAATGTCAATGCAGCTACTTCTTTCCTCCAAAAATACTCAAGGTTCCATTAGCACAGGGTGTGCCAATGGAACCCAATTTATGATTGGTGATCCCATTATTTTACTCACAAAAACATGGTCACCTTTCATATGGGGGCAGGGGGGAAAAGGTTTTCCAAAGCAAGTCGAGTGGAATGTACTGCAGACCTTTTCTTAGAAGTAGCCCTGGTTCAGGGTATTCATAGATTAATCCCTGCATCTTATTTTTCTAAGTAATCCTGTATTAATTGTGCAATGTTAGTTTTAAATGTCTGTACACTTTTTGTACACTTCTGTGTTCCTTGAATTCCTAGAGTTAATTACACATTTGAAAATACATTAAAAAAATTTTGCACTGAAGAACTTTGTCTGGAAGAACTAATTTCTTTATAAAATAAATCTTTAAGAAGAAAATTTGTAATAGGCCATGGCTTAATTTATCAAAATTCTAAAGGACTGACACTTAAAAACCATTTCCATGTTAATTTCTGTTAGTACAGAAATGACAGGAACAAAACTGTTGTTATTGTAGAGGTTTTTCAGAAGGAAATTATTTTTTTACTAATGTCTTTAGATGCCTTTAGTGAGACAGAAAAGCTCTTGAATAATAGGTTGTGGTTATAAAAAAGGTAAGAATTAAATGACTCCATCAGAACACATCACTGTGTTACACTCAAGTACATGCACTGCTTGTGCTGCTGTGCCAACAGCATTCCTTTTTTGCTTTAGTATTTATAATTGATGCAGTGATGGATTTATTAGTGTATAAATTATTCTTGTGCATTAAAATAATACTTTAAGACCAATATCCCCTGTGGTAAAATATAATAATAAGCAACACCGAGAGCTTTAACACAAGTAAAACCAGCAAGTTTTTTTTCTGTATTGAACCCATTTTTATTAATTTATGATACAAAAGCCATCCTTTTGCCTTTCTTTTTGTTGACAAGCACAAAAAGTGCTCATTTTAAGCTATCTGATTTGGGTTTGCCCACATAATGCATATGATGCTTTCAATTTATTTTCAAATGATCCAGGTAATTTAATTTGAACAAACCACACCCCTTTGGTTCACCACATAGCACCAATCAATTCCTGGGGTCAGGAGAACTATGCAAAACAGAAACACCCTTTTTAGTTGAAGTCCAACCAAAGGTGGTTACAAGTAAAGCTCTAAGTTTTTCTTATGACCTGAAGAAACATCAATACTCATAAAAACCTGAAATACTCTGATTTAAGTGCTAAATCTGAAATACACTGATATATATATGGTAAATCTGAAACACTCTGATTTAAGTGCTTGCAGGTTTCATATTTTAACATCTGAGCTGGATGGGATTCAGAACCATTACCAATCTTTAATCCTTAATGTCCCAGTCACAATCAGCTTCTGTTTGCCAGATTCCCAAGTTGTTGGTTTTTGATTCCTCTCAGTCAGTAAAGTCTGGAGCATGCAGGTGTGGATGTGAAATTCTCTTTGTGACCTGTGCCCCAGAGCAACAGGGAAGCTTGGGAGGTTTCCAGCCCCAGCCCTGCAGGAACATCCACTTCTCTCTCAGCTTCCCAGAGAGAGTCAAACTCAGCCCCTCAAGGCATCTGTTTTCCTGGACAGAACCAAGGAATTTCAGTGCTGTGGAAGCACTTGCCTTCAGGAAGGCTGCAAGGAGTTTTTACCTCCAGCCATCCCCACAGTGCTTGGCACTCAAAAGGTTTTCTACATCAAACTTGAGAGAGAACATTGGAACAAAATGTTTTTGTCCCACTCGAAGGTGGTGAGGAGGTGTCAGTGGTGGATACAGGAACAGACCGATGCTGCTTAGATGCTGTTTTGTTTAGATTTTTAAATGTGCATATCTTAGCAACATGAAATAAAATTTAATGCTTTGTAACACATAACTGGAGAATCTTGGCTGTATGAAAATATGATAGGAAAGCACTGGGGTTTTTTATTGTTTAATATTTAAAAATATTTTATTAGCTAATTATTAATTCCTATAGGAAATAAAAAAGTACCAGATACACACTACACAATTCATAGTGTGAAGATCAGAAGAGCAGTAGAAATTGGTAGACTGTTGGAAGATAAAAGTACTGGCTACAAAAAACTTGTCTGGTTCACAAAATAACAACACAATCCCTAAAACCAGCTCCCAGAGGAGGAAAGAAATGTTAGAAATACACATTCCTAAATAAAATTTAATATAAACAACAAACTCCCCATAAGTTGTCAAAAAATCCCACCAAAAACCCCAAACCACAGCTACTTGGTGGCACTTGATTATAAAAATATTGTGAGTTTCTGAGAAATATATATTTAAATCATATAGGTTATTTATAAAACATTGCACAGAATGCAGCATATTCCAAAATTACTGTATTTGAAATTGTTGTTTTATAGAGTTAAACTAGCCTTCTTTAAAAATTAAAAATATCTTAATAAAATACTGATTTGTCTCCTGTAACAGTAGTTCATGTAGGGCTTCTGATGGTTCTGTGCACCATAATCTGCCAGCACAGACACTTTATGGCACTTGATCTCTAATGTATGTTTTGTATGTTTCTAGGCCCTTTAAATGTGATGTCATCTTTTGCAACAAAATGAGATATTTTTATTAGGTTTCAGGAGTCAATTAATAATAAACAATATTTAGATTGCAAAGGAAGGGAACAGCTGTTCAGGAAAAGAAAAATGAATGGAAAACTAACAGGCATGTCGTGGAATCATTCTGCAGCATTTCCAGGTAGATCAAGGATGTCAATTTGAATACCAAACAAAAAAGCTGTAGCTTTTAGCTAGACCATGAGTATATTTAAGGATATCAAATTCTCCAACCATGGCAGCCCTGCAAACAGTTTCTGGGGTCTTTATCTGCTCTAGAGTAGCTTTGCTTAACAGAGTTCACAGATTCCTTCTGGGTAAAGTTTTTATTCATACAATGTTATATATAAACACTGTCTAAAAACATCTCTAGATGTTTTAGCATAGCTACACTTAACTTCATCATGTTAAACTGATATTGTGAACAAAACCAAGTTTGGAAGTACTAAAGGAAACCTTTAAGGTGCATATGGTGGATTTATGATATTTCTATTTACCTAACCAGGCCTAGACTGAAAAACAAGTATTTCTGTGTTCTACATGGTTTATAAATTTGACTTCTGTAATTTCTGTAGGAGGACTTCACTGCATGACAATGACCTTTATCTAAAAGTCTAAATCTCATGAAATATTCAAGGTAAAGCTTGAATAGCTAGTTTCAAACAATAAACTTGTCCCTCTTCATGGAAGTGTAGATGCACTTCTACAACTACAAACAGTCAAGGTTTTGTGGGGTTTTAAGAGTGAAAACAACCAAGCAGCTGTTAAAGCCTTCAGCTGCTAAAACACCACACTGAAGGCAAGAATGGCATTTAACTAAGTCTTCCCTGCAGTAGCTGCAGAGAGCCAAATTACCTTTCCACCACCACCTCCTTCTCCTGGGGAGATTATTTCTTTCTGAGCCTGACTTTTCTCAGTAATTACAAGAGCACAGCTCCCAGCAGGCACTCACCAGCTAAGCCCAAGGCAGACCCTCCCTTTCCCTTTCCCTTCAACTGGCATCACAGCACGAAAAGATCCAGGCAACTGTAAACCCAGACCTATGCCAACAAGCAAGAAGATTGTGAGAAGAACTCCTGAATATGAAAATTAACCTGCTTATCTCTATGCCAACAAGCAAGAAGAACTCCTGAATATGAAAATTAACCTGCTTATCCCTGTCAGAAAGCAAAAAAAACCTCTCAGGTAAACCAAATCCAGTTATCTGTCAGGTGCAAGGCATTTAAACTTGCAAGAAATTACAGGTGCTGTAAATTGTAACCATTGTTCTTATCACTTTCTACAGCATTTTCAAGTTACAGTAAATGACAATACAGAAGGTCATAAAAACACTTGCAATATTCACCAACACAGGTAAACCAAATCCAGTTATCTGTCGGGTGCAAAGCATTTAAACTTGCAAGAAATTACAGCTGCTGCAAATTGTAACCATTGTTCTTATCAGTATAAATCAGTGTTTGCATTACTTTCCACAGCATTTTCAAGTTACAGTAAATGACAATACAGAAGGTCATAAAAACACTTGCAATATTCACCAACACAGCAACAGGTTTAAAATATAAAGAATAACCTCCTGTCCTCCTGGAAGTGGTAGATTTAGCCCCATTTGAAATGCCACTTGTACCTGTATAACCCCAGCTACGCAGTCCAGCTGCAGAAACTCCACATGTCCAACCTGTCCTTGCAGAATTCACCACAATTTCAGCAACTTGAGCTCATCTAAGCATTCTCCAGGACATAATTCTTGACTATTTGCTTAATTTTGAAAACATCAAGCATTCAGGATTTCACAGCAAGATTGACCCTCTCAAAAGTGTTAAAGCAAACCTGAAAATTAACTTGGTGAACTAAAGTAGCACACAGAGGATGGAAAAAGCTTTTGCCAGTTCTTTCTGAATACAAAGGACTTTTTCTCGGTAAAAACAATTTATTTGCATGTGAAAGGCTATTCTGTTAAGAAGTGCTGCTTCAGCTGCAGGAAATGTAGCAATTTATTTGGAATACCCCTTTGAAAAACCTCTAAAATGCCCAATATACACATATGCAGAGGTGCTCATGAACATAACTAGAAGCAAGAGAATGGCATTTCAAAATTCACACTGAATTTGTTCTTTTCAGGTTAAAACAGCTGAAGAAATTACAGTAGATGGGAGGAAGAAAAAAAGAAACAGCTTTTCCAAGCCATTTCAATTTACTGTAACCAGCTTGTTTCCTACTGGTTTCCTAATGGATCTTTTATGCAGGATTAAAACAGCTTCATTTCACTTTTTCATGTGCTGTTTATGGTATCCAGAAGTGCTCCTCAACAGACTGGTTAGGTCATGCACAACACTGATATCATGCTGTCCTTGTACAGAAAACATTTCCAGCACTCTAGAGAGCTGTAAGGGTCACTGGTCTTCGTTTCAAACCATTTCCTGTTGTGCCCATGGATGTGCCCAAGGGTTCCACATGAACAACAACAGCCTGGAGTTCAGATAAACAGCTACAGAGATGTCTCAAACCACCAGGGAGTTCAAAGCACCCATTGGCAAATATTTCCTCTGAGGAACTCAATTATTAGGAGCCTGATCGTTAGGAGGCACACATGCTCTGGCTGTCAATGATCTAAAACTGTTATTTTCCAAAAGAAGTAAACAGGGAAAACACAGGACATTTTAAAAGGCACACAATGTACCTCTTGTGGCCAAAATCATCAAGTAAATGATGCTATGATTTTGTAAAATAAAATTAATCTCCAGAGACAAGCCGTTAAAAACCATCTTGCCATAAGTGAACAGTCTGAAGGGGAAGCTCCAAATTCCCAAAGAATTCCTTTCATTCTCACAAATAGTCTAAATCCAGAGGATTGCTCAGGATATGGGTACTTAAATCTGAATAAATTGCAGAATCCTCGAATATAACTCCTAAATCATGGAACCTCAAAAAAAATCTCTGATGAGTGTTCAGCATATGCCCAGATATTTTTTTCAGTTTTACTCATACAATTTCAACTTAGATTAGTAGAAATACTCCTTTCAATGTTTTAAACTATGTCCTTTATGCAGGAAAGGTAAAACTTTCTTATTTTTTGCAAATATCAACCAACTTTCTATTTATCATTTGTTCTCTTAAAGAATGTTCAAATCTTACAACTACATTTCACAAGACTGTGACTACAGTGTCACAGCTGAATAAAAAAAATAAAGCTTGAGACTTTTTAAATTAAAAAAAATAATTCATAAGGAAATTATAATATATTCACAAATATATTCAAAATATGCTATATTTTTTCAATAATTCACAAATGCTATATTTGCATTTTTTCCAGGATAACTATAAAATGAGTTTCAAAGCACTGAAAATGCATTAAAATATTACTCACAATTAATGGATCTCGTCCCATTGTAATAACAGTTCTGTTCACCGTGCGTAGTAACTGCACCATTATTTCTTGAATGTGATGATAAGTTGAAGCCTGCAAATGAAAAAATCAGAATTTTGATATTAAAATCATATCTCTTGGAGAAGTAAGAAGAAACCAATTATTTTGATTTTGACAGTTCAAGTTGTACAGTATAACAGCCCTATTGAAAGAGCAACACTAATTCTTCTTGCTCACACTACTCCTTAGTTCCAGCAATTTCAGTGGAATACTTGTATCCAATTTCAGAGCAATTTCAACCCAATCTCCTCCACAACTGTTTTTTTGTTTCAGACAGTCACTTCCCATCTCTCACTCAAAGGACTCCTGTTCTACCCCTAACTGAGCAGTTGGTAGCTTAACCCTGGTACAGTTAACTTAAAGCAAATTCTCTCCCAGTTCCCCACGTCTGTCAGTGCTCTCAGGCAGGCTGGAGCTCAGGAATGTCACAAATAAATAGGTGGCAGGCACAAATACACAGCTATTAAAGGAGAAAGTTGTCTTCATTTACCTGAGCTGCTCTGGGAGGGCACAAAATGGATGTGGTTGGCCCCAGTTCTGCTCTTGTAGGCTGAAGGGCATTTGATTATTTATTCTAAAACCCTAAGCAAATGGGAATGACATTCTGTTCACCAGCCTCTGATCACTCAACAACTTGGGAAAACAGCATGCAACAAGAAAGAAAAAGCCTACGCAAATTTCTAGTAGAAAAGGATTACACCAAGCTTACACCAAGACCCTTATTTAATGACAGATGTAGCATGGAAAGAGCACCACAATCACAGAAGACACAGTGAGCTCTTAATAATGTTTTGGGTATCTCAGCCCCAGTACTATCCCTGGAGAAAGTGCTTCAGGTCCTGTTTTCCCTCTGAGTCAGCCAAGGTCTCCTTTTTCTTTCTCCTACTCTGATTGCTCTGGATCAGGCCACACACCCTGAAACAGGGATGTTCCTCACCCTGGCAATTTACCCACTATTACCATTTAGTGCTCCTGGATCCTCTGACTGTTGCAGCACGTCACAGTTGAGATGGCCATGATTCACAGAGTGTCACCCTACAACTTCAGAAGGCTTCAACCCACACAGAGTAACATCAGATCACACCACAAGGCTTCAGGTGTCTGCCCTTGTTCTTCAGCCCAACCTTTTACCCCCTCCTGCTCATGCCCTGCCCCTGTGTGCCTCTGCTCCCTTTGGTGGCTGGTCAGTGCCCCTGGGCACTCCATGGCTCATTGCTGTCAGTGCTGCTCACCTGCTGCTCACAGCTGTGCCACTGGGGATGGGGCTGGGCCAGCCCCATCCCAATCACACAAACTGTGTGTGCCTGCATTTGACAATGACATACAAAAGCTGAAGTGATCTCCTCGCCTGTCACAGCATTTCAGAAGTTGTTATATTCTATAAATGAACAATAATTTGTGTTTGGTGTTTCCTTCTTTAAAATTTCACTTTCTGTGGTGCAGTCCAATGTTTATAACACAACTATGCTTGAGAGTGCCTGCACTGAAGACACATTTGTTGTTCTTATAACATTGTGTACCACTATAATTAAAAAAAAATATTATCAACAGCCAAAGCTGATAAACTATGTAGGAGCACTTAGCAGAGGGATGTAATTTGTTCATTAGTTTCCCTTTTTTAAATTCAAATATGAGGGCTCATATAATGGAAGTTCACTTCCACATTGCAGTATGTGCTATACCATAATTAGTAACAGTTCAGAACATTGCATAATGAGTTTTAACATTTAGCCCTGACTCCATCATTAAAGATGAGCTCTATTCTTAATTCACAAGCAGCACATAACAAACCCTTCCTGGAAAGACTATTACATATGCTCAAGCACACAAAGGTTATTTTCTGCTAGACCTTTGAATTTTCAGAAAAACATTAGCAAATGAAATAAAATGGTTTCTCTATGAAACTAAGACTTCATTTCTTCTTGATAATCTAGGAAACAATTAGGCATTCAATACCGACATTGAGAAATTAACAAAAATTGTTTTCACATATTGTCAATACATGATATTTCAGCTTTTATATTACAGCTTGTAGCCTCAGAAGATAGTCTAACAACCAACTGCAACATGTTCTTTTTCAGATCATACTTCTCTTCACAAGGATGACATAGGAAAACCCACCATCATTTGGCTTCAGTCCACTGATTAAGCATAAGATGTTTTTAGGAGCTAAATAAACTACTTGTATCATATATAAACACTCCCTTGGAAAACATTAATTGTATTATTCCATTTAATTAAATATGGTGATCAAAAATGTTTGTCTTCCCTGTTGTTCCAAGGCATGGAACAACCAGAGCTCAGTCTCTGCAGGCGGGTCAGCAGGAGGGAATGTTCTCACAGAACTCAAACACCTTCAGGCTCCTTCTTGGACTGGATGGCACAGATTAGTTAATAGAAAATCCAAACCAAACAAAATTTCACTCTCTTTCAAAATATCTGTGCAGGGTAAAAGCAGATAGTGTTTGATTTAGCTTTTATCTTCTATTTAAACTACTACAGGACCAGGACAGGAAAAGCAATACTGTTGTTTCAGAGTCAACCCTGCACTTCAGATTCTGATGGAGTGTTCATTTATTTGGGCAGTGGCAAACAGGGACTCGCTGGCTGCATGGGAATTGCAACATTACACAACCTGTACTTGAGATACCCACTGGGAAACACTTCTGTCAATCCACAGCAGCTGTCCCTTCTCTGTCCCCTCCCAAACTCTCAGCCAGCTCTGCCCTCCTCCCTGGCGTGGGGCTCAGTGAGAAACACAGGAGGCCTTGGCACTGTGCACCGTTCAGCAATAACTAAAATTTCATTGCTGCATTATCAACACTGTTCTGGTCACAAATCTAAACCATGGCACTGTGTGGGCAGCCACAGAGGAAATGAGCTCTGCACCAACCAGATCCTGTGTGCTCCCTCTCTGGTGCACCCAGTTGTGTAACTTGTATTCCTTCTTTGACACACACACAAATAAAGGCACATATAAAAGGATAACAATTTCTTTTTAGAACCATAACTCATAATCCTGCATTGTTCTAGCTGAAAAGTCAGAAGACCTTAAGGTAATTGGCCCTGAAATAACATGCAGAATTCCTGACTACATTCCTTTGAAATTCTCTTTTGCTAAAGCCTTAAGATCCTCCATAAGTTACAGAATTCTTAAAAATTTCTTTAAAATTCTAAAATGCTTCCAGAAGTGTTTGCTAAACAGCTTAAAATGCAACTGTTACCAATTACAGACAATGCACAGACAAGGAAAAGATTCTTCGTCTCTCTTGCACTTATTCTTAACCAAGATTTCACTGTAGATTCCAAGAGAAGGCATTTACCATTACATTTATTTTTTTAAGTACTATAAATAAAAAATTGTTCTGATTCAGGAAATATTAAAACATAGCATATATATCAGATTAGAGACAAAGTCACCTCTTGAAGGACTGCCAGACTGCATGAAGCAAAGTGTTGTAAAGAGGGAAAAGGGAAGTGGTTTTAATTAAAACAGAAACAAAAAATCACTGATTTCACCATGACCTTCATCAATGACTTGCAGTTCTAAGATTTAACTGCATTTCACAGGTGCTTGAAGCACAATCTCAAGCTACAAAGCTAATTTCAGACATGATTAAATCAAAACAATGCCATTTATGTCCAAAAGTTTTTTTGCTGGAGAGGAATCTTAAAATCAAACCTAGGCATCTCACTGAGATACCCAACAGTGACTGTCTAGTCATAAAAATAAACATACAAAAACAAGACAAACCAGAGATTTTAACAACATGCTGGCTACCTGCAGAACCCAGCAGTGAGGCAGCAGCTGAAGAAAACTGCATTTGAACACAAGGATCTGATGATTCCCCTGTTCCCACTCACTAAACAATGTGCGGCACAACAGTAGAGCTGAGCTGGTAATATCAAAATATCCTTTCCTTTGACAAAGAGAACAGATTATTCAAAAATTCTGTAACTACTTCAAAGATAACCTCACAGTATAAATTTTCACCACATGAAACAGAACAACTACTGCTGTTTTTTCTTCCCTGTCCTTTGTGTGCCTTCTATTTCTGGTGACTTTCACAGAATAGATGCAATGCAAAAATATCAAAGTTAAGTTTCCAAAAAGTTTTGAATACTAGTTTGAAACAAGGTTTCTCTACTGAGATGGAAAAAACTGAACAAATAGGGACAAGACATTGGTATTATTAATATTGTAACGTGATTTTGCTACTAAAGGCTGAAGCTTTCTCCTCCAGCAGGTCAAACCATCCATTTTCTTAGAAGGAGGCTAAGAAATGGTAGGGAATGAATTGTTGGATAGAAAACTGCATTCATCTTAGGTTTCAAGTGTAATCCCAGCTGAAATAATTTGGTTAATTCCCAAACCAACTGTCTGTATCTGGATCCCACTGAATAAAGGCATTCTGAAGGACACTGCCCAAACAATAACTTAGCCATGTGTGAATTCTTTCATTTGCCTACAGGTTACAAAGTATTTTCTGCTGCAAGGCAAACACAGCCTTGAAACGAGAGTTCTCACTTTAGCTGGAAAACAAACGTGTGTTACACTCCAGAGAAATCTGTAGTGGCTCTTAAAGAGAAGTGACTGTGTGATCCTTGGATGCTGCTGTGTTCCCTTCTTTTGCTCCCTTTTCCTCCTTCAGATAAGTCATCTTAATACAAGATTTTCAGTACTGAAACAGGATCAGTGTTTGGTTAAAAAAAATGAGATAATAAGCCATGGATTCCTCTGTCAAGGAAGGAAAAAGCTACATATTTGCTGTTGTGGTTACAAAGCCCAGTGTTACAGTTAATGACACATGAATAATTGATTCTAAAATCCATATTTTCTCTAACCAGCAGTTGTACTGCTAGAGGCAGGCCAGGGTATGGACCTTCTGCAACAGAAGCATCTGGTCCTTTTGTTGATATCCCAACTATTCTACAATATTTCTTAGGAATATGATGCCTCTAGAGGGCTCAGCACGTTCTGATACCACTGCTGGCCTTACCCTTACCCTCACAGGCTTTTCTCCTTATATCAGAAATGCATCAGTATCACTGCAAGCACTGTCTGTAGATTATGGTGACCCAAACATCTCACAGAGAATCTCCAGTTTACCTTTGCCATTTCTGTTGAACAAATTTCAATATATTTTTTTAAATGTATGTGTTTTAAATTCTCAGCAATTCTGCTGTTCTGCATAATTTTCTCACTCATACAAAGATGAGCTACAAAACCATATTTTCAGTAGGCTTTAATGAGTCTTTTACATGTCAGCAACTGCTGCTATGGACAGCAACTGTTAAACTCAAAAATAAACTTCATTTATGTGGTACACACAGAGAAAGTATTACTCCATCTTCCCTTACAACTGTGTTTTACCTTTTAAAGGATACAGTAACAAAACTGGTTACTTTGCATAATGAGATGATAGATTCAATTTTTGCCCTATCATGGTTTCACCATTTATCTTAAGAATTACATTTCAAATTTAAATGTTCCAATATTTCTTTTGTATCCCCTTGGATCAGTCCCTCCTGAACTGCTTAAGTCTAAACCAATGAGGCAAATAGCTCATAATACACATGGAAAGATTACCCTGTGCAAACTGAAAAGCCTCAGTAGTATCAAAGATTTTTATGAAATCAAGATATATGCTGTAATGATTTCATTTACTAGGAAATGATCCAGGGAGCCACAGTGAAAAACTCCTAAAATGACAGCTTGCCTTAATCCAAAGTCTGCAAAGTTTGAACACGTGTATCAGAAAACTACAGTTGAGGAAAAATCAGCACATATTCACAGGTTAGGAAATTACAGCTTTCTTAAAGTAATTAATTATAATGTTTTCTCAGAATAAATCCCTCAAATTATTGAGAAGTTTCACTGAATAACCTACTGCTCATTAAAAAGTGAGGGACTAAAAAGTCAATTGAACATTCTCTCAAATGAGGAAAAGAAAAAAAAAAGAACCACCCAAATGAAAATTTCAATGTTCCAAAATGTCAGAAATCTGATAAAGAAAGTACAGTCTCCAAGTGAAATATAGTAGAGAGTTATCTGTTTTACCCAGACATGACTGAGAGCAGAAACCACACCCTACAACACTGGTACAGTGAAAAGCATTTGTTTCATAAACTACAGGGGTTTTTAAAAAGGAGCAAGATGAAATTTGAAATTTATTCTGTATAATTAAAATAATTACAAAATAATTGAAAAGTTGTGGTTGGAAGGGACCTTGCATGTAGTCCAACCCCTGCAGTGAGCAAAGATATCTTCAGCTGAATGAGGTTACTGAGAAATCAGCATTCATCTTCAATACCTCAACTGCCCTTTGGTCTGAGTTTATGAAAAATAGGAGAAAAGTTCAATTTGGCACTGACTTGTACTAAATATTTGAAAGAGATTAATCATCATCAATAATTTACTTCCTAATCAGCTCAGGCTTTCTACAGACTTGGGCTCTACATCATCATCAATACTTACAGGATCTTGACAGCTCAGAACCTCCAGGATGCTATTAAGTAATTCAACACAGTACTTCCTCTCCTGCACCTGGAGCTGCTGATCCTCCTTCTGTTCCAGTAATTCCTTCAGCTCTTTTGTAATCACAGGAAGCAGAATGTCCCTGCATTCTGGAAGAAAACAAATTGTCTTAACTACAAATATAAGTGAAATAATATGTGCAAAGAAACCCTCCCCAAACAGTGAAACACAATATGCTTTAACAGCCACAGTCCCAACGTGGAATTGTTGATTTTCCAGTCCTGCCTCAGGAATAGTCCAAACTTGTGTGGTATTTTCATATATATCAAACCCAAAAGTTCCTGATAAAAATAATTTTCTTCAGTTAAATTCTGAAGGCCATTCAGCTTATATCAAACACTTGGGGACAAATTACTCACTTACATACAAAGCATCTTGAAATTAATTGTGTTTAAGTAATGGAGGATTTTGATGTAAGAAAATTACTGTGTTAACTTATTTCTGAAAATAAGACTCAAGCAGCAGAACAGAACTATGTGCATAATTTTTGAATGTATCTTCTGAAGGCACATAAAAGAATGCAAAGAAAAGACTCTAATGAAAGGCCTATCAAGCCTGTGATAGTGAGAGCTGTGCATACATTCATCCTTATTTAAATTTAAGGGAGCTGACACAAATATGAAGTCACATTCCAATCTCACACATACACTGACTTTTTGAGAGGGAGGTGCTTATAGGAAATGTCAGGAGTACAAAATACACACATTTGAAATAACTATAATGACAGCAATATCTATGCAGGAATAAAAAAACATATACCTTTTTTAAAGAATTATTTAGAGCACCTGGACACACAGTGCACTCCCTGATAAAAAAGGACAGGGTGAGATATGGTGAAACTTTATAATATGTGATTTAAAACAAGTCAGGGGCTCAGAATCCCCCCACAATAAGGGCATTAGTACAGGAAGACAGAAGAGTGAGAAAAGGAAGAAAAGAAAGAGACAAAGAGAGGGAAGAGAGAAAGAAAAAGAGAGAGAGAAAAAGGGAAAGAGGGAAAGGAATGGAAAGTAGATTGTGTCTGAATTTTGCAGATGAAGCAGCAGAAGCAGTCTCTGCAGATTGTTCTTATTTGAAGTAACAACTCCAAGCTACATGAAGCCAAGAGCTTTTAATCATATCTGGAGAGCAGCATAATTTCTTGCCTCAGAAAGTTTCTCTCCTCTTGGTAACTATTTCTATAACACTTATTGCAAGCTACAAGATAAATCTAACCCAATAACTAAATTACAAACTCACCAGTGAAACAGCAGTTAAAGAACACATATCAACACAAGACCTGTTTGAACAGCAGCATAAAAATGAATTTCACAGAGCCCGCGGTTCCTTTATGTGCCCAATTCTGCACAGACACGCTGCCTGCACTCCCTGCAGGCCACAGACTCCCCTCTGCAGCAGAGCCCAAGGGGCTGCTCGCACAGAGCACAGAGTGGAGCCCAGCAGCAGGGGATAGCAACCCTCCTAAAGCACTCCTGGGTGGGTTTGTGCTCATGGACAGAGAGAGCCTCCAGAAGCTTCGTGGTCACCAGCTGCAGACAGCAAATGTTATCAGTTTTCTGAAAGAGAGATGTAATCCAGTACCTAGCAAACACTTTCTTGATTTGCTCATATGAACCACATCTAACTAATTGTGACTGCAACAAATCCAGTGCTATTACCTGAAGCCAAAACTAAACCAAAGACACATCATTTAGCAACAAAAAAGTTACATGCAATACCTATAAAACTTGCAGAGATGTCATAGGACCTTTTAAATAAAGGGTTTATACATTCAGTCAACAAAAAAGTGCAAGTTATAAAAGAGATTATTAGCTCACTACTCTTGAAAAAGCTAGTAAACAAACTTAAGTTCTGTTTTCACTATTATCTGTGGAAACTTTTCTTCAGTCTAAGGTTATCCAGGGGGGAAACATTACCTAGTAAGACCAGTCCAGAATTTATTCATCAAGATTCTGACCACTCCAAAAATGTCTAACCTATATTTTGGATACAGCACTTATTGCTAACCAAGCTCCATTTAGTAGTGCTTAGCAGAAGGACTATAAGGGTAAGAGTCTTACTGAAAGATGGCACAGGTTTAATGGATTTTAAAGTGGATCAGAAGAAATAAAGAAATGGAATCACAAGCCAAGCAAGCAGTTCAGGCTGGATGTAAGGAAAGCCTCTCCCTCCCATGGACAGCCTAGCAGCAGAACTAACAGGTTGCACAGTCTGTCCTGGAACAACCTGCTCTGACCTCAGAGCTGACCTCATGCTGAGCTGGAGGCTGGACTGGACACATTCCCAGATTCCTTCCAAGTATTCTTCAACTATTCTAGGATCCTTGATTGCCAAAACTCCTAATCAGAGGTAGTAGCTTGGTGCACTGCAAATGACCAGTTTGTAATAAAAACTGTCAGAAATTTACGAACAAAGTTACATACATGTCTGTACACATGAATGACATTTTTGGGGCTTGTAATTTTGTTATCTGTGGACTCGAACATCAAGGTGTCCTATATCAGAAGAGATGATATCAAACTCGTTATTCTAAAGACAGATAGGTGAAACCCATTTCTTGTCATTTTGATCCCTACAACTTGCACAGCATTTGTAGTGAGGCATAAAAACTGTTTCACATATATTTAACCTGTATGGAAATACACATATAATAAAATTTCTCTTTTCTGGTCTCCACTCTGCCCCATCCCTGTGTTCCTTTCCAGATTCTCTGACTGTGTGCAGGATATGCTGAAGGAATGATTCAGCACCAGCTAAAAGCTACATTTCTCTATAACATTGTGGATCCCATACACCAAGCAAACCCTTGGCAGTAAAACTCACCTGCATCCCTCTCCCTACCTGAACTCTGCAGTTACAGCAGATTTCTATCCATGGCAACACTCTGTGCCACAAGTTCTCTGCTCTCAACCTGCTCTGCATAAATTACGCTTTCAATAAGGATCCATAACTTACTCTAACAATCTGCAACAGACACAGTAACAGCTACAACTAATTCAACACGAAGATGAACATATTTAGACAAACACATTCAACCTGTAACTAATCTGCAATAACACAGATTTCAAATTTCAATACAGATTTCAAATCGGCAGCATGTGAGAAATTCAGCTGGCAACTCTTTCCCCACAACTACCATTCTTAAAAATAATGCCTTGGAAACCCTTGCACTTCAAAAGACATCAGTAGGGAGTGCTATGCTAACAGGCTGCTCATAACAGCAAAGTTCAAAGTCACATCACATTATTTGACATCTCAGTCACTTTTCACCTCTCACAAAGAAGATGGAAGGTTCCTTGGATATTCCAGTCTCACATCTGCCAGGATAAACATACTTACTGCTCTCACTCCTTCAAAATAATATCCAGCTCAATTTTAAGCTATTAGATGTCCCTTTGAACTGTCAAACAGTTAGCAAATAGAAAAATTCCTTTGGAGTAGATTTCAACGTCACCAGGAGCAACTGGATAATAAAACCTATCAAGGTGTAGGTTTATTTCAAAAGCAAAGTAAGAGACTAAACTGAGAAAAGTCATTGACAGGAGGAATCCTGTCTTCTAGATAAAGTACATTTTTAATTTGTCCTCATATAGAAAATAAAACCCCAGGATTCAAGGTAAGTGTTATGGGTATATTAATCACCAAATTACACCTGACTTCACATGCCAGGGATGCCCATTTGATCAATAATAAGAAAACATAAACAAGATCATAACTAACAACTTGCACCAAACACCTTAAAGAGGAGTGGGAGCAAAGTATACTGAATTTAAAACTCCTCCATACCAGCATTCAGAGGTCACTTAAAGCTTCCTACCAGAAGGCAGAATGCCTGCTGCTGTCTATAACTCGTTTAAAACCCACACATGTGTATTTTGGTGAAAGTATCAAGTCTTGGATATAATTTGTCTTCCATATAGAGCCATTCCATACTCTTTAAACATGGAGAAGGCAGGGCTTCTTGCATAGACCAGATTCTCTTGTTGTACTGAGAGCAGCTGAGGCAGAAGGTACAATTGGTTTCCTCCAGTTTTTAGAGCTAATTGCTCTGCAAGCTTCAGTAATCCCAGTTGTACTTGGCAACATAAATTAAGATTGAATCCATATTTGATATATACAGAATCGCCTAAAAGGACTTAACACATGCAGCTGATCAATTATTTACAGGGTATTTTCGGATGTGAACAATGTTGAAGTGTCAAGCTATGGAAATTCAAAGGTTGTTTAACTCTGCTTAGCTATATTATTTTTTTTAAAAAGGTCAGGCATTCCATTAATACTAATATGAAAATAATCAATAGATTTTAGTAAAAAAAATCTTTTTTCGGTGTTAATTAGGTAGGTTAATATTAATGCTTTATGTCTATATTTTTGACTGGCTGCAAGATAAACTCAGCTTGTTGATTATACAGGAGAATTACTTAATTTTGTAATTCACTTCTAGGATATTATTAATAAATAATTGAAAAGGAAAAACTAATTTGGTTTTAGAAGACCCCTACCAGTTAAAATCATTCCATACAAGGATGAACTTCAAAGATATTCTGAAAAACACATAGAATCAAAGCAACTGGAAAAGTATTTGTAGGTAGGCCTGATCTCAGCCCGAGCCTGCAGGTGGACTGAAGTAAATATAAACCTGTAGGTGCTTCCTTTTACCTTTGAAAACCCAGCTAAAATTATTTCACTAAGACATCACATAAAATATGAAATTATTGTACTATCTTGGGACAAAGAAAAGTTTATTGAACCAGTACATAAATTCCTGATTATAATACTAAAGTACCATTTCTCAAGTTATGTAAGGAAAATGAGCCAAGTGCTTGTTTAAATATCAGCAATTCACTGGCCTGGGAAAAGAGGAAAAAAAATAAGAAAATGGTGGAAGACTGCAATTGAAAAGAAATAGCTAAAATAAAACTTTATATTGTAGTTGATGATTTAGGCTCATCATCAGCAATCCACTGGCCTGGGAAAAGAGGAAAAAAAATTAAGAAAATGGTGGAAGACTGTAATTGAAAAGAAATAGCTAAAATAAAACTTTATATTGTAGTTGATGATTTAGGCTCATCACTAGGATGAGGATGCACCCTCAGGAGGGCAGATGGCACTGAGCTGGGCACTAGGGCTCTGCAGAGGGACCTGGCCAGGCTGGATGGATGTGCCCAGGCCAGCAGGGTGAAGTGCCATGTGGGGTGCTCCAGGCAGGAGGGACCTGGGGGTGCTGGGGACACCTGAGCATGGCCCAGGTGTGCCCAGGTGGGCCAGAGGCCAAGGGCACCCAGCCTGCCCCAGCCAGGGTGTAGCAGCAGCAGCAGGGCAGGGACTGTCCTCTGTGCTGGGCACTGCCTGGCCACACCTTGAGGGCTCTGCCCAGTCCTGGGGCTCTCAGCAAGAAAGGCACTGAGGGGCTGGAGCCAGGCAGGAGAAGGGAATGGAGCTGGGGAGGGGCTGAGGGACCTGGGGGGCTCAGCCAGGAGAAAAGGAGGATCAGGGGGGACCTTCCTCCTCTACAACCCCCTGAGAGTGTAGAGTGTTGCTCTCTCAAGTAGCACAAACTGCCTCCGGGGTTGTCCAGTCCTGGCCCAGGCTGCACTGATGGAGTCACCACCCCTGGGGAGATTTAAAAGATGAGTGGATGTGGGGACATGGTTTAGTGGCAGACTTGGCAGGTCTAGGTTTACAGTTGGACTCATTCTTTCCAACCTAAACAAATCTCTAAGTCTGTGATGAAACAATTCACATTCTCACACCTCCTTCCATGCCCCAAGAAAGCCTAAGACAGACAAGGGGAGAGACATGGAGAGGTGAAGATGCCTATTTAAATAGTAACTGCTTTCTTTTCTGCTTGATAAATAATGTAAGAACATTGCCAACAATCTAGTCTTTAATATTCAAAAGCATGAAAAAGCCCAACTGTTCTGACTGATTTCATTCTAGCTGCCCCAACTTTTACTTGAACACATAAAACATCAATATAGAGTTTGAGCATCTTGCATTTTCTTCATGAAGGTCTGTAAAAAGATTTAGTATTATGCATATTCATCAATCCCAAATTCCAACCCACTTCTTGGAGAGGTCCCCTGGCAGCACCTTCCTGCCTAAGGACAGGTAGATCCATTGTTGTCCAAGATTAAGCAGTTATGTGTTTTCTCTTTTGGGTTTAAGATGGGTTTTTTAATCCTTCTCTTCACCTTATTCCCTTTGGAAGATACCTAATGATTTCTTATGTACCAGGTAAATGAAATTCAAACTCTTAAGTCATTAATGCAATCATGTCATTAAAAAAGACATTTGGGTCTCCTTCAGCAAAAATCACAGACGGGTTTCATTCTTGACTGCCTCATACGTGCAGCCAAAATGGTAATAAAGATTTAACACCACTTTTGTCTCCCTTAGGAAACACTTCTCTTGATTCCCTGGCATGCCTGTAGTCATATCCATCTGTTAGGATGGCTTCATGCCCACTCAAAAACTGGCATGCCAATTTAATAAGGACATAGGTGTCATCTGATCACAGATTTAGAACAAAGCCTTAAAAATAAAGCCAGTGAACAACACTCTTTCAATGAGGTGAGACTTCTGATGGCAGCCAGTGCTCAATTAAAGCATTGTGCTTCTTCACAAAGGACATCTGTTCACAACTGCAGCAATCTTCCTGTTAAAAGTCTTCCTTCTTTATTGTTTGCAATTTAACTGTTTGGTTTACTGGGGAGCCCAATAGTAATGATTTTAAAATGGTATATTTTTCATTCATTGTTGAATCTTAATTAAAATTTCACAGCTTAGATAAGAGCCACAGAACGGAAGGTACCACAGGTCACCTACAGATTCTGACAGCACTGCAAGATGCAAATTCTCTTTGTGTCCTGGACGCTAATAGGAACATGAAGGCAGGAGAAACAGAGGATCCTGTGAGGCAGCACTCAGCAGCTGCTGCAGCTCGGTGTCAGCAGGTGAGGCAGGACACAGAGCAGGCCCAGCACCCACAGCAAGCACTGACCCCAGGAGCAGCTGCACAGGGCTCCTGGGTGCTTGCAGGTGTGTGTTCAAGTGTCCCCACTTGTGAGGGCAGAGCAGTGCCGGGCACTCCAGGGCAGCCAGGGCTTCCAACACAGCCCTGCTCCAGCCAAGACAGCATTCCCAGCCCTCAGTGCCTTTTCCAGCTCGCAGGCACTGCAGTCTGCCAGGCAGCCACAGCCTCGTCAGCACATCCTCTCTGGCACATCCACACCTTCTAGGTCCCTTCCAACCCAGGCCATCCTATGATTCTGTGAATTTTCACATTTCCTCACTGCATTTTACTGGCACCCAATATGTGTCATTATCAACTGCCTTAATATGTTTTTGATCTCTTTTCTATTTGAAGTAATTGTAAATCACATTTTGCACATACATTTAGAAGTTGATTGTTAAAACTAGTTCACCTAACTTCTCCCCACATAGCAGGATTTTAAAAAAATCTAACTGCAAAAATGCCATAATGGGTCAAGTCTAACAAAATATTATCAGTTGCAATATCAAACATGTCTCCTACTCATCCATAAACCAAAGTAATGGCTTTAATCCACATATGTTCATCACAAATATATGCAGATGAATACCTACAGATATGTTTATGCCATACTCATCTATATCAAAACATTGCAGCAATTGAACTGGCAAAAGATGAATATTTGAAATACATGACTTGATGTTTTAGAGGTAACATACCCCTGAAAGACATTCCAATAAATAAAAAAGCCAAATGCAAAATTCAAGACTGAATCTACAGGATAGACGGGGTTTCTATACAGAAACTTTTTAAAGGATCAGTTATTAATTTCCATTTTTTCCCAGAAGCTAAAAACAGCAGAGTCATATACATGAACAATCTCCAAGTTCAAGTATTTTAAAAATGTTTTCAAGTTGTGTTGAACACAGGGAAGGGGAAAAAAAATCAGAGAAAAACCCCACAAACCCCCAAAAATTTAGGCTTAGGAACTTTTCTCAGTAGGAACGAGACTGTAAGATCATAATAGTAAAAATCAATATCTGACACTCAATTCTGACCATAATAATCAAACTGAAAGATGCTTAGTCAGAAATTACTCCTCCTCCTGCTTTATTTTTTTTTAAAAAAAAACTTTTTCTTGATAATCCTGAAGGTAAAAATGATACACTATATCAACACAAACTAGGAACAATATTCAATTTGTGAAATGAAAAAACAAGTGTTTCACAGGTAAAACTCAGTAATGTACAGGAGTTAGGAAATCAGTGTGGTCAGGGGTGTGTGCAATACTTCTCATGTTTAAACAGTAACAGAATAGAAAGAGTTCTTCAGTGAGAGAAAAAAAAATGCTACACTCTCAGCATTTCTTCTGGCATCTGGCAAATTAACCCCTGGTGCTAACATATGTCTGTTGCTGCTGTTCTTCCAAAATCAGCAAGTGGTTTGCATATGCTGAACATGCAGCAGCCGTGTCTGGAGCCACAGCGAGCTCAGGGCCTGCATTTCCAGCCCAGACAAACTCAATTCCCACCCTGGCAGTGGCCATCTGTGTGCCCCACTTCGAGCTGCTGCTCCTGGGGGTGATCTCAGCTCTGCTGCAGCATGAACCCCTCTGCAGGGCTGCACCACGAGGGAATGCAATGTCCAAAGCACCACGATCAAACATACACATTTCATCCTGTGTTGAAGCACTTCATATTCATTTCTCACCAGTAAAAAGCAGTTCTCTCAAGGCTATTCATTTACAAGATTCAGCATAACGTCGTGACCTCAGCTGTCTTTACAGAGAGCAGCAGGCACAAGTTTCCCAAGGATTTTTCCTGGGAAAGGCAGTGGGAACCTCAGAGAAACAATTCCTATCTGCATTCACTGCTCCTGTTGTTTTTGCAAGTGTGGAAGGTGTTACAGAGATTGTTTACAGAGAGTGATTTAGTTAATTAGACACAGGTGAAAGTTGTTTTGAGTGATTAACCAGTCGCTCAAAGCTGTGGCCTGGCTGTCTCAGTCACGGGTTCTTCTTTAGTGTTCTTATAGTACAGTATCTCTTTAGTATAGTTATAATATAGTATAATAGAATATATTATGGTTTTAATAAAGCAATTGTTCAGCATTCTGAATCATGGAGTCAGATGCCAATCATTCCCTGCACTGGGGGCTCCCTGCATTCGATATAATGTCAGTAAATATTCCAGGCCCAGCTTAGAATAAACATCCAGCTCCAAATACTATAAACTGAGCAGTACTAACTACAATAAAACTCCATGTGATTTATGAACAGCTCTTATAGTACAGTATCTGTTTAGTATAGTTATAATATAGTATAATAGAATATATTATGGTTTTAATAAAGCAATTGTTCAGCATTCTGAATCATGGAGTCAGATGCCAATCATTCCCTGCACTGGGGGCTCCCTGCATTCGATATAATGTCAGTAAATATTCCAGGCCCAGCTTAGAATAAACATCCAGCTCCAAATACTATAAACTGAGCAGTACTAACTACAATAAAACTCCATGTGATTTATGAACAGCTCTATCTTAATTTGTTATTTTCTCAGAAACAGAAAGATGGTGGGAGAATTTTGGCAATAAGATTCCTAAAAATAAACAAATGAAACAGTAACTCCTGAAAAATACTTTTACATAGAAATTAAACCATTCTAACAAAATCTCTTCACAACAGGGATAGAATAATCCATTACATCCTACTAAACAGAGTGACAGATATGACAGGAGACAGTTTCTTACATAATAAAAGAGACTCTAAAACCCATTAGAGGTGTTTATATGAGACAAGGCAACCATTTCTGTCACTTTGACATTTTAAAATAATAAAATATCAAATAGTCTAAAAGCAAAGTGTCAAAAATTAAGCAGATATCTTGCCCTCTGTCCAAAAAGGGCTTAATATTTTCGAAAGACAAAACTGTATAAAAGTCTGCTCCCACATCCTGTTAGAACATCCCTAAATGCCACGGTGGAAGTGCACAAGCAGTGGAAAGCATCCATCACCCTGCACTCAGCCCCTCAAACACCTGCACCCCCATAACCTCTCCAGGCTCTGTTATAGTTGCAGAGGGAACAAGAAATCAATGCCTCTACAAAAAATGGCAATGTAATTCAAAGGCTTCTAAAAGTGCTTTAGTGCTGCAAGGCCTTTGAAGATCAATTACAGCAGAGGTGCACGGGACCATTTCCTATCTGATGAAAGCACTCCACGAGTCTGCAGTGGAAATTTTGAATGCCTGGAAATACCTAGCAATAAATTCAGTTTACCCTCAGGGTTTTCAGCTTCAGGTTCATGTGTGACTTATTTAATAAAGGCAAATTTCACTGAGTTTTAAATTTTTTTTCTAAAAGACTTTTCCATTTTTTCACAAGTCTGCTTCTTTAGAAAATGCTGTGAATATCAGTGGGTCAAACAGAAATGCCAGTATATGCAATCCAATTGAATTATAAAGATAACACCTCTGGGAATGGATGTAAATTAATTGAACAACTGCAATGAACTACCTGGAAAGAGACTAAAGTCTGGAGGAAAAATGGATAATCTGAAACACACCAAATTAATAGACTTCGCTGTAATTAGCAGTGTAGTTAAATATATTCCATATTCATGGCAGAAAAAAATACTACCTGTTCTAGATAAATGTGAACTTTAGTTAATGATACTGTTGGCAATCTTACCTTAATTATCATGCTGCATCCCATTCTGAGATAGCCTACATGTGCTTTCATTCTTGTTAATGACCTTCCAGCTCATTGAGTGCAGTGATGAATCAGGCCGTGTCTACACCCCACACACACTTGGTTCTCTACCCAATTAATTTGAAAATCAATTGTACTTAATGTACAGCAAAAAAGCACCTTTAGAATTTTCTATTTTAAGCCATGGCCATGTAAATGAAAAAAGATGTTTGTTATTTACCATGTACAGTATTACAGCGGCAGGGTACAGAAATGTTTTCATACCACTAAAATATTATATATTATACAATAATAATAATAATAATGTAATAATATTAAATTTTATATTATGTAATTATATAGATACTTAATTTTGTATTGGTCTTTTTACATTCTTCAGCACCTGCACTTAAACACGATGTGGAGTATGGTATTATATACAGTGTATATATATAGAGAAAGTATATGTGTGTGTGTATAGTATATAATATATATTACCCTATACATACTATATTGCCCCTATGGTAATTATAATGTTAGGGTTGAAAACAAAACAGAAATGCAAATAATCAAAAATATAATTTAGATCAAAAACCACCCTGTAATTATTAAAAGGATTATTTTCTGCCATTCGTAATGTAGGGGCAGTTGGTGAAAGGAAAGGTGTAAAGGTCATTACCAAACAGAGAAACTCCAATATTAAACACCCTAAAAGGTGACACCACTGAGGTAAGAGGAACATTGTTAGCTGGACATTCTGTGTTAGAAGAATGGCAACTTCACGGAATGGTCTCAGGAAACAGAAAATATATTTGCAACAGGTTGCACCAAGGATGATGTAAAGGTATGCCTGCCACTCCAGTAAGAAAAAATAAAATAAAAAAGCAAAGTTGTCAGTTTCAGGCATTTTAAATTCTAAAATAATGACAATTCTAAATCCTACATTACCAGCAAGGAGCTGTTTTATTCTGTCACTTCATCAAACTGCTGACATGCAAAATGTTTAAATGAATATTTTCTAGTTAGCAAAAATATTCTCTTAGTACCATCATAAGTCATGATATTGCTAAAACAATATGTCATAATTAAGCTAAAACAAACAGAGTATATTTTAGTTTTATTTTAAAATGACAGCAGCTTGATTTCTCTATTTTGAGCAAGTGCTTCTTCAGAGGACTTCTCTTGTTTTAATCTAATCCATGAAAAAAAATTCAATCCATTTCTCCAGACTTTTCTATTTCTTCAGAGGACTTGTTTTAATCTAATCCATGAAAAAAAATTCAATCCATTTCTCCAGACTTTTCTAAAAGGAGTACAGCTGAGTATTATTATATAATTATATACCAAGTAATACTATATTAAGTATCACAATAAAAACATTTTAAGGTAGATCTTGCACATGTAATCCCCACAAGCACATAAAGGAGCAGTTAATTTTTACGTGTTATGTAGTGGATACACTTCAGCTGCCAATTACTAGAGCAAGTTTGGATCACAATACCCAGATGTACAGGATATAGGTGAAACAGCAGGGCTGGCCAATCAATCCTGTGTGATTTGCTGCCTTCATGCTCTCAGCTGCTTGGTTCTGCTCTCAAGTGTCTGATGTTAGCAAAAAATAGTGGAGAGCTTTTGGGCAATACATTTTTTTAATCTACAAATTTAAGACTAAATGAATCCACTAACTACCTGTCGGGGAAAAATTAAAATGTATTAATTATCTGGTCAGGACTATGCAAAACCCACCATTTACTGGTTTTATAAAATGTCCCCAGAATTAGAAATCCTCCTAGCAAAATTTCTTATTCATTATTACCTAAAAAATACAGAAACTGTGTCCTCTTTTTAGAATTCACAATGCATCCTGAGGTAGACATATCCCATGACAGACCAGCTATTTATTTCAAGACATCAGACAAGCTGCATTTACAAGCAACCAGCAATCTATCATTATTATTTATCTGCAGTAGTAAAAGCTTTAGAGAGTATTTTGCATTAACAGACCTCAGCTAAAGGAAGGGCCTGTTAAACACATGAAACAAGCACCACACTAAGCAGACTATAATGAAAGATTCTTGGAAATCCAAACCTCATTCTTTTCTCTTCTGGAACACACAGAGGCATGGAAGAAAGGAGCTGTAGGATGTACACTAGTGAATAGAACTGTGAAGCACACAGTTATTGTATGCTCAACTGTTTTCCTTCAGAATATTTTTTAGGGTTTATTCCTTATTATACAAGCCTGGGATCTGCTGTCCTGACCATCACTCCTGATCTGTGAACCAATAACAACTGTGCTTCAGTGAGACAAGCTTCTTTTAAAAAAACCTATTGAACAACAACAACAAAAAGTTTATAGCTTACACCTAATTTCTCAGTATTAAACACAGGGTAGCTGACTGAACTCTAGTAAGATCAAGAGTTCAGGAGAGTGCCTTATTTACACCTTTCACTCTTGTGAGAGGATATTTCCCCTTCTGGTCTCAATTCTGCTCACCACAAGCACCACAGATAAACCTGAGTCTGGCACTTCTGATTTTAGAAGGAGCAACAATAAAGACAGCTCATACTGCAATGATGTATCAGACTCTGCTTGTAAAACAGAAATACAGTCAACTACCAGAGCAACCTGTGAATGCACGACCAGAACTGTTTGAAAATTAATTAGAAACTGCTCTTAATAGTTTGGATCAGTGTCTGGAAATTCCTAAGCTGCAGCTACTTGTGTTTCACCAATTCAAATCAAATATGAATTTACACATAGTTAAAAACAAATCACAGCTGTTGACCATGAAACTATTAACATAAAGATAGGTTAAAATATTACGTAATTTAATGCAAACATTAAAACCACCTACATTATTTTCTTGACTTTTTTCCCCAGGAAATCTACAATGGTCTTAAAACATAGTAGACACAGCCAGTTATTGTTAAAGCTTACAATATACAATTCAGTCTCAATGGAATACAACACAGGTCTGAAAAGAAAGTGTAATTTTTATCTGTCCTGGTTAGTTAGAACTGCATCACTCTCCTGGCAACTCAGAATGAGGTGAGCAAAGCAATCCTCTCTCAATCTACTCACACACAGCACTATTTGCAACTCACTGTTGTACTGTCAAGTTTCTGGAATCATAATCTCTAAGCTGTCAGAAACTGGAACTCATCTGAGGAGTCCATGTGCCTTTCAGATTCTGAAGGTTATCTGCACAGCAAAAAGGTGGGGAGAGAGAAGCAAGCATCCAGTCCACGGGAGAGGAGTCAAAACACTTGACACTGAGCTGAAACTAATCATGTAAAACTTGGCTACTCTGATAGGATTCCTTCAGCAAAAATTCAGTTCTCATGATAATATGAAGGAAAACTGAGCACAACGGTGATAAAGGCATTTCAGTATCATTAACACTCCTGAGAGTTGAGAAAGGCACTAAGTTCAGGTAGAGGTTGAGAAGCATTGCAATTCCTATAGGTGGAAATGCTGCATTGCAGCTCAGTGTACCACAGCACAATCAGATATTTTTTTGCCCTCTTCCCAGGCAGAGGCCTTATTGAACATCTGTGTTCACAAGGTTTCACTTCCTGTTCCTATTCCATTATAGACCTTAAAATGGGTTGAAACCCACCTATCCACTGTAACATAAGAAAACCACACAAAACTGTTCCTCTGAGCCCCACCTGTTCCTTGCTCTAGGCCAGCAATCACACTTTGCACTGCTCTTGCCGTCCTGTGGAAAGAGCTGAATCCCCTCCAGAGGCCAGGCTCCTGGCATTCACACTCTTTCACTATTTGTTTCTCTCCATTTCAAACGTGAATTGCACAACACATAAGTCACTGAAAATTTTCACACATTCATTCGAAGCCTTAGAGGCATTTTGTATTTACCTTGTTTTTTAAAAAGGTTGCTGCGTACGATTTCCTTCATGGACTGCACTTTCTGCTTCTGTAGTTTCACTGGTGGAATGCAAGTGTAAAATTCATATAGTAGTTGGCTGAAAAGGGAATGTCATAAATATCACACAGATTAATTCATCAGGTGTTAATAAGGACAGAGAGAAAGAGCAAATGATCACATATTTCTAGACATTTATCACTTCTTAAGACTTATATTTATAAATCGTGAATATTGACAAGACACCAGTAACAAACACATCCAGGGACTCACCACTGTCTTGATCAGTAGGAACTTTGTGGACCTAAACTGATCTGCAAGAATTAATTGCTGACAACTAGGAACTGTTCAAGAGTGACTCACCTCAGTAACTTGGCATCAAAAACCATTTCAACATCGTGAAGAACTGATGGTATGTACTTCAAGGCAGCAACCTGCATTGACAGACAGATCATGTTAATCCTGTATGTTTATACATGCACATGAACAGCACAGAGCACACCACTGGGACACAAAACAAACTGATAAACTCTGACTTCTTTCCCCAGACTGGAATTTTACATCATATTTGAATAAATTTTGTCACAGAGTTGCATACGCTGAGGATATACAGAGGAATTTAACTACCATAGTTCCAAGTGGATCTTACTCTGTGAGAGTTAGACCAACCCAACCAGTGAAAGGGCCCAGGCTTTGTAGATTATCTCCTTGCAGACCACTAAAAGTGTCACTATGATACAAATAAGTAAACCAGGCATGGATCAAAGCAGGAGCTGTACCAATCCCATGCCAGAAATGTGCCATGCAGGAGGCAGAAGTCGGGGTAGCAGTCACCCACCTACCCCAATGCCACCCTTCCCAGAACAGATGAAAAGGGGTGTCATGCCCCTACCCAACCATCTGCAGCCAAGCTGTGGGGTGGTTTGTCTCCTATCAGTTCCTGCTTTGACAGCATAGTGGGATAATCAAACCCTACCCTGACAGGGCTAAGAGACAAGTTACTCTTCTTACATGGACAAGAAAACTTCAGCAGGCAATTTCAGGCTCAAAATCCCCACTAACACTTAAGGTTAATATGCATAAAACTTACTTGAAGTACTTTAGTTCCCTGTGAAGCTTTAGGGTGTAAATTCCTGTTAGCATTTTGCTAAAAACTAAATCACAGTGATGTGAGGCCTTCTATTACTGATCCATCTGATAGAAACCTATCTAGGTTCAATACTTTTACATGTACACAGCAAGCTCCCTGTTAAAAACTTAGTCTCTTTCTTGAGAGTAGGGAGCTTAGAATGAAGACAAACAGAGCACGGCTTTCTTTGGCTCTCTTTTAGACATTTTAAACACAATAAAGCTATAATTTTATTTGTATGAGCTTCCACTGCAGTAGCAAATTTAAAAAACCCAAAAAACTAATTATGTCATTATTGAAAAAGAGAGCTTAGTTTGCAGCATGAGTGAGTACAGTATTTCAAACAGACTCAATGCTGGTTTATGATACCTTCAGATAAAGTCATTCTCCTGCAGGTCTCATCCCACACTCATACACAAACCCAGAAAGGTCAAAGGAGTGTTTAAAAGCTGTTGCAACTTCAAGAGAGACTACATTCTACTGATCTTGGGAAATCCGTGGGCTATTTAAAGCACCCAAACAATCACCCAGTGTTGGCTGGAAACTGCCTCCAGCTTTAATTCAAACAGTGCTGCTCCTTGCTTTTCAAGCAACAGACACTGCATGAAGAGACTGCACAGCAGCACCTGAATTTCATTTTACAGCAGTTCACAGGTACTGTGAAAGATGTTTGATAAAAGATAGAGCCACCAGTGGCTACAAAATATTTCAAGCAGTACTTCACTGACACGTGAGCTATTGTGGCGTCTGACTTTCACATATTCCCTGTTCTACACTTGCATAGGAGGGAAGGATAGAGATGCAACCTCTCTGCAGATCCACAGTTCCAGCTGAAGTACAATAATGAGTATATCTCCTGCACTATTTTAGACTCCCAAGTTTCATTTGCAATAATTGCTTCAAATGATGCACTATGGACACAATTGAGCACTGCCCTTAATGAAGTCATAAAAATCTCCTAGTCAGCAGTACAAGATGTTCTGCATTCTTCAGACCTTAAGAGATTAGTTTTTTAAGCAGGATACAGATAAACCCATAGCACTGCAGAAAATTATTTCTTACATATACAATGTACAGTTAAATTTATTTTAACCTTTACTCCTGACCAAACTTATTTTTAGCTGCCCTCTTTTTGCAGCATTAGATTATACATATTCATGAAATTTGAGTACCCATGAGATGAAAAGTACATTCGAAGAAATCACTGGTGCTCTGTTTCTTAATCTAATTTTACTAGCCATCAAGGCAACTTTAAGAAGTTACTGTGCCATCCTCCTTTGTGCACCACAAGCAAAGCATCACTATCAGTGCCTTTCTAGGCTTATTCTCTCATAAGAAAAATGTAGAGATGCATGAAGTCCTTAGAGTCCACTGCAGCAGTAGGGTGGGTCAAAATTGAGTGGGAAAGAATGAGAGAAAGGCAGCAGCTTCATATTTCATTATTTTTCATATTTTTCACTGCCACAGACAATTTCTTTTTCTATGTTTCAATGACCTTGAGAACATGTCATCTAAGGTTTCTGAAAGCATGCACAGCACAGGGAGTTGTGCTTTCTCAAATCAGTGCCTGGGAGCAAGCAGGGGAGAGCTGACATTTGCAGCAGACAGGACCATCTGTAGGTCAAACGTGGTGTGTCAGCTGGGGAGCAGAACAGTTGGGAAAGGAGCAGGGGCTTCATTTGTAAACTGAGTTTGAGAGCACAAGCTGGTCAATGAAAATGCACACTCACAGACTACAAATCAGAAGTCAACAGTAGGACAACCTAAAAAACATATAATCTGAAATTTAAAAATCATTCATTCAATTTTATTCCCCAGAGATAGAGGGTGATTTAAACAGACACAAAACACACCCACTAAAAATGATGGTTTTTAACCTGAGTGCTCAGGCAAAGGATAGAAGGTACTGATAGCTCCCCTATTCCCCCTCATCCCCAAGCCTCCCTTCACCAAACTCTTTGCAGTTTCTGGAGTCTGATTTCCAGGTTTCCAGATTTCAAGGATTCTCTCCCCCAGAAGTACAGACTTCACGAAAAAATCTCTCTAAAATCTACAAAGGTCACCAGTAATGACTACAGAAGAGCAACTGATAAATGCAACCAAGCTGTAACATCATCCCTGTTAAAAGAAATTAAAGGAGGATTTACATCTAGTGCCTAGAAAGCCCTACCACTGTCAAGACAGTGTAACTCCAAACTAATTGTTTTAAATAATTACAAGAAAAATCTCAAAAAACTGTGAAATAATCTGAAAAAAAAAAAGGAGGAATCCTTACTCTACAGTTACACCTTGATTCTTGTACTGGCAAAATTAAATCACTCCAACCTCCACCCCAAGGGCCAGCCTTACAAAGCACCATGGCAGGACCTGCACCCAGGCCACCCTGCAGCTCAGATGGCTGCTCTTAAACATCAGCACAAAAGAAATATTGGAATTATAATCCTAACTGTAGTTTAATTATTTCATGCAATGCTGAAATTGAGAGGCATTCTCTCTGCATCTCTAAAGAAAAAGGTAACAGCCAACTCCAGAAGTTTTTTAAAAAAAGGCTAATGTGTATTAATATGTACATTTCCAGTTTGCCAACAATAAATTAACAATTCAGTCTTCAGCTGTTCAAAGCTTATATAAACAGTACTCAAAACAGAACCAGATATCTGCCCTTCCCAAAGCTCAGGCACTACACTAAGTCAGAGCCTCAATCCACTTCAGTCAGCCTTGGAACAAGCACTGAGAAGAGATTTTTAACTTTTTGTAAATGTATACATTGAACATTGAACAGATCAGGAAGTAAGATATCACTCAGCAGATAAAGTTAAATTGAAACAATAAAGTGCTTCTGGCACAGATGAGGCTGTTCCATATAACACATTATTTTATAAAAAATCCTTTCCTGAGTGAATTAATTTTCCATGCAAGTCTGAGTGTGATTTTATCAGCAAAAACAACTGGGAAATTACTACTGGCTAAAATATTGAGTTCCAAATTAAAAAAAATAAATATATCAGAGATCAAGAAACTTCAGGTTTCAAAATAATTCTTTAAATCATCCACAGTTAAATCTGATAGGAATGTGGACAATCAAGAATGAAATAAGAGTTAAAAATTCACATTCAAAGGCTCTGCATACTAGTTCAAGTTTCAATATCCTGAAAAACCCAATTTAACTTTCTTCAGGGCTCCTAACTCGTTCTTCTGTGATATCTTCAAACCATAATCTACTTGAACATATTCCATTGATCCTACCAATCTATGTTCCACTTATCAGTGATAACTCCAAGTGTGACAGATTTCAGCCAGTTTTAATATTCTGATTGTTCCTGTGTTTTTCCAACAGACTCTCTGAACTTGCCTCTCTGGGCACACAAACTGTAACGTCCATGGAGTCCCGTGTGTCTGTGGGATCACTGAATAACCACCTGTCCCTTTCTCTGCAAAGTTAATTTGTACTACCTACAACATCCATCATTGTCAGCTCAAATTCCCCAAGGGAAATCAGTGCTGGATTTCGGCAGAGACAGGTTTATGAATTTCTTTCTACTACTTTCTCCTCCCTTTCAGCAGAAATTATCTCAGTTTTCTGGCTTGCATCCACCTACTACAGCAGGAGTCTCAAGTGTCAGCACTGAAGTCTCCTCCAAGCAGACACAGAAATACTATCCCTTGTGAAGCTGTGGCTGCCTTTGGAGCTCATGATCAAGTGGGAGGGAGTGTTAATTTTATATTTTTTGCCCCCATTAAACTTATTTCCAGCAGCCAGCACCAAACTACTGAGCAGCTGGATACTGCTCAATCCATGCCTCTCCTATCAGAATTTTATAACATTAATACAGTAGTTTTTATTTACTGTATGTAAAGCAATCTCTTTGTAGGCTTCTCTCAGAGACACAGCTGTATGAGTAATTAGCATCTGGAACAAGAGCAAAGCAATGCTATAAACCAGGATTTCACATCTGCCATAAAAGGTTCCTGCTAAAAAGAAAACTTTCAGTACCTGATGCAGATTTAGAGCCCCAAAAGCCCACCAGTGCTTCAGGTTATGAATAAACAGGACCCATTTTGCACAACTGATGGCACTCATTAGAAATCAAAAATATTGATTTTCAGTATGGTATTGATCAAAGCATAACTGTTTAATAACTAGTCTGTTTATGAAACACACTAATGTGCACTTTAAAATTAGTGTCAATTTCTTTCCTTTAGTTCTCCTCAGAGATGCTCAGCCCTGTTTTCAAGGTTCTGCTGTTTCTGAGGAACATCAACAAAGGCACCATGAATGTCTGCCACTCAGGTACAACACTGGGAGCTGGCATTAAACATGGCAAGATGAAAATGAGGGTAGGCACAGTCACCCTCCTCAGTCCATGCAATGCTGTAGTGCCACTGGCACTACACCTGCTCTGAAACACTCCCAGCAGCCCTTCAGGGGCACCACTTGCACACCCAGAAACTGTTAATGAAGAAGTTTTCTGTGAGCCTTTCTTGTGACTCTCAAGAAGAAAGTGTCCTGCTCATCAGAGGAGACCCAGCTGGACAATCCCACACGGCCCCTCTGAGATCAGGCAGGGCAGAATGCAGGGATGTGGCACACTCTCCCCAAAGAGCACCAAAACCTCCAAGAGCTCTTAATTAGTGCAAGTGCCATAAGAGCAAACATTATTATATAAACTCTTTCAGTATTAAAGATGCCTTTTTTCCTTCAGAAGATTCTCCTGTTTCTAATGCAGTATTCAAATGTATAAACTATTCCCAGGAAGGCCTCTACAGAATTATCAAGTAACAGAGTATCTGACTGATTTTTAAATGCATTCAGAATATTACTGTAACCATGGTATTATATAATTAACTTGGTATTTCCTTTCCCAGCTCCTTTGCAGTTGCACATTAAACACTCTATGCAAAGTATCAGCTGATACAAATGTCAACATCAGCCACCTGAGGTTTTATTCAACACAGGCTTTTTCATGGGTTTCCACTTCTAATCTAAGTCACATCAAAAGGAATCAAAACACAAAACCAGAGGAAAATTTAAGCCCAATGCATACAGTGAGTTTTAGATAAAGAAGGTATGAAGAATCAATATTGCAGCTGTCTAATAAATCTTATACATTTTACAGAAAATCTTGATAGCTTTTCATCATAATATAGAACTGCAAATTATTTGATAATAGTGATATTAATAGCTCCTTGTTTTCTGGTTTTCTTTAAAACATTAGATCCTGAAGTGTTAGAATAACAGTGATTGACATGAATGGCAAAAAAAAAAAGTTTTTTAAACAATGTAACTCCCAAAGATTAAGACAATAAAATTTAATTTCCTAACTAAGATGGTAAAATCCCTGTTTAGCTTTATCTGGAGAAACTCAAGAATTAAACATTCAGGTCCCAGGAGGCTTCATGTCATTAGATTGCTTGAAATATTCCAACATCTGTGCCTTGGTTCTTTCCTTGACTACATTCACAGCATTTCTGTAAGCGTATCTTGTCCTGACCTTTTCAAACTAGGCTCCAAATTTATCAGATAGTCTGCTCTTCCAACAGAGGGGAATTACAAAAAAGACAGATTGGGTGCATTTCCTGAGTGTCTTTACCTCTATTTAAAAAGAACAAAAATAAAAAGCCCATGTACAAAAACCATATAGAAAACCAAATCCAGCTGTTTTCCAAGAACACACCAACCTGCAACAAAATGGCAGTTTTATGCTGGCTTTTCATCAGGTTGTTGATGGATTCAAAGAGTCTCCTCATTGATTCTTCAAATTCTGTTTGTTCTTTGCCTTCATACAATCTGTTGAGAGATGCACTAGGTTGTTCTTTCAGGTTTCATTCTCCCAAATGCAACAGATTTAACATTAAATATATATTTCAGAAGCTGAGCCAATATTATGTACATAGATACTTCCCCAATGGGTTATAACTGCTATTGACTGTAGTGGGAATTCTTCAGTTTGAACACTACAATAAACACTTTCAAGTGTTTTAAAAGCCTCTAAACCATGACACCTCCCAGACTGAAGCTTATATAATTTTATTTTCAAAGTAACTTATATGCAAAAAAAACCAAAAACCAATTTTTTTTTTCCCACTACAACTGAGCTACTCCAGGAATTTTTTCACAAATTATGACAATTTCTGTCTTCTGCTGCTGTTGCCACTTTTTCCAAGAGCTATTTTTACTGGCCCCATTAAACAGTCTGCTTTTTGAAAAAAAAAAGTCTCTGACACTTAAAAGTTTAACAGTGCATTTAAATTGAGCTCACTCCATTATTTCTACATTCCCTGTTCTAAAGTTTGAATCCCTCAGATTATCTCTCCTGTATTGTTCATACTGGCTCTTAGTACTAAACACTGCCTACATAAAAAGTAAAAACACTGGTGACATGTGAAATTAGTTATGTGAAACAGCTGTCAAGAGTTAAAGAAAAACAAGTTAAGAAAAAAGCCAAGATGACAAGAGAATCCTGAAATGGGAGTAGAATAGTGTGAGCTGAGTGTTGCCTCTTCTGCTCCATCAGAAGAGAAAAATCGCTTTTTAAAGTTATGTATTGCAGTGTCATTTGATTTTCTTTTCAGTTTGAAATGTAAGACTGCCTACAATAATAATAACTGTCCAGTGAATTTAGAGTGTCAGACCTCTAGTTAAGTAGGAGTAGATAATATGTATCTGATCGCCTGAATATGCAAAACATTGCAATAATCTAATTTATGACAGATTGTCCAATGAACACTTTAAACTGCAGGATAACACGAGGGATTAAAATGAGGACCAAAGTTCTCCCTGAAACAAACCCTTTCTGCTTTCTGACCTTCATCCAGACAAGAACTTTTCCATAATCCTCTACACAATGCTTCCTTCCCCAAAACTCTAATATATCCTTCTGCCATGACATCCATGATAATAATATAAGATAAAGTTGTATTCTGCTCTCCTGAGCACTATCTCCTTCCTTTACAGCTTTACACCTTGTTTACCTGTATCTATCTATAAGTAGTAAGTTCCTAGAGACAATAATATTTCTAAGGTACTATCCACAGCAGCAAATTCCTTCTGAATCAGGTACTTCTACCAAAACATTATAATTTAGCAAGTAAACTTAATTAAAAAAATATAAATCTACAGGGATTTTAGTTTTTAATGGACAGTGGAATGTCAGAGCAAAATTGTATTAGAGCATGCACTGAGGATAAAACATCCAGAACAGAACCTTCCTGCTCTGGTGAATGGCAGCCACAAACACAACACCCAAGCACTCCCTCTCCCTACAGGCCTGAGTCTGTCCTGCCCAACCGCTGCCCCTGCAATCCTTCAGCCACAGAGCAAAGGCAAATCACACCAAGCTGAAGGGGCAAACTATTGCTGTCCTATTGCCAAGGTTCTGTACCTTCTCAATGGTTTCTCAGGTGCAGCTCCTCACAGCACTGACTCCACCTTCTCAGCACAGCCAACAAACTCCATCTCCCCACTCAACCAGCCAACCTGCTCTTTTATAATACCCCTCTTAATTGGATCCAGCTGTGGCCTATTAAGAGCAGGCTTGTTCTTAATCCTTGATAATTAGCACAGGTGTAACTCCTTAGGGGCCAGATTACCTTCACCACTGTCTCTATTCTCCCACCTTTTATCTAACCACAGCAAACCAGCTCAGGGTAAATGGAGAAAGATGAAGCAGAAAGCAATTGAGGAAGTGGGTCTGTGGTATATGAGGAGAGTAGTTCCAGTGTGTAATCTTTCTCTTTCCACTTTTCATTTCCTCTGTTTTCCCCTCCTCCCGAAACCTGAACACCTCTTATAAACGCTACACCTCAGTTTGCCTGAGCTACACATATCCAGTCCATGGAATCCTCCCTGTAAATTCCTCCAGAGGAGGTCCCAAACTCTAAATTCAGTGTGACCATGGTGCTGCAATATTCTGTTCTCAAGGACAAGTCTCCAGCCTCCTGCCATCTGTTGAGACGTTTGGCCATCCACTGGTCTTAGGCCAAGCCACCTGACACAAAGAATAATCACCCTTTGAAACCTGCTGCTATTACTAAATACGACTCTGGAACTTACACTGAGAATCAGAAAGCAGATTTTTGAATGTTCCCTCTACAAAATATACCTCAGCATTATTTATATTTTAAAGCAGTTGCCAGTTTTAGTTGTAAAAATTAAAAAACCCAGCTCTGTTCTAGAACCAACTTTTTCTATTTCTCAGGTCTCCTTCTATGTCTGATGTTAGACAGCTAATTAAATTGCAATATCTGAGTACTTACTGGGAAAATAATGTCCTTGATCTAACAATGAACTTGAAAACATATTCCAGTGCTTTCAGAGTTCTGAGGATAGGTTCACATTGCTCCCCTCGGCTGGAAGTATCCAAGTATGTCTTCAGAACGCTCATTAATTTCCTGAAGTTTAAAAACATTTTTAAAAATAATTTTCATTATTATTTTTTAATTACCTTCTTTAGTTTCTTTGGCAGCTCTAAATGTTCGTGCTTGGTCAAGCACATACAAGAAAACAGACTGAGTGTATTTCTGGGTTTATATTGCACAAATTCTGTCAGTATAAACAAATGAGGAACAAATTCTTAGCTGCAAAAGCAAGAGAGAAATCTGAAATCCCAGAAGAGCAGCATGACTTTACACAATTCTGGAAACACCTTTACAGAAGTTTGTAATACACATGCACAAGGTATCACAAAATATTCCTTCTGCCTACCTCCACTGAGCAGTGATTAAACACCTCTGCATGCTCTAATTAACAGTGTGTAAATATAGCATGTAAATAAAGCAGTACACAACAACATCTGCTTAAATTATTTATTTTATTTAAACACTTCCTTACTCCGTATCTAAAAGCAACTTTTTCTTAAGACACTGCTGGCTACAAAAGAATAGAAGTTCATCTAAAACTAAGTCCCTTAATTTGTAGTTATGGAATCATCTTAAGTGATTAAAGCAATACTAATGATGCATTTTTGACTTTAATACAGCCATAAGAACAAAGATAAGGGTGGTTGGAGGTTTTTTCCTACATCTCTACAAAAACAGAGACCTGCTGTCCCCTGCCCTAAACAAACCAAGCCAAGCACCAGCTCTCTGTGTAACGAATACACATGCCCAGCCTAACTCACATTTCAGAACCAAAATGCTGTGCTTTCAGCCTCTCAGCCTCCTGGGCATGACATCCATTGTGTGTTTCCATTTGCTCCTTTTTACAGCTCCTCTGAGTTGGAGCAATATTTATCCAACTTGTATGTAGGGGCAGTGCATGTTAAGCCCTCTCAGAGCTCCCTAAAATCCAGGAGAAAGGATGACTCAACAGGAACTGAATAAATAGGTCACAGTTTGGCCAACCAACCATATCATAACATGGTTATTGTATGTCTGGGGCACAGTATTTCCTTCCTAGTTAGGAGTTAAGCTGCACATACACTTGTTTATTTCATAAATAATTTTGGAACCAGAATAAATCTTCCATGATGTGCATTGAATCAATAATGCCAAGAAAACATGTGATGTGGGGAACAATCATAAACATTATTATTTTGCCTCCAGCACATTGATTGAGTCATCAGATACTCCCAGCCAGATGAGGCTTAGATTATTTTATGCAAATAAGGCTGTCCTGAGAGGTTCTGTACCCTTCCTTTTCTTCTTTCACAGTACTATAAAGCACTAAATTACATGTGCTTATTACTGATGGAGCGAGAGAGGATTGAAGAAGAGAACGAAGTTTGTGCTTGAGCTTTCTGAGCCCACTAATGCTCACTTCAACTTTACTGAGGTGTGAGAAAGGGCTGATTTTGCACTGCTGCCTTTCAGCTTTAGGAAACTCATGGTTTAGTGCATGATTTTTATGCCATTTAGTGTTGAATTATAACTGATGCAAATTCAACACAGACATTGGAAGATCACCCCAACTATTCCAAACCTCCAGCTCAGGTCTTCCCTGTACTGTTCATGTTCCAAATTAAAGTTCTGCTTCAATCTGCCACTCCATTAAGCTGCCAGAACGAGGCATCAGGTAGATTAAAAATCCACATCTATCCTCTTAGAGCACATCCTAGAGATGTGCATCAGCTGAAGATGTTACCTTCCTTCATAATTCAGTCATTTTATCCTACCATCATCGGCAAAAGCCTGTTCTAAATAAAGTAGGAATCCAGGATTAAATTTGGTGTATGACATGTCTGCACAGTTTTTACTCTCTTCTATGAGTCCAGTCTTCCATCTGGGTGTTGTGTAGAAGCTCCAAAAGTTGAAAACAAAGAAATAAATAAAAAATCCACAAGTTCATCCACTGGCGTGACCATGTAACAAATACTAACACTCCATTTCACAGAAGGACACGTAACAAATACCAAAATTCCAGTTCACTGCACTGAACCCCTCCTGACACAACATCAGACTAAAATGCATACAAAGACATGACAGCTCCCAAACAATTCTTTTTCTTTTGAGTTTGCTTGATGTGGAAAAAAATGTTGAAGCCTATGTAAATGGGCTGAGAGCCTCAAGTCTTCACCTGAGGCATTTCAACTTAAGGCCAGGGATACAAATGGAGAGGCTTTATAGCAGAGCATTTTTTGATAAATTTGACAGGATACAGGTGAAATGCTCAGACACAGCAAAATCCAGGTGACAGAAAACAAATGCCAAAGCATCATTTAATCCCAAATCATTTGCTATGGGTTCATTAATTCCACTTATAATCAAATGTGTCTCAGAGGCAGATAAGCAAACAGCAGCATCAAAACAACAGTCATCATAAATTACATCAGAAAAGTCACAAGCAGGATTTACTTCTTTTATGTGATGGTGGAGGTTTAGGAAAGAAGAGAAAGAAGAGAAAACAAACTTACTTGTATGCCAAGGTTGCACTGAAGTGCTGCTGGATATATGCTTCCAAAACAGTGTTAAAGTGCTGAAACTTACGGTCTGCAATGAGCCCTATGATATAGATCTAAACAGACAGAGACACATTGAGTCACATTGCAAACTTAAATATTCACTTTCTTAAAATATTTCTGGTCATTTTCTATTTAGGTTTTTAAAGAAATTTGATTTTCAGTCAGTGAGTAATATTCTTCTGTTCTATAGAAACTTTAGGACTAATTCTCTGAACTGCAAAACTTGATAATTTGTTCAAAATTCTAAGGTTCTTTACTTTGACAAATAAATTTATTGTGCTGATTCTTACCAGTGCATCAAAGACAAGGATGTCATACTCATTACTGTGGGAATGTTCCATCATGATGTTAAACAGGGCATCCAATGTATCCTGGAGAAACTACAGAACATGAAAAGACAAATTGATAACCAACTCAACTAGAAAATCCCACAAAAATATTTTCTGATAGCCACCTGGTTTCCCTCAAGTTAGAACTTTACTGTCTTTACTGAACATCACTTAGATTGAGAAAATATTTCCAAGGGTTTAAGCTCTAGTTGCTTTAGTTTTAAGAACCTCAATCCTCAGGTTCATCAATAATACATGCTTAGCTCAAAGATTATGGAAAAGACAACAAATATTATATAAATGACAAAACTTATTAAAACTATGTTCCTTAGTGACACAGATTAGTGGTTGCTATTTTCACGTATACATGTTCATTAAAAAGACTTTTCCTGCTTCTGTGGTCTGATTCAAAGTCTGCTCTAAATCAAAGTGTCTCAGTGACTTGGGACACAAATCTTTGGTTAAAAAAAACACTCCTCTCCACTCCTCTTTCTTCCATTTAATTCTTATTCTTTCTCTCCAGAGACATCCCATGTTTATACTTAAAGACACAAAGGTAATAGTATATGCCATTTTCCAAAAATACTGACAATTTTTATTCATATACTCATTAAGTTAAGAAAGTGCTTTGTTGGGTATATAACACTTCTTGGATTTCATAGCAACATGTAAATTAAGAACTGCAAAAAAAGCAATAGGAATTGTTTGTGATACTTCAGACACACAAAAGAAAACAGATGAATAGAGATTATGGAAAATATTTTATCATTACTATCTTCATCTCCTAGTAATAATCTTGGAAATCTTCCAGCCCAACAATAGCCAATACCAGAGATCAGAAATTAAAAAGTAGAAGGAAAGCTGGCTAGCCCTGTGAAGGATCCTGCCCAGGTGCTGGCTTCCTTGCTCCCTCTAATGAAGAGCTTTGCTCATGTCCTTTGCAAACTAACAAAGGCATTATGGGCCTGAAGAATAACTATTATTAGAATAAGGATTTAAGGATTTACCTTCACTACTTCCTCTCCATCCACAATCTTCAGCTTTTCCAGGTTCTCCTGAAGCAGCTCTGGCTTCATGCGCCACTTCAGGAGACCCAGCAAGCCCACTAAAGGAAAATGAATGGACAGACATTAAAATTTAACATCTGATTTATCAATTTGTACAAATGTTTTATTTCAAAACTCTCACCTGTTTAGGTACGTACCATTCTGAGTTAACTTTGTGGAACAAACAAGAGTTGAAATGTAAAATGAATCTCTTGAGCTGACTGAAAGCCCCCCAACAATACTTGAGGTCCTGCCTAAGGTTGCTCCCTTGTTTTCCACGTGCAGACGTGTAGAAGGCAATGTCAAATAAGTACCAGCATCCTCCATTTTTTTACTGTCCCCCTGAAAAACAACACACCATCCATTACATATTTCACACCCCTGGATTTAAAATTAGACTTATTTTGTACTTTTGTACTAGAGAAATAAATAAAACTGAGGTGCAGGAAGGGACTTTGAGGGGTGACACCCCACGCAGAGTAAAAAAGCAAGAGCCAATCTCCCATTAAATGTCAGTGGGTGTGGAACACTGCAGAATATTGAGCATCACCTTGAAGACTGTACACAGGACAACATGATTGTATTGTCTGCACACAGCTTAAAAGCAGAAAACAGGACTGAGTAAGGAAAGAATAGCAGCACTGTTTTGATATCCTCTTTATAATTCCATACCTGGACCTTGAACATAAAAAAATCAGGGCATGGTAAGATTATATTTTAAATCAGACAGCATGCTGCAGTAACTAAATGACATAGAAGGTGTGCTTTTCAGTCGAATGAATGGTACAAAACCAGAGAGCCAACAGAGATTGTTCCCTCCTCTCTTTCATCAACTTCTGTGGCACAACCCCACAGATTTTCTGGGTCTTATCTTAGGATTCCCCAGACAGGAAAGAAGTCTTAGACAAAGACAATAAAAATCATGCTCCTCGCTGTTTAAAGAACACAGTGTTTCTTTAACAAAACTCCAGAAAATTTCCCTGTTGATGATGTCACTTTAAGCTACAACACTGTGACAGATATTACTGAATTGCAGATTAGTCTACAAATGTGGATGAAGAAGAAGCTGCAAAAACCATGATCTAGACATTTTAAAGTTTTGCAGTTTTAGCTGGTTCAGTGACTGCAGAAGTGCAGTTTCTACTTTGATACAAAGAAGCAAGGCTAAAAATTGACTGTAAGAGACCTAGACAGACAAGAAGCAAAACCTTTATACAGCAAAACACACACCAGCCCCAACATCTATGATTGTATTGTATCAGGCTTGCCAAATAATTACTTCCCAAATTTTTGGAAGCAAAATAAACTTGATTTCTATCTTTTGGGACAAGTCAGACAGACAATGGGAAAAAGACAAAGTTTTGATCCAAATGTCTCTCAAAAAGATCCAATGCCTAAAGACAGTTTAAACTTAGCAGTTTTCAAATTACTTATTTTGAGAGGCCAAGGTGTATGACTTACTTTAAACACTTACAGCTTACAATTACTGTTTTTAATACTAGAATAGGCAAGCATATGTCAGAAAATCTGTCTGTTTCTCACAACCATAAAGTAGGTCAACTCCATTTAGCATTTCTCATCCATGCTGTCACTCCAAAAAAATTACTGAGCTGATGCAGAAATGAATTAGGTGGAATTTCACAACCAACATTAACTACACAGTCCACAATTTTCCTTCTAGTCTCAATATTTTAAATTATAGTTTCAATGAAGAGAAGATAAATAACTATATGCTGCCATTAATCTCTTTGGCTTGCCTAAGCAACTTGATTTAGTTGCATGCATCTCACTTGGCATTAATGATACAGCAAACTTGTTTACTGAGAAGAGTGCTGAGAAATAACTTAAATGTCCTTTGTACTGGAAGTGATTTCTGGTTCTTAGTCCCTGCTAGACACCATTCTCCAAGAGAGCAAATAAAACAAAAGTCAAAACATGTGTTCCCTGCTTCCTTCACAAAGTTGAAGATGCTGTTTCTAGCTAGGACCAACTAAAGCTATTCTTCACACCCAGAACTAAATAGATGAAACTTTCAATTTTGTACCTGAGGAACTACACAGCAGTTTAAAACAACCATTTTCCTAAGACTGCATTCCCAGATTACTCATGAGATGAAGATTCCAAGTGGATCAAACACTTCCCATGTACAGCAAGAGGAATGGTACCCACCCAAGCACAGAGCTGCAGCACAACTTTCTCTATGGGGCAGAAAATACCAGTAAAAAGAGTAATCATCTCTCACTGTGCTTGGATAACATCTTTGTGTCATTAAAATGCAGACCTCTATGGGGCAGAAGGCCAAAAGCACAAATACCAGTAAAAAGAGTAATCATCTCTCACTGTGCTTGGATAACATCTTCGTGTCATTAAAATGCAGAGCAATATTTATTGACAATAGAACAGGGTACACCTTTTCATTTTGTTCAGATGGAAAACACAGTATCAATTTTGATAGAATAATAATATCAATCTAGCACTAAACAAATACACAGTGCAGCCAAAGGCAACAGTGTGAGAAAGAGAAAGAGAGAGAGAAAGAGAGAGAGAGAAAGAGCGAGAAAGACAGAGAGAGAAAGAGAGAGAGAGAGAGAGCGAGAAAGACAGAGAGAGAAAGAGAGAGAGAGAGAGAGCGAGAAAGACAGAGAGAGAAAGAGAGAGAGAGAGAGAGCGAGAAAGACAGAGAGAGAAAGAGAGAGAGAGAGAGAGAGAGAGAGAAAGAGAGAGAGAGAGAGAGAAAAAAAGAGAGAGAAAAAGAGAGAGGGAAAGAGAGAGGGAAAGAGAGGGATCTGAGCCAATACCTTTAGGACTAACAAATCATGGATGCCATCATGGAGAGTTGTTCCATCCTCCTTCATTAGTCTTACATAGGACATGGCAAAATTCTTCTCTCCCTTATCTTTAGCTGCAAAGCAAAAGACCTTGGGTTGACTACCCATCAATGAATTAAAATTCTCTAAAGTAAAAATTCCCTACTTACACTCCTGAGTTGACCTGTGCCTGAACATGAAGCGCAGATGGATCCTCTGCATGTCCTCAATGGGGACTGCTACCTTTGGTAAAATCAGAAAACAGTGAGGAGAGTTATGAGGGGTGGTTTCACATGTAATGAGCCCCTATTTTAGAATAAATAAGCCCCACTTCTCTTTCCATAGTGCCTTTCACAGGCCATTTCAAACTGTTGAGCCTGATCACAGCAGCAAAGTGAGGGCTGGTAAGCAATGATCTGTTAGACTTTGCTCAAAGTCTGGCACCAGCAAGGAAATGAAGCACAAAACCCAGTGAGTGAATGCACACAGGTACTAGAAAACAACCACAGAGCAGTCCTACTGCTCACCCTTTTAACCACAGAAAATCAAGCACCTCTGTGTAATGCAGCTTCCACATTTCAGATACAGAAATTGGCAACCAATTTATTAAACAGGAGAAGAAGGTTTGAAAATTCCAGCAAAATAAATTGATGATATTTCAGTGATTAAATTTAATGTAAAGCCTTGAGGAGAATCACAGGAACTTGCAAGTGCTTTATCCTTAAAGCAGCATACTTTGGGTCAAACATAAAACAAAAAAGGCCTGCTGTGTAAGGGAAAGCACAATTTTTCATATTATCAAGTTCATAGTTCTAAAAATTTAAGAACTTGAACACTTTTGTGTACATTCACAAATCCCTTCACAAATCTTACTGAACAGTGCCTTAATATTAATGATGCTTTTCAACAGGATCTGCTGTTAGGGATCTTGCACACAAGATTGAGTTACAGAATAATTTTAAAAAGGAACTAATACAATAAGCAATAAAAAGAATGGGTCAATGTTTTCAAAACAATAAATAAGCTTCTATTTGAAATCATACTTCCATTCCCTCCCTGTCCTTCACCATCACAGGTAACACATCCTAAGGTAATAATTGCAAGCTTGTCATACATGGCTATTTTGTCTTTAAAAAAGCATGCAAATCTGTCACAGTTTGTAAGAGCTGTTTCTGGCAGCTTCTGGGCATATTCCAATCATGGACATTGAAGCTTGATTAGGTAATTATTAGTGTGTCTCTAAAGAGAAGCAAGACAGTTTTTTCTTTTTGAAATCAGAAGAGAGGGTTGATGTTTTCATTTGTGTTTTGGTTTGGTCTTGTTTGTTTTTTAATTGAAGCTCCTCATCTCCATTTCTTCACCAAAATAGAGCAAATGCAATATTTCATTTTTGATGAGCCCTGTTAGGACATAAGGTTATCTAAGATGATCTCATTTGTTTTGCTGAACAAAAACTACACATCACTTTCTAGGCCAAATTTCAAGCCTCAGTGACCATGTATCTCTAATAACTGATGTATGACTAAGGCTTCATGCTTCAGCTGTGGTCAGGGGCAAGATGGTTTTTGGAGGAAGCTGATGCTGTGCAGCCTTTCTGCGTGAGACATTAAGAAATGAAAAAATAAAGTGGGAAGTTTCCACACCATACCTTCAGTGTCTCCATCCATCGGGGCTGCTTGACCTGGTAGTAAACCACAGATCTGTACTCGCTCACGGGCCTGTCCCCCGCTCCCAGGCACACAGCATTCTTACAAAAGAGGGAACAAACACTGCTCAGTGCCTCCTTCACTGGGGTACATTTTGGAGCAGTTTTGGGTAAATTAACTTGAGCAAAACCAGAAAGTCCCCAGAGAGCCTCTCCTGAGTCCCAAGCTGGGAGTTCCACCCTGGCCCTGGGACGCGGCCTCCCCTCACGGGCTGCGCTCCCGCCCCACTGTGGGTTTGATTTGGGTATGGAGCATCCAAAGCTAAAGAATAATCACAGCACCAACACAGGGGAAGCACTAACGTCAAGACACTGTGTTTTCTAAGCCTCTGAACAAAATGGAAATAAACATTTACCATAATCTATGGGTATAGACAGTGTAATTGCTTTATACAGGGGCCATACAGAGTGGGATCTAGGAGATGTGTGAAGAACATAAAATCGACTTGATTTCTCCATCTGATGAACTTAAGTAACCAACACGTCATCTCAATTAGTAGAAGAAATACAAAAGGAAAAAAAAAAAATCTAGTTTCATTATTCTGTCTATTTCTCCATTTATTTTTAAATTCTTCCGGCACAGAAGAATTTAAACTTCTCAGAAATTCTAGGCCACACACCAGAGGTGACTTCCAAACTGGATGTTGTAGAGGCACCAACAATAAACAATTAGAATTTCCCATTCTTTAACAACTATCTGAACTAGAACAGAGACAATGAAAGATTTGATCAGCTTCAAAACTTGTGTTTTTCCTTAGTGAGTCTGTGAAGACTTGGCCTGCATCTGTCTGCTCTGGTACTGCAGCTGAGCTGTACATGCAGAGTACAAGTTACTGCTGGACAGGGAGGCACCAAGATCCTGATACCTGCCAGACACGAAACCAAAGTCCCTGAAGGAAGCAGTCATTAAATTCTCTACTGAAGGTACTGATTCAACTAATCCAATCCAGGCTGCACTAACTGCTGCAAAGGTGCAATAATCCTGCTGAAAATCCAGTGAACCTTAAAAGTCTGCTTCCAGCACCAGAATGCCCTGAGACCAGAAAGGTGTGATGCTGGTTTCTGAAGATGATTTGTACGGTCTGGTCAGAGGGATTTAACTGCAGAGAGCAATGTCTCATCTGCCTGAGAAGAGATTTTTCAAGGTTTCTGCACGTACTTGTTTGTCACCTCCATGACATGCACTTGGAACAAAAGTCCTATTCCTTGTGACAGTAAATCAAGGGCTACCTCTGCAACTGGAACTAGATTGATACCAGAACAGAACCAACCAGTTTCCTGTGTAGTGAACATATTCTCGTTATGAGAAATATTGACAGAAATTCAGGGGTTTGAAAGTCTACTGGTTTGGGGTACCTTTATGGGCTAAAAGGAAAAAACAGTCACTTTTGTTATTACTTGCATTCAACAGCATTTCAATTACCTCCTCAAAATTGTTGCTTAAATATATCCAAGGCATATTGCCCACAGAAAGCAGGTGTGACATTTCACCTCAAACACAACAAGACAAATTCACTTTCTCCTAAGATTTGCAGGAATTCTGTATCTGCAGAACTGAGCATGCATAATATTGAAATGCAAGATTTAATGCATGATAATAGGTTTACTTCTCTAAGGAATACTTTTGTTTATATGTGATTAGACAGAATACAGAATAGAGTTAACTCCTGTGCATGCAAGCCATGGCCAGGTGCTGTCATAGGCACAGGCAGTGTTTTGTAATCAGGGCTACAGTTTTGTTGTGTGGACTTTAACCATTATGTGGGATTAGAATTTTTACTCAAGCTTTCAACTTACATTTTAAGCAGTTAGTTGCAGTTCATAAACAAGTCATGAACCACAGTGTTTTACTCCATCTTTATTTTATCTCAAGAATGTCTTTGTGATTTCACCCTCACAATCCCAACACTATAAAGCTCAGAAAATGACAGGTCAAAAATCCCCCTGAATACCAAACTGGTAATAAACCCAAAGGAAAAGACAAAGGATCTTCAAAATGGGAACAGACAAGCAAAAAGACTGTAAATATTTATGTTGCATATGTAATTGTTGTCACTAATTTCATTCTTTGCCATTTACTTAATTCAGTGACTATGACAGAGACTTCCTGGCACAAATCAAGCATTTGTTATGTAGCAGAAATGGTACTTCTAACATTTCAGTGTGCAAATTGCATTCCTCTGGGAATTTCCTCAAGAAAAACCCTAGAGTAAGAATGCAGTAATTGTCAGAATCAGCACTTGTTCCTTGGCACAGCTAAAATAGGTCATTCAATGTTATTCCTTGTTACATTTTTATGCAAGACTTTTATAGGGTTTTAATAGATTTTAATTTTTTAAAAATCATAAAGCTTATTTGTCACAAGATGTCACAGGATGACACAAGGAAATTGAGTTTTTGAATAGTGGTGTTTTATTAAATGTGTAAGCTAAGCCTTACATCAAAAATTCAACTCATGTCTCTATATCCCTCATTGCAGAAAAAAAGGAAAACTTACTGGCAACACTTTTCCTTCTTCATCACAGACACACATTATCACTTCAACATTTCTCTGAGTTGTTTTATTGTATTTATCAAAATCTCCATACAGCAATGTAATATATATGTCATTTCTTATGTCTCCTGAAAGAGAAATTGAAAGGTTAAAAAGCAATTTAAATGCTCTGAGAGCATAGGATCAGCTGAACTACACATGAGTACCTCACTGTTAGCTGTGAAACAGATAAAAATTTATTATTTTCCATCTGAACTTAATTTTTCAGTTATTTATCTTTGCTAAGGCAAAACTAGGATGTGAGGAGAAGCAAATGGGAGCTCGGAGTGACTCGATGCAATTCCCGTCCTGCCCCGACACCTGCTGGTGAGATGAGCCCATCAGGAATTTCCCCAAATATCCAGCTCTCTCTGGAGGGAGCTTCATATTTTAATTTTCTCCTCTGAACGAATTCATATGACTTTTAAAAGGATCAAGATTTTGCTCGAGTTGGAACGAGGGAGGGTTTTGTTGTTTGTTTTTTATAAAGGAGCCCGGCAGACAGTGAGTGATTTCAACTGGAAAATATCTTGTCATACATACAAATGAAATCAAGATATTTCACATTGATTTGTTTGTTATTGTTAAAGGACAGCAATAAATTTCAATAAAAACCAGGTTCATTTAAAATTCAAGTGGCATCCACCATAACCTACAAGTTATGTACAAGGAGATAGGTTTATCCCTCACTGTCTGGATTTCATTTTTCGTGTTAAAGTATTAGAAACTACTTTCCAAGGAATTCACTATTTAATAGTGAAATAATATGGGAACAAAACTTACCATGAGTAAAGTTCCTCTGAATTAGCCATTACAGAAATCAGTAAGGCAGCAGCTGATTCTTATTAACATAGGGAATGGGAAGAAACCTCTTCCTATCAAAGAACAAAGCACCTCCTACCTGGCATGATTATTTCAGGGAATCCCAGCTTTCTAGCAACAACCGTGGTTCTGTCCACAAGGTGTGGGTAATCCTTTCTAGTCTGAATCACATCTCCAACCAGCATTTTCACTGTTACCCACAGCCCTATGAAGTGCAAAAAAAAAAGAAAAAAAAATATTTTTGGTAGGGAAAAAAGAAAAATCTGTTGGCAGATGATTGCCTCCTCTGCCCACCAAAACAGGGATAAGAATTTGCTTTCCCCAGTTCCTGCAGATGAAAGTAAAAGCTCTATAATGCAAATTGTCACTACAGGGAAAAAAAAATAAATCTGTCTTCAGATGATTACATCCTTTGCCCACCAAAACAGGGATAAGAATTTGCTTTCCCCAGTTCTTGCAGATGAAAGAAAAATCTCTATAATGCAAATTGTCACTACTAATTTAAATAGTCCCTAAGATTCTTTAACAAACTCATGATTCCTCAATTCCAGCTTCAAAGCCGACCCACCTCCATGCTGTTATTCCAGCTCTAACATAAAATGAAGTTTCACAAAAATACCGTGTTACTTAAAAGAAAATAATAAAAATGTGCTTTACCTTGTCCACCACTGTCTCCTTTTGATGCAGTGATTTTGCTCAGGAGACCATGTAAAAAGTCATTCTCTGCCACTACCCTGCAAGAGAAACAGCAGTCTCTGCTCAGGAATTGAGTGCTAAATATATCAGACACCATTTAGAACATAAGAGACTGACGGCCTCAGTCTTTGCAGTATTGCCTGATTGTGATATAGTCTGTGTTTTTATTATCTCTCACTCAAGTTGCAGCCCACTCACATTCCGTTGTGTGTACACTGAAGTGAGAAAGATTCAGTCAGCCACCAAGAATGGTGTTCTGTGACAGTGACAATGTGAGTGCACTCACCAACGTGCCACTCCAGCTCAGTCCACTTTCCCTGACAAACACCGGATAAATGAACTTGGAATTTTTATCAGCTACTTTTGAATTGAGAAACAAATTCTCACAGAGCAAACATGCTGGGTCAAATTAGAAATAAGTGAAAAAATAAACCAGCATGTCAAACCTGGGTCTTTCAGAATTAAATTTACCCTCCATAGTGCATAGCAGCAGCGTTATGTAGGACACACAGAGTTATTTCCAGTATTTCCACTGGTATCTCTGCATTTGATCTGTGAGCATCACATTTTTAGGCAGCTTCTCTGGCATTTCTTCTGAACATAGTGTATGATAATTCTATTATTTTTTAAAGGAAACACAGTTTTTACTCAGAATTTTTTACTCAGATTTTTCTCAAATTCTAAACAGAATCAAGCTCATAAAAGAGTAGTTATCCTTGTAAATCTCACTTGCAACTATTTGACTTGTGTTTGTGAAATCAGACATGGTACCAGCTGTCTGAAGGAGCACATTTGTGGAATTATTCATTTATTTAATGTGCTGTGGTACCTCTGCAAGCCTTAAATGCCATTTAAAGTCATACCTAAATAATTAGCATTATTTCAACATAAAATTGTTAAAGGAAAACTTTCTTATTCTTTAACCATTTCAGAGGTTGTTACAGGAACAGAGAGAGATAAATAGGATAGATAAATATTTTCTTTCACATATAAAAAATATATTATGACACTCTTACGGATGAAAGGGAATGAAATGCTGCTTCACTTCATCGCTTTCAGATTTTCCTTTTATGATATCTGTAATATCCATGACTAGAAGAATAAAAGAAAAACCATCAGAACATATAAAAGCATTCCAGAATAGCTTCTCTTATCTATGAGCGTTCTTGTGCCTCAGGGTAAATGTGGATTTTTCAGCAGCAGGGCTGGGTTTGTGGGACAGAGGATTTTGTGCAAAGCCCTCACTAAAAACATGCTGCTGTGGAGAGAGGGGGAGAATTCAGACTAACTTGGGAATACAAGTATCAGCTTTGGGGACATAACCACTGACTTTATTTCATCTGAAAAGGCATCTGTTATTAAATTGGTTCTGTGCTTTCACTCGCACAGCTTGGCACTCTATGAATAATTAGGAAATGAAATTCAAAAGTGGATTTTGGAGTTGACCTAAAACATCAATGTAGGTGCAGTCTTTACATATTTCTGAAACTACAGAAACAATTGATAGAGCTGATGGGTATTCTGACATGTCTTGGCAAAGATTTCAATAGTCCAGGGCTGCAAAATTCACTGATATCCTGGTTCAGCCACAGCACAGGAGGCACCAGTACCTGCCACGCCGAAGGGCCGCCGCAGCCCCTGTGTGTATTTCTTGGAGTTGCTGTCCCTCAGGTCCATCCTGCCCACTCGCACTATCTGGCAAACTAAATAAATTTTGTCTCTGCTAAGGTCTTTATTTCCAAGATCCTAAGGTACAAACAAAAAAGAACCATGGTGTTACTTGGGTAAAAAGCAAGTTGTGAAATCGAAACAGGACCTGCAGCAATAAACTGAATTTTAGCAATCACTGGGGAAGAAAAAAAAGTAAGCAAAAGACCCTCAAACCAAACAAACTCCCAAAACCTCAACAAATTAAAAAATCTGAGCACATCAAAAGGATGAAAAAAGAGACAGTTTAAAGTTTGAAAAAATATAAGGTAAGATAAATAAAGAGAATAATAACAATCAAGAGATACAGCAGATAAAACTAAATAAATCAAGTCATCAAGAAATTCATGAAGCAGCAAAGTGATCTGAAGAAAGGCCACTGAAGCATTGTCACTGCCCTAAAGAACTTAGAGACTTTTCACCTTGCTCTGTTTCTGGGATTACCTCTGCTATCTTCTTCACCTTGATCACTGCTTATGAGATCTGACAGCGACCACAGAGAAGAGAATTTCATTTGCAAATAGAAAGGGAAGCAAACTGGAAAACACTTACGGTGAACACCACTTTAAGATTGTTGAGCATATCAATTTCCTTTGGAAAGCCTCGACTCCCCCATCTCACCAAGTAGTTCTCACTGTTTGGAAGATAAATACCTCACTGTCAAGGGATTAAAAAAAATCTCCCTTTACACAGTACAGAAGTTGCATAACAGACATTCTGTGGTGATAATTCAAATCTAAGACCAGACTAAAATGACAAGAAAAACACTATAGAGGTATCAACAGTAAGTTTTAAAAGAGTAACTTGAACATAACAAAAATGGGCGCCTTTTTTTGAAGCAACTTTACCACCATCATAGTCTGTTTGGTGGGAATACTCAACAGAAAGTTTAATCTACTCAGAAATGTATAAATTTAATTTTTTTTCCCACTCCTCCCCCTTCAGCACTTTACTCCAAACACCACAATTGCCCATCTAGAACAATCTCTAAAACTTGAAATGGACTCAGGCTTTTCCAAACTTCTGAAATGTTCAGCCCAGGAATTACCTATGAAAATATTTGGAAACTTAAAATTCTTTAGCAGCAGTCAGCAACAAGATGGGTCCACTCTTTGCTTTTGGTTTCATTCCTTTTGTTTACATATTCTTTGCATTATTACAGCACATTGGCAATTATTTTAGTTCATTTTGGCCAGTTCCATTTGCCACTCTTCTGTAGTCAGAGGAGAAAGCTTTACCTTATAATTGTTGACTTCTGGGGGTCGTATAGAGACATAAAGAGCTCTGCATCCTCTCCCATTCGGCAGACAAAATTCCTCACAAACACATACAGGCTGTGGGTGGGGGATGAAGACAGTCGGGAGTACGACGCATAATCTGGCTGATCCTTTGACTAATCAGGAGGAGGAAAATTAGTTAATAAAACCCAGGAATGAAAATGCTGCTATACTACAAGCAGTTTTACATCAGGTATACATAATAGTTAAAATTGAAAAGGAGAGCAAGGAGTTGGACTCAGTAACTACCATAATTTTCCTCCACCTGGAGCTATTCTATGACTCCCATGTTTTAGGCCAGTTCTTCAGCCAGTAGGCAATGATGTAAAGGGAGAAATTTTCTCCCCACTCTTAAGAAAAGAGCAAGTATCAAGATGTCAGCAAAGAGACAAGCCTACAAGCCTGAAGGGATTTATTTTTGAACACAGAAGGCCTATGATCCACATCACAGAGGGGTTACAGTGTGCTAGAGCAATAGCAAAATGAAGTCAGTCTCTTTGAAGAGGAGACAAATAACATGGTGAAATCAGGACACAGCTGAGCAGGTTCACTGCCTTTCCTGAATTCTACCTACCTCCCATCTTAACCATCAAGAAGCAGCTTCTTAACACTTCTAAACCCATTGTTTGCCTCTATTTTAAAAATAAGTCACCACAATCTATCACAGACTCCCAAGTTTCATTTTCCTTATATTGTCAGTTAATTACAAGGTGCTTTCCAGTGATTTGTCATGGGTGTTATTGAAGTGTCATGACAAACCAACTATTTTCTCTTTAGTGATTTACTTGCTTTTTTACAGTTCACTTTCTCATAAAGGAGAAAAGAACCAAAGAGGCTTACAAATCCTTGCAGAGGTTTAATATTGCAAAAGGTCAAGGAAGTGTAGTCACCTGCTTTGCATTTAAAAAGATTTAATTTATGCACTTGTCAGCTTTGCTTTGGCACTTGAACTTCTGGTGTCCAGAAGATTATGCTGAATTCACCCTAGTTCCTCTTCAGTGAGCTTAAATTCTTCAGTTCCATCAGATTAACTAGCAAGCAGCAACCAGTGCAGCCACAAGAGCTTGTAAAAACAAACTGGTCAGTGCTGCTTTGCAGCCTGAGCTCCAAGTGTGTGACTATTCCCTGTGCAATTCTGACTACTGAGTAGTCCAGGGATGGAGTGGAGACATATTTCAATACAGGAGCTCGAGAACGGATTTAGAACTCGCTTTAGACATGAGCTTTGAGCCCAGCCCACAGCCCAAACCCAGTGCACAAATGCAATTCCATTTGAGGCTTAGCCATATTTATAACACAAGGCTGTGGATCTACTCTTAAGTCAGATGAAAAAGTTTCCACCAAATTTTATGGTTCCATCCTTCAACCCCTAGATGAGTTTTTGTTTGGATTTTAGCAAAAGAAGCATCAAGTTTAGCCAGCCATTCTTACCATTTCCTCCTTAATTCTCTCAGTGATTTTATTAGTTGCTTCTTCATGTGCATGAAACAGGCTGATAACACTGGTTTTATCTGGATCCAAGATATTTCCATCCTCATCTCTAACTATCAGGTCTAGCTCAAGTACTCTGTGAAAACACAAAAGCATAATGGTAGGGTTATTTCCTTCCAAATAAAGAAAGCTTAGAAATGTAACAAGCAAGGAGACAATTAAAGATTTAAAGTTATAAAATGTAAATACATGCAACAATATTTAATGAAGAAAAATTTAACTATATCCCATTATTTTTTACATTGCTGTCCAATATTTAGGAATTTTTAGACTTGTCACCAAAATTCTGAAATGCCTCTCACATAAAATAGATCCACCCTGTTCAATGACTTCTAGCAGTCTTCATTGCTTTTAGCTTTTAACACTCAAGATGTTCAGGGTCTTCCTGTTACCTTCTGCTTTTGTGTTGCTCCCTCACCCTTTCTGTCCCAATACTTTGTTCTCTTCTGCCCTGCTGTCACACTAATTGTGCCTTTTTTCCTGCCACTCTCTTTCCCTCTCCCACAACGCCCCCCTCAGACCTCATTGTCATTTCCCCTTTATTCCTTCTCCACAGTTTGGCAAGTTTCCTTCACACCACACAACTCAACCCCACACTTTCAGGAGATTAAAAACACTTTCCAGCTTACAATCCAAATAATTTCAAACATCCCCTTCACCCCTACTTTTCTAAAGGAAGCACTTTATTGTCTCATAATACAGAAGGAATGTAAGACTGACAAAACAGAAATCTGAAAGCAAATGAATTTTAATGTTGTCTTAATCACAGCTGGGCTTTGTTGATTGGAGAACTTCAAAGTGAATTCTGGTTTTGAGTGAGGATTCAGCTCCACACAGCGCAGTAGGATATGTGTATTCCATAGTGTGCTCTGTATGAATACAATTTATTACCAATTTGCATCCAAGTCACATTGAACAAGTTAAGAATTTTGTAATACTTGTGGTCATTTTTATGTGTAGCCACAGGTAATTGTAAATTTTCAGCTGCACAGAGGCCTTCAGCCCACAACAACCACAATCACTTAAAATAGCAAAACAGTTTATAAGCAAATTCTAATGCCTGTAAAAACAATACTGTGAAGATTTTCTTACTGTGCTCTCTCTCCACACCTCATCAGATGGTGGGACACCATCAGCCTCACACAACCTCACAATTCTGGCCAAAAAGTAGCTTGTGTTGCAGTGCTTCAGCCCACAACAACCACAGTCACTTAAAATAGCAAAACACAGTTTATAAGCAAATTCTAATGCCTATAAAAACAATATTGCGAAGATTTTCTTACTAAGCTCTCTCTCCCCACCTCATCAGATGGTGGGACGCCAGCTTCAGCCTCACACAATCCCACAATTCTGGCCAAAAAGTAGCTTGTGTTGCAGTGACTTTTTATTAGCCAGGAGCAGACAAGATAGTTACTTTTTCAAGTAACTATTCTGTCCCTGGTAGTTTCACTTCTATTACCAGAACCAGAGTTCTGCCTGGAAGCTTTTTATTAACCAGGAGCAGACAAGATACTTTTTCAAGTAACCATTCTGTCCCTGGTAGTTTCACTTCTATTACCAGAACCAGAGTTCTGCCTGGAAATTCCCTAGTGAATTGGGTGTGGGTGTGGATGTGTTTGTTTGCACACTCAGTGCAGTTTGCAGCACCACTTCTGAGGGTCACTTGCTGCACACAGGCCATGTTTGTGACAGATGGACAAGTTGGGCCCCAAGTATGCTGGTGATATATGTGCATAGAGGCTGGTTATCCGCCTCAAATCTTCTCAGTTCACAGGCTCATGTATTTATAATGAAGAAACAAACCAATATTTTGAAAAAGCATTTTGCTATGAAAAGCCCCATCGTGGTATCCACTATCAGCACAGGAGTTACAGGGAGAAGCCTGAAAAGGAAGATTCTATATGAACCACACTTTTGAATTCCAGCCTGTAAACATGAAAACTTTACCAGCATCTCTTTGGTGCTGTGCTTTAAACTAAACCATGCTTTCCAGAAGCAGTGTAGGCCACTTACTTGTTACCATAGTCAATTTTTGATGTGACTTTCTGCTTGAGTTCTTTGAGCTCATCTTTTGGCAAAGTCCCAGACAGAAGCTGTGACCGCCACTCCATCAAGTCACACATCATGGACTGCACCTGCTGGAACCTGGCTTTCTTGTTTGTCTGAGAGAGAAAAAACATCAGTGAGGTTCAGGCTTCGAGTTGAAGTGAAATACTGGGCTTGACAACTAAAGGCTACGTGCCATACCTAGTGCTAAATGATAGCAGGAACAAGAAGAAAGCAAAATAATGATGTTTCATCCCACAAATTCTTAAGGACAGAATATCCCACATGATCATAAAGAAATGACATGAAATTAGGTATCAGGATAGGGAATTATGTTATTTGTGGTTTATTGTGTTGTTTATTGTATTAATTATGTTGTTTTAATATTCTTGAACAAATTCTCATCAAGAGAAAACATTACAAAAAACTATTAACTTCTGTATGAGGCACTGATGGGAACAACAACACTTGAGTGTGGTATTAATGCATTTAAGAGATAAATGAGAGAATACACAGAAGTGACTGAAGAAGTTCTAGTGTCGTTCACTGAAAATAAAGCAGGGTTTTCATTGCTGGCCTAATCAAGAAGACTAAAAAGTGGCATGTTTCAGAAAACTACAGCACATTCAAGATGCCTTTGCCCCAACAGAGATAAAGAAAAATCCAGTGGCTGGGGTGCTGCAACAGTCAGCATAATTGTTGAAGTTGCCAATTGTTAATGGATACGTGCTCCCAGTAACCCTTGAAAAACTTCTGTTCTAGCAGTCCAAGAGCATCATCAAATGCATCCCAGTTATCTTTTATTCTCCTATCTGGAAAATTTTCAATGCTACAAATCAAAATTATGAAGAATTATCATGCACAGGATACAAATAGGCATGAAGTTACACCACTCCCCAGCAATGTCAGCTTTGCCTTTACAGAACCACAGAACCATCCAGGCTGGGAGAGACCTTCAACAGGATCCAGTCCAAGGCTCATGGCTGGACTGGATTTAAAGTCACTAGGCACTTAAAGTCACTGAAGAAAATCTCAGTGGTGAGAAAGCAATTTCCTAAATCCACCCAGACCCTGCCCTGAATGTAGGAAGAGACACTAATTTGAGCAAGGCCCCAGTGTGCATAAATAGGACTATGAGTTAGCAAACAGCATGTAAAATATCCTACCACATAGAGCTGCTTCCAGATGCTCTCCCATTCCCAGAGAGTAGTGGTAACTTCTTGGACTAAGGGAATCTCAGCAGGTATGACATTTTCTGTATGTCTAGGAAAGAGAAGGAAAGATCAAAAGAGTGTCTGGTTTCATGGGTGTACATCATGCTCACTGTGGGTGAGGTACATAAATGCCTTAAAAGTCATTCTTTAGCAGACAAGCTCAAAAATGTAATAAAACAGATAAATTCAATACCTTTTCTTTTCAGCAGCAGCTTCCTTGATGTGGATGAAGGATTTAGGAAATATTCCCTGATGAAGGAGAAAAAAATTATAAATCCACACATTCTCTAAAAACATTTAGGTAACAACCATGACTGAACATAAACTGTAATGACAGACTGTAATACCCAAACAAACTCCTGGTTATTTAGCTTTCTGTTCAGATGGATGATTTCTAATTGACAGACAAATAATTGAAGTTTTTAATTTCTCTTCAAATGTAGAGTGCATAGGCATCTTTCTTCCTAAGTAACACCATTTTCCACCCCAGAAAACAGTTCAATTAAATACAATTTAATAAAATACAATTTAAATTCAGTAAAGAAAGATTGTGTCTGTGCATCATCTCATATCTATTTTAACTGACCTCTGTAGAAGACAAATGGGCACCAGACAAAAAGTTCTGATGTGACTGTCCTTGCTCTAAAAAAGCTGAAATGTCTCAAGTCATCCTGAAGGAAAGTTTGACAGTCACTCTGTCCATGACAATCCTCCTCTGAACTGGCAAATCTCACCTTGGCAATTCACTAGATCTTTCCTGGATTCTCTATTCAATAACTCACATGGTACTTCAAGTGCCACAATAATTCAATACCATATGTGGAACTTTGAAAAACCTTTCTCTGAATCAGATTGCACCTTTTATAACCATTTTCTTTTAAGCACTGGATTTTAATCAAAACACAATTGTGTCTTATCATTTCCACTTTTTTTTCATTAAGACTGAAGTTCAAAAAAGTCTATGAAGAAGCAAAGTAAAAGAAGGTCCAAGTAATGGTACATTTAGTGATATCTTAGTACATGAAATTAATAATACTTCTTAAGCATGTTATGCACAATGATCTTGAAGCCCTTTAGCAATATTATGAATTAATCAAGAATAAGTTAAAAAGAAGTGGTTAGTTCCAGCAAATATTTTCCCTTTTTATTCTTAGGCTAAATTTTAACCTCTAAAAATAGAAATTTAATGTAGAATGAATGGTAATAACATTTTCAGTCACAAGAAATGTCAAAGTAATTAAAACACAGGTGCAGTGTTTTAATTCATTTGCATTGCTGCTCCCTAGAAAATCTTATACCAAGAAATTACAAACAAAAACGCTTTACTTCTACAAAAGTGCAGTTGAAACTAGAAGTAATTTTCTTGCTACTTAACTCATCATACCCAGGGTAAACACTTTTCCTCTGTGGTTTTCCATTTTCAAGTCTAAGAATTCTGACTTTAAAAGAAACTAATATGATTTTTGTACATAAGAGGTATTTAAGAACTTAAGCCTCATACAAGTTGTTTATACTGTTTGTCACCTAAAGAATCCTTAGAAAAAGTACAGAAACAAGAACATATAGCAGCAATTGAGTCAAAATTCAATTGAAATGGTGTCTTCGAGAGTTGTTAACCTGAAGGCACAGTCATTTCTTCTTCATTGATCTGCTTTTCCCAGCCCTCACTTCTATTTACCAACACTGTCCAGGATGAATGCTGATCATTTTACTCATCTTGAACGGAAAGAGTGCAAAGAGCTGACTTGAGAGACCAGACCAGAGAGATCAGGACTATCTAGGCAGAAATGTCAAAAACCCACTTCATGAGCTGTCCCTTCAGAACAGTCTCATAAGAACAGACAATGTGATCTTACCTCTGCTCCTTTGTACCTCACTAGGTAACCCCTGTACCAATCTAAAAGGAAGAAAAATCACTTGGTATGACAAAAAAACCATGCATTACAAAGCACACAATAAAGCAATGGGGTTTATTTCACATAAAAATACTTAGCATGGTATTTGTGAAAATTAATAGTTATTTCAAGCATACAGAGCTTCAAGCAAGTAGCAGTGATTACATTAAGCATGATTTGCCTATTATCAAACATGATTGTATTGTCTGCTTTCAAACCTTGCACAGTAAGTACAGATAATTGTACACAGGATTTAACACTCCATGCTCGCATTAAAAAGGTAGAATAAGATATTTGTTTTACAAAGTGATATGTGCACACCCTTAAATATCTACATTAGCCATGTCCCCCTTGGTCCTGGGTAGCCCATGAGGCTCTTACTGTGTTCTAAGCCCAGAATTAATCCAGTGCAGCACATGATTGTTACAATTTCCTTCAATATGATCAGGTTAAGTCATTTTTGTGCCACGAGAAACCATGGCTTTTGGACACAACCATAATAAGCAGCTTCTTGGTGCAAATTCAAATTGGAATGTCAAGGAAACTCAGGGCCATTATTGGGCTCCTGTTGCATTGGTAACCAGAAAATCTTTCTGAAAGGCTGGAGTGCAGAACTGCAGCAGTGGCAAGTTAAAAATTCATTCAGGCTTTGTTCCATCTATTCCACAGTTAAGTCTCAATAAACTACAAAAACCACAAAAAGCAGAGCTCAGTCTTGCTAAATAAGATCAGTGGCCACACCTATTGTGCATACACCCCATCATGAAAAATCACCTGCACAGCAACAGTGTTTAACTCTGTTGAATGCTACATTTTTCATCCCACGGAAAGAATTAGTGACCAAAAGCAGACATTTTGCAATTGTAATTTCATGAGCAGATACAATCTCTGCTATCACCCTTTCTCTCACAGGTATTGCAGACTTGCAAACAAAGCATAAAATTATAAAAATAAATCCCAAATGCCAACAGCACAGTCAGAAAGGCAATGCTAAAAGTCACAGGATGATTGCTGACCTCAAAGAAAGAGACAGTTTATTTTAGGTTGTTCTGCAGTGGGATTATTTCCCCTCAGTGTTTAATCAACAATAAAATTCCACCTTACTGCTAAAAATTACTTGCACATAGACTCAATTTACAACCAAGTGTTCAAAATTGGTTTCATCCCATTTGCTGTGACAGCACATATATGTTCTGTGCATAAATTTTGCGCATGCAAAACCAACTACAACAGGACATAAAAGGAGCACAGGAAGGATCCTGTCACTGTTGGTTACTCGCCAGCTGCAGCTGGCAGCATATTTTAAATATATCTGATAAAAAATGAACTTCACTCCCACAATGAGAAGGATTCCACTTCTTCATTGATAAACATATTTCATAAAGCACGGCATGACAGAGCATATCAAGGGCAGGAGATTCAGAAAAGACTTTTAGATAAAAAATAACCCCATAAGATCAGCACTCCGCTCACTAGGCTGGGCTGACAACAAACGGACCCCAGGAATGCAAAGCCTAAAATGCTCTTTTTGCAACAAACAGACAACACAGGGATGAGGAGGTTCCTGGTTTATGTGTGTGTTTTGTTCTTGGCCAAAATGTTTAGAATGGAGGCTTGAAAAATTATTTTTTGTAGGAGAGGACACAAATCATTGTGACTCTGTTGACTTCTGAGTGACACCAATGTTTTCACTGATACTTAAAGATATTGAATTAATCTTACACAGAGAAGAGAAACAATTATGTTTTTGTGCTCCAGTACTTTGCAAACATGGTTTTCAGGTGCTCCTCCCTCAAATCCTTTGTTGTTTCCGGACAAAACAACCTAGAGCTCTCTGTGGTGGAATGGGCTGGGCTCAAACAGCCTCAAAGCCTTTCCAGCCTTGTGCCCACAACACCTGAGGTGCTGAGGTGTCTCAGCACTGAGCTGGCTCTGCCACTGTGGCTTAAAGATACTGAATTAATCTTACAAACAGAAGGGAAACAATTATGTTTTTGTGCTCCACTACTTTGCAAACATGGTTTTTCAGGTGCTCCTCCCTCAAATCCTTTGTTGTTTCCGGACAAAACAACCTAGAGCTCTCTGTGGTGGAATGGGCTGGGCTCAAACAGCCTCAAAGTCTTCCCAGCCTTGAGCCCACAACACCTGAGGTGCTGAGGTGTCTCAGCACTGAGCTGGCTCTGCCACTGTGCCATGCAGCCATTGGCCTCTCTTTAGCTTAACTGCAGTTAGTAAGACACATTCTATCAATAGAAGTTAGCTGAAGATAATTTTACAATGTATTTTTCAAAGCTTGAAGCAATTTGTAATTTTTTAAAAAACTCTTGATGTGGTCAAATAGAAGATAAATCACTTTTGCAGTGACATTTGCAGATACCTAACTGCTGAGTTAGTAATAATAACTCCACTCTCCTTGCTTTATAGTAATGGAACCTCAGCAGCTCTGTCAGACTTAGAGAGAATCAGTGGGGTTGGGGACTTATTGACTGTCCATCATGCACAACTTGACTTGGACTTCTGCTGCTTAACAACTTCAATATTTTGGATGGCTTTCAGAACTTCTTCTATCATGCTGACACTCAGATTTCTTTAACTGGGTTTCCTCATTATACAACAGGATGATGAGGGTGCTCAATATATCCTAACAACAAATATTTAGTTTAGAGGCCAAAAGAGTACTCCTTTAAATCTTAAATCAAGTTTAATGTAACTTCCCTGAGGTATATCACAAGCTGGCACAAACTTCACAAACTCCACATTCACCTTGATGACTTCCTCATTTGGTAAAGGCATCCCAAAAAACCACATGTACTGTAATATGTCTAATTTTGGCTCTTCAGAAAAGATTAGGTTCTTCCTCAAAATACACCACACCACAAAAAAATAAGGGCATTAGAAAGCTACTGACGTACCACAGGGAACTGCTGTGAGCTGAAAGGATTGTGTTATTCACAAAGAAATGGAAAATGTGACTTACCTTCACAGGACTCCAGGATACGGACCACATCACCAATCTGTAGAGACAGCTGTGGTACCCCTGTGCCTTTGAAATTGTATATAGCTGGAAAATTAAAGGATGAAAACAATATTTTTCAATACAGCCACACAGCACAGTGAAACTAAAGTCCACATATGGTTATTAAGGTTTGGATACTGGGATCAATACACCAGGCTAGACAAACAGAACTATAATTCTATCAAGAAGCTCTATTTGTCAGCATTAAATAATCTTTTTTTTCATGAGAATGGAAAGGTGGTGAAAAGGGCCAGTGCTGAAAGCAAAAATCAAACAAAAGAACCTCCCAGAAAACTCAGCAAGCATGGGACACCAGTTATTGATCAGCACTGCTCTGCACAGGATTTAGGAGCCCTCTTTAGATGCAGGTCTTTGATAAATACACAGTCACAGTGCTGGGGAATTGTTTATCTACTGGCCCAAGGATTTAAGCACAGAGTTTATAGAAATTTATTGCTACACTGGTATGAAAGGTCACAGAGATGCCTGTGAAAACTGAATTTACTGAATTCTTTCCTGGGTTTAGATGCTTTAATTTAACATGAAACTGTGTTTCATATGGAAACAGAACCAAGGTTCATAATTTTCTGCATTCTCTGTATGACTCTAAAAAGAACACAGGAGCAGTGGATTTTGAAGATGTTCTAATCAGAAACTTATCTACATGTGGTTGAGAAACAGCAGCATTTCAGAGAGAACTCAAGAAAAGGAGCTCTTCACCAGTTTGTTCCAGGATGTGGGCTCCTATGGTAACCGTGCCTCTGTAAGTTTTTTCTTCACAGGCTTGGTTAAAATTTTCTACAGCAGCATTACAGCAGGAGAGATGATTGAAGCTGCAGTCACAGAGGGAAACTGACTAAAATACAAACATCTGAAACCCCAGTTTAGCTGTGCAGGTGGGAGCAGCTGCTGAAGGTGAGCCCAGGTGGGCAGGAAGGTGTTGGGCAGCAGAGCTCTGCCTTGGCTGCTGGCAGTGCCCCCAGCCAGCCACAAACCTGAAGGATTTGGGATGAGGGAAAGCTGATCTGTAAAACAGAGTTTACCTTCAGCATCTTCCTGCATTCCTTTTGCTCCCCTCTCCAGGTTTCTAAGGCAGGATATTCATCTTTGCTAGTCCAACATATATAATGATTTTTAATTTTATTTAAACATTTTACTTATTTTACTTAAATTGTTAAAGCCTCAAAATAAATCGCCTTCCAGGAAAATGCCCGAAGTAGGAGTGTGGAGCTAAACAGATTAATATTCTTCCCTTTACAATTATTCCATAAATTATGTGTCTTGTTTCTTTTGCCATCATTTTATTTGTCATATTTCTGGAACAGAAATTAGAAGGAATTTCAGATTGAGGAGGCTTACTGAACCAAGAATAAATTCTTGGCTTTTTTGACATAAAGAGGTTCTCAGCAGCTCCTTCTCCTGAGTGGAGAGAGCAAGGCTTGAATCATTCAACATATGGGGAGGAATAGAAGAAATATATCTTTGAAGTGAGACCCTGCTGCTCAGATTCAGCCGTTTATTCAAAAGAATGTTGAAAACACTTCCTCAGAACTGCCTTAGCCCAACAGAAATTTGAGTTTACATGGTATAGCACGTGTGTAATTCTATTCTGACTGGTCTCTTTTCCAGAAGTGGAAGGTGGCAAACAACACCACAAAGTTGTTATGACACTTCAGGACACATTTCCCTGAGTTTGGGAGGTGGGGGATGTGGGGCATTCCCATGCTCCTATCCTATCTTCCTGAAAAGTCCATGGAGATCAAGATTACTGTTGACCAGTAAATACTTCAGGTTTCAAAATATGCACTGCTCTACTTAGTTGTAGCTGTCTCAAAATATAGATGCAAATGACTGAGTCATATATTTACACTGCATTTCAGTTTTGCTCTCTCAAAACTTCATTAATAGCCCTGAATGTATTGGAAGGTGCAGTAACAAACTGGCAAAGGAAGTGGCTGTATCAGCTTAGATATTTCTAAATGAGTAAGTGGAAACTTAACAAGAGATATCTTACTGTAGAATTTGGATTGTTTGGTAGGATGAGATTAAAAAATCCCTGTACAAAGTTTTGGGCTATGGACCTATCTACCAAACCACATCCCAAACCACCTTGCAAAAAATGTAACACATAACCCAACACCACCAACTACATCCACAGGTTTTATCCACAGCACCAGACAGCTTGATCATCACACCTGCTTTTCTTTTAGTTATTAATTGTGAATAAAAAATTGACCATTATATCCAGTTATTATGTTTTCTGTCAGGTGTAAGTGATGTCATTTCCCTTACAAACTGGGCAACGTATTTGTGAGTGTCATCTCAGAGCTCACCAGCCAAAAGCAGGGTTCCCTTTCCTCTCCCCTCTTACAAGATCCTCAGGGTTGTTGTGTGCACAAACACATTTAAGTCATTATTCTCTTCAAAAACAGTGTATGAAAACCCCAGGAGGAATTCAAGTTTTTTGGTGGGATACTCAAAATTGGTTGTTGTTTTTTTAAAAAAATAAACTCTTCAGTGAGTAGAAATAAAAGCCCTTTCAAATCACTTTGAAGACCTCTCCTATTACTCCTCTCCCCTGCATCCTGCATCCCAGCCATAAATACAAGAGGAGTCAGCATCCTCCAGGCACAGAAGGGACCTGCCTGAGGGCCCCAGCATTGACTCCCAATCCTAACAGCAATCAGCGACCTCAGGAGCTGCTGAAGTCATGGCACTAAGATTAGAGGGAGACATTTGGGTGGCAGCTGCCCTCCCCAGCCCCAGGCTGAGGTGTCCCCAGCAGCAGTGGATCTGCACACAGGTGCTGCAGGATTCCCCCAGGATGGCACAGAGGATGCCCAGAAACTCTAATTTTAGTGTTCCTAAACAGGGACTTTACAGCTCACTGACAACACAGTGGGAAGATTTTCCCCTGAATGAGCAAAGAAGGAAAACCATCTCTTCAGAGCTCACCATAACCTCTGTGGTGATTTGATGGTGCACACACAACTCAGCAAACAATCAATCAAACAATCAATCAAAGTCCCCTGAATGAGCAAGGAAGGAAAACCATCTCTTCAGAGCTCACCCTCTGTGGTGATTTGATGGCGCACACACAACTCAGCAAACAATCAATCAAACAATCAATCAAACGATCAAACAACCAGCCCAGTGCAAACCCCTGGTACTCTCAGCTCCCTGGGAAGCAGAGCTGAAGGCTAGCACACCACAGCATCCATATTCCTCAGAGAGCAGGGGCAAAGCCAGCTCAGAGTGCTGACAGAGCCAGCCTTCCAAAGAGAGCCCTGCTCCAGCCCAGGTGGCTTGGAATTGTCCCTCAGGGGTGGGAGCAGCTCCCAGCATGTCCGTGAGCCCAGAGGATCCTTTCCTGCCCAGCTAAACACAACGTGCTGCAAACACCCTCAGCACTTCTGGGGGTGTTGTGTCAGCTTCACACCCAGAGCTTGAGCAAAGACATCTCCCAGTGTCCATCTGAGCAGGAAACACTGAGGGAAACCCCTCTGCTTCCATTGAACTCCTTCTCATCCACTGCAGCCAGAGCTGCTGGGCCTGACACACATTCTCCTCACCAGATAAATATGTGAGTGCACTCCTGTACAGATGGCTGTGGAGACAGAAAACATGGCAGCAGAAAAAAAACCAAACCCAAAAAACAAAACAAACAAAACAAAAACCCCTCATACTGTGGACCTTGTTAGGCAGTTTTCACACACAAAATGCTTCAGAAGAGTCACAATATCCCAGGTAACAGAACCCCTTTCTCAAGAAGCTACATTTACTCAGAGTTAAAGCCCCATATTTTTGCCATTTACATGATTAACCTGTAAGCTACTGCGAGATGGGAAAAGTGAGGAAAATCCCACAACCTGCAACACTGAAGCCATTTATTAGCCCAATAATTTTAAGTGTCTTTGCTGTCTGTCTTCCTTCACGTGCAGCCTGTCCTGTTCTTTACAAAAAATACAAGCATTACACTGTTTCATTTTGAGACTCACCTTTCTGTCACAAGCCATGTTACAAGTTGTTTTCCTTGGCTACTTTTCCACTCTTATGCAGAATTAAAAAAAAAAACAAAACCAAAACCAAATTCTAAGGTATTGCAGAACCAGCTCCTAATTTCACTTTACCACCACAGAAGGACAATTTGGTATGATTCTGATGCAATAACTCCTGATGTGTCCTGTATATTCAAACAATTACTAATTAATAGGCTCAGCCTTATACAGAATTAAAAAAAAAAAACAAAACCAAATTCTAAGGTATTGCAGAACCAGCTCCTAATTTCACTTTACCACCACAGAAGGACAATTTGGTATGATTCTGATGCAATAACTCCTGATGTGTCCTGTATATTCAAACAATTACTAATTAATAGGCTCAGCAAGCACTCTGTTTTATTTTTTAAGTATGCAGCTCCACTTTTGTGAGTAGTCAAGTACCAATAAAATATCAGTTCTTAGTGTTCAGTTACCATTTTCTTCCCATGAGAACAGGGTGAAATTATTCAGCAAGGAGACAGATAAAATGTGAAAATATTATACAGTCCTAACAGGATTTCTTGATTTCTGGAAAAAATGAGTTCCAGTATTCCAAGTTAAGGCTGTCCCCTAAAATCTCACTGAGGAAGTGTGCCTGAATGTCCACAACATGGCCACAGCTCTAAGACAGGTCAGAAACTTGTCCTAAACCTCTGGGGGAGCAAGAAGCTGATTAAATTTATTGCAAATCATGCTCAAAGGGTAACTCTGCAGTTCTCAGGTGATGAGAGAAAACAACTAAGTACAGATTTCCTTCCCTGCTCACCCATGGGGCCACATGGAGATTTTAGCTGCCTGAGCTATTTATTTTCCTTCTTAAACACGATAAAACCAGGATGGATTACAAGAACCAAGAAGATCTAACATACCAAACTACTCGTATAAAGATATTGTCTCTGACTCTTCATCTTCTCAGATAAAATTGTAGCACAGCCATTTTTCTTAGAACTCTTCATGAACAACAGGGTATTTAGCTATGATTTTTCTTTTTCATGAAGGACCACAAATAAAAATATTATTTCCCCAGCTTTTGCTGCTTCCCAAGGAACTGGAACAATTTGTTGGGTTCAGAGGGTGCATTTCATGGAGGAAACCTGCCCTGAACAAAGCGCTGCTCCCTTACACTTCAATCTATTCAGATCAGTAGAATAATTTCAGAGGATTTCAGCAGAAGAAATCAGACAAGCCAGTCTCAGCCCTGTGTACTTGGACTGAACATATGCTTTTCTACACCCTCAAAGAAGTCACCTACCCCTCCCCATAATTTTGCTTTGAAAGGACAAACATTCATTTTCAGATTCAGCAGAAAAGGAGTAAATCTGATGTTTGAGTTTAGAATGCCAACATAATATTTCACCAGTTTGTAACTTTGCTCAAAGTCTGAGCAGATGGCAAAGACTTTCCATCAGGAAACTGCCACCCAAAGCGGCCAGCCTGCCATGACTATTCTATCCTGTCCTGTCCACAGGAATAACACAAATTTATGCTGGGAATGCTGCAAGACTAAGAGCAGGTTTCATGTGTAAAATCAGGATTGTATTTTTCTAGTACAAAGCTGAGTACCTGCTACCGGGACTACTCCATTTTTAGGTTAGTAAAACACAAAAGTGGGCACAACAGACTGCAATTTACCACGAGCAAGGGATGGTGAGATCTTCCAAACCCTCCCTGAGTGTGCTCTGCTCATCCAGAGCGTGATGGGCCCAATATTCTCAAACTGAAACTCTGCTCATCAGCAGAAACTGAAGGCATCAGGCACACTTCTAAAAAGAGACTTGAAAATTCGATGTGAGGTTTGTAATAATTCAAACCCAAGGATTTTCAAAAACACAGATGAAATAGCCCTCTATATTCCAAAAGCTTCCAGTGTGAATTATTCCAAAAGCTCATCAACTTTCACAGCATTTATGACTCAGAAGACTCGGTTTGCCCATTTTTTTCATTTCCCTCAGACACAGGAGGCTTACAACAGACTGTAAATTTAAAAACCTCTTCATTTGTACCCATAGTTTTCAATAGCCCTTGTTCAGACCTCACTATTCCATAAGTTTGGTTTACTTGAAATTTGGCAATCACACTATTTTCCTGACAATTTCTAAGAATATAAATTAAAGAATATACCTTTCTAAGAATATAACTTCTGGGACAGGACAGCCAGTGATGGTGGTACATGCTTGTTTGGGTTTGTTTGATTGTTTTATTCTGGGTGCAAGAGTCTCCCATTTCTTCTCACGAATGTATATAATGAAATACATTTGGTTTCCAAGATAGAGTAAAATAAACTGTGAGCCAGCAGTTTGGCTAAGAATAGGAACTGCTGGGTATAAGCTAAAGGGTGTTGAATTTGTACTCATCTATTAAATTCTAGAATTGTGCAAAAACAGAGACAGAAAGCTCTAACTGAAGAAAACCTACCATAAGCCACACTTATGCCCGCTTCTTTTATTATTCTAATATTCTTGGGAAGTCCATTTGATTGCTGTTTATTTTGCTTTGTGACACACTGAATCACAGACACCACTACAACTGTGTTTACATACAAATATAAGGGGAGTTATAAGGTGTTTAATGGAAAACCTCTCTTTAGCCCAGGACATGGACTCGGGGCCAGCAGGGGCAGCGCTCTCACCACACTGCAGGACACAGCCCAGATTGTCTCTTACACCCAACTCTGCCCCCAGGGAGAGCAGCAGGGCAGCTACAGAGGGGAAAGGAAATAGCAGCAGGGCTGCAGTGTCAGTTCTTCCCCGTGACCCACTCTAGAGTAAATTGTACTGTTTTGGACATGGAAACAAACACTGCTGGACTGTCATGAGTTTTTGAAAGATTCTATTTCACAAGGTGGTTTTTTACTGTGTGAGGTTTGCTGTACCCTTCAAATACCATAGAGAGAATACCACAAGTGCAAAAATTATGTGCTTTCTACTAGTTGTAAAATTGAAACAGAAAATTGACACCTTTTATTTTGTAATGTAAACTGCCACCAGAACAGGCTACTTCCATTTTGCAGTTCTGCTACTGCTGGACATGGACACTGAACACCATGCTATTTTCTTGTTAATTTCTTGGTGTTGCATTTTATTTCATGAAGCCAGTTGGGTTTTTAATGCATATCATAAAGACTATGGCCAGCTTAAAATAAAAACATTTCTTTTAGAAGCATTTAGAAGCTTAATAACTAAGTAGCAGCATGCATCTTTCAAGTACTTTAACTGGCACACTAAACCACAGACACCACTACAACTGTGATGTTTACATACAGATATGAGGAGAGTTATAAGGTGTTTAATGGAAAACCTCTCTTTAGCCCAGGACATGGACTCGGGGCCAGCAGGGGCAGCGCTCTCACCACACTGCAGGACACAGCCCAGATTGTCTCTTACACCCAACTCTGCCCCCAGGGAGAGCAGCAGGGCAGCTACAGAGGGGAAAGGAAATAGCAGCAGGGCTGCAGTGTCAGTTCTTCCCCGTGACCCACTCTAGAGTAAATTGTACTGTTTTGGACATGGAAACAAACACTGCTGGACTGTCATGAGTTTTTGAAAGATTCTATTTCACAAGGTGGTTTTTTACTGTGTGAGGTTTGCTGTACCCTTCAAATACCATAGAGAGAATACCACAAGTGCAAAAATTATGTGCTTTCTACTAGTTGTAAAATTGAAACAGAAAATTGACACCTTTTATTTTGTAATGTAAACTGCCACCAGAACAGGCTACTTCCATTTTGCAGTTCTGCTACTGCTGGACATGGACACTGAACACCATGCTATTTTCTTGTTAATTTCTTGGTGTTGCATTTTATTTCATGAAGCCAGTTGGGTTTTTAATGCATATCATAAAGACTATGGCCAGCTTAAAATAAAAACATTTCTTTTAGAAGCATTTAGAAGCTTAATAACTAAGTAGCAGCATGCATCTTTCAAGTACTTTAACTTTGATTCCTACTTGTTTAAGGCTTTTTTAAAACAGCAATTCCATCCTTCATACAAATTAATATAATTCATTTTAAGATTACTTTCCTTCGAAAAAGTATGACTTACCAACTCAGACACAGATTTTTCTGTAGCACTGACCATAAGTGACAGTTTTGCAGAAGCAGCTGTAGGATTCCCCTTCCCCTACATTTGTTCCCCATAATTTCTGGCTGCTGCACATTATACAGCACATTATTTATCCGGTCTGCTTCTACCACACCAAGGTGGGAAAAGCTGCATTGCTGTCACAGTGGAAAGCTGACTCTAGTGCCCTTCCAGTTCTGTTTGAAAGATCAACACTTTGCACAAAGTTGATCCTTGCAGTTAATCCCCGCTGGTGAAGGGGACGGTGCTAACCCATCACACCAGAGAAAACACCTGCCCACATCCTGCTCGGAGGACGGAGAGACAAACCCCAAACGGCAGCTCCCTGAGCTACTTACCCACGCCACTCTTCTCTGTCTTGTGCCACCTTGCCATGGCCTGTGGCTCCCAGGGGCTGCCAGGGATGGGCACCCAGGAGCCCAGGCTCTGGGGGACGCAGAGCTCAGGGGGGACCGGGGCAGGCCCAGGAAGCGCCGTGGCTCCCCAGCCCCAGGACGAGCTGCGAGGGCTCTGTGAGATCTGCTGCCTCTCCGAGCTTCCTTCCTCTTTTCTCAACCCGAGATACCGTGCCCGTGTCATGGGGGAGGGGAATCCCAGCCTGGGTGTTGCTCTTGCACCGTGTCAGCAGCAAGCACAGAAGCACAAAGGGACCAAACCCACACGGGGACAGTGTGGCACCAGCCTTGGACTTCAGGGTGGCTGCAGTGACCACCACTGACCACAGCTCAGGTCAGTGCTGGACACCACAGCAGCACCAGCCTGGAAAGGTTTGACTTCAGAGGATGCTACATCTTAAAAACCCTGCTTCACTTCTAACCTGCCCTCAAACTCGGATTTGAGCTCTTCACGTCACCTCTCCAAAAAGAAACGTGAAGACGAAGCCACATTTCAAACCGCACCCATTTAAATTTCTATCATTTTATGTTTGGAGGAAGAAGTAGGAGACTCTCTCTTCTCTAAACAAAGCAGTACTTAAAGACTTACTGTCAATACAAAACTGCCAAAAGTAATTTTTAGTATATTCCCAGGCTGTGCTTGCACATAGGCTGCTGTGGGAGCCAGCTTGGGCGAGAACATCTTGGATGAGCAAAAGACCAAGCCAAGTCTTTTGGAACATGGATTAAGGACAATATACTGATTTGAAGGCACTATGTCACCTGAAAGCCCAAGGTCTGTGCTCTACTCATAGTTAAAAAACCTTAAATGCAATCCTTGTAAGATTTACTGTTTGTTTGACCTTTTGCTTAGTACTACAAATTCAGTTGACAATGCTGTCCTCTGGATATTCCACTGCAATTTAGCAATCATTGTTTATCCAAACTATTTAACACTGCCATGCTACATCCATCTCCCGAGTTTTGATAACCATCTCCTGATTTTTGATAAACATCTCCTGTAGTTTTGATAACACAACATCTTATTTCTCAATTTTAACTAGCAATCACGTGGAGCACAGACTGCCAGTCTCTCTCCTTGCATGTAGAAATCTGATATATATTTCTACAGGAAAATAATTTTAACCTTTACCACAGATTTGCTTGAATTGGTCTAATCTTAACCATACTAGCTTAGAAAAGAATTTAGCTCTTTACTCTCCTCTAAAATAACACTCAAAGTCATGTTATGTTTACTGAAGTCAGCTAAATTTCCAGCAGCTGCCATTATTTCCATTTACAAGTAACAATCTTCATCTAAAAGTTCTTAACCTTTTCTGTCCCTGGAAATGCACTTTATATTGTTATTCTGTCAAAAACAGATCTTGAGGCTGAATGATTTCTTCTAGTTTATTCTGGGTTGAGTAGTAACTTCCTAACCAGTAGTAATTATCTTCCTCACTCCTCCCCATCCCTCTTGCAGCAAACCCCCTCTTCCCATTCACTACTTGGCCTAAAGGTTGCTTTGTTTTTATTTTCTTGTTCTACCTTGCTCTCCCTTACACTGTAAAGCAACAGCTCAGAGGAAAACTGCTCCTTTCTAGCACTCATTTACAAACCTGCTTCTCCATGGATGTCTAATATACCTAGTTAATATTACTGTCTTTTGAAAGTAAATTATCTAAAATAAAGAAATTTCACCTGCAAACTGAGATCCAATTAGCAACATTTTTCTGATGGCCTGGTGTGATTCTGCAGAGCACAGCAGAAAGGGACTGGGCTCTGGGCAGAGCTCACATCCCCTCTTGCACCCTCTGGACTCACCCCAAAAGCCAACTCAAGGGCCAAAACTCCCACAGGAATTGCTGCCTCCCACGGCCATCCCCTTCCCCTCTGAGCTCTCAGCACTGCACAGCTGCTGGAGCTCCCTCCTGGGCAGATTTCCATGATGATGCTTCTGCAGCCCCTCAGCCCCTGGAACCCACTGCCACTTCATCTCACTCAGTTCCCACCTCGTGTGACTGTGTCTGAAATTCCTGCTTCTAACTCCCAATTAATGGATTGGAGAACCAAATCCTTCCTTATCTGCATCAGAGCAAAGCACACACAGTAACCCCAAAATCCTGTTCTTACAGCAGAGAACAAAACCCCAACACAGGTCTAAGGAATTAAGGTGGGCAAAAGTTACACCTTTTGTCCATGGAGGTTTTCATTCCAAGTTGGTTTATTGGTGCAGTTTTTTCCACACTGACATTCCACAGAAAACAGTGGGCAGAGCCATCACCCTCACATACCTCATCATTTCTTCCTTAAGTCTTTTTCAGGACAGGTTTTCTAAGGAAAATTCCTTGTTTCCCTGAAAGATTAGGCTCTCTGTGGAGGAAGCTAACAAGAAAAACTTACCTTTTGGGGGCTGGGGGCAAGCAGAAGAGAGACACTTCCTGCTTCCTTCAATATTGCTATCAGTTCCAGAAAACAAGACCTTGTAAGATGATGAGTAGCTAACTACCCATTTTTTAGCCAAGTTAATTTCCATTATACAGAATTTGAGCAGAACACAGAAGTTGCATTTAACTGCCTCTAAATTCTGTTCTATGCCAAGATCTGTGAGCACAGTTGCAGAAAAGCAACTGATGAGACAAACCAGGACCAAATAAAAAAACACAGCAAGAACTCTCATGCACAGTACCTCAAGTGTGTTACAGCAAACCCAAAGCTGGACCCCAGACACATTCCCCCACCGGCACTCCTGCAGGAGGATGTGCAAACACAAATCCTTGGCATAAAATGGTAAAGGCTGCACACTCCAAGTGGACTCCAGCAGCACAGGCTGTAAAGCAGCCCCTGGGGGTAATTAGATAATCCTAATCAGTTTCATTTGTTTGTTGAAACGACATCCCAGTTTTGTTTGTCACATAAATTAGTTATTTCAACCTAGAAAAAAGTTTTAGAAATGCCACATGCCAAGTAGCTCAACACAAAGTTAAATATAACATAAATCAACACACAATTAACAACATACAATTAACTGTCTTAGTAGCCAATCTACAGCTCAGTACTGACATTTCAACACACCATCCAATGTCAACTTACCACAGGTTTTCTTCCAAGTAGAACAATCATGTACCTCACTTGTTTTAGGCTATTTGTGTCTCACAGTAGTGACAGTAAACAAATGTAACTTTCATCATTTGCATAGTAAAGGATTTGTTTCTAACATTTTGTAACACAAAAGCCAGGATTTCTTCAATGTGACATCATTTAAGTTCACATATCAAAGTCAAGAAGAGTAAGAACTATTTCATGGCTATACATTTGCTGTCAGTAATAATACCTCAGTGAAAGTTAAGAAGATATTCTGTTTATGTAGCTTTATTAACAACAGACTAAAAAACTCAGCTGCATAGCAAATTGTTTACATCAGTGAAGTGACACAATCTGATTCCATGACAGATTTCTGATTATTGTCTTCAACAGAGGCAGCAGCCACTGGGCTGTGCCTAAACAGAACTGTGCAGAAATGCTCTCACAATGAGATAGAGCTACCTGGAAAGGGAGAAGATGGGGTCATTCAAGGTGACATTCCCACCTTTTTAGTCACTTCTGCTGTGATCAGAACTCGGTTTTTCCTGAGGTAAGTGACTGATGAGCTAAAGCCACCCACAGGCATAACCAGAGTTAACAAAAGCCCAGGCACCACTTCAGACCTGTAAACAAACCAGGGGATTGCAAGATTGCTCCCCAGTGTATTCCTTTCCATGGTGGATTTTAAAAAGTCTTAAAGAACTTCCACCTTAATTACTGAGTCTTTTACTTAGAAACTGGCTAATCCATTCACCAGAGGGAGCTCAAACTGTAGTATCATGACTCAAATGGAGTGATCCAACTTCCACACAAATACCTAGCTTAAAAGCTCTCCTCAGAATTTTTCTTCATGAAATTACAGAATTGTCTCTTAAAAACATGACACAGCACCTGCATTACACTTTCTTATCATTTATTGAGAGTTTGGTTTTTTTTAACAAGTTCTACAAAAGACATCACATTCATTTAAAAATAGATACATGTTTCTTCTCAAGTACAATACAGGCTACATTGTATAAAGAAAGAAATAAACCTTTATTTTAATTAATAGTACAAATACAAGAATCCATAGAAACAATCATGTACCTCACTTGTTTTAGGCTATTTGTGTCTCACAGTAGTGACAGTAAACAAATGTAACTTTCATCATTTGCATAGTAAAGGATTTGTTTCTAACATTTTGTAACACAAAAGCCAGGATTTCTTCAATGTGACATCATTTAAGTTCACATATCAAAGTCAAGAAGAGTAAGAACTATTTCATGGCTATACATTTGCTGTCAGTAATAATACCTCAGTGAAAGTTAAGAAGATATTCTGTTTATGTAACTTTAATAACAACAGACTGAAAAACTCAGCTACATAGCAAATTGTTTACATCAGTGAAGTGACACAATCCGATTCCATGACAGAGATTTCTGATTATTTTGTTCAACAGAGGCAGCAGCCACTGGGCTGTGCCTAAACAGAACTGTGCAGAAATGCTCTGATAATGAGATGGAGCTGCCTGGAAAGGGAGAAGATGGGGTCATTCAAGGTGACATTCCCACCTTTTTAGTCACTTCTGCTGTGATCAGAACTCGGTTTTTCCTGAGGTAAGTGACTGATGAGCTAAAGCCACCCACAGGCATAACCAGAGTTAACAAAATCCCAGGCACTTCAGACCTGTAAACAAACCAGGGGATTGCAAGATTGCTCCCCCGTGCATTCCTTTCCATGGTGGATTTTAAAAAGTCTTAAAGAACTTCCACCTTAATTACTGAGTCTTTTACTTAGAAACTGGCTAATCCATTCACCAGAGGGAGCTCAAACTGTAGTATCATGACTCAAATGGAGTGATCCAACTTCCACACAAATACCTAGCTTAAAAGCTCTCCTCAGAATTTTTCTTCATGAACTTCAGGAAATTACAGAATTGTCTCTTAAAAACATGACACAGCACCTGCATTACACTTTCTTATCATTTATTGAGAGTTTGGTTTTTTTTAACAAGTTCTACAAAAGACATCACATTCATTTAAAAATAGATACATGTTTCTTCTCAAGTACAATACAGGCTACATTGTATAAAGAAAGAAATAAACCTTTATTTTAATTAATAGTACAAATACAAGAATCCATAGAATTTCAAACACTGACCAACAAAACACGTGGAGTGACTCACATGCATTTTTGCAAACAGGTCAGCCTTAATGTTGAAAAACAATACATTAGGAGGAAAAATATGAAGAACTCCAAATCCGGAAACCAGAAGAAATTTAGAACTCAACAAATCAGTTGAGTTCTCCATCAACCCTGTCTAGTCTGTCTTATCATATAATAAAACCTCTGTTAGCCTAGAACTTCTCCACAACATCCCTATGCTTCAAAGAAAATGTTTGGAGACTGCCAAGAGTGGAGAACAGGCCACACCTCAGGTCAAGGGCAGGGAACACCAGAGGTGCCCCCAGGGAAGGCACCAAAAGCGCAGCTCTGCCAGGCAATCACCTTCCCACCAGCAGGCAGATCAATATTCAAGTCAGCAGGCTGTGCACTGGTGTGAGACAGAGCTCCCTGAGCAGCTCTGCTGAAGCAGGACCCCAAAGTGCCCAGGTTCCCTGCAGAAGTGACTTACTGCTGAGCACACTGAGTTTCAGAACTTGCCTTAGAAGACACATACAATGTGGAATACTTTTTCTTCTGTGTTTTCTTCTCTGTTGAGATTTTAGTTTCTCTCTTTTCTTCTTCTGTAGTTTCAAATCTGGATTCAGCTGTTAACCTATAGGCAAAGCAACCATTCTAAATACATATTTAGTGAATATAAACCAGGACTAAAATAAGAATTTTAGGCAAAATCAACAAGCCAGCTGGCAAACAAGACCATCCATATATAGAGAAAGCACAGTTTAAGAAGAAAATGAGATTAAACCAGAGCATTTTTATATCATTCCTAATCACATTTCATCACTTAAAGCTTCCCCCCACACCTCAGCTGCTGAAATGTTTGGTAAGAAAGGTTACTGAATATGTGAAGTGGCTGAGATCAGCCTTCAGAAACACCAGTGACTGTGACATGCACACAAAGGAGTCCCCAAAAGCACAACTCCTGGTGAAAAGTCTGAGCAACATCATACAAATGGGATGAAATCAAGCTTCTTGTTTTTACACCATCAAAAACCTACCCTTAAAATAATATGCCCCTTTCATCCTTGCTCTACACTACTATGGCCTTCAGCTTAGTGCTTGAATATCTTCAGCTGGGGGGAGATTTATTTTCAGCCTCTAAATGATATCATTTTTCCACTGACAGGTTTTAATTCTGCTATGAATAAAACTGTCTCATTGCTGTTAAAAAGATAATTTTGAAATCAAAACATCAGATTGTGCTCAGATGCCTAAATCTTGTTTTTAATTTAATGAAAATGCAAACATGCCACTAGAACAATTGATGAATAGTGATATTTTACCCAACCAAATTACCCACAGCCCATTGACTGTTACACGATTATTTTCACAAAAAAAGAAATGATGGAAAATGAAGTTCCAAATTAAACATCACTTTATATAATAACACAAACTCTACACTTGTTTATCAGCACATACATTAAAGCAATTCTATGGTGACCTTGTGGATTTTTAGGAGCCCTCAGGGACAGCTGCTTTCAGTGATGTTCTTCCCAAAACAAATAGCTGCTACTCAGTTGTTAGAGACTTATTTGCAACACAGAAAGTGCAGCTGAACATGAGAACTATGAGAGGAGCTGTAACTAAAACATTTGAGAGAATTCAGCTACAGATTCAGACTGCTGTCAAAGTATGGTGCACTGCAGGCCTTGTGTATGTTATTCCCTTTGCTTTGTTTTAAGGCCACATCTGTAACTCTGAGAGCTGAGCACCTTCTGTCCATGGTCACCTTCACTTGAGCTGGACAAATCCTTATGTGGCTGCAGCTACAAGGAATTATTCAGGGAAGAATAAAAATGTGTTCTCAGCAGCCATCATGTGCTTTGCACTCCCCCAGCAGCTGCAGCTGGGGATGCAGAGTTTCTGTCCATGAGCCTGCTCCTGTGACAGACTCCCTTCATTTGTCCCTCCCACTCTTCTGCCTTAAACAACCCCTGTCCAAGGCCAACAAAACCACTGTTCCAGTGGCCAAAATTGCCAACAGAGTCCCTATAAACAAGCAGAAAGAACTCAAACCAGAAGAACAAATAAAAACCACAATCACTTATGTCCCAAAGCAGCACAAGTGGATTTATAGACAATATTGCCCTTTTATGACATTATATAGTTCTCTTAGCCTGTAATGTAACAACTCACGTTCACCCTGTGCCTCTGGGGGAGGAGGAGACAGAAGCCAGGACTGAGGGAGTGAACCTGAGCCTGGGAAGAAGGGCTGGGGCACTTTTATTTCTTTCTCACTGCCCCACTGTCTTTAACTGGCAGGGAGTTAATCTTCCCCCAGTCTGGTTTGCCCATCACCTCTGTCATCTTTAGCCACAAACTTTTTCCATCCAATGCTCCATCTGTCCTATTGCAGAGAGGGAGGAGCAGCTGATGTGCAGCTGGCACAAGCTGAGGTTCAGCCCACAGCCCTCAGAGCACCCCTTAGAGCCCTGTCCTGGTTCATCAGGTGTCAGCACAGGGAATGGATCAGAAAGAACAGACAATGGTTAAACACTTCATGCAAATGCTGGTGAAATTATGACATGATTCAAGCTTTGACTCTACAGACTCCAAAACTGAGATATAACTGGGGCTCCTTCTGCACCTGTTTAAGGAGGATGAACTTGTTTCATCAGGTGGAGCTTTACTTCCCAAGGCTGAGGGCTGTGCCAAAAACCCCAAAGACTATTATTAGTTTATGCAGATCTGCTGAGCCAAATGGCCACAGGCAATTGGACAAACCCCAAGAGAAGTAGATTTGGTGTATGCTGCCCAACTAAATAATTTAAGGCAGCAAATAAGCTCTTAGACATCCAAGCTCTTCTTTAGATCAAACTCAGGCAAACAACCTCAAATCTCAATGCAATATAAACTGCAGCAAGGGCTAGAGTCTTCTGTTTCAGTTTAAGAAGGGAAGAAAAGCATGTCAGTGCAGAAATGTTTCTTTCTATTGACCAGTTAGCTGGCCAGACAAAAGCTATCACTGCACATAACCTTTGCATTGCCAGAATTTCAGTATGCATTGAGAAGTTACACTCACCACCTGACTATTTAAATCTGTAGTCTCAACACTTCTACCATAACCTGATCAGTGCCACCACCTAATGAGCTACTCCAGTGCTGGCTGCAGCCCTCTGGAAGGACAGAGGTGCCCTGCACACACAGGCACTGGTTGAGAATATCCAGCTGTACCTGCTTAAATCTCCTCAGCAAGGAAGTCTCTTCACACAAGGGAGTTTGTCACCTCCACAAGCACACCCAGATCACTCAGACCACTTCCTCACTGCCTCCTTGGCTGAGATGACAAATTCAAACCCCACTTTCTAGAAATTAAGTTTGCAGACTTTCACAGCTAAAGTGGCTCTGTTCTCCCACAATTCCTGGGCTAATGTCAGAGCTCCACTAATTACAGCACAAAAACTATTCCAGGCACAATACCAATCCCCAGAGACCACAACAGCCTCTTCAGCTGCAGCATCACATTTTAGTTAACAATAAGGTGAAACACTGACAATTATCCACCCTTATTTTTTCCTCCCCAAAACTCTCCCTTTTCAGTTCCCAATCCTGATCAATTTGTGAATATTTTCTGTGCCCAAGGTTCAGCCACATCCATCACAGAACAGTCCAGAGATTATTTCAGTGTTTAGAAATCCAGCTTCTCAAATACTCAGACTTCAACATGACCTCCTATTTTATAGCACATCATAGCAGATCAGGGATAAGTAAATCCTTAATGTTAGCTTAGTATCATGACCTGGAGTTTTAGTAGTTCATGAACACAATCAGAAATAAACAACTTTCTGCCTGGATTTGCCTTTTACAGACTCATACTATCACCAAAAAAAAGCTTAACGGCTTATATGGCATTTTCTGGCAGCTTAATTGTGTTTGTGGTTTTCATTTTTCTAATATTTTCCATCTTTTGTTCCTTATTTGAACCAACAGCAATGGGTACAATACTAGAAACCTCCCTCTGAGCTATGGTTTCACCTTCCTCTTCCACTTTTTCTACTCTCTCTGCTTTCCAGCATCAACTCCATAAATAATTTCCACTCCTCATCCCCTCTCTAGTAGGTTTCCCCCTTCAGTTCCCATAAACTATTTCCAACAGTTTCCTGTAAGCAGATATTATAGCCTCTTTTCCCAAAGCAATATGAAGAAGTTAAACTTTTCATATTAGGTCACATTCTGCCTGTTCCTTTATGTGTGGAGGACACTGTCAAAACCCAACACCATCACTAAATTATCCCAGTCTTTCCTCTCCACTTTCATCCACATCTGACCTTCCTGATCTTCCCTCCTCACTAACAATCCCACATTCTCACACAGCTGTCAGAACTGCTGTTTCTGCCATATTCTCTACAAAGTTTAAGACGACTGCAGTGTTTGGCTCCTTTAAATCTGTTAATTACATCCATGCAACCTTGAGCAATTGATCCAAGAGCCAAAGCACCAATCCAATCACCCTGAATGCCATTAACTTCGGCTATTTCTTCTAGCAGATATCAGCAAGTCGCAAGCCCAAACCTCTGGACTAGCCCAGACTTTTCTTCTCTACCCCCAAACACTCAAATATGTGTTTACAAAGAGTATGAAGAGAACACAAAAAGCATTAGTTGAAAAAGTAGAAAATCAAAGTCAGCATTGTTTTCACCAGGATAAAAAAGCTGGAGATAATGACTGTTCTCAGGTACTTTACCACCTAGAGAAAAGTAACTTCAACTCTCAGTTCGGGCAAAAATTTCATCTTAATTTGGCAGTTGTGTTTCCAGCTATCACACATCCAGACCATGCATTTCACTTGTCTGACAACACAGACAGCTAATTAATTCTCTATTATCATGTACAATGAAAGTTAACACAATTCAGGTGAAGAATTAAATAATTTTTAGGGCTTCAGCTAAATCTGGAAGTTGCTGGGGGCTGAAAACAGGTATGAAACTGGAACATGACTCCAGCTGCCTTTATTACCTGGAGCTGTAACACAGCTGTGTGGCAGTTTTGAGGGCACCAAGAACACAAAGTTGCTGATGCTGGAGCAAACCAAGTGAGCTGTCATGCTACCTGCACACCTAAATGTCTTCAAGCAATGGGAAAGTTATTTCAGAGATTACTTCAAGAGTCTTTTCTATTAGTCAGTGTTTTAGTCCTCCTAAAAGGTAGTGAGAGGCTGAGCGTGGGCAGGCGGAGCTGAGGAAGGACACTGCATGCAACACTGAGGAAATAGATAAAGCAGTGGAGAGCACAGTTCATGCAGCGAAAGAAAAGAGATGCAGGTCTGTGCTGAGTGCCTTGAGCAGAGACAGAAGCTGACACTGACCTGGGGACTGCTAGAGCTGAGGAATTGTTTCCACTTCTGCTGTTTGAAGTAAAGGCGACGTGATTCTCATCTTGAATTTTGACTCTTTTTCTTTCTCTTTCAGGTTCAACAATGTTCCGTATTGCCTGGAGAGCTGTATGCAGTGGGGATGCTTGGATAGGCTGGTTTTTTGGAGAAGCATCACTTTGCTCCAGGTTCTTTGTAGTCATCTTTTTCCCTTCCTTACTTGGCAATTGAGTGAGAGCAGTTTCTTTCACTGGAGTATTTTTGCTGTCAAAGTATTCACAAGTCGCATTCACTGGAATTCTCTCCCTCTTCTTTTTAATTTTAGAATCTTTAAGTAATTCTAAAGGAAAAAATTGAATATACTTTTTGTACAAAAGAGAAGCTGGAGATTACTTGTCCCCCAACAAATTCATAATAAAAGTAAGAATATTTCACACAACTAAAGAGCTTGGAATAATTCTTAATAGACAATTTATAACCTTTAAAGGATGTTTCTTCATATAATCTGATCATCCCAACATAAGTTAGCTTGAAAAAAGAGACAACATCTTTCTCCTCATCCACTCTGTCTTTTCACCAAGGCTTTAAATTAAATGCTCTGAACTGCAGGTTGCTGAGGTAAGCTTCCACAAATAACATTTTAAAGGTAAATTCTTTGGGTGTGGACAAAACCAGCTTTCCTATCTGGTTCCCTCCCCATTCATGGAATCCCAGAACAGTTTAAGTTGGAAGGGATTTTAAAGCCCATGTCATTCCCACCCCCTGCCACGGCAGGGACACCTTTCACCATCCCAGGGTGCTCCAAGCCCCATCCAGCCTGGCCTTGGGCACTGCCAGGGATCCAGGGGCAGCCACAGCTGCTCTGGGCACCCTGTGCCACCACCCTCACAGGGAAGTTTCTTCCTAATATCTCAAACTTGCTCTCAGTTTAAATAGAATCCTCTTCCTCCACAGCTCCCTTGCTTTGCCCACGCTGAGGTATCAGCTGTTAGTCAGGTGGGTCTCTAGCCAAAATTTAATCCGTATTAACTTGAGCTGCTAAACTGTGCTCCTGTAAGTGCTTGGCATCTTATTCCAAAGCTCCCATCAGCTGCCTACACCCTCATCACCACAAAGACACTGCTGCTATTGTGGGAAACACCTGAGATTTGATCCCACCCGAGTCTGGTTATCTACCTGAGCTCTATAAAGCACCTGATCATCCCAACATAAGTTAGCTTGAAAAAAGAGACAACATCTTTCTCCTCATCCACTCTGTCTTTTCACCAAGGCTTTAAATTAAATGCTCTGAACTGCAGGTTGCTGAGGTAAGCTTCCACAAATAACATTTTAAAGGTAAATTCTTTGGGTGTGGACAAAACCAGCTTTCCTATCTGGTTCCCTCCCCATTCATGGAATCCCAGAACAGTTTAAGTTGGAAGGGATTTTAAAGCCTATGTCATTCCCACCCCCTGCCATGGCAGGGACACCTTTCACCATCCCAGGGTGCTCCAAGCCCCATCCAGCCTGGCCTTGGGCACTGCCAGGGATCCAGGGAAAGCCACAGCTGCTCTGGGTACCCTGTGCCACCACCCTCACAGGGAAGTTTCTTCCTAATATCTCAAACTTGCTCTCAGTTTAAATAGAATCCTCTTCCTCCACAGCTCCCTTGCTTTGCCCATGCTGAGGTATCAGCTGTTAGTCAGGTGGGTCTCTAGCCAAAATTTAATCCGTATTAACTTGAGCTGCTAAACTGTGCTCCTGTAAGTGCTTGGCATCTTATTCCAAAGCTCCCATCAGCTGCCTACACCCTCATCACCACAAAGACACTGCTGCTATTGTGGGAAACACCTGAGATTTGATCCCACCCGAGTCTGGTTATCTACCTGAGCTCTATAAAGCACCTGAACACTGCCATTTTTAACTGTCAAAGTGCATTCTTTAGTCTCCTCCAGTCAGTGTTCACACATTCAAGGCAGGGCTTTTCTACTTCACCTTAGCAGATTTTGGATCAGGTTATTTCAGAAAGTCAGCTATTTAAGCAATAAATTCTGGAACTAAACCAATGTTCTCCTGTTTAATGTCATTACATTTCTAAAGGCTGAGAAAAATCAGAAATTTATATTTTCCCAGACAGAAAAAAAGTTTTTACCTTCAGGTTCATATTTCATTTTCAGCTCATCCAGCATAACCCGCAGGTTCATATTCTCACTCTGACAAGCTTGCAAATGCCTCTCATTTGAGAAGAGCTTCCTTTCAAACTCCAGGACCCTTTGGCTCTCATGCAGAGCTTTCATTCTCTGCAGGGATAGCTCATTTTTCAGTGCTTCCATTTCCTTGCTGGGATGGGAGGAAAATTATAAAATCAGTCACACTTGGATTAGCTTGGGTTTTTTTCTTTTATCAAAGCAAAAACTAAGCATTGAACTTCACCTTAAATTGGTATTTATACATCAGTAGGAAAAATCAAGTTTTTTTCTCCTAGAAAACATTCTGAGTGTTATTATCTCACTTTTTATAAGAGAAATAAACATACACAGCCTAAAGACTAAGACTTTTCATACAGTTTCCATAGAGATTAACTTTTAATTTATTCAAGGTCTCAACTGCCCTGTACCTGGGAGTATTAACAACATTTCTGGAAGAAAGCAATAATCATAAACAGTATTTCTGCTGTTATATTTTAAAACATAAATAAAACTACAAAAAAACAACTCTCAGTCCCATAATGAAGTTGGTTCCACAGCATTAGAAAATGCAACAGGAACAAAACCCATCTGCACATGCAGTCAGTGCACACAAACACTAACAAAAAAGGGAGGATAAAAACAAATACCTAGAAGAATCAGGCTTCACAACCAGGGCTTCAGGCTGCAATCACTTACTTGGATTTGTCCAGTTTAATTTGCAGTAAATCTGCATAGTAATCATTTTCAGAATCGCTTCCTCTCACTCCATTAGCAGGTCTGGACTCCTCCATATTCTCATATAAACTCTGATAAAGAACAAGTGTCAGCTTGTCAAGCAGTGACCTTTCAGAAACACATTACTTTAGTTCTTAGGAGACATTTTCTATGCATTTTGATGGTGAAGCCTCATCATAGAGGGATTTAAACACAGATGATAAAACTCAGCTGCTCTGAGTACTCTCATTTGTTACAAATGTCAAATAGAACTAAAACTGACAGCTCTCTCTCATTCACTGAAAAAAGGAAAAAAAGTGAGTTATCTCAACTCCAGAAGGTTTGCAAGCAGCACTGCAGAACACTTTCTTGCTTTTTACTTGAAAATACAGGGTATTTAGTTAACCCACAGGGAATTTCTCTCAGCATTTATTTCTAGGCTTCAGCAGCTGGACCCCAGAGCAATATCAGCCATGCTAATCAGTCAAAATCTCAAAATCAATTACATATTTCAGATGAGGAAGTTGGTTCATAGTAAAGATATTGTAACATGTGACACTAGGGCTTTTGTTTGGTGATTTTTTTCTGAACAAGCAGAATTCAAATTTAATCCTGTCCCAGAGACCTCCCAGCCTCTGTCAGTCACTGCCTACAGATACAGGTGGTTATTGGAATCATTCATTCAATTTCCCAACACTAATTTATGGCCCAGAGACAGATATTAAGTACAGATCAAGCTCAAACATGACAAAACTGGTAAAAAAAAAATCAGGCTTCCTCAATTATGGCTAAAATGGGTTAAGCCTGGCTTCACAGCAGGTTATTGGGTTAAATACAGAATGCAGGAGGCTATCCTGGAAAGCACAGTCTTACTGCACAAGCCAGTACACCTCAATTTGCATTCCAAAGCTCTGATAAGAAAGGGCCAAACAAGTCCAGAAACAAGCAAGAACTAAGAAAGGCTCCAGTTTTCTACTCTGGAAACACACAAACATCAGTAGCATTACACTGGTGTACACAGAAATCCTCATGTGTTTCTTACTTTTCAAAATACTGACAAGATGTTTTCAAGTTGCATAAAAGGACTGAAAAAAACCTACTTTACAAGGATAATTAAGCACATCAGTTTTGCTAGAAAAGAGCATGCTTCAGCTGTAAAGCTAAGACACAGCAAGAAAATAAATATCCAGGAAGTCCAATAGAGCTGAGACACTAAAGGCTAAAGCCTAAGCACACACAGTAGAAGTGCCAAATGACTACACCTTCCCAGAGAAAAATTGGATGTCACAGCTCAGTGAGCTTTGACCAAGTAACTGAATTTAAATGGTAGAACTATAAACGATATGAAGGTGCTTCACACAGGACAAAAAATTGTTTTCTCAACCCAGGTGTTGGGTGGGGTATAATTTTCTGCTTCTCTGCACTTGAGGAGTCTAATATTCTCCAGCTGCAAAATGCAATTCAGATCAAATAAAGATAGGAGTCAGCTTTTGGATACCTTTTTAAACCTAAGCATGGACTTAAGATAGTTCTCATAATTCTTCTTGTTTTCATGTATTAGCTTCCAATTACAATTTTCTACTTAATTAAAAACCACATACCTTAAATTTTTCTAGCTGCCTCACTTGCATAAGAAGATCTTTTATTTCACCATTCTTTTGCTCTAACATGGACTGTAAGCGTTCCAGCTGATCAAATTCTGCCTGGGAGCCTTTCAGCTGCAGCAGGGTAGCCATTTGCAGCTGGAAAAAAAAGAAAAAACTATTTATAACAAGTACTGGGATTAGAGACTGAAAATCCCAGCCTTTTACACAAAACTGTTTGGGTACTCCAGCCTGGTAATTCTAAACCTGAATGTAGAAGGCCACTGGATGCTTGAACTCAGTCTCCATGACATAACCCCAGCAATTATCACCAGACAGCCCAAGGCACGAGGACAGCTGAGATCTCAGTGAGCAGGGCAGCCCTGGGCTGTCCCACTCATCTCTGCACTGGCTGAGGAGCACACAAACACTCTGCCAAGGACACACACAGCATTCCACACCCTCACCATCAGCACCAAGCCAGCCAGAAGCCACACTCAGTCAGGCTGATTTGTCTGTGCTGAAATGCATCTTGAGAACTCACTTAGGAAAACCCACAAGCTTAACCCCCCGTTTTTTTCAGTTCTGCTTTTCAGGTGTAACACCATGTTTGCCTTCCACAATATTAATCCAAGAGCTTTTTCTGCTTGTTCAGCTTTTTCTGCTCCTCCAATGGAATATATCCTTTGAGGCAAAAGAACACCCTCTGTCATTATAAAGGAGAAGTTATAAAAATCTTACATTTACAGCAATATTTCTGTTGGTGTTAATAATATTGAAGTGCAAAGGTCTCAATAAATTTGGTTACAGGTGATACATCAGACATTTAAACAACAAGAAACAGAATAAATGAAAGACTTCACAAGGTGTTAATGAAAACTGAGGCATTTTTATCAGTCTAGTCAGTATGGGTAAGGTAACACAGAGAGAAATCATGGGCAAAGGATCAAGTGAAAAAATGAGATTACAGAGGGAAAGCAAGAAGAGCATTTACCCTATAGAATCTCTTATGTCAGCTGAAGGGTACTGATGACTCTGTGCACAAAGTAGAACCAATGAAAGATTCAATGATCTCCCCAGAGCTTCTGCAGGATGTAAGGGAGGCAAAATTGTAAACTCCACCTCACTGGCTGACTAGACCTATCCTCACAGCTCCCAAGCACAGACACCCAACCTTTTTCCCTTTTTCCTTAAAAGCCCTCCTGCTAACTGTCAAAATTGGAAATTGCAGCTGATCTACATAACAAGGAACTTAAACTGGAAAAGGATGCTCTGGACCAGGAAAAATACACTAGAGGTGGGAAAGCTTTCCCAGGAGTGCTGTGTACATTCTGTTCAGGAGTCAGATCCTCAGGATTTACCAGTAATTACCACAAAGTGAGATTCTTCAACTAAAAAAAAAAGATGTAAAAGCTTAAAGATGTAACCTTTCCTGTAGGGTAAGCAGCTTTGAGCAGAGAGATCAGCTAAACTCAGACTGAGCTTTAACTGGCAGCACAACACAGAGAGGATGCTCACAGGGATTTAAGACAGCAGCTTAAGCAAAACAGCTGCTCCTAACAAACTACTCATCTCCAGTACTATCAGAAAAAAATTAGAATTTCAAATAAAAGCATTAAGTACTAGTACAGGGATACCAACTTGCCTCTATTTTTGGTCCTTTGAGTATTAGGTGTTTCTTACACCAGTCAATCAGTATGACTGGCTTACCCCGTATCACAAAGAGAAAATTTCCAAAGGAACTGATCCTACCCAATGACTGTCCTCATTCAAATCTTTGCTGTATCAGTTTTCTGATAGTTTAAACAATGGTCTTAAATGAGAAGAAAAACACTATTTTCAACCTACTCCGTAAAATCTAGCTAACACAAACCTTCAGTGCAACTCTTCATAATCACCTTTGATGTTTAAGCACTCTCCTCAAACTGCATGACCAAGCAGTTGATCAAAATTAAAGGATCCACTTTAACATTGGAAAAATCTTGAGACCAACATGAAAACAGTTGGCAGCTCTGCAGCATCCCCTTGACACTGTCTTGTAAATCAGCTTCTGCTAACTAGACCTCAACAATATTAACCAACAGGCTCCCATCCTATTTAACTTAGAGTTATGAAAGTTATGACTTATTCTTACACCAAAAATAGAGAAAAGCAAGAAGAAAAAATGTGGACAAAGACAAGAAACACAGAGGTAGAAAAAACCCAAACCCCTACAGTATGATGGTGGTAAAAGCCTGTCTTTTTCTTTATGCTCATTCCTGACAACCACAGGTAATGTACAAATACTTGATTCCTGTAGTACAAGGACCAGACAAGAAAAGAAAAAACAATTACCAAGACAAACTGAAGGCTAGTTAGACTGACAAGAGGCTGTGTTTTACTTTTATGCATTAAACAACTACTGCCAAAGCGAGCAAACATGGTGCCTTCACTGTAAGGTGGATGCTGTTGGACCATAGGAGTCAGAGAGCCCAACATCATCTCACTTGTTTTTTCTCCCATTTCCCTCCCCCCAGACTACTACATCATATTTTAAAGATAACAAATCCCCTGGCCTGTGCATTAAAGCAGTGCCTTATCAAACCCAAGGACACCCTGGAGTATTACAGGAATCATCCTACCTTCATTCTTTGCAATTGTTCTCTACTGAATGCATGCTGTTTTTGTAGGGACTGATATTTTACTTTCACACTGATCAGCTGTCGTTCCATTTCTGCCCTACGGTCCTCCACCTACAGAACATTGTGAACAATTATTACTGTGAAATCACAACACTTGCTGTCACCTGGATGATGAGTTTGATCAGGATATGCTGCCTAGCAATTGGTGTTCAGTCTGCAAACACTGTTTTTCCAGCAACAGCACTTGGAAACACAGGCTACTGTCATTGCCCTGTAGTAGAAGTGAGTAGACAGTGCCACTGAAACTCAACCAGTGAAATGCAACAGATTTTTCTTTTGTTCTTTTTGTTATCAAAATAAAGTAACATTTCATATACTTCAGTGTTGCTGTAGAATAGCGTTGTCCACTGGCAACAGAACAAACAGTTTAAAATACTCTGAACTGTTTCCCAAGTTGACCCATCCCCTGGATGCTGCCATGAAACATAAGGCTCCCTATGCATTTAACTCTTACTCAAAAGCTAATTCCAAAACCCTCCCAAAAGCTCAAACATCCAGACATTTTCAGGAAGTGTGTAAGGCAGCTTTTAGCAGCAACTGTTAATATTTCACATACTGTCTTCTACATTAAAGATGGATTTATCAGCTGAACACAACTTTAAATCAAGAGCTGCAGACAGAACCATGATGAACGCTCAGTCAAAACTTTTGACTTGATAGTCAGATAACTTGAAGTGATTTCATAAAGTTTACTAACTCCTTATCTTCAGAGAGAGCATGAAATGGTTTTCCATGTGTCAGATCAACATTGAAGTCATATTTGAGGAATAAAGCTACATGCTGGTCAGATCAGGTGCAGATAGTCCCACATTTTCAACACAATATAAGAAAGAAAACTGAAGATACTTCTCAGGCATCTGTGGCATAGCTGTACCTCAGCAAAGAGAGAATTGCCTTTACTTGTAGGGTCCAAAGATTGTTGCACTGCATGATCCAGCTGAACCCGAAGCTCCTGATTAGCCTCATGAGCTTTCTAGATTAAAGCAAAGAGGATATTGGTCATTTAAGCATCTGATGTACTGCATACACAAATTTAATCAGATAGCTTTAACTCTTTTTCATTTCCTGTACTTTAGCAGAGATTCTATTGTACTGAAGTCCTTAACTCTACACACAGTTCTAGTAACTAAGAGACAAATTAATTTAATTTCACTAAAATACTTAATATTCCTCTTGTTCTTCAGGACAAGAGCACAACTAAACACCTTTAAGGGTAAGCTTTGATGTTTGTGAACTGGATTCATGATATTCAGATCACTCCCAGCTGTGTTCATCAGTGACAAATGCTCTACTTCCCTGTACAAGATCCTCCAAGGCATTCAGCAGGAATTAAAAGAATTCTGCCAGTGACCTGTGAGAAGGTCCCCAAGAGGCAGAACAGTGCCATGCAAAGGCTCTCCTTTCACAGCTGCCACAAAAGGCCAACAGAGAGCTTTTACCACCAGTCAACACCAGACATGACCAACCATTATCCTTCTCTTTCCCCTCTCTCTCACAACTCCTCAAAACTCCTCCTTCACCAAAAACCCGGCAACATAGCTTGTGCAATTTGGGGATTACCTACCACTGTGAAGTAAAAGTAAGAGAATACCTCTAATGCATTGCAGTAAAAGACAACTTCTTTTTCCCTCTCTTCTTTCTCCCCCTGCAGCCGCTCCAGCTGGTTCCGTAAGTTACTGGTCACAAGCTCCAACTGCTCCTTACTGCACTGCAGCTCATTCAGCTTCTCTTTATCATTGGCCTAAGCAAACAAAAAACAAACATGAAATGAAAAATACTTAAAACAATTGGAAGACAAGCCAAGTAAACCAAAGCCATTTGTTAGTAGTAATTAGTTTTAATACAAAATATTATCTTGAAGAAGAGAGGATATTAAAGCCTAGCTATTAAGGCTGTCATTTTTTGCTGTGCACATTGTCTGAATAAAAGTCAATCCTAACATGGCACTGCAGACAACCCACCTAAAAATGAAATGAGCAAAAGGGCAGAATTTCAACTAGGCTACACTGCAAATGCAGTGCTACTCACACACCTTCTGGCTCTGGAGCTCAGTGAGCTCTATCTGCAGGCTGAGCATTTCTGAAGACATGGTCTCATGGACATGCTCAGACATCATGTGCAGCTCTTCTGATTTGGCAGCAATTATTTCCTTCTGATGCTCCACTTTTTGTCTCAGCTGTTTCTCTGAGAGTCGGGTTTCATCCAGTTCTGCTTTCAGGTTCTCCAACTTAAAAACAGTTGATAAGTAAATAGTATCATTTCATGGTAAATTCTTGAAAAGCACAATACTTCTGACTGCTCCAGTTACAGAAAATGTCTTAGAAACACAAGAGTAGCTTTTAAAAATAAACATTGAAATTCAATGTAATTCGTAAGAGACTACACAGATATTTTTTAAAAACCAACCAAACAAGCTACTATACATTGTAACAATTATTTTTTTTCTTTTGGCAGCTAAGAGTGCAATTATAAGTTAAGCAAATAGTATCTGAAATAGTATTAACAACCTTTTAGCTATATATTAGTGAGCAAACCTTGTTTTTAAGGTCACTGATTTCTTGTCCATGGGCTCTGTCAAGCTGTTCTTTCTGTTTATCCAGTTGCAAATTTTGCTGTTGCTTAAGGGAATCACACTCAAAATTCAAGCTTTCCAACATTCGATTCTTGAGTTCAATTTCTCTCTGAAGTGTGTATTTCTCTTGTTCAAATTTCTGAAAGAAATGACACACTAATAAATCTAGATGTAATTGTACACTGTTCCCTAAGCATTTATGAAAAACCACAGGCTCAGAACCAAGATGCTTGCAGCTCATTTAGTCTTTTCTTGGGAGTGCCAATTAGAGAGTTGTAATATCCATGTTTTAAAAATAATAACTGCTCTAAAATGTTATGCTTTATAAATGTTGTGTTTATAATTTGATTGTGAAATATTCTCTTCTTTATGGAAACTGTATTTCTTTGCACCCAGCCTTACAGGTGTGGGTATTTTTTCTGCAAGTGTCATAAATTTAGCCAGAGTTGATATGTCCTTTCTACCACTACAGCACCCAATTATGTTAAAAATTACTACAGTCCATCAAGCAGAACAGCTGAATTCAATAGTTTTTTTTAAGACAGCTAAATTGTCTGTTTCATAATAAATCCCATCAACTCTTCCAGACTGAAGAATAATTTTTTAAACAGCTGCTATCTATGCTTGATTGCATGTTTGCTAATTATGAAGGGCAGCTTCATTTTACTCTTCCATTCAGCCAGCAATTAAGGAAAAGAAAAAGAGAATCTTGAAAGCAAAAAAGTTAATAAGGAAGCCAAATTAATCTAAACATGCAGATTTTTTTCCTTTTCAAAATAACCTAACTCTTGAGACACAGAACAGAATGAAATAAAAAACTGAAAGCTGTCAGGTATCAGTGACCTCTGTGGCCTAAACACAGCTTATCAAGGACAGGCTTAGCTCTAAAATACCCAGGGCAGGAACCCAAACACAAAGATAAAGACTGGCCACAGGACAGGTTTGGGAGTGCACTGCTTGGCCAGAGCCAAAAACAACAAAATCCCAGCAAGAACCTGCCTGCACACTGCTACAGAAGAGCACACAGAGCTTTCTGAGAGGCTTTGTGCCCGCTGGTAGAGCCCACACTTGGGTTCACAGTAAATGCCCTCAATGACTTGCCTCAGAGCACACAGAGCAGAGCCAGAGAGATTCAAAAGCTCTAAAGAACCTCTTGGGTAAGCACAGCTCCCACACAAAATGTTATTCTGCTGTATGAGGGCCCACAATTCCCACCCTCCACCCCTGCAATCCAAGTTCCCAGCCAGGCTCAGAAGGCAGCTCCAGCCTGACACAGGATCACAACCCACGGGAGCAGCCTGACAGCTCAGTACCTGCCCTGTGTGCTGGTCAGCAGCAAAGGATGGTCCTGCCCTGGCCTCCTTGGAACCTGTGCCTTCAGCTGCCTCTCACACAAGGCTTACTAATGGGAACTGACCAGAAGAAAAAATTGTGTCCATTCAGAACAGCAGGGTGCTGCAACCCTACAGCTGCTACAAAACAAACCTTTCAGCTCTGTCCCAGGAGAAGGGATGGATGCACAACCAGAAACAGACTAAGTGAAGATAAATTATTTATCTGAAACATGAGCTGGCTGAACACAAAGATGACCATTAAAGCCTTTATGAACAGTGGAAGAGATTTTCCCAACTGAAATCTTCTCAAACAATGACTAAAAAAAACCTGGTCAGCTAAATAATACCTCTGTAATTCAGCACTATACTACTCCTTTTTTCTGAGCTACAAAGAAACGTGCTAAAAGGTTCAGAACCCCTGGGTATTTGGAAAATTTGAAAACTTCACCAGAGAAGAAATCAATTTTAGCAGTCTTGCTGCTAGCGTTCTTTGCACAGCTTTTAAGTGATATAGAGCTGACTGGGAGAGCATACATAAATGGATTGCTAAACAGAGGAAAAACATGCTCTGAAGCAAATTTACTTTAGCATTTAGCACTCATTTTACATTAAAGGCAATTAGTCCTACATGATCCTGAACACTTAATGCATAATTAGCTATGAAACCCTCTTCCAGTTAGATACAATTATGCTCAATGTCTTAAAGCTGAGAAAAAAGCCCTCTCTACAACTACTCAGAAGTTCATTACAATTAATCTAGATGCTAGAAGACATGTAAAACACCTGTGCCTTTCAGAAAACACTTAAAATAAAATGAAGTTCAGGTTTTGAACTTTGAGAAGAAAAGGCAGTCATCACCTCAGTTTTCTCAGTCAATTCACAGCGTGCTTGATCCAGCTGATTTTGAATCTCACTTTGGGACTCCAGTAAATGCAAACCATATTGTGCTGCCTTTTTTCGCTCGTTCTCTGCTTCCTTGAGTTGCTGTTTAAGACTTAAAATGGTCTCTGCCTCCATTTTTCTTTTTTTATTCAACACTACAAAGAAAAAAAATACTTAAAAATACATTGCAGTAAATATATTTTACAGGTAAGAGTAGTTATCTGAAAGTTATTGGCTTTCCTTTTTTAACCAGGATACAACCATGTATTTTTGCAATACAAGACACCAAAAAAAGCTCACAAGCAGACCTGTGAACAGTAAAATAACAGTTATTTCTTCATAAACTTGGTTACTGCCTTAGTTTTGATTGTGTCTAACATGCAGCAAAAGCACTCCTGTGCACCCAGCCTGGTTTCTTTGTACAGCACAACCAGAGTTAATTTAGGATACAGCTCTCTTGCCAAGTCCAAGACAATTAAATAACCTTAGGAAAACACTGCTGTGCACTTGGCTGACACTGTTTTCTCTGTGTTATAAACCAAGCCCCACTAAGAGTCCAGCATTTCTTGTGTACACAAATAACACTTAAGGTTGGCGTAGGCAGCTGCCTTAGCAGGACAGTGTACTCCTAATAACATTATGTGGGATAGAGAAACAGATAAAAGGTAAGGAAGGGAAGAGTCAAAAATAGAAGCCCTGATAAAATACATGGAGTTTAACACAGGGCTTTGCATTTATTTAAGTGCTTAATGGAGTCTGTCAAAATTTAGTTTACTTGTTGTTAAATTATCATCTCATTGTCACATTTCAGAAAATTCATCCTTTTCTAACTGTAGAGTGTAACAGAAGACAGAAGGTGAATTTTGCAAAAAAGTTAGTAAAAGCAAATCCAACATACTGAGTTTTTAAAAAAAATAAAAATCAAGTCAAATTAACACCATAAGCTTGTATGATTGCTTGCTCCCAAATCTGCTAAATCAGCCTTCTGCAAAAAAAAAATCCTATTAAGACAGAAAATGCTAAGTAACTCGGGTTTCTAACAACATATGCCAAGAGTTTTCTCAGAAAGTAGGCAATAACAGAGACACAAACACACAAAAAAAAATTGCAGTTAATTTTCCAAAGTCAGGGCCCATAACTTTTATATAAATTTCAGAATTAAAGTACTTCTGTATTGAAGACCTGACTCTTGTTTTTTGTTCTCACAGAACAAAATTTATTTGTTGCCATTTCTTACTGGCACATACACCTTCCTTATGAATGTTGTAATATCCATCCTTCACTTCTTTTTTGCTACCTTTCATTCAACATGGATAACTCCTAATGGAGTTACTCAGCTTCTCCTAATAGAAAAGAATTTAATTAACATGCAGAAGTAATTGTGCCTATACTGTGCCCATTCATTTCCAAGGCACAAGAGAGAAATGATCACATTCTGATTTCTGCATCTTCTCCTCACTTGTTGCTATCCAGGTTTAACACATACAAAGAGACTTTATCCAGCCAGGCTTTGTAACCTCAGTTTTCACCTCTAACCACTGCAATGCCTGAAATACTAGCTTTGCACTTATACTAAAATAAGTGCAGTGAAACACAGGAATTTTGCATTCCAATAATTGAGAATCATCAGTATTATACTAATACAGGGACACCACACAGATATTAATAATGAAGTGTTTAAGGCAAGGTGTAGCAATACAAGAACATAGACAACAACTTCTGGCATGTATTTCCAAAATTAAAGAGGATGAATGAATCATTGTTCACTTACATAGACAGAACTTTAAAAATAACTATTTTCTGATCAGACAATTGTATAGAGGCAACACAGCCATTTGGCAGCTCCTAGTTTACTAACTTAAATTAATAACATGTTTAACTCACCTCCAGAAGCCAATTGAAGTATCTCCTGACCTTATTCTTCCACTCTACCTTTAAAAAAAAAAAAAAGGCAAGTTATCTAGGCTGGATGAGTGTGAGCTGCCAGCACAGCCCTTCAGAGCAGTCCCTTTTCAGAACAGGCTTAACCCTGCTGGCTGCCTCATGAACATGCAGATCACAAGCTAAGCCCCCACATAAATGCAAATCTTATTCAAATCTCAGTTAGGCAGCTGTCAGGCAGTTTAGAAACAGTCAAGTCAGGCAATGCTGTCACAGGATGGATGCTCTGCAATTTGGCCAGGGTCACTTTCTTCTGGTACACCTGTAATTCTTAAGGGGGGCTTTTTGGGGATTTTTGTCCCACTCTTTCCCACTTCTTCAATCTCTTTCACACTTCTCTTCCAGTTTCACATACAAGAACTTTAAGGTCATCTAATAAATTATCTGCTAGACAACAGAAAAAAAGGTATGGGTTTTTCCTTAATTTTAGAGTTGAAGTATGGAGGAAAAGAGAAATAGCTTTCCTAGTCACACATTCTTGCTGACTATTAGGGAAAATAGCAAGTATGCCTTTTGGAGCACAGCCAGCCTGTGTCAATTGTCAATCTTTGTCAATTCTGGATGAATCAAACAAGTCCAGGTAGTCTTGTTCAAGAAGTTGTACACTGAAATAATTGCCACCAATTTAATATTATACATGAGGCTAAGTAACTTATTCTGAAAATAACGTTTTAAGATTAATTGAACGGGCAGCAAGGTGACTAGGCAGGAGGGAGGAAATAACAGACATCAGTCTTCATGTATTCTACTGAGTTACAAGGAGTTACTTCTGGCTAAATATCTTCAAACACTTAATGAGAGAGTCTACGTAGAGAGCTGCACATTTAAATTATTCAACCATTCAAAGTCTCCTTAATAAAGTAACAGGCTAGGAGATAAAAGGCAGTCTCCTGGCGGGCCAGCATTCTTCTCCCACTCTAGCACAGCTCTCGGGTTAAACTCCTGCTCCCCAGGGCCACACGGCTGGCTGTCCCCTAATCCTGTCACAGAGCCGGCTGTGCCCCGACCCTGCCACAGAGCCGGCTGTCCCCCGACCCTGCCACAAGCACCTGGGCATTTTTCCGATCAGGAGCACAAGCACCAGGGTGGTTTTCCTCCCTCAGCCCAGGCACTCCCACGGCCATTCCAGCCAGTTACTTACACGAGTCCATATCTGCACCCACCACGCTGCACACTCAGGCTGAAAGACTGCCGGAGCCGATCACCTTCCACAAACAGGTCCTTGGGAGGGTCGGCACTGCAGAGAACAACACATATCACACTACAGCCTCATCGTTCAGCCAGCGCGGAGCCGGCTGTGGCAGCGCTGTGTCCCCGCTGTCCCCTCCTTCCGGACCCGACCGAGTCTGACCCCCACACCCAGTACGGCCCGAACGGGCTCGCCTCGCTCCTCCGCGGGCCGTGGGGCAGCCAACGGCCCCAGCGGCTGCAGGGAACGACGGCCGGCACCACAGCAGCCCCACAGGGAACAGACCCCGCTCGCCGCTCGCCGCCCTCTCCCGCACCCGCCGTTGCTGCCGTTCAAACCGGCCCCGCGGCACCGCCCAAGTCTCGCGAGATCCGCCCCGCCCGTTCCCGCCCCCGCGCAGGGCGGGCCGTGAGGGGCCCCGTGAGGGCGGGTCGTGCCCGCGGCTCCCGGAGCGCTCCCGGTGACCCTGGCCGCACGGCTTCATCGTGTTAAATGCCTTGTCCCCAGAGCGCTTTCTGTGTTTTGTTCGAGTTTGCCCGGAGTAGGAGCTGGGTGGTAACACGCGAAAGGCTGGCTCGCCGATCAGCAGAACTCTATGCTATTTATGCATTTCAGTAAACGCATCAGCACTCATTGGTTACGAATTCCATAACTTTTCAGTTCGTGAGCTCTCAAAGCGCTGTTTGCTGTTACCCCATGCCGGTCCGTCAGCTCCCTCTCCTGAGGGGATGTCCCCTCCTGCCTGCTCAGCCGAGCCTTCCCCGCGTTTCTCTGCAGCTTTACAGCACAGCTGTCAATAACTCTCCGTTTTCTCTTTAGTTTTCTTGCTCTAGTTTCTGCTAGAGTTCATCCTCGCTTCCCTACCAGGGAGGGATTTTATAGTGCTAAAGTGCCCACTACTCGCAGGTTTCCTGAGCAGTGAAGATCTGAGTGATATCCATAAAGACCGAAATCCAACAGCAGAAGTGTTTCAGAATGGTTTTTGGGGAATCCAAGCACAAGTCTCTACGTTTTCGGATTATTTTTTTTTTGTTTGGTTGCGTTTTCTGTGTGTTTTTTTTTTTTTTAATTTTTTTTGTTTTTTTTTTTTTTTTTTAAGTTTTTTTTTTTGTTGTTGTTGTTTGTTGTTTGTTTTTTTTCCCAAAAGAAAACCTTAGCAAATTTTACCTTTTAAGCAGTAATTTTTAATCTGTTCTGCAAGATTAATATAAGTTTGTACTACTTATTCTACTTGATGTGACATGCCTAAGAAAAGCCACTGCACGTAAACATGTGGTAGCAAATTCTGCCTTTGGTGAAACATCGAGTAATGCAAAGATAAATTCAAGCAACAGGCTGTAAGTAGATGCAAGGATGACAATCCTATTTGGAGCAACTGGAACAGAAATAGATGTCCTAAGAAAAAAGGGGCTTGGAAAATAAGCAGAGTCTAAAATTTGACAGAGGGAGCCGATAAAACACTACTGCTATCAAAATTATACTACTTCTACTTTCCTGTCAAAATGGGAGTCTAGTTTTTGTCAATAGAAATGGGATTATAAATTAAATATAGAATGGTCTAGACAGTCAAGAATACCAAGTTGATTAAAACAGGGACAGGAAACGAGACAATCCTGTTCTAATCCTGATTCTGCTGCGTTCACTGTGTGATTAACCACTCCAAATACCCACAGCTAAACCCCCTTGTTTTAAAATAAGGAAAACAGTGACTTAATTAACAAATCCATGTAACTCCACTGACAGGGAGTGAGTATATCTCAGAAAAAATAAAATATGTAAAATATGTTGTAAGTTTTAAGTATTAACATGGTTACTCCATCCTTGTAGCCTGCTAAATTGTAAGAGTTAAAATAGCTGCTGCTTCCCCCTCTTTGGTTCCACAGTCATCTATGCTAGCTGATGTTTAATACATGAAATATTTTAGCAAACTCCATAATATTTTCCTCAGAATTTTCATTAAAGCAGAGTTGGGAGATGCAAAGTAACTAATGAATGATTTAAATAATCCATTATCTTCAGACCTGTTCTCTTTGCTGAAATGGCAGCCATGGGACAGTTTGACAGACCCTATGTACAGTGAACAGAAAATCCAGCAAGCTGTCAGCCCTGTGCCAGGTGCAGTGGCCATCCTGCCAGAGCGCTGCAGGAGCACTCCCTGCTGCTACAATATCCAGCTCTGATGTACCCCAGCATTCCTTGGCTTTGGGGCTGGAGCTCACTTTAAGGGCTGTTAGGACATGGAATGACAAGGTCATTATGTCCAGTGGCTGTGGTAAATATGGCTTTATGGAAACAAACTAAGTGTTCCTACATATCTATGACAGGACTGTCACTTTTCATGTTTCTTTTCAGCTTAGGTTATATTTTAGCTTGCTACTGTAACCATAAATTAACTGTTAGGAATATTTTCCCCTGCTTCCAACCCCAACAACAACTACTGCCCTTTAGAGATTCTACAAATCCAGTAGCTACTGAAGCATAGATGTTAAAATTTTAAGTGTGGATTTGCATATTTTGTTTATTGACATTTTGTATCAGCACTCTTAATTAAACCTGTGCACTGCTGACCCTGTATAAAATGGAAATCCATGGTTTGTGAGTCTTCTCTACCAGCAGGCAGGAATTCCACATGAATAAGGGATTAATTGCAGCAAGTATATGTGTTGGTGGGTTATTTTTTCCTCTGAGGAGGAGACTTGTTGCTTTTATCTGCATAAAACCCGATGAGTTTAAAAAGCCCTGTTGGTCTTTCCCTGCTAATCGCTCAGGGTAGCACATGAGCTGAGAAATGTTTTACTGACCCACAGAGAGATGTGAGATGTGCTGATTGCTGCCCCTCGCTATGGCACAGCTGACCCAGCCTTCACCACGATAAAAACTGACTGGGGCATTAGAGTGTGCTTTATTTGTTTGTTTGTTTTCACATGTTCTTGCTCTTTGTTATTTAAGAACAATTAAAGCCATGTTATTTACTAGTGCAGCTTTATAAAAACCCAGGTGTTTTTACATGTTCTTGCTCTTCATTATTTAAGAACATTTATAGCCGCACAACTTAAAGCCATGTTATTTACTAGTGCAGCTTTATAAAAACCCAGGTGCAACTCTATCCAGATTTTTCAGCAGGTAAATATGAAAATGTTCTGGGTTTTTTTGAGATGGGACACTTTCACCTTCCATTAAGCAGAAGCCAGAACATCAATATGTTTTAATAAATTACTGTGAATACCAAGAGCAGTAATGCCAATACCTGAGTTGTTCTGTGAGGAACTCGAGTAGCTCAGTAATTACAGCAACAGATTGAGGGCCAGTGACTGTTTCTAATCCTCTCTAAACTATTAGACACTGACCTCATCCAAATCACTCCATCTCTCTATTTCAGTCATCTTAGCAAAACACATCTTTAATTAGCATTTTTCTCACCAGCCTGACCTTAAATGGCCTTCTGTGGCCGCGTGTGATCACTGCAAAACCTATCAAGTGGGTGTGAGAGGTACAAAAACAAACTCTCTAAGGTTTGTAATTCCCTTATGAAAACTTTCCATTACTTCTATTTAGATTGGTCATGTTTTTAGTGCTTGTTTGAATGGGACAGGAGCCTCACAATGAGCTTTCTGGATTTATGTAATTGACGAACCCAGTTATGAAAATATACTTTCTTCAGTGTGCAATATATTCTTAAAAGACAGGGTAAAATTTGATGCATCTTTAATATTTTCCAAATGCCCAGGGTTAAAGTCACAATTGCAAGATGTTGCTAAAAACAACAAAATAACAAGGCAAGTTTTCTGATACCCTCAGGGAGTTGATTTTGGTTTTGGTTCGTATCTGGTGACTCAAGCCATCAGTCAATCCCAGAACAAGGTTGCCAAATCCACATGCAATAGAAGCAGGAGTGTGGGGTGACTCAAAGCTATTTTAACTTTGCTTTTAGCACTCTCTCAGCCACTTGAACTTTACACTCTGCAGAAATGCAGATATCCAATATTACCACAACGGTGGGTCAGAACCCACACCCCTTTTTCCTTATAATTTGAGTTTACTTGACACTAGTTCACATTCAGTTTGTTCCACTGATCTAGAGCTAATTCAGTGTATAAATGCTGCTCTCCTCTGGCAGCAGCATCAAATGAACACATAAAAGCCACATTTTGTGATATAAAAACATTCTTATAGTCACCATCACCAACACTTCTGATTGCAGAAGCACGAACTAACCCAAACTGCCATTCTTTGAAACGCCCTATGAATGACAGCAGTTTATGTGCGGGTTTTTCCGCGCCCCGAAGCAGAGCCCTCTAACGCAGTCAGTGCACACGGAGTTCCCTTTCCCGCAGGTTTTTCCCAGGTTTGCATTCCCGGTGCCGCGGCTCCGCGGTCTCCAGCCCCACCTGGCGGCCGTCCCGCGCCATTGCGGCTCCGCTGCGCTTCCCGGGCCCGTCCCGGGAGCCGAGCGCGAGGAACCCGAGGCAGCAAAAACCAACGGGAGAAATTCCCTCATCAGCAAATACGGCTCCTTTGGAGCGAAGATATTCTTCACTCAAATTATTGTGTTAATAAATTAATTGTCATGGCTGTACTTCCCCCCTAACGCCCCGCGCTAAACAGTGGGACGAAGGGATTGTCTTGAATTTTAATGGAATTAAATTAAATTTCATCCAGATCATCAGCTACACTGGGGATGATAACTTTAGCACAGTCACTGTGAATTTCTAATCAAATTGAGTAAAAAGTTTAATCAGCTTTGCCAGCTGGAGGTCATTAGCTATTTTGCCATCAATAGCTTTCACCTGGAGCTCGTTTCAGGGCTGCTATGAAAGAGCCTGATTTCCCTTAAAAGTGTGATAGTTTAGGTGTGCTGTGCTGGTGATTATAAAAAGCAAGGTAGGTTTGTTTATTTTTTTTCCTAATATCTCTGTTATAAAAATACGTAGTACTTATTTGTGTGAAATATGTTAAAGTGCAGACCTTTCTTGGTTTAGCTTTTCTTAAGCAGTATTTTAAAATGTGGCATGGTATGGCTGTATTGGAGTTCTTGTAAACTTGTGTTTCATAGAATTTTTAAAAATCTATTATGTAACTTTGAAAATGCTAGTTATTGATATATATATTTGATGCTTACAACAATAAAGAATTCAAAACAAAAAAGAAAAGTGAAATGTGTTAAGTTAAAAGTTCACTGCAAAAATATTCAATGGCTTAAAAATTATTTTACTTTTGAGGTCAGTTTTTACTAGAAGATGGTGTTATGAAATGTTCAAGCTAAGATTGTTATCAGTTATCTGTGTCTTATGTTAATTGTAACACTGGTTTTATTAATAATGGTTATGGCTTAATTCAGATCCTCTATAAGTAATATTTTATAGAAATGCATTAAAAATCATTAGTTACATTTTCTTAGGTAGGGTCTGTTGCTCTACAGAAATTAAAAGATGAAACTGTAGAATACTTAGCTGCTATTGTGTTTTTGAAATATTACTCTGTTGTTGAGTATATTTATTGTAAGTTGTAATAAGACTGTAATCAATTGTTCAGCTTTGTCTCTGTTCTAGGCTTTCTATTGTTAAAACTACTTTTAACAATTTTTTGTTTTATCAAACTCTTGATTTGAATTTTCACCCCAAACTCTGTCCTCCACTATCTAAGGGTGAACTCAAACCCTTTATTACCTAAACCTAGGAAATGCTTTCTTATTCTTGAGGGAGCTTGGCTGGTCCTGCTGGGGGTGAAGCAGTTCTGCTCTGACTGTCGAGCTGTATAACATGTCATGAAGCCACCTAAATCAGGTAGAAATTGCTGCTTTAGAAGTTAACTGAATTAACAGTATCTGGTTCTATAAAGAAGCAGCAGATGCAGAGTTTGATGGCTTTCAGGGAGTTTTCAGGCCTGTAGGCACCAGTTTTATCTCCAGTTGCATCTTTACCCCCAGTGCTGGCCAGTCTCGTTCTGGGCCTGCTGGGCTAAATGACCTGACCTCTTAAGTCTCACCACAAAGCCGATAGATTTTTCCAAAGCTTCTGGACAATGTTTGTTAAAAACCAAAAAACCCCAGCCTTTTTGTGGTGGTTTAGATAGTTTTTTCTTAGTGTAATTTTTTCCCCCTTATACTTAGTTTTGAATGCAAAATGAAAAATAAAAGCAATGAAGTGAATATGATTGAATAAAATGGGGCAATTTGGAGAGATGAAACAGAAGGGTCTAATCACTTAAATATGTTCCTTGTTCTTTCCATTTGCTTAGCATGGTAAAATATTCTGACATTGAGAATCCCAGATTCAGTTTCTATGTAATTATACTAATTAATAGCTTTACTGGCAGATCAACAGCTTAGTTTTAATTCTAAACACAATTGGCTTTTATTTCATTGTTAAATATTCATGCTGTCTTTCAAAATATAAAGCCATTTCATCTCAAGTGCAAGATCTCACAAAATGCCTCAGTGAAGATGGTCTGGAACCATATTTACTGCTTTGTGTCTGTGTTTTTGGTACTTAATAATAGCATTTATCTGTTTCCACAGACAAATTGTGCTATTGAGTGGCCTAAAATATGTGCTCCAAAAAGCTTCCCAGTCAGGGAACTTAGCATGGCATTTGATGAGAAGCAGTGTGTCAAACTTTGCAAAATCTTGCTTTAGCCAAACTCGACCTGGATAATCTACTCGCACTTAGGTGGGTTCACCTGAAGTTTTTGGGTTTAAAAGTACTTCTTGAGCAAACTTATCACTCTGTACCCATCCTGCTAAAATATTGAGTTGCACACGTATTCTTGTTTAAGTCTTAACTTGGGCAACATTAACTAAAAAATACCAGTGGAACTTGAAGCAAATGCTTTTAGAAAATCTCAGCAGCAATGGCTCGTAGATGTTTCCTTAAATTAAGGAGAAATGTGAATAGTTCTGAGCACTAAAACACTCTTCTTAAAATATTGCTTCTAAGGATTGACTCAGAATTAGGAGAGCAGCAAAATAACCACACTGTTCAGCACTCAGAGCCAATTTTTGGTGGGCTGAGTCTGCCCCATTATAGAATGGCTTAAGATAAATTGCTGGGGTGCTACTTTCTGCTAATTAATTCAGTGTGAAGGAAGCAGCTCTTGTTAGATTCTCACTAGTGACGAGTAAGGTGAAAGAGTAGTTCAAGCATAAATGGGTGTAATAGAAAAATGAAGTGAGAATGTAGGGAGTTACTTGGGTTCTCCCATACTCCTTATAAACCATGGTGTACTCTGGGTAGCTGGGCAACAGTACTTACTATCAAAGGGTTAATTTCAACTTTATTTCATTGCATTTTATAACTTTTGAAATATTTGCCTATTGCTTCTCTTATATTTCTATCTTGGGTAGTACCAAATTAAAAAAAACCCCACATATTTATTTGTTTTGAATCTATTTGTTGAACTTCTTAATAGTCTTGGCAGCCCTAAACGTGGTAATAATCCTGTGACAGGCCCTGCAGCCTTCCTCAGGTGGTCAAAACAGAGCACTGAAGGTGCCTTTTCAAGGGTAACTAAGCAGCACAGTGAAAAGCTTTGGCTATTTGATCTTTAGCAGCAATATTCCCATACTAAATATGCATCTAAACCCTGAACTACAAATTAGGATACTTATGCATGTCTTCATTAAATAACTTTATTTATGATCATAGCAATGAGAACACTGTTAACTTCTGTTAGGCATTTGAGGTCGAATGCTCTTCATATTTTAATTGTTAACAGATTTTTTCACACTGATTATATCAAAGAGTAGTAATATTAAAATTATAATAAGCCTCTATTTTTTCCTGTGGTATGCAGAATGCCTTTGTAGTCTCAGGATCTGTTTTAAATTGTGTGTGCTGATTTGAGCAGCTGGGGTCTGGCTTTTGTTTAAATTATCATGTTTAGATGAGTAATAGGACTTCAGAAATACTTCTGAAAATGGCAATTTTAAAACACATTGCTGATTTGAGTAATGAACCATGGGGTGACACTGTCCTTATCCAAGTGAGAAGGTCAGATTTTCTTTGATACTGTGATAAATGTTGACAATTACTGATCTTGACTTCTCTTAGACATGGCTTCATATTCAAAGGGGTTATGAAGAAGGCTTATGGATTGAGGTTAACAGCAGACAAGGTATTTTGACTGGTAAAACAGCAGAGACCTGTTCTGGGATCTGATGTGTCCAATGCAGGGAACTTGGTTAGGAAATGAGGCAGGAGGAGAGAGAGGGATGGGTTCCTACAGGAAGGCTGCCTGCTCAGTTGGGCTTTGTCTGTCCCCGTTTCTTGTGAGTGATTTAAAATTAGAATACAAGTTCCACTGGACTTCAGTGTCTTATCAAAACTTTATTTTCTCATTGGCAGGGATTTTTATATCTGCTTATTGAGGTTTGCATTAATGATATTTAGTTACAGTTGTAGTCCCTTCTAATACCATGGTATTTGTTGTATTTGGGGAATTATTTAGATTAGGTGTTGTTATGGCAGGTTTGTGCCTTGCCTTTAGACTCTAATTTATTGTGTTTTATTATTCAGGGTTGCATGGGTAAGACTGCTCTGCCTGTGTAGTTCTGTGCTACTCAGTTTTCAGTAACTTCAGAGGGAAATTCTTCTAATAAAGTTTTTCATGGAGAGACCACTAATGGGAATGAAGTTAAATCGTGTTTCTTTTAAAAAAAAAAAGTGTAAAAAAAGATCCTGTTAGTTCATACGAAAGAATTGTCAGCTGAAGTCCTACTGCAGTTTAAATGCTGCTGAACCAGATGAAATCATGAAGAAAGCCTTGAATGTGCCATTTTTGCTGCACAGTGCATCATCTGACCAGGATGGTGAGACAGGTGTTCCTTCCCCAAGTAACTGAAGTTCATCATGGTTTGGACCTCAAGTTGAAGGCTGTGTTTGCCCCTTGTGCTGTGAAAATGTTTTCCCCTTCTGCTGTGAAAATATGGCAGGGTGGATGAGAACTGCTACTGTTTCTTTTCTTGTATCAATTCAATTGTATATTTAATTTCTCCATTGACTTTGCAACTGAAGGGCTTGGTCGTTGTGTTGGCTCTTTCCTGTTCCTGCCTGGTTGCCCCTTCAACAATTTTAGTGAGAGATTTCTGTAGCGCCTCAGTGACTTAATTTAATTTACCACTAACCATGATTAGCTTTAATCATGATACAGGGTCATGTAACTGGAACAATTCCTTGCTGATTGAATGACTGATTATGAAGATAATGTGTTTTTTTTTTCTTATCACATCTTTCTAAGCTTTACTTCTCTGCTGTATCATTTCCCACAAATCATTTAATCAAGTCTAAATCACAATACATGACAGGTAGTGCTTTTTCACAGTAAATAATTATATACCACATACAGTTATTAGAAATTTTTCCCTTGGATTTTATATTCTAATGATGTTTTAAGTGAATTCAGGCTTCAGCAATAGCAGCTCAGAGGTTTTGAGAGTTGTGTTATGTAAATATTTTATGTGAGCTGAGTAATGCTTTGTTTGGTGCTCAGGGCTCACATGTGTAATCAGACAATAATTCATCTGCCATTGATTTGTTCCAAAACATAGTCACAGCCTAATCTGATCTTTTCTGATCTGCCTTGGAGTTGCAAGAATATATGAAAAAGAGGAGGGAGAAGAAAGAAAAAATGCGTTTTGTATAACACAAACAATTGCTGCTTTTTGCTGTTATCTTACAAAGAGTATTGGATATTAAAGCTGATTTTCACAGGAATTAAAGCCTTTATTTTGCCTTGAGGTCTGTTTAGTGATGTAAAGTGTTATTTTTTTATTTGCATAATTAAGAGGCAAAGTTATCAAAATTGAAGATTAAAGCTTTAATCTTTACAGGCAGTAAGCTGGGCCTTTAGTATCCATCTCTTGTGAACTTTAACTGCAGCTGGTTTTTTTTTTTTTTTGAGATTTGCTTGGTCTTAAAGCGTTGTTTCATGAAGTGTCATAGCCTTGTGACAAAAGTTAGACTGAAACAGGTTTTATTTGGAATTACCATGAAGACTATTCCCAAAAGCTGTTATTATGCAAGAAGCAGAGGGTACTTCTGATATTGTGATTTCGTTGGTGTGTAAAGATGCTTCCATGGTCTTAAAGTGTTATTTCATGAAGTGTCATAGCCTTGTGACAAAAGTTAGACTGAAACAGGTTTTATTTGGAATTACCATGAAGACTATTCCCAAAAGCTGTTATTATGCAAGAAGCAGAGGGTACTTCTGATATTGTGATTTCGTTGGTGTGTAAAGATGCTTCCAAGAGGTACACTTAAAAAAGACTTATTTGTGCCAGGCAGTGACAGCTGCTGAAATTAGGAATTTAGGTCTTCATTGCTTCTCTGGGTTTCTGTAGCAGTGAATGCTGTGCTGTGCACTGGCTTTGAAAGCAAAAGCTAATTAAACCCTGATGTAAAAGAAGAGTCATCAATTGCCAGGTTTAGGGGAAGAGATGATTCATTTGGCTGCTTCCAGTGCCCAGCCTGGAAGCTGCTCATCAGAAAACTCCCATCACTTCTGGGGGGAAAAGTGTGCAAGTCCTGTAATTAATTCCAGCAGACACTCATTACCTAATGTCTTCTGCCGAGGCTGGTTTTTACACACTTAGCAGATTTTAACGTGAAGATTTTAACTCTTGAGGTGTAGATTCTGTACAGTTGACAAGATGAATTTGCTTAAGCAATTCACTCTCTAGACATCATGATCTTGGAGTATTGCAATGCCTTATCTAGTTAGATCCTATTCCCTTTTTAACTTTTGATTACAGTTTTTCAACACCTGTATTTGAGAATTAAAGACATTTTGGAAAATTTATGCATTTCCTATCTGAATCTCTGCTCTGTTGTTCCAGTATACTAGTTGAAACATTGATATTCAGTATCTGCAAGAAATTTGGGGCCTGAAGGAACAGACATAAAAGTTCTTTATACTGAAATTTTTAATAGACAAATTCAGCCTAGGGATTTCTTTATTATTTCAGATGCTTTTGCACTAGACTTTGAGTTATATCTCCCTGCTATTGCCATAATGCTGGAAGATGGACAGCCTAATCTGAGCTTCCTGTGTTCAACCATATCACTATATATGATCCATGAATATTGACTGATATTTTTCTGTCTTGTGCTTACTCTTAATGTATTCTTATGGTTTCAAGGTTTTCTTCTGCTGCTGATTAGCTGGACAATTAATGAAAAGTATAATGAAGCTTAAATTCAGAAACTTTTCAGCACAAGATGTGAAACTTTAATAAATCTATGAATGTTGTATTGCATATACAAAGTTAACAAAGATTTTTAGCTCTAGTTCAGTATATTAGAAACCTGAACTAGAAAAATCACTCTGCTTAGAGAGCTGGCTGGAATCATGGGAGATGGATGCCTCTGGAAACACAGAGATCAGATCTCAGCTCTGCTGAGTGTTGCTTTGTTTGCTACGGTGAGAGGATAGGATGCATCTACACTTCCACTGGAACACTTCCATGAAGTTGCTATTGGGAGACTATTAGATTATTGGTATTGGGAGATATTAGATTATTCTCACTTCTGTCCTCCTGTATTTCACAAGTACAGTACATTACCAGCCAGAAGAACAACAAAGATTATTTCACTCTTAGGTAGTACTTAATTTAACCTTTAATTTAGCAGCTGTCATGATCTTAGGTCACTTATATAAAGTAATTTTTAAAAAAAAAATTAGCAGAAACAGTTTTGGCAGTTGCTTCCCAGTTTGAGGAAGCCACCCCAAATTAAGGCTTTTCCTTAGGCAAACTTTTCATGTGCTGGGCGGAGCAGGAAGACTGATCTCCTGAGTCAGTTGTTTACCACACGTTTTCCTTCCTTGGAGAACACTTGTGCTGACTCCTTATACACCTTTGTAATGATAGCTACTTATTCCTGCTTTTCCTTCAGGGGACTAGAACAAAATGAGCTAAGTTTTAGGCAGAAAACTGGCAAAAGTTTATGCAATTAATGCTCCTTCCAACAGAATGTGAATTAAAATGAATTGGAGCACATTGGGTTTAATCTTCTTGGCTGACATCTTCAAACAAATGAAGTGTTTGAGACAGTTACATGTCGAGCACCTGCCTCTCCTCAGGACTCCTGAAGATCTCAGCCTTTAGTACAGTCACATCCTGATGGAAGATGGCTGCCAGACAATTTCTTGTTTGCTGATTTTTTTTTAAATTTTTTTTTTAGCCCATTATGGGTAGCTAATATCCAGCACAGAGCTTGTGTTATCTCTTAGAGCTGCCTCCTCCTCTGTCTCTGCGTGTAGTCACCTTGCTTCTGGATTTGCAGGTGAGTAAAGCAAGTTAAAAAATCAAAGCAGAAAGCAGCTGGATTTTAGCTTCATTAGAAACATGGTTTTGTTCTTAAGGATAGAGGAGCAGAAGGATTTAAAAGGTTTCCAATATAGCAGACTTGTCAGGGAAAGGCATTCAGGTTATTAACAATTAGATTATAGTGGAGAGTGAATGAGAGGAGAATTTGTATTTAAGTTACCATTCATAATTAATTAAAGTTTTTTAAGGATAGAAACTGTCTCTGAAATGGTCCTCAAAAGACAGCTGTTTGGAATAAGGAAGATACACTTTATTTTGTAGGCATTTGGGACATGGTGTCAATTCTTCGTCTTCTTTTTCTGCCTCTGTCAGGGTTGGGATTGAAAGTGCTCAAGATGGTATTTTGTGTTCAGACTCAGATGTTTATTATTTCTTATCTATATCCCAGTCTTAGCAGCTGTGAGTTCTACAGCATTTCACTAATAAGCTACAAAATGGCACCTTATCTACCTATACAAGGTATTTTAAGGAAAAACAATTCAATTAAGAAATGACACCTAAATTATTTTTACTTTTAATCCAGTAACTAATCACTCATGTCCCACAATGTGGGCTTTTCTGTCCAATTACAAAATACCACCCAAACCCTTGAAGAAGGTGGTGAAGAAGAAGGACCAGCCACCACCACAAAACCTCCATTTTAGCCTTGTGTATGTTACTATATTCTAAAACCTTAAACTCTGAGTTTTCCACCATGTGATATTGACACTTCCATTCAACCTACACACGCATAATTCCAGTGCTATCATTCAATTTTGAAGCCTTCTCCATGGCCTCAGGTCAAATGTAGTATTCTCTTGAGGGTCTGTGCCTTCCAGCACAGAAAGTCTAAAATTCTCAGCATCCAGGGTTCCAACACCTTGGAATGAGCAAAGTGCGTGTGAAAGTTGGATTAACTTTGGCACCACGCTGGGAAATAGTGTGCTAACACTGAGTACAGAGCCTGTATTAGCAAACCTTCTTGTTAATACTTTTAGTAGCTTGTTGCTGTGTATTTTTACTCCAGCATGTTGAGTTACTGAAAGTTGATGAACAGCTGTGCTTATGCACAGGCTGGAGATCTCTTCAGTAATGTTGCTGGAGTCCTACCTGATGTTTATATTTATGCAATTCTGAAGTATTAGGGATCAGTTCATCCTGACAGCCTGCCCGCTCCAGTTTTCAGTACAGCACTTTGTTGAATGTAGGTACTAAAGGTGGGAAATGAAACTTCTACTTTTCAAGAGCTGTGAAATGAAGGATGCTGAATGGAAGCTGAGGTTTGTGTCCCAGTCTGTTTGAAGGGTTCAATCACTGCCAGTGATGCTTTCAATGACCTTCACAAGTGAAGTGCATGGGTTTGCCAGTCAACATGGAAATAATCATCAACAAGCAGCAGCTCAGCTGTCCTCTGCCTCAGATTGTTTGTTTATCTATTCTGCAGAAAGGGATGTGGCTCTAGTAACTAACATGGAAGTAAAACACTTGTGGAAATGGATCTTTTGATCAAGCATTGACATACCCCATTAAAAACCCCTACAACTTATTTTTCAATATTAAATATGCAAACAGGGCTGAAGAAACCGTATTAAATATCCAATGGCTTTGTGTTGCAGGTGTTTTTTTGTTGTTCTTCCAGTTGAGTTTTATTTTTGTCAGAAATCTGTGTGTTCTGTGCTTTTCCGTGCTTATATAGCTTAGTGTGAAACACAGCAGTCAAATTCTGTATTAAATATTGAGATCACATTTCATGGAATACCTATTTGCTTATCACTAAATAGATGAATTGCATTAAAATGTTGTGCTATGGCACCATTTCATTTTCTCTGAAAATAAAGTGAATAAAGTTGAAATGGAACTGCTCAGAAAGATCTTTTTCTTTCAACTGCATGCTAGAAACAGAAATGATCACTGTTTATCAAGTGTGACCTTGGTGACATGCCATGGAGATGGCTCTTGGTATTGAAATGTCATTATGACCTCATATATTGGCAAAGGGGCTGCTCATCAGGTCAATAGATTCCTTGAGATTGTGACTGCATTATTGCATTTATTAGGAATTCGGGAATCTCTGGGTATAATTGCAGAATATTTTATTGTATGTTAGTCAGTGAAGTTACATTATCAGGCAAGGAGTTGATGAAACTCAGGTCAGTTCACATTTTTTCTTGCCCGCTGTTGGTTTGCACTGATCTTTGTGCTGCTGTTGCGGAGGAACCAGTTTAGGGATGAGTTGGGGAGATCCACGCAAGTTCAAACACGCGAGTGGTCTCACTGCACACAAGAGGGTTAAAAAGCAACAAGAGACCTGCTGTGGTAAAATGCTAAACTTTCTTTAATCTACCAGCAAGTTGTGCTCTACCACACTGCAGGAGTGCTAGAAACAGGTGAAGAAGAAATCAGTACTTTCCATGGATTCTGTGCAGTGGGCAGTATTGGGGGATTATTCATTCCCCAAAGGCTTCATTTTAGCTTTTTCTATTGAACAACAGAAATGAGTTTTTTCTTGGGGCAGGAGCACAAATACTGTAAGGTTTTTCTGCTGTCCTCACAGATTTGGGCATTTGGATATTCCTTGTGCACCCATAATCCTTGTGGAACCTTCAGTGTTTCTCCAAGAGCTGCTGTTCAGTGAAGTATTGGCCCTGAGGACAATGTTTAGCAGTTTGTTCCTCTGAAGGCCCAGTAAAACCACGTTAAGCTTGTTAGCTCAGACTTTCAATAATATTTTGTACATTTGTCTGGAAGTTAGTCTGGAGATAGGGAAGTGAAAGGAAAGTGTTTGGGCCTAGTGCAGTTATGGTGGACATATGATTTACACCTTAGCTGCTGTTGAAGTGTTTCCTGGCAAATGCTACTTTTAGCAGATCTCTTTTTGCCATAAAATCACCTTTAGATTCAGAACTTTACAGCTTGGAAGAGGTTTTTGTCTGCATTCAGCAATAAAGCTGAAGTAGTGTTTTACTGAAAGGCAGAAACTGAACATTGGATTCCATGTGGAATTTTCAGCTGTTTTACTGAACCTGTCAGTATCTTTTGAAGACATATTCAAATATTGGTGGTGGTTGGGTTTTGGGTTTTTTGTTATTGCCAACAAGAAGCCAAGAGCCAGTGAGATGTTTGGCATTGGTAAACTTGTCCCACCTAAACAGTGCTAGCTGAATTTCCATCTCTGGGCAAATAATCCTGAATGATAGGCAGCAACTGCTGCCTAAATACAGCATTTCAGAATGCTTAGTCACAATTACTGTTTCTTTGGCGTCTGTTGATTAGTCTGACCATAAACCAAGAGGGCATATCCTAGGTCACTCTGGAGACTCTTCTGTCTGAGACATGAAAAGTCATGTCTGAGACATGTTTGACTAACACCTATCATGGAGCAATATAGGAAAGCACTGAAGTTCTGTCACAAGAGGAGACAAATACAACTGGGGAAAGGTCATGTTTTGCATTATCCATGATATGATTTCTCCTTGATCCTGTGAACTCTTGCTGTTTCCAAATAGAGTGTAATTCGAAAGCATGTGGACATCCATGTGGTGTAATTGAGAAATATGTTTAGAAGAATAAATCCCTACCAGCTAGCTTTTTTAGCTGGTGCTTTGAAATTCTCTAATTGGATTATTAGCAGATGGTGCCATTTCTATTGTTTTGCCTCACAGCAGTCTTTTCTGAAAAAGGAAGAAAAAAGTGCTTTATTTCTAATTAGAGGACTGTTTCATCTGGAAAATGTTGCCTTTAGTAATCTGCCTCACAGCTATTGTCAAATAGTGCTAGATAAGGATTTCACTGATTCACAGATCTTTCCTGGAGAATATGGATTGTAACTTGTTTCCAGTGAAAAGTTCTCTGGTACTTACATTGAGAAATGATGCCACTCCAACATTTGTGCTAAAGGCCCTTTCACTGACTCCTTTTCAAGCTGAAATGTAACTGAACTTTATTTTTTTAAAAATTGTATCTACTTCACTAACAGCTGAAAATACTCTTTCATTTAGGAAATAAGCTGTCTGCCATATTCAGGCACCAAAGAGCTCAAACTATTTCTGTTGTAAGTTCTGTGGAGGTAAAAAGTTCTGCTTGTAACTAATTAATCTTCCTGAATGCTGTACAACTCGTCATTTGTTGTTTGGATATACATAATTAATCTTAGCAACTAGAGCATGACTTTGCAACAAGACTTGGGATCTATCCTCAGACTGAGATTTTGATTTTATTATGATGAGAGCTAACAAGCAGAAGTTTAATCTTGAATCAGTTACTTTATTCACACTATAATTACTGATCAATTTCCATTTACTTTGCCCTATAAGGCTTGATTTTAATTTTTTTAGAGTGTAATAAGTCCATTTTGACTGTAAATGTGTAGGCTCTAAGATTCCTGATAGACAGGTAAGTTTACCTGTCAAGTTAGGGCTAAAAGTTCTCCTGTGTTTGGAAAAGCTTTTGCTGCAGAATACTGCTGTTATGAAAAACTTCATCAAAGTTTCCTCAGGGAAGCAGGAGATTCCTGTAGTTAAGACTTATAAGAGTCAAGAGGATGTGCAGTTGCCACTAAAGCAGCACATGAAGAGCAGATGTTCCCAAAATCCTGAGCCGACAACCTAAATTTTCTAAATGTCGAGGTTAATTGCAGTAGAAGTTGCTTAACTGAGTAGAGTCTGTTAGTGTACATGGATGGGACCTTTGGGGTCCTGACAGCATTTGGCATTTTCTGTCCTTTCTAAACAGTAGCAGGACTTAGATGTGTTGTTTGGCTCTGCCAGTATTGATGCCTGAGAAGGTTGTGGTAGCTCCTCTTGCCAGTTGGAAAATAACTTGGAAAACAAATGCAGCTTTTAAACAATTCTGCTAGAGATGTTTCTTAAAATTATAGTTTTTTGTGTTAAGGATTCAACCCGTTTTGATTATTTTTGCTCACCAATTTGGCCACCAAAACTGTTAGAAGTGAAATGCAAATGCTTGCAACAATTTATATTGCTCACATCTAATCAATCCCTTGTAATGATTGTCACGTGGACATAGCATCAAGTAGTTATAAAATATTGCACATTTAATCAGATGCACATAGAACTTGTTGCAGTGTTTGCAATTTCTGTAATGGATAGGGAAGCCACGTTTCTTTTCCAATCCCTTATATAGATGTATTTTGCAATGAAAAGGTAACATTGCAAATTGTGGTTGTTTAATGGAGCAGTATCTGTGATGAAGCAGGAGAGGAAGAGCTGTATTAAAGTTAGCCTTGATGGAAACATATCAAGAAGCCTGCCATTTGTGGTATTGACCAATAATCTTTTCTAGGCATTGTTACAACTTTCTAACCTCTGTGTCTGGGAATAGTCTCAAAAGGAAATATAATGATTCCTTTTCCTTTAATGGCTCTCTGGTGGGCTGTGAACTCTGGAGTTTGTGCTGGTGGTTAAATGGTCCTCACTACCTATACACTGATTTTTACTGTGGAAAGGCACTGCTGTCATGTCCTTGCCTGTACAAAACACTTGGCTGTTTGGCTGCAGTGAGATCCTTTGGTATATCCTGGATGCAGAAGAAGTGGAGTCCAGGGCCTGATCTCTACAGCATCTGCTCCTGGCAGCAAAATAAGGTTCTGAATGATCAAGGTCAAGCAATGAAATACCACATGAATGTACCTAAAGAAAGCACCTGGACTTGAGCTGGAAACCAAAGAGTTAGAATTTGGATAAAATAAGTGAATTTTACTGTTGTATGTTTGTGAGTTTTTAGTGTTTGGAATTAAGAGTTACTTTAGCTTGATGCTATAATCTGGTCCCTTCTGAAGGATACAGTTATATTTCTGTTTTGGACAGCTGTAGCAGTGACTTCATTGCTGCAGCATGTGTTTATGGGAATTATCAGGCTTGAAACCTGTTATGAGGCTTTTGTGCCTTGGGTCACTGTCTGGTTTTTCAGAACATATGCCGGGCTCTCTGGGGTGATGCTGCAAAACTGGCTGTTTGATTTGGATCCTGATGATTTGGAATGTCCTGTTTCAAGGGGTCAAGCAAGCAAAGTAAGAGGAAGTATTGAACTTGTTGAATTTGTCTGTATGTACTGGAGTTGCTCAATGTTTCTTCTAGCCAGATCCAAAGAAGGGTTCTCACAAAAGCCAAATTTCACCAGTAGGCATTGCACTGAGTGCCACTCCAGCTGTGCTTAAATATCAGTGCTCAAAGCTGCTGCACATTGCCATCCCATTTGTTGAGTGACTTTTTTGCAGTCCCCAAGAATGTATTGTAGGCAAGAGAAGTAAGCTAAACATGTACAGAACACTGCCTGATTTTTCTTTCAGGAGTTGCTAAACACTTGTCAAAAGAACTTGATGGCTGAAGCCCCGAAGAGAAAAGCAGCTTCTTTTAGGTGGATCCCTGGGGTAGGTGGTGGAAGGAAGGGAAGTGAATATCCAGTGGGAAGAAAGGGTAAGAATGAAAGAGTAAAGGGCAGGCTCACAGCATAGATAATTCACATGTGCTCCCTCGTGCATGAGGAGGGGCTGGGACTCAAGCAGCTGTCTGTGCAGAACAAAAAGGAATCTGAGAATTATAAATAGAGGAATTGTTTTTACATGCTTGGTTTTGTCCTGACATTTTCCTTTCTGATGATATACTTTTGTATTAAATCAATTGCCACTAAGGAAATTAGTTCCCTCAGAGCATTGTATCTTCTATCAGCCTTCCCACTCTTCAAGATGGGCATTTCACTGAAGTTTGATAGCTAGAATTACTTGAAATCTAGACCCTGTTGCTGTCAAATTTAGCCTGAATTTTTGTTTGGGGATAATGCTTTTGTAATGATAATGCCATTAAAATGTTAGTAAATCTTAAGTTTTGCATTACTGCTGGAAGTTTGGCTGTTGCTGATGGAAGAGCAGACCTCTTTCTATAGCCCGATTTTTCTACTAAGTCTGTGTATTTCAATAAATAGTTAAATTTGGTTAATTGACATCTCCTCCAAGTCAGGGTGAATGGTTTGCCAGGGTATTTGTGGCAGACCCTAGCTAATGTGTCTCAGTCACTTTTTGTTACTGGAATAAACCTTTTAAGTGTTGATTTTCTTCTTTATTGGTAGATTAAAATTTCTGAGTTGAAAGAAAACTGTCAGAAAGCTGCGGACATAAAACTCTCCCAGTGCTGTTCCACTGACTCTGCTTTCTCTAGTGGTGTCTGCTTCAGAACCAGCCTAATTTCCTGGACTCGAGCAAACTTAGAAGATCATTACCCAGGCTGGCCTTGCTACTGCTACACAAGGTAGCCAAACAGGGTTATGATTCTGCATAGTTTGTCCTGTACCACTTAGATTCACCAGTTAATGTGAATCTGCATTCTAGAATCATTAAGCACTTTTTCTCATGATACAGAAATCCAAATTTTTACCCAAGAGGACTGGCTCTCTGTTCTTGGCAGTTCACTACACTATTTCCAGTATATTTTTGAGTCTGATGCAGATCTGGTGTGAATCTTAAAGGGTTGAAATCTTTTCACATAGGAGCTTTCAAATATTTGAATCCTTAATGGGGTGAATTCTTTTCAAGCAATCCAAACTCCAAGAGCTGAGAAGTGAATCACAAAGACTGATAAAGATATGGATGTGTGCCTGAATGAAAATTCTGCTGAGAGCTTATCTTCTGCCTTCACCTCTATGAAATTGTGCCAGTAACTTGAACAATGAAAGCTTTTCTTCCAACAGTGAAGTCATGGTACTATCCTCCAGCAAAAACCACCTCTTCCAGGTTCTGAAAGCAAAGCTCAGTAGTATGCTAAGTTACTGAAAAGCTGGCATAGCAAATTTAAGGTGTAAGGCCTGATCAAGGAGTTTGAACCAAGTGAAAATGTTCAGCTGTATCTGTAGCTGGCTCCTCTGCAAGCATTGTGGTTGTGGAGAAGGGCTTGGAGCAGACAAATGGCAAGAAATACAACACCTGGGTTACTTCTCCCTGTTCCTCTGGGGTGTTTGTGTGGGATAGTAAAGCAGTAGCTGTGTTTTAAAGGAATTCTTGGTATCCATTCATGTTGTTTAAGTAATTAGTGGTGGTGCACCACCAATTATCACTATGCTTGACCCTCATTCTGTGCTAAATTTCACAAATGGCTCCTTTCATTGCGGTGTGAAATTCGAGGAAAATGTCCTAGTACCTGGTAAATCAGGTATTGCTCTGCTCTGGTGTTTAACAAGCTTTATTTGCCACCCCCCCAAATCAAAAAGTTAGAACACCTGTAACTGTTGCTAGAAAAGTTAAACATCTTTTCAAGTTCTGCTTTTCTGTTTTTGAGCGTGTCCTTGTTTTCTGATGACTTTTTAATGCCATCAACTCCCATGGGGCTGGAACAATTGTGTAGCAGGCAAAAGCCAATCTGGAGACAACAGGGTTGCATTTAAAGCTTTGTTTTAAGACAAGGCCCAATAGATAGCACTGCTTGTGCTTTTGAAGCTTTATCTCGCTTAATCAAAATCCAGGCAAGATGAAAATGTTTTTTCCATGCCAGATGCCCTGACTGGCAGATGTCTCCTGATCCTTTAGGGTGCTGAGTGGGTTTTGTCTCTCTTTTTTTGTTGTTTTTGTTTTCTTCACAGAACTCTTTAATCATAGCAAGTGTGACTGAGGTCTCAAACACATAATACACAAGTGTTCCAATGCTTATGAATTTTTAAGATCTTATCCATCTTATGAAAATGTAATTAGCTCTGCCAACTCCTGAATTTTCCTTCCTTGGGTTTTCTTTAATGTTAGTGGGGGGTCCAAAGCCATTTGCCTTTGTGTGTCTGTGGAATGATCTTTTCATCAGAGTTGGTAGGTACTGGCTGTGTTTCATGAGACTGAAGCCTTGACCATGCACAAAAGGAATGCCATGGGCAGGGCAGTGGCATGAAAAAGGGTTTAAGGAGGTGTATAGAGCCTGGTGAACTAGACTAGACATAGTAGGGTGGGGAAAAATGAAGATAAAAATAAAAAAGATCATATAAGAGGATAGCATGAATTGTATAACATCACAACAAGTTATTTACTGTAGAGCTGTACTAAGAATTTATCACGAGTTCTTCAATTTCTGCTCCAAACTGGCTATATAACACATAGTGTCAAAAACACTGCATGGACCACAGTGAAATAACTTTAAAAAAAAAACCAAAAACAAAAAACCAAAACCAAACCCAAAGCAAAACATGAAAATCAGTGGGTTTCAATCATATTTGTTCACAGCAGGATTTCTGGTTTGTATTCCATGTTTCAGGAGTGGACTTGTGCATGGAGCAAGTGCTTAAAAATAGGTAACTGGGTGAGAAAATAATTGTGTGCTATAGCTGGTTAAGCCTGGAAGGTTTTGCTCTCATCAACTTTACAGATAGCTTGTTTAGCAAAATTTCCACAACATAGCCCTCAAAGACTTTTCCCCAGCTCCCCTGCTCCAGGTTATGCATTAGATAACCTGCAGTTCTTTTGCAGCTATTGAACCCTGTGAAGGGACTGTAACCACTTTTCACCTGTTCAATATCTGTACAGTGAGTTTAAAATCTTGAATCTGGATCATATCTAACCTCCCAGCCTTCCCAACATTAGGTACTTTTATCACTGACTCCTCTCAGTTTACATAAGAATTTCTTTGCATTCATGGTTTGTGATACTTACTTGGCTTTGTTGTGGTGGTTTTGGGTTTTTTTTTTCATTAGAGTCCTGTACCAAGTCCCTGAAAAAAATTAGACACTGGCCAGGTTTCACCTAACAGATTCTAATGGAAATGTGAAGGAGAGAAACAGAGCTCCCATCACCACTAACTCATCTGAAAGTGATAATCCATAAATTTATTGCTAACCCAAAGGAAAACAAGCCCTTCAGTTGTATTTAAGCAGCCTAAATGCCAGCTTTGCTGGCAATGTGTCGTGGCTTTGCTGTCCTGGTGCCCTTCCTTTGTGCTACCATGGATAGTTTGCCTCTAAAATTCTGAAAGGCACAGACCCAAGGTGCCACCACCTACAACTGAGGCTGCCCTGGCAGTGCCAAGCACCTCCTGCAAACTGGGGTGCTGAGTTTTATTTTATAGGGAAAAGGGCTGGGGTTCATGTCCAGGGGCGAGTGGCCCTGAGTGGCCTTCTGCCTCCTAAAATTCCCAGTGATGCAGGATGTCTCCAGCCCCAGCCTGCCACCATGGCAATGGATGCTGTGCTGCATGTCCTGGGCACACACGTGTCTAAGGCTGTGATGTGACTGATGTGCTGTGACTTTGTCTCCAAGGGTAGACTGGTAAAATAAGAATTCATGTTTTTATGAATATCTATAGTGTACAAGGTACTTGTGCTGCTCAGCACACTCGTCACACACAAACTCCCCAATTCTCTGTAGCTTTTTGACATCACCTGGCTCATAGTGGCCAGTGAATGCCTTTGGGATTACTGGAGATGGAGGCAAGTAACTCTGAGGACAGTTTCTGCCTGCTTAAATGTATGATAATCTTCTGAGTCCCATGATAAATCAGTGCTGTCACAGCTTATTTGACATGGCATTGCTAATGGAGAAATAATCTAAGTGACACAGTTTGTCATCTTTACAGGTCTTTTTGACTATGAACAGAATTTCGAACAAATCAAGGACTATCTCAGATCAGGATCCACAAGAAAATGTGTTAGACAGTTATCCATTATCAAAGATATTTTTGCCAAGTGTGGTCTAAATGGGATAGTAGAGATTACTTAATGTACAATATTAGGTCTCAATTATAAATGTGAATTTCTCTGCTTATTTTCTTTATTCTAGCCAGTATCTGTAAGTCTGTATGTGGAAAATCACAGAAATTAATGTACATGTTTAACTGGCTCTGAGGAGGGTTTTGACTTGGAACAACATTATGTAATATACCTTCAGCTGCCATAAGTTTTACTTCCCATTTCATAGGCAAATTTGAGACAGTTAATAGCTGTTATCTTAGTTCTGTTCTTCTATTTACTTCTATTTTCACCTCGCTGCCACCTTACTCTCACTCCCCCAACAAAAAGAGAAAGTCTTTTGAATTTAACTTTCTGTTGATTGTTTCCAGGAAAGGAAGATTGATCCCAAATTACTTATAAACATGATTTCATCAAGGGCTGTACTTGTCTAATGACAAAACAAAACTTGGGGCGTAGTTTCACTGCACTGCTATGAGGGCTTTAATTCAGAAAAATACTTTCCTTTAATCTTTCTTGCCTCAACATGTGTCCTGTTCTTCCTCCCATCATTTTTTTAAATCCTGATATATACTTATATGCAATATCCTAAGTTGTTAATATGTTGAAGTTTTGATGAAAGGAAATAGTACATAAAACAATTTGTTTTGGCAAGAGTGTGTGCCAAAACCAAGCCCTCCCTTGATGTGTCAGTAGAGAAATAAACACAGGAGGGAGGAAAAATGCTGGAGAAACAAACACAAATAGAGTTGGGATATGGAAACACTATAAGTTTACAAATAGTATCTATTAAACAAACATTAAGACTGGAAAGTTAAACAAAATGAAGTTCCCCAGATACATGAAAGCCCTTATTAGTAAGCCTTAAAATAAAACAGAAGATATGAAATTGAACTGATGAGGTGATTGTTTCTCTTCCAGTTTGCATTTTTGAAAGGCTTTAATACATGAGTTGCTCATATATTGGGGAAAATCCAGGGTTCTCATTTGGGCTGTGATTATCATTTTCCTGTCTTGTCTAGCCGTGAGACAGCATTTGGCTTTGTGGAGTACTTGGAGGACAGAGGTTTTGGTTTGTTGCTTTATATTACAATAATTTGCTTGCAAATCAGGCTTTGTGACCTGTTGAGAGTGTGGCTTCTAGGGACTTGTGCGTATCTTGTAGGAGTGTTGGGTCACATAAAATGAAATAACTTCTAGAAAAGGTCTGGGGTCATGTGAGGCTCTCCAGGACAATGCAGGTGCCTGGAGAAATGGTGGAGTGAGCAGTGAGCAGATCACCTCCCCATGGACAGCACAGTCTGAGCAGGCTTGGCTGCTTTGTGCCTCACAGCTTTCAAGCACAGGCAGGATTCTCTCCAGAGCTCTGTTCTGGCACAGGCTATAGCAGAAGGTGCTGCCACTTTACCATCAGCACCTCAGGGTATAAGGCACTGAGTTTTGGGGTGTCGGGGCAGGTGAACTCCTAAGTCTGTGCTTTGAGCTGTAAATGACTTGAAATTCCAATTCTAGTCCTTAAAGGGCTTACTAATGCACTCCCCATTAATACAAAAAATGTGAAAACACAGAAATAACCCCCAGTTTAAGTGCTACAGATATAAGGGTTATCACAAGAACATTGCAAAGCAAATCAAAAGAAAGAAGCCATTTCAGCATGATGGTCTCTTTTCTCCACAGAAAGATGTGATGCTGTCAGTTGGTGCCAGAGAGATGTAGTAACCTTACTTTGCCAAATGAATACCCTGGAACTTACCCCGTTGTTTTCTATAGGATGTGTAGTTCAAGTGAAAACATCTTTCCAGTTTTGAACACCAAGTGATTGTAAAAGAATTGAATCTTAGAGAGAATGCTAATTGCAAATATGAGGATCAAAAAATCCCAGGAGCCTGGCTCCTCTCTGTACATTCCTTGTGCAATAATGTAACATGACTGATGTGGATTTAGATTGCTGGAATTAAAGAAACCCTATGCAAAGGGTTCATTTAAAGTTCTCAAATGCTTTGAACAGTTCTTTAGCTTGTATTCCAGCAAGTGTGGCTGCAGCATGTCAGCCTCTTTGCAGGCTGGTAAGTAGCATGTGACTGCTCCATGACCATCAGCCATGAGACCCTTGCAGTTCATTTTTTACTGACTGTAGGTGTCTAGTAGGGTTTTGTCACCTTGGTTTGAGGGATTTGCAGAATTGAGAGTTTCCCCTGGGGCCAGCAGTGTTGAGGGAGGGGAGGAGAGTCGTGCCTTTTCTCCTACATATCTGTTATCATGATAGCATTTGAGCCACTGCTCATTCATGCTCTTGAGAGGACTGTCTAAGATGTTCTCACGTGTTTTGGTTCTTGGGGAGATACAGGTTTAAGGAAAGCAGGTTGTTTGGCTATTTTAGGTGCATGGCTCCTTGGCTTACTTCTCTTTAAGAGCTACAACTTACCTGGGAAAAACTCATTAAACTATTGTCTTGCTTTCCATAAGTGTCTGTACAACATGCTAGGAATTACAGCACCAGGAATTTTCATCTTTGCAAAAAGTCCCTTGTATGTACCAAAAACCCCTGCTTAAATGAGCTGGTTTTTTCTGCACAAGAGGGAAACTGTGATCCTGCCTAGTTTTATACTCGTTTGTGTATTTGCTGTTAGGGTGCCTCTCTCCCTAAAGTAAACTGAACTGAAATGCTCAGTTAGGACACTTCACTCCACGAGTGGAGCCCTGAAGGGATGGGAGGGAGGGAGCCTTGCCTTCTGGGAGGTATTGTACCCACAGAAGGGTTGTGAGATCAACAGGAAGGGCTGCTCCAGAAAAGGGCCCCAAGGATGGATAAGCAACCTGTAGATGTACCTTGAGCAAAGCTTTTCAGTGTGACATTCCATCCCCACCCTCCCCCACTTCTCACTGCCAAAAATAAAAGAGTTTTCTGGTTCAGGACTTTATTAGAAGTGGTTTGGAACTATAAACAAAGATTGGCCTTTTTGATTTCTGCTGTGTTGAGGGAAATACAATAGTGTGATGTAACTATAAAGAGAAGGGTGGCATCAGATGCCAGATTCCATTATCTTCCTATGGAACAATATGTAGGCACTGCAGGTTTTGGCTCCCTGAGTTGAAAGTGAGATGACTCATGTAAAATCTTAGCCTTAGGAGTCTTGTTCATTCTGATAATCAGTAACTTAATTAATGCAAATCTCTGAAAACTAATGAAAAGCAAACAGAACTGTATTTGATTTACCACTCCTGTAACTGACTCTCCTTGAGTAGGAGCACGATTAGTCAGCTGCACTGCAAGATGCAACAGGCTGAGTTGTGCTTTCAGGGAAGGTGATCACCTAGAGTAATTATGAGACTCTGTTAACAGATTGCAGTCCAAACACTTATCCACTGATGATAATGAGAGAAATTGATAATCCACCTGTTTTCTTGTGCTTTAATCTGTGTATGGCTTGTGGCTAGAGTGGGTTTTTATGGCTTTTGACCTGAAAATGGTCAACAACTGACCAGGCACATTTACCAGCTGTTCATTCCCAGAGTTGAATTCTTCCAGGTGCTGGCTTTTGACTCATTCATTTCCTGGGACTTATCAGTTTCTGATGGAACTAATAGTGGTGGAGTGTGGTATCAGGTTTTGTTATGGAAGACTCAGATTGAATTGCTGCTTTCACCAAATTAAATATAACTTAGAGGTTTTCCTTAATTTAGTTTTATTTTAAGGCTGCTCTATTGCAAGTTCTTGATGCTGAGCTGTATTCCTCCATCTATAAAGGTAGTGCTTATCTATGGAAAAAGAGCTACAAGATTTCTACTTTAGGTTTGATAGGCATCTTTAAAATAATTATAATTGTTCAGAAGATGTGTTTTTTTTCAGAAGTATAAAGCATAAGTAAACCTAGACAGATGATATCACAGAGTTTGAAATCACCACACTGGCACTGGTAGGTGCTTTTTACATGAGAATTGGTTGTTGACTGATCTTAGCATGAGATTGTTTTTTCTTAAATCCCCACCTTTTTAACTTCTATTAAGAATTTAAGATAGATCAAATACATAGCGAGTCTGTAAAAAGTGTTAAAATGTACTTTGAGGAGTTTGTCCCACCTAACCCTGTCCAAAAAAAAAATAAAATCCTTTTAGTGGTGGAAATGGGGTAAGCATTACATGATGTGTGGGAAAGGAGCAGTGAAAATCACTCTCACAGGAGTAATAAAGTGTCATCTCTTCTAATGCTGCTGCTTCTGTCACTTTGCACTGATAGAAAAGTACAAGACAGACACAATGGGCTTAAAACATTTTGGTGTCTGCAGCCTTTGTGGCTGCTGTCCTGCAGCTGGGGAAAGTACACAGCATAGTAGGAAAATATTCAATCTCTTAAATGAATAGTGTAATTACAGAATATCCTGGGTTGGAAGGGACCCACTGGGAACATCAAAGTCCAACTCCTGCACAGGAGAGCCCCAAGAAGCCCATCACACTGCCCTTCCATTAGCCCTTCTTTAGCCATTAACAGAGCTTGGGAAGTTTGCCAGCTCTGGTGCAGAGTCAGAACTGCACTCATGACATGGACTTTCCAAGTGTTATTTGCAGTTGTTTCTTATGAGGTCCTGGTCCCTGCAAAATGTACAACAGCTATCACTTCAGTTAGTTTTGCAGATAGCAAAATGTCATCTCTTGTGTGGATCCATCAACAGCGCACTGCCAGAATACTAATGTTCAGGATTCATTTGCTGAAGTGTCAGGAAACAGTCCCTGGCTCCAGTGTCCTTCATTTTTTATTGCCTATCTTGTTTGGAAGCACAATAAGCTCGGGCTTGGCCCCTGTTATCACATTATTGTACGAGATATTGACTGAGCAAAATGTTCCCCTTTTCTCTTTGCTATTACCAAGATAAATTTTGTATGTATTGAACTTCTGTGCAAGTACTGATAGAGACTTTTTTTCCTGCAAATATCAGTTACCCTGGGATAGATGCTGCAGATAAGAACATCCACACTAACTGTTTTTCATCAGCTGAAAAAAAATTCAGTAATGCAGAAATGGTGTGTTGTCTAGGAAGAGTTTATTTTTCAGTGATTATCAATGCTTATCACTTTCTACAAGAAACTGATTTATTTTTAGATAAATAGAATGACAGCAGTGGTTATTATCTTTGTCTTTAATATATAGGTTTCAGAGGTTGTGTGTAGCTTTCAGGGAGTTGGAATGACAATATGTTGAATTGTCAGATGTATTTTGAGTGGGTTTTGTCCTGAGTCACAGCCTCTGGGGGAGGAGGACACATCCTTTCAGCTGGAAAGTCAAAGGGAACAAAAATGCACATAAACACTTAAGGTGTGACCCTCAGGATGGATCGTGACACAGGGTCCTCCTTTAGCCCCCTTAACCCCCCAAGTCACTTATCCAAGGTCTTTCCAGCTTCTAAGGACTGCAGGTATGGGAATAAGCTGCTAAAATCCTCCTTAGGATGGGCATTTATAGCTTGTTGATCAGGAAATGCTGCAGGAGAGGAGAGCTTTAATGTCACAGTAAAACTCTCTAACAACAGTCAAGATGGAGCTTTTAACTGCTGGAATTTGAGCATGGGCTGAGGAAGTTTGGAGAGGTCAGGTCAAATGGATAGGAGAAAACCACAGCTGCTTGTAACTCCATGGGACTTGGTGATTTTAATGCCCTCCCATTCTCCCCCTGCTTAGTAGGGGTTCCATAAATAATTCATAGCAAGTCTTGGGGACATTATATTTCATAATATTATTGGATAACTATGCTTTTTGCAGTTAATTCTGAGCTAAATAGATAATTTACTTGTAATAATTTACACTGAAAAATTGAAGTGAAGCCTTATTCTCAGAAGTCAGAAATTCCATCCATGGTTCTTGGAATGGCCACGATGAAATAAATGCCCATTAACATAAAAAACAGACATGGATGCCTTTGGCCCCAGTGCTATGAATTTTGGGCATTGTGTTATCAGGCTTTCTTGCTGGTTACAGTAAGTGAATATTGCAGCTCGTGCTGAGAAACTCGACTCAGAAAAATCAGAACATTTACACGAGTTATCCTGTGCACCCAGTGGGCTCCTAGATGTCCTCCTGTCCCCAGGTGTGCCCCTGACCGAGGTGCAGAGCTTTCACTGCAGTGCAAAGATGCACCTTTTCTGTGTGCACATGGATAAATGTCAGTGCAGGGCTTTTCTGATGCTCCCTGCAGCTCAAATGGAGTTTATTGGCTGCTTCCAATAAACTCCATTGTACCAAATATTGTACCCACATAGCCAAAACATCTCAATGGGAGGGACAGGTGACATGGCTGAGCTCTTTCATCACTTCCCTGGGCAGGTTGTCCCTGCCCTGATCCCCCTCCCAGCCTGGACACCAGCTCCATCTGCCCCTCTGCTTTTAGGCTTCTACACAACATTTAACAGAGGAACTTGGTTTAGCTTTTGCATGTTTAAAAAAACCCCATAGATTTTATTTCTGTGAAAAATGGTCTTGATCCAGAAGCTTTTAAGGTTTAGTTGGTGTGGTCTGGAGCTTAAAAATGCTATCACAGGACATTCTTCTCTGTAACTAGCAGTATAATTTATGAACTGTTATTAAACCTAGTTTTCATATTGAAAGGAACAAGAAACTGAATCCCAACAGCTTCAGAGTTCAAGTAATTGGGTAAACTAGAAAAGATAATTTTAATATATAGTCTATGATTTTTTTTTCTGAAGTTTTCTCACTCAGACCAGAGTATACACAGGTCAATTTAAAGAAAGCATTTAGGAGCTGTCTGCCACATGCACTCTAGTGATGATTGCAGTGCTGGCAACTCCCATTCCATGGAAGGATCTGATCAGATGATCCTCCAAGGAGTGTGCTGCTGATGGCTCTGGGCAGTGTCCTTGGATTCCTGCACTGAGCTCTGGCTAGGCTCCTCTGCAGAAGAGTCATTTGCAATTCTCTCTTCCTTCATCACCTTCAACAATCTCACCAGTGTTCCAGAATTTTGGCTGTGCTTCATCTTAGCGTCCATTTGTTTTCTTGCAGTCTGTCACTTTAATGCACAGCAGTTAATAAAATAACAAAAATGTCAGAAAGAAAAATACAGTATGAGAGAACTGAAAATGAAAATTGAAGAATGAAGTTGAGCAGATTCTAAAACAAACACAACTGCCAGCAGAGAATTGAACAGCTCCCAGGATCTGGGCAGGGTCATTGAGGGCTGAGCTTTCTCTTTGGTTGTTTCTGGGAAAGGGAATTTAAACCAGTCACACTGGAGATCACCAGGTACATTCTCTCTCACCTGCCCAGAACATGGGGCAGGTGAAACACCAGAACACTTGGATTGATGGAAGCTGGGAAGATCCTAGATTTCACTGAACTCTTTGTGCTGTGGTTCCTCACACAGATTTTTACTCCTTTGCAGTTTCAGCGTCTACTGAGGACACTTTTGCTTTACTGATTTTTGTATGTTCAAATCAAAGTTTGATCCATCTTAGAGCATAAGAACAAACTGAAAAAATGCTTTAAGCAATTTGAATGAGCATCAGCACTGTTTCAAATGAGCCTGAAGGCTCAGTGGATGCTGAGGTTGGAGTTCATCTCTCCTTGACCTTCAGGATATGATATTGTCAGTAAATAAATGGAGGCTGTGACTCAAATGTATTAGAGAGGGTAGGTAGGTTAGGAAATTACTTTGAGGTAACTTGGAGGTCAAAAACAATATGAAAAGTTTATTTTTGGGGGTCAGGAATTGTGATTTTTCAGGTGCAAATGGAACCAGCAATGCTGGTGATCCCTATGGAGCTGTGGCAGCTCCAGGTAACAGCTCCAAAGTTTAAACCTTTAAACAGATCAGCAAAGGTATAAAGGTGTCCAAATTGAGTTATATTATAAAGTTAAGTAAAATTTCCCATATAGAAAGTTAAATTCTTGGTAACTTTCAAAAAAGACATGTCTGAGGACTCTTCTGTGGTGTGGTGTAATTGCTTTTTATGAGAGCTGACACATTGGCTGTGCAGGAACCAAATTCATTTTAGAAAAATGGCTGTGTATGAATGACATCAACTCTGTCTTGCTGTGGAATGGATGTCTCAGGGACTTAATGGATGGAATGTAACAGCAAACAGAGAACAGGGAGAATTATGAGTTTTTATGGTTTTTGTAAATACATGAGCAATATTTTGAAAAGCCAATTTAGTACTCCACTGAATATTGATGTTAGTAGCATTATTTTAAATCATTTACTTTATTGAAGTAGAAAGTGACAAACCATTTAATCTTACATTGTGCAACAGAAAAAGCATTATCTAATTTTCATCTCTCTTTTAAATTGTCCTGAAGTCAAATAGTTCAGTGCATGTGTGCTTGCCCCATTCAATTTTATAATCCATTTAAGATAAATAGAAAGCAAAAATACTTTTATGAGATGTAGTTGTGATGATTGGAAGACCCTGAACTATGGCCAGTTTCTGTGGCTCAACTGAGGTCAAATAGTGTGAAACAGTCAAGGCAGCACTTGATCAAATTTAATTTAACATAGACCTGTGCATATGGAGAGCACTGAAGGTTTAATGAGTGAAAATATTACAACTGAAAAGCTCCCATTGGCTGGAAGCTGAAATGAAGTTTATATTTGGGGAAAGGAAAAACAAAGGACAAAAACTTATCTTTCCAACCATTCCCTAAGGCAGGGCTCTGCCAAACACTGATTTCCCTCCCTGAGCTGCACGGGAGCTGCCTGTCTTGAAGGAGGCTTCAGAGGCACTTTGGAGCATCTTGTGCAGAGGTTTAATGGCTCTTGCTGCTTTATTTCATGTATAACACTGCTGCTGTGGAAATTGGGAGCTCAGAATATTCACCTGGATGGAGGTTAAGGTGTTTCTTTGAAACCATCCTCAGCTCTGACTGGTGTGTGTGCCAAGTTACAGGGACAGAGAAGAAAACTTCTTGGTTTCTTTGTACCACCTGCTATGTGAGAAGTAACAACTAATTTGCAATGCTTCATTATTGTTACTAATTTCAACTTTCATTTTAATAGATGTTTATTAAAAGTGATGATTCTAGTGGTATTATACATCCTTCATATTAAATATGTAAGCTCTCTAAACAATGAGAGCACTGAAGTGACTTTATAGAGATTGGCAGGGGTTTTTGAGGTCTTCTCTGAAATGGATCACTTTCCAGCTTTTTACCCCCCCTCTGCACGGCTGGAGTTTGGGGTTTCATTCTGCCATGGCAGGATAGCTGTGGTTTGTGTGAGCCTCCTCACAGGCATGATGGGCAGAGTGTTATTCCAGCCGAGGCAGAAATACTGAAAACCAGGAAGATTATTGCTATTTGGCTTGGCAAGGTAGTTGTTAGTGAATGGATTATAAAATGTAGTACAGAAGTTTCAGGGGATTAACAGAAGCCTTTATCTTGGGATTTGGTGGACTGTGTGAATAAGTAGCTGGCAATTTCATTGTCAGGCCCAACAAAGTATTAAATGAAGTGTTTAGGTTATTAAAAAATACATCAGTGTCACTGTGTTTATTACCCAAAGGTTTTACTCATTCTCTTGTTTTGGAGAGGAGATTTTGGCTCTGGGCAATGACAAAGCTTGGAAATATTCCCTCAAGTTCTGAGTCTTAAAGCTCCAAACAAATGGAGAGCCACAATTCCATATCAAACTTCAGCCTCAGACCTCACTGAGATCATAACAGATGTCAGTGGTCACTAAGAAACTTTGTGAGATGAGCATGGAAATGTAAAATATTCCTAAAGAATACCCAAACTCAACATTTCTGATGGCAAAACCAGGCTCTGCTTAAGGGACAACAGATATTTTTCCATCTCCCATAATTCCAGTGTTTAACAATACCCCAAGAAGAACCAACTGCTTGTCTAAGGTCTTCTTATCCTCCAAAGGGGAAAAATAACTTTGAAGCTGGGCCAGGAAAACACAAAATTGGTTTATATAGCACAAAGGTAAAATCTACATGGGGCAGCTGTGATTTTGGACTTTATTTTATCCAACTTCTGTTACACTTTTTCAGTGGGCTGGAAGTGTACAGTGCCACTTGGGAGGTCTGCTTCCACCTCCTGGCTCTCAAAGTTTAGGTAGGACTGACCTTTAAATGCAAACACAAAAAAAATCATAAAGATACATGGCCACTTCAAATACTGCCCCACTTTTATCACTTTCTCTTTGATATTATAATCTGTCTGTTGAATACAGACAGAGTAAGAAGGAATTATTGAACACTTATTACTACATTAACAATAAATATAAACGTGTTATCAGGAGAGGCAAATCAGTATTTTAAATAAGGGTTGAAATAAAAATGATTAAGTGTTTATTTCTACTGAATTCATAGTGGTATAACTGTTAATTCTTGAAGCTTGTGGTCTTCAACTTTCAAACTGAAATAATCTATGAAAAAAAATCTAAATTAAATGAATCTGCCCTTATGCTGTACTTATTAAAAAAATGTAAATACCCGAAGCAAAAATCCCAAAAGCTCTAAACCCGAACTCTAAATGTTGTAGTTGTGTATAAATATATATGTATATATGTTTATATATATATATGTGTATGTGTGTGTGTATATGTATGTATATAAAAATATATCTAATAGCTACAAGTTAGGACTTTGTGTCATGTTCTCAAAATTAATAATAATTTTAATAATAAAATGACACAGTGTCTTTTTCTATTCCTAAACCCTTCCAGAGGTGTTAACTGTGTGCCTAAATGCTGTTCCCTAGTGATAAACAACAACTGGAAATGGTATTTCTCTACCCATATTGGACTAAAGTTCCTTAACATTAGTCAAGAATCTGTCACTGCAGTGGCAGAAGCTCTGAATGCAGCGCTGATTATCCACCAGGCAGAGAAGGAAGCCTTCTGCTCTCTCCTGACATAAGCCCTGGTGTGTTTATCTCTGTTACCTCTCCGTGGGCTCAGGTTTGCCTCCCCTCAGGCTACATCCCCCTCAGTGAGTGTGATCTAAGTCATATTTTGGTGCTTGTTCTCCTCCTTCTTTGGGGTGGTTCTCGTTTCTCTCATCAGCCTGACTGGACTATATCCAGGTTGGGGTGGGTGAGTGTGTTCCAGCAATCAGCTGCTTCCCTCACTGCTCTCTCAAGAGTATTATCTCAGGGTTTGTAATCCCCTGTTGCCCCTAACTATTGTTCCCTCATTTTGCCTGAGTTCTTGATTAATTGTTTGCAGGAATCTGGACTCATCGTTTCTTAATAGCCACCATATTCATCCAGACTATCTGGTTGGTTTTGCATTTTAGTATTGTTCTTTTCATTAATTCCAGACAGTGCCAGCAGCATGCTTATGAAGTATGTTTGATTGCATAGAATTGGTTGAATATAAATTGATTGCATAGAATTGGTTGAAAACAAAAATAATTACTGTCTTGAATAATATTGGAGCTATGTGGAATTCCTAAAGAAAGATACTGTGTTAGTGGAGCAAGAGGTACCCAGGGGAGTTTCAGGGGCTCTTAGCTTAATTGCACAGGGGCAAAATCTTTAAGTTATATAAAAAATTCATAGGAATTCCTGTCCCAGGTGAGTTTCTCAAAGATATTTTGTGCCTTGGTAGCTTGTAGACTGTGATGCCCAGGCTGAATCTCAGTAGATTCTCCCCTATCTTCTTACAATTTCTTTATCTCTAAAAATACTCTCTCTGAATGAAATGCTATTGCAAGAAAACTCTTTTCTTGCAGTTTGCAGAGTTTCTGTGGTTTTGAAGCTCCATTCCACATATTCTTACTAAAGAATGTGCAGTAGGTGTTTCCCACTATTCTGTAATTTACCTGCCATCCCTGATGGGTGAATTGTCACCATGAGTGTGACTCTGGGTTCTGAGTGAGATCTTGCTGCCCTGACAGCTTTTCCCTCTTTTCTAAATTTCTGAAAAACATCCACATTGCTTTGTTATGCCTCCTACAGCTGTTTGTGATGAGGAAGAGACTTTTTTTACTTCAAGCTAATAAGTTAATTAGATCTTTAAAATTATTTTCAGCTGGGTTTAGTTCATGTCCTGAGGCCACAGGAAGAAGTGCTTAGAAATCAATTTATTGGTTGCTGATTAGCCCACACCCTCAAGTGTAAGCAAAGTTCACCTATTTACATGTTAGTTACTTAGCAAGTTACCCTGTATCCAATTATTCCTTTTCCCACCCCTTTTTCCCCCTCTTCTTCCCACCCCTTTTTCCCCCACCTTTCCTGCCTTTTCCCCCTTTTTTCCCCTTCCCCCCCTTTTCCCCACACCTTTTTTTCCCCACCCCTTCCCCCCCTTTTTGTTTCCCTTTTTTCCCATTCTTTTCCACCCCCCTTTCCCCCCTCTTTTTCTCCCCCCCTTTTCCCCTTTTTTCCTTCTTTTCCCTTTGCGCCCACCCTTTCCCCCCCCCCTTTTTTTTCCCCTTCTCCCCTTCTCTCTTCCCTGCCTTTTTCCTCAGTCTTTTCCCCCCTCTTTTTCTCCCCCCCTTTTCCCCTTTTTTCCTTCTTTTCCATTTGCCCCCACCCTTTTTCCCCCCTTCTTTTTCCCCTTCTCTCTTCCCTGCCTTTTTCCTCAGTCTTTTCCCCCATCTTTTTCCCCTTTTTTTTTTTCCTTTCCTCTGTTTGAGGATTTAGGTGAGTTTCCTTCTCTTCCTCCTCAGTCCTGAGAATATTGTCCTTGTGATCCTGCTGCGATGCCCTTTGGGAGAACGGCTGTTCCCTATCTTTGGGCAGGATTTCCAGTTTAGAGGAGCACGTTTTCTCTGTCAGGTGCCTCAGGGCAGGGTTTGCCTCTCGGTGTGGCAGCCACTGCCCCTCAGTTTTGCTGCCAGCCCTGTGTTTCTCTCTGGTTTTGGCAGGGACACAGCTGCCAACCTTGGCCACGTTTCTGTGAAGTAGCTGAAATTCAGTCTACACAGATAAATCACCATGTAAAGAAAAACTGGTTTGAAGCTTTCAACTCTCCCTGGTGGGTTTTTCCTCTAACATTCTAATTATCTGAAATAGGCTAGAAGTGTAAACATAAAAATAATCCTGTCAGCTCTCAATTCCTGATTCTCAGGGTCTCTGTTGAGTAGAACAAAATTATTTCTGGGTTAAGATCAGCTGAGGAGAAAAGTTTAATGCAACCTTTACTTGAGCTCCCTGAGCATCCTTTCAGTTTTTTATTTATAAAACCTGAACAATGAAGCACCCTGAATCTGTTATTTGTTTTGCTCCTATCAATTTATATAATTGATATATAAATTCTCAAGAACAATTTTAGTTACAACGACAACTTGGTAATAACAAATGCAAGGAATAATATTTTCAGTTGCCTTTGTTTAATTTATTAGCACATTTCAAATTGTGAAATGTATCAAAGAATGGACTTACTATGGAAAAGACTGCTAAATACTGCTAGAGCAAGAACAGAAGCATAAATATTTATTTACAGGGTCTCCAGATCCCAAAGTGAGCCTCAGAGTAAAAAGGTAAAGGAAGTCAGGAAAGGGGAGGTGTTGGAAGACCAAGGAAATGGTTGCAGCAAGCTGCCCTGGATCCGGGGAAAAGGAAGCAATTGGCAAGGGATCAAAGTTCCTCAGAAACTGTTAAACTGTCAGAAAACCACAGAAGAAATAGTGAGTGTGAATGCTTTCAGGGTTTAATATTTTGGGGTGCTTTCTTCTTTGCTGACTTTGATTTTATGTGTTTTCCAAGATAATAAATTTTCAAACTGTGCTGGTTTACAGCCACCTTTGGATCTCAGCTTCTCTTAGTTCTGGTACAGAGTTGGGGAATGGGTGCAGTGTGTCAGCATCAGTCTGAGAGACCACAGATGAGCTGGGTATATCTTGGTAAAACTCTGTTCTTGTTCATGTCTTACTCTGAAAAAGATTGTTCTTTTTTGGTTGGATGGATTTTGTTTGGGTTTTGTTTCTGTGGGGTTTTTTTCCATCCCCATGGAACACAAATTTCCTATAGCAGGCTTGGTGTAGCAGCTTATGAGCTTGAAACTTAGATAAAATTCTGTTCTCAGAATTACAACAGGGCAATAGGAAGCTTTGCAGCACTGGGTGATGAGCATTCATGACTTAGGAAGCACAAGGAAGTCCTACATCTATTAGAATGTGAAATTGATGGATTGTTCACAACATCATGTTAGAAACCCCCACCACCCTCTGAGTCAGCACTGGGTGTTATTTTAGCAGCAGTGCACTAGTTAAACTCCCAAGCAGTTAATTAACAGAAACTTTATTTTCCTGTTCAGTGAAATCTAGGATGCTACCATAGAAGAGAAATAAATTTCAGCTCAATTTTAGTCTTTCTTTTTTTCAGCAGATAACTCAGTGTCTCAAAATTGGTTCTTGATTGTTTTAATCAAGGTTACTTTTTTGATTTCTGCAGGAAATTGCTTTTGGTCCTGGTATTAAACTGTCAGTGATGTGCTACTTTAGCACTTCATAAAGGAAGTAAACATTTGTCTTGCAATAAGTAGTGAGAGTTTGTGAGTGCCAGCTGGCTCTTCTGGGCATTCCTCAGAAAGAAAAGGGAGCTTGAAAGAAACAAATGATGGGTTTTTTTTTTCTTTCTCTTTACCCAAAATGTACCAGTAACACATGCATCAGTAATTAGAGGAATGTAATGATCTGAGAACTTTGCTACTTTCCTTGACTGACTACCTGACAAGCACGTGAGGTATCTTAGATTTATCCCCTGGTTATGGAAGCAGGAGCATATTGGCCAGTTATATTGCAGTGTAAATGCTGAAAGAGTTAAAAAGAAAACTTATCAATTGCCCACAGAGTAAACATTTGGTGCCGGAGATGCTCAGCTGTCTGTGTTGGATTATTTTGGGTCATTGACCAAAATATGTGGAGAAAGGAGAGTAGAGGTGCTTGGAGGAGCTACAGATACCTCATGCTACCTACAGTGCCTGAATTTGTGACTGTCACCAATTCACATTTCCCCACTCCTTGGGTGTGCTCTCATTCCACAGCAAAAATGAGGGAACTCGTGCTCCCCAGTGAGCCCAGAGAGCAGGAGCCATCCTGCCAGGAAACTTCCTCAGCTGAGAACTCCTCCTGCAGCCCTGTCAGAGGGATGTGGGGTGAGGGCAGCCTGTCCCCAGGCAGCTGCACCAGCTGAGAATGGAAAAATAATGGTTTGAGCCAAGTGACAAGGGCAGCCTCACCTGTGTGCCCCCCCATCTCCTCACCTGTGTGCCCCCCCATCCTCACCTGTGTGCCTCAGCTGCTCATGGCACCCAGCACTCAGCTCTGTGTGCAGTGGGTGTGGGGATGTGCTCGGTTATGTGAGAAACAACTGCTCACTTTGAAAATTTAAAAAGGTTTATTAAACCTTGACAGAAATACAACAAAAGGACTGCATAAGGAAAAAGTTGCAGCACTGGGAAGTGCCTCTCGTGCACACCATGTAGCCAGTTCATCTTCAAGATGGATGCTCAGTCTTTTATACCCCTGGGGTTTGCATCAGCCAGCCCTGGCCCCTCCAAAGTCTCAGTCAGCTCTTCTTAGCCATTTATCAGTGGAGATTGCTTTGTTGTAGCTTGATTGGAGGTCAGGTGTTGCCATGCCCACCCCCTAAGCACCAAGCTTTTCCATTCCCCCCTGCCCCATACAAGGCACACATGTGCACCCCTTCTTCTGCCTGTCCTGGACCACCCTGGCTGTCTGATGGCAACAGTACAGGGGGAAAGGGAGAACAGAGGACATCTAAACTACAATAACATAACTATACGTCACTAAAGCTTGTATTAATATTCACACAATAGTTATCTTTTAATTATGAGAGCCAATCATCTGATTATCCATCTATAACAGCAGGAAGTTTGGATTTGCTGGTTAAGAGACCAGTTTCACTCCTTCCTTCCAAGCAGGCACAGGGTGAGGGCTCTGGTGGGGCAGTGCCAGCCTGAGTGAGGCACAGACACAAACCAATATTCACCCGTGCAGGACAAAGCCAGCAGGGCCAAACCAGCACCTGCGGGGTCGTGCTGGGATCAGAGGGGTCTGAAATCTGCATGGCCCGGCAGTGCTGGGTTCCCTGCTTAGAGCAGGTCGCCAGGATTGCTTTCACATGGGAACTTGCAAAGGGATAGCCTGACAAGGCCAGCCACCGATTTTAGGAGAACAGCCTTGATTTTATGAGGTCTTTATGATTTTTCTACCTTACTACAATACCTATGATCAACAAGTGAAACTGAAGTTTTCAGGGTCCCTTCAACTGTCACGTTTGGGACACTGTCACCACCTGCAGTCCCCCACTGTTCCACCGCCTCTGGCATTTCTGCAGCTTCTTGCATGGTTGGAGCAGCATTCCTTAGAGGGAATACTTGGAGCCACTGATTTATAATGTCACTTGGAGGAGCTGAATGACAGTCTACACTCCTGAAGCAATAGCTCTTGCTGTCACTTTCCTCTGCAGTCTGCTGGGATAATTTCTCATGCCCAGACTACTGTATAAACATTTTTGATGGGAGCATCCATCACTCATTGCTTGTTTAGGTGTTACTAGACACTAAAAAAAATAAAAAAGAAAGCTATTTGTCCTAGTAATTCATTAGAATCTCCTTAAATCTTAAAATGCTGGAACTTTATTGAAGCTGGTGCATATCCTGCAATGGGATGTGGCTGTATGGACTTTACCAGCATTTTTCAGTCTATAATAATCCAACTGGTTTTAATATGAAGTTGAAATTTCACTCTATTTCAACTTTGAAGTATAGCTTTAGGAGTATTTTTAAGAGTTCGTGCAAGAAGTAATTCCATATGCAGTGTGTCTCCATAAAAACCACCAGTAATTCTATTAAATATTTAGATTCTATAAAGTGTTATCAGTCATCCTGAAATTTGATAAGCACACTGAGAGTTTTTCAGTGCAGGAAGGAAGGAAGACAGATATTTTTAAGGAACACTTAGCACAGTCTTACCTTGTGTGTTTTTCAAAAGCATCGTTAATGAATAATTTTTTTCAGTAATACAAGAGTTATTATTTGTTAACAAGAAAAATGAGAATAGTATAAGCATTATTGTAAGAGGTTTTATTGTAAGGGTTTTTTCCCAAAACGAGAATTCTGCATTATCTCTTAAGTGTGTGATGTTTACAATTTCAGATAGTTATCTTTCACTTTGGAAGTAGTTTAAGGCTAAGACATCTGAAAGATAAGCCAAATTTTCCCTCCTTATTTCTTTTTAATAACAAACCCAAAGACAACACAAACGTGGCTCCTATTTAAAGATTCCTTTTGCTGACTGCTTTGGAAGTGGCTGGTTTAGGGGGTGAGGCTGGATACCTTAGTGACTTAACAACTGGCTTCAAAAGGAAACTCAGAATATTCTGACAAGTCTGTCCTCTCCACAGTAAGTGTGTGGACCTCGTTCATCCTGGTAGTGAATGTTTCCTGTCTGGTCCAGTGAGGGTGTTTCTGGAATATTTCCCAGGCTTTCTGCTGTGTTTGTGCATTGTTAATAACAATTGTTTGAGATTCATGTAGGTATTTAAGTCTTATCAGAAATCATGCTTTTACTGTGCCAAATAGTTACTTATGACTACAAGAAATTTCCATTTGAAATTGGAGGTAAAAATTGTCAAGTCAGGAAGTCCATGAAGATAGGCTGACAGACCTTGGCCAGTCCTGGAGTGTAACAGGAATTAACAGATCCAATTTCTGGTGGCCAGCATCAGCATGGGACAGCCTTGTACACCAGGAGAGCAGAGAAACAGGGCTCTCAACTCTGATTAGTTGGTTCAGCTTATGATTCATATAGAAATGTCTTAATTTGATAGGAGAAAAAGTGGACTAAAATAATGACAAGAGAGTGCTGGTTTTAGTTTGAAATTTCCAACACCTATTCTACAAATTCAATGCCATAAATGAAAGTCTACTAATACCTGTTTTTCCTATGGGGTTAGTCAATACATCTGAAGACATCAGATCCTCAGCTGAAAGATGTGTGTGAATAATGAATGCAAAGCAGGCATCTGATCTAGTTTGAATTGAGTATTTTGAAAGAAATCACCTTACCACAACAGGTTGGGTTTTGTTGGTTTTGTTTTTTTGCCAAAAGTGGTTGCCTCGTGGCAATATTTAACCATACTAATGTTCTCACTCAGAATGTCATTATTGTTATTTGATTTTGGTGGGGTTGCTATTACAGAAGATGTGGTCTCTAGTAATATAATCAATTAATTTTACCTGGGGCAGGATTTAGTGCTAGAGCTGAGCCTTTCAGTAGCTGTTTTGTTCTTGCACTGTGAGAAGTGTGCTGTTCTGAGGTCCCTCCTTGTACGATAGATTTTTTTTCCATGGGTGTTGGAGCACGGAACTGATGTGCAAAGCTCCTGCTGTGTGTTCCCTGAATTTGTCCTTCTGCATTGCTGTTAAAGGATTTGTCATCCTGCATTTTGCTCTTCTGCTCGTTCACCTTGAGGCATCTCTGCTCCTGGGGTCTCACCTTTGTGCTGTGCTGCTCAGGTGAGGAGTGAAAAGCCTTCTCTTCTGGCCTGTTGTGCAGCTGTGGGCAGGACAGATTATTTCAGTAGGAGCCGTGTTAGTGCACCAGGAATTAGGATCTGTTGCAGTTCATTACAGGGAGTTCCTGGGGGGCCCCTAAGCTGTGAGCTCGCTGGCAGCAGCAGGCAGGCAAGGAGACTGCACAGGCTCCTGAGGGTGCTGATTAGATGAGGGTTTATTGGGGGTCCCAGCCCCGGAGCAGCATGGTTACTGAGGGAGAAGGGAGGAGGGAGAGCCTGGGGAGAGAAGGAACAAGAGGGAGTCTGGTCTCCCTTGCACAGCTTAAGAGGGAGATTCAAAGTGGGTGTGAAATAACACTTGGGTCAGTGGGATTACGGAGACATGAGACTTCAGGGCAGGATCACAGCTTGGAATAAAGCACACATTTTCGAGGGGTGAGACAGAGCATACCATTTAACTAAAATGCAACAGCACATTTCACCCTTTTTTCATTAGAAAGAAAATATAAAGAGAAATATGACAATTAAGAATTTTAAAAAGTGAAGCAGTAATTATACAGCTTTGTAGCATCAAAATAAATACCACTGCAGTAGGATTATGTTTTAAACAGTCCATTTGACTTGATGTTTGCTTTTGGTGATAGGCAGCAAAGATAAAATGAGCATTTAATTGTAATAAATGGGTTATGTGGGTCTATAAGGATCTTTCTGTAGCAGTTGTTCCCTGAACATGAGCTCCTGTGAGGCTGTGGAAAGCTCTGTGCTGCTGAACCATGTGCAGGTCTTCAAGGAGAGGCTGGAGTGAGGCAAGGAGGCATCAAACAGCCGGGAATGCTGGAGCTGTGGCATTGTTCTGGGAGCAGCCTGAAGCTCCAGAGAGGATGCACACAGCAGCAGCAATCCCACCCTTCACTTGGGGCAGGAGACACTGAGTCACACTGGAAAGGACTTCTCCTCTCTAGCAGCACAGTGAGCTCTTACAGCTCATTCCTAGAAATGTCCTGCTGCAGAGTGGATCTGTAAAATCTGGATTCATGGCATGCTGCTGAGGACTTTGGGTCTGAAGCGTGCTGGTGTCTGTACAGAGCAGCTGCAGAGGCTCAGGGGTTCCACATTCAGGCAGATGGGTTTGGGTGTGTGCTCACACTGAGAGCGGGGCACGACGACTGAAAACTGCCAGCTCTGCCTTGGGGCTGCTGCCTGACCTTGGGATTTCTACGGTCAGAATGGAGAGTCAGCCACAGTGAACTGAGTCTGAAGGAGGCTTGTGGCATGAGACTAAAAAATAGCAAATGTAGGCAGGGAGCTGCTGTTAGCAGCATATCAAATGCTGAATTCATTCCTGGACTTGGTGCTCATCAAAATGTTCCAAAGGGAAGAGCAACCCTGAGCTGGGAGGGCCCTCTGTGGAGGGGAGAGTAGCTGTTAGAGGCAGGAATTGAAAGGGACTAGGAAAAAATATATTTTCCTAAAGTTCAGTGAGCCTTGTTGATAACCTGTGATAAATTAGTAAAGATCTGTGAAAAGGGGTGGTTGTTCACTATTAGTGAACCTTGTTATTCCTTCCATAAGCCTTTAAAGGCTAAATTCCAGGTTTCCATTTACTCTATATAGTTTCCTGAACATTTTGCTAAAGAAAAATAATCTTAAATTTCTTATATTGTATCAATGTGATAAGCACTGATCACAAACACTCTGTACTGAACACAATACAGTAGTGAAAATTATCATTGTCAGGGCAGTGAGTGCATAAATTCAGGAACAAGTTGCAGTTTCTGCATTTTTTCCCTGCTCATGTTCGATGAAAATAACTTGGTGGAAAGTGTGAAAAGATCTAGTTAAGGTATTGATATTTATTCTCATAGGTGATGTATTGTTTTTATTTTTATATTGCATCTGAGGGCTTTGTTTTTACAGGGAATATATAAAAGGTAAACATCTAAAAGATAGTTAAGCAATAGGCAGTGAAAATTACATTACATTTTTCACCCAGGAAAGCATCAAAAGCTAATCCAGATGGGTGCTGAAATAACTCTGCAGAATTTATTGGTTTGTGCATTTAGTGGGCTGAGCTTCTTCTGCAGTTCAGGAGCACCCTGAAGTGATTGTGCTGCAATTTTGGGAACCACTTTCAGATAAGTAAGGGTTCAAGATTTATTCTTTTTGTGTGTAAAGATAAATAATGTGCACATACAGGTACTCATTAGTTTGATCCTAACATTTTCCAAGTTGACATAGTTCCAAAGCAGGTAATTTAGATGCAGTGCACTTTGAATATCTTGTTCAAGGAAAGCTTTAGGTATCTATTATCTGAGAAACAATTTGTAGCAATGCATTCAATTTGGCAAATGAATGTTGAACTGGTAGTAAAATGATGATAATGGAACTTTAACAAAGTGACAATCAACTGTAATAGTAAAAAAATAGAACAAATATTGCCACTAAAAAAAAAATCCCCAGAAAGCCACAAACTTTCTTGTGTTTTTTATGAACTATTTTTTCGTTCCTGAAAGTATTTGCAGTCTGAATAAAGGCAGTCTTACAGATGTTGGAGTTCTTAGCTTCAAAGAAGTTGAAGGAAACTATGTCTCCAAGATTTGAAAAAAGAGTGAAGTAATCAATAATTACAACCAAAATATTTGCATTAAGCAGATCCAGAACACTTAAAGATTTTGGCAATAATTCTATGGAATGGGTCAAGAGGCCTACTGCAAAACCTGGGTATTTCTGTGTCTGTATACACAAGTAATACCCAAAGTATACAGCTTAACATATTTCATCGTGGTTGCATTTCTTCTTAGTCTGCATTTTGTAACTCTGCTGCTCTCTAAAAACATTCCCTGTCATTTCTTGGAATAGCTCTATTATTGCCAGGGTACTTAAGAATTTTACATGAGACTTTATGTGTAATAAACTTCAGCAGGAAGAACAAATCTTTTCCTGGTGTATAATCACAGAACTTAAGGACTGAGGAAGAAAAATCCCTACAGTTCTAATATGTACTTATTTTGATGAGTGATTTCAGAAGTTTATTTTACACAGTTAAAGATCTCTTTCCACAAAGATTTTTGAGGCAGCAGTAAGATGATTGAACAGTGCTTTTAAATATTGAATTTAGTCTTTGTAGTGTTGCCCAGGCTTAAGGGCAGGATTCTTCCTGTTCCTTCTTTCTTTGGGAGATGATGGTCGGATGGTACAAAGAAAACTGAGTCTGTGGTACCTCCTGAGCTTAGCCATGGTCTCTTTTGCACTTGCTGTTTAGATGATTGCTCTTTAATATTTGTACATACTGAACATACTGCTGAGCTTTCATTTCTGAGTTTTCCATGTTCTCTTTTTATCTTGACAAATGGTCTGTGCAGTTGGAGCATAATGAACTACTTGGTATTTAGTCCTGCAACAGCATAGAAAGCAGAGAAGTTTCTTTCAGAGGTGAAAATTCCAGCTCTGATTGCATTGAATTCAGTCTTGCTCATGTCTTGGAGCTCAGCAGCATCTCCAGATGGCTGTCCTGAGCCTACTGGAAGGATTGCAGGTTGGTTCAGAGCTGCAGACAATTCACTGTGGTTCCCTGTTACACTGTGGGTCATCATTTCCAGTAACTTCTCTCTCTGGGTTGCAGTGAATGTGAAAATTCCAGATGCTACAACACCTAAACCCTGTTCTGGAGGTCAAATAAAAATAATTCCCAAGTGCACCATGATGGAAAGCTGAGGGAAAGTGATGCTCAGGTGTGGAAGAATGGCTTTGTGGCAGCAGAGTGTGGTGTCAGCACGGCTAACTTAATGAAACTTTATTTCAGATACAGTGCTTTTAGTTCATGTTTGGAGGGCTGAATGTACACAGGAAGCCCTTTGCTCTGGGTGTTCTCATTACCTGTTCCTCACTCTGTAACTTTGGTACAGAAATAGTTTGCTTTTTTTGAGAGATTTAATATTTTCTAAGGAAAAAAAAAAAAAGTAGAGCAGGGCATTATAACCAGCATACATCTCCCTAAAATGTTACTAAATATGCCTTTCATTTGAGCTTTCAGAAACCTCTTTCTCTTTTCAGTCCAGTCTCCAATAATGCTTTTTTCATCACATCAAATCACAGGAACAGAGGATGGAACAAGGCATTGGCACCAGCCCAGAATTCAGGAGCAGCTTGTTCTAGTCAGGCACTAACCAAGGTCAGCAAGTGAGAACTGAGCTCCTGCCTTCCTGGGCTTTAAACACCCAGCTTAGGGAGCAGGGCTGGTGTTGGAACCCTGCATGCTGAAAATTTTCAACTTTCTGTGCTGAAAGGCACAGACACTCAGGAGAACACTGCATGTGACCCGGGGCTGTGGAGAAGGTTTCCAAAATTGATTAAAGCACTTGGATTTACGGGTGTGTCATTGGTTAGAAGTGTGATCTCACAGGGTGAAAAAACTTAGATTTGGGATTTTAGTATATGGTGATGTATGGGAGCCAAGATGGGGAATTTTGGGTGTGGGTTAGTTGTCTTTTATGCACCTTCTTCTTCCTTCTTCATGAATCTGGGTGGTTTTCTCTAATTGGGTGAAGGATGTCCACATTGCAGTGATCATAATTGGATTAAAAGCATAAATAATATAGATGTCAGCTGTTTATTGGGTAATTGGGACTTAAATAGCCTTGAAGAGACACCATTTTAGCTCACTTTCTCGACTTGTTAGAGAGAGCTCACATCTCATAAGTTTGTAATAGATAAGGATAATAAACTTCAGAGTGAGGCTTCAAAAACAGTGTCTCCTGAGTTTTATCCATCCTGAACTTGGAGCAAGAAAGGGCTTGAAATTCCAACAGGGTGGCAGTGACAGCAGGGGTGACGCAGCTGCAGGAGCAGATTGACCAAGAATTTGGTGACTGTGAGGGCACAGAGATGCTCTGGCTTTGCTGGGAATGTCTTTCTGAAATGTCAGCAAAATAAGGAACAGCAGTGAGGATCAAGGTGAGCACCTGGAGGGAAACCTTGCAGTCTAACTTGGCTGAGTGCTGTCTCAAAATACAGCAAGTACAAAGGCAAACTTCCTGTTGTCTTTATGTGGGCATGGTAAATTTGATATCACTAAAAGGTGATGTTATTAAATCCTGATGCCAGGCCCTGCAGAAGGGTTTGGGATAGCAATGGCTCAAGCTGGCTGGCCTGAAAGCTGCATTGAGAGAGAGCTACTGCCACAAACCCACCAGACTGGATGGGGATTTGAATGTGTCTAGCCTCAAGTGTAATTTTGAATTCAGGATGTATTTTGTACCAACTTTAGGAGTTGATGTTAGCTGAACACTGGAAAGTGACATGAGAGAGTAGTGCAGCTAATGTTGAGTTTGAATAATGGAAGTTAATGCCATAACATGGAACCAGCCAGAGCTGTTGGCCTTTTACTCTTGGGCAGCAGTAATTTATGTCCTGAGGAAGAGACTCAAGGTGTCAGTAAGCAGTGACATAATAACTGTAGTCAAAATGTTTGACTATACTCCCACTGGATATGTTGTTCTGATTAAAAAAAAAAATCTCAAATCAAACCCAACACCCTTTTCTGTTCCAGGAGTTGGCCTTTGCCCCTGCATATTTATTCTGCCTAATTACACTGGAAAGATTTCCAATTCAAAATGATGGATCAAAAAAACCAAACTTGTTTGTGTGAAATGGAGAAGAGAACAGTTTAGACTTCCAATTGAAACTTCAAAGCCTTTGTTTGACATTTTCTAAATCTGTCTCCTGGCTGTTTTAGGTTCTAAAAATGCTACTTCAATAATTAGATTGCCAGAAAAATTCCCACTAACCACATAAATTTGCACTTGATGCACTTGAACCTGTTCCAGGTCGCCTGTTTACAAAAGACAAATTCTGTCCTATTTCTGGAATTACTGCTTACATTTTGGCACAAGAAAGCAGTTGTATGACAATAAAATGGTGGGGAAATGTTCATCCTAGATTCAAATTGATCAAGAGTGACCAGAAATCCAGGCTTCCTACAGCAATTACTTTCCACTTTGTTAGTTTATTGTAATGTCCAGTAACAAAATAACTCTGCTGTTTCCTTTTTGTGGTCGTATATTTTGGATTTAGGTCCCTCAGATCTTCAACTGCTTAATTGTTTAGTCACTTTCTTGGTTACTGTCTCCTGTTCCATCTACTTCAGGAGAGTTAAATACCAAGCCCAAGTGGCCCAGCTGGTATTTTGTGCTCACCAGCTGGTGCAGAATGAAGGCAAAGCTGCCACAGCACAAACAGCCCCGACCTGGGAGCTGTGTCCCACCCCAGCCTGCCTTGAGACTCCAGACAATTTTAGTAAGGAGGGTAACATCAAAGTGGATCTTTATTGGACGGCCTTCAGGGACAGTTATGGAAATATGTCCATAAAAGCCTTCAAATGAAGATCCACTTTTCTATTCTCTCCTTGCTAAAATTATATCAAGTTTCATTTCTACATTAGGAAAAAGGCAAAAGGCTCAGTGCTGAGCTGTGCTCCCTGAAACACAGAACTGTTGGGGGTGGTGTGGGAGACAGGGGCAGTGCGTCCTGCAGAGCAGGACCAAAATTCCTCTGGCCAAGCTAAAATGAGAAAGAAGAGGCATTAAAAAATCAGATTAATGATGCAAGTGAAAATAATAATTGGAAGTTGTAAATAATTATGTTTAACAGTAGTTATGGAGGGAAAAGGCTTTTGCCAGATATTCAGCTGTTGTATTGAAACTTGAAATATGTTTTCTGCACAGCATCTTGGAAAAGAATTCCATCTGTGATGTGAATTTTGATTTTCTCCATGCTTAAGGGTATATGATTGTATATGACAGACATTAAAGAAGGTACAAGTTCCAGTAAAAGACATTTTAAAGAAAGGGAATAATAAAGTTAAATATTTTAGACTATTCAGAATGAAATAGTAATCTACAACAGCATTAGAATAATTTGGGTGGTATAGAGTGGGTTTCTAAGGCATAAAACCTCAAGCTTAGAAACCATTCTGGCTATGAAGCCAGGGTTTAGAGTCTCTATAGGGGAAATTGGCATTTTGACATTCAGAGACCTTTCTCAAGAAGTAAAAGGTTAATAGCATAAGGCTTTTTCTTTTGTAAATTGTATTCTCTGTGAAGAGGGTTGTTGAGGGTGAATCATAAAATGCTTCAGTACTTCTTGAAGAGAAAATGATAGAAAAGCAATTAGGTTATGGAATCCTGAGAGTTCACATATAAAATTACATAATTTCAGGATTTTTCTCCTATTTCTTCCACAGTGACAGTGAATGATGTGATAAAATTAAACTGTGTTTGAAATCAGGCCTACTGCTTGCCACCAGCAAGACAGCAAGAGAAGCTTTATTTTCCAATTCTGTTCTTTTGTTTCCATATTCTGTACATTTATTAAAGGAAGCATAGTTGCCCTTTTAATCCCAATGTTCCTAAACAATTTCCCTTGAGAAACGAAAATCATGATCACAAGGAAGTTTTATTTCAAGGCCAAACACATTATTTGCTGATCTTTTTAACAAGGAACGTTAGCATTTAAGGCTTTCATTTGTACTTTAAACATGTTTAAACTCTCTAAATACTTCAAAAGTCTGAGCAGATCAGTCTTTTTGTTCCTGAAAGGGGAAACAAGATTGGAAGTAAAGCTTTGGAGTCTTTTGTGCCCATCAACCTCATTAAACCAACAGCATCTGGTTTCCAATTAGGAGCCACATTGAATACAGACCGCTCTCATTCCAATGGGTTTTACCAATTTTCTATAGCAAGTGCAAGACTGAGCTTGAAGTCTTCAATTCCAATGCCTTAGAATAACCATTATGGAGTTTATTTCCAAGTATTGCCTTGGAATAAATTAGGAATTGCCTTGGAATAAATTGAGGAAGGCTGTGCAGCCCAGACCAGCCAAATCCTTTCTGCTCCGTGCAGTGTGGCTGGCCACAGTTTTGTCCTGATGGTTTTGGTTTCATTGGGAAATTTCTTGTCCTTTTTTCCCCCTGGGGGTTGGGGATGTGGAATTAGCAAGCCCAAACATGCAGAAATCTACAAAATGAATTAACTAGATATGCAAATCTTCTGAAGTGGAAAATTCCATAAAATGCTCTCAGATCCTTCATTCTTTGGTGTTCCACGCCTTGCCTACGACATGCAGAGCAGATATTGAAGAGCACTGTTAAAAATACTGTTCTACAGCCTTCAGATCAATGTACATACATATGTAAGCACTTACAGGGAAAAGTTGGGATTTTTTTACAGTACTTTGCTTCCAATTACCATATCCATTAAAGACATCCATAAGGGAAAAAAAATTTTCTACTGTCAAAGACCACAAAATGTTCACATTAATAAAACATTGCATATTTACAAAATACTTTTAGTTCTTTATATTTAATGTAGACTTTAACTTAGACAGAAAAAATAATTCTTGAAACATGCTTTGAAAAGCTCAGACTGCTCTATAACCTGGTGTGTATTATAAATCTTTACAAACTACTAAATGGGGGCCAGAAGGCTGACTTGCCAAGGTCATAGCCCCTAAGTAACACAAAAACAAAATCCAGGTTTTCTGGTTCCTGCTTTAAGCACTAGATATTTCCTCTCTGTGCTCAGAAGAATTTTTAATGTGAGTGTGTTGGCAAAATGGGGATTTAGCTGCCTTAGCTTTGCACTCAACATATTTTTTAACTTCTGACGTTATTGAACTTTTTGAGTCCATGGTAGGAAACCACTCTGTTGTGAGTAGGTGAAGACCTACACTCCTGTTGCCAGCACATGCTAAATGATATTTTAACTTCTCTTGCTGCATCTTTTGAAGCAAACATTCTAGGAAGGCACTTATGCTCCAAAACCAGACAGTTCTGCTCGACACATTGGTCATGAGAAGCATCCAGGGTGAGGTAATGGAACATTTCACACTGTGGCAGTGGCACTGCTCTAAGTGCAAGTGCTAATAACATTCAATCACAATGCACATGTGATTTATTACAGCTTTGAATGCTTTATTTTCTCCAAAGATGCCAAAACTTGCAGCTTAGTTTTGTCCTCCCAGACAATGCAAGGTAATAAACACTTTTTCCATGTGAAAAGTCCTTATTTAGGGTAAATCCTGCCCCATCTTTCTCATTTGGGTTCCAAACAGGGAAAGTAGTCAAATATTTAAAACTTTAAGTATTTAGGTTATAAAGCTGATAGTCTCTATCCAAAGTTTGGAGTTGTTAGCTCTTGTCCAAGAGAAGTGTCCACTTCTGGGCCAGCAGCTCTGAAGACTTCAGCATTTAACACACTTCAGTGATGGAGCAAGAAGCCTGTACTCAAATTTCTAGCCATGATTTGTGCCCCTCTAACTGTTTGGGGGTTTTAACAACTGCTGGTGTAGACAGCCATGAATAATGAATTATTGCCTTGAATAATGAACTATGTCTTGAATTAGAAAAAAAACAAGCAAAACATCAGCACAAACCCTAAATGTCCTCTGATGCAGAATCTCTGAAAATTGCTTAGTGACAATTTCTAGCTGAGAAGAATAAACTGAATCTAAAACACTCCTTCATGGGGTAGTGAAGGTCATGGGTTGTACACTTTGACTCCTTGATCTGTCCTGTAACCATTGCCAAGCCTGCTATGTTCTGTATCCAAAGTAACACCCTCAAACCTGAAAGGATGCCATGCTGTGACCTCCTGGCCCTTTTATATGTTTTGTAAGTATTGAAATTATTTAGATTTTCCAACTAATTTGGTACTTCCTTGAAGGATTATTATACTCTGTAAATAGAACAAAATGTCTCAAGTATTGCCTGCTACATGCAAGCCATGTTCTTATGGATTGCAGATTTAAGAAGAAAATTCTCATTTATTAGGAGGCTTTTCTGTGGTAAAAGCATATAATAGAAGGCTTTGCTTCCTGTCTTTTTCTTCTTTTGGACATTCATTTACTTAAATGCTGAGTATGAAGCAGAAAAAGCTGTAGCAAGTTGTGTGTGCATGAGACAGGTAACTCAATAGTTAATGCTCTAGAGTTGATGGAATACATGGCAGGGTGAGCAGCAGAGGGGATATAATGTGGAAGGCTTGTTTCTGATATGGGGTACAAATCTAATACAGAAAAACCTAATTTAATTTACTAAGCTTTTAGTGGAACTACTTTCTGTTTACTTCATAAGCTGTAATTTAAAATTCTTTAACACATTTAAAACATTTTCAGCAGCTGTGAAGGTGCATGATCCCATCTCTGTGTTGGCTTTCTGCTACTTCCTACTGAAGCAATAGCAGATTAGAAACTATAATAAGGAGCAATACTATCCATTATTAGAATTAAACTGACAGAATAAACGAATTCCAAATTTCAAGGACAATTGCAATTCAGTCTCTGAATCTAAGCAAGGGAGAAAATAGACGGTTTAAGTTTCATTCATGATCTCTTACATAATTACTGTGCATGAGAGTTCTGTTTTAAGTGGAAGAAATCCCATTTAAATTCTTTGTTGCTTAAAGTTACCACACTTTTTGCGTCCTACGTGGTGAATCCCAGGTGTGGCAGGGGACAAGTGGCAGAACCCTTCTGGCATCTTCTCCCAGTGGGAGTGGATTTTTGACTAAAGATGTACAGGTTGCTGATAATTTAACCTGTTTGAAGGGCATATGAAGCTTCTTTCCTTGGCTGGACTTTGCAATCCCTTTGCTATTTCAGAGGAAGCAGTAACCTTCAGTGGTATCTTGGATCTGATGACTGCTTTGATTTCATAGTATTTTAAGAGCTTATTTCAATACACACAGTATTAAAAAACGGAGGCACAGGTGCGAACATTGTTTGCTTAGCCCAACTCGCCCTTAACAAAGAAAACAAGTGTCTGTTGTCTCGGCTGGCGAGGAGCAGGGCTCGGCAGGGCTCGGGGACAGCGGCGCGGCCGCGAGAGGGCAGCGCGACCCCGCGGCAGCCGCGCCCGGCTCGGCCCGGGCGGCAGCGGGCAGCCCGCACCGCGCCCGGGACAGCCCGGCTCCGCTTCCCGGCTGGACGGCGGGCCCGGGGCTTTGCTTCGTGGCCTTTTTAGGCAATGCGCTCGGAGGCTTTAACCCGCTGTATGTCGCTGCTGCCCCGGTGCTTGCATCGCGGGCTTTAAAATCGCGGGCGGGGTTTGAAACGCGCACATCAGCCTGTGATGTGTCTGATGTGCTTGAGAGCTCCTCGTTGGGCTGTTCAGAGAGCCTTGTGACTTATGGTAAGATTCAAGGCTTGATTCCTTTGAAGTCATCAAAATTAGTAATTTCCTCTCCACCCTCCTGGCTGCTGCTGCTGGAAGCTCTGCTCTGCTGTGCAGGTACTCCTGCAGCACTGATGCTCTTGTGCTCTTCAACCAGAGAGCCACAAGCTTGGATTCCTTTAACGGGTCTTACTTGTTGCCCATAAACTTTGAGATTTCAGGACTTCATCCAGCTGACCGGTTCCCATCAGGCCTCTAGACAACTGACTATTGTGCATGCTAAAAAATGAGCATTTGGGAGCCATCAGCTGTCCTGCACATGTGCAGGCCACATGCACAGCACCAGTGCAGCGAGCCCTGTGCTCTCAGACAAGCCACACTTGCTGCTCAGCGTGTGCCTGTGCACAACTGCCCAGGAAGTCCCCAACAAGGGACACGGTGACGTTATGCATGACACACCATGTAATTTATCTTGAAATTAACTGTAAACACTTGTGCTTGCGTGTTTCGCGAAGAATGTGTTGGAAGCTCGAAATTGTCGAGATTTCTATTTTAGTTTTTCTTTATTTTTTTTTTTTTCTCCCCCCCTTACCTCTCCCCAAGCAGCTGCTGTGATGGTTCTGTCTGGTTCTGCCCACCCTGCTCCCAGAGCACAGCTTTCCTAGGCTGGTATGGAGGGTGCTATTCCAAGGCAATGTTGATCGTGGATTCTCAAGAGAAGGCAGCTAGAGAAGTGCTTAGGTGGCAGCACTGCTTGAATGTAGATATACTCTGAACATCTGCTTAGTAAATGTCATCCCATGCTATGGGGAAAAAACAAAGCTATTTTTTCCTTACTTGAAAACAAATATTTATGTATTAGTCAATTTTCAAAGATGTTCTAAGTAGTGAACTACTAATTTACTAAGAGAAACTATATTTCTTTGTAGTATATTTCTTATTGCAGAAGCAGCAGGCAAGATTTAAATCCCTGCTGAGCAGACAGCACACCTTTGATAGTAATCTTGTTTGTAAGGGGTTTTACATATATGGAAATGTTGGTAGTGTCTAATAGTCGAGGAAATAGTACAGATAAAAGCTGTCCAGCTTTAAGATGGCTCCTAAAAATAACTTGCCTAAATTTGTATTTATATTAGGAAAAAACACTTTATTTATTCAAATTATCCAATAATTTGTAGCTTTGTACAGTTTTGTGTTAAACTTGCTGTGCTGACCTCTGCCAATGGCCTAGAAAGAGAATGAAGAGTGACTTGTTTGCCAGCCTGTGGCAATTGCTGTGAGCCAGGAGCTATGAGATGTGTGTGAAGGAAAACCAACAGAGTTAACACCCTGCTCCACTGTGGTGTGTCCTGAGATTGTGGCCATCTCCCTTTAAGAGCTGTTTTAACTGGAATGCAGGAGAATGTGCCTCTTAGCTTTTATAAAAATTAAATATGTTTCAAGGATAGGCTCGGCTTTTGGCTCATCTGTTTTTCTGCCATTTAATCAGGTTCACTTGTCTTTCAGGGAAATTTTATTGTGAGGGATTACCACTGAAGCATGGAATATGTCAACTGCTTTGGATGACAGTGTTGAAGAGGCTTTTGTTTTTTGCTATGATGTCTGCATTACCTATAATCTTATTTACTGAGCATCCAACTGCTTCTGTGCCCCCATCCTGAGGTGAGGGGTGTGTGCCTCTCCTTAGAGCTATCTTCAGGGCTGGGCAGATGATTGCTGGTGAACTAGAACAGGAAAAGAGCCTTTCCTTGGAATTGTGTTGCCTGGCTGCCAAGGGAAGTCAGGTTCCAAGGAAAGTATTTTCAGTGTCAGAATGAGCTAAGGGCGTACCCCATCAGTCTGTGCAGAGGAGACTTCAGAGCTTTGCGAGTACTTTGTCTTCCTAAGCAGTGCAATTTCTGTCCTGCCTGGTCTGAACCAGCTGTTCCTTGTTCAAGAGCTGATCTCTTGTAGGCTCACACTTGACAGAGCGTGCTGGCCTCAGAATAGATAGTGCTGAGTGTCGGTGACATGCCTGGAGCTGGCTGTGCCTTGGCCTCTGGAGAGGGAAAAGGAGAGGGAACGGCTCAGACCCCCCATTTATCACTGCTGCTTTGGGCACTGAGGCTGGACAGGGCTCTGGGGCTTTGCCACTTACTTCTGCTCACGCTGCTGGTCAAAGTCATTCCCCTCTGCCTTTTGATCAGGGATAGGAAAGGTTAATTTGGGAATCCAGGCAGGATGAAGCCTTCCCAAGCTTTTCGTCTTGGGATGGATGAGTGTGTTTTCTAATCTTTTCTGAAAAAGCATAAAGCTCAAGGGGTGACAGCCGAATCCCTCTGGGCATTTTCCAACCTCCTGTCACTTGCCACTGAGCTCCAGGGCTGGATACTGCTATACAGGGGCCACTGCACTGAGCTTTGGGTTCTCTCATAAGGGGTTGAATCTCAAGGCTTGATTAAGGTGGTTTCTATAAACAAATACAAATTTTCATGCAAATAATTCACTTTTATATGAGAAAAACAATTTTCTTGCTCTTTCAGACAAAGACCAGGAGAGTTGAAGGTTAACTTGTGGTCTTGCTTGTGCTCTTTGACAAATTTGCCTTCACAGGGAAACACTTGAGTGCCAAATCTCTGCTCATTACAGAAGGCAGCAGACAAGTAGCTGCTTTGCTGGCTGTGAAGGGGGACACTTGACTGGTTTGGGCAAAAACAGCTATCCAGGAGGGCAGAAATGGCTCAGGTAATTCCAAACTTCAGTAATCAAAACATGAAGAAAATGCTGCCAGAAATGAACAGGTTATTTGGGATCTGCTACTGCAAACTGGAAGGCCACATCCATAGCTTGTGATGAACTACTAGCTAGTAGCCCTTCACTTAAATACTAAATGTTTGTAGAAAAAGGTTGAGAGCATGTTTTGGACACATCTGAGAACCTGAATCCTAATGTAACTTAGCCATGCCAAATCTTTGGAGAGTTGTGAGGCTTTTGTGGTAATGCTGGCCATGATCCTTATTGAAAACTTCCTTACCACAGGATCAGAGCCTAGACTCCATAGTCATGGACCACAAGTTTGTGATGCAGATAAAGAACAGAATATCTGTGTTCCCAAGTAAGTTAGTCATAAACCTGTCTTTTGAACTATTTTTAAGTCTGTGAAATAAGAAACAAGGTTTATTGAAACAGGCAGATGTTCCTGATGTGCATCCACCAGCTTTATTTTGGGCCAGCAGGTCACTGTGTGTATGGTGTGCTACAGGGCAACCCTACCTGCTGAGGAGCCAAGACTAACCTTAAAAAAAAAAGCCCTTTGGCAGGACTGGCCACTTTCCCAGTGCTCTAGGGCTTTTGGGGGTGTGCTGCCTTCTTTGGCCCTCTTTAGGTAAAATATAGGAGCCTTAAATTAGAACAGAATGACCACGCACACGGACCCTGCTTTTGTTTTATTAAGCACATTTTTCCCAAGTTTCAACTTTCGGCGCTGAACTTCAGCGCCCGAAGCCCAGCAGTGACCCCGGCGGAGTCCCGGGACGGGAGGCGCTGGGGCGGGACGGTGCCGGTGCGCGGGGAGCACAGCCCCGGTGTCCCCGTGTCCCCGGAGGTGTGCGGGGAGCACAGCCCGGGTGTCCCCGGAGGTGCGCGGGGAGCACAGCCCGGGTGTCCCCGTGTCCCCGGCCGAGCAGCCGCCGCCAGGGGGTACTCGGGGAGAGCGAACGCGGGCAACAAAAGGCGGCGCAGCCTCCCCGGCCGCAGGGGCAGCGCGGAGCCGCTGCGCGCCCGTTCCCGTGCTCCAGCCCGCACCTTCCTTCCCGAAACCCGAACCGGGCCGGGGGGGGGGCTCGCCCCGCTCCGGGAGCCGCGTCCCCCCGCCGCGGCGCCGGGCGGGAAAGGGAAGAAGGGGCTGCGAGGCGCCGCCGCGTCCCCTCCGCACTGTCCCCGGGCCGCCCGCTCCGCGCTGCCCCGGTCCTCGTCCCTGTCCCGGTCCCCATCCCGGTCCCCGCGGGTCTCGAACTCGCGGCGCTGCGGGCCGGCCCGGGCGGGCGGTGACGTCAGGCGCGGCGGCCAATGGCGCGGCGGGGGGGGCGCGCCCCGCTCCATCCCCGCTCGGCAGCGCTGCTCCGGCACGGCTCCCGCACAGCCCCGCACGGCCCGCGGCGGGGCGGGCCCGCGGCCGAGGGGTCGCTGCGCAGCCCCGGCCGTCCCCTCCGCGGGTTACCTGCCCGGCCCAGGTGGGGCGGTGCAGAGCGGAGGAGGCTGTTTTGGAGGTTGCCGCCGCTCCCGATGGATGTTTTGTGTGTGTTTGCCTCCGCTCCCGGGTTCTCTTTCATCTGAGGACGCATCTGGCTCGAGCTCTGTTAAACTATCTGCCTTCTGGTACCGTTCGTAGATAACAGAAAGAAACCTGAGCCCGAAAGGCAATTCCCCACCTTCTTCCACCTAACGTGACCTTCTCGGGCGCCTTTGAAGCTTTGCTGGTGCTCCGGCGATGATGGCAGTGGTGGGTTCCCTTGGGCTGTACTAAGAGCCTCTTGTTTTCTTTTCCCTTTTTTCTTAGAGGCATTTCATCTTTAAGGGCCGGCTGTTCTCGCTCACTTTTATACCCACCGAGAACCATGTTGTGTGGTGGGAGAAGCGCGTTTCTGTGCCTCGGAACGATCCTGAGCTTTTGGAGCTCCGTGAGTTGGATGCCTGTTGGAGGATGCCCGCATAAGTGTACGTGTATTGCTTCCAACGTGGATTGTCACGGACTGGGACTCAAAACTGTGCCGAGGGATATTCCCAGGAATGCGGAGAGACTGTAAGTAAAAAAATAACCCCAAACCGTTACGGGCTTCTCGAGCACTTGTAGGAACACCTGGGACGAGTTTCCCAGCACCTGCCTATCAGTGCCGAGCGCTCGGTAACAGGAGTTTCAGCAATCCAGCACGGATTAATGTTTTCGGGAGGGAAGGGGAGGAGCTTTTCGGGACTTGCGGCGCTCCTGCCGCTGTTCCTTTGTACGGGCGATCGGTTTCAGAGTTTCACGGTAACTTTCAGCTGCCTCCCGATCGGGTTTTGCAGTGACTTGCTTGAAATGGAGTTCGGAGCTGTACCTGGAGTGCTCCCGGCTGTAATCACTGTCAGTGCAAACAGCAATTTAATATGCAATTAGAAACCTGGATGTTTTCACCTGGCGGCTGGTAGCAGTTTCTCCTTACTTTCTCAGCGTGGTGATTTCATCACCATGGAAAACCGACTGCTTCCATAAACTAATTCAAACGGAGAAGTCACATTAAACAGCCTCTAATTTCTGTTTTCAACTGCTGCGGGGAAGCTGGGTATTCAATTTCTAATCTGCCTCAGGGTTTATGATAGCAACGTAACGCTGTGGGGAGCACGGAGAATAATGAATGTGTTCCTAGCAAATCCCCCGTATTGGAAGTTCTCGGGAGTTTTTTAGCTGACTGTTTCTACTTGCTCACCGAGTTCCTAGGGAGAAAGCTGAAAGCAAAGTTGAGTTTTCTGATAGAGTTCTGGCACTCGCTCGGTGCAGGGGACGGCGTCTCTGACGTGCCTTAATGCAGAGCAGATGGCACAGCTCGGAGTGCCCGGTGCGAGACAGGGACACGGCCGGGGGATGTTAGAGAGAGATGGCCAGGGAGGGAATGTTAGAGAGAGATGGCCAGGGAGGGAATGTTAGAGGGACACGGCCGGGGGAGAATGTTAGAGGGACAGGGCCAGGGGGGATTTTAGAGGGACACGGCCGGGGGTGGGTGTTAAAAGGGACGTTCCAGGGGTGACGTTCATTCCAGAGGGTGATGTTAAAGGGACACGTTCATTCCAGGGGGGATGTTAGAGGGACACGTCCAGGGAAGGATGTTAAAGGGACACGTTCATTCCAGGGAGCAATGTTAAAGGGACGCGATCATTCCAGGGGGAATGTTAGAGGGACACGTTCATTCCAGGGGGATGTTAAAAGCTCACGTTCATTCCAAGGGGGATGTTAGAGGGACACGTCCAGGGAAGGATGTTAAAGGGACACGTTCATTCCAGGGGGGATGTAAGAGGGACACGTCCAGGGAAGGATGTTAAAGGGACACGTTCATTCCAGGAAGCAATGTTAAAGGGACGCGATCATTCAAGGGGGATGTTAGAGGGACACGTTCATTCCATGGGGAATGTTAAAGGCTCGCATTCATTCCATGGGGAATGTTGAACAGCCCCGGCCGGGCTCCGCAGCGCTCCGGGGTGACCCCAGGAGAGCGCACCCGGCTGTGCCTCCTGGGGGTTGGCCCCTGACTTAAAATGTTTTTGAACTTGTAAGCAAATGCTGTAGATTGTATGGCCTGACTTCCTGTTTTATTTCCTTCTGGGTCATAGACTTGGGGAAACTTCAAATTCTCAGGCAGTTTTTCCTCCGAGGAAGAAAGCTGGATGAGGTTACTAAGCAAACAAAGTTTGTGTGCAAAGAGCACTCCTAAAGGCTAAGTTCTGTCCCAGAATGAAATTTTATAGAATGCTTGGCTGTTTCTAAATGCATTTTATAGCGCTGAGAGCTCTTAAATGATAGCAATATGCAGCTTTCTTACTACACTATTCTACAACCTTTAATGTTTTGTGGCCATATCAGCCCTCCTTTTAACCTCAGCTGTGTGAGCAATAGCTTTCATATGTCAGTGCTATAGAAACCTTAACTTCTGTGTCTGAAACTGTGTACTCTGAAATTGGTGGGTACCAACCTTTTCAGAAAACCCCCAAATCTGGAACAACAAACACCACAACAAGCCAGTACCAGGGGAGCATGCCAAGAATGTGTGATAACATGGGTGGTTTGTGTGCTTCACTGGTGAGGCGTGTGAATGGTTTAAAGAGTTAAAGGCTAGAATTAAACTTTTAAATTGCAGGTTCAAGTGATTCACAAGCACAAGGTTAGTTGGCCACCTGAGAACCATTTCATAAATGGTAATTTGTTGTAGCTGGAGTTTCAGGGGGGCTGAATTCGTGTTGTTACTGGGTTTCACTGGCGAGAACGAACATCACAGAGATGTGAACTTTCCTTTCTGCTGCAGGAGGCTGAGCCAGAAGAAGGCTGTTTGCTTTGGCTGGTTAAGTGTTAAAAAGAATGAAGGAGAGCATAATGACTGTCTTGGTCTTGTTCTTTCTTGGTGTTATTTACAGATTTAAATTTTAGATTACTGGCTTGGAAAAGAACAATAGTAGCGATTTCACAATATTCAGTTTGAACATTTAACCTCAGAGATACCACCACTGATAAATGTGAAATGTAGCTGTGTTGGATGGTTTGTTTGGGGTTTTTTAACATATATAAATAGTGTATTGTTGGATCATTCAGTGGCTGAAACCTTGTGGAAATAGGATACAAAAGGTCATGTGGTAACACTTTAATCTGTATTTTAAATATTGTTTTCAGTTTTCACTTCTGTCAGTCCATTGTGAGCCTTTCACTGTTTTTGTAGCGTTCACCAACATCTTCATTACAACTGATTTAAAGCTTGTATCGGTTTCTTCAAATCTAGATTTCTACTAATTGCACCAGCTTGGGCTTTCTGATGTAAGCAGTAGAGAGAAGACGACTCTATTCCTTGGAGTGTAAATTCTGCTCGTAGGTGAAACATCAGCCAGCCACAGGATATATCAGAGTATCTCATTCTGCCCTGTGGTCCACAGCAACCTGTAACTATTTATGACATAACAGTGGGTTGATGTGTAATCTTCTTACTAGAATGTTTAGCATGTAAATAAGACCAAATTGATCATATCTGAAATCACAAAAATATTTTTAATCTTGGAGACATGTTTATATGTTGGGGAAAATAATTTTAACAAGTTTCTTGTTGGCCACACACGAAGTGCCTTTTTAAACTGTTGTGCTCTGGAAAGGTATTTATTTCTCTCTGCATTCTCCTGAGCTAAAAATTCCACATACCTGTTCAAGTCGGAAACTTTTTGCTTTAATTAGTAAAAGATCTAATAGCACCACTTAAAATATTTTGCCACCAAGCTTTTAGAGTTATGTTTGGACAAATGTTACAGATTGTTTGGGCTAATGGAGCCAAGTTAAATATTATTCAAATTTGTGTTAATATGAAACCCAGGAAAACTGAAAATATAACATTAAGGAAACAATGGGAAATATCTTTAGGGGGAAAAGAATTTCTTATTGAGAAATTCTATTAAATGAACTAGCTTTGATTACTGATTTTTCCTGAGAAATGAGATGCATGCTTATTTATTTTTTTTTTCCCTGAACACTTTGAAGGTCTGTAGGTTTATACCTGTGATTTCTGCCTGGAAGGAAATCCACAGATTAACCAGTGATCACAGAAACAGAGCTATAAAACAACCCCATACTTCTATTTTTAATTTTTACACAGGCTGATCTTTAATAGTAACTTTGCAAATATAGCAAGTAGTGCTAGGTTTGTGCTCCAGTTTTTACCTTGTGATTACATTCTATGATAGGCTTCTAATTGTGTGGTTGACATGGCAGCTTTGGCTCACCTCTCATAAAGAGCTAAAAAGAGGTGAAAATTGTCCTGCTGCACAACGAAATTACTCAGTCTGGAGAAAATAAGTGGTGAAGCAAATCCTTGTCACTTCCAGGAGTGACCTCCAATTATGCTTGTTGTGGAGAAGGAATGCTCAGGATAGCCATCATATTCCATATTTACAGTATGTCCTCATATTGCAGAATGTGATGCTCCACAGGGGTCCTTGAGAGGATGGCAGAGCTGCCCTTGTGGCTGTTGTTAGTATTTTCTGATCCCTTCCACACTTGCGAGCAAAAATAGAAGTTGATAGAATTTTTTGTGTTTTGGAGAAAAACTGGTAATTTATTAGATAAAATAAATTACCTATATTTATTTATATTTATATCTGTAAAAACTAAATCTGGAGTGGGCACAGTGGTTCTTCTATTTTAGCTGGGCAACTGATAAGACGTTTGACCTAATAAAGGAAGAAAATTTAAGGATATGTAAACACATCCATGAGAATCCCAAATATTTTACAAATATTTTACCTTTCTAAAACGTTCCTTAGGATTGCTCCATCCAACTCCCATAATGAGAGTTTCCTTAGCTGTGCTTCAGTTCTCGGATGTGATTATTTCAATAATTTCTATAATTTCTTTCAGTGGAAATGTTTTCTATATATGTAGAATATCACACACGTGGCTCTTTATAACACTTAATAATGCTGGTAGGCACGTTCAGTTTGAGATGCTGCAAAAATGCAGTGAGCAGATCAAAGCCTGACAGCTGAGCTCCTCAGCTCTGAAAGGAACCAGTGATACTCAGAAACTGCTCAGAAGTCTTCTGGGTCAGTGTCTGCCTCCTGCTTGAGTGTGAAGCATGAGCCTTTGTGATTTTCCTCCCATTCATGCCTGGCTATCTCCCTGTCTGTTAGCAGCATGGTTAAATTCCCCAAATAAGCTTTTATAAATATTACATATGTATAAAAGCTTATTTGGGGAATTTAACCATGTTTGAGTTCTTGATGAGTTTGTTTGGTGGCTTAGGCTCTTGTTTAATTGATAGCTCTCCTGTGTTAGTCATTGCTTTGTTTTGCCTTTCATTTGAAGGATTCTTTACCTTGCTAAATTGATAAAGCTTGTAGGACTAATCTGTTCTGTGCTTTGTCTGAGCAGCTAAATTGAGTGTGTCCACATTTAGGTGCAATTTAGAAGCTTAGTCATCTGCTTACTCCTGAGTTTTCATGTGGTCTGGGGTTTCTGTTACACAAATATTATTATGGTGGTTTTGGCCTAGGTGCATGGAGCTGCTGAAGTTGCACTGGCTTGTAATAAGTCTTCAACTTCCTCAATTCTGTCTCCAAATTAAATCTAAGCTCCTGTCTTGAGTGCTTCCATATTCCTGCAGAAGGCGATGTTAAACACATGCAAATATAATTATGTGACTCTTGCACTGACATTCTGCTTTTCTAGAGTTCTTCCCACTAGGGATTACCACTCATTTGTTTGTAGTAATTGTCTCCAAAACCTTGCATGGAGCATTTCTCAGATATTTTTTTCCCTAGGTCATGTGTCAGTAGGTGGATGTACGTGGCTTTAACTTGGAAAGCTTGCTCTTGGAGGGACTGATCCTGGGAAAACTCCACTGGGTTCTCTGATTTTATGGGGATAAATCCCTTTCCTAGTGTAACTCTGACTAGCAGTGCTTGAGCTGGCACACACCTGGGCAGGATCAGTCTGCTCTGTTAAATTTGTGACGTGGTTTTGAAGTGATGGGAGCAGGAAGGAGGATGGAATTAGCTGTTGTAAATTGGTAGCTGCAGAAGCAAGTAGTGGCCATTGTCATGTTGCCTGTATTTATTTGCACAAATTTGGATTAGGTTTTGAGATGAAAGAGACCAGGCTACTTCCTGCAGAACTTTTTAATGAGCTTCTCTGAGACTATTTACTTTTATTCATATACTTACTTTTGCAGCTGAGTATTGATTCATGCAAAGGAATTAGGCCAAAGGAAAATTGCCCCTCTAAAGAGCAGCTGTTGTCTTTTAGGGAGTCTGAAAATACAGATGATGAGTGTTGTTTTTGTATCCCTGGAATCTGTGCACTGTATGGCTTTGGGGAGGCATGTAGCCAAGAATACAGGTACAGCTTACCTGTAGGGATGTGAGGCCAATAAAAAAAGTAAATCCTGATGCTCTTTTATTGGCACTGTAGTTTTATAAAACTCCTTCTGTTTTACATTGTCATTTAACCTTTGCAGTGAGAACTACCTGTCATCTTTTGGAATGTCACTGCCAGGGTACAAACATTTCCAGTTGTGTTTAAAACAAAAGTAGCTTGTCCTGCATGGACATTGGCTCTGATATTTGTTGTCTGTGTTTTCAAGAGTATTTAGGCTATTCCTCAACCTCCACAGAGCAGAAAAAAAAAAAAGATTTTTTCACAGAAATCTCACAAGATGTTTGGAGCTAATGATGATAGGGGAAAAGGACTTGGCTCTGATAAGGATATTCAGTGGGTAATTTCAGTGACTGCATGTAAAGAAGTGAGTTTGTTTACTGCAGAGACTGTTCAGAAGGCTTAAATAGGATGTGTTCCCTCCCAGGAACTAACAGCCCAAATGACTTGAAGCTTAACTTTCCCAAAACCCTGGATAAAGTTTGTGTTGCTTGATTTCCCACAGTGTGGAGCACTTGTAGGAATCCACTCACACATCTCGTGGTCCCACAGCTCTCTGAAGGGGCTTCTCTTTTCCTGCTGGGCTTATTTTCCATCCTGCAGGACAAAACAGTGATGTCTGTCCTCCTCAGGGAGGAGGAGACACAGCAGGTGTCTGACTTCAGGTGAGGAAGGAAGATAAGTTTGGGGAGCAAAGCCAAAGTGAACTCGAAGGACAAAGCCTTTCCAAGAAGAATGATGCTGGCAGCACCATGGAGAAGGGCTGAGCAAGGGACGTGGGGCAGAGCTTCCTTCAGGGCATTGTCTGTCTGTCCATCCTGTTACAGGGTGTAGACGGAGCAGTGGTGCTCAGAAAATGTTATCATAGTTTTATAATAGTTTATAGTAGTTTTATTCCCTCTTGTGAGGTCTGAGGGAGAGGCTGGTGGGAATGTGCCTCCTGTCCTTGGCTCCTTTCTGCTCTGGGGCCCCAGGAAGCTTCCAGAAGTTCTCATTGATTCACGTGCTTTAGCATAGCCACTATGGATTGTGATCTGGCACTGCTGTGCTGACTCCCATCCCTCTGTGCTCACCAACACTTTGCCAGCGTAAATATCAATTTCACTTTTTTGTTTGTTGTGTAAGTAATGTTCAGGATAAGAAAAGGCTGGGTTCCAGTCACATTTGGGTTGCAATATGGCCCAGGCTGCTCTGTTTTCAGTATTTTTCAAGTCTTTTCTCCAGAGATCTGTAATGCACAATTTCCAAGTTTGTTTTCAGTGTTTTCTAGTCAGTCATATTATCATTTCAGGTTTTGAATGGATCTTGTCAATAGCAAGAATGCTTCTTGCCCATTAGCAAATGGCCTTGTAGGCAACTGACAGTTTGTCTAATGGTATTAAACACATCAAAGATAAGGGGGCAGGTCTGTGCTCTGTACTCAGTAAATTGAGATTGAGTTGAAGGCCATCTCCACAGAAAAGAGAATTTAAGAGGCAGATTCTTACCTCTCCCAGTTATTTTCAGCCTATTTTTTCCCCTGCAACTGAATCTGGTCTGTCAGTTATCTCTGTCACAATAAATTTTTGTATTTTGCTTTTACACCATCTGTTTGATGGCTGCAATATATGATTTTAATCTTATGATTGATAGATTTCTGGAGCTTTTAATTAGATTTTTACCTTTCTATTTGTGATCTACTTTTTTTCTAAGACCCTAATTTTGTCTCTCAGGTGGAAATGAGACTGTAGGCATTGCTTCAAATTGACTTTGCTGTCACTGGTGAAGGGAGCATTTACAGTAAACATGAGTATGGTTAAAATGAGGCAGAAAACTCAGTTTTAAAGCTGGTCTCGTCTTGAATTTCCATTGATTAGCCTTCAAAATCTGAAATTTGCTTCTAAATTGATTATAGAATTGATGTTCACATTCATTTATACCTGTTTTCTTCAACAGTTGCAATATTGTTGCAGAAATCATTAACTTTCTGGCAAAGGGACTCCTCAGGAGAGTCCTGTGTTCTTCCTGCCTGCCTTTATTCCTGCTTCAGCTGCCTGGAGAGGGATCAGCCTGCTGGAATTAGCACCAGGGTATTGATGAGGGCTCTCAAACACCTGAAAATGCAGTGGGAGTGCAGGCAGCATTTTGGGACACCTTGTCCCTGGAGGTGCCTCTCTGCCTGCCCTGTGCACCCACAGTCTGTGTGGTTTGGGGCAGCAGTGGTGTATGTAATTAATTAGAACTAGTGCTGTGTTTGGGAATTAATTGGAATGAATGTTGTGTTTGGGAATTAATTGGAATGAATGTTGTGTTTGGGAATTAATTGGAATGAATGTTGTATTTGGGAATTAATTGCCCCTCTTCTGTGGTGTGGGGACACAGTGGTGACATGGTGCTGTCGCTGCATCCCAGCAGTCACCCACAGCACAGGACACAGGAGCTGCCTGCAGATTTTCAGGATGTTTTCTCTGAACCTGTTTGCTTCTACAGAGACACAGATTCTGTTTCAGCCAGGGCTCTGTGGAAGGAGCCTGCAGGTCAGTGTTTTGGAGATCAGTAACCCATTTTTACAGCCTGTCAGTGTGTCTGTAGAAAATGTGGGGAGGATGGTGCTGAACTCCATTTCTGATAGATTTATTCTTTTTTTCCTTCTATTCTGATGATTTTTCTTGAGAGGAGCAGTCCTTGTTAAAAAAAAAAACCCAGAAAACCCCACAAGCCAAAAAGCCCTCCCCAAAAAAACAAAACAACCCCCCCCAAAAAGAAAAAACAAAAAAAACCAAAAAAACCCAAAAAAAGACCAAAAAAAAAGACCAAAAAAACCCCCAGAGCCATCAGTTTGTTTTACAAAACTTAAATTTTGCTGTAATTTTAATTCTATCAGTTAAAAATACAGAGTGCAAGGTAGGCTGTGTTGGATTGAGGACAGTGCTTGCTGTACTCAGTTCTGTTTCATCTGCTTGTCTTCATCCCTTTGCTCTTTTTTCTTTCTAGAAAATCTCTTGGGAAATCTTTGTTTGCACAGTGCTCAATATGAGGGAATCTTGAGCCATTGTAAGGGTGCTTCTAGGCATGATAACAGAAATGGTAATAAATTTCATATTAGTGGAGCTGAGGTTCTGATCTCCAAAATCACAGCACAATCAAATGCAGCTTTTAATGTGCATCTCCAAACTTTATTTCAAGAGCTGGATTCTGTCAAGGTTGGCTGTTTGGGACAGGATAGAAGGGAAGACTGTGGAAATCAACTTTCTTGTGAAATGTGCCAAAAGATAAGCATTTAACTGTTAGGAAGACAACATTTTGATAGCAGAAGCAAGGTGCATGCTAATAGTTAGGGGACTATTCCTGAATCCTTGGGTTTTGGTTTTTTTCCCATTGTTTTTTTCCTTTTCTCCTGTGGCAGGTAAGAAAGTGATAATTAACTGGTGCAGAATAGAAGTGTTAGTAGACTGTGAGCTATTACTGGTGTACCTAATAAATAATCCTGAAAGTTTCAGGATACCATAAGTTGTGAGCCTTCCTCAGGTCAGAGTAGAACCAAGCATTTTAAGACAGTTTAGCAAAACTGTCCTACTGAATTGTCATCTCTGACATTTTCTCTGGGTGTGCACTGGGCAATATTGAGCACTTCTTCAAATATTTTTGCATCTTTTTAAGTTCAAGTAGTACTTGGTTCTCTGTCTGCCTAAGAGGGTTTTGGGTGTTATCATTAAATGCAGTGTCATATGTTACAAGATACCAAACTAATGAAAAAATGTGACTTTACTTGGAAGAGTTTTTTCCACAAATAATTTGTCCCAAAATAGAAAATATTCCAATTCCTAACTTCGGTTTTCCTTTGAAGATTACAAAATGCTTATCCAATAATGGAAGACTCTTCCTTAGAATTTTATATCGTGTTCCTTGGGAAGGGCTGTCTTATCCAAGGTGGAAGAGCAACAAGTTCTGCATTGTTATCCATTCCCTATATTAGAATATAATTTAACTTTACATTAATGAATTTTCTGCTCTCCCAATAAGGAAACAGCATTTTGCCCATTCTGTCTGGTTTAGGATAGAGTGTGTAGCACAAAAAGTTCACACAACAGATGTGATCACAGGACATCCAGCCCATTAAAGTAATCCTGCATATGTATGTGCTGCTTGTCCACGGCTATGGAGACAGCAATGTTTAATTAAAGCAGTTGTGTTGTTTAAATATGACTCTGAGAAATCTCAGCAAGGACAAGATGAGTCCAGAAAGCAGTTTGTGCCTTGTGCCTTCCTGTTTGTCCTGAAGCACGTTTTGCCTGGACTTCAGTGGGAACTTAACTTATGGATTTTCTCCAGCTCTGTTGTGATGGTTTTGTTTAGACTGGGGAGGCATTATATTAGGAAGGTTTTTTTGAAATGCTGATTTTGGCAAAACCTGGGTGAAACATCTTTCTTTGGGGAGGGCAGCAGTGGTTACAGCATCACTGAGCAATGTGGGAGCCTCTGGGTCACAGGCTCGTGTGAAATTGCAGTGGAGTGGTGAGAAGAGGCCCTGGCAGTCTCATCCTCTTGAAGTGGTAGAGCTGGTTAGAGGTGGGGTTTGGAGAGCACAGCTGGGCACAAGAGAGAGCTCATTGTGAGGCAATGGTGCAGGCAGGCAATTGTGCATTTCTGAAATGCCTAGATAAATGCAGCAGGGAGCTTAGCTGGAGACCAGAAAAAAAGAGGTGAAAAAAAAATGATGGAAGGGAAATTTTTGAGCAAAGAGAGCTTGTTTTCCAGAAGTGGAAATAGATACTGAGAAATAAGGCCCTAAGGGAAAGGCTGGTTCTTCAGAGAGATGAAAACACACATCTGGATATAAATTTCTCAGATAAGAATGTGAAAGTGTAGGAAACAGCCCAATGATCCTTTGGAGCTTTGAGTTTTAATAGATAACATGTGAAAAGGCAGCAGAAGATAAGGAGCAATCAGAAGGGTTTTATGGATTTTTGGGGGTTTGTTTGGCATTGGTTTTGGTTTTATGTTCATTTTTTTACCTCTGGAAAGTTTTTTAGCTAATTGCTTATGAAGTTTTTTAGAAGATGAAAATGGATTGTTCCCAGTTAATGTTAACTTCATTTTATAGAATAGATAATTTCCAAGCTGGTTCTTCCATAGCCCTCATGTATGCAGCAAAGTGGTTTTATAAGCATGAGGAGTTTCAGTAACTTGAAACAGCAGATTTCTGTGCAAAGGCTTTAGGAAAACTTGAGTTTTGTGTGCATTTAGCAAACACTGTGGAATCAATTCAGCTTTAGTGCAGCAAGTAAAAAACCAAAAGTGGGATGAGGATGGGGGACAAGGAAGGTGGGAATCCACTCAAGAGTGAAGAAAATTGCTTGTAAATTGGTTGCAACATCTGGTTGCTAACATCAAGTCAATACAGCCCTTCCTTCAAAATTCACTTTACATATTAAAACTGTCCTACGCATTTTATTGCAAGGTTTTGGCTTCCTCTGCTCCTCAGTGGCCTCTGCAGACATGTTACACTCAGTGTGGTGGTGCTAGGAATGAATAGAGTTGGTGAAACTGGATGCTTTTTACATTAAAAAACCAAAGCCCTGAACAGCAACAAAAAGAAAAACCCCAAACATAAACAGAGATCTCTCTTACCTTTCCAGGAAAAGATCTGGGAAGGGTTTCTAGTCTGTGCATGTCTGAAAGTGAGCAGGGTGATGAAATCAAGGCTTGATTTTCATGCCAGGCTTCACTAAAATAATTTGTTTGTTCGTAGAATGTCTTTCCAAGTTATCAAGAATTTACAGCAGTGAAGAGCAGGTGTGAAATATGGCAAGTCTGAAATATCAGGGTGTCTGCATTAGTGGAGAGCACCCAAACACTGCAGTTTCTTCACTGTGATCTTTTCAGCTGTTAAGTGAAATAAAAATAAATTAAAGCAATGTGTGTTTTGGTGAAGTTTGCAGCAATGCTTTTTGCCCAGATGAGTCCAGAAGTGTCAAACACTGAAGTACATCTCTGTTGATATCCTGGTGAGGCTGTCCATGTGGTAGCTGAGTGAAAATATGAGCAGAGAATGCTTGACATGGTCTGATTTCTGCCTTTGTGGCAGGCTGAGCTTTGGAACAGCCCTGGGCTGGGCTGGTCTAGCCACCTGAAATCCCTGGAACCTGCTGCTCCTGCTGGACATGGAAGAAGAGCCCAGTTGGAGGAGTTAAGTAGGAATGGCTAAACGAGATCAAGAATTGAAAAGAAGTAAAGAAGTGACCTTTTGTCTGTGCAGTTGTTAACCTTGGGGTTTAATTTTTAATATGAATTAAAATGATGCTTGAGCTAACCTGACACAGAACTGTACTTGCTCCTCTTTGTGATGTGCACATCCTTCCTTCTTCATATTAAACCATGTTTCTGTAGCAGCTGTACTTTAAAGTTTTTTCTTTTTTCTTTTTATGCTTCATATTTAGTTTTCTGCCATTCCCTGAATGCCCCCCAAAACAGAAGACAGCAAATACTTGTTTTACTTTTTCCTTTGCAGAAAATGTAGACTCGTGGAATCACTAAAGTTGGAAGGGACTTGAGATCTCCTTGTTCTGGCTGTGCTCAAAGCAGAACATGGAATTCAGACAGAAGATGTCTGTTTGGGTCTTGAACACCAGAAATTGCCTCCTGTAGTATTTGCAGTGACTTGCAGTACCAGTCTGAGGCTGCTGAGCAGCCTGCCCTTTGCCATTCTGTGCTTTTTAACCTTCTCAAGGCAGAGGTGACTTTTGCCTGTGTTGGAGGTGTCGGGGCAAGGCTGGGCTGTATCAGCCTGACCTCTTCCCAGCAGCTGAGTCCTGTCTTCCTGCAGGTCAGGAGCTCTCAAGGGATGTTTGACTTGATCCTCTGCCACTCCTGGCTGTTCCTCTCCCCTTGGACACAGAACATGGGAGGCTGTGCTGGTGAAGGCTCTGAGCACCTCAGTCTGTCACTGAACCATCACATCTTGTTCATTATTATATTATTTTAGTTGAGGTGTTAGGGCGCGGATTGGACTCGATGATTTTGGAGGTCTCTTCCAGCCCAGTTATTCTGTGAATTATTTTACAGCTGATGCCCTGCTGGGAGCTTTTCTTGGTGACCCTTGCCAGCTTGAGCTCCAGATGAGCTTTGACTTTGCTCAGACCATCACTTGAGGTCTGGGCAGTGTTTCTGCACCCTGGGTGCTGTTTGTCCTCTCCCTGCTGTGCTGGAGCTCCATCACCAGGTGTGCCAGCTGTCCTGGCACTTCCTTCCACTCGAGAAAGTGCCAGGACAGCCTCCACCCCTGCAGTGCCTCTGTCCTTCACCAGGGCACAGGTGACACTGCCAGAGGAGATCTGGAGCACAGCAAGAGCCAGTACAGACTCTGGGGACAGAGGTGAAGGACACAGAGTATAAAATGTACTGTTAAACATTATGCTGTCAGCATAACAATTCCTTTATGTGGGTAATGAAACCTGTACACTCTAATTATTAGACAGGAATTCCTGCAGGCTGAGACAAACATGTATTTCCTTGGAAGAAGCAGAATACTTGAATTACTCAATCCATTATTCTGCTTTCTGTGGGCCTTGGTGTGACTTCCACTGCAGTCTGCTGTGGGGAATTCAGCCTGGAATTCAACTGCACAAGTTGCAAAAAGTGAAGGGTTTTTTTTCGCCTGGATATTTCTTAACATTTGTAGTTTGCCAAATATTTTTTTTTTCTTATTTTTATAAGGATGAGGGCAGAAGTGTGTTGTCTGCAAGCAGTTCCAGATCATTTGGACACTTAATGTGTGTTATTAACCAAGTACCGCTGTAATGGGCTTAAGAATGGACAGCTTATTCACAAAATTAGGGCACTTAACCTCGAAGGTCCGTTTTTCTCATTGTTCAGACAGAAAGAAAACAGTCTGACTCATACCTGAAAGCCTTCTCTAATCAGAACGGAGGATCTAACCTTTTTTGAATTAAAAGCTGTCGTGTAGGTGTGTTACAAAACTATGATGGACTGCAGCATGGGATTTGCACACTCCAACTATTGTGTGACTGTTTAATTGCTGTTTAAATTTTCCTGAGGACTGAAACTATCCAGGGTCACACACGTGGTATGCAACAACTACAGCAAAAATTCAGAAATGTTGAATAGTGAGTTGATTGTTACTCTCGTATGAGGTGTCCACATTGCTGGATCCCAGCATTTCTGTGTGGATCTGTGCAGTTCTTGTTGCTGAAACTATGCAGAATATTTGGAAAGCACTGCTGGTTGTGCTTGTTTTTTTCTCTTAATATTTTTCCACCTGTGCCTTGTTCTTACTGCAGATCAGGGAAGGGGGTCTGCAGTCTCTGAACTGCTGGTTATAGTTTGCAGTAGGATCTCCCCTTAACCTTTCTTTAATTTAAGTTCAACAAACCCAGGTGTCTCAGCCTCTGTTCAAATGTCACCAGACAGCTTCCTGAGAGTCTCTTTCCTGTCCTGAGAGCCTGCACTGGCCCAGGACTGCAGATGGGCTGGCAAAAACCCACAAGACAAGACAGCAGTGAATTATTCCAAATTCTCAAGCCCTCTGTCTGTGGTTGAGGTGGCCTTTGCTGCTCCAAGGGCCACTGCTGGAGTTCTGGGGCACAGTGGGACTCCAGGAGACTTTGCTGCAAAGCATCTTCCTGCTCCTCCAGTGCCCACCTGGGCTTGTTGCATGAGTTTATTTCCTCTCAGGTGGAGGGCTTTGAATATTTTTCTTCTATTGAATGAAGTGATGTGAAAGGTTCAGAGAGTGCCAGTCTTTCTAGAGCTCAGTAGAAATAAAAATAAATTCTCATGCTCCTTTGCAAAGTCAGCTGATAAGAAGGAAAAAATAACTTGAGTCTTACAGAGATGAAATGTACTATTTTTTAAAAATTGGAATTACCTCAGCTGAATATGATTTTGAAGTTTTTGTCTTTAGAAGTGATGTTCATACTTGCCCATGTGATTTGGAAACTAGTGGAATTTGTGTATTTCATAAAACCCAGTCCCAGGAATTCATTTCCTGCATTGCAAAACTTGAGATGAAAATATGTTCAATCTGAAGATATGCAGATTGTGCTGCCAGAGGGCTTCAGGATAGTGTTATAATTGAGTAGTTTATCACAGTAACTTTGAAGTTCTTGGATTGAAGGCAAAAAAAGAAAATTGCCAAGTGCTTTCTGTTGGGAATTATGGTCATTTAAGGTTAAGAGGCTGGTGGCAGTTCATACCCATTAGAGAAAATTAGCTGCACAGCAGAAATCCTGGAAAATGTTTAAAATAATAAAACAGACACTGGGTGTGTGGAGACTGGAAAGGGCAGCCAGAATCTGTTGTGTGGGTACATTCACACATGGGTGTGCATTTTTGTCCCTTTCCTGGTCCTGGCTTTAACATGGTCCCAAACCAAGAGCTAAAGCACTCCTAAAGAGGGGGGGCTTTACTGAACAGCTTTTTTGCCTCCAGCCCTGCAGACACTTTTCCTAAAAATCAAGAAGGTTTCCCTCATGGCTTTTAAGTTTCTGGAGTGCAAGAGATAGCTAGATCAAGGGTGAAAAATGCATTGCTGTGGAAAATGCAGGTTTGTTCCAGCTCAGGTGCTGCGTGTTACCTGGGGTGGTGACAACAAAGCACAGAAGATCTTCCAGGGGATGACTCAGCTGCTACTCAGGATGCTTTGGGCTGACAAAGTCCTTTAGCAGTGCAGTGACACAGAAAAAGCCTTGTTTCTCAGGAGTGAGGGCTGCTCTAAAGTTACTTGGAGGAATTGGGCTAATGAAAAACATCAGCAACTCCTTAGATCCAGGAATCTGGATTAATTCATTATCACTTGAATTTTGGCTTCCATGTTTTCAATGTAGGTTTGCCATTTCAAATAAACCCTTTGGAATGTGGTACAGATTAATCATAGCAAAGGATGTGTGCTGTCACTTCAAAACAGGTGCTCTTAAGTTTCTTGGGAAATTATTTTTCTTCTATTTTTCATGAACATTTGGAAGTTGCATGAATTGTGTCCGAGGTGAAGTTTGTTTTGATGGGAATTTTAGATGGTGTGTTGGATCCTGACCTGTTTTTAGGGGGAACGAGAGAGGTTTTTATTAGTTCCTAACTTTGTTCTGTGACACACAAATTTTATGCATTCCTTCTTGGAAAATACAAAAAATGAGGTGAAGAGAAATTCATCTTCCCTGTAGATTGTGGGGTGTTGGTTGAATCAAGATTCCTTTCAGAGTGTTGGGTTCTGGGCTGATTTGTTTGTCCCTGCTTTGAACTGGTGTGTGGTAACCACTCTGAGAATGTAACAGGAACAGAAACTCAACGTTGTGTTTGAGGTTCTGTGACTAGAAATGAATATTTACCTTACTTAGGAAGCAGCTGGACAGGAAAGAATCCTAGTGCTGTTTAACTTGGGTAAGAGCTGTTTTTTGAAGTGTATGGCAGTTAATTTTTCCTTAAATACAGTTTCCCTACTGCTCTTATTGAATTCTTTATTGATGTAAATGAAGAAATATCTGAGACTGCAATTAAGTCTGGTGCTCCGTCTCCTTAGATGACAGGTTATTTTTGTTTTCCATGGATTTTCATTTTGTGTAATGTTGTCTTGTTATCTTAGGTTAAAGACAAATAATAGTTTTTAGACAATAAATATTTTTCAAAATACTGCCCATCTAGGATTTGTGTTTGTCACTGAAATGCAAAATCAGCTACTGCCATGAAATTCTTGGGCATCAAGGATCTTTAGTTTTGTTGTTAGGAATGTCACTGCTTGCTAGATAGGGACCTGAGAATTCTCTGAAATAGAGGCAAATTTATTGTTTTTGAGCAGTTATTGATAATAAATGGCTCTAACGAAGTGCAACAACTGTGTTCCTTCTAGAAAGAGAACTAAATTTAGGCAATTTCTTTTTTGACCAAAAGGTAACAGAATTAGGCCTGAAGTCTGGTAGTTTTTCAGGTCAGAAAAAAATACTGTTCTTTTTTAAAGCACAGAACAGAACCTTGTGTTAAAGCAAGCACAGCATTTGCAGTAAGAACATCAGAATGAGTGTGTTTTGTCTGCCCATGAGTTTGTGCCCATGTATCAGAGGCTGCAGAACCAAAGCATGACAGAGCTGTAGAGAGAGAACTGGTTTGTGCTTTAGTAAGAGTCTTCAATTTGGCTTCTGTTTGCCTGGAAAAGCACAACTGGGCAACCAGAGCTCTGAAATGAGCAGCTGATTAAAGGACCCCAAGCCCACAGTCTTGAAGATGTTGGGGAATTAAGTTAGGGATTGACCTGGGTATGTTGAAGATTCACAACTATGATGAGGGCCCAAACTTTATTATCCAATTATCTTGGATGTTATAGTAGAGAGAGGGTTCAGATGGTAGCAGAATAACCTCTGACTACAATGGGAACTTGTAGTCTAGTAGTGTTGCTGTGAATTTTTACATCCTTGTATATCAGATGATTTGAACATTGTATAAGGCATTTTCATTTGTACATACCTACAGAATTATTGTGCAAGACTCCAGCATCTGATTGCTGTTATTGGCTCTCCTGTAAGAGCTGCTGTGCTGACTGTGGGGGTGATGGGGTGTCAGCTCAGTCCTGACTCTGTGCAGCAGGGAGGGGAGGGAGGCTCCCGGGGTGAGGGGCTGCGACTGCCAAGGCTGCAGAGCCCGCAAGGCAGGAGCACAAAGTGTGAAGGGACAAGTGGATTTACTTCTCCAGTCATGAGCTTCATCCAGTCCAAGGAAGAGGGTGGGGGCTGAGACAGCGTCCGGATGTTTTGGAAGAGTTGAGTGGCTGAACAGAATAATTATCAACTGAAATTTAAGTAGTGTAGCAGAGGAAATCTGTGCACTCCTGGGAATGCTGGTGCTTTAAGACATTGAAAAGTCTGTCTAAAATTCACTTGATTGTCTTTAGAGAAGAATGAAAGATGAAGCAATTCAGAGGAATTATTGCAATGAAGCAGGATTTGCTCCAGTTGCTCCAAGCATCCCTGTTTGTAATAAGTGTGTATGTTGTGTGACTCAGTCTTCTGCATCTACAAAATATGTGTTGAATTAAATTGTTATTAGAACATAGCAGGACATGTTTATGAGTAAAGCTCCCTTAATAGCTCATCTGAACTCACTTTCATGATGTCTTGTACCATTCTAGTCCAATTCATGTTTCTATTCTCACTGAAATAATTCCTTCCACGTCTGTTTTCTTAAAGTTACCACTGCAGCTGCACTGTTCTTAGCATGCTTTATCCTACAAAGTATGTTAAAATAAATTAATAAATTGACAAGACAGACCTAACGTCAAGAGCTTTACCAAAGCTGGTATAGATGTAATTTCTGATTTCTTTTTAATGGAGTGATAATCAACTTTGCTGCTGACACTCCAGCAGAGACGTGCATTCCTTAGTGGAGTTTTCTTAGGTGTTTTTAATTGATTAGACTATCTTATTTGAATGTGAAATGACCAAGAGTAGTAGCTGGTCCTGTGGGATAGATGTGTTGAGTAGGATTCAAGATCTTCTTGGCCCCACATACTACTCAAGATGCAGGAATTCTGCAAAATAAGAATATTATGTAGAATTATTTCATCTGCACATAGATATGTGTTGAAGTGAAATATAAATAAATTTGCCTGCATGGTATTATTTTCCTCATATCTTAGACCCAGATGATTTCTTTTCCAAGAAATCTGTTTAGTTCCAAGAGTCCTTTTGAACACTGATGTGTTTGAAAGCCGACCAAGATTACATGTTAAGGTTTAGCTCTTTGTAGTTGAAACCCACTAGTGAGCCCATAATCAGCTGCCAAACTTTATAAAGGAAACATAAAATATTATGTTGCCCACAAATACCAGCTGTAAACCACTAATGTCTGCATTAGTTCAGTAACTTCAGAGTCACAAAGTTTAATTGACTAATGGGGTAACCTGTGGCAATCTGCTGCTCTGCAGCAGCATTAGACCTACTGTGAACAGGAGGAGGAAATTTTACATAGTTCATCACAGTTTTAGTCTGTTTTTCTTCAAATGGCAGATAAGCCTTAAGGCAGAGCATGCTGGAAAAAGCAAATGTTCAGAAGGTAAACACTGTTTTTTAAAACAGACAGAGGCTGCAGTAGGGTTTGAGTGAACTACATGAGGAATGTTTCTCTTAAGGTTAGGGCATGGTGCAAGTAATTGGAATAACAGAAATGGAAACCTTTCACTTAGACACTAAACTCTGTAAGTGATTAATAGGATGATTGATATTGTGTATACAGGATAGGCTGTGCCAATCTGCAGGAGGAGAGGAAAAAGCGATCTCAAGATATGTGCTGATCAAGGAATGTTGAAGTCTTTCAGAACAGAGCTGCAGATTTCCCCAGGGGAAGAATGTTGAGTGTTCCTGGGGAGTTGTGCTCGTGTGTGGGACTGCTGTCTCACACTGGGTGTGGTGGAGAGGTTGCTGTGTGGATGGCAGGAGTGGTGGTTCTGCATGCACTTGAAGCCAAGTAAAGCTGTGCTGGGATCAAGTCTTACCAAAATACACAAAAAGCGGGGCCGTGGACACCGTGTTGCTCCATGTCCCTTGGCTGGCTCCTCTCTGCCTTGGGGGATTCCAACCAGCTTAATGCTGTGTTTTGCTAGAGCTTCTCTGAGATAAAGGGAAAGCTTGTGATGGAATGCCATGAAAAGCAGATGGGGAACAACATGCAAGTCAAACACCGGCTAGTTACGCGTTGCTTACTCCAGACGTAATTCTTTCCAGTGTTTCTTGCAATCAGCTCACTGGCACACCAGTGAGTAGTTAATGATGCACCAGGGTAGAAGAACTGAACTCAGAACAGAAGAGGAAATTAAGCTGGAAAATCTGAAAGATGTAGGCAGTGATTCAAAGGTATTCTTGGGGAAAAGCACGAGTGAATCGAGAGGACAAAGACAAATGGAAGAGAATGGCTGGTACAGGCAGTGAAAGTGCCCTGTACAGGCTTGGTGGTTTCTTTTCTTCAGTGAGCCTTTTAAAACACAGCTGACATAAGTGAAGTAGGGGTACAGTCTGTCTTGTTCATATAGCTGAAACATAGGGACCTTTTTCCCCTAATTTCCTTGTATTTATCCTTACTTTCCATCTGTGCTTTCCTGACAGGAGAATGTTTCTTGAATTAGAGAAATGTCTCGTGCTAAGACACATGAACTAAGGCATATAGTTTGTAAAATCTGTTTATAATCCATTTTATGACTTAAGGATTTTATTAGTAATATTTTGATGTCTGTCAATAACCATTAGAAGCAAATTCCAATATTCTTAAACACTTATTTTGTGCTCTAGTGCATTACATACTGCTTCAATCCAGTTAAAGTCTTGCTTGTATGTGAGACTCATAGAAAGATTGATGTCCAATATTTGAAAAAGTTATGCCAAAAATATTATACATTTTGTGTCTACATGCCATATTTTTGATGGCATGAAGAGCAGAAAGGAAGACCAGCTGTTTGTCTTGTCCCTGTTGGATAGCACTAGGTCAGGGAGAACAGTGTGGACAGGACTGAGAACCATGAAATATCTACAGCCAAGTAATAGGGCGTGCTCAGCTGGCAGGACTTCAGGGGCTCTTGGAAAAGGCAGGTCCAGAGGGGAGAAAATGGCAAACCAGGTCCTGTGGCACAGTGAGTGTTCCAGTCAGCTGGGTAGGAGCACACTAAGGAATCCCTGAACTAAGCTCTCCTCTTTTCATGCTCTGTGTGGCCAAAGTTTCTGCAGCAAGTTGGACTCACTTGGGTTTAGAATAATTTTGGGGCCCTGTACACTTTTTTCAGTTGTTTTTTACTAATTGGGTCTTGGATATGTACAGCCTCTTACAGAATTGTAATCTCAGGGGGAAAGAAGCATATAGTGAGCACTGACACTAGAACTAAAAATGGGAGAAACTTCATCTCTGAGAACAACTTAGAGGAGGAGGCAAAATACACCGTGATTGATGACTTGCTTTTTGGGATTTTAATGCCTTTAGTGTTTGTTTGTACAGTTTGAGCAGCTGGTGGGTGCTCCAGTGATGCAGATACTTTCTGCTAATGGAATTTTGGATGTCAGTTATGGTGTCTGAATGCTGCTTGCTTTTTCCTCTGCAGGGATCTAGAAAAAAATAACATCACCAGAATCACAAAGACGGACTTCACGGGGCTGAAGAATCTTCGTGTCTTGTGAGTATGACACAAAACTTGTCTGGTTTTTACGAGACTATTTTAGGGTGCTACTCCTTAGAATTTCCAGAATTCCAGGGATCAAATTCTAGTAATTTTGGCACATTTGTTGGTGTTCTTTTAGAATACAGTTGTTGATATTCTTTTAGACCAGACAACCTGAACAGTTTGTCATGTGAAACAGTAAATTTTAGTTCTATACTAAAGTGACTGTAGTGTCAGAGCTGTTCAGTTGTTGCTTACTAGCTTTGAATAAGTCATGTGCTAAAGGTTTTGATCTGCTTTGCAATCACTCATGCATAAATCACTTATATTGAGACATTAACAAATGGGACTTTCAGATTTTGGCCACTGTGAGGTACAGTCCCATTAACAGCATTCTGCATAGTCTTAAGCAGAAGCTGGTCAAGAATAGCTGTAGAGCTGGAACACAAGGAAACTGGTGAGGTTTTTGGTCTAGTATACAGTCATAAATGCAAAGGTTTCAGCTGGTGCTGTCTCATGAGCTCAGTATCTGTCAAGAGCTTAACTGTTCTTGCTGATAGGCCTTGAACATCAAGCTGCAGACTTTGTCATTCCTGGGTTCCTGTTTACATGAACCTCAAACTGAGTTAGTGAGGAAGTTTTCCTCTGAGTATCTTCTAAAACAAAGCCCTAAAGCTGCAACTGTTGAACTGTTACAGTTCTTCAGTGATATTTCAAGTAATATTTAAGTCCTGCTAAGGAAAAGGTGAGTCTTTCCTGCTACCTCAACACTTGGGAACAAGTTGTCATATACTAAGGAAACACCTCAAATCTATGGGAAGACTTTTTGTTCTTGTGGTGCTTCTCTCATCTCTAGCAGAGGAGTTGTTTAGATTTCCTTGGCTCCCATCCCAACTGTCAATACCATTTTGAGAGTCTATTAAAATACATGTTCTATACTATATTAATGCCAGTAGTTGTTTCAGTTTGGTTGGGTTTTCACAGTGTCAGACATTGCTTAATGCTGCTGCAGTCTTTTACACCTTCAAGAATAACCAAGATGTACAGCTGCCACCTTTAGAGCTTTTTTGGTGCCTTTGTCCTGTGTTCATTTCAGGTTTATGTAACTCATTTGCTCAGACTTTGACTAGCATGGTGTCTGCCACAGAAGTCACTGCAATAAAAAATCCTTCAGATTTTTCTTAACTTTTCTTTGGCTTCTCTTATGGTCTCTTCATAATTCTGTTACTAAACCCCTATTTTTCCTTTTTTTCTTCCCTGCCCTGTTTGCTGAGGGGTACAGTGAGGAGACAGAAATCTTCAGCCTGTCCCAGTGTTCCTAGAAAGGTAGCATAATTCTGTTTGCACACATCAGAATAAGGACTAGGAGCAAGTGACCTGGAAACTCATAGTCCTGTGCAGCAGAAAAAAATCCTCCAGTCTCAAGCAAACACCACACATTAAAAATACCCCTTTGTGCACCTTCTCCTTTCATCCCCTCCAGCTTCATCCTTTTCCCTTCTCCTCATGCAATTTTCCTCATGTCCTTTAAGCAACAAGAGTGTCTCATTCACGTGCTGGAGTTTTGTAGTTTTATATTAAGCCCTGTACAGCAGAAAAGAAGCAACACAAATTAAAAATACCCCTTTATGCACCTTCTTTCATTCCCTCCAGTTTCATCCTTTTCCCTTCTCCTCATGCAGTTTTCCTCATGTCCTTTAAGCAGCAAGAGTGTCTCATTCACGTGCTGGAGTTTTGTAGTTTTATATTTTCATCTTCTTGGTGTTACCTGTGCAGTACTCTCTTGCTGTCTGTGCCCTCAGCTCCTATCCAGTCACCAGCTCTGAGCATCCCCAGAGGATTGAGGGCAGAGGAGTGGCTGTTGAGCAGGCAGGAATGGTGTTTTATCCTGGTTTTCCCTGGGTCCAGACTCTTCAGAGGTGTTTACACAGAATGTCCAGAGGTGTTCCTTGCTCTCCCAGAAGCAGGGATGGGTGTGTGCTGGAGGGAGGGAAAAGGTCACTTCAGATGGGACTGCTGGGATCTCTCTTCCTTGGCTTCCATTTCATCTGTCAAGAGCACTTCTGCAGTGGCAGAAATTTTGGCATTTCTGAATGGCAGCCATCCCCTGCACACTGCAAATCAGAGAGAAGTCCGTGTCCTTTGCTTGTAACTTGTGCCAGTGTTGATGCCAGGGGGAGAGAAAAGCAGGATCAGCCACAGTGAAAAGCTGGCCCTGTCCCAGGTGTTCTTGTACCCCTGTCCCAGGTGTTCTTGAAGCAGGATCAGCCACAGTGGAAAGCTGGCCCTGTCCCAGGTGGTTTCACACCCTGTCCCAGGTGTTCTTGCTCCCTGTCCCAGGTGTCCTTGCACCCTGTCCCAGGTGTTCTTGTACCCCTGTCCCAGGTGTTCTTGTACCCTGTCCCGGGTGGTTTCACACCCTCTTGCACAGTGGGTGTAGAGTTGGGTCACAGCTGCTGTTCCTGAGGGTGGAATCCCTTGGGAGTGCTCACAGAGCATTTGCTCCAGAGCAAGCCTGAAATCAGTGCAGGGCAGAGTCTGGACAAAAACCATGTTGCCACTGAGTGGGTTCCTGTTGTGGGCTGTAGAATTCAGTTCTCTCAATTATGGCACACAAATGTCCCAGAAAGATGAGGAATGTCCCCTGGATGTAACCACCAGCCTCCAGACCAGCACCTTTCTGAGCAAAATGTGGTTACAGAGGTTTAGGAACAAAAATATTTACCAAATGTGTAGGTCAGGAGGAAAATTTGGAATCAATTTCCTGTTAGTGACCAAGAGAAACAGTGCTCCTCTGCCCTGATTATTTCAATAATCTCCAATTAAAACTGGTATTGATACTTAGGTGAAAAACATCTTGATAATGTTTGAAGAGAAGTGGGGATGATTTTCTATTTTGTTAAAATTAACTGGTATTTCTGGAATTGCAGACACTTGGAAGAAAATCAGATCAGTGTGATAGAACGTGGAGCTTTTCAGGATCTGAAACAACTTGAAAGGCTGTAAGTATCTGTATTTATACCTATGAAAAAGCTGTACATTTCTACCTCAATCTCAATGGTCATCCATAATATATAATGATAATAAAATTAACTTTCTTTAGGAAAGAGAGAGATGAGTACCCATCTAAATTAAAATAGGCTCTTAAAGACAGCTGAATTTACATTACATGATAGCTAATACTTGAAATTAAATGTAGAGTGGCTGCCAAGAAAATAGAACTGGAAGTGAAACCAGAGTTTCAATAACATTACCAGAAGGACATTATCTGAGCAAGTCTTAAAATTGGTATGTCAGGGAAGGATTTTTTAAAAATAATAATATCATATTATTGTATATTTTTGTATTTTATATATGTCTATCCTGATGGAAATGTAAATTTTCTCCTTTGAGAACCACAGTATTTCTAAAACTGCCTTTATATTTAGTTTTCTGATTTGCTTCATTTCCTCTGAAACAGCATAATGCCAGTGATAGCAGTGGATTCCAGGGTATCAAGGAGGACTCAGTGGAGGATGGATTGTAGAGTTCCTCTGCTTTTGACAGCAATTAAGTTAATTTCTTTTCTTTTTTGGAGAAGGTGAATGTAAGATGTCTCTTAATTTGGAATCAGTTTATAGGAAACTCCTGGCCCTGCAGGAGTATAAATTTAAATATTTAAAAGGACGGAGTTAATTCTGCACCCAATTGCTGCTCTTAGCTGGGTGTGCTCCTGTTCATCATCATTAATTCTGTCTGTTTATGGTGAGAACAGAACAAAATCTCTGTAAAACTGAAATACCTTGGAGAATTGTTCTTTGTTAGAGGTAGGTGACCAGAACAATATCCCAAGCTGGTTTGGAATGCAGGCTTTTTATGCTTGGTTGGTAACTGTTATCTGCAAGGCATTTCTTGTAGGACTTGTTATTTTCCCATTGATATTTTCTAAAGCAGCTTTCAAGAGTTAAGTGCCCACCAGCAATTATTCAAGAGAAGTCTGGAGTATTGAGCTAATGCTGTGCTAAAGCTGTTTCAGATGATCTCAGGATTACATTTGCATTTGAGTTGTTTAATGAGTGTGCTGAACATTTAAAATTAATTTACCCACTACTTTTGTCATGAATCAGAAAGCTCCATCTATGGCAATAAGGGAGATGAGTTTTAAATCCTAACAGATTTGCACCTATATTCAATTAGAAGGTAATTTCAGGTGCAGAGTTTTGCCATAGCTGATTTATTTCAGAAAAAAAAAACAACCTAGCTTAATTTTCTAAAATTAAACATAGCCTGACATTGTAGAATAGTTTTTTTCACATTATATATCATTGTGAAGAGTCAGTATCCTAACTACCAAGTCCTAGCTTTAAGCTCATTTTATATACATGTGAATACATACATAAATAAATCTTTCTCATACCTATATTTAGATAAAGATTCATGTAGTTTTCTCATACCTATATTTAGATAAAGGTTCAGGTAGTTAAATTTTGAAAGAGTTTTGAAAAACTTCCAGGAGAAAGGCTGGCTCTTGGTAGCCAGAAACAAAACTCAAATGTCATCTGTGTGTTTCTGCAGAGCCTGCTCTGCCAGCAAATGAAAACAATATATATTGTGAAAGCAGAAGGCAGGAAATATGATACCTTTAATAGTGTCTCTTTAAGTCTGTGATGTTTGAAAGTCTCAGCTTTTTTTTTCTTCCCTGTACGAACTCTTAACTTGGCCTGCTCACCATACTGCATCTCTGCTTCTCTTTTAGGATTGCCTGTCATTAAAATATTTCCTAAATTAATATAGTATGAAAGGGAGGCCTGGAAACTTGCAAATTTTTGGTATTTTAGCTTAAATCATTTTTAGGACAAAACTATAAATCTGGCTTTTTTGCTATGAGGAGGCTTTGGAGAATGGACTGTGGAAAGTTTGGCGTAACTCACAAAGGCTAAATTGCAACATTTTAGGTAATATTAAAGCTATTTTATTAAGTATTGTCAAACATTGCAAAATGTTAATGAAGAAAGTATGTTGGTTGCATTAAAAAAAAAAACTGGCTTTTTTCCATTTAATTTCTTTCAAATAACAAATAAAAATCACTTACATTGCTTCGATTTTTGGAATAATGTTCTTTTTTGATCTATTGAAGTGGATGCAAAAGTAATCATTAACTTATTTTTAAACAAAGCAGCTGTACTGGGTCAAACTTTAAAGAACAGGAGTAATTTCTATTCCTGGCAGAATACCACATATAAAGGTTTTCATTCAAAGTAACAGGGGGAGTTCCACTCCTCATGGTAAGCTTCCAAAGGGCTTAGGCTCAGGTGAATATTAGAGCTCATTTTATTTTCACTTGTCTGGACATTGAAGCACTTCCATCCTTATTATCTGGGCAAATTAGCAAAATTTTGTTTGACATGTCCCGTAAAGTAAACTTTAAATAAAACGTCTTTAGAGCTTGTACACACTGCTGCTAAATCTGCCATGGGGGTGGCCCTCCAGTTATTTGGATTTACTCTGATTTTTTTGTTTTTGGTGGGACATTAATGCTTCAAATGCAAATAAAGGGGGATATGGTCAGAATTGAATATTGGCTCAATAAAATCTGGCCAATCAGTTGAAGAAAGAACATCATGCAAGGTATCTTGAATTGACAGACAGCACAAAGCTGGGAAAGGAAGCATTGTGGAAATGGAAGGTAGAAACCACTTCATTTTTTGGCATGTTTGTACTCAGCACTTGGAAAGTGAAGGACTCTAACCCAAAATTCAGTGTGTTTGATGTAAGTTCTGCTGAATGCTAAGATCCAGAATCCTGAGAAAGACCAGTGGTGCTCACCACAGTGGAAAAACCAAAATATTTCCAGTGCTTTTATTGCAGCAAGGTTGTAGAGCTTTATTCCAGAACATAAAGATTAGTGGTGAGGTACCTGACCCCTATTTTGGATTTTAGCATTTCACTTTTATGCTTTGCTATTAACACAGTGTAGGATTTTAAGATAAATGATTATGAAATGTCACGTGCCAGGAGGATCCAGAGGCGAATTGGTGGGCCTGAAAGATGAACTGACATTTCTTCCAGAGCCAGATGTATGTCACACATTTATGTGAAAAATGAGGCAGGATATAAGACACCAACAGATCCTGACTTTTCCACGGCCAACTGCCAGAAATTGTCACGTAGCTCTGTAATCTTCAAAAGAATGGACTTTGGCTGATGGCTGCTTCTTTCTACTCAAATTAGTGTCTTTAGCAAGCATAAAAGATCTCAACATCTGAAAACACTAAAACTGTGTTTTTGTTGTTTAGGGGAGGGGGGAAAAATGTATAAGCGTGGCCAAATCAAATCTTCTCAAAGTTGGGAAAAATAATTAGCTCTAAGAAAATAGCAAAAAGCTAGAATCCAGATTTTAACCCTGGTATGGTTTTGGTTGGGTGTGTGTGAAGACACAGGTCAAAATGGAAATTAGGTTTGATTTTTAACTGCAGTGATGCTACTGTGCATTGAGTCTTTGTAAGCAGCTTCCCAAATGCTTGACTGAGGTATTAAAGTGTATTTATTTGGCACAGTGTACAGTGAAATTGCTATTAGTGACCAAAGATGCTAAGGAAGAGAATAAATTGTTATGTGGTGCTTCAAAATCCGGATTTCATAAATTGAGATTGGACAGGCTTTAAATAAATCATGTAATACAAAAAGCATCTTCCACAATTACCATGCTGAGTGGAGAGGTTGGTAGGTGCTTCAGAGTAGCTGGGAAAGAAATAAAAGCATTGGGCAGCTCTTTGCTGCTGTAAACAAAGGCAATCCTTGGCAGCATGAGCAGAGCCTGGTGTTTACACAAGGGTGAGCAGTTTGGGTGTTCCTGCTGGAGCTGCATGCACTACACGTTTCAGAGGCACAAGGAGCTGTGAAGATGTCACACAGGTCCAATTTAACCTTTCAGAAAATAATTCCTTCTTGTTTTCAGTCTCCATTTTCCTGTGGTATGATGGGTAACACATCCCGTTGGAAATCTGTGCTCATGAAAGGGATTTAGAGCTGTGACTGGGTATTTAACTGGCTTTAGCAATTGTGTGTTTCCCTCTTGCTGCTCCAGCTGCCACAGTGGGTTGGGTTGGTTTAGTACCAGGTGTGCTGCCAGCCTGCCCAGGGGCTGCTGGAGGTGTCTCTGCACCCTGGAGTCCTGGATTTCTCTGCTTTCCCCCAAAGTCAGCAGCATCCCTCTGAGGAACTGGGTGTGGGATATGTCAGAACCTGAGCTGCAGTTCCCTGCAGGGCAGAACTGCTGCTGCAGGAGCTGCCTTCATGGAGAAAACAGTCCTGTGGTGTCTAACCCCAGGTCACAGGCTGGTGTCACTGGTGCCATCTTTTGTAAATGGGGAAAACTCCTTCTATCAGAGACCACTTGGAAACTGAACCATTCCTTGTGGGAGCTGGCAAAGAATAAACAGCACTGAAATTCAGGCTGGGACACCTGGAGGTGTGTTCTGGTCTCCTGGTTAGAAGGACAGATTAGCACTTATTTCTTGTGCTGCCTGCAGCTGTGAGCTGAGCAGCATAAAGCTCTTTGCTGCATTGGCTGATGCCTGCACATTTAAGTAATACTTATTGATATTGGTTAATATTTAATTAATATTGTTGATAACTTTTTTCCTCCACATCCTCTGAGAAATTATTCCAGTCATAAAAAAAGAGTCCTGTAACCAATATCTGACAAAGCAATCTCTCTTACTTTGCATTTTCAAGCTAATTTAGTATTGCTTTTTAAATGAGTGTCTGTGTGACTGTTTACATTGTGAGAAGATCAACATGAGGAGCCAGAATGTTTTGGGTGGGAGTATCTGACAGGGTGCTATTGGTTTTATTCCTGGATGCTGATGGGACAGTCACGGAGAATGGAGCACTTGGTGCTGCAGAGTTTTTACAGTATTATTTGAGTCCCTTCCATTTGTTTTTACTCTCAAGTCTGGGGTTTGTTCAGGGCTTCCCTTTCAGACAGCATCTCTGAAAAATACATAGTAAATTCATGAATTTATTTGAGGGACTGATTGTTTTAACTTGCATGGGTAGAGTCTGACTAGGTTGTTCAAGAATTGTGTTGATTTGGAGTGTGGCTCTGCAGTTTCTAGGGGCTGTAATGCACTTTTCACTGCTTAAGGGTGGGCCATATCATCACTACTTCATCTGCTGTGTCTGACCCTGACAGCAATAGAGTAGCAGCAACACCCTCATGTAGCAGCTTTCCATGTTCATAATATTCCTCATGTCATTACCCAGTTTGATTCTGCTCTGGAGGGAGGCTGGGTCCCCTCTCAGTTGTACCCTGGGGTGTTCATTTACCCTTGCTACAGAGTTCAGACATCAGACTCTTCAAAGGCACCCCCCAGAGCCAGCTGAGAAACCCACTGGGAAAGGTGGGGCTGGCAGAGGTGTAGAGGAGGGTGATCCACCCTTGCCCTGTGTGCCCTGCACATTGGCTCTGCTGAAATGGGGACTGGAGCTGCCTGGGCTGGGAGGCAGCCCCAGAAATGGAGATTTGCTGATTTGCACCTGCAGCAAGAAACTGAACTGCCTCTCTTTCCCAAATCTAATTCTGCCCCTGCTGACCTAGCTGACCACCTCTTAAGTATCAGGGGTGTGCTGTCCTTTCCATGGAGAGAGCTGAGGTGCTTTGGCAATCCCAAATCAAATTTTAAAATAAATCATGTTTTATCATGCTTGGAGCAGAGGAATTTAATGGTCTTCCAGCTGCCCTTCACCCCTGCAGGAGCTCACACTAAATATCTGACTACAGAGGAAGTCACCAGTAAGGAATTCCTGTTTCTTATAAGACTTGCTTAACAAAACCCAGGCAAAATCAGCACTTCCCTGAGGAATGTGAACTATAACAAGAAGATAAAATAATAAATACAAATTTTATTCATGAGATATAATGGAAACTGCTATGCAAGATGCAGATGGTGCATTGCTGAGCTGTGTGGTTGATATTTTACATTTAGAATCACTCAGGACAATACCAGTAGTGAGGACAGAGTAGCTCTTGTGGATCCATATGGGGGAATGTGTGGCTACAAATAAAAGGATAAAACAGTAAAATAGATCTTGACAGGTGGAATGTGAGTAGTGCACTTCAGTCAGCCATGGGGGAGGAGTGCAGGTATTGCATCCAGTCCCACCTTGGCTCGAGCTGGCAGCTCACCTTCGTTAATTCTTGGAAGGAAGGAGGAAGCTCATTAATTGGGTATTGCTTTTGATTGAGCATTATGTGCTGCTCTTGGCTCAAACAGCCAAAATGAATGTTCCCAGGGTATGGCTCACATGCTTCCCTTATCTGTCAATAGTGTGCACTGGCTGCTCTGGAAGATGTCACTGAGATGTATTTTTCTTACGCTGTTTAAGTGCCAGTAATTGAGAGAAATGTCAGTCCGTTGTGTGAGTGATGCATCAGACATGGTCAGGAATGATTATTGTTCTTTTTTGTTTAAAGGAGCTCTCTTTTTTCTGTTCCCACACTTCAGAGATGCAATCAATATAAAAACTGGGGGAGGAGGGGGATTTGCAGCTCTTAGTACAAAAAGTCATTTTTTCTGCAAGGGAATGTGGCAAGATGTCTGGTACATACATTTCCATATAGAGTCAAGATTCTCACAATAGCTCAGGATGGGAGAAGATACTCCAGTAAAGCCAAGTTCACCCCAGTTCATATGGGGAATAAAGTATTCTATCACTTATATTAATTTTTCAGAAGAAAGTGTTCCCTTATTTTGGCTGTAGTACAGTGGGAGTGACCAGGAATGAGAAATATTTTTCTATGTACTGTGAGCAGTAAATGCACATCCCAAAATGAAGCACACTTAAAGCTTTAAGACTGTCTTAACATTTTATAGTCCGAAATACATGAATTTCCATTTGAATTTGATTGATTTCATATCTGTAGCCACCAGTTTTGTCAGGAATTATTCCCAGCAACTCACTGAATTTTCTTCAAAAGATCTACAACAGGGCTGAGGTAACTAGAACCTTGCAACTAGAGAATTCATGTTATTTTTTAGAAAAGCCAAATAATTTTTTTTTGTTTGTTTTTTAACTTAAACTCTAACAATGTGAATTCTGTTCGTGGTTAAAACTGAATATTGCGTAATACAAATGTGCACCAGCATAACCAAGTAGCCTATATTCACACAGAGACACTTCTGTAATGTCCATGCCTCAGCATCTCAAGATTAATTAGTGTTTATCTTCGCCTGCCAATAGGGGCTTGCAGGTAGAACTTGTTTATTTTTTGGGAGACAGAGTGGTTCAAGTGCAAGTATAGATCACTACTGGAGTAAGAGTGTGGTGAAACAAAAAAAGAAAAAGCTTGAAATGACTTCTAGAAGCCAAACCTGGGTCATTTTCAGATGCCCCCAGTCTGTGTTTTGCTTGTACAGAAACCACTGTCCTGTTCAGTGTCTTAATAAAGCTGGCTGTGGTTCTGTTCTAAGTATTTCAGTACTTTAAAGCACATTGTGAAAAGGTCAGCTGATTTTTAGAAGCATCACTGGGTAGAACATGACTTACACAAGCGTAAGGAAAAGCTGAAACATGAGAAAAATGTATCTGGGGCTTTTTTTGGAGGCAGACTTGGTCATTCTGTGGGCACTGGGTACTTGGAAAAGAGCAGTGCTCAGCTGTGTCATGGGCTCTGAGCAGGGTGGTACCTCCCATGAGAGGCATCTGTGGCTTGGATCTTGATGTTGGGAGTTTTTCCTTGTATTAAAAATCATAACTTCAATTTTTATTGAAATTAATCAAGCATTGCTGCAAGCATTGAAATATATTTTCTGCACAGGTGAGCTGGTGTGGTGTGAGTACAGGTTATGTGCTTGAAAATATTTTGTATTTCATACCATCCAGTTAGAAAAACCTAAAAATTGCCTTTTTGTATTTCACCCTGGTAGAATTATGACAAGCTGTCAATTTGCCAAAAAAATCCTGCATTTGCTGCACTTGAAGTTTGAGGACTGAAAATAGGTGCAGAGGAATTGAGGAAATCAGTGCCCCAGTCAGCCTGGCAAAACTTGCTCCAGGTGTGTCAGCTGTGTGATAATGTGTGTTCCTGCACCCCAGACACTTTTACTGGAATTGTGCTTGATGTGAGGGCACAGATATTCTGAAATGGTAAAAGTTCCATCCTTCTACTATTGATGAGTGCCTTGCAAGGGGTAGGGCTTGTCCACACAATCTGGAGGTAAAATGGGGAAAAAAAAAAAAGGTAGAAAAGGAGCCAGAGAACCTTGATGAGCTGATGCTTTGTGCACTACCTGCTGCTTTGGGTATCTACTGGACCATCTTTATTTAGTGCAAAAAAAACCAAACAAAACAACCCAAAACCAACCAAAAAAAAAATAGCACCACCAAAAAAAAGTTAAGCCTGTGTTAGTTATAAATTAGTTCAAAGATGAATCCCTGCTACTCTTTCTTGTCCATGGGCTTTGTCCAAGAACCCTATTTCTGTGGTTATTGTCATGGGACCCTTGTGAAATAAATTTTAAAATGGTACAGCAGCTGTCACTTCCTTACCCTTTGGAGCTATCCAGTGAATGAAATCATTTTAGGAAACCACTTCTCCTTTGGACATGTGTGGAGGTGATATTTTCTAATAGGGTATGTGCAGTTGGAAAAATGATCCTTCCTAGTTACTGTATTTATGTCCTGTGGGCTCCTAGAGGGCACTAATACCATCACATTTCATGGCTGGCTCTGTCTGTAGCACATAATTATATAGCTGCACATTACTCAGGCATTGCTGGACAGCCAAGCTCTTGGTTATGGCTGGTCCAAGAGCAAACCTTTTATTACTTTTGCAAACATTATTAAAAAAAAAAAAATTAAAAATTGGCCCCTCTTTTGCAAGGGAAGCCATTAGCAGCTCTGTCAATAGGCCAGCACAGGAGGAGTCCAAGCACAGGAAAAGTTCAGGGGAGGCTGAGGGCAGGAGCAAGGAGCAGGATGCAATGCTTCAGTGAGAGGGTTTGGTTTGCATTAGTACCTCTGACCAGGGCCACAAAACAACGAGGTTTATTTTAACAACATGAAAATAAATGAACCTGATTTCATCAAAAACGTTTTTGTAATAGGTCACTGACCCACAAGAACTCATGGAAAAACAAATTTGGGTCTCATTTATGCAGACAAGAGGTTCTGTAACCGCAGGATTCTCGAGCTTCCGAAAGCAGTGGTTACAGAGCAAGTGGGGTGAGGACACTTCCACTGCAGTGAGCCATAACTCACTCGGAATAGCTGGTCACCACTGGACATTGCGTCACAGCTTTTAAACATTATTCTTTTCTGTGGCTTGTTTGTTTGATTCTAGCAGGTTTTTTTATACTTGGTGAAGATTTATGAGGGTATTTGTTTAAGCAAAACACTTCAGGATTTAGCAGTCAGTTCTTCCAGATCTGTAGGAAATGCTTAAGTGTCTGTGTTGCTGTTGGGTAAGAACTGCTGCATCAGTGGTCTGGAATTATTTGGGTGAACTTTATTTAGCTTAAATAATTTCATCAAAAGGGTTTTGCTTCTTTGAGCTTCCTCATATTAGAAGGATTATGCTGCTTGCTGTCCCAGAAATACCATAAGTGTTGGCTGAATTTCATGCTGTGGAGCACCGCAATCCTTAAATAATCTTGCTCCTGAGTGAAACATGATGAATTCAAAGCACTTAACCTCCTTTTGTTCTTGGAGAATACATGAATATGTAGGTCTTGAAGTCTCTCTGCCAGGGATCAGATCAGTACAGTCTTGACTTTGCTTTTCCTGTGGCACAACTCCATTTTGGCCATGTCTGTTGAACTGGAGCTCCCCTCAAGCTGCACCTTCCTTCCACATGGAACACAACAAACCAATCCATGTTGCCTAAGTTATCTTTGTGTTAGTGTCATGCTCTCAGTTCCTTGGAGATAATCTCTTCTCTGGATCTTTCTGCTTGTGTCAAGGTGCTCTAGTATGAGGTTCCCCAAAAAAAGAGGCTTTTAGGGTTCATGCAGATGTTATGGACATTCCATGTACATTTTCATACTTGTATTTGGTGACTCTGAGTGGAATAGATGTCCTGCAGTATGTCAGGAATGCAGGAGAGGAATGGGAGCTGCTGGGTGCTGAAACACCTCAGAACAGCCGACCCCTGCATTTGAAAACCTTCTGGGAAAGCAGAAGTGGATCAGAGTAACTATCACAGAAACTGGGCACTCAGTTTTAGGCAAGGTGGATTTTGTGGCTGGTTACTCTGTGGCTTCCTCAGGAGATGCTGTCCTTTGGCTGAGTTGTGACTGGCAATTCCACTGCTGACAGAGTTGAGAGCTGTTTCTATTTATCTGCGTGATTAGGGCAATATCTTACTGGTGTTGGCTTTTTGCTTGTCACGTTGGACCCAAGTGTGCAGTGTGCTCTTTGTGCCACTTCGTCATTTCCTTATTCCATTCCAAAGGCTGGAGCCTTTTTTTAAGCGTCCAGTTTGATTTCAGCAGGAGATGATCCTTCCTTTTCCCCTGGTTCTGCTTGGCACAGATCCCTGGGAGAGGGAGCACCACGGTGCCCTGAGCATTCCTTACTATATATGGATGGTGTGGGGAGCAGGGCTGGTGCTGCCTTATTCAAACAGGAGCAGGGTTCTGGTCCTTCTGCTAGAAATTACAATAAGAGTTGTACTTAGAAGTTTTCCTGCTAATTGTTCACAGCAATTTCTGACTTCTAGAAATAATAAAAAGTTTAAGGATTGTCAACAGGGGCTACATGGCTTGGAGAGGTGAATGTTAAAACTTCTTTCTTCCTTTCTTCATAGGTTTTCTTTCCTGACCTGGAGAGATTACTCACTGGTGTAAAAAAATGGTTTAGTCATGTGTATGATACTGTCTTTACAAAAATTGACGAAATATTAAAAGTTATGGACATTTAGGAGTACTCCAGCAGATTATGTTTCTTGGATTATGTTCCTGTTCTTTTCACAATAGTCAGTGGAGTAATGAAAAAGTAACCCTGTTTTTATTGTTCTGTATGAGTGTTTTGAAGTTACATAGTGTGAGTTCCTCATTTCTTCTGATTTGAAATGGGAGAACTTTATAAAAGCTTTTCAGAAACTGAGAAGCAGCTTCAGCAGAGACCTCTGCTTGAGGGTTTATGGATCAAACTTTTTTGACTTCTTTGAATGATAGTTGAAAGAAACTAATTTTTTTACAATAAAGTCTCCTGCAGACATGTATAAGCTACTATAGTGCATGTTTGTAACTCAGTAGTTGTGTGAACTTGCTACTGTGTTAAGAGACTGGGCATACACCTCTGCTTGCCTCTTCTGGATTTTCTTGCTGTTGTCATTAATAAACACTGACAATTAAGAGTCTTTATTCTCATCATCACTTGGGTTGATACTGAGGTTTCTGTCCACTTCTGTATCACTTTAGGACATTGATTTCACTTTTTGATGATCCCAGGAATATAATTAGGACATTTTTGTTTCTTCACGTTGGCTTTGGGAAAAGTTGAAATTTAAACCTGTTCCTTCTGCTTCCCTTGCCAGTGTTAGTTGTTTGCTCCTAGCCAGAGACCGTGTGTGTAGTTCTGTCCTCCATCCTCATGTCAGATTTTTTCATGAGGAGATACTTAGGAAAGAAAAAAAAAAGGATTCTAACATTGAAAGCTATGAAGTGTTACAGAGCCACAGTTCCAGTGCTGCTGAAATGCACAGACATGTCCCCTGCACTTCTGAGAGAGGGGAGGTAATCTTTCTCAGTCTAATGAGAAGTTGGTAATAAAGGTTATTACTTGTGACAGCTTTGAAAATGTGAACCAGGACCACCCAGCCTGCTAAGTTTGTAATAAGGGATCTCAAAGTTCTAACTATTATAAACAGTTTTCCTTCAAAAAATGGTCCCTTAGCAACTTGCAGTGGTATCTCTCCCAGGTTTTTTGTAAAAGCTTCTGAAATAACACATCGTGTGGATGAAGAAGTTCATTTATCCCACACCATAATCCTGTAATATGGTTGTTCTGGGCTTCCTCCGAGTGCCCTTATTGAAATTCCATTATAGATCGTCTGGCTTTATTTCCTAGGGCAGTAATATAAAGAGGTGATGACAGAAAGTAATGGATAAGGTTGACTTTTTTTTACTGGGTGCTGCATCTTGACTGTTTTTCCTTACCAAGAGGAAGTGATATGGAGCAAAGGAGAAGTTACATTAATGATCACAACGTATTTCTTGACTCTAATAGGATTTTCTGGTGAAACCATTGCAGGCAGTTGGCTGTGCTCCTGTTCCTGCTTCCCAAGCCAGTGCTTCCAAAGAAAAACTTAGTTACTCCTTGGAGTTCAGTAACTCCTGTCTTTCTGTTTGAGTCTTTTATGCATTAAGTCATTTTTATTGCTTATTGGTTCTGCCCAGGCTTGTGATGTAACCACTTCTTCCTTAAAGTAACTCGTAGGAACTCTCTCAACTGCATCCTGTTCCCTGAGCCACATCTCCAAGGATCAAGCCATAGAGCTCTTGACAGCAAAGGAGAAAAAGGGACCTTGCTTAGTGCCCAAAAGGGAGACCCAGATGTGTTGAGTGTGAAATAAAATAAATGGCCAAGCTGGGGAGTGAACCCAAAATTACTTGGATAATTTCTGGATATTAAAGTCTGAAGTGACAGGACTGCTCCTTTAAAGCTACCCATTAAAAATGTAAAACCACTGTAGTTTTTATTTTTTTGTTGGAGAATGAATTGTGTAATAGGCAGCAATGTGAATATGGGTGTTAAACTTGAAAGTTGTTGAACTTTTGTGGAAAGCAACTGAGTGCTCCTTACTTCATGAAAAATATGGAGTGCTTTGATCTGGGTCAAAGCTGGCAATGCTCAGTAGAAAGGCAGACAGGATTTGGAGGCTGATGGGTATCACACATTTGTGGGGTTAAAACCAGTAATTGCTCTATTTGGAGACAATGATAAAACTGTCAGGTTTAAGTCAGAGCCTTTTTATCAGCTTGAACTTCTGGGTAGAATGTGCTCACTAATATTAGTAAAATACTGCAAGATATTGCAAATGAAAAACAAAGATGTGCAGAAGGGATTTTTGCTGTGTGATTTTTGCTGTGAGATTATCTAGCAGAGCCAGGTCCTTTGCTTTTTTCCTCCATAGCCATGTAAATGTGGTGATTTCAGTTCAGGCCCTGAATATTTGCAGTTTGCCTGAAGTAACTGATATTATGGTATTCAAAATTTTCAAACCGAGTCAGTGGCATAATGAGAAATCAAATTGCATTGCAAAACCACACAGTTTGCCCAGTTTGAATAAATGATACTTGCATTGCTTTTACTTTGGGCTTTCATGTTGATTCAATAGGCCATGGGAAGCAGGCAAATGTCTGAAGGGACTTTGAAGGAGGAAATTTCTCATGGAGTGAGTGGGCATCAGCTCACTGAAACATTGCAGAAAAGGGGTTTTGGGTTTTCTCTGATTTGTTTCTTATTCAGAGTAAAACTATCCTGAAGCTGTGAGAACAAAGCATGTCTCAAAATGTCTCAAAATACTGTCTATAGTTATACTTGGTGTGATCTGTAATGTTGCTTCTCTGACTTCTCCTTGTACACCTTGTATATTAATGAGTGAGAAGTCAAGGATTGTGATTGCACTGAAGCTTTCTCATATTATCCCAACTAATTGTACGAGAAATGCATAAGTCTGATATTTTAGATGTTCTTTTTACCTGTTTATTGGATTTCTGAACCCTGAAATTCTTCTGAACCTCTAAAGCCTTGCCCTGGTGATATGAGCCCTGAGAGGGAAGGGAGGTTCTGCATGTGAGGGGTGGAACACTGCAGGATTGTTGGAATGTCTTCTTCTTTTGCAGTAGCAAAGAATCTGGTTTAGATTCTTCTTGCAAAAAGATTAAAATAGCTGCAAGTTGAGTAATGTTCTCGTTCTGCTTCCATATGCATTTTGTTCTTTTCCATCTATGCTGATCATGCCTTCAGTAGAGATTAAATTTAGCTCCTCTTTGCTCTTCTAGTGAGTGGAGCTCTGTGAGAAAACAGAACCAGAGTTGGACGTGACCCTTCCAGTGGTGTGAGCATGAGAGATGCAGCTGAAATCAGTACCCACAGAAAGGTTCCACTCCAGGAAAAGATGACCTCTGCCTTGAGAACAAATTGAAATTTTTCCTACCAATATTGAGGTGTTTTTTTTACTCACCCAGAAGTTATCCAGAAGACAAGGAATAAAGCAAAAATATAATTAATATTTAAAAGTATAGGTCTTTTGCTCCATTTGTTTCAGAGAATGATCTTGATAAACGTCATCAATCTTCCTCTCTTCTGGTAGCATTGTTTCTTTCCAGGCTTTAATGGTTGCTTTTCACTCTGTGTTTTAATAATCAGGGGAATCTTAATAGTTAAGTCTCTCTCCTATCCCAGCTTCAGACAGAGGAAGGAATATGATTAGCCTGGTTGGAGCCAGGAAGGCAGGAATTTCACAGTTAATAACTTCTCCATTGTTTTTTCAAGGGCCCTTGATATTCTGTGATTGACACCGAGGTTGTTTCCCTCTCCCCCTTTGCCCTCAGGACTCAGGAACCCCCAGGTGGGCAGCAGGCTGAGGGGCAAGGGGGGAACCTGGCACTTGTTTGTATATATGACCAAAATGTTTTTGGGAGGTGAGAGGAAGTGTTGGAACAGTGTGTTTGATGCTGTGTGGGGCTGCTCTAAAGAAAACAGAATAAACCAGAGGGCAGCATTGCATGTGTGGAGTTAGAAAGGTCACAAATTCTATAAGTCTGCAATTTAGGCCATTTGAGTTACAAAGAAAGAAAATGCAGTTTGTAACAGGATAAAGCTGTGAAGTGCAGACATTTATGTACTAATTTTCTGTGAGAAGTCAACATTCAGTATTAAGAATTAGTAAGTAGCCATTATTAAGAATGTGCTAGTGATACATAATAATTTCAGAAGTAGCAATATTTGACTTTTGCACGGAATTCCTGCAGACAGACGTATGGGCTTTCAGCTTTTATCCTTTACAGCTCCCTAAACATGTTCCAGTAGAACCAGGGTGACTCTGAGCCTCGGGAGGGAGCAGAGTCTGCTGTGGTGAGCTCCATGGAGGTGATGGATGGGCTCCTGGACACCTTGGCTTGCACATCGAGGACTTTGTGTGCACTTGGTGCCTGGTCAGCTCTAGAGGGTCACTTTGGGGACCTGAGGAGCAGAGTAACAAAACAGAACATGCCAAGTTCTATTTCCTGTGCAGAGCAGTGGTTAAAGGAGTCTGGAAGATGGGGGGAGCTGCAGTGTGAGGAGATTGTTGACTGCTCAGCCAGCATGTGTCTAATCAGAGTTAATAAATTTGACTCAATGCAGGTATTGCCAGAGCTGATATGACTCCTGGAGAGCCTCTCTGCACAGTTCTTCAGCTTCCAGGAGGCTTTATTAGTCTGGGCTCCATGCTGTGCACATCCAGAGCTGCTTCTGATCCAGCACTGGAGCTAATCTGTTCGTGGCATTCCATGATTATGCATCATCCTGCCCAGTGCTCCGAGTTCCTGGAATACTTTGCAGGTCTTATTAACTGTAGAGCATCCAGTTTGGAATACACTGGAGACTGAGCAGCTGCATTCCCATCCAGCAGTCCCAGGTCACACAGTGTGGAGCAGATCTTGGCTGGCTCTGTGCCCCAGGTTCCTCCCTGCCCTGGGTGTGTCTGGGTGCTGTGGATGGTCCTGGCTGCAGGGCTGCTGTGCTCCCAGCCTGAGGGAAGAGCCCAGTTCCAAGGGTTTCTTTTTCTGCTGCATTCCTAGTCTGAACAGTCCCACGAATTTAGTTTGATAATGACATTTTTTTAAAGTTGTAGTCTACTGTTCAGATTCACAAAACTGATCTGACATTCCTCCATGATGTAGCCAGTTACAGCTGCAAAACTGGCTTGGATTTAAATTAATTTTCCAGGTATGTCCTGATGTTGTTTCTATTTTAAGTCACTAATTTAAAATCAGGAATATCTATATTTGTTAATAAAGTACAGTCCCAGGAATAACATCCACAGAATCATTTCACAAACTTCTGGCTCATTTTGTTTATGAACTTTTTGCAGACTGTTTTTATTTCACTGTTCTATGGCTTCACCCTTTCCAAGATACTTGTTACAAAATCAAAAATACTGCTGTCATTACAATTGGGCAGCTGACAGGATTTAGATTGATGCAGTAATGGGATGCTGACAGGTCTAGGCAAGCAGGGGGCATTTCTGTTCCTCTCTGAGGGTCACTGGGTGTGGAGAGGGGCTGCACATCCCTCAGTGTGCCCAGGTGTGCTTTGCAGCTCTCCTGAGGCTCAGCTCCATCCCTGTGCTGGCATTCCCAAGGTTTGCTCCACCTTGCACTGGAAGTTTCCCTCTGTCCCAGAACTGACACTGAGAGGTGAGGATAAACCCCAGTTCTTGTCAAATGATGTGTTAGGAACCCTTCCACTGCATTTCATCCGTGTTTGGCTCCTCTTTGTCAAACCAGAGGAAACAGTGCTTACAAATGGCCATTCAGAACATTTGGTCTTTTCATTAAATAATCTTTAAACATGTCTCTGTCTCTTTTTTTTTGAATTTAAAAACATCCTGTCTGGTACTTTGATACTTCTGTATTGAGGACTTTCTTAATGGCCTTTCTGCCAAGCCCAGGAAGAGAAATAAGAGGTGTAATTGGGATTTTTTCTAGGCTATTGGTGGCTTTCTGACACATAATAAATAGGGGCATGTTAAATGTATCCTACATCAAGTATGTCTAAGTTTCTACGAGGTGATCTATTCTTATATTTCAGTAAGTGTTGCAGTAGAAGTTATAATACAGTGGGTGATGTTCAACAGAAACAACCCCCTGTTCATTCCCATAGCTCCCCTGAGAATCAAACTATGAGTAAACTGACTTCTGGTGGAAGTTTAAACTTGAAATAAATCTTAGGAAGTGGTGGAAGGCTTAGAGAGTCCCATAGCTTGAGACAAGACATGGATTGACACTTGTCTTCAAGTGTTTGGTGTTACAGGAATTTGCTTCATTATCAGTTAGTAACATAACCTGGCTTTAGAGAGCTGCAGACTCTGGTTTGTGGCAGAAATAAAGCTCACCTGAAGCTTCTGCAGGATGGAATCTCTGCAGGAGCACTGACCAGCAGTGCTGGGACAGTTTGAAATCAAGTTTACATAAGTTAAAAGAAAGGCAGAATTTCATCGAGTTCTTGGCCTTGATACACAAATTCATTTTGCTTTCTGCTGCAGTGTAAGAAGCATTTAATTTATAACAATATCATATAACAATATTAATTAAATTTAGACCCATACGAAATGTTTAGTGCTAGTGAAGAGCAGCTCGCAGTGTGAGCTCTGCAAGGGTCCTTGTGTGGATGTTACTTCATGGAATGTTTGAAACAAAATCAATATGGAGGTTGAGATATTAAAATGATTAGGAGAATTAAAAAGGGCAGCTGAGAACTCGGTCCCTTTGCTATCACAGTTGGGAGAGTGTTGGCCCATATAAATAATAGGAAAACATATAAGATATTCAATCTTCTGGATTAATTTGATAGTAAATTGGAGAAAACTCCTCAATGTTAGGTTTTTTCCCCCATCTGGGTTGCTTGTGTCACTGCAAGTTGTAAAAATTTCGCTTCTCAGTGAAACATTTGCTAACCTGGAAATACGATTTCTTGTTACTACATATATTTCCTTGTCTGCTTGTTGGTGTGAAACCTCCTGCTCTAGAAATTTAATCTGATTTTGATTAGCTTCTTTGGCTTAGAACAATAAGCATAAGCTCAGCATTTGTGAAATCCTTGCAAGTAGAGAAAATAACCTTAAAACATATTCCAAAACATATTCCTGGGGTGTTGCTTTGAGATGAGTCAGATGACTTTGGGTTGACAGTGCATAATTATGTGTACATTGTGAGATCTGAAATGATAATCAGACACAGGAATAAACATTTGACACCGTGTGTAATAGATGCATTTCACTGGCACCCTTGCATTTTGGATGATAAATAAGTTGATTTTGTTCAGGGTGTCTCAATAACTAGTGGTGGCCTTGGTGAAGGAGGATGGATGAGGAGTGCTAAGCCCTGCATAAGTCTTTTTTTTGGTCATATTTCATCCTGTTATTCTAAAATATAAACGTGATTAACTGAAGCAATGACTCTGATGAGGGCTAAGTAGCACATTGCCATCAACCTTGAATTAAATGAAATTGTTTACTTCGGTATAAAATTGTAAAATGTCACGTGGGTGTAAGGGAATCCAGTTTCAAATCTTCCCATGTATCTTCTCAAATGCAAAACTAGCATCTCTCATATTCTTTAAAGTTTTATTTGCTGCTTTGTCCATTTATCTCAGAAGTATCATTGAGTAGTTGGTAGAAGCTGCAGGAAGTAACTTCAGCAGATACAAATATTGGTTCTCATGTGGTGTGTGCAGTGCACAGTGCTCAGCTCTGGGAGCCTGCAGATGCAGCCTTTGATCTGTTCTAGGTGTCAGAAAGAGAAGTTAAAATTCCCCTCTCCTCCATCACCCCTTTGTCTCACAAGACACGTTCATATGGTGGCCATGTGAAAACTCTGCCATATGAAACCCCACAATGTTAGTTTGATCTCAGGAAGGCCTTTCAATTCCAAAAATTCTTGAATTCTGATAGTGAAATTACTCAGAGAACTGGAAAGCAGATATGGGGTGCTAAGCAGCAGTGGGTTTATAAAAGTTCCAGGTGTCTTTGGAGATCAAAACTTCAGCAGAAAGAGATCTGCTATGAAAGTTAACCTGGAAGGTGGATTGGGAGCAAAGGGGGCACAAAGGCTCATAGATGAACTTAGAGAACAGCTCAGCTGCCCCATTAGGCAGTGGGGTTGTTTGTAATTAGCTCAGGTCAACTCCTTATGCAAATAGCATTCATTAGCACTGTGAGAGCAGGCGACTGTTTTCATTGAAAAAGAATTGAAGAACAGGATTGTGTCTTACAAGCAGAAGTGCTTGCAGATTTTGCAGGGCTGTCACACATTTTATGGAGAGGAGGCTCATGCTTTTTATAGTTACAGGGCTGGAATAGCCTGGAATGGTTGTTTGCTAAAAAACTGGCAAGTTGTCACCAGAGTAAAAACTTGTATAGTGAGAGAGTAAAAGGGACTAATGTATAAACACTAATCTGTTCTCTAAAATGTTCCTGGAAGAATCTTCAGGATTAATATTCTATTTCAAATCACCATGTAGTCATCTGGTTACCCATATGTTCATATTTTCTACAACAGTGCTCAGGTTTTCCAAGTGAAGTTTCAAGAAAATTCTTTTTAAAAAGAAATTATGTATACTACAGAAATAATAGCTAATCTGGGAATAATCTTGGTTGGTCAAGTTACTGAATTTACTGTGCCTACATTTTTTGAAGAAGAATGAAAATCCAGATTTCTGCCAGTAGTGTTCCTGAAGCAGAGTGAACTGAGTATATGATTCTCAGTAGGCATCCAGAGGAAAATGTAAAAGTTATGTTTTTGTACTCATCCATATTAAAACTTTGTGGTGCCTGTCCCTTGGCTCCCCACCTTGTGGATGTGGGCAGGTGCTCTGCAAGTGACACAGTTTGGCTCCTGTATGAATAAAATGCACAAAGCATCCAATGGCAAATTCATAACATGAGGTTTAATGCAATGGGAGCTTCATGTGTTTATGCATAACAGAATAAACTTCTTCAATTGGAAGATAATCTAATCTATTTTTTTTTTATTCTTATTATAACTGTTTAGGCGTCTGAACAAGAATAAATTGCAAGTTCTTCCCGAGCTGCTTTTCCAGAACACACAGAAGTTAACCAGGCTGTAAGTATAATGTGATCTATTTTTCTGTGGTGTGTTTCTATTTTATGTTCCTTATTGTGCAGATTCATGTTTGTGTTTTGACTGCAGCGAGAGGTTTAATTTCTGTGATATTAAACTGCCAGTTAGTAAGGGTTTTTTAGGGGATGTGTTATGTTTGCCTGTGTGTAGCTGTAATTTGGTAGAGCATAAATATTAGAGGGAAGAGAAACCACAGAATTTTTGTGTTCCTCATCTATTCACCAGGGTGATGTCAAGGTGACTTATTTTGAACTCTGTAGAGCTACAGGAACCATGGAATGTGTCAGGTTCATGTGTCTGGTTCAGGCTAGATGTCCACAAAGAGAGAGTGCATATACTTACTTTAAAATAATGGAGGTAGCTACAAATTGTTTAGTTTGGAAAATTACCTTTTCAAATGAGTCAAGGCTTTGCCAGATAGACCAGCAAAGTTATGGCTGCTGCCTCGTCAGGCAGGAAGAGGAGAAATAATGCAGAATAATTTTTTCTTTGAAATACAAAAACTGTGTTATAAAATGTTTAGATGGCATCAAGGCCCAATTCAACAGCAAGAGAAGGATATCATGAACTTGGCCTTATTTGTTTTTGGTGGGAGGAGGGAGAGGGTGGTAGAACAATAACTGGATGATTTGCAAAATATATGTTTTTTTAATGTGTATAAAAATAAAATGGATGAGCAGGTGCCTGTGTAGTTACTATCAAAAGAGAGTCACCTGCCTTTTCAAAGGAGTAGTCAAAAACTGTTTGAAATAATTTTCTGGATCCTGCCAAAGTTAAACATGTGATCCACGCTGGCTTCTGAAATTTGGTAAAACTGGTCTTTTAATGCTTGAGTTCTTTTATGGAAAATCAGATCCTAAGACTTGTGATTTGGTTAGTGAAATTGTGAAGTTAATACAGGGTGGCTGAAAAAGTTCTCCATTCCTGTGGGGTTTTGATAATTGTTTTAATGCATCAATGTGCAACCAAACCATTTAGACAGTAAATTTTTCTTCCTGTGGAAATACAAATCACATGGTGATAGTGCAGATTATTTTTGGAATCAGATTACTTTAAAGAAGTAGGATCTTGGTTTATGTTTAAAAGAGGCAAGCTGAACAGTGCTGTGCAACAAGTGATACTGAAATTTTGGAGAAATTCTCTAATGAACTTCTTTTGCTCATAAAAATCTGTGCAAGTCACTGCCATTATTCTGCAAATGTAAAAATATATATTAAAATATAAGCTATAGATGTGTTTTAGTCTTAAAATCTACTTGGAAAAATCTTTGTTGGACTGGTTTTGCAAGCTTTGTCATGACTTTTGAATTCACTAGGATATATCTGCTGAATGGATGTGCTTGAGCTGAACAATTTGGTTGCATTTCCTAATGTTCTTTGCATGGTTTTGAAATTTTGCTTCTTAAAACTCAACTTGAGTACAAAGTGTGAGCTGGGACATGGTTGCAGATACCTTAATCTGGTTTCTGGAAGGTGCCAGCTGTATTGATTTGTTAGAAGAGTTGCTTTATGTGGGTTGGTTGTCTAAGGACATGATGATGCTTTCCAGAGAAAAGCTTTTATAGAGTTTACCTGGATCTCTACAAATTCCAGCTTAACATGTTGAAAATTGCTCTGTGAGTGGTCTCATTGTACCTGGGTGTCACAAGAGGAACTCTCTGGTAATTTGTGGTTTCAGTGGAATGCTGTGTTGATAACTTGTGTGCATCTGTCCTCAGGAACCTGCAAAGAGCTGAAGTGAAGGTAGCTGAGGCTGCCCAGTCCCACAGAGTGTGTTTTCCAGCAGGTCATGTAATCATGACACATTATAGCCCTTAACAGCAAGGGCAATAATTTTGCTTTTAGAATATAAAGATTGTAATAAAGTTCCATAGAATGGAGTGATTAATCTGAAGGCTGTGCTCTGCAATGCCTCCCAACGGGTGCTGTCGGAACATTTGTCTTTATTCACTGACATTCATTCAGCCTTGCTTACTGTTGAGCAGTGCATTAGATACATCACTTTAACACTGTTTGTCAGAAGAAACTCGCTTTTTCTTTTGAAGATACAAGTGTTCTATAAATACAGTGTGTATTATAAGCAAATAAATCTTAGCTCAAGTGAACTGTTACAGTTCCAAGTGTAGTTTGGTTGTGTGTTTTTCCATCATGGGATAAGAATGAAACATTTGCTTCTTACTAGAATTCGTAAAAATACACCCATACATATATATGGTTGCTCTCTATTGTTTCTTGCTGTCTTGGTCCCACTGCTGGTAGATTCAGAGCTGTTGTTTGTTGCTTCTGCTCTGCCTTGTCTGAATCCAGCAGTGCCCCTCTGCTCTCAGATCCTCGAGTGGAGGGGCAGTGGTGCCTGCATTCCTCCCTGCAGCTGCTCTGACCCAGCCTCTCCAGAAGAAAGCAGAGCTGAGAAAGTGATGAAAGGGCATAAAAGCAGTGAAACAAAAATCTATAAGACAGGCTGAGGTAGATTCTGTGGAATTTACGAGCAGTGAATTTAAATGAACATTAAAAAGTGTAGATAACACTGGTCTTAATTTTAATTTTCCATGGTATAGCTATAGTACTTCTGCTGCCATATTTTCCAGCTCTTGACTCTAAATTACTCAGACATTACTCCATTATTTTCTCCTTAATAATTATAATCCTCATAAAACAGTTCAAAAGTAAAGTATTTTAATTTTGTAAACTTGCTACAGCTCAAACAATGCAAAATTTTCAAGAACTAAATATTTCAATTCCTTAACAATTATAATCCTCATAAAACAGAAAGTTCAAAAGTATTTTAATTTTGTAAACTTGCTACAGCTCAAACAATGCAAAATTTTCAAGAACTAAATATTTCAATGCAGTATGTCCAGATTGTAAGATTTGGGTTTATTCATTGGACTGAAGAGCTTCTAGTCTTGTCCATGGAGGAAACAGAGATGAATTCTGTGATTCTGAAGCTGCCCTCTCCAGCAGGCATGCAGTGAATGTAACAGTCCATGGCATTGTTAATGAAGGTAGGAGCTAGACTTTTTTCTAAGATAAAGTGAAATAGAAAGATGACATTCCAAGTTTGGTTGCTTCATGAGACTGTGGAAATTGAGCATATTTACTATCATGGCTAAAATGTGGTAGAGATGGAGTGACTGAGCTGCTTAAACATGAAGGAACTTTGTGTGCTGGAGCGTCTGGGGGAGGACCTGTTAATGTTTCAGGAGTAGTTAAAGGCTGAAAAAGCTTTTTCTGCATGTTCTGTCAGCCAGGCTGAACCCAGGGCTTTGCTGGAGGAGCCAGTTTTGTTCCTGTTGCTTGGTATCAGCACAATCCCTTCAGCCCTGCTGCTGGTGGCAGTCACAATGTAGGACCTGGCTTCATGTCAGTGATGTGCTTGAAAAGCTGCAGGACAAACCTGGGGGTTCTCGTGCTGCTCCCTGTGCACGTGGATTGGGACAGCAGTGCTGATGTCCCTGATGTCCCTAGGTCATGCATGGTGCATTTCCACTGCAATCCCCTTTCTGACAACTACTGAAATTGAATTCAGAATATTTCTCAGATTATAACCTCAACCCTCACTTCAACTCCAGGTACCTTTGGCTTTTTTTTCTCCAAGCCTCTCCTAAATTCTGAGCTTCAGGATATCCTTGCATCTTTTACAGGGCTGGTTGGGCTTCGTTGTCACATCTGGTTGATATTACCAGCAGGAATATATATAGTGAAATAAACCTGAAATGGAATGTGAGGCGTCCCACAAAACGAGTTTCTCATAAGGCTTTGAGCCTTTTCTTCTAGAAAGAGTGGCTTTGAGACTCATGGATTTTGTTTGCTTTGGTTTAGATAAGGGTTTTAAGTTTAAGTTGGATGGTGAATGAGCCCTTGATTGGATTCTCTAGTGGAAATGTTTCTCATTGCTCTGTTGCCTTCACTGCCTAGGTTTTAAAGCTTCTCAACTGTTTTATCTGGGATAATTGTCTAATAATTCAAAATGCAGGCACTTTTAATGAGAAAACTGAATCAAGGAAAAGACATTTTTAATGAATTGAGAAATAAAAGCATGAAAGATAATTTTTTTAATAGTTTCAGATACTTACTAATATCTATCCATAAAGGAACAGGTATCTTTAATACAGGTGATGAAATGCACTGGAAAAGGTATAATAAAATGAAACATGTAATTTAACAGCTATGAAACTAGGTTTTAATTCTAAGTCAATTATTTTCTTATAACCAAAACAACTTGTGAAATTTATCTGCAAAGGCTATAAGCAAAGATTTGTGCCTGCTGGAATTCTGTTTCCTTTGTGTGCAAAGCTGGAGTACAAAATGGTTTTAGTGCATCTGCTTTTCACTAAAAAACAAGTATTCTAGGGGTCCATGAGGTACTTATTTATCTTTGAAAGCCAAAGGGGGTAACAAGCTCATTTTCCCACAAACACCCTGTCATGTAAGAATATATTTGTTTCATTGTTGAAGCTTCTATACCTCAGGCTAGCTGCTAAGTAGTCATGGTAAAGCCCCTTTGTGTGTGTGAAAAAACCTCTTAGAAGGGCTCTAAACTCAAGTCTTGCAGTGAGAATTAATGCCTCTACCAAATTTATAGCCATGGACCATTTGTTGGGTCTATTTACTTTTAATGAACTATCTTAGCTGTCTCTTGACTGAGCAAACCAGGCTCTGGAAACTTAGATACTGAAATCTGACACCAAAGTATCAGGATGGTGGAAGCATCCATTAGACTCTGAAATGAATTTGTTTACTTTTTGAGTACTATCAGAATCTGGATTTTATTCCAAGAATGATTGTCTTAGTGTGGGAGCAGAGCCCTGTGATCCTGAGCTGAGACAATTTGGGTCTATGGCTGGGTGTACCCAATACCTTTGGTTTTAAATTTTCTAGTCGTGATTTCCCAATGTTTTATCATATTCATTTAGAGTTATTTCAAAAGTAGGCTTAAGTGGCACAATCAGCAGCACGGAGAGATTGTAGACAAGTTATTTGTTTTAATGAAATGGCATTTTCTCTCAGTATCAGGAACAGCCATTCAGTAATGAGTTTCTTGCTGTTAACATGGTGTAAGTATTTGTAGCACTGTGAGATTTGTCAGAGCTGGATCAGTGGGATGCTTATTTCTTGTCTAGTGAAATATTTTGAAAGTTGATTGATAGATGGGTGAAATAGTGAGTAGGTACTTGCAGCACACAACACAAATTCTGTGAGTAGCCTCAAAAGGAGGCAATATTCAGTTTTAGCAGAATCCCAGAACGGCTGAGGCTGTGTGCAGGGCTGCCCCTGGCAGGACACTGGTGCCCAGAGCTGCTCTGTCACTGCTCTTCTCAGCTGGGCAGGGAGAGAGAATAAAATGAAAGGCTTGTGGGGTGAGATCAGAGCAGGGAGAGATGTCTGACCAGTGCAGTTTACAACCTCAACCCTCTCTTCAACTCCAGGTACTTTGGCTTTTTTCTTCAAGCCTCTCCTAAATACTTCAGGATATCCTTGAATCTTTTACAGGGCTGGTTGGGCTTTGTTGTCAGTCTGCAAAGCAGACCTGACTCGGGGATATTAACTTCATTGACAATGAAATCACAGCAAGGCAGTATTTTTATTTTTAGAAATTGCTATTATTTGCCATCTCTTTCCTTGACTTGTTCTCTTCCTTACGATATCAGTGTGTGTGCAGTGTGTGTATTTGATTTTGTGTAAGTGGTTTCCTTGGATAATTCCTGGTAGGAGCAGCTGGATCTATTTAGTTAGTGCTCTAGTTAAGAAGCTGCCCTGGTTGGATGTAAATATGAAGGTGGTGTCACCTTCCCTGTGGGACACTGCTGTGCTGCAGTGCCCAGGGGAGTCAGTGCCTCCTGCCTGGGGCTGGATGAGTGCAGTGTGTGTTAGATTTTCCCAGTGTTTGCTTTCCTCTGATGCCTGTGCAGCTCAGATGTTTATTGTAGCCAGGGGTTTGTTGCACATGGGGCTGTGATTTGCCCAGGAACTGCTGCTGGAAGCCCTCTGAGAAGTGTCACTTGTACCCTCCCCTCTCCAACCCCATCCTCAGCCAGCTCAGCCCACCAAACCACAGCTCCTGGTTAAACTCAGCCTCTTTCATCTTGTGGGTGTCATTAGAAGCTGTGCTTGGAAAAGCAACCAGATCATACATTTTCTTAGTGTCCTCTTTGTTTCTCTGTTTGTTCTCCTTCTAGAAAGAAAGCTCTCCCAGCCTGCTGCCTCAGAGCTCCATTATCGTTTCCCATTAAAGCAGGATCCTGACAATTCAATTGTTGCAGGAGTTTGAGTTAGGGTGTTGCCATGACAAAAGAGCTTGGGCTTGTAACAGGGTGTTTTTGTGGTTTCATCCACATCCAATAATTGTAGTTTTACTGTGTATAGATCACAGCAGCTCTTTTCAGAAGACAGTAAATAATTACAGTAAGTGTTTGCTGGTCTCTGGGGTGCACTTCTGGCTTGGGAAAGATGTGCATTAGGTCAGGGGCTTGTGCTGTAGATAGCTGGATGATATTTACACCATTTATCAAGCTGAAGTCATTCTAGATCTTCTTTTGGGCTCTGCTTGTAAATAATGTATTTAACCATTTTTTAAAATAAATTACACAGCAATTTTATTTGAAGAGTCTAAGGATCTTCTGTCTGTCTAAATTAGGGCAGAAGAATAATTAAAAATATAAAATATTTTAAACTTATTCTTATTTTGAGAGTAGAAAACAAAGGAAAACATTTTGAAAAGCCAGAAGGCTTCTTCCTCAGTGCTGCTTTTTTCTCCTGTGTGAAGTTGGTTATTTGAAATGATAGTCTGCAGATGTCTTGTTTCCCCTCTTAAGGGAAACAGGCACGACTGGGGAGGAAAGGGTGTTTTCTGTGAAAATTACTGCTGGGTTTTAGTGGCGTCTCCCTTCTAAGGAGGGTTCTATTGCCAACTTCTGTGATCAGGTCATCTTATTGCAAAGCTATTTAAGGGAGTTTGTGGCAAAGGATTATACATTTCCAGAAGAAATGCCACACATGCAGATTAAGCATAAGTCTGCTTTGGAAATAAGTTGTTTTACTCTGTTAGCTGGGTAACTACTGCCTTGCATTTCCAGTGTTTTTTCCTTTACTACTTGAAGGGTGACATCTTTTCATTGATATTCAGCTCAAGAAATCAGGAGGCTCCAAATTAGTGGGATTAATTTAATTATTTGATAATTATTTGCTAGCCTTAGCCATGCTGCTGGGTGTCTGTTTTCCTGAATATTGGGGTTTTTAAAGCACTCTCAGATATATTTGAGTTTCAAACCACATGGCTTGGAGATAGAACATTAAAAATACTGTTTATATACTGTAACTAGCTGCTCAAAGCAATCTGAACTGCAAAACGCTAACACCAAGAGCAGTCCTGTGAGCTAAGTCCACTCCATGATTTTGTATCAACAGAGCCCTTGTAAGTAGTTTCTGATGCTTCTTAAAATTTGCCTTATTAGTATCAAACAAGGAATACTGAAAAATTCAGTGTTTGCTCACAATTAGACATTAATTCCCATCAGAGTTCATTCTTTTTGAGACCATCCTGGAGGTGCTTAGCAAAATCAGGCTTTTCTGAACTTCTGCAGAAGCTGCTGCTGCTTTGAGTGAGTCCCAGCAAGGGCAGCTGGGTGGGGGCTCCACAGTCAGTCAGCACACGAGGGTTCTCAGGGTGGCTGTGGGTACTCTGCCACCTCTGAGATGTGTCCTTATTAACTGCTTCTGTCTTCAGAGTGATGAGTTTAAATGGGGGAAAAACACTGACAGCTTCTGGTTACCAGGGCTTCCACACGACCGAGCTGTTATGTCTCAAAACACAGCAGTTGTGGGTGGGCATTATTGGCTTGCTGGCTTAGATTAGCCTTCAGAATTTGGGCTTTTTTTTGCTTCTGTGAGCAGCAGTCCAAGTTCTGTAGCTCCCTGGTGCTGGGTTCTGGTTCCTGGGGTTTGATTGGTGGTGGTGGCAGGGCAGGGAGCTGCTGCTGCTGCTGGTGGCCTCTGCAGGGTGGATTTGTCTGTGGCACTCAGGGGCTGCTCTCGAGCCCGACAGAGGATTGAGTGGCTGTGGGTCTGCAGCTGGAGATTCATTAGGTTGCATCACAGGTATATGATTACTGGGGGATTCTGACCTGATGGTTTATAGGCAGTTTCTCTTCTGGAAACTGGATAACCCTGGTAGTCTGTGCGGCTCTGAGTTTGTCAGGGTCAGATTTACTGCTTTTGCTTTGTTAATGTGGCTTTTTTTGGCCTTGCCATTAGAGCTAGTCAGCAAATGTCAGCACATCACGGTGTGCTTGCACTCAGTATTGCTATATGGATATTGCTTTTCTTCTTTGAAAACTTCCTTTGAATCAATTAGTTGTTATGTGGAAGTTTTTTGCCTTTCCCCTTTGGCTGTGCTCTGAAAAGCTGAAAAGTGTTTTCCTGTGTGTTCAGTGCTTCAGAGCTGCTGGAGTCTTGTCCATGGTTAGAATGAGCAGTGGGAAATCCGCTTGTAAATTGTCATTACTGCAACTAGGAGACAATGCAGAGTGAATATGACTGTCTTTTCTTTCTGGTGAACAGGAGATTAGAATGCATTTGACATTATTTTCACACTGAGGCAGTTTCCTCACACAAAGCAAATGTAGGAAGAGATTGAACTGATGACCTGAAGTGCAGACATCTCATCTACGCAACAGGAAAAATATAATAATGATAATGTAAATATTTCTGCTGCTTTCCATAATAGACTGTCATCCTGAGGCCAAAGAGGAGTTTACATTCATCGTCTTGTAAAAGTCCTTTCAAATACTTTGGAAATATGTTGCAGATAATGAGAATTTCTTTTAGTGTGTGTGGATAGTAGAAGTAGGGGGCATGATCAATGGTGCAGAGATACTAATGAGTGTTAATTTACAAGTGCTGCATGTGAAGTCTTGATTTTCATCAGTGTCTTTAAAAAGAAAAGGCCATTTCCCATGAGCAGTTTTGTGGCTTCAGCTCTCCTGTTGTTTCATGGCAGCAGAGCCCTGATTTACCTACAGAGATTTATTGCCCAGTCAGAGTGCCCCATGAGTTAAGGGTTTGGTGGGTAAAATGATGCCAAATACTTCCTTGTTTTAATTATCATTTGGTTTTCTTCTTGAAATCTGCAGTGTGTACAACGGGAAGCTTAAGTCAGGCTTTCTGGAGCTTTTCCATGTGTTTCACAGGGGTAACAGGCCATGCCTGTTTAAAGTATTTCAGACACTTAAAGGTCTTGAAAATGAAAGCTGCTATTACTTTTAAATACACTGGGTTTGCTTTTGAAATACAGCCATAAATGATCCAGGGTTTCATTTTGATTCCAGTCCCTGCAGTTGGAGAGCCGTGGGATTGTAGCCTGGGGGTGTGTGTGCCTGTCAGAAGGGTCAGGAGCTGAACCAGGGGATTTGATCTGGAGCCTGACACAGCTCCACGTCCCCAGTGCAGACTGCACTGTAAAACTTACAAGGGTAGAAAATATTCATGGAACAAAATTAAAATAGCCCATGCAAGTCATTAAACGTTACAGTGCTGTGAGAATAGATTGGCAAGGCTGGTTTGTCATCATCTTGCTCTCATGGCTAAGGAAAGGATGTTGTACAAGGTGTGCCTTTGAAATGCTTTTAATTCTTCACTCAGTGTAACACACTGAAAACTAAAGGTCACAGCACCATGTGTTATACAAAGTGCATGAGCTGATTTTTAATGTTTCCCTTATATAATACTTTGGAACTTAGTGACATTATTCAAATATACCATAATTGCCACTGTTGAATATTGAGATTTTCTACAATGAAAATGCAAATACTATTGAGAAAATTGACTGAAGGATATTTGGAATTAAGTACCTGCCTTGTGCTTTGCTCTGTTAAACTCTCTTATGGGCTGTTGCTAAAGAAATGTATGAAATGTTTTCTTCAGGAAACAGCTGATATGAATTTACTCCATTCCTATTGATCTATGAAGGAATATAAAGTTTAATGTTTTGAATGGTTTCCATGCATGGTACAACATCGGTGCTTGGTGAACTGTGAGAGGAAAAATGCTGACAAGAAAAGCATCTGATATGAAACCAAATATTATGCTTATACAGTTAGTTTCTTTTGTTGAGAGAATAATCCTGTGTCCTACCACACAGCCACAGGAATAGAACTGCCTGTAAGTTTTGATAATCATCAGAATCAGGTGAAAAATGAAAAATCAGTCAGCCCTGCCTTGCTGTCCTTTGTGGGAATGAAGAGGGCTGCTGAGTGCCCTGGGACATTCAGTCTCTGAACCCCAAATTGATTTCTTTACAACAAGCATATCCACACAGTGACTGCATCTTCAAAAGCACTGGATGGAATTTCTGCTTTTTTCACCTTGAGTTTGTACTGCCCTGCTCTACTTTTTCCCAGTGACTGCTCGATTAACCCCATGCCTTAGAATCCCTCACTGGGAGCAGAGCTGATGCTATGTTGTGCTAAGTTTTTTACTAGGATATTTTCTGCAGAAGTGGCAGCCTTTGCAGTGTCTTGGCGTTATTTGATCCCAGAACTTGCTGCTCTACAGGAGGTTTTTCTCTTAAACACCTTCCCTTCCTTGGCTCCTGAGGCCTCACGTTGCTCCTGCTGCAGGAAGGGCTGCACTGCAAGCACCACCCTGGGACAGTGCCTGCCACTGGGCTGGCTGCCATAAAACCCCTAAACCCCTGTCCTTTGCTGGGTTTGGCACATCCCTGGGTGAGCCAGAGATCTCAGTGAGGCTGTTCTGGTGTTTGCCATGGGATGGGAAACGCTCGGCTGTGCTCCAGAGTGTCCCTGCCTCTGGCAGGAGCAGGGTCAGACTGACACTGCTCAGGTGGGCTGCCCACTTTGGACTTTCAAGGCAACATTTGTGGAGTATTTTGATAAAGTGTGATTTACTTGCATCAGTAATTACAGGCTCCAGAGGGACCACGGTATTTTTTTCCTGACAGGACAGAAAACAAATTTCCCATAAGCCTGGGGAATGCAACGTGCCACTTGCCCCAGTTGGTGGTGAACTTCAAAGCAAAACAATGTTTCTTTTTACTGGCCTCGGGTTTTGCACTATTTTATCTTCAAAACTGGCATTTCAATTGCTTGAAGGGAATTATTTTTCCTCACTGCTTGTTACTCTATTTTTCCCAAATGGCATTGCTGGTTTTTAAAAATGAGGACCACCTCACTCTCATGCAGCTGGAGCTTATTCCAGCTCCTCTTTAATGAGGGAAACCCATTTCATTGTGTTTAAATAAGCACATGAACAAAGGGCCAGTTGCTGGCTTGGCCTGTGGATAGCTGTGGCTTACAACAGGCCATGTGTTGGGTGTCAAACTTGGCAAAAATATCAGCTAGACTGTTTTTCACTTTGTAGTTAAGGTTTGTAAATAAATACAGTTTTATGGAAAGTGTAAATGATATACTTTTAAAAGTTGAGACTTCTTTATTAACAGTCTGTTTTTTGCACCTATCCAAATTCACTGGAGAGAGTCCCTGCTTTCTAAAGAATGAAATGAAAAGGAGAAAAGGATTCCCCTCTTCCTTTAGGGCACATCAAACATGCCATAAATATGGAAAAGTGAGGACTTGTCACTCTGACTTGACTCTGGCTTGAGTTCAGTTAGCAGAGACTTTCTAAGGCATTTTTGTGAGTGTGCCCCAGTGCTGGAGTGTCAGATTGGCAGGAAGAATTCCAGAGTGAGCTGCTCTCCGGGCTTTCAGCCTGGCCTCTCCCTTATGTACAGTGTCCCGAAAGATTAACACAGTTAAAAACTGAGGGGAAGCAATTTTTATGTATGAAAATGTCCAACATTCATAAAGAAACAATCTCTAGCAGCTCCCAGTGAATATTCAGCAGCCAGAGGGCTGCTGGGGATGCTGCTGTGTTGAATGGCCAATGACAATGCTTCTGTGTAACTTTAAACTGCACTTTTAAAATTATGCAATGCTGAATTTCAGGCATGTTTTAAGCTGCTGCAGCACTATGCCCATGTCACAAATGGGTTTTGTGTCTGAAGATTCAAATGGGCCCAGCCAATCATTTCATGATTTTGCAGCTTGTGGTGAAGCTCCAGCTAAGGAAAGGAGTTTTTTCCAAGTAAATTTCCACAACTGTCTTCATGTGCACAGGTTGGGAGGATTAGTCGTAGATATAGTCAGTGTCTTGTCTTGGATCAGCAGTCACTGGGTTGTTAGGAGTTTTTTCCCCACCAATGTGCCTGCTTTTTAAGGTTTTCATATTTAGCATTGTGGTAGCCAACCCATTTGTTTCTTTGTCCTGTAGGAGGAGATTTTTCTGGTTTTCTTGCCAGAAATATAAGAATGTATATACAATACAATATAAAAAACAACTGAGTATATTAACCTCATCAGCATTTAACTGGCTGTGTTCTGAGTGGGAAGTTGAACCATATGACCACAGAGGTCCCATACAACCTGAAGTATTCTGTGGTTAAATTTGTTATTTGCAGTATTTAATGCTAGGGCTTGGAAGCTTTTAGCTGGTTCAAGGTTTGGCAGATACTGTGGATGGGATACCAGACTGTGGAGTTTTTCTTTTTTTTGTCATTCTTCCATTCAGAATGAAAGATTAAATGTAGTAGACAGGATTTTTGTGGGTGCTGGAAGAGCCTGTGCCTAAGAGGTGCAAGATTGTGCTCATCATCAGAATGTTGGAGTATGAGATGTTGGCTTTCAACTCCCACAGCCCTGGAAAGTCATCAGGAGCCAGAACTGATGAACTGCTGCTGAGGAAAGTAAATTTTAGCTGTGTCCCACCCTAAATTGTACGGTTTAAATCCACTTTTAATGTTGACTTTGGTGTCCTTTTCAGAGGTAGGATGTGCCTTGGTGTTCAGTGTTTTTGCATTTTATTATCTTGCATCTTTTTGTGGGAGAAACTAATTTGCTTTATCCCTTTTGTGAATGTGTCTGGTTTCTGCTTTGCTGAGAAGCAGCCTGTAAAACCAGAGTGGCTGTGCTGGGGTCATTGTGTAACACAGGCAAAGAGGTTCTCTTTGAAAACAGGAAAAAAGGAAAAAGGGAGCATAGCAGACATGGCTCCTGGTCTTGGGGTTTTCCTTCCCCAGATCCTGTTTAAAGTGGACTTGGCATGGATGGAGGATCCAGGTTTGCTACAGGAGGAGGGATTTCAGGACTGGCCTGCTTTGTGCTCACATCCAGTGGTAAAATCTGACAGAAGGGCACGTTGGGCTCAACCTCCCGTTATCTAAGAACATAGCTTTTGAATTTAAATGTTATTAACTTAGTTTCAGGTTGCAGCTACAGGAAAAGGTTTGTTCTCTTTCTCATCTTAATCTCATGATCTTGATATAATTTTTGAATTTATTTCCAAACAGTCTCTAAGGTAATGTTACTACAACATCAGCAATCTATTTAAATTACAGAAAAATCCCAACTATTTTTTGAAAAAGTGGTTAAAAGGAAATGATGTCTGAATGTCCATTGGGTTATGCTGAATTTCAGGCATGTTTTAAGCTGCTGCAACACTATGCCCATGTAACAAATGGGTTTTGTGTCTGAAGATTCATATGGGTCCAAACAATCATTTAATGATTTTGCAACTTGTAGTGCAGCTCCAGCTAAGGAAAGTACAACACCATTTCTTGCATGATGATACTGCTGATACTTCCCTCTGACACTGAAGGGAAGGACTTCTTAAAAGTGTCTTCAGGAAAGCTCAACTTGACTGATTTAATTAAATTACTGAATTACAAACTTTTACTTAAATGTGTAAATCAAAAGGGTTTTTTCAAGTAGTGGTGTTTTTTTTCAAAAAAAAGTTTTTATGAGTTTTTCTGGCAGCCGTCTGTATACAAAATTTTACAACAAAAATTCAAAAATCTAACATTTGTGTCATGCAGATTAATTAGTTTGGAGTTATTGGCTAGTTGGCCAAAGAAATTATTTATGCTGTGGAGACTGCCATGTCAGGGACAGGTAATATATGAAGCAACTGTTAAATATGTGGATGAGACAAGTACTTCAATTTTAGGAAGATTTATTTTTGAAGAAAAAATGAGATATTTAAAATGTTTTTCTGATTTAATTTTGTTTATGTCATAAAAGACAAATTCAGTTTGTGAGTTGATTAGAACCATATAATATTATTTAGTGGTTCCTCATTTTATATTTTCACAGACTGAAGACAGACATCACCTCATAGCCCTGCATCTTTAATAATTCCAGATAGCATAATTGTCCTTAATAACTTAGTGATTAAATTATTATTTGCTTTCTCATTCTGAAGGGATTGCAAATAATTGAGTACACACTTTACTCAATAACTTCTTGTGAGTCCATACATCCCACTCCTTACCATGTAGTGGTGATGCTACTGAGACGAGCACTTTATTGATTAACATTTCATGGGGTTATGTATTTTATAATTCCTAGGAGAAAATGTAGAAATTAGAGTTGATGTGCAGAGCTCTTATTGCTTTGAATTATCCCAAGGCACCTGAGCATTTGAATGAAAGGGTGGATAATGTGGTTTGTGGGTTTTTTTTGCTTATTGTCAACTATCATCCCTTGCTAAAACACATTTCGAGATTTTTATGGGACTTATGGCTCTTTTTTGCAGACTTTTGTGTAGGTGTGAAAAACTTGGTAGTATTTATTTCACTTGTGAAAATATTAGAGGACAGAAGTGTGATCCATGTACTGAGAAGAGGAGCCAGAACTGGCATCTGCCAGCCTGGAGGAGGGTTTTGTGGCAGCTGTTGTATTCTGCTGTGGCACTTTGGGTTTTTCCAGGCTAAGTCATGGCCAGAGGAGCTGGGTGAGGATTCCTGATCCAGGTCCTGATCCTGCAGTGATCAGGGTGAGTTATCCCTGAGCTGCCAGGCCTGCCCATCTCCTGCAGCTCTGGAAGCTCTGCAGGCACACATTGCTTAACTGCCTGGGATCAGAACTGGCAGCCAAGGCCATCATTATCAACCCTGGGAAGAAATGCAATCCTTTTGAACTTCTGCTGACTGCTGAAACAAACCCCACCCAACCAAAAAAACCTAAAATCAGACAATTAAAAAAAAAAATATAGCTCTGTGTTATGTTGTTGCCTTTGCACAGCAGAGTCCATGTTCTATGGACCATAGATATATATGTGTATATATATATATACACACCAAATATATATGTGTATATATATACACACCAAGTTACAGAGAGTCAGCAGAGCAGCTGGGGCTTCAATTCTGCATTCCTGGTGATTCTGATTTTGTCTCTTTGCACTGAACTTGCTCAGGTGTGTGCAGAGTCCCTCTCCTGGAAATCTGACAGTGTTCTGCTCAGCATTTTGAACTGTGTTAGGGAATAACCTGGGGAAACAAAAATACTACGTGGAAAAATATTGCTTCAGTGACTATAACTTGAATATGTGGACGGATTTTTTTGAAGTCCTGTTAGAAAATATTAATTATTAGGTAATAAGGCAAAAAAATTACCTGATAAGGGCAAGGAATTTTGGAATGTGGTAGGCAAGACTCAGTGTCCTGATTGGATTTTCAGTTGTTGAATTAAGTGTATTATTTAAACAGCTTGGATTCTAGAGGATTGGATGGCATTTTGAATTAAGTAACTTTGTGTGGGTTAGTTTACTGTTAGACAGCACTGGTGTTAAGAGCTGGTGATTTATTTCATTGTAGGTAGCCAAACATCTTTGTGTGCTGGTTGTTCCACATACACATACATTTTACTCACCCTCTTGGTAGGTACTTTTTTCCATCCCTCCTCTTGCATATGTTGTGCTGCTGCTGAGTTGCTCTTGGAAACCATTTCTTAGTATGGACGTTGGGACTGTTTTTCAAGGAAATGCAGTGCTTAATAAAAACAGCATGTAATGCAACAGCCCAAATAATTATCAATGTGCATACTATTATATATTCCATAAAAGTGTTATAGTAATGCTGCTCTGTGCCTTCAGCTTGTTGTATTATTGGCATATTATATAAATAGCCAGCTCTTGAGATACTTGGGCATTTTTGAATGAAAGCTTTTGTAGAATTAAAAATCACTGGGTTTGGGTTTTAATGGGAATATTGGGAAAATCAGACACTACTTGAATTGTCTGAAGTCATTACAGAAAAGTAGATTCTAAAAAGACTGCATTGTGATCGTTCCTGTTCCTGAAGTAGTGATGTTTTTTCAGCAGTTGTAAATCAGTGATTAAATAGTCTCTTGGTATAGAGACAGGACACAAAGGGTTCAGCTGTGCCTTGCCTTGAAAAGTGATGGAATTTTTTGGTTAAACACAATGAACTTGAAATGGTGAAATCTGAGTGAGTGATCTAAGTAATTTTGTTGCAATTTTCTTCAACACTTACAATGCCCAATTTTTGTGGCATAATAGAAGGACACAGATCAGAAATTGAGTTATGGCTCCTGACAAAATGGTTCCTGATATTAATAGAAAGGAATAAAATAAATTGGAGCCATTTTTGTGAACCACTGAAGAGAATGTGTGATGGTGAGCCTGGAACAGCAGCCAGGCTGGAACAGAAACAAGCCTTGAGTTTATGAGCTTGAGATAAATATTTAAAAATGCCATTTCACTACGTGCAGAGTGTATTTCTCACATTTAAGTTTGGTTTCCTTTTAAAGCGTGTGTCAGATAAGAGCACCTGCTACTGCTGCTGGTGGGCAGGTCTGGAAGCCCAGAGGTGGCCAGGGAATGGCTCCAGGGAATGGCAGCCAGGAGGCAGAAAATGGTTTCAGTATGGGCTGGGTGGTGAGGCTGAGAGGGCCAGTTTTGGAGAATTTCAGCTATGTCATGGGAAATGGCCACAGCCAGACTTGTGATTAGCAGGAGAGAGCAAATCCTCTGGGTCATTGCCAGGGTTCAGGAGGGCAAAACACTGCTGGGCTATCAAATTGTTGCCATACTTTGTTTAAAGAAGAAAGGGAGGGGAAATATAAGTGGGGGAAAAAAAAAACCCAAAACTAACAAAGAAGCAGATGATTTTGTTGAGTGTCAAATGTGCCATCATTTTAATGTTGCTGACATGTAAATCCTGAAGACAGAGAAGGGCTGGACCAAGTACACTCAAATATTGGAGGTATTGAGGAAATCTGAAAAGTTAATAGCTGCTCACTTGTTCAGAGTTTTTTTCTTTGGATTAAAAGAATGTTCTCATAAATTGCACTGATTTTTTGTCCTTATAAAATGTACCCATATCAAGGCTATATATATATATTACTGATCCCAAAATGACTTAAAAATTATTTTTCTGTATCTTAAATGCAAAGATATCATGTGGCATATTGAAGGAGTGTGAAAAAGTATTTTACCCTTTTTTAACAAATAACAGTATATTTGGAAAGGACTAATTAGAGCCAAAAGCAAAGTGGACAACTGAAAGTACTCTCAGTACACTGAAATTCAGTGGATTTTTCTGGTGTGGGGCACGCTGTTGTAAATACCTGCTGTATTGGTCAGACCTGCTGAGTGTGATTTGTGAGGGCACTCAGGCAGGAGTTTCCTGGTTCTGGGACATCACAGCTTTCCAAGCCAAACCTCTTTATTCATTCACCTCAGGTGAGTAAACAGAGGTGTTTTGTTTTGCCCTTCTGTGGTTGCTCCCCAAACCACAGGGCCAGGGCTCTTGGACAGCTCTTGGGCCAGAGAGTGGAGGAGCTTGTGCCACTGGGACAGGTGCTGCTGGCCACAGAAAACCCCTTCATTTTGTGCTCACCCCGTCCTGCAGCACTCCTGGCTCCCTGCAGGAGCAGCTGTGGGGCTGGGGGTACCAGCCTGGCTCGGTGGGAGCCCACAGGATGGATCCCTGCCCTGGATCCCTGCCCTGGATCCCAGGGGGTGTGTGGGTGCTCCCTGCAGGGCTCAGGCTGCCTGGGTTCCTGCTGTCTGTCCATGGCAGTGATGCTGCCCTGACCCTCATGCTTGATTATGGTTCTGGGGTGCCAGGGTGCCCAGGGCTGCCTGGGGAAATTGCTGCTCTGGATGTTCAGCAGAGGGAGGAGGAATCCACTGGGGTGGCAGAGGAAAACCCCAAGTCCTTTGACCTGGGTTAGCCCTGAAGTTCTCCAACCTTGTTTCCTGATCACAGGCGTGGGTGCTGCCAGCCAGGGCAGGGACAATTGATGGGTCACAGCTGATTGTGCCAGACCTGGAGTGACAGAAGTGCTGATGAAGCCCTTCCCAAGGAGCCTGTGTGTCAGGCCTTACATAGTGCTCCGATTAATTTTCTGATCTCTGGGCTTTTATCTATTTCTTGTCCCCTCACAATACTAATGACATTTCCATTTGATCTTTCTGATTTTTCATTTCCTTACATGTTTCAGCTTTCAGTAAATACAACTCCACATTCTTTTAAGTTACAGAAAACTTACCCTAAAAGCAAGTCCCTGCAATTTACATGTCAGTAGTTATATTTTGCTGTATTAATCTGATTGTTTGAATTAATCTATCCAGCCTTTTTCTTCAGTAAATGCAGAACACTTACAGGTTAGTGTTTCAAGAATAATACTGTAAATGAGCAGAGCTTTGCAGACTTCTATGCCACATGCTGTCTAGATGGAGAGTTCTTTCCCACACAGAGCTGTCCTTCCCCCACGCTGCAGCAGTGGGAATCAGAAGCATCACCCATGACTCATGGCACAGAGCTTAATATCTCCTGTGAAAGCTTGGAATTGTGTCTGCCTTGGCCCCAGATGTAAATGTGGGACTATTTGCTGACCAGTTGAGAGTTTATATGGGTGGAGGACGTTTATATGGGTGGAGGGCAGCATTCTAAGTCTTCATGGTGATAACACTGATGCATTTGGGTTGACTAAAAACCCAAACCTAGGAAGGTGTAAGTAGTATATATAAAGTCCTCAGAGTGAATCAGGGTTGATTTTGATACTTTTTTTTTGCAAGGTTAGGTTGAATGTCAGCAGTCAAGTAGGCTCTTGTTAGTGCTTGAGATTGATGGGTTGTCTCACAATCTCAAATTTCCTACATGAGAATTCATTCACTCAGCAATAGCTAAACCAAGTCTAGAAGTAATAGGCAGGTTTTTCCCAGAAATAAAGCTGTTCACTTGAGGTGACATCTGAGTCTGGTTTGGCCTGAGACTTTGGGCTTTAGGTGTGTTTGATTCCCAAAGGATAAAGGGAATGGGTAAGCACAAAGTGCATGTCTGCTCTGTGCTGTCACCAGTGGCTCCACTGAGGACTGTGTTTGCACAGAGGGACAGGCAGGGCCTCAGAGGTGCTTCTGAGGAAATCTCAGCCTCTTAGCTCAGGGATTAACAGGTCACCACAAGAACCTCTGGGCACACACTCCTGGAGGCAGAGGCTGAGGCAGTGCTGTGCTGTAGTGCTGGCTGTGTTCCAGTGCAACCAGTGACAAAATATTGCTGGTGCTCTTGGCAAATTTGGTGATGAAGGGGAGGGAGGAGCAGATAAGAATTGTGGGACAATCCTCAAAGGATGGAGAGGTAATAGAGCTACTTGGAAACATACAGGAATTTCTTGAAGTTTTTAGCATTCTTAAAACCAGATGAAAGCCTAAAAATGCCCAGATGTGTAGAAAAGATTTGCAGTGTGAGTACATGAATACCATAATGATTGACACAGTCACTTTGAAGTATGTTTTTAATTATGTTGTTTCCATGTAGTGCTGCGTGTGAAATGTTTTGATCTCACATAGGAAGAAGAGTTAGGTCTGTAACAGCCGCATGAATGGTGTGAGAGTGCTGTGCAGTGTGTTTCTGTGCCTGGAAAAACTGGCATCTTGTTCCCTGTCATCAGCTCAGGATGCGAAAAGGAAATGTACAACTGCTGAAAGTTGTGCAAAGAATCTGGTGAGGAATCTTCTGTCTTTGAAGATCTCCATATGGGAGGTATTCCTGCATGTTTTGAAGATGGTTTGGTTCTTGGGATTCCTGAAGTATTAGGGAGGAATGGGTGTAGCAGGCTTGTGTTTGGCAGCAGTTTAACAGCACAAACCAAATCAGAAGTGCATAAATATGGTAAGTTATTGTTTCTGTCAAAGCTGAGCACAGTTAGAAAGCTCTGTCCAACTGTGATCTGTGTGGTCTGGCTCCTGGCAGTCAACATACTCAAGTGTAGAAGTTAATGTTCCAGAAACTTATCTGCAAGGAGCTGTCTGAGCTCCTGATGGGCAAGGCTTGTGTTGTCAGAGATCAGATCATGTTGTTCTGATAGCAAACCATCCATCTTGTTCCTGTTTGCTGCCTTGTTCAAGTCAGGCTAAATTTCCAGACTAATGTGCCTTCCAAGCCCTGAGAGTGCTGAGGTTCAGTTGCTGGAGGGAAAGGTGTGCTCAAGGAGCTATTTGATGTGAAAATACATGGCTTGAAAATCATGAAAACTTTCTAAAGGGAGAATGCGAAAGAGTAACTGGAGTTCAGACAGAGACTATAAATTGCATCTTTCATGGAACTCCATGCTGGGCTCAGAACTACTCCTATAGCAAACAGATAGTGTACCCCTTAAAAGTAAGAAAAATCTGCTTCTGTTTCAATACAGTCTTTTTCCCCTGTATGCACCTTGCTGTATTTGTAGTTGCACCCTGCAGCACCTCCCCATTGCTCAGCTGGGAGCTGTCACTGTCCTCCAGCCTCCTCCTGCAAACCCTGCTGGTTCATGGCAAACTGATCCCAAATAGCCACAGTTTTTAATCAGTTCTGGAAACATATAGAGCTGCATGGTGCAGTTCATGACCCACTTCCATATCAAACTTGATAAAGGGAATTAATTTTCAATAGCAGTTGCTGCAAATCCCAGGAAATACTTTGTTTGTGTGGCTTTGAGGATATTCTCTGAGAACAGAAGCAGTGTGTGGCAAAATGAGAGAGATCCCTCCCCTCTCCTGCAGGATAAGATTGGTAAAGGGAAAAAAGGAGATTAAAAAGAGAGGCCAGAGTCAGCTTCCATTCTGAGGCTGGTGGAGCAGGGTTGTTGAGTGACCATGGAAAAAAAGAGATTGGTGATTTTTACAGGGCAAATCAACCCCTTAGTCAGGGAATTGTGTTTTTATATACAGGATGCACTAGATTTACTTTTTTGACACTTACTTATTTTAATACTACTTCAAGATCTTCCAGTCTCATCTTGATTTCCTTAGGGCTGATTTGTTGCTGGGCTTTGCTTTGCACCTCACATCCAGAAATCCCTTATTTGGATTTCTGTGTAGGTTTTCTGTATATCTTCTGAAATAAAGTCCCTGAGGGATGCCAGGTGAGAGCTGCTCTCCAAGTAAAAGCAGCAGAAAGGGGGAGAGATGGTGATAATGGACAAACTGGGTTCTGTGTGTGGGTGGTATCTAAAAGCATTTGCCCAGACTTTTATATCATGAGCTGCAAGTCAGTTGTGTGCATTTCCAGTGACTTTATTCTGAATTAAGGTGAGCTGGTAGACACGCAGATTTAGAGCCTAAGTGGTTTTTAGCTACAGAGCTTCTGGTGAAGTTCTGCTGTTATGCCACAAAGCAGATGGAGCTTTACTAAGGTGTTTCATAAAAATTCTGGGGATGGCTTTGACAGACAAATCAGGAGGAGAATTTAGCACTCAGATGGCTCTAAGCTGTCCCAGGAAATTCTGAGCAGAATTCTCTCATAGGTGATTAAAAAAAATCTCCTGAGAGTAGGTACTGTGAATGTTGGATTCAGAGAAGAATCTGCTGCTTCTCTGTAGCAATGAGACATAATTGAATGTAGTGTTTAATTCACAAGAATGCTTTCTGAGTGATATTTGGGCCACAGGAAGAGAACCAGACTGTACTAATCCAGGTAGGCATTTTTTGAGGAGTAAATTTGAATTTTTATTTGATGTTGAGCATTAACATCAGCTAGGCTGGGCCTAATGGTGGAGTGCACTTATGGTTTTAGTCTTGCATTCAGATTATTACTTGTATTCAGTAAATGTCTTGTAAACAGAAACTGTACTCCACAGCTTGGCCATCTCTGCTTTTCCTGACCAAAGCCAAGGTGAGTCAAGATCTTCATTTCAAGCTGTGTTAACCTTTTGGCCACATTTGCATAATATGATTGAATTTGTAAATTCCTTGTAACTTTATTTTTGTTTTGTTTTGTTTTCATTTGACTTCTTGCTAGCAAAGATTGTCTCACAAGCCTATGTGTCTCAGTAAATGTTGTGTGAAATTGGAGTTCTGTAAGCTCATGGTTTTCTTTGTCCATTCCAGTGTGTTTGGGTGATGGGAATGAGCTGTTGTTCCTCAGTCTGCACTGGGAAATCCTGCCAAGCAGAACTGTTGTGGCAGATGAGAAAATATTTGTCAGTAGGTGTAAAATCAGAGATAAGTTAACTTGAAATACTGGTTAAGTGTGGGGGAGAATCTTTGGGAGCACATGAGGAGTTTGGAGGTGAGTGGCAGGGAGGAGGAGAGGTGGGTTTTGTGTAGAGCCTCCCTTGCCTGGGTGGGGTTGTGGGGCTGAGTCCATGCAGGTGATTTGGGGTTCCTGTGGAGCATTTCCAGCTGAGTTCTGGCTCCTCTTGGTGGTTGCAGGGTTTAGGGGTAGGATTTTCCTGACATTTCCATGGCATTCCTTCAGTGGCACATGGTATTCCTTGAGCTGCACAGCCTGAGTGTGGAATGAGGTGGTGACTTCTCAGTGGAGACTGACTGGAGGTGTCAGCATTCCTGGAGGTGGAAGTTCTCCTGGAGTCTTGCAAGAACCTTAAACATTGATCTTTTCAAAATCATAAATAGATGTGCATTTGTTTTAACAGGTTGATCAAAGCATTAACCTCTATGGCTGTAGAAATCTAAATTAACTTCAGCATCTTTAAAACTGCAATGCTAAAATGAAGAGTTACTTCTATAGTGTTAGAAGTGCTAGAATATTGATGAATGGTTTAAATCTAAGCTACTTTTGGAAATGTTCTCCAATATAAATGTGAAAATGGGAAAAGATTTAGGTGATAAAAAAAGTGCTGTTCTCCCATTGAGCCTGTTAAGGTATAAGCTGTAAGAGTTTGCCTTTCAGAAATAAGAAATATATCTGTTCTCTCAACTGGGGGTATAAGTGTTATTCCATTGTGAGTGTTGTTTAGCCTATCTTTGACTCGGTTGTAATATTTATTTACTGTTTGTTTTCTGATGTTAGTTTGACTCTTGATATGAAATGAACAGTGACTGTACCATAGAAATGCAGAATCACAGGTGTAGTTACCATGGCATCTCTCTTCTGGGTTAGGAAGTGTGCAAATTTCATTTTGCTGCTTCATTTGTAAGTAATATAAGGCCCGATAAATTTAACATTTTCCTTCATTTACCTTAATGTCAATTTATTTTCCCTTGTCTATTTTATGAAATTCAAAGACTATTTATAGATCTGTATCAAACAGATTCTATATACAAGTGTTGCAAGATTTTTTCCCCATTTATTTTTTAAATTGTAATTTCATCTGATAGAAGGTAATCGCTGCATTTTTAGACACAGTCTGTATGTTAAAAATAACCCTCAGCTTGCTGCAAAAAGAGATTATGCAGAGAAATAGAAAAGTAAATATAAACTTAAAAAGGAGATGAGATTACATCTCTGACTTATGCTTAGGCATTTTAGGAGGAGGCCTGCTCATCAGCTTCACTTCAGAGTGGATTTTTGCTATTAGTGAACTTGTGATGCAGAAAGCTTCAGTCAGTCTTTAAATAGAAAAGAGTGTACAGCTGTTTGGGGGTTTTTTCTCATCCTAAAAAGGCAGACAGACTTTAAAGCCCAGTTCTGCAGCTTCTCCCTTGTTTGCAGAATTATCAGAGGGAGAGATAAGAACGAATTTTGTCTGTGCCCCTTATCAGTGACCCTCCCTTAGCTGATCTGTAAAGAGCTGTCAGACGATTTTCCTGCTGCAATTAAAAGGGGAACTCTTGAGCCAAACGCTACAAGCACAGTCACAAAACACTGCTGCAGGTGCCTGGGGCAGGGAATTCTTGCCCGTGCTGCTCCTGCCAGCCCAGCAGTGAGGCTGAGAGAGCTTGTCTGATCAGTGAGGAACAAACTCAGCTGTACAGAAAACCAGCTGCTGTTCAAAGGCTGGGAGCTGCTGTAAAGTGGTGGGACCCGGGTGGTTCAGGTGGAGAAGGGTGGCAGGTTAATGGCCATTCCTCAGAGGTGAGCAGGGATGCAGAGCCTTGTAATGTAAATATTCGGAATAGTTGCTTTTGGAAACCTGTGTGTGTTTTTCTTCTGGGCTTTTTAAAATCCAGTTAGCCAAATAACCCAAACAATTTTCTTGTATTTATTTAGGCAGGAAGCCAGCTGCTCAATTTGTCCATATTAACTATCTGAGAATTTAGAAGAAGAAATATTCTATGTAGTTTTCATTCTCTTGAAGTATAAAGTATGTGAAAAACCTTCCCCGTAAACGTCCACCTTACTTTAGTTTACAGATCAACAACTTCTAACTGAAAAACTGCCTCATTTCAGTTCAATTAATTTAGCAGCTCACAGCAAATTAATGGTAATTGTAACCTTTGGACAAAAGGATCTGATTAATCATAAGTATTTTGTGTGTAAAGATTCACAAACTTCTGTTGATTATAAAGTAGGGGGGAAAAATCAGTTTATTTTGCTGAAATTATTTTTAAAAGCTCTTCATTTAGTGCATCTTCCTTTCCTGTAAAAAAAGCTGCTACTTCTGTCACCTTTTGACTTCATAAAAGTTTCCCAAATAAAGTAGCAGTGTTTATTTGGAAGGTAAATGTTTATTTTTGTGCCTGAGGACAGGATGTGTTTGTGCCTCCTCTTGGTGCTTAGGAGGGGAGGAGGAGTGGAACTCCTGACGCCTGGCTTTGGTGTTCAGGAGTCATCACGAGGGTTCAGTCCTGGCACCACTGCTGGGAAGGGGTGGCTGGACCTGGTGCCTTGTGAAGGCTGACCTAGAACAGAGGCTGGACAGAGCTAAAGAATAAAGTAGGGATTTATTAAGAGGCCTGAATGAAAACACCTTGGGCAGCACAAAATCCCAGCCAGGGCTGCACCCCAGGTGAAACCAGAATGGTCCCAAAATGCTCAGCCGGTCATGGGGTCTCACTTCAATGAGTTCTGCTCCATTTGCATGTTGCAGTTAAGTAAAGCTGTAACTGTCCAATTACAGCTTTAGCCCATGCAGTCCCATCCTGCTTGTTTTTCTCTTTTCAGCCCATGTTGTTTGTGCTCTTGGGCTTGAGATTTGGATCCCCAGCTAGAGAAGGAATTGTTTTGTCTCCCTGCTCTGTGCACAGAGCTCACCATCCCAAATGGTCCCAAAATGCTCAACCGGTCATGGGGTCTTCAGTTTTATAGGCTCTGCTCCATTTGCAGATTGGAGTTAATTGTCCAATTACAGCTTTAGCCCATGCAGTCCCATCCTTCTTGTTTTCCTCTCTTCAGCCCAAGTTGTTTCTATTCTTGGGCCTGAGATCTGGATCATTTGTCCCTGGTCCCCAGCTAGAGAAGGAATTGTTTTGTCTCCCTGCTCTGTGCACAGAGCTCACCATCCCCTAGTATGAAGCCCAGACCCATGCACTAAAGCAGAATAAAATCTGCAAAATATAAAAGCTAAAACCTGAGGCATCACACCCACCAAGTGAGAGGTGATACTTTTGGCTGCCTAAGCCCAGGTAATAACTGCAGGGACCTGTTTGATCCCATGGGGCAGCTGCATGAGTGGGTCAGAAAATCCTCTGAGATGAACCAAGCTACAGTGCACAGGCACCCAGAAATCCTGCTCCAGACAGGAAATAACAGAATATAGACTGGAGATACTGGGGATGCAACAGATCTTAGCTCTCAAAGGTTTATTAGGTGAACAGAAAAGTAGTTGAAAGAAGTTTGTGAAATAGTACTTCTTAAGTGAAATGAAGCTTCTTGGTTTCAGTCAGGGTTATTAGTGCAAATAAAAAGCATCTCCTGGCTGGTCAGCAGGGGATGCTGTAATTTACACAGTTCCACCTCCCTTGAAGCCGTGGGAGGCTGTTCCTGCTGCATGTTTGGTACCCAGGGGATGCCCAGGGCAAGGGCATTGCCCAGGTCTCACTCCTGGGCAGGAGCTCAGTGCCTGGTGCTGCCAGGGGGATTGCAGATCCCTGCACCCCCCAGCTGACTGCAGGGAGAGGATGAGGGGCAGGCAGGGGAAATGGTGCTTGGCTTGTTTGTTTCCCAGTAGCAGAGCTAGAAACTCGTGTGTATTTGACAGTTCTAAATGTGAAGGTTTTTGGGAATCTTTACAACTTGCGTTAGCTGGTGGTGTTTAGGCAAGCACAGTTGTAAGTATATATATATTTATATTTTGGAGTGTAAGCAAAGTTGGAAGATCACTATTTATTACAGAATTTGCTGTAATAAAGCAGCTGGTTCTTCTGAGCTTTTGTTTCTTGCTGTTTCTATTATTTGGTTTTTTTGGTGAGTGAAATTCCCTTTTCTGTTTGCTGTCCTGATGTGACACCCAGAGCTAGGCAAGCCCCATTAAGAAGATTGGGGCCTTTCTGTACAACCTTACAGGAGCTGAAATGGAAACCAGCCACTTGAGTTGATTGCATTCAATTTACATTTGTTGGAGGGTGATCTGACACCTGCAGCATTGATGTATAAAACCTTCTTGAGTTAAGCACAAAGAACAATATCTGACTGCTCCAGCAAACTTTGTTTACTCTTATCAGGCAACTTGTCTATTTATATATTTATTGAGGCTGTATTTTATTGACATTTTTGCTTGGTGAGGGTTTTGTGTTTTTTCCAAAGACATGTCTGTGATATTTGACAGATCTGAAGTGTAAAGCCAGATATGTGTCACAAATATCACAGAGCAAATTTTTGCATTTCTAAATATTTATCAACATTTATATGCAGCTACCTGTCTTTGTATCTGTAGTCACAATTGTTATAGGATTCAGTTAAATCAGTAATAATATCAGTTCTCAGATATACCAAAAGATTTTGCAGAGTCAGTTCAAGTATAATGAAAAATCTTCCTTTTGTGTAAGTTACTAGTGAAATTCAAAATCTGGCAGTAATTCCAGGATGAGCTGATGTGTGGGTTAGGGGTGAGGGAAAGTTGCCTTGGAAATGAGCTAATAAGCATCTGGCTCTAAATGGGAAATTAACTCTTGCATTTAGGAAATAGGTCAGGCTGGTTCACAGGCCATTGTCTGAAGTCAGCCCTTGTTTGTAAATATATTTGTAATTCCATGGAAGACTAATTGTTGGGTGGTTTGTTTTGGCTTTTTCTTCTTTTCACACATAGAACCATTTGGTAACAATTTGATCCTACTTTGGTCTTCTGTAGAATCTTTATTTAGACTTTTCTGAAAATGAAGAATTTGGTATTAGTTCCTCTTGTGGGCAACCCACATTTTTTTCCCTATGCTATTAATGGCCATTTAATTCAATATTTCAGTCTTTAGATGAAGACCAGCTTTCTTCAAGCAGTGAGAACTAGAAATCCATCCCAGGCTTTTGTAAGTTTGGATACACAGAAGGTGGTACTTTCTTACAACAGCAGGTTGGATAATAGCACTTTTCCCCCTGTAGTGGAAGTTCTGGCACCTGATGTGCAGGACAGGACTTGAATTTAAGAAATTGCTGTGGTTTTAGCTGCTTGCTGTGAGGAGTGATATTCTGTATGCCCTGTATGGTGGCTTCAATAAAAAACCAGCATTTTCTTTCCTCAGAGGACTATGAGTGCAGCACTGTCATTTGCTATCTTTGAAATTTAAATTCTAACTGAATGAACAAAAACACACTTTGAGGTTTTTGCACTTCTGGTTATGTGTGGAAAAGTAGAAAGTAATAGAAGGTATGGGAAAAAGAGATTCAAGGAGGAGATGTTTTGTTTCATTCCTCTCCTTTTTGAAATTACAGTAATTTGCAAAAGGCTACTCTTAGTCATCAGAAACAGGAACAGAAGTGGCTGGTGACTTATGTTATACAATTGTTTTTGCAACCTTCTAGTCAAATAAATAAATAAGTAAAATAGAAAGCCAGTATAAATCAAAACAACCTCCTTCAAAACGCAAATCCAAGAACAGCAAATCATCTCTGCATCACTCTCTTTTAATGAAGTCACTTTCTGCATGGATCTTCCTAATGGTTTGTGACTTTTAAATCTTCCCTATTGTAGTTGTGGATGCTGCAATTGAAGAACACTTCTGAAAATCTGTGCATTGGTTGGTCCTTTAAATATCCAATGCAAAGCTGGGAAATTAGCTATGAGCTGTGAGAAGAGCACATATGGATTCCAGAGTTTTGTCTTTATTCTCCTTCCTCCTCAAGGAGCTGTATAATCCTCCATGAGGAGCCTGAATGTCGATGGAGTTTTAAAATGAATGGAAGTTCAGTGGTTGTGACTATTTGCAAGTAAATCTTGAGAACACTGTGAACTTTGTGCATGTGGGCATTGGTTCCCTTCAGCAATTAACTGAAACTCAGCTGCCTAAAGCTGTGCAAACCTGTTCAAACACGGTGACAGTGAAATGCTGACGGGGGGAGATCTCCCTGCTCTCTAAAACTCTGCATTTGTTGTGCATGGCTTATTTTCTTGCCAGGTATCACATACAGCAAGGCACTGTCCAGAGGAGAAAATACAAACATTGAGTGATTAAAATGAGCAGTTTTGCCTGTGTGTCTTAGAGGCAGGGCAGATTTGGAAGAAGAGCTTATCTCCCGTGCAAATTTAGTGTCTGCTCTTCAAGACTCTGCTCATTTGTTGTGACTTTCATGGGAACTGCTTCTGATATTTGGCAACCAGTTTTTAATAATAAAACCATACTAAAGGAATTTTTGAAGCATGATGTTACAAATTGTCTTTAAAGAAATAACAATTGACTCCTTAACTTTTACCTACTGAAAAAATTTAGCAATGGAGAATTTAGTGCTGTTTCTGAAGGAAGCATGGTTATTCACTCATAGTAATTAGCATTTGTAATGCTAATATGTAATAACAGTTACTGCAGATGAATGGTGCTGTGGAGTTTCACTAACAGCTGTGGTGATGGGTTTGGCATCACCAGGACCCACCTGTAGCCATGATCTCTGACTTTCTCTGCTGATGCAATGTTAGGATGTCACCTCAGAGGAACAGTGATTGTGTCTTTGTTAGAATGAGTTATTGGAGATTAAATTATTGCATTGGCATCATGGTTTGTGTCCAGTTAGCAAAGGTGACAGACTCCTGTTAATGGAGAAGGAGCTATAGTGAAATAAAAATACCCCAGCAACAAAACAAAAAAACAACCCACAAACACTGAATCTTCATATTTAGAGTTAAGCTAATCAGGTTTTATTTGTAATAATTTTTAAGGGAGATGCTCAAGTTGAGAAGTGAGAGGCTGAAGGAATCCTGGGGACTGGAGGCTCCACAGAGCTGTACTCAGTGTTGATATATAGTTCCATAATGTGCAGGAAACGTGTCGTTTCACTTGGTGCTGCAGGATCAGGGGCACAATCCATCTCACCCACTGTAGTGTGACGAATCAAATCACTGTCTGACAAGATCTGCTGCTTGGGAGCTCTGCAGAGATGAAATGAGGTCTAAATTCAAGGGCATGTGAGAATAATACTTTAGAAAATACCTGGGGATGAGAATTAAATGTACCAAAAGAAGCTAAAATGTTTAATTTTTAAAGGCATATTTGCTGTGTATAGTTCAATAAGTTAATGCTTTCCATATTCTGTGCTCACAAAAAGAAAAAGCAGAATGTGTGTTCTTAAGCAGTTCCTCGACAAGGGCTAGTCCCATTTCTGTCATTAACGAAGGATAATGTCTGGAGTGGCAAAAGTCCAGAAAAAGCAATCCACTATAAAGGCATATTTACTTCAGTCAGAGAATTCGAGCTGTGGTTAAAGTATCAATATTAGCTTAAGAAGGTATTTGGCAGAGAGAGGGTCCAGAACACAACTGGTTACCTTACACCGTGTGTTTTGCTGTGCCTTGCCCTGCTTGTCACAAAGCCACTTTGGAGCAAAAGGATACATCTTAATCCCCTCGCTCTGCTCAGCTCTGAGGCTGGTTTACAATTATTTCTGCCTAGCCCTGGTGTTTAGTGGCCGTGTGAGGCGCAGGTGGAGCAGAGCTCTGTCCTGCCCTGGAAGCGTGTCTGGGTGAGGAGGAAGCGGCTGGCAGGATTTAACAGCCATGGTTTACCAGTTCCTTCCTCAAATACAGCATGCCTGAGTGAGTGTGTCACCCGTGGTGCACCATCTCACATTCTGGCTCTCTGTGACACTCCTCGTTGATGGTTGTGGGTTTCCTGTAAATTCAAGGCTACAGCATCTGTGCATGAACTGTTTGCTGGAAGAATTCCTTCCCTTTATTAGTATGCTTGTGTAACCAGTTTCAAGCTATCAACACTCCTTCACACCCTGCCCCCATGTAGATATTTAAAAATAAAAATGAACTCAGTCTTGAAGTGGGAAGCATAAGAACCTTTGTGGGTTATTCCAGCTACGTGAATATATATGGGGCTGAGTATTGGTCAGATAGGAAGCCTAATTTCCAATGACTCCTTTGGGAATATCATTCTGCAGGGGAACAGTACTCTGCTTGATCCAGCTAAGTCATGTTCACTGTCAGCATTGCTCATTTGCTGTAGGTGTATTTCAGGTTATTTTAATGTTTTGGCCAGGTTTTACCTTAGATATTCAGCTATGAGAGTCTTTATGCAGCTTCCACTGCTGTGGAGCTGCAGTAATTTGTGTTGAGAATCAAAACATTTTCTGTCTTGTACAGAAACGGACTGTTCTGACACACCCTTCCATGATTTCTAATTAGAACTTCATGAAATGCAGAAATTCTCCCTTGTAGACAGACTGTGCAGTCTGATGCAGCAATATGAGAGCGATTGGAAAGGTTCTGGAAGCTTTGAGGGGATGTGTGAGTGTCCTGTGTCCGTTCTCATGCTGTCATTCTCAAGAGTTGATTCTGCGGTGAAAAGTCAAGAGAGGTTAATCTTTTCTTAAATGAGATTAAGGCTAGGGAGCAACATGATTCACATTCCAAATGTAATTAGCAATAAATGCATAAAATGCACAATTACTTGCTTTGACTGGGATGAAGATGATGGGGATTTCTATTTTTTTTTGGTTTTTTTTTGAAAGCAGCATCAATGCAATTTTGGAACGTAAGCTGATCCAGAAATGCCCTGAGTAAAGTTAAAACCAGGAAACTGCTAATTAGATTGCATTTTGCATTAGTTAACAAAATGTTACTTTCTTTAGGGGTGTGGTTGATTTGGTTGGTTTGTTTGTTTGTTTGTTGCTTGGCTTTATCCCTTGAAGTTTTTTTCCTTGAGTAATTTCAGATATGGATTAAATTCAGGACCACTGGTATTTAATGCATCTTTTCTGAGTGCAAGGGTCTTTATATAAGTATTTCCTGTTAATTAAAGGTATTGGTATGAAATAAGTTCATCTTGGATATTAAAAAAGTTCAGTTGTTGAGTGCCTTGGCATAAAGAGTGTTTCCACAATGGAAGAAGGAGGGTATCTTAAACAATATCAAGACCAGCAGATTTCCCTTATATTTTCTCCTTTTCAATGCCCAGATCTCTTCACAGGGTTTTGGGTAACTTGATTAAATTATTAATTTATCAAGTTCAGGATTTTATTTGCCCTTTTTTCCCCTATAGTTTTACCTCTCTTAAGATGATTCTAACAAGAGAATGCACACTATTGCAGTGTTATTTTGACTTTATTTTGTGATAGATGGCTTTGGCATTTTCTAGTCTCATCCTTCCAAACTATTTTGAAAGATTTTGTATTCATAATAAACATCTTCTCTCAGAAACTGATAATAAAGGTCTGTTAAGAGTAGGAATTAAAAATGTCAATTTGTTTGAACAGCTTGTGTTGTTTTAGTACAAATTGTTTGGTGAGTACACAAGGCTCCAGTTCCATCTGAATGGCACTAAATTATGCTGAACTAATTATATTCTTGCTTTATGTAGCCTGACATTTAATTACAGAAATTAAATTCTCCGTGCACACCTCACCCCACGAGTGCATGACATGCAGCTCTCTTTCCTGCAGCTCTTTCACCTGCTTTATCTTCCCATCAACTTCTCATTTGCAGCAGAAATGTATTTTCATGAGAGCTTTTACCTGAGATGTTGCCTTCAAGTTGCAGATCATAAGCCATGTAAGCAATTGGCATAGGTGCCATTTTTAAATTATTTTCAAAATTGTGTATCACTCTTAACTGATGGAGTTGAACTCTTTTCAATAAATTATGATTTGACCTTTTTTGTTCTCCATGGAAACCAGCCTTTTATTAATGCTACTGTTCTCCAGCAGCTTTTGTGATGTATCTGGATCTGTAAGCAGATATTAAAGGAGAATAATTCCACACCAACAGTCCCTTCCCCCCCGCTAAAGAGCACCATTTATTTTAAATTGCATTTTCAGGTACGAAAATTGGGATGAAGCATTGGACAAAATGATAAATATATCAGCTGAAAGCACTGTGGAAGCAGGGACTGGTATGGCAGAATGGAACAATCAGTTCCCAAAGCATTGCTCCTGTTGGGAAACCTGGATTTGCCCCTGCAAGGAGCACTCCAAGGAGGAGGAATATTCCAGGGTCTCCCTGCACTGGAATTAGGGCAGGGTACAATTGTATAAAATGCTTTTGCATTGGCTCACAGCACAGGAGAGAAAAAAGTTAATTTCCTGTAAATATACTAAAATACAAGCAGATCACCAGAAGTTAAGTTTACGCTCTTAAAACATTATATGTTGTGTTCAGTACAAGTTTTGAGCTGTGGTAATCTCTGAAAAATCTCTCAGAAAATTAAAATTCAATTTTTGTTATTATGTTGCACTTTCCTGTGCAGTATCAACTTTCAATTAAATATTGGAGCTGGAACTAAGCTCTGAAGTGTATCTGGAGATCAGTGTGACATGTGATGTCCTCTGGTTCTACGTGGAGCCATTTTAAAGGAGGATCACGATCTTGTCAGATAAGTTTTTTCTGACATCATAATTAGCTGTCTTTGTTTTTCTGGGTGATGTTTTGCACTTTTGAGATGCCTTGGACTCTGATTCAGACTTTAAACTACCCTCATCTGTAATCATGCAAGAAAGATTATTTGGTTTTTTGGAGCAGTGTCTGGAGAATTCTGGAGGTGATGTTCATGAGAAAATAGTTCTGTTCCAGGATGAGCAGCTATTGTCCCAAGGTGCCACTGCAGAGTGAAAGAGACAAACAAGGGCCGAGCTGTTGGTCAAACCAACCAGCCAGCTGTTGGTTTGTGACAATTTGATTGCTTCATCTACAGAACCATCAGCTTTATTTGGTTGTCAGTCAACACATCATAAGTATAAGATGCTCCAAAGCAGAGCTGTAGCTGCTGGAGAATATTGAAAACAGTACCTGCAATTTGGAGAACAGCTGAAGCATTTTAGTGCCTTTTCAGTGTTCTTTTGCTTCAGAGAAGCTTTTAGCACACAATCTTTTCTGTTCAAAAGCATTCTAATTATGGTCATCTGAGACAAAACAGCAGAGTTAGGTTTGGTTTTTTTCTTAATGCTGATGTAGAATTATCCGCTTTTTCTCTGTGAATGTCAAAGAAAATGTAGTGTTGTGGGATCTAACATATTGCCTATTCAAAAAAATCTGTGTCGTGTCATGGAGTACTTTGTCCAAATGTAGTTTAAAAAGACTGTACCAGATTATGTCCAAATGTTGCTCTTTGGAGTGTACAAAAGAGTGTAATTCAAGCCTTTTTTTGGTAGACTCAAGATCTTTTACCTTTTTGGAAGGACTGTTGCACTCTCAGAAGTGAGAAGCCTGGGAAGCACTTGTGGTGCCAGAAGTCCGTTGTCATTAGGCTTTAGCAAGTTAGAGAATAACCGGGAGCACGGAGGGGCACAGCGAAAGCAGAGACCATTGTGGGCATGGCAGGGTTAATCTGTAAGGTGATTGATGGATTTCCTCAGAGGTGCACGGTGACCTCCCATGGCTGACACAGGCTGGAGGACCATGGAGCCTGTTTCACTTTGCCCATTAAATCTGATGCAACATTAACTTTCTGTGGGGCACAGAGCCCCCGGAGGTGCTGCTGTGAGGAGGGATGTGCAGGGGCATGGGGGCTGTGTGACCATGCTGGGGTGGCTGTGCCAAGGGGAGCCCAGCAGGAGCAAGGGCTGGTGTCAGAGCTGCTGGGAGAGGGGGTGTGCAGGGCTTGGGTGAAATGGGGGAAAAGCTGGGAAGGGACAATGGCACTGTGTGATCCTGAAGAGCTGAACTGCAAATCGAGCTTCAGCCTCAGCACATTTGGATATTGATGAATTGCTGAAGTCACTGAGGTGCTTGTGGGTGTGAAGCCTTCACAGCTCCCCTTCTGATGTTAAGGATGTTTCCTGTGGCTGTTGGAATTCTGCACAAAAATGTGCTAAGAGCAAGGAAAAAAGTTTAAATTTAGATGGGAATTTTCAGGCAGGTTTACTGTGAGATGCACAGCATGTTTGTTGACCTGAGCATTGCAGTGACTGCACAACTCCTGCAGTGGAGCTGTGTAAATAATAAATTGTGCAACCAGGGACAAACACGTAGTGGCTGCAGCTGCATCTGCCAGTGTCACACATCTGGGTCTTTATCATGCTCTTACCAGTACTAGGGACCAACTGGTTAATCCTTTCTTAGCAACAAATCAATATATTTAAGCTGAAGTTTCATGTCTTTTGGGGTTACATTGCTAGGAAGAAAATTGTGTGGTATCTGTTTTGTTATCCAGGTGTGCCTGTTGCTTGAGGAACAAAGTATGAGCTACCTTTTTAAGTTAAAACAACTGGTAAATGATGAGAGAAATACTGGCTAGCAGAGAAATGGCATACGTTTACCAAACTGCTTGAATCTCCTGGAAAGGATTACAAATTCCTGCAATTTATTTAAAGTAAACAAACCCAAAACTTATGTCCTCTTTCCTTTCTGTTGTGTGGTCTTTTAATAAGGGACTTTTTTTTTTTTTCTGGTGGCTCCAAGGAGAAGGTTTTCTTGTGCTAAAGATTGATTAGGGGGAATTCAGAAGAATAGAGCTCTCCAGTTCAAGTTACAAAATATACAAGGCTGTTCAGTAATTACATTTCCTGGAGCTGCTGCCTGCACTTGGTGCAGAGGTTGGTGTAGAGTGGGAGGGACTCTTGAAAACCAGTATCTTGAAACTGTGGCAATTCAGTGCCTTGAAAGGCAGAAAATTAAGTCTATTTTAGAGATACAATGGTTATACTTTGTTGTTTTAAGGGAAAAGTACCCACACAGTTACCAAATCTTAGTTTTGGTTTGAAAGGATCATAAACTTTCTAGGTCAGAAATGTCAATTAATACTACAAGAATGAATGAAAGATGCTAAAATCTTCTCACAGTGGGGCTGTGGCACTCAAGAAAGAGAATGACATTGTGGCATTGTGACTTAGTTGACATAGCACAGGATTGTGTGATTATTATCATGTAGGACATTACTTCTGTGCACAGAATATCCAACTCTGAGGTTAATATTGAAGTAAGGTTCTGTCATTAAGTTGTACTTTAAGCATTTTCAGTGATTTAAAAATAAATAATTTTTGCAATATATGGGTTTGTTTTCTTCATGACAGGTTTCTCAATGAATTTGATTAAAATACGAAAATAAATAATATTATAATAATATTATATATGTTTTAGCAGTGATGCTTCTTTAATTTAAAAAACACAGGTTATTTAGATGGGTTCAGATTGATAGAAATCTTTCAACAGTAGGTGAAAATCCCAACTAAAGTTGCTTTGACTGAAAAAAAAATGCCTTTGGGCAGAAGGATTTTGAAGAAATACTTAATATATGTTTTTATAACATCAAGAATTTGTAGGTTAAACTTTTTGGCCTGGCTTGGGGCTGATTTAGAAGTGCTCAGTACGATGTAGGTGTGAATATCCAGCAGTGCCCTGAGTGGCAGGTGCAGGGCAGAGGCAAGGCCAAGGATTGCAGGCACAAAATTATTAATTCTGGAGTGCAGAGAGAGGTGGGTGAGGAGCCAGAAAAGGCAAAGGAAACCAAAGGGGAAATGAAGAGGAATTACCAAGTGTGCAGGAGCACAGAAGGAAGGGACAGAGAGGGTCTGGGCACAGCTGAGTATTTGCATCCCTTTTGAAATTTTAAATTAGCTCAGGAATTTGCAGTGTAATATGTCATCTTTTTTTTGTTGTTGTTTTTGCTAGGAAATAATTTGTGCGAACCAAATAATGTGGGCTTTTTGGTATTTGGGTTTGTAAATTGCATGTGAACATAGATCAGATTGGTTAAAAAATAGACTGCAGGGCTCCCTATCTCCTTTTTTGCCACCACTCCAAGAAGTCTTGTGCTTTTCCTTTAGAGCACTGAGACCATCAGCTAATTTAATTTGGTATCTTTCAAATATCCAATTTCCAAAGTATTTTTGTTGAATGCAACATATATTTTTCTTCTTATTATACATTTTTATGGTTCCTTAAATTTCAGAAATTTAAGAATGCTGCACTGAAGAAGGAAATCTGAGTTTAAATGACGTTACAAAGAAACATTAGCTGCAAAACCAAACAGTGATACTTTTTGCTCAAGTGGTTTTTACTTTGGATGGATAAAATTTTACTATTTAAAAACATCAAGGTTTTAGCTTGCAAATGTTTGAAGTATTTGACAACTGAAGGGAGTATCAAAATGTGGGGATGGGATTCAGAGGACATCTTTCTGTGCAGAAGAGAATACATCCTTCAGGGTAGCTTTTTAAAAGCTCAGCTAGAGGATTCCAAGAGATAAAAAATCAGAATAAATCTAGTCTTGCATAAGAAGTATCATCTCCCAAGAGACAGCATTCAGTGGCTGAATGCTTTGTAGTTTTATGGTGCCTGAGACCCTGAGGTGCTGTTTAAGCACCTTTATTTCAATTTCTCTATATTCCAAGCTCTCCAATTCACCTGGCTCCCACTTCACTAAACCCAAAGCTGCTGCTGCTCCTCGATGTTTTATTGATCAGGGCAGGGGAGCTGTTGCCAAATAGGCAGAGAGCAGTAGAGCACCAGTTTGTAGGACCTGAGAGACCAAAAATGCTATACCCTCCTTGAGCTAGATGTGTCTTCAGTTACAGAAAGAATTAGAGTGAAAAGCCCAGTTCTATTTTACAAGCAGAAAACATTATTCAGAATTAATGACCATTCTCTTCATGGAGTAAGGTTACTCTGGTGAAAAACCACATTTTCACCCATGTGGTCTCAAAGCAGAGATTTGTACTCCCCCAACCCTGCCTTGTGTTGTGGCTAACCTATAATAAGTAAGAAGAAATAATAATAATTAATAAATCATTATATTGAGCTCAACTAATATGACAAAAACTTTTTTTAGTTATTTCTAACTGGGGTTCAAGAGGAGGAAAAAGCTCTCACTTCTCTCCCAGCTGAGCAAGGGAAGCCTCAGGGCATGAGATTGATTTTAGCCATGGTGTGAGTGTAGGTAAATAAGTGTTGATAGTGAGTTGGAATGCTGAACATTTAATCATACTGTACTTCCCCTTTTGTTGAATGTTAAATGTTTGCCTCTGGCTGCTACAAATTTCTGTTCCTGTATAAATTTTGTAGCAGCCTTTTAGTATACAAGTTTTACATTTTTGTCTTTTTGATCAAATGGAAGATTAAGTTTATTTCTGAAGAAATCAAGGATTTAAAGAAGTCTTCTTTGATTTAATGTTTCTATCAACACATCTCAGAGTTCCTTTTTTCTCGAGCAAGCAGGTGTTTTTGTTGAAACAGCTAACTGTAGATAGCAGTCCCACTGCAAATGTTAAGGCAAATCATTAAAAAAATCCAGTTTCTGTTAAGTTCTTTCATGCTTTTGAGAGGCTCTTCCTGCTGGAAATATTGGAGCACTGATATACCCTAAGGGCCCCTGCTGTAGGCTTACAGCTCAAAAGGTGAACATTAAAGTCCATTATAACATTTGGGGTCATGAGGGTTTTCTCATGTGGTCTCTGTTTACTTTGGATGCTCCTTTGAGGCTTTTGAGTGTGAAGTAGTGGAAGAAAACATACAAATCCAAATTTCAGGTTGTAGGAGGACAAGTAGCATGCTATGGGAGGGTTCCTTTGATGAATGCTCTCTGCCACAGATATAACTGTGAGATTTTGGGGAAATACTTTATCCTTTGAAGCTGTTTGCCTCATTGTCTCTCTCTTTTCAATTTCTCATTATTTTTATGTGCTGTATAGCAGTCAGCAATTTGTATTCTAGATTCTGGTTTTACTTTCATTACATGGCAACATGCTTTCTCCATTTCTCTTGGTAAGCACTGCTCCAGACTCTTTAAAAAGAGGTTGCTCATGCAAAAACTATGCTGAAGTGCAAATCTGGACATATTCAGAGAGCTGTTGGATTCATTTTACTCAAGCTTTCAATTGATTTTAAGGTATGAAAACCTGGGCTTTTATCCAACTGGCCAGGCCTATTACACCATCTGCTTTTGCAGATATTGCACCTTTCTTTGGATCTGCTAGTGATATATTTAAGGTATTCACAGATGCCGTGGTGAGAGGCACCATTGTGGATGTCATCAGGCATGGGGCAGTGGGAAAGCTCAGATCTGGTGAGGTGTGATGTGACTGCCTTGTTTTTTAAAGCCAATCCAAAAGAACAGGATGGTTAATTCCTGTTTAGCATAAATGTGTCATTAGCACAGAGACTGAGGGAGAAAAATGAATTTCAGTGTTCCTGTCATGTTAGGTAAATTGATGCCGTTTTGCAGAAAATCAGTGTTCAGCAATAAGTGTGTGAGAATAAAATGTTTTATGCTAAACCCCAGGAAGTTACCCCCAAACTGGTATTGTTTCTTCATTTAGGCTTTTTGTAGATCCTTCTGTGAAGAATTTCCTCTGATTTTGGGGCATGTACGTTTTTCCCTGTTGGGCTTGCCAGCTTAAAGCTTTGGAGGTGGTGGCCTGAGTGGCTCCAGGGTTGGCTCTGTGCCCACAGGTCCATATGTTCTGAGTGGTTTGACAAGTTACAGTGAATATCCTTCTCTCGTTTCTTTTTGCTTGCATCACAATCTCTTCAACAAAACAGCGTCCACTGGCGAATGTTTTTTCCATTTCAAGGAAAATACATGGGCCTGTGGGTTACACCACCTTTTCTACCAGGGAGTTTGACACCTGGTGATATATAAACCTCCCTCCAAAACATAGCTCTGGTTTATTTGTGCATGAAACACTTGTGGAGTCATCCTGTGCACAGCACAGATGGAAATCTGCACGCCGTGGAAGGGAAGCTCAGAGATTAGATCCTTGAAATTTTGGGTCATTCTTTGAGCAGCAGGAGAAAGATTTCCTGCAGGTTTATTTGATGACTGATCAGCTTGTGCCAAAGGATGCAGTTCCCTGAGACTTTGGCTCCATCTGAGAGGATGGTGCAGGGAGAGAGGCTCCCAGGTGTAGCGAGAGAGCACAGCAAAAAAAGAAACAAGAGCAGCAGCTTCTCAGGCTCTGCTTGCAGCAATTCTTGCCAATTGAATAAAGCACATTTTAAGGTATGAAATCATAGGGACATTAAAAAATGGTTAGGGAAAAAGGCAAGATATTTTCTATTTGAATTAATATTTAACAAAATATCAGATTATTCTGTTCTCTAAAGCTTTAAACTGTATTTTATATGGGAAAAAATGGAGATTCTTAGAGATGCATGGAAGTGCAAGTGCTGTTAGCTAAGCTTCATGGAAGGATCAGCTCTAAGATGAAGCGAGAACATCATCAATGAACAATCTGGGTTGAAAAGAGTAATATGTGGATGACTGTGTAGAAACAAACATGACTTATGTCACTTTGAGCTAAATCACAGTTTACAAATCTCACATCTATCACGTGAATTAGAGCTTCTTCTCCTGAGGTGAGTTTGTACCCTCTCAATGGCAGGCATTATTAAATACAGAGTAACCAGGAGAGGCTCAGGGTGACCAATGCTTTGTTCATTTACAGCCTTTAACCCCAAATGAGTAAATTTGTTGGTTTGTGGATGTGCAGCTCCAGCATGCAGTGCTGCACGATTGCATCTGCAGTCAAGCATGACCTGCAGCCTTCCTGGAATGCACACAATTACTGCACCAGGCCCTGCACATCAGAGTTCTTCCAAACATGACAAGCAGCTTTTCACTTTTTAAAGAAATCTTTTTCAGCAGAGAATATTTAGCAATGTGGAGATCAGTGCAGCTCAGATTACAGATACTTCTGTAAATGACTGCTATGAATGGATGGACAAGCACTGCGAGACCACTTTTTGTCAGATTTGGCAAAATGTACCCTGTGAAATGGGCTTTATTTCACCAACATTTTTGCTCCAGGAAGGAATGTTGATAGACATTCAGTATCGCCACTTGCCCATGTTTTGACATTCCCATCAGCTATGTGCTATCTGCAGGGCTGTTTGCTTTCAAATGGTGCTGCTTTTTGGAGGTTTTTCTCATCTACATGTACTTGTATTTTAATTTTTTGGTCTGTAGGGATTTTTGGAGGATCTCAAAATACACAGGTTTTGTTTACATTCAAACAGAATTTCATTTCAAGATATTTAAGTCCTTTTCTAAATTTTCTTCTGACATAAAGTTTTACAATGTATCTTCCCCTGTATATGGGTATAATATGGGTGGCCACTGTGACTGACAATATCACATTGCACAGATTTGGGAAAAATATAATGTTCCAGAATTGAAATTTCTGAGATGTACATTAATTTTTATTTGTGCACAATAATTATTTTCTAGCTAAACTTCTACAAACCCTTTAACAGTTAATTACTTCTAAGTTCCTTTAGTATTAGGCATGTGAAATTATCATATTTTAGCATTCACAAAAGCTTAAAAATTACTTCTAAAATAGGGCGATGTTAAAACTTTTTTTGGGGGAGTGATTGATTAATTAGGAGCACCCATTGTTTTTCATGTGTGCAGATATCTTTGGATTTTAGTCTGTTCTCTCAACTTTGGGAAAAACAGGTCTGCTAAATGAGTTTCAGAAACTGATTCCAGGCCTGATTTCTTCAATGCAAGGGATTGGTATGGGAGGAATGCTGTTATCCTGCATTCTGTGGCCTGGAAACCTCATGAGGATTATACAGTCAGAGGATGCTTTTTTCCTTTTTTAAATGTTTCTGCACTTCTCATTTTTCCTTTATGATTAATACTGGGAGGAGTTGTTTGCTTGCAGATATTAATATATTCACTAGCACTTGATGCCTGATGCTCCTGCTTGTTGTGTTAATGACAAGTTTGTGTGTGCTTTGAACTCCTCTAAGATTTGTCTTCATCCCAAGATCTGATGATAACCAAGATCTGACTAGAATAATCAGAATTTCAGGGGAATCTCTGGGAACTGTGGTTTATTTGCAATAGTGGACAGGAAAGCATTACCCAGGTGGTGCCATTTTGCAAGGATTACTTATCAAAGAAAGGAAGATGGGTTTGTGTGTGAAGAAAAGAAGATCCCAAAAATACTACCCTGAATGTAAGGCAGTCTTGTTTTAATTTCAGTGGTTGCAATAATAACCACGTAAGGAGCGTAAAATAGGCAGTCTGTGTTGAGCAGGGAAAATTGTGGGGTAAGACCTCCATTTGTGTAATCAAAGCGTGTAATAGAACTCGATTGTACACAAATTTATACTTAAGACAGCCTTCATTTTACATTCTATTTAAGAGGACCTCTCTATCTGGAAATGGGTAGCAGGCTCGCCCAAAATAAAACAACTTCAGAGAGGATGCTGCTTTGTAATGCATAACCCAGCCAGCCTAATCAGAAGCCATAAATCAATAGGCAAATAGGACACGCCACTAATTAGTCAGTAGAAAATTGTACCAATGTGTTTTTCAGCAGAGACCTGTGCCAAAAACTCCCCCACTTGTTGAAGGCATCTTTTCAACTTCAGTGCGTAAAAGACAGATCTGTTTTTTCAGAAGAGAATTTATGTAAATGGTATGAGATTTGTGTCTAACTGGAGTAAACCAACGTATCACTAACTGAAATCAAATGTTTGTAGAAGTGTCTCTGGGATAAATCTAATCCTATCTGATTTCTATTAGCTGATTTGTTTTTCAATTTAATGGCTGTCAAATTTGGCCCTCAATGTCAGAATTCTGTTTAGCCAAATGTCATTGCCAAGGCAATCTAACAAGCAGTGCTCTTGGTAAATAAAATTTGGCAGAAGGTTCATCAGTGCATGTTGTGGTTCAGCCAGCTCCAGTCTGCATTTCACACATGTGTGAATTCCTCAGTGTATAGTACCTCTTATCAAATAAGCATATTTTAGTTTCATGCTTGCCAAGTTGTTTTGAAAATGGAAAGGTCCCCTCGAGTTGAGCTCTGCAGCACACAGGATGGAGTCCCGAATACCTGCTCCAGTTCTGTGTGTGAAAGCATGCAAAGAGTTGGTGGATGCCAAATATGAATCTAATATTGAAAAAGCTACGAAATAAACATTCTTCTTTCACAACTGTTATTTAATTTAAGTTGTGTTATTCTGTGGTATTCTGGTGTCTGCGCCCAGCTGTTAATGAGGACTTTTGACATGCACGGCTGCAGGGGTGATCCCTGAAGGAAATATTTTCTAGTCTTTCACTTTCTAAACACAATTTATGTCTTTCCAGTTGAGATACTTGCATATAAACTGCTATTCTGATGCACATTCTTGCTGAGTCGCTTCGTAAGTCTTCTGAGTTGCTTCACAAAAATGAATATGTGCAATCTACATATAAAAATTGCTGCATATGACGAAAAAATCTGTTAAATTAATGAATTTTCTGGAAAGAGCAAGCCGTAGGAGAAGCAGAATGCTTTGTGAGATATGGGATAACTTTAGAGTGCAATTTCCCCTTTTCCCCCCCTTTTTATTTTTTAAGTTCAGTTGCAAGCATGTAATTTCTCTTTTAGCTGTGTGCCAGAGGATTTCTGACTTTGAAAAGAGTGGACATTTTATTTATACTTATCTCATGTTTTTGTGAGGTGACAGCACCATGTGATATGAGAGAGTATCTGTGAAACACATTAGTGCCTGAATTTTATCTTTACTGATGCTGAATGTCAGACATGTCCCAATGGAATGTGTGTTGGGCACTTCAGTCCTCCAACAATTCAGCTGTACCACAAAAAGGACAATTATTAAGACTCATTGGAGCCTGAAAGTCGTAAATCAAATAATGTGGAAATTCAGTCTTACAAATACATGGAAATCTTGCTCAAAATGCATTTATTTAATCCTGTTGAAGTGAACAAACAAAACCCCACAAAAAAGCCTAACCAAAGAAACCCCCACGAACTCCAGCCTCAAATCCATGCTAGTGGACTGGCTACTTCTTCTATCCCCAGTGCAAATATATTTAAAAAAAAAAAAGCAAAAAAAGAAGCAGAGACAATAGCTTAATCCTTTAGTAAGTAATGTGGATATTGCGTTTTACTTCCATAAAATAAAACTTTTGACAGAATGCAACAAAAGGTGAACTGGAGTGGGGCACTCCAAAATGTGTGGTTTGTTAAAATAATGTTGTTTTTTTTTTAAAAATGGGGTTTTTGGGGGCGTTCTTCAACTCTAAGAGGAAAAGACAGTGGATCAGCAAAAGTCTCTTGATTTTTTATTAGCTCTTTCCCCTGATAGTTGAAATTGGAGATTGTCTCCTGCCATGACTCAGCTGTGGCTCCATCACTGGGTCTGCCGGGCTGCTCCTGTTCCAAGGTCTATTTAAAAATGTGCAATATCCCAGTGTAGCAGAGACACAGAATGCAGCTTGTGTCTGTCAGTGTGTCCCAGGTGAGGGAAGGGAGCTGTGTCCTTGGAAATCCCTGCTGGATAACAGGAGGGGACAGATCCCATGGAGGGCAGCCTCCCTTGTGCTGAGCATTGCTGAGGTCACTGTTGGCTTAAGTAAACAGCTTGTGCAGGGCATGTAAAAAATTTGGAATCTCCACGCTTGTTTTCCTACAAGAGAGGATTCTTTTAGGATTTTGTTGTCCTCCTTTTGATAAAATGATTCCTCGGTTTGTGTAATCATTGTGCAACTCAGGCTTTTGTAAAGGGGTTTTGTTTATTGTAAGGAAGGAGACAGATGTTTTTTGTAAGAGCTCTTTTTTTCCCCCAGTGCTTTATAACACAAAACCACAAAGTTTGTTACTTGGTGCTGTAATCCATGACCAGTTGTGCTGTTTATAACCTTGTGCTCTGGTTGTTTCACCAGTTGTGTGAAGTCTTCATTGAGGAAATAAAGCAATGCTCTCGTGGCTGTGAGCAATGCTCAGGTATCAACACAGTGCTTTTAGAAAGATCTACAGTGAGTGCTGAGAAGCATCCTGAAGGATTTGGAGCTGCTGCTTTGGATATGCTGTTGGATATGAATTCCTCCCTGCACACCTTGCACCCCTGTTGGTTGTATTGTTGTAGGAAGTGTGGGAATGGGGAATCTTGAGTTGCCCAAATGAAGGAGGATAAATTATGCAGCTGGGTTTATGGAGAAAAGAAATTATTGGTTTTCATAAATGACTGTTTCAGTATCTGGCATCAGTGTCTGAGGGAGTGATGCAGGTGTGTGCAGTGCACCCCCAAAGTGCTGTTACAGGCCTCCTGCTCTTCCATCATCGTGCCCATTGCACCATGAGTTCTTGAATGTGCTCTTGGAGGTGTTAGAGATGCTTTGGACAGGACAAAGATGACTCCCAATCCAGTGAAATAATCTCTCTGCCTATTTTAGCAGTGGTATTTTGGGATGGATGGAGTTCCCCTAAGGGCTCAGTTGGGAGAGTTTGGCTGTAGAATTGCCATATTGCTCCTTTCAAGAGTGCCAGGAGCCAGTCATCCTGTCAGTGCCTTAATCAGAGCTTTGCATCTCAGTGCATCTGGGACACATTGGTTTGTTTGCAGTGCCTGTTCCAGGTGGTCAGGCAGGGAACCAGCTCCCTGTGAGCAGAAACCACACGTACACAAAGGGCTGCAGACGTCGAGCGTTTGTTCCCTGCCTTCTCACTCACCAAGCAAGGCTAGTTAGAGGAGAAGACTATTTCTGGCACAACAAGGGTATAATTTGGAGGAATAAACTCGTGCTCTATGTTCTAGCCATTTTTTAAATGCAATTTGATGTTTCCCTTAAATATGCCATGAGATCTTTAGCTCTGGCAGGAGATGAATACTATATTCTTCTAAACAACATCAGATACATATGCATCCCCGGATGTGGTAACGCTCGGATTTCCTCCCAGAAATTTCATAGCAAGCAAATGTACAGAGTAGGAAGTGAAAAATATCTACCAGTGAAAGATTCCTGACATCTTTCTTGCTACTAATGCAAAAAAGAAATGATCTGTAATCACTGCATTTCATGCTCATAATGTAGCAAACATTTAAGGCAGTGATGCTTAAGGTAACTTGTAGGGAATGAAGAAGAAAAAAATATCCCATATGTTATTGTGAAAAAACCCAAATTCATAATGAGAACATAGCATTGAAAGGTGTGGAGAGGTTTGTTCTTTTTCCTTTTACTCTCTTCTTGCTTCACAAGGCTCTGGAGCCTGAGTTGTCCAGCCTAGCATTCAGCACTCCATTTTTGCCTCCTGAAGTGTATCCTTCAGCTGAGAATTCAGTTACAGAATTTCCTATGCTGAGATACTCCCTTTAAAAGGGAATTTAAGAAAGGTTTTGACCTAAATCCTCCTGGAATGAAGTAACAGTTTTTTGGCTTGTAGGTTCTGAATCAAGTTGAAGGGCCAAACTTCTGAAATAAATTAAATCAGTGATTTTTTAAAAAATTCATAGTTGTGTCAAGATCTTTACTGGAATAAATTAAAGGGCAAATCTTATCTAAACTGCCAGTCTTTCCCAATGCTTATCTTCACTTTTCTATTGAGATCAGACTTTGAGTTGTGGATTTGCCAACATCTGTCTTCAAGCAGTGCAGCACAGGTGTCTGCGAGGAGTATTTTAAACAATAGAATTGTATTGTCACACACAGACTGCTTTGTATTCAACAGTGCCTGCAGTTCCAAGTCTCTTCCATGGTCAAGGATCCTCTTCTCTTTCCCAGTTTCCAGAGGGTTTCCATTGCTGCAGTGGTGAAGGTGTCTATTGCAATATTCGCTTTGGGTTACACAGCATTAGGCAGGGTCAGTCTTCTCAGCTCCATTCCCTCTATCTGGAGAAAATTATCTGTAGGGTGGTCTACGTTGTTTTGGGCTTTTTGTTTTGTTTTTCATGTGTTTTTTGTTTTAATCAAACCAGTGGTAGGACCAGTGAGGATTGAACATTGTTTTCTCCCAGCCTTATGTTGCCTTAATATGCTAAGAGCAAGACAAGAAGACAGAGTATTTTCCAGGTGAACTGCTGGATCATTTCTTGTGTGGGTTGTGCTTTGAGGAAGGATGAAGCACCCTGTTTGGGCACATGCACTGTGGTTCTACTAACTAAAAAATCTCAATTTTCTGAGGGACGTATTGCCATGTAGTTCAGGGAGCATTCAGGAGGAATTCTTGGGAATAACAGAACTCTGAGAGTTTGCTAGCACAAATTTCTGATACACATCATGTTTCCAGCAGCTGGAATTGGTTTTGTGGGTTTTTTTTGCAGAGTAGTTCTTTGCTCTTTCTATGTCCTTCCTTCTTTTTCTTAATGTTCTCTTCATTTTCCCTTTGCAGATTGCAAGAGCATTGAAAGTTTGAATTGACTTTTCAAAACTGCTATTTTTGAATATAAAATTAGGGAAAAGAAATGTGTGTTCTCTCCACATCCTCAATGCTTTTGCAGGGGGCAAAAATGATATAGTTAATATGGAAGAATGGGGAGGCAAAGAGCACATGAGGAAATCCAGCAGCTGAGAATGGGCCTGGCAGGGAGATCCAATCCAACCTGCCTGAAGCTGTGTCCAAACAGACTTTGAGCATCTCCAAGGATGGAATTCCATCACCTCCCTGGGCAACTTATTTATAAAACACCTACTGCAGCTGTTTGTTGTTGCAGACAGCAGCTTACTTGCTTAATTGCTGGTTTATTTAGGATAGCAAAAAGTTTGTAGACCAGACTTTTTGGCAACTTTATTATGAAATACAGCTTAGTAAAAATTCTGTCCCTTTTAAATGAACTAATTACAATGAAAACAGATGTTTTTATTTATCTGTGGAGATGAAAACTTGATGCAGGATATTCTTAGTCCAAAATTAATTGACTTAATAAAAGCTTGAAGTTTAATGAAAGTATAGCTCTATCCAGCTTTAAAAAAGATTAAAAAAAATAAAGTTATGTGAATGACAGAATGGTTAGGGTTGGAGGGGACTTCAAGGTTTTCCAGTTTAACCTCTTTGCAGTGGACAGGATGCAACTCATTTGAACAGATTGCTCAGGGGTCCATCCAATTTGACCTTGATGTGAAGCATGAATAAATAAATAAAATAGTTAACAGTATTTAGTTTTGAAGTTAATAACCCAGTATTAAAGTTTAAGTGTTAAAGTTAGTATAAATATTTTCAATTAATTCTTTTATCTCAGTTTTCTTGGAAATGAAAATAATTGTAAAAACCTCTTATATATTGTGCATTTTTCCCCTCATAGCATGTCTGGTGCTGCAGCAAAACTCTTCTGTATAGAACAGTAATTTAACAAACTGGGTGTTCAAGGCTGCAAAATGAATGGTGGGAATTGGAGGCATCTTGTATAATGACTGAATTAAGCACCATGCACGGTTATGTAGTTGGTTATATAGGTTATGCAGTTAGTTATACAGGTTATATAGGTTATACAGTTAGTTATTTAGGTTATATGGTTAGTTATATAGGTTATATAGGTTATATAGTAGTTGGTTATATAGGTTATACAGTTAGTTATACAGGTTATGTAGGTTATAGTTGCATAGGTTGTACAGGTTATATAGATTATATAGGTTATACAGTTAGTTGTACGGGTTATATAGGTTATATGGTTAGTTATATAGGTTATATAGGTTATATATAGTGAGCTTTGTAGGTTATATAGAGAGACTGGTATTATTTTTGGAAGAGAATCTTGCGGAAACAGGATGTGTGATGAGTTGTGAAGTCTGTCCTGCCACAGCTCAGCCAGAGCCCAGGGCACTGTGAAACCCCTGCAGTGCCGTGCCCTGTCCTGCTCCCAGGGCTGAGCACAGGGCTCACAGAGCTCAGCTCTGCCTTCTCCCTCACCTCTCTTCCCCTGTTCACACCTGGCAGAGCTAAACCAGCCAACAAAAAGCACATGGAATGTTTCTGCTTGGTGTGACCTGAGCACCCCTGTCCCAGAAGGCTCCGGAGCCACATCCCCTGCAGGAGGGGAGGTCCCTGTGCTCAGAGGGCACAGCTGGCTGCTGAGAGTCACAGCTGAAGAAAGCAAAATCCAGCAGCCACTCTGCCCTGTCTAAAATTCTGTCTGGATTTGGAAAGAACTGCTGTTAGAAGTGAGGTGGGCATGACGGGTTTTCTGCCTGGAAAAATAGATGTAAATAAGTGCCAAACCACTGAGTCCATCACAGAAACCTTCCTCTCTGTATTTTGGTAGGTGGGATAGTGGGAGAGGAATGACACTTCTAGAAATTTCATTCTTATATCAGATGTATTTTTGTTTTCACAGCTGTGTTCTTCAGGAAGATTTATTTGCTGTGAAACTGAGGAATAGTAGCCTTAAAAATTACCAGCTCTTTGGCAATGTGCTCTTTAGTAATGAACCAGGAGCCTGGGCACAGCCTGTGGGTTATGAGCTCCCAGATTTCTGTGGGATTTCTGCAGAAGGACTCTGAACTTCCTGCTGGCAGAAGCCTGTGGTTTTATATTGGAACAAAAGGGAAATATCCTGGTAGAAGTGGAGCCTGGGATTGCATTTCAGGCTGGTGATGTGTGTGCAGTGCAGGTGGCTGGTTCCATGCCCAAGTGTTACTTCTGTTGGTCCCTTTATAACCCTGATGTTTTCCTGTTGTATCAATATGTTAGTAGGTTTATTCAATTATTAATCAAGGTGACGGATTGTTCTAGAGAGTTTTTACTGCTGAAAGCTTGTTTCTTTTTAAAAAACTGCTCTGTAATGCAGATGCTCCTTTTGTAATTTCACAATTTCTTGAGCTTTTTGAAATCATACCAGGGTTGTGTTTGAGATTGGCAAGTTTTAAATTGTCAAACTGCCATAGCAGTTTTTGATAGCTGGACTAAATAAAGTGGTGCTGTAAAACACTTCTTTCTTTCCAAAAAAGCAGTGAGAAGGTAGCCAGACGTTGAATGGCAGTTCTTTTGCAAAGCAGTTATCTTTATAACATGTTACTTAAAAATATGTAAATGTGCTCAGACACTGGCAAGTGTAAATTTAGTGGTGATTAAGTGAAATCATAAGTTATGCTTCATAATATCTTTCAGTCTCTTTTTTCTGCTTTCCCTGGGCAGTAGCAAGTTTTTTTCTAGGGTGCCAAGTTTAGATTATAAATTAGAAATGTGTAAGGAAAGAATGTTCCCTGCACTGACTCACTCTGGTGTCTGGTCTTTATTCCAGGCTGTATTGATGACAAAGTATGCTATAAATTTCGAACATCTACAGCCCTGGAGGTGGCAAATTGCTTTCTGCTTTACCTCCAGTGTTTGCATGCTCATCAGGCTTGCTTCTTGACCTTTTCTACACCAAATTGCTCTTTCACAGCAGAGCAGTAGCACAGGTGTGCTCTTTAAGGGAAAAATGCAGCCTTTCTGGGATATCAGTTTGTAAAACTCCTTCTTGCTTCCCTTTGTATTCAAAAGTATGAGTTTTCTCCAGTTTGATTTTTTTTATTACTCCTGAGAGCTTATATAATTGATAAAGCTTCAAAAATACCATCTAAAAAGTAATTAAAAAAAAAAGAGCTTTGTGATTTTGATATGCTTTTAATGGGAGCTGTGTTGGCTAATGAGAAATCACCTCTGTTAAAATTAAATCCTGAAGTAAAACATTTGAACAGTCTCTAATCTTAACATGGGAAGCCACCAGAAAGAGAAACTGGAAGAGGAGCCATGTGAGTGCTGCAGCCTGTGACCCAGGGCTTTGTTCCCTCTTCCTCTTTGGGAGCCAATCTGTTCACTTCTGTGGGGTGCAAATCCATGCCCCCTTGGAGCAGCAGGCTGAGCTCTTCTCTCACATCCTGAGCTTCTTTGGTATCCCAAAATCTCTTCTTGTACTAGTTTTTGGGGAGAAGAAGCTTTCTGGATCTGTCACTTGATAGGTTCACAAGCAGCTGTTAAGGAATTTTCCTTCCCCACTCATTTTATGTTTGTCATTTCTGCAAAGAATTGGCTGAGCTCCCTGAATAGGGGACTTAGATGTTAGACTTCAAGTAGATTTTTGAAAAAAACCCACCATTTTTACCTGAATAATGGTGTGCATAAGTGTTGTGTAGGTGGGATCTGGTTGAGGGTGGATGCCAGAGGTTCATCAGTGCCTCTGAGAGATCTGCAATTAATTGGTTTCGTTTCCTCTCTTGACTTGATCAACTAGACAGCAGTGGCTTTCCTCTCAGTAGCAAGGTTTAGCACTAAATTAAACTCTGCTGTAACACACCTAGCTCTGCAAATTATTTCAGCAGTCATCTACAAGTGGTTTTGCTCAAAGACAGATGATGGATGTAGGAGAGGGAAACATCTCTGCAGAGAAGCTGCTGCAGCAGCCTTGGTGTCCCTTGTGCAGTTTTACACTGAATGAACTCCCAGCAATAATTCTGTCAGTCTTGACCTGGAAATTTGGGGTTATTGCTACATAAATATGGGCTTGGTTTGGAGTTGTCATTATCTTTGTTCTGGGTAATTGTCTACAGATCGATCAAAATCCTAAAAATAGCAGCTGATAAGATATGGGACATGCTCTTCATTTTTTATTAATCTGAGGTGGTGCCATCAAAGTAGGAATTACATGTCCATGGACTAATTTTATGGAGCTTGAATCTGTAGGTTTCTTTCTTTCACCTTTTTTACCATTTTCATACTGGAAATATCATTAAAAACTTTTACTAAATTTAATTCTTTTACTGCTACTTTTTAATTTCTCCACAGATTTGAACACATTTCTCATCTGTGGCATTCAGTTCTATTACGTGACTTTCACAGATCTTGAAAAATCTTTTAGGACTGTACTTGAGGGGTTTTTCCAATAGTTTAATATATTTTTATGCACTAAAATACATTTGTGCTATTAGAGTATTGTGGTCTATCACCGAATTCATCTGTACAATTTTTTTTGCTAGCCTGACACAACTCCTGTAAGCTCACAATGTCTCTTTTTGGCATGACCTCATGTCGCTACGTAATCAGTTGGAATTCTGGTTTTGATGGATTTAATCTGAGGGGTTTGTGGGCTGGAGGGGTGCACAGAATCCCTGGAGCAGCTGAGGAATGTGATCCTGCAGGAGGGAGAGGCTCCAGCAGGCAGTGCTGAGTTCGGCAGCAGCCTGTGACATTTCCATGCCATCCTGACAGTGTTTTGCCTTCCCTGCTGTGCACGGGCGGAGGGCAGAGAGGTGGATAATTAAACTTTGAACCAGTAAACAGAGTTGAGGGGCCAGGGCTTTGAAGAGCAGGAGATCACAAGGACAATTTCCTGTGGGTTGCTTTGCCTGGGATGCAGTTTCATGCGGAGCTCAGCCCCTCCTGGCACCAGCAGCAGCCTCAGCAAATGTGGCACAGGAGCTTCATCCTTCACAGTCCAACTCATTAAGGGCTTTTCCTAAATTGAATGGGTGATTTGTACTGCAGTGTCATCTGCTTCCTCTTCCAAAGCTCTTTGTTTTTTGTTGTAGCAACAATTCCAAAATGAAATTTGCCTTTATTACATCATTGCTAAACTCATAGTTGGAAGAACGTACACCCTTTGGATATTTTATCTTCAGGCAAAATTGGGGGAAAATCAGACTAAAAATATTAGAATTCAGTCTTCCCTTTTGATGCTGATGTAAGTGCTTTAATCCTGCAAATGAAGCTCTGTATGTGGGAAGTGTTGCCTGACAGTCCCTCAGCACCATGGTCTCTGTCAATGGAGACTCTGCCATCCCAGCCCTTTCACCTCTAGGATGTCTCTAATTCTGTCCTGCTGACAGAGTGACAGCCCAGGAGTGACTGTACAGACTGAAATACTCAACAAATACTGAAATACTCTCAAGCATACACACAGGCTGTATAATTATAGCTATACACACATGTATGCACAGGCTTTATAGCAACTCTTACCTGAAAATGTCAGTACTGAAGGTCAGTTTGCCCTGTGCAAATGAACTTTTAATTCTTTTTGGATGCAAGTGGAGAATATTTGTTTACCATTGTCAGCTTTGAGCTTATATGTATTATTCACTGTCAGAAGTTCATTCTCCAAATAATAAATAGACCCGCTAGAAAACTTTTTTACCTACCTTTGAAATATCCTGTAGGAAAAAAGTGTCTTTATAGATTAATACATGTTTCTTGCTGACTTTGTAAAAGAATTTGAGGGTACATAGTAAACTTTTATTAAGAATTTATGGTTTCCTGGCTTACATTTATTGTGTATTGATAAGAATAATCTCATTGTTTTAACATGGCTCTGTTGGCTTGTATTCTTTTCTCTGCCTCTCATTGGTGTTTTTTTTAATGAGTCAAAAAGAACCAATATCCCTGGGGAGGGCTTGAGAGCAGAAGGTAAAGTTCAGAACCAGAAAATTGTTTTCTTGTATGGGACAGCACCTGGCTGACCCTTTGCTGTTTGAATGTGGCCTGAAATTCTTTGTGGTTGGAGTGTGAAACCTTTGCCTGCCATTGCCCTCTGGCAATTAGCAAGTCAGCACAGAGCTGGAGATTTCTGGTGTCAGAAAAGGAGCAGTGGGTGGTGGTGGCTGCAAATGCCCTCAGCACTGTCCCTGTGAGAAGGGGGCACAGGCTGCATCCAGCAGGTGACAGGGCATGGACAGGGTGAGATTGAGCCCTGGGAAACGTTTTGTGCCTTGCTGCACCTCGATCCAACAGAAAATATCATTTTCTCACTGGCTGGCTGAGATAACTGTCTGGTACCTGGGATGGAGCGAGGGCATTTCATAGCACAATGAGTGGGGGGTTATTTTTTGTTTTCTTTTAACTTCAAGGCAAAGTGTGACCTTCTAATGCCTTTTTAACCTCTGAGCACTTTTTCAGCTCAAAAGCAATTTAGTGGCAAACAGTAATTAACCTGAAGGGAAACACATCTTTGGGTTTTATTGTATCTCAGTATATGGGTCAAATTAATAATGCTGCAGAGGTATCATCTGTGGCATTTGAATATATTAGTAGAAAAATATCAGCAGACTTAATTTGAAATTAATATTTTTAAATATCTAAGTAAGAAAACTCCTTTATTAGAGGAGCGGTGTTTTGAAAGCTTAAACTTTTTGGTGGTTTTTAATACAATTTTACTCTTTTGAGACGGTGATGGACACAGATGAAGGTTTGGGGTTATTTAGGTTTTTGTTTGATTAGTGCCTCATTTCTGATACAATTCCTTTGTAATGTTTCAGAGGCAGCTTGTTAGTGCAATCTAAATTTTGTGTTTATCAACAGAGGACAAAGATGCTGTTACTTACCAGGGATCACAAACTCCACAGAAGGGAATAAATTTTTAACACCCTAGATCTTCAAAGCCTATTACTAAGTCTTCAGAGGAACTAATATAACATCCTGAACCTTGCTTTGAACATAAGAAGATTGTCTTAGAGGGGAAAAAAAAAGTCAGAACATAGAGATTTGTGAAGCAGCATCTTAGGTTTCAAAAGATCAGTTTAACAGGTTGAAAACAGGCGCAGGGTTTGTAGGGCACAGAACTGGGACCTGCATCTGAGGGTGTGCTCAGTGCTCCTCATCTGCTCTGGGGTTTTGTTCATAAAACCACTTTGGCATCATCTCTGCTGCACAAATGGGGTCTGAAGGTAATAATGGACCAACAGGTCTTTTAAATGACTAATGACCCTCCTAACAGAGAGAACAAGAGCAAAATGGTGGTGGGAGGGCAGAAAGAAGTCTAAATTCACTCCCTGGTTTTTACTACCCGAGAACCCTCTCCCAAGCTGTTTATAAAATATTAGGTTTGCATTACACAGCTGAAGGAATTCACAAAATGTTAAAGCTGTGACTAAACCCAGCCTGTTAGGGTTTTTCCCTTTGGTGCTCAGAGAAATGGGAATTGAGGGAATTGACAATGAAACATTGCAAGTTTTCGGCAGTAATATAGCTAAGAATTGATATTTGAAATGGGGCGGGAGGGAATTAAACCCAAACACAAACTTCAGCACCATTACCCCAGCAATGTGTGGAATGCTCTGCTCTGGGAGAGCTCCTTCCCTTTTCACCCCCACCCCATTCTCGGGTCCTGCAGCTCTGCAAGGCTCTGCTCAGGAAAGCAGGGAGAGATGGTAGGAAAAAGCCAGAGCTGGAAACTCTGAAGAAGGGCCTTTGAAAGGGGATCATATTCGTTCTCTGGGCCACACAGCATCAGGAATTTCCACAAGGGTGAAAGAATTTACGACGTGCAGCCTATCCACGAGCAGCTCCTGCAGCCGGTGAAGCTGGGCGTGTTTGCCCTCCAGGAGGGGCTGGTAGCCTTTGTGTCCTGCTCACCTGGGGCTGGGGGATGCCCCTGGTGATGCCATCCTGGCAGTGCCCATCCTGCTGTGCCCTGTGCTGGTAACAAATCTGAAACCTTTCTGTGCTGTGTCGTGGGTTAGCAAGGGTGGCATTGTCACTCGCATCACCAACGCTTCACCGTGACACAAGCCTCCCTCTGAAGCTGAGCATATTTAATAATATTTGTTATTCATAATTTAATAATATTTGCTGAACATAGCAAATATTATTCAGGTTCACTGTTCAAAGCAGATTTTTAAAAATTTTGGTTTAATTCATGGTTGCTTTTGACATTCAAGGAGCATGTTCAGTAACTTCATTGAGACACATGAGTAGTTGTAGCAGACATAACAAGTTATACTTCACAGCAGTGGTGTTTCCAAGAATGAAAGGCAGAAAATATTGGAGCTGAATGTCCTTCAGTTTACAGAAGTGAAGAACAACAGGTTTCATATCAACAGTGTGACCCTCTACTCTTTTCAAGCTACTCTTTTTGGCAATCCCTCAGGAGAACTTTGTACTTGGGCTTAAATGTCATAAAGGTCACACAAAAATCCACTGCATAACCAGTAATAAACCTTGGAATCTTATTTCCAGAGCTCCATTCAACTTTGAGACCAAGACATTTTCCTCCTGTCACTACTCCTTCCTGGCTGAGTGGATCTTTTTCTTCAGCAGTTGTGTCAGTGACCTCCTGCCTCTCCACAAATGCCACGTTGTTTGTTCTTGTCCTTAAGCCTTTGCTCTTCATCAGCTCCAGCAGAACATTTCCACTTTATGACAGGGGTGTTGGGAAGGATTTAGCTGGTCCTTTCCGGATTTTTGTGGTGTCCAGCTCCAGACTGATGTCTTGCTGTGCCATCTTTGCCTGCAGAAGGCTCAGTGCTTTCCCCAGAAGGTTCCAGCTGACCCAGAAGGTTCCCAGACCAGCGACTCGAGTGATCCTGGTTTCTGCTGGCTGCTCCCAGTTCTCCCCTCCACCTGACAGACAAAACCACCTCAAGGAAACAAACATAGCCCCTTGTCAGGCACAGGTGGGGATGGCAGAGGAATAATCCATCCTTTGCACGTGTTGGAGGTGGGAATGTCTTTGGAGCCATGGCTTTGGTTTGGTGGAACTTGAGAAAGGAGAGATTTCAGTCCCAGAGAAGCAGCTGCTCACCTTTGATTAACCAGACCAAAGCAGTGGCCCTTTCAACACACTGTGCAATGTGGAGAGGTCCAAAAGCAAAGCACTAATTTTTCAACTCAACAGAATACAAAGGTCAGGATATTTTTAAGTTCATACCGTTGAGTTTCTGAAATGCTTTGTAGTGAGCTGTAACCCTGTGGTTTCAGAACAGAGCAGTTATTCAGGTTTAGTAACATGAAAAGAGTTTTATGAGGTTGAGTATAAAGAAGTGTTTCCAAGTTATGCTAGGAAGGCATATATAATTACTTTTAGACTGTTCTCAAAAAAATTCACTTGAAATACCAGATTGATAGATAGAAGTAATTTTTTTAATTTTTAATTTTTTTATCCCCTTTTTTTTCCTAAACAGCACTGTTCTGCAGTAAAAGTGCAGTCAGTTGCTTCAGTGATTAAATATCAGGAAAAGCTCTGGAATGGCTTTGTACATGGGTAAGTTCCTGGCTGTGGACGAGAATTTTTGGGATTGCTCCTGTGGACAGCTTCATTAGCTTTACTGGTGACAGGAGTTTCATTTCAGCACAGGCCAGCCTGAGTGATGCTGTAGGGGATTTAGGCTGCTGACAGAATGGAGCTGATGTACAGGATTGAGGTGCTGGTTGGTCAGAATGGGAAAAGCTTTGCTGTGATTAAAAGCATTTTATAAACTGGAAGTATGATGGCTGTTGTAGGTGGCTGTGTGATCACATGAGCTTTATTTCAGAGTGAGATCAGTATTTTCAAAATGTAACTTTTAATTCTAAAATCTTATCCTATATCAAGACTAATTAAGAACACAGTAATTTTGAGTTTCCTCATTCTCTAAGAAATTTTTCAATGGAAGAAGTGAGTGATGTCCTGTCACGTTTCCTTTTGGTGCATAGGAGTGCTGAGAAATTCTAGGACATAGAAAATTGAATACGTAATTCTATTTCAGTTTTTGGAATTTAATTATGTAAGAGGAATTAAAAACACAGCCTTGGAATTATCAGACTGTCTGATTTGAATCAAAGTAGTTTCATGTGCTGCTGCAAGTATGCTGGAAAGGAAAAGGGAGATAAATCTCAGTTAAGAATAAAATCTGATACTTGATCCTGCCTTTAAATGTGTTTAAGTGATATATTCATCTTGAGCATGGTCTTGCTTCTGATAGTTTTTGCCCTGTGGTTTATTTTGCAATTGCTAAAGCTATTCCAGATGCCAGAAGTGTCAAACAGACAAAGCAGTGATTCCAGTCGACTTAAATTCAGATTATTGATTTAAGGGGTCAGTAGCAGCATAAAAATATATTATACATTTAATGTGTGAACTGACATATAAAGTCTTTGAATGGCATTATTTTGGTGACAGGCAAATATTTAGTATGGTTTGAATTCAAAATCCATCAGTTTCTATGCTAGGTAGGTAGAAGTGTTTGTAAATATTATCTAAAAATGAACAATCAGAAAGGAGGATTGTCAGATTTTGTTACAGGGCTTTGAATCAAAGAGCCATTCTGGATTTATGGTTCAAGAGCAAGTCAAACATGAGTTATAGGATGATTGATGGGAATCTAGGCCATGACTGCAGTGCAAGTACACTTTTGTGGAAAAGGTTTTTCACCATCACGTGTTTTCCTTTTCTTTCCAGGTATGTTTGGCCAAAGATTTTCTTTCACTTGCCTGTGCTCTAGGGTTTTTTGTCCCTTTGAAGGATGCAAGGCTCTTAGCATTGCTACCCCCTGTAATGCTGAGTAAGGGCCTTTGGGGTATACAAATAAAGTAGAAAATTTCAATGGTATTTATGTAGAATTATCTAACACCGATCACTGTTATCTCCTGAGAATCCACAGTGTGAGAGCACAAACATTTTGTACGAGTGGCCTGTGACTTGAAAGCTGCTCCGTGTCGGTTTTCCCCTGAGGACTTATTGAAATTAGATGAGGAGCAGGCATTGAAATCACCTCTGGCTAAGGGCTCAGCTGGCATGGCCAGTGCAAAGTGCAGTTTGGCTGTGAGTAATTCTAGTTCTCTGTAAAGTTTTTTTAAATCTCCTTTTCTAAGCGATGCCAGCATTTTAACATCATCATTGCTGAGAGCTTGGCCTTTCTATTGCACCCCCACCTCCCTGACCCCCAAACCTCAGTTAGAATTAAACAAATGGCTTTAGCTTTAAAATATAAACCCATAAAACTAGGAGTATAATGCTTGGAGACCCCCCACCACCACACACACTTTTAATTAAGTGACTGTGTTGTTTCCAGATGAGAGCAAAGATGACTCATTTGGTGATTTAATCTTTATTTTGTATTCAGAAATTTAAAGCTACATTCTAAGAATCGCTTCAAGTTGCACGTTAGCACCTGCATCATAATTGGATGTACTGTGTCTGTACTCAAACTAAAATTTTTCAGTCTGATTTTTTTTTTTTTTTGGTGTGTAAAGCCTAATTTCTAGAGTCTGAATCTAAAATTTTAGGTTTAATGAAGTTTTAACGTTGTAAAAGCAGTGTTTTATCATGAAAAATGCCAGGCTTCCACCAGGAAATTCTAGTTATGCCCTCCATGATGATTGTAAAAGAGGCATTATTTTAGTCATGAGTCTTAAAATAGAAGGGAAGCCACTTCAATCAATACAAGACTTTGCACTGGGATTCAGTTTAACTGTGTGGTCAATGGCAAAAATCTACTACTTATAATTGTTCCTGTGCCATTATTTACTTTTCTTCCATCAGTAGCTCAGTGTAGAGCATCTCCTTGGCTTACGCCAGCCTTACCTGCAGTCTCTGCCCTTGGTGTGATGAAAATGGTGACCCCTGGCAACAAATACCAAACTTGAAATGCTTCAAATGGCTGCAAAGCTGCAGCTTTTCCACTGCAATACAGGGATTTACCTGGAAGCAGGGATTGGCTTCTGGGGAAAGCACAGAATTGGCTGTACACCTCTGCAGAGATTTTAAAATAAAACCTTGATGGTTTTGGTGCATCAAGGTATAGTAGGTGCCATATTCTTCTTTTATTAGAAACTAAGGAAAAGCTTGTCAAAAACTCCAAGTTTTGCTTTACACCCTTTACTCTTTAATTAACCTTGGAGGGTGCTTAAACACCTCTGGGTAGTTTTTTGGGTTGACAGTTCTTATTCATCAAGTGCAGTGGGATGGTGAGACATTAACAATCCCCTTTAGGTGTCAGGACTTGGACAGATGCAGAAAGATGTGTCTGTTAAATTCAGTTTAAAGGAGAGACATGTAAAGTGTTTATTGCACCCTGAAATTAAATTTTTGCATTGGTGATGGTGCACTGAACTTACTTTTCATGCTGTGACTATGGTTATAATGAAAGTTTTAAATAAAATCTCTCAGTAAGTGTGTGTTTTTATATGTGTAGCACAGTTTTATTCTTTGACTCCTTAGCCATGCTGCAGCTAAAGGAACAGGGGGAACATTTTCCAAAATGATGAATATTTCCTGAGTAAAAATGAGATGTTGTTGGGAATGTAGAGAAAGACAGACTAAATCTCTTCTGTTTCCAGCATGCTGTCAGCTGGGCTGAGTCATAAATTCTTCAGTCAACAGCAGTTCTACAAATGCTGGGAACAGAAATGTTAGTCTTGTACAGAGAGTAAAGAGCTGAGACTTGCAAGTGGACTGAAAGGACTATGATTCATTAAAATCTGAGAAAAGTAGAGGTCCACAGGTGAGAACAATATATTCTTGTCATGTGCCCTTTCAGCACAGCACAGTCATTCATCATTCTGCTCCTTGCTGTAACCAATGTGTGAGGAGCTGTGTTTCCCTTCTAGGCATCTTTTCCTTTTTTCCTTCTTCTTTCCCCCACCCCCATCCAAAAAAATGGCAGTGGAATTTTGCTCAGATATTTGCTTCTACTTCCCTTGTTGAATCTTCCATAAATCTTTATCTGCTGGGTCAATTACAAGTCATTACTCAAATAATTCATTATAGGCTTCAGTAAAGTTAATATGGTTAAATTATGAACAACTGGAGGTTGTTTTCTTTCCTGAAGTTTTCCTTGAGGCTGGCAGAGTGGTGTGAGGGGGCCTGGGGGAAGAGCAGCCCTGCAGGAGCAGGGGCAGGGCTGGCTCCTGTCTCACTGACCCAGTGGTTTGGGCTTTGTCCTCACCATAATTACACCCCTCCTATTTTTATTCTTTATTATTTAGTCCACACATAAAATAGAACAGATTTCTTTCCTGTCTCTTGTTGAAGTAAAAGGTTCTCTTAAAGCAAATTTATTGTGGATTTACAGGCACAGGGGAGTGGTGCTTCCCAGCCTTGCTGGCAGAAATGCTCCAAGCACTCAGTTCACTACTTGGTGTGACCTAATAGGGAGAAAAAACGATTATTCTCCTTAAAGACTGTCATTTAATTAGCTTTGTAATGGATTTCCTTTGACTTCCTGTGCATGAGAACTACTCCATTGGTTCATTACTATGATTTAAACACAGCTAATTACAATCATAGCTAAATAATTGTATTCAGGTATTTCAGCATGTTTTGATTCTCATATTAGCAGTTTCCAGGCAATGCATCTCACTTGTGTCTCATTTACAGCCATTTTACAAATGAAGTGATGGTAACATAAATGTCTTTGTTTCTATAAAACAAAAGGGAAAATCAATAATGTCATCTATAAAGAATGTAAGTGTACCAGCATTGAAAATGACATAATGAGTGTGAAATGCTTCTTGTCCACTTCTGAATGAGAATATAATATTCTTCAATAGCAGTTGGTATCTTCAGATTTACTGGAGTGGAAACCAGCAAACAAAACTACCTGGTGGAATTTCAGTGCCAAAGCCTGCAGGGTACAGACTGACAAATCAGGCAGAGGTTAAATGACTTTATTTTTATATAGTGGGCTGAAGATAAATCAAAAGTATTTCAAAAGTGGAACAGGTAATGTTTTTTCTTGGTATGATGGTTACTAAGAGCTAGTAATGGATTATCCTGTTGTGTAGAAAACAGAGTAACTAAGCAGAGACTCCTTTCCTGTCCAGTGGAAAAGACAAGTCTGAGCTTGCAAGACGGCTATTTGTTGGTGTGGGGAGTAAACTGATGCTTCATAAGTGAGTTGTGAGAGCAGGAAATGGGGGTGACTCAGTCATGGAGGAGCTGTTCCCTGCCCCTCTGTTCCTGCTCTGTTTCTGTGTGTGGAAATGCAGCCTTGCTCTCTGGGGTTGGGACTGGGCTCTCAAACACTGGTGCCAAGTTTGTGGACTCTGCAGATTTTCTGAGGATACTTTCCTCCTGGCATTTTGTAGTCTGACGATCTGGTTGGGTGGGGATTTGATGCTTGCAATGCCTATTCCATCTTCCCTGATGTGCCTCAAGATTGTGCTGTCAGGTGGGCATGGTGTGCTGGTCATTAGGATTTTGAGGATATCAGGATATTGAGTGCTGGGCTTGGTGCATTTTAAGTGTGTAGATCTTTATGACCATAGATGTGACAGTGATTTAAAATAAACTCAAGTCTGTTTTGTGTTCTCCATAATTTTGGTATGGGAGGTTTTCCAGCATGAGCATACAGTGAAAACTCAGAAGGCTTAACATGGAAAAATCCAAAGCTTTGCAAACTGTGATGTGGCTGAGTCTGTATTAAAACTGTAATATTAAATACACATTTACAGCACAAACATTTGTACTGTTAATTTACTTTGTGTCTTTGTGCTCTTGGAAAGCCTTATACGTGTGAGTGCAGTAATGCTGTGGGGTGGGGAAGGCAGGTTCATAAATCTAAACCAAGCCACTTCTAGGTTGCAAACGTGTCTGCACGTTCAAGGTAATTTTCCATTTATGCAGAAAGAACAGTTGCTGTACCTGGGATGTGGTGTGGATCCTTTCACTGCACTGAAATTTGTACAAATTGTGCAGATGACAGAGTGGGAGCAAAGGTTTATAAAGTGCCTTGTCTCCTGAGCTGCCAGAATTGGGCTGCACCTGCAGCCCCTTGCCCCTGCCATCACCCCAAACTACCCTGGAATGCTTTGGTGCTCCAGGGGGAGTGTTGGACCTTCACCCTGCTCACCCCTGCCTTCTAAATTGTGATTTACAGGTTTACTTTGTTCAGAAAGTCTCACTGAACCATGGAAAGAACAGCACAGGGCGTTGTGTTTTTGAGACAGACATTGCCTGTTCTCGTGGGCTGCACATTCTCCTTGAGTTCAGGTGTAGACTGGGATGATTTCAGGTGAGGGAGGATGGGTTTAACTTCCCTGCCTGGCAGCCATTCTAACAAACTTGTAGCAGAGAATGCTTGCTAATTTCTTACACACCCCCCCAACTGATGCTCGAACAAAGTTGATAAATAAGAAAATAAATACTTGAAGGGAAAGGAATTCATGCATTTCTTTGGATGGTAGAAAGGTTGGTCTGACTAGAGAGCAAACAACAAGGTTGTAGCTGGTGCTAGAACTTAAACTTCCATCTCCATCTGAGTGGAATCCTCATGGGGAGAAGCAGAATGGTGTGTGGTGTGTGCCTGTGAGTTTCCACCATCACAGAGGGGAAGGCAAGCTCCTAACCCTTCATGTGGGACACTCGCTGCAGTTTATTTGCCCTGTGGTTTATACACGGCTGTTTCTCAAAACACCAAATTGTGATGTTATAGAACAGGCCACATGTTTTTGTATTGCAGTTGTAGTACAGACGTGCCCAACTTTCATTTTTGGTGTATCCATCTTCCTGTGGTTGATGCTGTAATGTGCCTCCATTTTGTGAAAAACTCCTTTGCCCCTTGTTGCAGCAACATGAAGGATAATGTCAGCTGTTCAATATTCTTTTAAAAATGCTTATTTTTTCTGCAACTTGAATATAATTATGTTCAAGTTACCAATTTAATAGTGCTGACTTTCAGAGTAAAACTTAGTTTTACTGTTTCTTTTCTCTGTGGCTTATTAAAACACTGACTATATTTTCATACACTTAAATCTTTGTACACATTTTCTGATTTTACAGAACAAATTAAAGCATGTTTTCTTATTACTGTACATCATTTTTATAGTTCTTTTTCTCACTCTATAATCCCAGTGGGATTTTTTTCCCTATGCCCTTCAGTGGCTTATGTAATAAACTCTAAATGAATGAACATGTTGGCCTTTGCTAGTAGATAATAATTAAGGAGGTGCCTCAGATAATAATTAAGAAGGTGCCTCAAAATATTTCTAGAGTTGAATCTCAAGGAAATGTCTTAATTTTAGCAGTTTGCTATTTTTTGATGAGCTATATGGCCCTGTTCTACTTCCAACACTTAAAGAATGTGGTCTGCTAAGAACAGATGGTGTCATTTAAGTTTTATACTGATTCTACTTAAACTTTTAAATGAAGTCCTTATGCTTTTAAATGTTTAGTTAAGACTTACTGATTGTTAGCAAATTGAGAAAAGTTGGTCACAACTGATTACCTGTTTAGAGACTGAAAGAAGTAATTGTCTCAATTTGAAAACTCTGTAGTCATTAACATCATTAGTGGATTCCTGTCATCTTCCAAAGGAAACAGTGAAGCTGGTTCATGAGCTGGGAATCATAGGTGGACTTGGGCTCTCCCAAAAGCCAGGAAGTGGTAAAACACACATGTGGTTTGCTTTAGTTGGGAAATTAATTTGGATTCTCCACCAGTGAGGCTGATACAAATGAGAAATCACTAATGTATGTGCTCTGCTGTGACACTGTCAAAACAGATTATTTGAAAGCACAGAAGTGATGTGTTTTTGTCAGCTGTTTGCCTCCCTTTATGCAGCTACAGAAGCTGTTGTTTGTGTAAACTGACTTTCACATATTTCTCAGTTTTCAGAGTTACTAAAGAATATTGTTCATCATTTACACTATTTGCTTGATAACTGCATTAATTCAGCTAAACTTTCATTTAGGGAGCTATGAACATTTTTTAAAAAACAGCAACAACAAAAATCCCCAAACCAAAACCCACCAGACCAAACTCTGAGAAATCCTGAAAATGGAGTGCCAGTTGAGAATGTGTCTTGCAAGAGATGAGTGAAAAATCTCAGTCCAACACTCTGTGGTAGGTGTGTTCCCAAATGCATTGCGGTGTGCCTCGGATTGCTTTCCCTGGGACGTCCTGATAGCAGACCCTGTGATGAAAGGAAAAAAGACTGCATGCCAGCTGTTGGTCCTGCCCTTCTAATATAGTTCCCCTCTCAAAATTCAGCCATCCTGATTAAGATATTTCGAGTTCTTTTTTCCACACCAGGCTGGGCAGAGGCAGCACTTTGTGTGTGTGTTCCCTGCTGTGAAAAGTCAGCCAGTGAAGACTGGCCAAGCCCAGTGTCTGTGCAGTGGAAGGGATTATGGAGTGCTCACATGAGAATTTGTGCTGTCAGAGCTCTGATCTCTGGCAGGGGAAAAGGACAGTATATCTGCTGTGAATAATTTCCAAAGGGATCAGGTACTCAACTGTTCCATCGTCATGAATTTGTGTTTCAGCTCCTTTCCTAACTCCTAGAACTGCAGAGGAATTTTAGGGGTAGCCTGAAAATTTCCGTGGTCCATGGAGCATGTCAGCACAGCTCTGTGTGCCCTCAGTCAGAAGCTGCTTTCTGGCTGCAGAAATGTGTCTGCACTGGCTTTTGACAATACAGATGAACATTATTAAGTGCTGCTCTATGGGATTTGCTCCACAGTTTGTGGTGTTTGGTTTTACCAAAGACTTTGTAACCATGAAGAATTTGCACCAAGTCATAAGCATAGAGTTCATTTCAGTAAAGGGGTAGAAAAAAATAATTTGGGGTGACAAAATACGAACCATTGCTTTGCCATGGGCATTGTGTGGTTTTGCCCATTAATTAAATGGTCTTTGGTTACATGAGTGTGCTGAGTACCCACCAGGCTGGTGTGGTTCCTTGTGGATTAGCCTTGGCTCAGCCTGTGAGAGGGGAACTGCTGCTAATGAAGAAGTGATTCCACTTAAGGAGATGCAGATGTGCCATGAAGTGTCTGTGAAGCAGCGTGTTCTGTGTTGTTTGTTTGTGTAAATAGAATATGGGCTCCTTTTGAAGCAGCAGAATAAACTTAATCAGCTTCAGAAAACTAATGAACTGACACTACCAAAGGGGTAGAAATATTGATTCAATCACTAATAAGAAAAACTTAATAATGAAATGTAGCCTTCTATTAATGTGTAAATGAAAAGCAGATGCTGAAGATGAATGAATGCATGGATTAATATTGGGTTTTGTTGTCAGAATTTATGTTGATGGGAAATGGAGGAAATGTACCCTTACAGAAATATTTTGTAGTGGTTGTTAACACCTTATACTCTTTCTAGGACTTGACTGTTTCATGCACTGTAGTATAAATGTGTAAGCTGTTAACAGCAGGATGAACATTCAGCAAGTTGAACAAGCACCTGCTCCCATAACTGAATCATTGTTTAAATTCCCACTGCATTTCACAGGTTTAAACCCTGACAGGGATTCAGATTTACAGGGCAAGGCATCACAGGGAACTTGCAGTGCCCTACCCCAACCAGTTCTGGCATGCTTTGTGTATCCAGGGTGGCTGCAAGGGATTGTGCTGAGGGAGGCTGAGGTGCTGGGAAATAGGGTTGGGCACCAAATGGAGCGGAAAGAACCGTTCCCCTAAAGTTATCAATAATGAAAGACTGCAGTAGCATGAGAAATTCCACCCCCTGCTTGCCCCAGGAAAGTGATTGCAGGAACAAGAAAACTATTTCAAGAGCTCCAGGTAGTAGTAAGGCTCTGCCCCTTCCAAAGTTCCATTGTTTCCTCATGGTTGCAGCTGACACTGGTGATCTTTCCAAATCAAGTGCTTGTTACTCTTAAGCAAATATACTGTGAGTATAAGTAGTTTAACCTTTAAAGAATGAGAAATATATGAAATGCTTGAATAGAAATTTAGACTCATTAAAAAAAAAACAAGAAACCAAAACTAAAATAGCCCCTACCTCTCCACCAAGAAAACCCAACACTTGTTTGATTTAGAATGCTTCCGTTTGATATAAAAGTTATTTAAAGCCTCAAAGCATTGGATTTCACAAGCTGCTTTGTCAGTGGGCTCTTAGATATGGCAGTGGTTTAATGTTTTTTCCAGTGCACAGCCACCTCTGCGGTGGGTGGCACTCTTAGAGATCTGCCATGTGCAGGAATTCAGCTGTTGAGTGTTATCTCTATTTAGTTGGCCAAATTAGCTAGTCATTTGAGAGTATGTATTCTGTATTCATGTGTATTCTATATTTTTCAGAAAAATTTCCATGCTTTTAGAGTCACGAGCTGACTCAAAGTGGTGAAGCAGCTCTTTGTGCTGCTTTAATGACACTTATCTTTGTCTGAGTTGGACATTTTCCTCTGCTGTGGTTTCAGAACATTGTTTTGAGACCAGCTCTGCCTGCTCTGTCTTGCTCTTTACCTTGTTAAATTGGTGGGAGAAGAGTACAAAAATGAGAGTAGACAGTGAGTAAAATCTGGTATTTAGTTCACATTGTCATGGAGAACCAGGTAGAGACATGAAGGGTTGATGCTGCAGTTGAGCTGTAGCTAATAAAATCATGATGTGTGTCAGGAATTCTGTGGCTACTAGACCCACACAGAAAAATGTTTTTGTTTTTTACCCTTCTTTCAGGCCTTTGCATCTAGGAAAGGAAGTAGCATCTGCTTTGGACTGGATGATGAGTGTGTCAGTTACCTGATAGCACCATTCTTTTCTTTCAGTTCCTGCTTTAAGCACAAAATGTAATTACTGTGGTTTGGGCCAGACAGCTTCTACATGACATTCATGTCCTGGCTCTGAGGGATATTCTAATCCTAGTACTGGTGTTTAACACCTTTCAGCAGTATTCCTAGGATGCTCTAGATAAATTTTTGCCATAAATCCATCTTCCACAGGGTAAAGGGGCATATTAAAGGGGACACAACCCCTGTGCATGTTATTTCAGGCTGACTGGAGAATATTTAGAGATAACGAAACTCGATCTCATTGTCATAGCGCAAGCATTTGTCTGATTTACTAATCCACAGGACATAAAACAGTGTCTAAGCTAGGATTTGTCAGACCAAAAGCATGTAGGAGCTGGATTTGCCACATGCACACGATTCTCTTCTGCCTGACAGTTCTCCAGTCTGCATTTCCAGGCAGTTGGCTTCTCTCCCTCCCTCCCTCATTGCAGGTATTGCTTGGCACCCCCAGCCCTCTCAGGGTCTGTAGAACATCCCTGGGTGTGGGGTGGCTGATCCCATCCCTTCCCCGTGGCCCTGTGGGATCTGAGGGCTCAGTGGGTGTGCTGGAGCCTTTGAGCATGGAGAAACCAGCTGGGAGCTGCTGGGGTGAGGTGACAGGACTCTCTCTGAGGTTACTCTGCAGAACGTTGCTGCTCCTCCTCGTTCCTTCCTCTGGACTCCCTGCTAGAGCAACATGTTTGACTTTTACTTTGAGGTACTTGATTCTTCCCTGCAGACTTTGTTTAACTCCTGTCAGAGTGAATTTCTCAATGTGTTTTTTCTCTTCAGGCCATTGTCCCTTGCACTTCCTTTCTGTAAATCTTGGTTTGTAGTGCTGGCAGTGGAGCAGGGGGTGGAGGAAGCCTGGTCCTGGTGGAGTGGAGCTGAGCCTGTTGTAGCCTGGGCTGGCACTTCATGTTGTTTCTGTTTAGTTTCAGTCAGGATAGGGTGAGGCAAAAATAATTCAGAGAAATTTTGTAATCCCCAAAGAAGAATGAAGGATGGGATTTAATGAACAGGCAACAGACAAGCCCTGAAATCCTGACTACACTTCACTGTTGATTGATTAACTTTGTTTCTAAAACCTATAGCTGACATACTAATGCTGACATAAAATAAATGTTTAAAAAACCAATTTAGGACGTGATCTTTGTAATGCTGATTCACTGTAATCTGTCAGAATGTAAATTGTATACACTCAAATCCCAGATAATCCTGCAATTTGCAGCTCTTCATATTTCAGATGATTTGTTATGTATTTCAGAAGCAATACAAAAATCCTATTTGGGTTTAGTTGTATTGCTTTTATTAAGATAATATTTAGAGACTCCAGTGAAGAATGGAGTACCACATGTGTTCAATAAAAATACGGTTTGTGTTTAAAGGAAGTAAATTGGGGGAAGACCCCAAAGTTCTTGAGTAAACCCTGAGTCAACTGCTCTGAAGAGAAGGCTCGTGTTCCTTTCAGCTTCATACCTCGATCCTATGTTTATTTTATGGATGAACAGTCATGATGTTACCTTTTTCAAGTTGCTCAATTTGAGTTAAATGTCACCTTCAGTAACGAGGAACCCCGAAGAAGCAGCACTGAGTGTTTAACAGCAGCAGCACTCGGGCTGAGCCCCATGTGCAGTTTGCTCATATGATGCTGGACAAGTCGTCCCTAATGTTATTCCAGGAAATACCACGTTCAGGTATGCTAGGAGAGTCTGCCCTTGGTCATGATTACAGTCTTTTGTGGATGTGAAATGGCTTCGAATGACTTTGCCAATTTTTAACTAAATGTTTAAATATTTTACTTTACATTACTTAATTTACTTTACCTTCGTGACTGCTCATACTGTGTGGATTCACTTAATAGGAAACCTGTCTCGTCTAATCTGTGCTGTGCAATTTTTTTTTTTGGTTTTTTTTTTTTCCTTTTTGAGTTTAGGAATTCCTCAGTTAACTGCTTTTGTGTGATTGCTGATGAACCAAACATCAATGCAATTAGAGGCCAGAGGTGCAAATGCCCCTTGCCTTGGGAGAAACAGGTTTCATCCATCAATTATAGAGGCATTTAACCGTTCCCAAGGTAATTTAAATGTTTTCAGCCAGTAAGGACAGCTAATTCTCAGCCTTCCAGCCCGAAGGAGCCCTGGCACCGCTTCCCCCAAATCTCCTCACATCTCTGCAGGTGGTCGAGGCCCTGGTGCTGACCCAGGCAGGCTCAGACCCATGCCAAGATATTCTGAGCACTTGCACTGTTTAGTGAGAAGCAGCTGCTCTTCAGTGTGCAGAAAACATTCATACTTGAACCTGCAGTAATAGCAAAATGCTTTCTATTAATCCTTTCAGTTAATGAAGCCAAGCATAGAAATAGCTCTAAGATTTAGATATGAAAGTCTAGGTATGATACAGCTGACATAACAAAACAAGACACGGGTTTTGATTGAAGCAGTTTGGGGTGGTGGAACAACAATCCTTACTGTTTTCTGTAGGTTGACAAATATCCCTTCAGTTCAAATATTTCTTTTAAAAATTAACTCCCATAGCTTTCTAAATGCTTGAGTAAAAAATAATTTTTAAAAAGTATCTTATAGCATACAAATATTAGGTTTCATTTTTGGCTTTACCTGTGTGTACTTCTAAGAAAGTATTCCAATTTGAGGACTAAAATCCCAGAACATTTCCCTAGTCTTGATTTAATTTAGAAGTTTCTTGCTTCAGAAGCTGGCTGGAATTCCATCACACCTCTAACTTGCTGCTTCCGAAGCTATTAATTTGACATTCAGCTCTTTAGTACTGCAGTGCTGTGTCAAGATTGCTTCCTTGGTCTCTTCTCTAGTTCTAGTTGCATTGATATTGTTGGAAACTATTTATGTAAAACCATTAAAAAAAAGATTATTTTATTTATTTCTTTGATTGATGTGATGCTTGGATTGCTGCAGGTCTAACACTGGTGATTTAACTGGGACTCATGCAGATATTGTTGACATTCCCAGTTTATATTTAGTTGGATTGCCTTGTATTTGCAGTGGCTGCCCTTCGGAAGTGAGCAAGCATCACTCAGCATGCCAGAATTAATCAGGGAGCAGCATGGGATGGCCAGGAGGGCTGCACCTGAGGGCACCAGGGTGTAAATGGGAGTTCAGTGGGCTCTGCAGCTGGAAGAGCCAAGTGTGGCCACCAGCAAGCAGAGGGGCTGACTGATGTTTTCAAGTGAAAGTGTTTGACTCTTAGCAGCCCAGAGAGAACCATCCAGGATCCCCCAGCTCCCAGATCTCTTGCTGAGATCCCCAGGGATCTCAGCAAGATGCCATAGAGCATACACTGGGGGATTTCATTTTGGGCTTGATAAGCTTTGCTGTGCTCATCCCTGGGATGAAACGAGAGTGTAGGGGACAGTGGGGTGCTTCACATGTGGTCCTGTTACAGTGAAATGCCCAATGATTTCAACCCAACAGCAAATTAAATTGGATTTCTACATGAGGAAAGGATAATTTTGCTGCTCTTTTCAAGCACAGTGCTAAAAGTATCAGCCTGGCTGCTGTACCTTGCCAGATCACATCCATTAGTTGATGAAAACAGTTATTAAATAACAGGATAACATAAGTGGTGTGAATGTTAAAACTCTCCCATATGAATTTTGTCTGAAAGCAAAGTATTTGCTGAAGCCGATGCATCTTCATTTATATTTCATTTATCCACTGAAAATATCATACCAGCTGCACCAACACTTAACAGTAATGGTGAGAAGTGCCCAGCTATCTGCTTTGTTTGCTGAGAGTTGAAGACTGCAGTGAGGTGATGAAATCCAGTTAGCATTGTTATATCCTACCCTGAACATTCAGTGCTATTACAGAGCCTGTGTAGGCAAGTCCCTTGGGTTGACATCTGAGTCCTCCCTTGGCAAGTGATGATTCTGTCTGTTGTTGAGATAGTTGATGTGGGAATGTGGATAAAATTAACTAAATGCCCAAAGAATCATAAAGCTGTAATGCCTGGTTTGCAATCAGATATGGCTGTTGTGTGGACAGATCCTTTTTTATAAGACATGCATTAAGTACAACATTTCTTTTGAAGATCATTGACTTCAAAATGTATTTGGTTGTGTGTGGTAATTTCAGTGTTTTTGTATACAAAGAAGCTGAAAGTCAAGAGGCAGCACGGACTTTCACTGGATCATGCAGTGGGTTATTCTGGCCAGAGCACTCAGCAGCTTGCCATGAGGCCTGGGAGCTTTCTGAGGAAGATGTGGTGTAACTCCTGAAGGGTGTTGGGCCTGTGTGAGCTCTGCCACACTCCATGTACATGTTCTTACTCAAAGTAGAACCGATTTCAGAAAACCACCTTAAATTAGGCAAACAATACACTTAAATAAAAGCTTGACACCACAACAGCAGCAGATAAAAGCAGTAGCATTGATGAAAGATCACTTCCTAAGAAGTGCCTTGAAAACCCTGAGTAGTAGTCCAGCATTTGGTTGGAATGTCTTCCATACACTCTGAGTTTATCTCCTCAGGCTGCCAGTCGTGGTTTCAGAGGAACAGATGACACCTGGATGTGTAACCCCAGTGAGTTATGATTTCAGAGCTCTCAAGGTGTGGTGAAACCAGTCATCTTTCTTTGTAATTGGCTTAAAACAAGGTCTCCTTGCACTGTGCACATGGCTTTGAGCTTGGAAGCTGGAAAAAGCCCCTTTCCCTGCCTTAGCAGACTGAATGTCTCCCTTTCCTATCATATCCAAGTGGATGGAATGACACTGCCCTCTACAACATCAGGGCTGGCCTGCTTGATGAGGAGTTGGTGTTTTAGCCCTGGCAGATGGTGCAAAATCAGGAGGCAGAACTTTTGGAGGGGAAATCATTGCTTCTTGGTCACTCAAGCTCTCTTTTCACAGCTGAACTCTGTCAAATGTCTGTATTTGCAGAAGGGACGATCAGTTGGTAATGACAGTAAAAAATAGGATGCCCTTTTTTTCTTCACTCTTGTTACACTTTCTAATGACTAAGGAGGCCAAGGGAAAACCTCCCACCTTGAAGTGCTTAACCAGACTCCACAAAGTCCATGAGTAGGTCCGAGGAGGAGAGACTTGTGATCTTAATCTGTGCACTTAATTGGTTAGGCTGGGGTAAGTTTAATGCAGAGAATGGTAATATGTAGACAACTCCAGATTCCATAAATCTGTTAAATATGACTTGATTCCTTTGTAATAACTAGTAAAACAACCTGATCTTGTCTTGGAGGTATTTTCTGTAGTTGAGAGTATGAAGATGTTGTAATGAAACACCTGGCATTCCTTTCACTCCCTAAAGGAGCAAAGATATAGGGGCCTTTGAACAAAGGTTAATTTGTTCCTTTTTGTGTAGTGTTTGTGTTTTACTTGTCTTACTGTCGTAGTGAAACCAAGTTCTCCACTGTGTGAGGTGGTGCAGCAGGGGCTGACATGGGTGTCACACATCAGGGGTGTCACACATCAGGGGTGTCATCACACCGTGTGCCCGTGCCACGTGAGGTGTTAGGGAAGGGTAATGAACGGTGTGGTGGACAGGAGCGTGTTTTTCTACAGGAATTCTCTGGTGGGATCCATTGCAGAGGGCTTTCTGCATGAAGCAGGGCACAGAGAGGTGTCTCCCTGCAGACCAGGGTAACAGGCTGGATTGCAGAGGGGCTGGGAAAGCCTGGTGCTAAACTGCAGATGCCAGAGATGCTTAGGATGTGACTCTTCTAGTGGGTTTCTCGAGTGATTTCTCATCTGTAGAGTAGGGAAAACCTTCAGATTTTATTCCTTTTTTCATCTTCTGACACATTACTGCTTTTGAAACTGTGCGTTGAATTTCAGCCTTAGGTGTACAATAAAATTGCAGCTGGGTATAATTAAAATTATCTCAGTTAGGATTTTAAGACTCCATCTTCTCTTTTTATTCTGTGTACAACTCAGATCAAGGATTTCCTATAAGCTTTTCTGGAAGCCTAATATCTCATTTTTCTACTTTGATCAGTTTAGCATTGATTTAATTTGTAATGACTGTTTCCTTTATTGCTAGATTGCAAGATAAGTGTTACCAAATTAACTTTATTTGTGTGTTAAATTGGAATTTTAGAGATGCCTTGCATTCCTTTGCAGGGAAGGTTTGTCACATGCCACTGTAAGTTGTTAACAGATAGCTTATTTTAAGAACTGATGGGCCTGTCCCTGCCCTGCCTGATTATCCCTGTGCCCCCTTAACTGCTGTGTATTGATTCCAATTAACATGACTGACATCCACCACTGAGGGTGAAGTTAATCAACCAGAGGAGCTCCTGTTGTGAATTCATTTCCTCCTCTGAGCTTGTCCCGTGCAGTTGAGCATTTAAAGAGCCTAATGCAGACGCTGCACAGAAATGTCCAGTCTGGGCAACAAGTCTGAGTCCTGGGAAGTAAAATAGCTTTTTTAAAGCTGTGCTGGCCAAATAAAGTTGATACACTTCTGAAAGGTCAAGCAAACCACCTTTTCCGTCTATCTTGATTATTGATTGCTGGAAAAGGTCATCAAAGTTGGTCAAATTTCAGCAAATATGTTTTTCAGCCTAGCAGTGAGTCAGATGGAACAATGGGAGGTTTTGTTAGTGGTGGTGGTGGCATCAATTTTTATATTTGTGCTTTGGATGGTGAAACATGAACAGTTTTTGGAATCTGGAAGTTTTTAGGGTAGTAGAAAAATAAAGGTTACTGAAGTAGAGACTTTCTTGAATTGTTAAAATTTATGATGGGTAAAATGTTTACATTTATAGAGTGAAGTTGTAGCTGGAAGGACTGAATACCCACCTGAGCACAAACCAGGCAACAGCACACGTTCAGATTGTCTGCAAGAACCACCCCTCCTTCACCACTGCACCTGGCCCTACCTGGAGTATGGAAATTACCAACTCTGGGCTAAAATGTCTGTCTGGGCTGGCTTAAAGAGTTAAGAAACAAGTACAGAAGGAACGGGAGACCTGGAGTAATCATAATGAATTGATAACTATCTGTTTTTCCTGTGCCAATTTAGCAATTTGTAGCTGTTAGAATGTGAGCTACCATCTGGCTGCACAGATCTCTATCTCCTACTAAATTACCAGCACTGGTCCAGTTCCTACTGAAAGTTTGTGACTCTGACAAGCAGCAAATAAAGAGAAAACCCTGCTGAGCCCACAGATACGGCTGATACTCCCCTCTGGAGGAAAAAATTGCTAGGTTTTAATTGTTTCCTAGTTAAACACTTAGAAAGCTCAGCCCTTTGTATAAACTGCAGCTCTGCACTGTTTGTTTTTCTAACTGCATAGCTCCAGTGTACTCATGTAGGAATGATGCTTGCTACTGTAGGATCTTACTGTCAATGGAAATGCTGCTTTCAAGTGATTTTTTTTTAGTCTTGACTGAAGCATTTTGGTAAATCTTGACCATGAGGGAGAAATATTCAGCAGGTACTAATGGCCCAGTTACCTCGGTGTGGTTTTATGAATTTGGGTATGGCTGCTGTGGTTTTGTCCTCCCATCACATCATGCCATCAATAATAGCAACAAGCACAGTGATTTTACTTGGATTGCTTTTCTTCTTGACCAGACTTAGTGTGTGTAGCAGGTATACAGTAAACTACCATGCAAATATATGAACTTTTGTATAAATGTTACTAGGAGCATATTACACAACCAGCCACCCAGCTGAGTCTTGCAAACTAATTCCTCTGCTCCGTCTCCCAGTATTTCCAAAAAGTTGATACATATGATGAAAAATTTATTACATAAAAGCACATTTGTCTCCAATTCCACACGAAAACTTGCAGAAGTTTTAGGCTGTGGAATGGTCTCCTGTGATTCAAGAGCTGCTTAATTCAAGGTGAATTGTTTGCTTGGACTAAATGTGGTCATGCATACATTTTAAGTTTTGTTATTTCCAGTTAAAAACTGATGTTATATTGAACAAAGACATAATTTTTCTTGAAACAAGATTTATACCTAACACTGAATGATTTTTATATCAGGATTTGTGAATTAAACACTGTGATGGCAGATAAAAGGTTTCCTTCTTCCTGAAAGTACAACTCAATACCTGGATACTGAAAGCCAGTCCTGCAGAAAATATCCCTGGTTACCTGCAGCCATTGAGCAGTGAAGATGTGGGTCTTGAAACATTCCAGCTTTTTGTATGTTTAACTGGAAATTTTTATAGTCCCCCTGTTTATTTTAGTTTCCAGTTTATGCCTGGCATGCCACAACAGCAGGCACTGCCCTGTCTGGAGCAGCTTATCCAAGCAATGGATTCCTTAGGGGAATCCTGAGGATAAAAGCTGAGGATGGGGAGTGAGCCTCTATTTTCCCTTTCCCCGTTCCTCTTGGAGCATGACTGCAGTTATTATGGCTAGCAAATTTGACAACAGATGTTAAAATAAAGGCAGCCTGTATTGGAGCTTTCCAGTTCAGAGCAGCTCGAGGGAACCAGGAGAAACAGGCTGGTAGTATTGGAGAAGGAGATGATGTTTAGCACAAACTTAGGAGAAAATCTCTTTATAAATGGGAAGATGGTAACACACAGTTGTGTGCAGGTCTTTGTACACTGAATTGAGGGTTTATATTGCAATTAAACCCAACTTTTGTAAAAGCTCTGCAGTCTCCTGTCAGTGCTGCATTCCAGGCATTTCCCTGATCATTAGGAAATTGAATCACCAAACGAAACAGGTTTGTGCACACATCTCCAAATTACTGAGGCTAATTTTATCAAGCTAGAGCTGCTACTGTGAGTGTAAGCCTGCTCTATTTTAAAAACAGACTATTGCACATTGTATTGCATTGGAAACTTCATCTTAATAGTTACTGACTGTGAGATGGCACAGAGTGAAGGGCTTGTCATGACAAACACTTGTGATTCTGTTTCAGAAATGCCAGTGTTCCCTAAGCAGAAGGAGAAAGAGATTTATTTTTTATGATCACTGATATTATTTTGGATGGCTGACTGTTTTTCTTCTCTGCTTGTTTTTGGCTTGCTATGGGCAGCTGTAATAAATGATGTAACATCGTAACAGTAGGAAATGACTTTCTGTTCACCAGCTTAGATACTACAAGCACAACCCCCTGAACTGACAGGAGGAGTATTTTCTATTTTGATGAATGGGTTCAGATTTTATCTGGTTTCCCATGGTTACTGGGAAGCAACAGCACAGTTAGCAAAGCACCAGGGGGGGTCCTCTGCTATTTATAAGTCCAAAACCTCATCATAAAGATTTCTATCAGAGTATTTCACAAATAGTCTCTCAAAATTTCATCTTCTGAGCAGGGACAAGTACAGGTGGTGGGATGTTAAAGGAACTGGGCATCCAGCTGATGGGCAATCCATCACTGAGTGCCTTAGTAGCAAGATCTGCTTTCACACGGACAGCGAATACTGGAGAGACATAAATCCTGTTGAGTGATGTCTTTTAAAGCTGAGTCAGAAAACATGGTCAATACTGTGAGGCAATATGATCTTATAAATTCAAGTTGCATTTCCTGGTCATGTAGATTACACATAAACAGCATCCATAGGCCAAATGTCTACATTAATCTTACATGGTTCAGTCAGAGGAGAGCAAGAGGGAATAATCCTTTCCTTGTGTGTCTCCTTTATTTTTTTCCTCCAGTTGGGTATAATTGTTTAAATTTGGCTCCTTCTTAATATTTTTTTTAAATTTGACCTGTTGTCAGGAGAACATGAGAAGTGGAGGGAGAGCAGTGTGCCACTGAGAAGTAAATCTGTTGCACCTTCTGATTCTTAGGCTTTTTCTAGGTGCTTTCTGAGAACTGGGCTAGGAATTGGCTTCAGTCTTTAATTATTCTCATTGCTACACAAGCACCATTCAGAACCCGTGGCAAATGCAGCCCAGGCTTCCTTCGCTGTGTGGGAGAAGTTGTTGCTGTAAGGGCAGAGTGATTTCTGCCTTCCAGCCCTACCTCTGTGTTTGGTGTTGGTCTTCTGGAACTGATGGGAAACCTTTGAAGAGTGTATTTTGATTAAAGCTGTTGGCTATGTGAAGTTTATTTTGTGTGCTTCAGGTTACAGTTTTTGGCTTCGAAGGGGGACTAAATGGAATCCAATGTTTTATATCAAAAGTTTAAAGAAATATCAGCATTTTTTAATATATAATAATTGTTATTATAATAGTTAGGCAGATAATTTGTCAGTATTATCAATCCTGCCACTTTCTGTATATAACAGGCTTTGCAGCCATCTTATGACTACATTTGGATAAAAATAAGACCACAAATACATAAAATGTTTGTAAGCATTACACTTGCAACACAGTTGCAGCTGCAGCAGGCAGGCACCATGCTTGATAAAGATTCATTTTAGATCATGTGTCTTTGATAGCTTCTAATGCAGGGAGTCAACCCTTTGAAATAATTTGATCTTTTAAGCAATGATTTAATAATGTAGCTAAGAACTTTTTTGTTATGTAGAACAGTTTTTCCTGGTCTCAGCTTTGACGATTAAATTCATTTTTCATGAATTCACAGTGCTTCAGGCTCCTGTGAAACCTTGCTCAGCTTCTGAGGATTTTTTTTTCCCTGTGTGATGTGAATTGTGTAAAGCCGTTCCATAATCAGAAAGGTAATTTAGGCCTTTCCTGACCCCCTTCTCCCCCCCATTCCTCTGAAGAGGGAAGTTTCAATAGAGTTGGAAATTCTCCAAAGGCTCTTATACAACTGGCACATTCTGCTTTAACATAATGCAATCTTTCCACATTTTCTGTTTTTCCTTAATTAACAGGCGGATGGAAGGAGTGTTAGATTCACTTTCACAGAAAGATTTTATGCAACCACACAAGACAGTGTGAAAAAAAGGAGAAGGAACTTCATAGCAAATAGTATTTTTGAGAAGTCAGCTGCATTCTAGCACAGTGGTTTTCTCCTGCTGCAGGTTATACTTCATTGCTGGAAATGTGTGATTTGGTGAGCTGGCTGTCACTCATGGATCAACTGAAGGAGATTTATTTGGCTTATTAAATAGGACATTCTCTGCTGTGGAGTGGGATTTGGGCTGCCCCAGCCTCCATTCCTGCATTTGGGTTGAGCTGCAGTGTTGCTGTACTGCAGCTTTGAGTAGGTGTTTGTGTAAGGAGGAAAACTTCCAGGTGGGAAATGCAGAGCCTTTAGCACACAGGTGCAAACGGGGAAGCTTTTCTGCAAATCATCCGTGCAGAAACAGAGCTTAAAATCTGTGTACAGCAGTGCATGTCTGTGAAAGCAAGGGGAGTGGCTGGAGATGAGAGGCAGTAGGAGTTTGTGAAGTTAGGAAGCATCAGGAAAGGGAATATTTGACAGCTTTAACAGATACTAGCGACAGAGAAGGAGTGAGGGGGAGGGAAAATCAAGACTGGATGGGTAAAATTTTAAGTTGCTTGTTTTTTAAAGGAGTAGGTAGTTCACGGAGCTTAATTGGAGAGTAGGAATATGTGTCTGTGTTCTGCATAGAGCAGTCTGTAGCCTGCCATAAAATAAATTCTATCTAGATTATCACTAACCTCTTTCCCTGCAAAGCTGCAGTCTGTTAATTAAATAACTGGGTGTTGCTAGATGTAGTTCTTCTGTGTCCATAACAGATATTCCTTCTGCAGACAACTGGAAAATGTAAAACAAAAATCCCAGATGGAAGATCTGAAGGGAAACTTCTCAGTAAAATCTTGTTCTAGTGATTACACTGTGGTGTGGGAGTGCTTGTATGAGTGAATTTCAGTTTAAGGAAATCTTTGATTTCTGTGAAAGACATTCTGGTAGTGTGGAAGGGAAATATGTTGAACTGCAGACTACAGATTCTTAGTGAATCCAGAACTTCCCCTCAGTTTGTTCATCTAGTTTGCTTTAGCATCCAGATTCAGAATTGGAATTCGGGGGGGTTTTGATCCATCAGGTGGTTTTGCTACCATTTAGAGGCACCCCAGCCTAGAGAAAAAGGCCAAGGTGTTAAAGGAGCTCAGCAGGTTCCTGCTCCTGGGGAGGAGCCATGCCCTGCACCAGGACATGCCCTGCTGGAGCAGCCTGGCAGATGACCATAAAACATCAACGTGCCCTTGGGACCAGGCTGCCACAGGAGGAGGAGCGTCACCCCTGGGCTAGGGAGGGAGCCTGGCCCTCTGTGAGCAGGGTGGGACACACCTCTGCAGGGCTGTGAATTGTTTTCATTTAATGACCAATTGTGGTCCAGCTGTGTCAAGGCTCTGAGGAGTCACAAGTTTTTATTATTCATTCTTGTTAAGCCTTCTGATGTATCTTTTCTGTATAGTTTAGTATAGCATTCTTTAATATAATATAATATCATGATATAATAAATCAGCCTTCTGAGAACAGGGAGTCAGATTCATCTCTTCCTCATCCTGGGGACGCACACAAAGACCACAAACTGGGACTTGTTTCTCCTGTACTTCTTGCAATAATTCAATAGGTCCATCCTGAGTACTCCTCTCTGCCACCTGGGATGGGATGTGAGAGGGTTGGGTGGTACCAGTTTGCAACAATTACTTTATGGTCTGGTAGGGTAAATCCTGGTATAAAAGGATATAAAAGATTTGTCCTGGTACATCCTGGCATAAAATGAAACAGTTTCCTTGTGCTTGGCTGTGTTACTTTGAGTTTTGCATGAGGATGTGACTGTGGTGCCTGTTCCAGAAGATTGCAGTGAGAGAGGGTAAAAATGTAGGTATTTGATTTTCATCTTCATAAAACCAGGTTTTTACTCTTTCCTGAAGTTCAGAGAAGCAGCTCTTTCAATTGTGAATTAAATATCAAAACAGAACAAACAGGTAAAATCTCAATTCCTTTTTAATGTATTTTTCTGTAAGATAATTCCTGAAGATGAGCAGAGCCATCACACTTTTCACTTTTTATCCCTCAATAAGAGGTAACATATTGAGATCATAAGTTTTGTGGGGTCTTTAGAGATTTTTAATCCAAGAGCTTTCTGTGGGGCTCTGTGCATCCCTTAGAGACCTCTTCCCTGGCAGAGGGAGGAGCAGGGCAGGTGCTCTTCCAGCTGCACCACAGGTGAAGGAATCCCTGGGAGCTCAGTCCCAGCCATGCTCTGCACTGAACATCCCTCTCCTGTCTCAGTGAGCAGGGAATGGCAGTGCCAAGGCACAGGAGGCTTGCATGGACAGAAAGTGTGTGTCTGCACAAACACAGACTGTGGCACTGTGAGCAGCATCACACAAAGTATTTTTCTTTTCGTTCAGTTGAATTTGTTTTGAAACTTGTAAATATTTCAGTCATTCATCATCCATATAGATACTAAAACTAGCATTACTGAAATTTGGGTGTATTATTTTGAGACAGAAGGCAGATTAACTACTGTTTTATTAAACCAATATACAGAGATGGTGGAGGTATACACAGGCTAAAAGAAATACTCATTTTGTTGAACCAAGCTGACAGGCCATGATTACAGATCATCTATTTTTGTGATGCAAACTGGAAATTAATATAAACAGTGTGGACCAAACCAGACTTATGTTTTGCTTGTTTTTGATAGGAGCTGTGTGGTAGGGCTGTCTCTGTAAATCAGCTCCAAGATTTATTCAGTGTTGTCTTGTGAAAACAGTCCAAGTTAGTATTCATTTCTGAGAGTAACGTTTTGCTCTTTAGCGTTTTAGCTTTGAGATAGGGAATACCACAGCAGCTTGCATTAATTGTTGAGTGTGATGAAATGTACACTGTGTATAAAATCCAGTGTTCCCTAAATATCAGATCAGATAACAGACACAATTCCAAATATGTAAAGAGTGGGCAAACTTTGATGACAGTCTGATAAATCCTGTGGTAGTTACAGCTAAAACAGGCTGCTAATATGCATCTGAGCTCAGGAGATATTAAACTATATATAGATTCTGCTATTCCTAACAGATTGTTGTTGAGATACCTGACACATTTTTTGATGTTACATGCATTCAGAAGAGCTGAGCTTTACATAATTTCTGGTTAGTGTTAGTTATGTGAAAACATATTAAAATGAGTGGCCTAGTTAGGAAGCTCTGTCACATACGCAGAAAGGCAGGTTGGAATATTTCTGCCAAAAATGCAGAAACTCTCTCAAAACCAGGATTGGGTGCTGTCTTTTGAATCTGGCAGAGTTCCAAACTCAGGGAGAGGTGCCCTGTCCCAGCACCCAGCACTGGAATAAGAGGACCTGAGTGTGTTCCATTTTTGTCACTGTCACCTGCCTGTCCAGGCACTGGGAGGGTGGGCAGAGGGACCAGGCTCCTGGTAGCTGAACACCAGCCACAGGAGAAATCAAATCATTTGATCAGCCTTTGGCTAAAAGCTGCCCAGTGCAAAGCCCCTGAGAACATTGCTCAGACAAACTCCTGGGGGATGTGTGAGCACAGGTGGGGTGAGATCCTTCAGAGGCTCAGCTAAGCTTAAAGGCCAAGAGAAAGATGGTGCTGGGGTGGGGATTCCTGGTTTTATGCTCTGGAGTCAGTGTGAGGATGAGCCAGGCTGGGGTGAGGAGGGCTGGGCGTGTGCACTGTTACTGACTGATGGGGTGCTTGTTCCTCACGAGGTGCTGGCTCTGCTGGAGGAGCTCAGGGCTTTTGGCTGGACAGGTCCAGCTGCTTCAGGCCAAGAGAGCTGCAGAAAAATGTATTATATGGGCAAGCTAGTTCCCTCCAACAACCTTTGGGGAAATTGTGCAATCATTTCTGCTGAAGGTTTTAGCTTGCTTTGCAAAACCAAAAAGCAGCTGGGAATAGCATTGTCATCTTCAAAATATTTTGTGGTGCCCCTTATCAACTCTGTCCATAATTTCCAGCATTTCACAAACCATGGCTAGTAAATCTGAAGATTATATTTTTGATATTGTCCCTAGAATAGTGTGTTTGGGCTGTGCTTACAGCCAAAGCACTTCTTTGGGTTTTCAACACCTGAATTGTGTCTCAGTTGACCTTGCTGTTCTCTTTGGGTATTCAGTTGCCTGTCTTTGATAGGTGATGTAATAGGTCATATGCTGTTCAAGTATTTCTAGGTCTTTACATCTATTTATTACCTTCTAAACGTTTGCTTGCTGGTTCTGTTCTCTTTGCCAGGGGCTGTTAATCAGAATAGTTTATATTTAACCTTTAGCACAGAGACAGCAAAATTCCATATTTTACTTGCAGGACAATACCTGAGGCAAGTGTTCCTGGCCACTCCAGGAGACACATTGCTGAGGCAGATGGGGCCTTGCTTTTCCTCCTGGGTGTCTGTGTCTGATAAAAATTCTGTCAGAGAACCATTGTAATCTATTTCTTGTTTGCTTTGTACACATTTGGGGATGTATGGATTTTCCAGCTCCTTACTGAGGCTTTACTCAGATTAACCAAATGTTCCACTGCTCCTTTGCTGTCTCCCATTTTTTGCTCTATAGAGTGGAATAATAAAGTCATTTAACTCTTGAGAACTGTCTGACTTCTGATCACAAAATTGGGTGTTTGTAATGATTCAGCTGGGACACCAATTTTCTGTTGAGCATTTTCACTGTTAGTGTGGTTAATTTTCAGAGAAAAACATCTGCAAAGAATGCAGTGTGATTTTGGAGCCAGTGAGCAGCAGCCTGCTCTGCTAAACAGCTCCAGTCCTTTGCTAGATCCTGTAAGAATGATCTTACAGGACATTTATTTGATTTTGTACACCACAATAGCAGGATGGAAGTCACAGTAGATATTTTTGCAGGCAGCTGTGGGGATGCACCAGGCTGGGACTCCTGGCACAGCCCTGTCCCTCCCTTGCCATGTGCCAAGGGCTCATCCAGGAGGGGCTTCAGCTTCCCAGAGAAGCCCTCTGCCTCCCAGGCGTGGGTGCAGCCACCTCAGATCAGCTGCTGTGCCTCTGGGTCTGCTGAAGGGTGGTGCTGGGGGTCTGGGAGGCAAAAGGGGCAAAGCCTGTGGGATCCAGGGTGTCCCTTCACCACCCACCTGACACAGAAGAGACAACGTATGAAGAGTGTCTGCTCAGAGGAGGAGATGCTGACAGCTCTTGGATGGATGACCCTGAAGGCCCTGAACTTCTCTGGTGTCTGTGACTGCTGACACTTTTGGGAGCTGTTGTTGACACCGTGGTGGTTTGGGTGTGAGCAGTACACACACTGCAGACATCGGATCCTGCTTGGCTGCTCTGTTGGTACAGAAACAGCTCATGCTGTATTTCACGTTGCAGTGGGGAGAACTTTGCTTCGTCATCCTCTCAGTATGATCTCAGAGATAGAAAAATAAACAGTGACAAGACTGCTTGGGCTAAAATGTCCATCTTGGGCCTTAGAGTGTGTGGCCCCTGGCCCTCTCCAGTCTGGTATGAACAGGTCCTTTAACAATTCAGAGCTGCAATCTTTGCTCTCTCTGAGTACTCTTTAACTGTGCTTCAAGTGGTAGTAAAAAAAGCCAGTATTATTCAATAATAAACTGAATTTACTTTGAGTGACAAAAACTCTGTATAAAAGGAACCTGAATTTGGGGAAATAACCAAGAAAAACCTGCTCATGCCAAAATATCCCATGATGCTTCAAGAAAACAAAACATAACCAAGGATTGAATTATAACCTATTGTATCTTTAATTCCTGCTTGAAAGAGAAATTCCTTTTGAATAAAAAGAACATTTCTCTGTTGAGAAATCAAATGCTCTATATTTACATTTTCTTGATGAAATGAGGAGTGAAGTCATTGCACTACATTCTCTTTTGCTTGACTGACATTTGATTTCACACTTTTTAGTTGACTGGAGTTGTACTTTCCATAAAAACCGAGATTTGTTTTCCCTTGCATAATTAAAAACTATTGCTTCCTTTGGGTCTTCAGCCAAAGGGTTGATGGGTTTATTTTTTTTCCTTTTTAATTTCTTTTTTTTTTTTTAATGTTACAGACTCTTAAGACACTAGTTGTTTTTGGGGTTTTTTTAGGAATTTTTCTCACTTTCATAGACTCTCAAGTTGCCCTGAACAGAATTTTTGAGAGCAGTTGAGACTGCCATCCTTAAATACACAAAGAGAGCAGAAGCAGATTACATAAAGCACTTTGATCTCTTTTATGCCAACAAATTTGGTAGTGGTGACCTAGGGAAGGTCTCACAAAGGCCCTGGACACAAAGCTTAGAAATAATTTCAAGTTCTGGCTGGCACTTGGAGCATCAGAATCTGGGAAACAACTGCATTTGAAGCTGGGAAAGCCCACCCAGTTCTTTGTAGCTTTTGTTTTTTCTCCTCACTAGGGAAGTATTTTCAGTTTGGCCGTGTGTTGTGGAGATTTTTCACCTGCTTGCCTTAGCTCAGCACTGCCAGCGCTGGGGCAGGACAGTGCACAGCCCAAATTAATGCTTCAAGAGGGCTTTGTTTGTTTGCTTGCTTGTTTTGTTTTTTCAAAGAGCCAAGCTCTCTAGTGCTGCACATGAGAGCTGAGTGTGTGATTTCTGAAGGTGCACTCAGGCTGTAACACCCTGCACTTGATGTTTGGCTGGCAGAGGCCAGGAGTGAAAGCACTAAATCCTGCCCTGAGAGCTGCTAATGCCTGTTGACATAAATGAGTATTGAGGGTTCTCAGCAGCACTGAACCTACACTGCCACTGCCAGAGGACAGCTTTAAACAACTCGATTTTATTCCTACTTATGTCCCCAGCCTGGAATTTGGATATGAGCTATTGTTGTTATTTCATAAATTGTATTTTAAAAGGGAGGCTTCCTTGCTTCTGATTTATTTCATCTTCATGTCTACTGTCTTCACAGGAGCTTCAGCAAACCATTCTCATAAATGATTTCAGGGTATTTTATTGTCAGTTTCTCTGGTGAACCAGGAACATAATATTCTTAGTCTCTGTGGAGGAATTCTAGGCAGAGCAAATAATTCATCTCTGCAGAATAATTTTATTATTGTTTCTATTGCAGAAAGTTACAATTGCCCTATTTTTAGAAATTACATAAACTAAATCTGAAGAGGTTTTCTAAGAACCACAAAAAAAGAAGGAATGGAATTTAAAACCAGTACTCGAACACTTGGAGAAGGGTTGTATCTGTTTTTTTTTTTTTCCTAAAACTAGATGCTGTGAAATGTAGTGGGAATTAAGTGAGTGCAGAATCTCTGCTGCTGCATCCTGTGTTTGGGTTAGGCAGTGATGCTCCATCCCCCTGAACTCATGAACTTGGAGAAAGCCAGAATGCAGTGACACTGCTGTAAATACAGTGAACTGATCTTCAGTGCATCAATATTGGTAAAAACAGAGAGCAGAAGGGGTTCTGTGGCAGGAATCCTGTTTTCACCGAGCAGGTTTGTGTGGTCAGGCGTTTTTATAGAGCTCTTGTGCGGAAATAGAAGAACAGAAAAATTAAATATTAATGCTGGCATTTGGAGTGAGCAGTGATGGGTCGTGTTCCAGGAGCGTGTGGAGAAGCAGCTGAAATGTCTCTGTCCCTTGGAGGATGCTGATCATTGGTAAGAGATGCCCCAAGTGCAACCAGCACGAAAGCAGCTGTGAGCTGTGTGTGTTTACCACAGCCAGGCAGCAGCTGAAACACACACCTGCTTGTTGGCTTTGGAGCTCTGCTTATTTTCATAGCTTGTGGCCATGGCAGAGGCTCCCTGCCAGAAAAAGTTAAAGGCAGAATAGCCAGGAATTTAGTTGAACAACAAGCTCTGTCTTTGCATGGATGAGAATATTTGCGTGGCACAGAAGGGGTCCCATTGGAAATGCTGATAAAATTATAACCAAGCTCAATCAGATTTCTCTTCTGATCTCTTCTTGGTATTGGGGTTTGAACAGAATGAGTAGGAAAAATACATGAAGGGAGAAATTCTTACTGTGAATATTTTTTTCTGATGAAGTAGTGTGGAACACTCACTTGGACTACTTATTTCCTGGAGTACTTGAGGAAATTTCAGTGCTCATTAGGATTTTACAAACTGTGGAGATTTCCATGAGATTCTTAAAACACTTGTGAGACAGAATGATAAAAGTTTTAATTTCCTTTCTGCCAGTCTTACTACAGTTGTGTAAGACTATATTAATATAATAATAATAGTATATATGCAATAATCTTAGTTGCATATACATATATAAATGAGGATTTATATCAGAATTCAATAATTGTGATGGAACATTTGAAATGGAAACTACAACTTTTTTATTTGATCAATAAGGCCACAAGGCTGATAAAAGTTAACTGCTGTGATGTTGGAGGATATTTTAGGAAATTCTACAAGTTTGTGTGAAGTAGGGTAGAATGTGCTTTTGTCTTAGCTGTAAGAAGAATGTGATTAATTAAAATCTTATGTGTCTTTCCATTACTTGTAAAAGTGCCAGTGAACAGCCATGGGTGCTTGCAAAAGCATAACTGTTTTGTATCCCAGAAATCAATTGCCTGCTGCTTCTTTCTCCAGTCAGCACTTGTGAATGATGCATTAGAATATGTAATTTTATATGCTCTGGACTGAAAAATGCCAGAAGTAAGTGTTGAGTTTGAGTGAAGAGATGTAAATGATTGGAAGATGCTCATAGTTTTTGATTTGCTTGCCTGGAAGTGTAAAAGTGTACAAAGATTTCATTTTCTGTGAGGAATTTTCTCATCATTCAGGTAATGGTGTGGATTTTTTTTATCCCTGTAAATCCATGGCAGGAGACTGGAAAAGTGAGTGTTCAGAGCAAGGGAAAATTGCAAGAGGTTGAGAACCATGAGATGATAGAGAAAAGCAAAGTTGGGCAGGGCTGGTGCAACTGTGGCTCCCAGAGCAGTTCGACTGTGCTCCCTCCTTCTGGGGGCTTTGAAATTACTCCTCCTCCACTTTCCCCTTGTAATTTTCCTTTAATCATTCCACAGAATTTAGGATAGATGTTCTGATCTTAAACCCTCTGCTGTTCAGGCCTTGAGTTGAATTCATGTAACCCTGACTGCTCAGCCAGGCCACGATATTTTAGTTTTCTCTTATGCAACAACATGTTTTCCAGCTTTCTGTCTTTGTATATGTCTGCCCTTCCCTGAGCAGTGTGGGGACAGGACCCGGAAGCAGTGTTTTACAGAAAACCAGCCTTTTTTACAGTACTTTTGCTCTTGTGCCATGTGAGGGATCCACACAGGAGCTGTAGTCATTTGCTGCTGAGACCTGGATGAGTTTACCTGGTTTCTGTGGTGGGATACAGACACAAAACAACCACACTTTGGTTGAAACAACCTTAAATCCAAATTGCACAACTTATAATTGAGAGTCTGTAAACAGCAATTTCTCTCTGAGGCAGCCTGACATTGCAGGCCCCAGCTGGATCCAAGCCCCTGTATCCTCAATCATGTTATCACTTAGGATTGATAGATTTTGTGCTAATTTTATCTTTATGAAAACAAGTTGGGGTTTTTTTTAAGCAGAGTATTATCTAGTATCCATTTATTTCAGGGAAGAAGCAGATGTGTGAAGCTGAGTTCAGCCTGCCCATGGGGCTGGCAGAGCTGCAGGACAGCAGCAGAGTGGGCAGGATGCTGGGGTTTGTTGGGATGTGTGGAGGACAGGTGCAAAAAACACATTCACGCTCCTGTGAAAATTAAAAAAAGTTTAATAAAGAAAAATAGGGGACAAGGACCATAGAGCAAAGGTCATTACAGCCAGGTTCATCTTGGCACTCAGCCAAGAGCACCCTGTTATCCTTGGGGATACCCCTTAAACACCTTTTCCCTTGCACCAGCCTGTTGCATATTCATAGACCCTTATGCATAGTAAACTTTTCCCCAAGTAGTTTACATGTTCCAAGAACTGTTTAGCATATCTTCTTGGGTCCACCTTTTTGGAGCATGTGTATTCCTTGGTTGTGGTTTTAGTCCTTTTTTATCATCACCTTCAGTTTTGGGCCTTGATCCCCACCATCTTCAGACAGTGAGTGCTGCTGGCTGGCAGATCTGTACAGGTGTGCTCACCCTGTGTTCACTGGATGTTTTCCCATCCAAGCAGGCACTTTAACACAAGCATACTTGTATCAGCTATTCATTAAGCTTAATTAACAATAGAAATAAAAACTATATGGTTATAACAAAGTTACTTTAACGCCACACATATAAAATCCATTACAGTATTTGTGAAAAGCCAATATTATAATATGTGTCTGTAACAGCTGGGATTGCTGTGTCTGTGCCCATCAGAGCTGGGTGCTACCAGCAGGGACAGAGCCAAGAGACCCAGCAGCACCTGCACAGAGGAACTGCAGCACCAAACAGCCTCCAGGAGATCCAAAAGGAGCAGCTTCCCAACAGAGCCTCTCCCAGGGCGAGGCAACTGAGCCAGGATCCCACCATGCATCACTTTGGGATATGTTCCACAGCTGGACGGTTTTTTAAAGCTTTACATATTCTCTTTACATTCAAAAATAATATCTTGAGTTCAGCATTCATTCAGGTTTATGTAGCTTTGTAAAGATGTTTCATTTTTAAGATACTCAATAGGGTGAGAGGGGGATTTGCAGACAGAAAAGATGAGGGTGGTTTTTTTTGGGAGGAGCTTTTTAATGTTTTTAGCCTCGGGTTATGAAGTGCTGGAAGTGCTGCAGAATTCTTTTTATTTTTACTTATTTTTATCTGTGCGCCAGGCACTCGTCCATGCTCTGTGCCCTGCCAGAAAGGCTTCAGCATTAATGTGACAGACCACCCTGCCCGTGGGTGAGGTGTGTAATTCTTTCTTGGAGCAGAGATCTCAAGCAGAGGCTGCTTGTTATGTCAAAGTGCATGTGGTTTTCTCACACGAGTTACTTGGCAGTCCAGAGAAAATATTAAACTCCACTTAGCTTGGAAAGACCAGGAGGTCTTAAATGCATAGTAAAAAATGTCTGCATTTCATTTTTTCTCCTCGATCTCTTATGGAAAGTCTTGGCAGTGGTGAAGAGAGATCTTCCCTCCCTCTGAAGTACATCCCCATGTTTCAGTGTTCTAACCTGTCTGGGTCAGGAATGGCTGCTGGCATTTGTGTAAGATTTTTTTTTTCCCATGGTTGCCTATTGAATTTATAAATAGAAATTAAGATTACTGGTATTAAGAAGGAACTAAACTCCTGAATCCAATATTTGGTCCTGGGAACTACTGGGAAAGGCTGTTCTCCATTTTTGCAGGTGGCCCTTGGGCCTGCTTGTGCCACACAATTTTCAAAAAAATGTTTTTCACAGTAGAAGTAGGAATATTTTCAGCATCAGTATTAGTATTTGTTATTTTGAGGGTAATTTTTTCATTTAGTAGCCTTCATTAAAGGTCATAAATTAAAAGTTTTTAAAGCCTTTTGCCCATTAAAACAAATAAACAACTTTCAGACTTTAAAACACATTTAATTATTGAAAATCATTAGAAATTTTCTCCTCTGAGGATTTTATTCCTTTAATCAAAATTCCTACTGACAACAGTGGAAACTTTTCTTCTTATGTGGATAGCCATTTAAACAAATGCTGAATATTTACCTTTTTACTTTCTATTTTTATAATAATACTGATATTAGAATGCAGTTTGGAAAAGCGTTGAACTTTCAGGGTTATTTTAGTCAGAATTGTGGCATTGTGCTCTGAACACTTGGGAGAAGGTGAGGGCTGGGACATTCCCCTACTGCTCATTCCCTTGCTGCAGCAGGCTGGGGGAGGAGCTGGGCTTTGCACCTGTGCACAGGGAAGGATGGGAATTGGGATGGGATGGGAATTGGGAATGGGATGGGGATGGGATGGGAGTTGGGCTGGGATGGGAAATGGGATGGGTTGGGAACTGGGATGGGAATTGGGATGGGGATGGCTGTGTGAGGGGTGGGGCAGATATCAGCGTGGGGAGAGAAATTTCCTGCACTTTGTGTTTTTGTGACAAAACACAAAAGGAGGGTCCAGGGAGCACGGGTCAGGCAGGTCTGACTCCTCAGGACTTCCAGGAGTTCACAGCTTAAACCCAAAATCCTTACAGGAGCAATTCCAGTGTGTTCTTGCTCTTGCTCTTGCTCTTGCTCTTGCTCTTGCTCTTGCTCAGGAGCCTGTTGTGCAGCAAGTTTTCTGTGCTGCCTCTCCCAGTGTGCCTGGAAAGCAGCCTTAACGTGGAGCTCCAGATGTTTAGAGCAAAACTGTGATTTTGGGCTCCATGCAGAACAGACAAGCCCCTCTGTGAGTCATTAAAGCTTCTCAGCAGCCAGGCTACTGCCGGGCACCTCTTGAAATAAAATCCTTCATGCTTTGATTAGGTCTTTGTGTGTCACACTTCTTTGGAAATTCCTCCTCTTGCCAGCCTGGTGTGTTGCAAGATTTCCCCCTCTCAGACCCAGAGAGGGCTCTGGAACTGCTCCTGGAGCTCGGTGTTCCCAGAGCCAGTGCTGAGCCACAGGGCAGCCTCCTCTGGAACCCCTGCGGCCACAGTGGATGGAGCAGAGAGCTCATGACTGAAATGCCTTTGGATTCCAATAGCAGGGAGCTGAATTTTGAATCTCAAGGAGAATAATAGGAAAAACAGCTGCAGAATCTCCTAGCACTTCGTGTACATGCACTCATTTTAAAAATGAAAAATTACCATTTCATCAAACTGACATAAAATTGGCTTGTCAAGCACTGAAAATAAAATGTGTTTTTCCTTTATGTCTCATTCCTTTTAGTTTTTCATGATACAGTTCAGTTTTCAGCTTTTCCTTGTAAAAAGCAACTACTCCTAGAATCTTTATGAGAATGAAAGCCATCAATTTCATGTGAATTCACAACTCCTGGAACTGAGGTTTTTAGCCATCAGCCACCAAGACTTGCTCTGGAGTGGCTGTCTGTACCCAGCAGGTCTCAGAGCAGTCTGATTGTGGGTTCTCTTCCTACTCTGGATGAATCAACCTGGTTCATTAGAACTGTTGAAAAGCAAACAGCTCCAACATGTGCCATGGAGCCAACACTACAGAGCACGGAGTTGAAATGAGTAAATAGCAAGCAGCTGAGCTTTGATGTACCTAGATATGCCTCTAGGAATCTCCAACTGCCTCTGAATTCCCTGTTTAACCCACTGTATGTGTTTGAACTTATGCAACAACCTAAATATTTGGGTGTTGTATTTTAACCATTGTGTTTTCACTGGGTTTTGGAATATATGCTTTCATATGGAGCATCTGAGCATAAAGTGCTCAAATGTTCTTGATGTGTTGATTGGAAAATGTATTTGCAATCTGCCATAGCAATAATGATGTGTCCAGATGTGGATATCAAGTACCACTGAACTCCTCCTGCATTGTACAAGCTCCAAACACCAGGGCTGCTACAGGAATGGGAAGCATGTTTGGGAACAAGTTATTCCCCTCCCTCTGCCTGCTCAGACTCTGCACCCAGTGCTCATGTCCTGCCCCATCCTCATCCTCTGTGGCACTGCCCTGACATGGTGCCCATGGAGCAGTCCCCAGGACCATCTCCAGGATCCCCACAGCTGGAGCTGTGCAGGACAGGAGGCTGCACTGTGGCATCTGAGATGATGGTTCATTACCTGGGCACCTCAATTCACATCCTGGGCCAGCACTTAATTTCTAATATCTTCTCCCTGTACTCAGCTATAGAGGATACACAGGTGGAAAAATCCTTAATAGAATGCATCCCGTTTTAGGAACTTTAGTAGATCCTGTTTTAAGTGACTTTAGGGTTTTTGAGGAGGGAGCAGGTCATTCTGTGGTTGTTAAAGATTTCTGGAACAAGAAGTTCATGTTGTGTGGAGGCACAGCTGAAGCAATGGGCAGGGTGTGAGCCTCAGTGGGTGCCCATGGCCCCTGCCAGCCATGGGCTGCTGGAATGCCCTTGCCTTGATGCAAACCTGGGAAAAGCAGTTCTGATCTGTTGCCATCAAAATGAATTCATAAAGACTTGTTTGCTGCCTTCTCTGCGTTAATACTGATGGGATTTTTTACAAGCATTTCCCAAAACTAGGGCGTTGTATAACACTGGGTGGTCTAACACTGAGGCATGTGATTTTTAACCCTTCCTGGGTTTCCTGCAGTTGAAAATGGTTCTATTTGCTTTAAAGCAGCTTGACTTGGGCTTGGCGAAGGTGCTGGATCTGTTATGATATGCACTGCTAAACAGAGCTGCAGAATTCCAGCCAGCAGCCCTGTTTGCAGAGGTGGGGATTTTGTTGGAGTAGAATTTTATTAAATTTACAGAATAAATTTAATTAAAAGCTAGTAATTTCTAACATCTTATTTACAGTGTGTACAGATTTAATGCATTGATAGCTTTTAATTTGCACTTGGCAATTTGTTGAAGCAATTTACTTTGTAATTATTTCATGATTGCTAATACTTTGGTGCCATGCTATTCTCTGTTGAAATTTTGTTGTTAGCTTTGTGACTCTGATCTTTGTACCACTTAGTGTATGATAGTTCTTCATACAATCTTCTATTTTTTTACTTTGTTCTAACTTAGACTTTATTTTATCTTCCTTTGCTTTACTTTTGTCTGTTCCTGATCCATCTATGTGTGGCCAGCCTAAGAGAAAAAATTCAACTTAAGGTGTCGTTTTGGACCAGTCTGTGGCCTGTTTAGATGGACAGCATTTCTGTACTGTTCTTTATATAGCAATATTATTTCCTATGCCACAGGTACTTTCAAGGGCAGGGGGTTGTCCCCAGTGTGCTCCAGTCTATGGGATTACAGAAGTAGAAAGGATGTTCATGTAGAAATTCACTTGAGTGAGCAAGGTACATGTTATGGCTGTGTTATGTCACCTGCTCCCCATGACAAAAATGTTCATCATCCCTTAATGATAAGTTGACCTCACCTTAATTCCACGTGGATTTTTAGGTTCAGTTCTGGGCTCCCTTACACAGCAGCAGCTCTGCCTCAGGCCCCAGCTGGTGCTGGAGGAGGCAGCTCTGAGAGGGCAGCAGTGGCCAGGCTTGCACGTGTGCTCAGGGGGAAATGGAGCCTGGGTGGAAAGTGAAGCGAGGCCAGATGGAAGGGCTGTTAAATATCCCGAGTAGCCCAAGTCTTAAAAGCTTTGTTTTCTTTGTAAAGCTTTCCTGCTATTCCTCCATCTTGGGAAATTGTATCCCCAGTGTTGTTCAGTGCAGTCACCAGTAACAGATGATGTGTTTGCAGCCAGAGCCAGGCACGGCCCGTGGGGCTGTTCTGCTCCTTGGCAGTGACAAGTTTGTACCAGACTTGGGTGAAGATGTGTCCTCCTGCTTAGACAAATGCCAGTGTCATTCGGGCAGCCCTGGGCCTTCCCAGTGCTGCTGACCTCAGATAGCACTCCTGCTCCAGACCCGGGCTGGACTTGTTTATCTCTTAGCTCACAGGGTGCCTTTTACTACTGTGTCTGCTGCTTGTCTTGAAAAGGAAACTTGAAGTGGTGTTGCTTGCTTTTCCTCTGGCTCACACTTCAATCTCAGCCTTGTTATTCTTAAACATACTTCAGAAAACTGCTAGAAGGCTTGTACAAATCTGCAATGGTTTGTGGGCTTATCTCGGATGTGTACTTTAGTTTGAAGTATGTGAGATTTCTTCTTGCCCGTTCTCCACTAGATTTAAAAGTTACAGCTTGAAAAGTGACTGTTGGTAATGGCAATTTATAACAGCCTGTGTCCTGGAGCATAATTTATGATGAAAAAAGCAGAGGATTTAGCAAGTTTAAAGCCTCCCTGTCTGTTGCTCTGTTTTAGGCATTGTGGGATAATCTAGCATATGCTTAGTTAGTCACTGCTTCAAATGGAGATGTATTTCAGCTTTGGTACCTAATGTCTTTTGCAGACAGCTTAGATAATGCTGCCTTGTGAGGTGCAGTGTGTTCCTACATTTGCTGTGGCTGCACAAGAGGAGGAGATGCCTGGTGGTCATTTTGTTTTTGCTGTGGAACGTGGATTGCTGTTTGACTGGAGTTGCCTGGATCCACGTGCAGGGGTCAGACTGAACGTCTCCTGTCAGGCGTTTTGGTGGCTGTGGGGTGCTGGGCTGGGTGTGAGCTCTGGGCCTCACACCACAGTGAGCTTTTCTGCTCTGCTAAGACAGTTCTGGGACAGGTTTGCTGTGCAGTCTGGGTCCCACGTGGTGCCTGTGGGGACCTGGCTCCTGCTGTCCTGCTGCCCCTTGTCCCTGCACCGCGAGGAGCCTGAGGGACAGGGGTGGCATCACCGTGCCCTGCCCTGTGTTCCTTGTTTCTGGTCAGCCCCTGGGTGTGCTCTGTGTCCCTCCCCACTGCCAGCAGGTTTTGCTTTGCCAGGTTTTACCTTTGCAGAGGTTGAGGGTCAGCCCCTGCAGGTTCCTGAGGTGGACAGGGAACTGGTTTTGCAGAAGTCGTTCACTGGATGCAGTCTGGGAGGAGAGCAGATGTGTTTGCACCTCCTCAGGGAGCACTGCTGGGCAGGACTGACCTTGCCATCAGCCCAGGTTACACTGCTGAATTCTCTTCTGTAGATTATTGCTTCCTTTAGGTATCACAATAACACATTAAACACAGAGTTTCTGTTGCAGTGATTTATGCTAAGATAAATTACTCGTTGATACACAAGGGTTTGGTGTCTCAGTTTCTGAGTCTGGTTATTCCCCATGCATTAAATTACTGTGTTCTCGGAAATAAAAGCAGCTGAAATTCAGTGTTTTATTATTTCTTGCACCATTTTGACAAACTTAGCAATGTGGTTCGAAGACTGAAGCTGTTATTTAACTAATACAGATGTGTTTGCTCAACTGTACATATAATAGTCCTGGTTTCTTTCAAGTTCATGACCAGCTTTGCCTCAGATTTAAATATTTTGTTTTCCAGATGCAGGGAGACTGAAAGGGTGGGGTTTTTGCTACCTTGCAAGGTCACAGGACAGAGTGAGGCAGTAGGAGCAGAAGCCTTGCCAGGGCTGGCAGAGCAGCACCCTGTACCAGAATCTCCATGGTTTAAAAATTCTGGAAGCCAGTTTGGTTTTCTTCAGTGCCTGTGCTTGCTCATGCACCCAGAAGTTTGATAGTGAAACAGAAGTTCAATAAATAATATAGCTAGAAAAAGAGTACATAAATTCTCCTTTCTTCCCCCATTTTGTAGTGGAGGAATCCTTCTGTTCAGGTTGGATAGTTTCAATAACTGAGCTGAGGTCTGGATTATAAAGATGCTCTGATATACTGGATGCTTCCAGTAAATGACTCCTAATTCTGTGAATTAAGTCTATTTTGTTTATTAGAATTGTCAATGTGTTTAGCTTTTCCACATCTAATATAAGCATTTTAACATCTGCACTTCTGTATAATGATTTCAAGATTTTTCTTCTTGCCCACGTTTTACTGGACTTTTTGTTAGCTTGATTTATTATCTTCCTAATCTTATTTCAAAATTCATGTGGCATGTAACTTCCTTGGCAAGTTAAATGTCAGGCAAATGGCATTGCTGTGTTAATTTAAATTTAATCAATAGATAATGTGCTGCAGTAGGAACACAGAAGAGCTCAGCTGGTCTCTGACTGGAGATGTGAATTTTCTGTATTAAAAAATTTTGGGTTGCTGTGTAAGAAATGGATGCTTAATATTTGGCTGGGAGGTGCTGTCATATAAAATCTCTGAAGTCAGTGATCCTCTCTCAGTTAAACTTGATTTAGTTAGAGTGCATGTATTTTACTATATTCTAGTGTTTTCTATTCTGTTTTCTTTTTGTCATGGCTGTTGTCAATATTATGAATAAATCTACCTTTGAGTACAACCCAGCTTGTAATTTGGTTCAGGGAAAGGAATTGTGCTTGTTAACTTGGCTAAAAGCTGTGAGTATGGCTTTTGTAGTCATGAAATGCTCAAAAACCAAAGGACAGAACAGTAATTTGATTTGTTTTGAGGGTGAAATTTGGGGAGTACCATGGGTTTTATTTGAGGATAGCTGTTGGTCTCTACAGAGAGTAAAGGATTTAATACATGGCAGCATGTGGACCACTGTTACCTGCCAGAGGAGATGCAAGTAGGGCAGGATTTTGGTCTCCTTCTGTACTATCAGATTACTTTCTGCCTGTTTTTGATGTAGCTACTGGTTCCTTTTTAATAGCAACTGAGGAATGAGTAAGGGTATGGTAGGATGGCTGTGAGTGTTTGCATTTCTATGATTTCAAGTGCCACTCTGAGAAAAAAAAAAAAGCGAGTGGAGTAACACATTTCCATTGATAAAATAAATAAAAAATTATAATGTGCATGGCCCAACCCTTCCTGAACACAGCACGTAGCAGGTGATCCTGCAAACAGCAAAGTGAATTAAACCAAAAGGAAGCTCTTCTATCTTAAATTTTGCTCTATAACAAATATGCTATGGGGACTTTGTCAGTGAAAAATAACTCTTTGTGTTCCTTTCATCTCCATGAGCTGCTGGCATGTGTGGGAAGGAAGTATGGCTGAGATCACCTCTGAAGTTTTCTGTTTAAAGGTGCAGATTTAGATTAAATGAAGCAAATTGGCTGGTGAACGCAAGAATCACAAGCTCACAGAGCTGGTATTTCTTCATTTCAAAGGTTAAAAGAAAATCAGAGAAGCTGTAGCAGAAGTCTTGAGATTTAATTGGATGAGTGACTGTGTCAAAGACTTGGAGCTGGGCAGAGCCAGGCTAAGTACAGATGCTGGTACATTCTGGAAGGTTTGCTATTGAAGGTATAGGTGTTTCTGCACTGAAGGGTGCTAATATAAACTCAAAATAACAAAGCATAGAAATATGGTAGTTAAATACATTGCAAGAGAAGCTGTAAAGCTTCTTAGAAGTATTTTTCTTTCTGCTTGTTCTGCCATAAATTTGGCAGCTTTATATTTCTTACCACAGAACTGCCTGTTGGTGTAGAGAAAACCAAATTCCTTCTTTGCTGGTCACCAGCAACATCCCTCGTAGCAAAAGGCTCAGACCTGGCGTAGGTTTCCACCCTGAGTCATGTATTTAGTAAACATTTAATTCAATTTGGGTATTCACCTAGGGAGGAGATTAAATGAGAGAGGTCAAGCAGCTGCTGAGTGTTGAGTAATTCTATACTTTGGACATGTTGAGATTTTAATAAACATCAAGGTAAATGGTTTGAAATTGGAGCTGGGATTTGAGACTCCAAAAAGAAAGGGTTCGTCTTTCAGTTTTAATTATGAAACCAAAGAGACCTCTATCCTCGAGTCCTGCAAGCTGTAGGAAGGTATAATAACCTGTGTTCAGCTTTGATTCTGTATGTGAGAATATCCTTCAGCTACAGATTAAAAAGACAAATATCTAAAAATATGTTTAAAATTGTTTTGGAGGCTACCTACCTACTTCTATAAAGAGCCTGCAGTGTAGTACATGTTCAGGATTTATAGACTGTCTGCACTACCAAGTTAAAAAAAAAGAGCAAACAAGACTTGGGTGCTGTGTCTGTGATATCCTTAAGCCTGACTATGTGTGTGCATCATTCTTAAATTCAGCCTTTTATTTACATTCATATGAATAAATACTGATTTGGATCGATATTTCCATGTTTATTTTGCATCATTCCCTTTTCTTGGGTTGAGGAGCATGGTTTGGCTTTCAGTGTCAGCTCAGGATGCTGCTGCAAAGGTCATTGTCAGTCTGCTGCCTTGGGTGTGACAATTTGTTTGCTGTGGCAGGAGGTGCAGTCCCTGGATGTGTGTGGTGCAGAAGCTGTTTGTCTTCAGTTGCAGAAGTGAGGGTGCAATCCATCACCCACTGAGCTTGTGAAACAAGACTTAGTTGCCCTCAGTTCTGGAGATTTTAAACACACTGCCCTTACCCTGGGAAGGAGCTGAGCTCCCTGTAAACACCTACAGAGCCCCTCACTTCTGCTCCTCCACATCTGCCCCTTCAATTATGTGCTGCTGTGTTTCCTGATGAACTCGGGGTGCTAAAGCCCTTCCTGTCCCACTGACCTGTGCGGGTGCAGTTCCCTCAGAAGTCCTCCAATGTCTTCCTCGTGTGCCTTTGCTCTGCCTTGCTTCTCCCTGGTGATATATTATCCTTTGCCATCTGAATATCATCTTCATCTCTCTTTTTATCTTTAGCTGCTTGGAGCCCTGGTGTGTAATTTGCAATTTTTAAGCTACAGTGACGATGGATAGCTTTGCACCTCAGATCCAAGAGATCAGAATGCTGCTGTAATAAAAACCGATTGGAAAATAATTTATTTTCATTTTCTTCCACATGATGAGATTTATGGGAGCTTCCCAGGTGTAACAACATCTGCCCCATGTGACCTTCAGCTGGAATTGAGTCTCCTTTGGTTCACAGTTCAACCTTGAAGCTATGTTTTATTCAGCTCCAGAATATTTAGGGTAATTCATTCCACCATGAAAAAAAAAATTTTGCATTTGAAGTTCCCCTTGCTGAAGTTTTCCTGCTTGTAGATTCATTGTGTAGGTGATGTGCAAGTAAGAAAAATCAGAGAGATTTGTCCCTACTTTGAGTTACATACAAAATACAGGCAGAAAAGTTGTTAGCTTGGTTAAATCTTCATGTATTTTGGTTTGCTAATAAAACCATTATGGCATCTCAAGACTAGCTCTTTCAAAGAATAAACCATTCAAAACACACTTATCCAGACTTAGAAAATCTGTTTAGAGTGCTGACTTTGAAGTATTAACCTTAATTATCTTTCAAAGTATGCAGTAATCAGCAAGTGATTTGAACTTTATTTTGTTTTGCTGAATTGATCCTGTTAAAATACTGCTCTGAGGGGTGATTTGTGTGGGTAGGGCTGTACTGGGCCAGCAGAGCAGTGAGCACTGTCCGACTGGTCAGACCAGAGGGGTTTGGTGTGTCAGGACGGGCACACGAGCTCGTTGACACCTGCCTGGGGCTGTGCTGGCACCCACAGACACGATACTGGAGGGATTCCACACACACAAATAGGAGCTGCAAGTTTCATTGGTTTTGTCTGGTTTGGGTTTTGATTTCCATCTGTGTAATTTTTTTTCTCCACAAATATTTGCATTCTGGTTTTGAGAACAAGTTTGTTTGGTTTTTTTTTTTGTTTTTTTTTTTAATTTTATCTTCACAGGGTTTTCTAGAAAGAAATCTTATGCTACTATGTGCTTTATCAAAAAATTAATTTTTTTTTTTGTTTAGATGCTCTGGTGATTTTAGTTGATGTATTCTAATTCTCCACATGTGAGAAGCAGTTAAAAATAGTTCTTGTTTTCTGCTTAATGCAATCTCAATGTATCCACTGTCCAGCCTTCCTGAGCTGGAAGTCCACAGCTGGCTCTGTGCTTGTTCTGAGAGGATTCCATATTTCTTGAGCTTTCTGTTGTTATCTTGGGTTTGGAATCATGTCACACTGAGCTTCTCAACTTCGATAAAGCCACTTTCCACTTTATCATAGTCCCTATGTATGAGGAGGCTTCCTGCTGCCCTGAGCAATTAACTGATTTTTACAACACTGAAAAAAATCTGAATCACTCACCAACCTTGTCCCTTCATTCCATGGACATGCTGATCAGTGCCCCTGTTCCCCCATCAGTGGGGAGCTGCCCATTTATTCCCAGCTTCTCACTTTTTAATATCATTAATGCACACAGAGACCCTTTCCTTTCATCCTGTGGCTGCCTAGTCTTTGCAAGTGTCTTTGGTGAAGGACATTGCAAAAAGCTTTTCAGAAATTAAAACACACTGTAACAGCAAGGTCACCTTGAGTAATAGACTTATTGGCTACTTCAAATACATTTTTTTATTTTGTGGTAAGACTGAATTCCACAGACACCATGCCAGCAGGTTTTCACTGTATTAGGTCAATATGTGTCTTAATCCTGATTCATGTTAATCCCAATTAAATACCAAGATTTTGGGAGTCTATTTCCTTTTCTCGTTTAAATTGCTTCTAAATTTTGTCTTTGCCTGTGTCACCTTCTGTTTGTTCTCTACTGAAGTCACTTGAGCTCTGGAGTTGTCAATGCAGAAATGTTGTGCTCATTTTAAGGAGTGAAAAGCAGCTGGGTAGAGCAACACGTGAAGCTTATCCTGAGGTAGTGAAAAAAAAAAAGTATGCCAAGGTATTTGTCATTCTGAGTCAGAGCTGCTCTTTGAATGACACCTATTGCAGGTGATCTTTCTGTGATTTTTATCAGTGTTGTAAAGCCTCTTCCCCTGCCTTTTCATTTCTGACATTTCCTCTGGTCCCCACCTGGTTTAAGGGAAAGCTTCAGAGTGGGAACTTACTGAAATCCAGTGTAATTATTTCCTCATTTCCCCCATGGCCTTAACTCTCAGGGGCATAGCTGTTGCATCTTTATCATCTTTTCGCCCCTCTGCTACTACCCTACGGCAGTTTTCTTGCTTTTGAAATCTATCAAAACAGATATAGTCGTACTTTTTATACCTTTTGCAAGTTTTTTGTCAGAGTCCAGAATCTGCCTGGATTGGATCTCTGTAGTTTTTATTTATTATTGGAAAGCTGGTATTTCCCTTCTCTGAGATCCTTATATGCATTTAATCAGTCTTTATGCTACTTGAAACACACTTTTTTTTTTTTTTTGATCTCTGTAGTTTTTATTTATTATTGGAAAGCTGGTATTTCCCTTCTCTGAGATCCTTATATGCATTTAATCAGTTTTAATCAGTCTTTATGCGACTTGAAACACACTTTTTTTTTTTTTTAATTTATGATATCTAAAACTGCATAGCATCTGAAATTACTTCCAATCACAAAATGTAACTGATCTATAGAAGGACAATTTCTACTGCCAAGACAATTTCTGCTGCCATGCTTTTTTGATTTTGCTGTGGTTGCTTGTGATTTTGCTTTTCTTAAATTAGTGATTAGCTGGCACTTGCCTCCAGTCTCCTCTACTGCCTGTTCATTTTGACTCTACATTAAATTAGGATGCTGCGAAATTACTACCTGGAGTGTCCTTTGGTCAACCAAATTGTTTCAGTGGTTGGAAATTTCAGGACCTATCAATTTGGAATCAATGGAAGACTGTATAATTATTTAGATAATTTCATGTCATTTCACTAAACAGAATTATCATAATACCCCTGTGCAATCTGGCAGTGTAACTAAAATAATACTTTGATGGTCTCTATCAGTACAGCACATGGAGATTTGAGGATCACATGCCCACAAGTGACTGCACCATGTTACCTGTGAGTTGCAAAGCCTCTGGAGAATCCAGCTGCCAGGATCAGCTTTTGTTATTCTGCTGCTGACCTTTATACCAAGAGAAAATATTCTAGAGCAAATTTGAGTCAGGTGTCACTGCTTGGTTAAGTGCATCTTGCAGATACTTTGAGCTTAAAAATAAGAAAGGAATGCAGAAAAGAATTTTCAGCTGCCTGTGCCTTTCTCATGTGTGGCTGATGTCGATTTTAATGAACTTTTATTTACTAAAAGAATACTCAGGTTTCATTATGGCTCTTCTTTTAAAAGTGACCTGTTGCTGTCTTGGCTTCCAGCTGCAGCTCTCCTCATTCCAATGTGAGGTTATTACCTGCTGACCTTTGCTAAGGTCAGATTACTTTGAGCTTTATATCTTCTGTGCTGGAGGTTATATTTGTGTAATCCACAGGTAAAGTTTCATTGCTGTGTCAACATTTGTTTTCAACTGGGCACAAAGTGGTTGCTTGCCTATCACTCAAGTCAGCAGCTGATTTTCATAAGCAGTAGAGTTACAACTGCCCTTTTTGCTTATTGAGCTCAGTGTGTTCTCCCATCTGATGTTCAAACCAAGCTTCAAACAACATTTAAAAATAGAAGGTTTTGCCTTCTTGTATATTCATGTTTTTCAGACAGTAACTGGAAGCCCTGACACAGAGCTGTTGAGGCATTTCCCCTGGGGCTCAGGTGGCCTCTGGCTGTGAGGGGATGTGAAGCTGCTGTGTTGTTTCTACTGGAGCCACCTCCTGCACAGACCACACGAGATGGTATTAACACACATCGCTGTATGTTCCTTATAGAGGGGAAAGGTGCTTTCTGCTTCCTACAGGATTACAGATTTCTCTGTGTGGTCCCCTGGTGTGCAAATAGCAAATATCTGCTGTGATTGCTAAAACAGTTCTATCAAGATTATTAATTGCATAATTAGAATGTATAAATAAGACTTGTCACATGACTTAGGTTCTCTGGCTGAAATTGTAACATATGATGGTGTGCTCTGGTAGCATGCTGTAATAAAAGCAGTAATTGAACCATCAGACCACAGTTTCCTACTAACATATATTCCTTATAATTATATTTTTCCATGGCTTAAGAGAAAATTCACAAGGGGACAGTCTGACTCTTTGCAGGCCTTGCTGCCTCATAAATCAGTGTCAGCATTTTGACTCAGGGGCCTGTCAACCCACCGAGCTTGTTGTCTCTTAGCGGGTGTCCGTGGCACAGGAAAAGATGAACCAAAAATAGTCCCACAAGCTATGCTTCCTCCAGAAACAACAAGAAATAAAGACATTCTAGGTGTCTTGTGACTTTGAGGTTTCTTTGTGTTTCTGGTTCACTCACCAGCCTTGCACAGTGGAACGCTGAGCTTTGTGTAGCATCCCCAGATTCCAGGTTTCCTGAGTTATAAATGTCCTGGATTTAAGTCCATGTGGTCAAGAAGGATCAAATGGAGAGAAGAACTCAGTTCCTCCTGTCCTACATGAGGAGCAGGGCTGCTACTGCTTCGCTCTTCAGCATGAAATCTGCCAGGAGAGGCAGAACTGTGATGCCAGGGAATGAATGAGGAGGGCAGCTTGTGTGGGGGTGGTGAGTAGGGGGTTCTCATTAAGTAGGGAAGAGAAGGGGCAGAGCAGAGTTTGCCCTCCCTGGGAAGGGGCAGGGAGGGGTCTGGGGCTGCTCTAAAGCCCCCAGAAACCCTCCCAAGGCTGGGGCCAATGAGCAAACAAGGGACCCTGCACAGTCAAAGCAGAACCCCCAAACCAAAGTAGCAAATTAAAAACGCCTAGAAAAGAGAAGGGGAAAAAAAGGAGGGGGAAAAGTGCAAAACCAAAAAAACCCACCAAAACAACCAAAATATCAGCAAAGAATATATATTCCTGTAAAAAAAACACATCTATTTTTAACATTGCTGCACAAATATCTAATGGTAAGTATTGGATCTTATTCTTGTCAACAAGAATATTTCATTGTCTAGTCAGTAATTAAGAACACCTTTCACTGCAAGGCTCCTAGACTGCCAATAGTAAATAATTAATGCTAAAGGAGTGTTATTTCTCTAAGTGGTGAGTGTTTGTTTCCTCCTTCTTTCACTTATGGGAGTAGGTGAGCAGTTTGCATCTCACATCAACTTTAAAGATTCATATTCTTTTGGATTAAAAATCAGTTTAGAAGTTTTCAGTATGTAAAATTTCATTGAGCGAGATGGGGAAAAGAAAATGCTGAGAGGAAATAGAAATAATGAGAGGAATCCATATTAGCAAAAGCAGCCTTCACTTACCTTGATGCAAAATGAGAATATCTCTGTGACTTATAAATTTATCCTGTAAATTTCTGTTCATTTTCTGGATGATTCAGCATTTGATACTTAAATATTGGAAGGGGTTTTTATTTATTCTCCTTTGTCAAATTGACAGAAAAAATATGGTGAATGAAGTCTCCTTTTCTGTGGGTTTGTATTTATTAAATATTTAGGTTGCAGCCCTTTGTTTTGGCTATTTGCACCTCTGCCTTCAGGGAAATATTTTTTCTAAATATCCTCCAAGACTCTTGCCACAGCCAGGGGAGTCTGGATGTTTTAATGGATGCACAACAGAACACATACAGGCAATGGTAGTTACTTCATGAGCAATGCATTTTCTTCCCTTTTGCAGTTTTTAAGTCATCTCAAAGCATTTCTGCTGAGGGGGAAAAGAGATTATTTTTAGATTTTTTAAATGCAGAAGTTCTGGCAGACAAATTAACCTTTCAGTCTTAAACAAGGATATGCACTGTGAAGTTTCTAGAAAGGAGTACATCTACTGCCTTAAATGACTTCAGAATGGGGTGTCTGAAATGGCAGTGATGGCAAGCTACAGCTTTACTTTTAAACCAGTTAAATTCCAGAACATTCCCTGTGAGTCAATGGGCAGGTGCTGGTTTATGGAGCTGCTGTTGTGTGCAGGGGCTCACAGGCAGTAGAACACCTTGGGCCAGCAATGTTTTGGCTAGCCAACCCCATGGCCAGGGTGTGAAAATGTCTGTCCAGCTCCCTCCCAGGGGTGTGGAAAGCCCCTCTGGCCATGCCCAGGCGAGGCTGGGCTGGGGTGGCTGCCCTGTCCTGGTGCCCACACTCAGCCCCTGCACACAGAGCAGTTGTGTGTAGCAGTGCAGCAAGACAGTTCCATCAGCTGGTTTGCTCTTCTTTCTTAATTTTTGAGAATCTAAGTACTATTCCCTGTGCTGTGCCCCTGACATTTTCTGCATAATTGTTTTTTACCTCCTTTGACCTGCAAAACATCTGAGCCTCCTAGGCTGTGCTGGTAACACTGGACAAAGCTTCCATGTTGTGCCTTTGCCCATTGCCAGATGACCCCCTAGCAGCCTCTCTATACACTTCTAGACAAGGCAGTTTTAGTGCCTTTTGCCCTTTTGCTGAGGTGTGGAGACTGAAAGTTTATAGATGATGGTAGTTCAGTTTTTGTCCATCCTATAAATGCCCCTGTTCATCTGATTGTTTGTACAGCCTTAGTCTTTCCAGTGAAAGGATTTAAACACATTTGGAAGAAGAGAATCTCACTTTCATTTGTTGGTAATTTCTTTGACAACAGTGATCATGATGAAGACTTAGTGGTCTTCAGATGTCCTAAGGAAGAATGGTCATTTTTAAATTTGAAACCTCAGTCTCATCAGCACAAATGAAAGATTTCAGTATGAGTACAGAGAGAAAAATCATATTAAATTGCCTCTTCCTTTCTTTTCCTGCTTCCAAGAGGTCCTTTGCCTTATTCAAGAGATCAGTGACTCACTGATCATATGGCAACAACTCTGTGGAGCTGGTAATCCCTGTTAAAGCAGAGGCAATTTCCAAAAGTTAGGTTCCCTGATTTATGGGGAAGGGTGTTGCTTTCTGCCTTTCTCCCGATGCTCACATCAAACTCTCTGTACAAGAAGGCTTTGTTTATCTGGAACATTTCGAGCCTGTCTTCTCCCAGTGCTGGAGCAGCACATGTAACATGAATTGACTCTGGCAGCACACAAGTGGCTGGGAGCTGAGCAGTGTGCTCATGCATCAGACAGTTGTTGCAGTGAGAATGTGTTATCCCTCACCCACAGCAGGCAAAGGTCAGGAATTGGCTTAAGCTGTTCTTCCATGTGCTCCTCTGTCAAACACAGGGGTTTTTCTTTCCCATTTCTGAGCAGGTTGCTCAGTTTGGTGTGGGAAAGGCCAGCAGCCTCTCCTTCTCAGATAAAAGAGAAACTGGAATCTGTGTGTGATTTGCTTTGGAAGTCAGCCTTCCCAAAGTGGCTGTGATGAGCACAGCTGAGCAGTGCCTGTGCTATGGATCCCTGAGGATCACGCTGCCACAGCAGGGAGTGCACCTTGCTCATCAGCTCCTTTACATATCCCAGCTGAAGCAGAGGTGTCTTCCAGCTGCCAGATTGGTTTTTCATGGCACTATCATCTTCTGCATCTTTCTGGCAGTATCTGTTGAATTATCTCCTGTGCAGCCTGTTCTTGAGGCCTTCAGCTGGCAAACGCTGTTTATGTGAAATGTAGTTCGTGTTTGCTTCTGGGGTTTGGGTTTTACAGTAATAACAGCAAAACACTGGGTGAGGTATTTGAATTTAAGAATTATTAGCAACAGGTAGTCCCTCTGAATCAATGTGTTTTGATAGTTTTTTTTTCCCTTTCATTTATTAATACTTATTGTAGCTTTTTAATAGTAAGCCATAGGTGGCAAGCTGCAAGACATGGCTGGTAGCCTGATAATCACTTTAATCACCCATTAGAACTGCAGAATCCCATGTTAACCTCATAGTTTTGTGTGTGGTTGAAACAGTCTCATAGTTCAATATGAAGTTGTCACTATGTCTGAGTAAAAACAGAGAAGGTGTTTGTGACTGTGATGCTGAGTGGCAATAACAGAGTTCCTGGTGTGACCAGTCCCACAGTGCAGGAGATGTCACCATGTTATCACAGTCCCATACCTTGACTTCAGACAGAATCCCCCTTCACTTGCCGGCATGCAGCAGAGACAACTCATCTCCCATTCTTGGCCCCACAAGGAAGAAGGAAAGGGCAGAACCCAACCAGGAGCTCCCAAGTGCTGAAGGACTGTATCCCTGTGGTCCAAATGCATCCTGCTGCCCATCCTGGCTGTGGGACAGGGGTCAGCTCCATCAGCTTCAGCCACAGCTCTCTGCACTAGAGCAGAAAAGGATAACTATTGCTAAAAGCCATCCAGTGGTGTTGATTCTAATCTCACTGAAGTAATTTTCATAGAATTCTTGTCCCTAGAATCAAAGCATTACCTGTGAATAAAGCTTTCATGTGGAAGAGGAGAAGCTTTAAAGCTCTAATGGATGTAAGAAGGTTGAAAACCCAAATGCGTACAAGTGCCCAGGCTGAAAAAAAATTGGTGAATAAGTTGGTATAAAATCAATAATAGGACCTTTTCTTAGAGTTCTAACTAATAATTTTTCACTTCTGTGTTGGTACTGTTGAACAATTAGCTGACTATCATTGTCTTTCATAAACATACATGAAGCCAAGTCTCCATTTGTGGGACTTGAGAGATTCTTTGACCACAATTGTTTCCAAGATGGGGTTGGAAGAGTATCTGGCAGAAATGTTTTGCTAAGCATGAATGTACAATTATCAGAACTTTTATATGTAATTTTAATGTATTATTTAAATATATTTTGCACATTTTTATTTTTTCCCTGCATCATTCATAAGGCTTTGTCTAAAATATTGAATTCTTGGCTTGCTATGCTAATTTTGGGGTTTTTTTCATGTGTGGGATAAAGAGTAAAAGTGACTTAATCCTCAAAAGCTGTGAGGAATGTTGGATCTGGCACTGAGAAAATAGTTGGTTTGCAGTGGGAATGGTATGGAAACCAAATATTTCTAATGCTTCCTAAAAGAAAAATGAGCAGCTGATGCTGAGGACTTGTAACTTTCAAACTTTTATCTCAAATAACTCATTAAAGTGCTTATGTATTTTGTCAGCCATTTTTGCAGTAGCTTTAGGTTGGAATAACACATCATACTGCATACTTCACTTTTCCACAGAGAAAACTCAGAGTGGCAGAGAGTAGAAGCACAGGTAAGATTTGGCTGTGCGTGGGCTGCCAGCCATGGTGTGTGATTGGCTTTAGCAGCACCAACGTGTCTGAGCACAAACCCACTTTGTGTTCTGGATGGACAGTGCTGCTCCTCATGAGCTGTGCTCATTTCTGTCAAATGAACCAGTGCAAAAGCCCTGCCAGCACCAGAGCACCAGCACTCACAGCTTCTGCCTGAGAAAACACGGAGTTTTAAAGTCCCTCTGTGGAGATGGCCTTTAAAGCTGGGATTGGGAGAATTTGCTGTGCTTCCCATTAACTTACTATAAACTGTTTTTATTCATTTACTGAGCTCCTTCAGGCAAGCAGCACAAGTTGTGTGAATGAAGTTTTACATGAAATTGGACTGGTTTGCTCATGAGTTTTAACGCAGTTGCGATAGGATTTGGTTTGGCTTAAACATATGTTTGACATTTGTGGTAAATCTAATTGATGGTTACTGTTTTCATAGCAGATATCTCAGCCTATTTTTGACCAAAATGTAAAACTAGTTTGTATACATCCTTTCTAATCTCACTTTTGTACTCCTACAGCCTTATATGGATTATGATTAGGGCAGTTCCTGAAACTGGAATGCTTAAATGTTGTATGGAAAGAGATTGATCTTTGCTGTTCTTGCATTATTGGTCATGTTTCTGCACCAGTGACTACATAACATATTAAATATTTTTGTCTCATAGATTTATACAATGTTTGTATTCCTACTAGAAAAGTAATGAGAATATCTTTTAAATGTCTCAAAGCAAATATTAATGTTACCCTAGCTAAGTGTTCCTGTGCTATAACTGCAGAAGCTAAAAATATCAGCTAGGAGGCTTAATACCACTGGGAAGAACACAAATAGTTTTGGTTTTTTCCTCAGTTGTGTCAGTATACTGAGTAAAAAATTCTATTTTCTATAGACATGGTCTCAATGAAAGGTTATTATAATCCATAATTAGATGTCTTACTGGTGACAGCCTTAACACCAAGGCTGTGCTCAAAGTAGCATGATATAGGTATTGTGTGAAAGAAGGAAACAAATGAGAAAAAGGGAATTTTTCAGTGCGTGCAAAAAGCAGTCCTTATGATGTTTTGTTAAAGCCAAGAGTGGTTAGAGGCTGCTGTGGTTTCTTGACTGAGAAATCTCCCCAGGCACGTGCTGTGATGACTGCAATGGAGATGGCAGGGCTGGGCTGGCAAGGTATTGGCTATTCACTGGGTGCAGACTTGGCATATTCCTGGAATATTAGCTCTTCATATTTACTCCTGTTGTATCTGGCAGGAGGCCTTAGGGGTTCCCCTGTTGGTGTTGCTCAACTCCAGCACCTTTGTTGTTCCTGTGATTAATTTGACAGACCATTGGCAGGCCCAAAGCCAGAGCCAGCGATTTTCTCAGCAGCAAAACATGAGAGTAGGAAAAGAATCCAGGCAGCTTTTCAGTTTTGCTTGCTTTCTCTGCAGTCACTGTATGTTAATGTGCAAATTGGTGTGCACTGAACACACAGCCATGGTGTAAGTCCCTGTGGAATGGAAATCAAACAAATGTTCTCTCCTAACATTTCCTAAATCTTTGCAAGTGGCACAAAGATTACACTCTTGCTTTGGAATGATGAAATAGTTTCAAGATGATCTGTGGAAAATACTGGATTATAATTTGGGCATTTAATAATTTCTGTAGAAAAATTATATTTGTGTTATTATTTTTTTCCACGTTCTTTGCCTAAAAGGCAGGTAAGGTTTCTGGCACTTCCTTTGATGCAATTCACAAAACTCAAGGAATTAAATTGCAAAAGAAAGGAGGAGTGAATGCACTAAATGGCACACATGGTTCTCATGTACCTCGTGGCTGCTTGGCAGTCGTGCATTTTCCTGTGCTAAGGCTTTTGTACATATTGGCTTGTAAGATGAGTTGCTGATTGATTTGCACCTGAATCGCTGGCTGCTGTGAGGGTGTCCCCAGAGCAATGGTGTCACCTCTGTTTCATGTGTAGCTTGGAAAAAAATGACTTGCAGGGAAGGCAAAACATGCCAGGCTGGTTTATACAGGAGAGGAAATGCTTCCAAAACTCACAGTCCTCATTCACAGCAGTAAAATATTTCTGTGTCGTCATTTTACTTTTCAGCTTTGGGCCATGAAACTGAAGTATTAGTAGTGTTATTTTGGAAATAGAATAATTTGGCAATTTGGGGTACCAAAACCTGCAGGCATATGTCATTCAAATCATATTGTCAGTCAAAATCCAGCCAGCTGGATTGGGTTGACTGAGGTCAACTTCTCTGTGTCAAAAGGAAGTTAAGTTTATTGGGTTTTGGGATATTTTTTATTATGGCAAGTTATCTGTTGAGTCAGCTTGTAACTGATTGTTAAAGGTTTTTTGAGAACATCTTTCTGAACTCAAATATAAAATTCAACAAATTCTTTTCAATTAATTCTCATCAGTGCCAGTTGTTCTAAGTATCTCAAGCATTGTCAAGCTAAATATCCTTCCTTTGAACTTAAAATCTTCATTTGGTTGAACATTTTGTCACCAGAATTTTTAGTTTCTTCTTCCCAGAATCTTTCAACTTCACCTCTGTTTCTGTATTTCATGCTCTGCCTGGACAGGATTTTCAGATGCAACTGAGGAGCACAGATTAAAAAATAATGTAAACTTGGCTACCAAATCATATTCTTTGCCAGTCCTACCATTTTCTGTGCATGGCTGATATGTTCTCTGTGAAATATTGCCCTGCTTGTTGGCTTGGTGAATCTCCTTCTTCAGCCATCACTTTGAGTGGATGTCCCTCCTCCCATTTGCCTTTAAATGTGGTGGGAAGACACTGCTGAGGGAATCAGAGGGTGGCACATGGGAGCCCTGTTTGTACCTGAAGGTCTGAGCTGGGCTGAGCTTTCACAGAGTTTGTATCTTGTGTGTGAACGTGGACTTGTGCTGCTGGCTCTGTACCACAGTCACAGTGTGGACACAGCGAGGTGACACAGAATTCTGAGCAATTTCTGAGTCATGTTTTTTCCTGACTGTCCTCTCGGTATTTGGTCAGCTCTGCTGGGGTTTTATTCAGAGCCACACCTCATCATTCCAATGTGGAGGCTGTTTCTTCCCTTTGCAGAGGTGTCCTGAGATGAAAATTGAGGTTTTTTCTGGTTTTGTCCTGCTGTTATTTCTGAATGCCACTTGTATGCTTTGATTATCAAATGGTCCTTTATGCTTTCTGCTTTTGATAAATGAGTATTTCGCCGCTTTTGAGGGTTTCTGTGAGTTCTTTTGCAAGTTTGGGTTCTGTGGGGTTTATTTACCCCCACCTAGCTGTGTTTCTGCTCTTAACTGCTGGGTTTTGTAGTCCTTCCTGTGCCATTTGGACCTTTTGATGCTTTTTGTAAAATGTTTTCTTTCCTTAGGCTGTCATTAACCAAAGCAGTGGCTTTCTCTTGGTCCTTCTGAAGCTGTTTCTTACATTTTCTTGAACCTTCAGTGCAGTATCTTTAAATAGTTTCTGTGCTGCCTACTATGGACTTTGTGTTTCAACTGCTTCTTGGAACTCCTTTTTGAGAATTCAAGGTGCTCTTTTTCTTACATTCCTGCAGTTTCTGCTTCTGAAGTTAAACACAAAATCCACTAAGGCACATTCTTACTGTTCCTGCAAGGCCACTGTGTTTGAGGCTGCTGTGGTCAGTGCTGCAGAGCATCTCTGATGCTGACACTTCCCCAGGTGCCACACTCTGCTCAGGGGGAACTGTTGCTCCTCTCTTTGAGGGTTCCCTGCCCAGCTGTGCAGATCTGCTGCTGCTCACACTGATTCCTCGGGATTTGAGCTTTTAATGTTTCAAATCCTGTACTGCTTAGGGTATAACTCTAAATTCCATGTACAGTGTTACAAAGACATAACTGTCTTCACATTTTGGTCAGATGAAACAATCCCTCTAGGCCTGAGATTCAAGGATGCTCTACTGCCCTTATATGAAAAGTGTAAACAAAAGTGAATTTGGGGGAGCAAACTGGGGGTATATGACTTTATTACCTGAAGCTGTAATTGGAGGATTAACTCCTGATATATAAATGCACCAAACGAAAATTAGTTTGAAAAACTCCTGACCATCTTCCACCCTGGGTGTAGCCCCTTGGGGGCTTTTGACTGCTCAAACTGTACCTGTTGAAGGCCTTTAATAAACACCTGCTTTTATTCCCTTAACCTTGTCCAGCCTCTGTTCTAGGTGGCCACTCCAAGGCATCAGCACCCTTGGATGTGGCTCTGCCCTGCCTCCTGGTGTGATGTTTTCCAGTTTCCATGGAAGGCTTCCATTACTGTTGTGCTTTTTCATCCTTTGCAACATTTCTGCTTTCATCTTGTATCTACTTAGATGCTTCTATTTTTGGGCTTGCTGTTGCTACCAATGGCACAGCAATGCCAGAAATCATTTTAAAATACCCAGAAGGAGCCATGTCTGGCTTGAACCTCTGGTGCAATCTCTGGTTACATTTCAAGGAGCTTTCAAAAGATTTAAATTTAAGTAAGAGATGGTGCCTGCTAGCTAAAGCCAGATTGCAGGACACACCCCTGCATTCTCCCTAGCACAGGAAATAGAATTATCTGATAACTCATGTCTAAATACTGATTGCTGCTGTGCGTCCCCAGTCTTGCTCTGCTTGTGTTGCATGCCCATGTGTGCCAAGCTCTGCCAAGAGCTGTCATTGCTGTCAGTCAGCATCACCAGCACCAGCAGTGCCTGGAAGTGTTTCCTGTAACAGGACTCTGCAGAGGGGCTGGGACTCAGCCTCCTCCCCTCCCCTTTGGGCTGGGGCTGATGTGACAGCAGCTGGGGATGAGCCACCCCTGAGAGACACTGCACATCCATGGGGAAGTCAATAAAAACGTGATACAGGAAAAATGAGGATGGGGAGGGAGATGAGTGCAGGAGGAGAATTCCCCCAGCTGTGGTGCAGTGCTGTGGAGCCCTGGGTGTGTGTGCAGGGCGGCTGGGCAGGCTGGCACACCATTTAATAAAACTGCTGCTCCCCTGCCTGGTGGAGGAAATGCTGCTTGTGTCGTGCTGTGGGTGGGTTTTGGTTTGATTTCTGTGGAAGCCCAGCTTGCTCTGCCCTCTCCTCTGGGGTGAGATCCTGCTCATCTCTAAAAGAGCCTGAGGGCACAGAGCAGCTGAACAGAGACAGGCTTCTCAGCTGACCAGAATAGGGACAGGGCTGTACCAAAGCTTTTGTACATATTGTACAGAACCAAGGGCTTGGTTTTCTTTACAGCACTATGTGATTTCATTTTTAAATGCTATAATTTCTGGAAAAAAGGTTGAGTTGATTCTGGCTTGTTAATACATGCAATCATGGCCAGTCCTGGTTGCTCACAGGTATCTGCTGCCCTGCCCTGTGTCCCTGCACAGAGAGGAGTAGTAATTTTACTTTGCTCTGCTGATTGCAGCTCCTTCTGAAGTTGGGAAAATTTCAGGAAGGACAGACTAGGAAACCTGTGTTTCTGAACATGGTTTTTCTTTTATGGACAGATGAAGGAACCGAGGAATGTAATTTGTAATTAAAACCAGAACAAATTTACACTTCCAGTTCCTGATGAGTTCAGCTTTGTATTTAAATTAAAAATATTTCCTTAAAAAGAAGAATGAAAAATTGTATTTTCCTAATAAACATAGTTACTTTTAACTGATTTTAGAGGGTGACACAAGAGGCCTGATACCCCTGAGTGCCCTCTGACACAGAGTGCTCTGTGCCAGCACACCTGTCTGTGGTCCCTGACACAAGAATAGGGGGAGCAGCAGCCATAGATTGCTTTGCCAATTAATAAAATCCATGTCATGAATTTCAAGTTCAAGATGAAAGTTTTGTAAAGGAAAAAAAAAACAAAAACCCACAAGCAAGAAAAGAAGTTGAGAGATGAGCCTCATACTGGAGATGTCTGTTCACCTCATTATTGTTATAATATGAAACTGGTTTATACTTGTGAATTTTCTTTGCATCAAATTTATTGCAGAAATTTTCCTTTACCCCACTCATATGCTAAGCTGTTCTCTAAGTATAAAATATGTTTCTTTGTAGCATGTTTTTTCATGCATTTTGTTTGTTGGGTAACTTCATAATGCTTTTAATGTAGTTTGTTTGATCTGTTGAGGTAAAAACAAGCTGGAAAAATGTGAAAGAAGGGTTGGTATTTTAATCTTCTTTTGCTACTGAATGCACTTTGCTCTTACTGTGCTTTTATTAAGAAAAGCTTAAAAAAATTGCTAGTGACACAAATTTCCTGGAAGCTTCTGTACTTCTTTTAGGCTCATTATTTTCACCGTTAAAAAAAAAAAAAGGAATTATGTGTAAACAGCAGCAGCTTTTGTTCCACCCATCTTGAACATTGGTTTTATATTTTTTTCACATACATTTGTCATAGTCCTTTCTTTTCCTTCAGTGTAAGAACTTTTTCTGGAACTATATCAGTAATTTTGGAAAGAAGAGCTATTTCTAAGGTAGCAAATACCTCCTTGGTTTATTTTTAATGTCTTTTGGAAATGAGGAGTAAATTGTTCATCAGGGTATTCAGGAGCTGTTGCCTGGATGGAAAGGCATTAGTGAATGAAAAATGAAGGAAAAGTAGAACCGGACACTTTTTTTTCCTTTGAGCTGCATATAGCATCTCTGTGGAAAATATTTGTGTTTTCGTTTTTATTTGTATGTCTAATTGGTTTAAGTGTGGAGAAATATTTAATTAGGGATTAATGAAAGACCCTTTTATATGACAAATGAACATGCCTTCGAGCTAATTTCCTCTGTTTAAAGCTCCACATTTCTGAACTTTTAATTAAATTTTGAAAGAAATAAAATACGTGAATACATTTCTTTATGGAAAGGTATATATCTAAGCCATACACGTCTCTGCCCCCTTTCCATTCTGTTTCAGTAGGGTTAGCACAGTTCCTCAGTGAATTTGTGCCACATTTGGCTTTTCTCCACCTCCTTGGAGCCACAGTAAGGAACCCCTTGCAGCTGAAGTGATTCTGTTGTTTTGTGAAGTTATTTCCATAATTCCAGTCCCCAGTTCAGCAGTCAAACAGGAGTTTTGCTCCTCACTGGCCATGTTTACCTCACATAGCCCTTTGAGGGGCTCAGAATGCCAGCTCTCCCCCTGCTGCCCCTCTTTGAACCAAGGAGGAGCAATGCAGGGCTCAAAGCAACAACTATGATATGAACCAGGCTTGGATTTGGTTTGCCAACCTTTCCTTGAGATGACAAAAGCAACTGGCACGGGCTGTGTCACTCAGTGCTGTTCTCTCCCACAAGTCTCCTCTTTGTCATTGAGGAGCAGTGGGATTTGGAGTTCCAGGGAATCCTGAATCACTGAGGAGGAATTCCAGAGGGATTTTTTAATAGGTGAAAGAGCATTCCAGAGCATGTGAGCTGTGATTGTCCATGTGCACGAGCACTGTTCACAGCCTTGCTCTTCATAGGCCTCTGGAGGAATCTCAGTGAGCCTCAGCAAGCTCATTAGTTAATTCACTCCACAGAAACATTTATTTTCCCTGCCCCCTTTTCTCTTTCCTTTTGGTTGGTAGGGAAACCCAGGGATCTGACAGTGAACTTTTGGTCTCAATAAAGCAATTATACCAAGTTTGGGTGGAATTTCTCTGAACTCCACTAAGAGGGAGAAAATGTGGAAAATGCTTCCTCCAAGCAAAATATGAACAAAATGTTGTGATTCATTAAACTCCTTCCTACTTGCCTGCAAGTGAGAACCTTACAGTTATTCAGCTGAATGGTGCATGGCCCTGAGGGGGCAGAGCCAACAGAAAAAGAGATGGCTTCAGTCCAAAGAGCAAAATGCATGTTTTCAGGGAAATCAGGAAATTTTGCTTCAGGCACATCCCTACTTGCACAGTGAGTTTGTTATATCGGGATTTTATGTTGCTATTTGCTTTGGTTTTAAATAAGAAATGAAAGCTGCCTTTGGTGTCACAGAGTGTCTGGAAGGTGCTCCGCAGAGCAGAGACCATCTGTCCTCCTGGACACCCACTGGAAATGTTCCCTGTCTGTGAACATACACTAGAAGGTGCACAGGATTGTCTTGAAAAATATAAATCCCCATCCCAATAACCAGGACCAACATTTTGTTATCTGGGGAAAGCCTGCTTCTTGAGACTATCCTGTATTTGTTTTATATAAAGTTCTCAACTGTTTCAGAAATTAAGCCGACCACCTACAGGTGAATGTGGTTAATTCCCAGAGACACATGCAGAAAAACTCATGCAGAAATCACCACAAAGGGATTTTGCATGAAAAGTTAGAAACAGAAAGCTACTGGCTGCTGAGAGAACATGGAAAAAGAAGTCCTGATGCCACATGGATCAATTCTGTGTTGTGGGAAAAGCTCCAAATGGTGAGAGAAAAGGCTATGAGTGCTCCAGGAAGGAAGGAGCTTCTGCAGAGCCCAGGGATGGAGGCAGGGGCATGCGAGCAGCACACAGATCACAAAAGCTGATCTGCTGCAGGGGGCTCTTGGCTGGCAGGAATTTCAGCCCCCACGAGCTTGCCAGTGGGGTGAAGGGAAAACTTGGCCAACTTGTAGCTACTACACACAGAGAATGGTGGGATTTGTGTGTTCTCTCCTCACTGGGGGACATCTGATAGATGCTGTTCCATTACACAGCTTCCTTAGAAGCAAAGACAAAAATTCATCCTTGTTTTTTCATCAGTACTTTGTCTGCAGATCCTGTCAATGGAAGCATCTTTGTGCAGGGTCTGCAGTCGGGTCATTGGATCACTCTTAGTCCTGTGCAGATGGGAGTTCTTAGTTTATTTTAAGCTTTTGTTTTCCTAGATGAAAATGATTGTTCGGCAAGTTGAACTCAGAGTTTTAGAATGACTTCTCTTGAGCACATTACAGCACCCACATCCTATTGAATCACACTGTGTAGGCTCTTGGCAGCAGCAACTTCACATCTGTTTTACAATTTTTGAATCTCTCTTAATATAATAAAGATAATGTTTATGAGCCTTTAAAACTGTGGTGTTGGAAAGGGTCGGCTGACTGCTGAAAAGCTGGTGTGATGATGAAAATGAAATAACAAGAACAGACAGGGTCTGTATTATAAAAACATGTCTGACATGAAAACAATGGCTTCTTCTAATCCTTTAAGGCTGTGTCTACGGGTTGTCCTGTAGATGCTGCCTTCAACTTCATTTAACTTTGGCTTGAAAAGGGAAAGACTATATAAATACAATAAGTTGATCTTTGGTGGGATAAGTTGTGGTGCCATGCTGCTATCAAAGGGATGGGGACCCCAGAGTGTTGCTGTAGGGCATCTTCTCAGCACTGCAGCTGCTGTGAGCATGTCCAGACTCTGCTGAGTTGGCTGTTCATCAGGCAGAGGAGATGAAGACACTCAGACATTCAGTGAGCAGTGAAGTGGTAAATGTCAGATAGTTTCAATACGGGTTTTTTATGTGATTGCTAATATTTATGGGCGAAGTATTATGAATTAACAAAGGCCCACTCTGCTGATGTGCATGGAAGAAATGCTAACTGGGTAATGCAAACCAGAAAGGTGTAATTAGCATGCAGCTAGACTTTGTTAAAACATATGTGAAGGAGTCATTTAGCTTAGTAAACAAAAACAGTTGTTGGTTCAATAAGTATTTCAGCAAGCCTTCTTCTTAACAACAAAATTTCCTTCCCTTCTGTGTTACATTTTCAAGAAGATATTGGGAAAATGTAATTGTATTGATTGTCCTCTATTGACGGGCCTGTTTACTGTATTTCACTTGTCAAATGCTGCAGTCAGTCAGCAACACTCACTTTCCAATGAACTGATTAAAGAACCAAGTTAGTTATTCCTGTGCAAAAGGAAAAACTTTTGGTTAAACTCCATGTTTCCCAAAATAAATTCTTTGTATTGATGAGGCATGTTTTCTAAAAAAGAGGGAAATTCTGTGTTCTTATTGGGAAAAAAGTAAAAAATGTTAGAATGTCCAAATTTGGACGAATTTGGTTGGTGCTGTGTGTAGCCATTGCTTGTGGCTATCAAGGAGTAGGACCTTGAACACAAAACCCCAGGGTTCTTTTTAAAAAAAAACAGAGCTGAATGCGTTTTCTATCAGGTGTTTCCCACACTGCAGAATCCATGTAGTTTTCTCAAGGATTTGTCAATAGCATTTAGAGTGACCACTGGCCGTAGCACACTTGACTGTTGCTGTAAAGTTCAGAACTTTTTGTCTCAGTTGCTCTCAGTCACAAGGCTGCCAAAGCAACCAAAGGTTGGATCTCAGAGTGGGTTCAGGGACAATTCTTTACCTTCCTGTGTTCAAGAATTTCTGAAGACATCTCATGTGTGCAGAATAATCTCACAAAATGTTTTTCTCTGCACCAGCTGAAGATTTCATTCTCATCCTGTGTAAGTCGACTGGCAGATGTGTTGGAAGGGTTTTCCCTGAGAGAAGTGGAGCTGTTTTCACAAACAATTTTTATTCTTTTCTTGCATTTTTATATCTGTCTCACTGTCTGAAAAAAGGTGTGATATTCAGTGCTTGGGTTTTACAAAACTGAGTCAGGAAAGCTGTGGTTTGCCGGAATGGTTTCTTTCAAGAATATATTTTTAAAATTACATGTTTTTTTCCTGAAGGAAAAATAAAATGTGGTTGAAAATCAAATTAAAAAAAGGGTCATTTGAACCATGAGAGTCATTCTGACAGTGATTTCATATTCTGTGGCATTGCTGCTAGTCCAGCATTTGGCTCAGTGTTGCCCTGGGTTGGCTATGTGTGCAGCCATTGCCAGTGTATTTATGTATTTATATATTCAAGGAATGGATTTGGGATACAAAATCCCAGGGTTCTTTTAAAAACAACAACTTGTGGAACTAGAGCTGGATGTGTTTTCTCTCAAGTGTTTTCCACAAATGTGGTTCATACTTGGATGATAACTTCTTACCCTTTTGAGAAGTTAAGATGCACTCCATGATTATTGCAGTTCTGTAATGATCATAGGGCACTGTAATTATTGTGGGCTACAGGGGGTCAAGGTTTGGGTATAAACAGAATGCAATTGGAAAAGTTATTTGTTTATAGCAAAGTATCATGAGAAGCATCTTAGGTGCATTGAAGGTAAACAAACAAAACTGAATCTCTGAGGTTAGCCTGCAGCTCAGAGTCATCATTTTTCCTTGGGATTGCCCCAGTTGTTTGGTAAATTCAATGTTCTTTCATGTTATTGGCTGAATTGGAAAGTTGAGAAATGTGAAACTGGAAAGATGTTGATGTTCTTGACATAATGGATGATATAACTCCAAGGCTGAGGCCAGCTCAGATAACAAGTCTGCTCATGTAATTAAAATTGGTTGGACTTGCAGGCAGTTCCTTGGTTGTTTTACAGGTCAGCATCAAATACCAGGTTCTGTTTTTTAGCTTCTTACTTATGTGTGCATAAATACCTCACTCTCACCATTTCAAGAATTTTTGGACCAAAAGTGTCTGTTTAAATCTTTCTTTTGAATGTAAACACCTGCTCCAGCCACTTATGCACACTCCAGTGTGAGCACTTGACTCAGGTGTCTTCAGATCCTAGCAGAGAGGTAGCAATGGCGGGGTTTGAAATCCAGAATGAGCAGAACTAAATAATCACCAGCTTCTGATTCTGCTGGAAAAGAGACCATCTGTCCTTTCCTTGCAGAACATTGCAGTTATCAGGAACAAGTTTGATTATCCTTGCAGAGGGGCTCCAGCAGGGAGAGTTCTGGAGCTCTGAAATGATAAATGTTCCTAATTAACAGGTGGCCCCCAACATTTGACACCCCTGCTGATCAGAGGGTGCATTGCCCATGTTGTGTCCCAGACCACCAGGTGCTAGAGAACGGAGGTAAAACCAACAGAAATGTATCATTTTTTGCTTTTAGTGGTGGCAATAACCTCACTAAATAAATATTGAGAGAAACCAGACACAATTTCTTTCCTGCGTGAAGACTTAAAATTTCATTGCTTCAGCTCAGAATTAATAAATAATTCTCAGTCTATGAAGAAAAATAATTCCTTCGTGTAGTGGTGGTCCAAGTCTCTCCGAAGATCTGTATTTCAGTCACTGATGAATTTCCATTGTTCATGAGCATTGCTCATTTTCAGGCTCAAGGCACAAAAGATCTCCTTCAGAACATGGCCAGTGGTGGTGGGAGAACCAAGTTGTTCCCTCAGGAGTCCCCTGGCTGTGGGAGGCCTGTGGAGCAGCACAGCTGATGGGGACAGTGCTGGATTGGAAGCAGCGACCCCAGGAACTGGCAGCTTTCAGGGTTTTATGTATTTGTCATCTCTGCTCTGTGTGTCTACAGAGCTGGGTGCAGGCAAGGGTTGCCCCAGCTGCTGGTGCAAATTTCCCAGGAAGGAAGGAATGAATGAATGAATAACGGTGTAATCATTTGGCTTTTCTTGGAAGAGCAATAAAATGGATGGAGAGGCATGGATTATGTGTGCTTGCATTAAAAAGGCAAATAATTTTTTGAAACCTGAAAGCGCGTTTCCTGAAAGTGTGCTGACCTGTAAACTGTTTGGTTTGGACTGCCTACTGATGCTCCCTGAAATTCCAGTGAGATGAGAGTGACATGAAAAATTAGAATAGACCAACGGGCATTATTTTCCTGTTGTATTATTAGTGTATGCTAGTTTTTCATTGTAAGTTGTGCTTCATTTATGGAATTCATTGTTTGTCTTTAAATAATTTCTCAGAGGGTAAAATGTGTCGTAATTAATATCACTATCGGGCCACTTGTTTGATATATCCAGTTAAACCAAACAATGTTGTTTGTCTTTAAATAATTTCTCAGTGGGTAAAATGTGTCATAATCACTTGTTTGATATATCCAGTTAAACCAAACAATTACTACAGGACTATTTGTAAATTATAGTAGTGGCAGAAAAAATCAATTAGATGCTTGTTCCAAAAATCATTACATTGATTGCATTTTATTTTTTCTTTCTTTTGCTTAATGCAAAATGGGAATGACAAGAACATCAACCTACCACTTTAATAGTTTTCTGTAAGACTAGCAATTATACTTGTTACTGAATTTATGACCTCATTCACAATTTCATTATTTTACATTTCAGTACACACAGCCAAACGCGATAGCTATGAGGATTGTGAGTTTATGGTTGTGGATTTCTAGTGTGTTGCTGCATTCAAATTATTTTAATTATTCATTCTGAAATGGTGAGTGTTTCCAAGTTTTGGTAGCTATTAAGAGGGGAAAAATAGAGCTGCTTCATAATTCAGTTGAATAATATCAGATATTTGAGCATCTCAAAAGAATTTGGAAGAAAACTGAAATGCAGTTTAATCGTACTTATTATATATGAATACATAAATGATATTTATTAAGTAAAATTATAAAGAAATGTACAGTATTATGGCAATAACCACATACTCCTGAATTCCATAGAATCATAGGGTGATTTCTTCCCTTTCCCCCTTCTTGATCTTAGTGTAGAATTGTGTGTTTTTCTGAATGACTGAGAAGGATCTGGAATTCACCAGGGAATTCTGCCATTCCTGATGGCACTGAAATCTCTTGGCTACATGATGGAGATTTCTTTTTCACGTGCTCGGGGATGGTTAGAGATAACAGATCTGGGGCTTCTACTCCTTATTTAACTATTTGAAGAGGTTGACTAGATCCAGATTAGTGCTAATTGAGCTCTTATTGCTACACCAACTGTTCTCCATCCCAAATTGCTTTAGATCTGGCACCTGAAGACTCACATGAGCTCCTTTTCTTCTCCTCTACAGAAGACAGACAACAGCAAAGCTCTGTGAGTAGCATAGCATAATAAATACTGTTAGATGGTATGTGAAAAATCAGCTTCTGAGTTTGACTACAAAACCAGAATAATCTTCAGGCAGGTGAGCTGTGGACCCCCGAGTGCCCAGATTGTGCAGTCTCCATCCTCAGAGGGTTTGAAGACCACACAGGATAAAGCCACAAGCAGCCACGTCTGACCTTGGAGCTGGCCCTGTTTTACACAAGGGACAATCCAGGCTCCCCTTCCACCCTGGATTGCCCTGGGGCTGTAGGGCCCTGGGTGATGAGTGGGAGGAGACAGAAACCCACGTTCTGCTGGTTTTGGATGCAGTTGGGAACAAGATACTGCTCTGGAAACCCAGACATTTTTTCTGGCTTAAGTATTTTACTGATCCAAAATAATTTTTCCCAGATATTCCTTTTAATTTAGTGTTATTTCTGTCCCTGTGAATACACTTAGTTGAAAGTCATGCAATTAAACTGAGTCATCCACATTAGTCACTCCATTTTTATCGTATGAAGAGATTTCCTTACATTTTCCTTTGCTGGCTTTGTTGTGACCCTCCTGAAATGACACATTTTCATTAGGAGAGAAACAGAAATGGCCAGTGAATCTGGGTTTGTAATGCGCTGGGATTTCAATTAGTTTCTGAACTAATTAATTTCTGAACTCAGAAACTGATTTCCGAAGCAATCCTTCTCAGGCAGGATTACTGTCTTGCCTTCTCAGTGCATTTGGCTTTCATTATGAAATACAACTTTTTAATCCAAACCTAGTAGGATGATAACTTTTATTTTGGAGTAGGCTTCCAATCCATCTTTCACTTTTTCCGTAAGCTGTCTCCATCTGTTTTGGGAGATGTTGTTTAAAGAATGAGTCCAGTGCCCGATGGTTATCTGCTCTGCCTGAGTCAGGGTAAGGAATGCACAGGCAGGAGCACTGCTCTGGAATTACAGCACTGGAATGGCATCTCTGACCCTGTGCAGGCTGTGAACCTCACACCACGCTCCTTGTGTCACAGCAGCCACTTGGAATTCCAGCAGGTACCTAATTCTGTGATTAATTGTGCAGAGAGGCAAATAACTGCAGGCAAATAACTGGAGAATTTCTTTCTTTGTTTGTACACTCATCACTTCCAGTGGGATTAAATGGAGAGATGTGAGAATTTGTGATACTCAGGCCACATTCCTGTGTTAATGAGTCACCTTGAACGCTTTTGCCCTAATTGCACTTGTACAATATTTTGTTATTCAGTATGTTGCAGTCTGCTACAATAGGCAGTAAAATCAAGTTTTGAAAAAGAAATGGGTAGAATTAGTGATTTAAAATGAAGTGCCATTGTGGTTTGGTTTGGTTGGTGGAGGTTTGTCTTGTTTTCTTTGGGTCATTTTTGCTCAGGGTGATGGTGACAGTTGTACAGAAAATACAATTTGAGTTTTAGTGGTGTTCAGATGGCTCCAAGAGCTGGGTGTTACTCCAGCAGCAAGGTTCAGTGATAGCATTGCCACTGCTGATATCAATATCATCTTTGAAAGCAGCCAGCCCCAGGAGGGAGACCTTTCAGCTTGGTTAGACTGAAGCATTCCATAGTTTAGATGTTAATATTTCTGGCCACCTCTGAACCGTGGTGCAATGCTCATTGGAGAATACAGTTTAATAGAGCATAAAAGTATCAGTGATCATGCACTGTTTATCCTGCATGAGTGAATGATCGTTCAGTGTTTAATACAGAATGTTGTGCATTTGAATTTTTACTTAAATAGCATCAGTGTTTGTTCTCCTGCCCTGGTAATTGGAGAATCCTTGCATTAAATGATCAGTTTCAGCAAATATTTATAATTCACTGAAAGATTAATTTCATTTGCTTGCATTTAATGGAAATGATGATTTGTTTCATAGGTTCTGCCATGAAATAGGTCTGGGGGACTTGGTTCTGGGAGGTGCAGAGGGAGTCAGGCAAGCATGAGGACTGCTGTATTCATTTGTGTTTTCCTTTTATATAATTTTGTAGGTGAGTGTTAGTAATCCTCTTTAAACTGGCAAAAAAAAGTATTTCATATGTTTTGCTGGGCAAACTGTGTGGTGCTGTTGGATACATCTGGACAGGGACAGAGGCTTCCCATAGCGTGCTTTCCCCAGAAATCCCTGTTGTGTAGCTTGCTTTAAATTTCTGTTAATGTCATCTCGTTTACATTAACAGTGGATGTATTCAATTCCTTTAGTTCTCTGGACGAATTTCCTTGGATAGAGCCATGAATTTCTTGGGATGGAGCCTGTGTGGCCTGTTGCACTGAGCACGAGGTTTAGCAGAGGCAGTTGGAGCTGTGCTAAGAGGATCTCGGTGCAGTAGCTCAGCTGATCACCCCGGAGCTCTCCCAGTGTGTGAGAGCCTTTTCTGAGCGTGCCCATAAATATTTCTGTGCAGATGTAAGTGTCTCCTGTGTGTCACGTTGGGAGCAAGGTACAGATGTCTGTGGATCAGTTTTCTTTGTAGCCCCTCTGACTCTTTCACCAGATGACGGGGAGCCTGCTCTGGAAGCTGTGCTGAACACACAGACCAGGGGGAAGCCACTTGCTGAGTGCCTTACATCAATAGAAACAAATGTATTTTTGGTTACTTACAAATGTGTGACTGCTTGAAGAATGAATTTCCAAGGAAAGGGAAGCTGGAATATAAGGATAATGGGTTATGCAGGCTTCTGGCTGGAGACCTTCAGGGTTTGTTTTATGTGTGTCTTGTTTGCATTCAAGTGCAATGAGAAGAGTACAGAGCTTTTTTTTGCTGGACTGTGGTGTTAAGAGTTCACTGAAAATGAATCTCAGGAACACTTTGTCACTGCAATAACATCAAATCTATTCAAGATCTCTTTAAATATTAAAAAGAAGTTCTGGATTAAAGCCGAACCAAAAGTATACAGAAAATAGAGCAGGATTCTTTTCTTGGATATCTTTTATCCTGGATTTGTTCCACAGTGATTGCTTTAGAAATAAATTTCAGTAATAAATATATTCATGTTGTACATGGTGAAAATAGAATGAGCTGAAATGGTAGGGTGCAAGTTGAGCAAGTAACCATCTTAGAATTATTCAATTTGAGGAGAAAATAGTCTACACAGGGATGCTTTTGTGGCTGGGACTGGTTGTTTTAACCATCAGTGATGTGAAGAGTTGCCAAATGTGTTGTTTGTGATTCCCATGCCTTCCCCACGCAGAGTCTAAAGAGAAACAGAAACCCCCAAAGTAAATAAGAGCTGGGTTTGCACAGAAACAGTTGTGCAGCTCAGCACTGTGCATCATCAGCCAGGCAGGACGGAGCCAAGAACAGCATTTTGCAGCAGATGCTGTGAAAATCAATTGTCTTAAGTGGAGATAGCTATTTAAACATCTTATTATAGAACAGGGTAATTGCAATAGATCACCAGATAAAATAATAAAATTTCTCTGTTAATGGTGTTGCCCTCTATCTAATAACGAACTGACAGCACACTCTGTTGGTGAGACCAAGCTGTCTGCAATTTTTCCATGCATAAAGATGGTACATCACAGCTCTTCTGCAGGCAAACATGCAGAGTGCTGAGCTTAAGTACCTGATAGGAATATTTTTATAATTCACTATTAGAGGAAGAAAACACAAGCAGTCTAACAGAGGGAATCAAGCAGTAGGGGTATTGCATGTTGTACCTGTGATCTTTGTGAAATATTTGTCCTCCTAGGTGACAGAAGCATCATAGAGCCCATACAGAAACATTTCTAACTGCAGCACTCAGAAATAACTTCTTGTTAGTTTGGGTTTGTCACAATGTGGCTCTTTCATGCAATTCAATTATACAATTAAATTTCATGCAATGAAGGGAATGAAAAGGAGGATGAGGGAAAGTGCCTTTTTCTCCTGGAATTTTTTAGGAATCCCTGTCTTTGCAAATAATTTCATGGAGTCTAAAGTCAGACTAAACAGTGTATTAGAAATGTATAATTGTATGGAAGATTGCTTCTGCCGTGGTAAACAGAGTGGGGATAAAGTTGCTCTTTGTTTGATGTGATTTCTAACCTCACACAGTACATTTAATTCTTCCCAGAACGTACCAGTGCGAGCAGGGCTCTTTTGAAGGTTTCCCTCAATGCCTGTACCCAAATTACAGAGTGGTTACCAGGCACACACACACACAGATACACAGGCAGAGGCACCACAGGCCTGCTGCTGCTGCTCTCTGAACCAAGGGAAACATTCATCCTGCTTTTCTCCCCTGCCCAGCACTCCAGAGCACAGCCTGCTTTTATTAGAGGGTGTCAGTCCTTTCCCTCCTCCTCCCTTCCCTTCTTGTTTTTCTGGGAGGTTCATGCACCATCAGAGAGAGCCCTGATGGGAACGAGACCAGGAGCTGGATTTTGGGGAGCTCTGGGGGTAGGGCCGTAAAGGGAGGGGAAAGGAACAGAAGAAAAGGGGTTTAATACTGTTAGGGAACAGAATCTTGGGTAGCAGTTTGGTGGAGAGTTAAAAGATCAGACAATAAATTTACTTAACAGAGACTAATCTACTGGGACTGAACTTCATATCCTGTTTTGGGATAATATATTTCCTTCTGTGCTCTGGAATGAATCTGTCATCTCAAGTCTAATAATGAGAGGCAGAGGATTTTTAATCTCTGACCCCCTTCCATATAATTTAATAAAGGCTGGTTTCTTTATTTTATTTGGAAGCTAACTTATTAAACTTCTTCTTAACTGCTCCTCTGAAAAACACAGTTCAGGATTTTGCATTTTCAGGGTTTTAAAAATGAAATTGGGGTTTTCTTTAATGGAGAACAACGACGTACTTGCAAAATACTTGTTATGGGCCCGGATTCAGAGCACGGTTGTTTGTCTCTCAGCATCTCAGCTGAAGTCAGGGATGGGAGGCAGAGTCAGGCACACTGTTTGCACATTCTTGGCTCCACATCCTCACCGGATTCCATCCCACTGGGGCAGGCTGGGATGGGAGACCTAAAGCTGGCGTGGGACTCTGTGTAGCAGTGAGTGATCGCTGTGTGGGAAGCTGAGCTTCAAATGTGGTAACCACATGCATAAATAGTTACAAAATCACAATACTCCCTCTGGAACAGGCTGCTGCTGGTGTGCCAGTGGCTGCCACTGCTCTGGAGGTGCCACGCCACTGACCTGACAGAGCGGCTTTGCCAAGCCCCTCGGTGCTCTGCAATTTGTTAGGAAAAGCTCTCCTCACCCTCGGGCAGCCCCCAGACATGCTGAGGTTATAAATCACTCCCTGGGCCTGCTGAAAGCTCCTGCTCCCAAGGAATGTGGTGGCAGGTCATGCTGAGATCTCTCTTCTTGCTCTGCCTGATGAAGGAAGAGTCAGTAAAATACAGCAAGGAGCAAGGCACTTCCCACTGCACACTTAGAAATACACTACAAAAGGGAAAAAAAATAAAAAGTCCTTTCCTTAAAGGTTTGTTTGCAGTTTAATACACTTAAATTAAGGGCTGGTGTCCCCTCAGGGCTCCTGTGCCAAGGGTGTCTCAGGCAGCAGTCAGGCTCCTCCAAGCCCTGCTCACCACAGCCTGTGTGTGAGATTCAAGGCACTTCTGAGATCCTGCTTCCTACAGGAGCCTGTTTACCATGGACTTTCTATAAAAAGCCTTTTCATGTAACTTGCTTCAGCTTCTGAGTTTTTGCTTTATTTTTTTCCCTATTACAAAAGGACCAAGCATGACAGGGAGGAATTTCAGATTTGCCACAGAGAATTCTAGAGGCTGAATTAGAAGGGGCAAGTGCAGGCCATGCAAAAATTTTCTTAGATTTCTGTTTAAAAGAAAAGTGTAGTCTTGACAGTGATTAATAACTTATTTTCACACTTTCCAGAAATTCCAGTCTAAGCAGTCAGCTCTTGAATCTCAGTGCTGGAGCTGTTCCTTTCCTTTTAATCTTGCAGGTTGTCCTGTGCTCAGTTCATGTTCTGAACAAAATGCTGCTGAGGTGTGGGGGCTCGACCACCTTGCAGAGTGATTGCACATTCTTGTGTTATTCAGCCCTTGCAAAAAAAAAAAAAGGCTTTAGAAAATATAGATACAGCTAATCCAGCATGTTCTTCTGAGAATTTGGGTTCCTAGGATTAACACAGAGGACAGCCCTTTATTTTCAAGCACTGAAACCCAGAATTTAGCATATTCAGATGCTGGAGTGCAGCTCTTGGTGAAGAGAATGATGGGTTTGCAACAACTAAAGTGGAGCTGTGCTGCTTGATACTTCCCACTCAGTCCTAGTGTTGGGGACATATGAACAAATGTGGCTCTTCTGAGACTTTCTAGGTGACTTTTTGTGGCTGGTGTAGGATTAGTAAATTTAAAAATTCTTGAATTTAAAAATAGGATCAATTTAGGGATGGCAGTCCTCTAGGGACAGCAATTAAAATGGGAATATTTTGTTATAATCTTTGGTTTCCATAGTAACAGCAAGTTATAGACTCATCAGATTCCTAGTCTCCTTGTATCCCACTGTTACCTTGTTGTTGAACAGCTTTCCTCTTCAGAGCAAAACCCAATAACTCTTATTTTCCACTAGCTGTGACAGGTCCAGTAATTAGAACAGTAAATTTTGTCCAGTAAATAGGGTATGTACTTAGCTGTGCTAATGTGGTTTTACAGCAGAAGAAAAATGGTGGCAGTGGCAGCTTTAGAACTGATACGAGTATTTTTGTATAATTTAAACAGCATTTATGGCAAAAATTAATAGTTTTGCTTCATCTTGATAAATGACATATTATGGATGCCTTTGTAGTACTTTGTCTTCAGAGACAATTATTAAAATGTTTTCTATACAAAGGACATTTGCTCTTTCATTTTGATTTTAAGTGGAAGAAAAAGCAGATAGATGAGAATTGACTATTCATGAGTGGTAATGGGGGCAAAGGTGCAGATTGAAAGACAAATGATGTTTTTTCCTTGGGAAAGGTGATTTTCTGTAGCACAGAGACAAGAACCCAGGATTAGAACATCTGGAATGTTTGGCATATCCCCATTAATCTTGAAAGTCTATCATGTGACTTCTGTGGATTTATATTTTCCCTCCTTTTTAGCACTCTGAGTCATTAGATTGTCTGCTTCATTTTACACATTAGTACATCACACTCCATAAATCCAGACAGTAACTCCTATTCTCCTGAATGTGGCTGTTATTGCTGCATTTGCTGTGTGCATTCGTATCCTATTTTTTCCCTCGCTTTTTTTGAAGGTTCCAAGTTTAGCTGTTTGCTTAGTAACAAAGACCTAAATCCACATCAATGACCTCAGAGGGGTCTGATGCTTCATTCAAAGCAGGCAGAATTTCAAATCACATTTATGAAGGATTCTCTGAACTGTTGCTGGATGGAAAACTTTTCACACACTCTCCCTTTCTTAAAAAAAAAAAAGAAATTAAACAGATGAAAGAAAGGGAAGACAAATATCCCCAGTGGAATGGAAGCACGGCACCCTGTTTCACCTCTGTAAAGTGTCTCTCCAGGTCAGGTCCAAGAGGATTTTAACTGGGCTCCTGGGGCAGGTGCTCCTATGGTTTGTGCTTGTTCTACGAGTAAATAAATTACTTCAGTCTCCAGGACTGTCTCCAGGGCCTTTCAACAACACTATAAATTCTTATTATCCAGACAAAATCGAAACTTATTTCTAGTAGAAAAAGCAGGTCTTTTGTTTCCTTTTTTTTTCTTTCTCAGATTCTTTTAAGACCAAAGAAGCAAGGCAAAATTGCCTAAAATATTAAGACCTTCAAGCAGACTTTGTTTAGCTCCCCGGCTTGGTCTTCTGGAATTAACTGGGTAACACGTAGGGGTTTTTTTTAAGAGTGAAAAAATTGCATGTGACTCAGCATTCCTGGTGTACCCTACAAATACTGTGCAGGGCTAAAAAAATGTCATTTTCAGTGTCTTTTAATCATCTAGGATGTCATCTTAGCATCAAGTTGACATGAGTGATTCTGTAGCAGGAGAGGAGCCAAGTGGTTTCTGCTTTCTGGTTTTCCCCTGCCTCGGGAGGAGGAGAAGCCAGGGAGGGCTGATGGCTGCCTGGTGCTGGATGTCATATCTGTCAGCAGTGACATCTGACAGATGTCACTGGTGCCAGTTTTTCTCTGTAAGACACACTTTGGGCTGTTCTATTCTGAATTTTTAAATTAGTGGAACTGTTTAAATTGCAATAAATCGTTCTTCAGACTGGCCAGAAATAGGAGTTGATGGGCTAAACTGTGAGTACTGGAAAGGTAGAATATTTTGCATATATTTATGAGCAGTTTCTTCCAAAGTTTATATTTGCTGTATTCTGGGTGTGTTACAAATGAAGAGGTTTGAACCTTTTGATCTCTATGTCTAGAGGTGGAAATAAATCTTAAAGTCTGAGCAAGATCATGACTCTAGAGCTGGGCTTCTTTGGAAGTTCCTTCAGCTTTATCATGGTGTAATGAGTATAACATGATGTGAAACCATGTTAAATTCTATTTAAATTATAGAATAATTATTTGTGGATCTTTTCATAACTAAAGAACACAATTACCTCTTACAATGATGGCTGAATGCAAAAACCTCTTCAAACCTTCTGGTACCTGTCTTGAGCTCCTTGAAAGCTGAAGAGCTCTTTGGACACCTGGGATGGAAGAAGGAACTGTGAATTTCAAAGATACAGAGAGACTGACCTGGTTGTTGCAAATATTCTTGTCCATCCAGAAGGTCTTAGTTTTCTTGATTGAATTTTTCTTTGATTTAAATTATTTTTGATAAAAATGTGTTCTGCATTTATGGTAATCATGGGAATCAGTGCAGAGTGTAAATACCAGCTCGGGAAGGGAAGGAAAAAGATGAAGCTATAGCAACAGTGCAAGGCAGGCAGACAATAAACAACTTCTCTTGATGTGAGAGAATGTGATTTATGGAAAGGAGATAGGTAAACACAAATGGCATATAACTTAGTGTAGTTGCTGTAGATATTACATTATTCCTGCAGTAAATATATAGTGAACAGTGAACCTGTGCTCTCTGAGAACTTCCTGAGAAATATTTCAGCTGTAACTCTGTTTTCAGTCACTACTGTGAAAAAGATGCTTTTATTTGCTTTAATGTGGGAACAACATCCATTTGCTTCATACCTTCACAGCTACAGGAGTGAATAAACTTCCCTGAAATAACACAGCTGAAAACCCTGATATTAAGTTTCCCATTGTGGTCCACCTTCAAGTGTATAAAATATAAATTATAGCCAAAGTAGTTACTTTCAGCAAGTTTGGAGGATGTGATATCTGCATTATAGGGAAAGGTGTAATGTGTCTGTCTCTGTCACTCTTGACTTCTCCAGGCAGCTTTGTACAGTCACACTTGATCTATCAGAAACTATAGTTGCTGCAAAAGTTATGAAAACATCAGCTAATATTTTACAGACTCGAGTTTATTTTTCCAAGGATTTTACCTTTCATTTATCCCAGAGCCTTTCTTCAACAAACTGGGTGGCAAAAATATCATATTACACTTGAATGATGGCACATTGGGCCCAGCTTTCCCCAAAATGTGGTGGATAGCTTGGAAGTGTGTGGCCACTGGCTCACAAAAGGGGTTCAGACGTGTCGAGCCCCAGCTGTGCCTGCTCCCTTCTCCAGGTGCTGACGTCCCAGGGGTGCTGAGCTCCTGTCCTTGCTGGAAGGAAGGGGGTGGCATTTATCTTGCAGAAAACAAATGCACCAGTGCTGGGAGTTGTGTTGGGATGGTTTGATGAAGGCATTTCTACATCTGAATCAAACATCCCTTATGAGCTGTGGTGTCTTGTGGGTGGAAGCTGCAAAAAGGGAGGGGAGAGCAGGGGTTGGCTTTATCTGCCAGGTATAGGCATCTCATATACTTATTTACGAGGGTTTTTTCTCCTTGGCACAGCAAGGCAACTCATTATCTGTGAAATTCCACCCACTGTCAATTTTTTTGGGCAGTGTAGGTAGGTAAATATTGTGTTTTGTTCAGAGTGAGATTTCTAAGAGAAAATTGTATATTTGCTATGAATCATAGATAATTATACAGTAATCTTGCATATTGAAACTTTGAGTTACAGAAGCAACCCCAAAATGTATTTGAATCTTACTTTTCACTCCTGTCAATAGTCAAGACAAAGTTGGGTTTCTTTTTTAACTACTGTGACAGAAGTTTCATGTAGAATACTTTTATTGACCACAACCAAGATGTTGTATCCCTGAGAGTTAGAAAAAGAGTTGTTCATTTTACACACGTATTCTTAGACAAAATCTGTGTGAAGCACAGATGTTAATTCAAAGTCCACAGTGCCTGAAGACAAGTACTAAAGAATTATAAATATTATTATTTGTTGTGATAACCTAATTTTAAAGGAAAGGTTTTAATTTTTGACCATGGAGTCATTCACAGCCTCCAACCAGAATGATATATGGATTCAATTTTTAGTGTTTGAAGCACTTGAAATAATTTCAACATTTAACTGTGTCAGTGTCAAAACTATTATTTGTGGAGTCTAATTGGCTTGTTTTTCCACTTGATAAAAAAACTAGACATATAAAATAAAATATATTTTTTAAAAAATTCTTTTTAGGGTAATTAGAAACCTTCTCTGCAATGGAACCTCTTGTTCTGGAGAATGAGAGATCAGTCATGGCAGATCATGAGCTCTGAAGTTGCCAATTTAATACTGCAAATATTGGTTTGCATTTTGATTTCTTAACCTTGGGAGATAGAATACTCATTGCAATACTTAGGCAGAGTAAGAACTTAAAAATACATTGGTTTATGGCTTTTGGGTTTTGTTGTGTTTAATGCACACCCTGGGTGCCAGCAGTGGCTGTGAGTGATGGGTCCAGATTTCCCTCACAGAGCTGTGAGCCCTGCCTTTGACACCGTCCCCAGCAGCCTGCAGAGCTGTCCTGCAGGGAGTTTCCTTCCACTTCCTCATGGGGAAGGAGTCCCAGCCTGTTTCTTCTGCTGTAAAACCACATTAGCACAGCTAAGTACATACCCTGTTTGCTGGAAAGAGGGGCAGTGCCAGAGAAACTCAGGGCTGTTCTTCCTCAAGGCAGCTGCAGGAGGCCGGAGCTGCCCTGGCCCAGGAGTGCAACTGGGTGGGTGGAAGCTGCAAAAAGGGATGGGAGAGCAGGGTGTTGGTTTTATCTACCAGGTATATGCATCTCATATACTTATTTTCAAGGGGTTTTTCTCCTTGCTGCTTTAATCTGCTTGTGCTCAGCAGCATCTGAAGGTGAGGAGCTGTGGTGGCACCACAGGGTCTGACCCCGCTGTCCCACCATGGGCGCAGCGCAGGGTGCCCAGCCCGGTGGGCACACCCATGGGGCCCTGCAGATTCCTTGTGGAGGACACCAGTGCATGCACTGGGCTCTCCAGCAGCTGTGGAGCGGGCCCAGCTGTGGCTCCTGGTGGGCTGAGGCTCTGATCAGCAGAGGGCACCAGATCAACACAGCTGCACCTGCCGGGATGGCGCAGGTTGGCCGGGATGCAGCCAGGGATGCAGCCAGGGATGCAGCCAGGCTTTCATCTCCAGCACAGACCCTCAGCGTGCCTGCTTTCCTGGAAGGCTTTGGGCTCATAAACATTATTTCCATCTTATACTGTGTTGTTAAAAAGAAAATCTCATGTGAGCGAGCTGCTCCAGTATTGCATTTCCAAAGGCTGTGGGATGCCAAGCTACATAGTCACAGCTGCTGGAAGCTCAGATGATCTGTTCTGTCTTTTCAGAGATTAAAATTTTTCAGTCATGACTTAACACTTGAAAAAAAATTGTTTAATTTTTTAATCTTTTTTTTAAACAAAGGGCCAAACAGCCCAACATGAGATGATTTTGGAGAGGTAGGAAGGATTAATTTCACATTGCCAGAGTTGCTGTGTGAGGAAGAGTATCAGAAAATGAAGGAGCTAAGCTTTTATAAGAGCCCCACCAGTTTCTGGATTGTTTTTCCTTAAGAGTTGCAAAGAAATTTAGGTTTATCAAGATTAACACCTGAAAGAACAAGAAAAAACCCCTAGTATTTATTTAGTGAAGGGCTCACAGGTTGCACTGGAAAGTGCCAGCCCTGCAGTGCCACAGTCCTTCCTTCCCTGTCTCAATACAGCAAAATATCCTCAGCCCCTGCTCACTTTTCCTAATGGCCATGGCAATGTTTAAGTAACACAAAGCTCTGTTTTAGGGGGATAAAATGTTGGGGCTTTTTTAAAAAAAGAGAGGAAAGGCAGAGCAGGTGAAGCTGCAGACCTCAACTGTATTTTTCAAGCTATTCAAGTTCACTTTAATGTTTTCACCAGAGTGCATCACCCCACATAACTTCTCCATTTTTTTATAGCTGTGCTAATGATGTTCTCATTTCTTCTGTAATCTGTTGCAGTCCTACACATTAGATTCAGTGATGACTTTGCAGAAAACACAGATTATGGTGTTGGCAGGAATTCCCTTCCCTGGAGGTACGAGACATTTGAGTTAGGTGAGGAGGGCAGAGTTTGCAGTTTTTCCTGGCAGTGGTTCAGTGCAGTTCTATATTTATTGTGACTCAAAAAAAAAAGCCTTTTATTTAGTCTGTGTATGAAATGCCTCTTGCCTTTCTTTTGGAATTAGTGAAAGTTGAGAGCATTTTATATCCTCAGAGATTTTACATTTTTTACTAGTGAATGTCAATGTGGCAGAAAATTTTGATTAATAATACCTATGGTAGGGGGAATACAGGGCTTGAGAGAGTTGCTAATTATTTGGGGAGAGCAGGATTAGGGTATCAGTTGCTAATTTGTCTACTGCTACAGCACTAGAGCAATCTATATTTGATTCATTTTTTCTGAGAATGATATGAAAAGGAAGAAATAATTTTCTAGGCCAGAAAATGTGAGTATGTTATTGTGATATGTTGTCATGGAAATGTTTTAACAGACCACAAATAGTTAATAATACATAATATGGTAGATAATGCATTAGTTTAATCAATGAGTGATACAGGTCAATGAACTGAAGCTGATGTTAGAGGGAACTGAAAAGAAAATTCATAATTTAAACTGTACTGTGTGTTTTTCATAAAGCTGAATATAGGCAGAACTGATGGATAGAAGGACGTAGACATACATTATTAGTGTAATTCATCCACCTGTTCCTTCAAGTAAATAAGAAAACCTGTTTTCAGTCCTAGGTCAGCCTTCTTTACATAGGTTAGCTTCTGCTCTGCCTCTTTGTCTTTTCAAAACATTTTTCAGATGTTTAATGTCTCAAGAATTAAAAATCCCCCTGTAAACTAGTTGTTTTTAATAACTCGTGTTTGGTTGTGGGCAGCACATGCTCTCAGCACTGGGGCTGAGAAGCTAATCCTGAAGCAATTTTATTTGTTCTTTCCTCAGTGATTTGAAGTGAAACAAGTCAGTGACTGAAATCCATCTACTTCTTAGGGCACCAGTCCCTAATCTCCCCCACCCTCATGATATAATGTTTACAAATGACTCTTTGCCTGCCTACAGCAGTCAGGCTGCTCAGTCACTGCCTGGGGAAATGGAGCAATGACTGAAGTGACTGGGGAACCACAATATCCACAGCATCCACAACATCCACAGCATCCACAGCATCCACAACATCCACAGCATCCACAGCATCCACAGCATCCACAACATCCACAGCATCCACAATATCCCTCAGGGTCTCTCATCAACCACCAGCAGGGCCACAGGGAGCAGATCAGGTGCTAAGTGTTACTCTTCAAAAGGGTTCTGGGGAGCAGCTAGAGAGCATGAAGTCTTGCAGACTTTTTTTATTAACTACTTGTTTAGGAAAGCACAGAGGTATTTTCTGCTGTAGCCTGAACACTACCTCTGAATACCAGAAATCAAATAAAATTCCTTATTTCCTGCCTTCCCAAAGGAACTGCATTACCTATAAACCTTGTTTACCTCTGGGCTGTGATTAACAATTCCCCATAAGGAAGGATTTTGGCTATTCCAAAAAGGAAAAGCAAAACGGTGATGTATGTGCTTCTAGTATCAATGTGAGAAGAGTAAACAAGGAAAAATATTTCTATTTCTGTGATTTCCCATTTGACTTTTTTGTTTGCCACTTAGCTAGTAATGGATGGGATGAGAAAATATTCAAACTGTGATTTTCAGTGGGGAATTACAATAACAGTCAGATTTGTACATACTTACAGTACATTTTTTTTTCCTAACCCACCTCCTTATTTATGTTCAGCAGAGAACATCTACGTACAAGTCAGCTGTTTTTTAATAAATACCTGAGCATCAGTGCTGTGTGTTTCCTAGAGGATTTTTCACCACCACTGCTCTGGGGTACAACTGCCTGTCCCTGACTGTGAGTTTTGTGTACTCCTGAGAGTTTACATGTGGTGGGAACGTGGAAGGAAAGGTCAGGTCAGTGAGTGAGGTGCAGGAAAATGTTGGGCTGCATTCAAGCAGAGCTTCCTCAGGGCAGTTCAGCTCCCTGGCCATCCTAAGTTTGGTTAGTCAGTCAGGCATCTTCTCTTTCTCTGTCAGAGTATTAAGATCTTCACAGACCTGCTCTCTCAAACCAGGAAATTCCTCAAAGTTAAAGATGTGGTTTGGAATGTGTGTGTATGTTGTTGTCTTTCTATTCGTTTTGTTTAAGATGCCAAAAATTGGTATTTACTGAGTGCCCAGCATTTAGGTAGTTGAGGTGAGATTAATCATCTCTCTCTGTACTGAAGTCCAGTGATTTATTAGAAAGAAATTACATTGACAAGCCATGAGCTAGTGTGGACAGTCTAGGATCCGTTTTTGCTTATGGCTTCCTAATAAACAGTGGAAAGTCAACCACTGTTTCAATTTCAAGGATAGAGCATGTCAGTAGTGAAAAAAATCTTTGCTAAAGGCAAAACTTACTAGGTTTTGCCAAGAAGCTTGTTCAAATGGCATTAATTATGAATAGCATGATCTGTGTCATGGAGTATTTATGAAATTGAAACAAACAAAAAAGACATTTCAATTTATACAAAATCAACATCAATGTTTTAGACCTATTGGTCAGGTTAGGTGTTCTTCAACAGTAGAAGAACATTCTGTTATTCTTTGTTCTAATATTTCTACCCCATAGACAACAAAAAGCCCCCCATCAACAAACTCCAAACCAGCACAGAATGACAAGGGATAGCCCAGTCTTTCTCATAACCAGGTGCCAGAAAATGGAAGAGGCTCGAGTGTCTTTTAACCCAGAGCTTGTATTCTAAACTTAGGTGAAGAAACTTTGTACAGGTGCCACTTTGCAATAGTTTGTTTTGTAAGTGGCAAGTCAGGCAGTTCTGCTGAGTGTTTTCCTGTCATTTGTGGTTTGTGTGCATTTGGATAATGCAGACATATCCCATGTGAGCTGCTAGGCTGTGGTATCAGAGCATCTCTGCCTGCAGTCACATCGACAGACAAGGAGATCGCTTTCTGCGTGTGATTTTGGAGGGGTTGAAGGAATTTGAAAGTTAGTGGAAACAGCATCTGTCAGCCATTATTGTAGTGTTGTTCTTCCTTGTTTAGCGAGTTGTCAACATCTAAATTGACAGAAAATCAGGCAAATGTATTTCTGTGTACAGTCCTTGACAAGTGGCGGAGGCCCATTTGTGTCTTTTCTTGGCAGTGACATTGTAGGTTCATGTACAAAATCTAAGCAAGTTATCGCTTCACTGAAAGACACTGAGTTAACACAATCAAAAATATTTGCTTTCTGTTATAATAACTATTTAATAATTCTGCTGTAAATAAGAACCAGTTGGAAAATAGAAGAGTAGCAAGAATACTTCAACTATCTCTGAAGTGAGCTAAATGCTCCTTTTAGCAGTTAAGCTTTTACAGATGTCAGCCGAGGAGAACAAACATCTTCATAATTTATTTATCACAAGTGAAAGCTGATTTTTCTACTTGTTCATCTAGATTACTTTCATTTTTCTGTCTCCATCATGTCCACTTCAAAGCAAATGATAAGGTGAGATTCTAAAATAACTTCTTTTTTTTATGGATTCTTTTGAAGCGTCCCTCAACCTTCCCTTCCCTTAGTCAAGACAATCTAGTAAGACATTGTCCGTCTGCAAAGCTTCTCCAGGAAACGCTCTTTTTTCTTTAATTTGCATATAATTTTATTTATGTTAAAGTCATCATAAGAGCAATGCAGGTTTTTACTATCTCCTTCAGAGATTTCAAACTGTTTTAGAACTAGATGTGTGCAAGAATTGTATTCAGGGCTATGGAAGAAGAGGAGCTTGGTGGCAGTCTTTTGGATTGACTGTTCTACTGCACCTTCAGAAACTTTTTTCACCATACATGACCAAAAAGTGTTTTTAAATTCTGGGATTTTCAGAGTGAGTGGAGATTTTAGGCTAACTGTGAGAAGGCTTGTAGGAAAGATCTGTTAAATATGAAAGAGGTGGGGGAGCACAAATCCCAAACTGTTGCATGCTCCCTTGTTCCCTTCTAAAATTCTGCGTTGATATTGCAAGGAAATTTTTCTTTGGAGTGTAATGTTTACTTGGGGAAGATGGTGTTAAAGGAAAAAAACCCTTTTTTTAGCTGTGACATTCTTAGGATCATTTAGCTGCTAGATTGGGCTGTGCAGTGTTTGAAAAGAGGCAGAAATTGCAAGATAAGATCAACTGCTCACCTGGGGAGACTTAGAAAAGTTTCATATTTGAAGCACATGTTCCAAACGCTAGTCAGGAATGGATAGCATTAAATTCTTACATCTGGCACAGAGCTGCTTGCTTTTATGTTGGTTTCTTTTCTTGTTTTATTGTTTAAAAGGATAATAAAACCTCACAATAATATCTCATAATCAGTATAGAATATCTCCAGGCACCTCTTGAATGGTGGCTTTGCCAAGAAGAACATACGTCGTGGTTTATTTTGCCTACAGAAATGCTGAGAGTTTTCATCTGGATCCCCTTGGAAATAAATTTATGATTTGTACCAGTGCAAAAAAAGGAAGAGGAAAATATTCTGCACTGGCTGAATAGATGGTAATTCATTTTGGCTGTGTGGCAAGCAGAATTAATTATCCAAGCAACCTTACACCTTTGGCATGGCTTCAGCTGTTGCACGTTGCCATAGATGTTCAAAGGCAAGGCTCCTGCCATTTCCCATTGGTTTTGGTATGGTTCTGTGGTTAGTAACTGGATACAAATAAACTCAAAGTCCACCTTTAAATGAACAATAATTCCAACTCGTAGGTTTTTAGTGGGTTTTAAAGCAAATTTTAGCTGGACTTCACACATACTAATGTTCACTGCTTGTTTTTAGGATTGCAGAAAATGAAGTAAGAGCAGGGAGAAGACTTGAACACAGGATGTTCAGGTGTCTTCATGAGAGCTTTCTCTTTGGAATTCTTTGCAAATATTCCACGTTGTTTCAGTTAATTCCTTTTTATTCTCAAATCTGATTAAATACAGTGTTGATGGCAGTGGACTGTTCATTTGATGTGCTTGTTGCTGGCAGATGTGTGTTAGCTGGATCCTGTGTGCCCTGTTTGTCCACTCCTCTCTGATATTGGCTGTGTCCACTGTTGGTACCAGGTGCTTCAGCTCAGACTGGTTTTACATTTCTGTTTCTGTGGCTCCTGCTCTACATTTTTTTACCACTTCAAATTCCTCTATAATTTTCAAAAGTAACTGTTTCCTCAGGACTCTGAGGGAATCAGTATCCATTCATCTTTTAAAAATCCTAGTTACAATGCTTCCAGCTGGTGATTCCAGGGTGTTTTCTTCCCTCCAGTTACACTGACATTTCTGAGGTTAGTCTTTCCTACAGGCAGTCTTTAATCCTCCCCTTAGTCCAATGGGGCTGATTTTAGCTCTCTCTAAAGAAGAAGTTCTTTTTTGAAGGTGTCAGCCAGACTTTTATCCCAGGAATGTCCACATGGTGTTTCCAGGGGGAGGAATGCCATGCCTTGAGTGTGATGATTGGTTGGTCACACTGCCATGTTCTGATATCCTTTCCTGGAGCCAGAAACTGGGCAGTAATTCCAGGACTTGTGCATCCCCTTGTCCTGCATCCCTGTGGTCCATCTCAGTGAATCTGTGGCTGGGTTTTTCCGGATTTACAGCTCCATCAGCTTGACTTTGCTGTTTGGGTCTAACCACCTCATTTTTCTTAATGTGCGAAGAACTTGTCCTTATTACTAAGGTGTATTTTTACTCTTTTCTTATAGAAGAACTATCTGGAAACATCCTGAGAACAGGCTTCAGTTCCAAGCAGAGTTGTGATTACTAAGCAGTTGGGTTTTTGCCATCAGCAAATGATCATTCACTTACTAATGTAGTGAACCATTTTAAGAGAATTTGTCTTGTTCGTCTCCTGTTACTGTTGGTTATAACCATTTGTCTGATTCAGTCTCTTAACTCCTAGCAAATTGTTCCCATCAAATTAAATTTTTAATCTATGACAATGCTAAATGCAGTTAATTGTTTATGGAATGAACAATATAGGATAGTGATAGAGACAATTTTGATCCATGAGGTGGCTCTAAAGCATAGAGATCTAATACTGCATCACTGTATTTCAAAAATCATTATTGTTGCTTTGGAAAGTGCCAGTCATGGTTAAAGATGTCAGCAAATTTAAGAGGAGGACAGAAAATATCCATTTAAAAATCTTGGTTTAATTTAAAAGTTAATGGTGAAAAGTGTGTAATTGGAATTTTATTTTCCTTCTGTTACACCCAGTGATGACTGTCATGAGAGCAATAGGCCAGACATGGGATTAAAATTGTGCTAGATAAGTAATTTACTAACTACTATTCTGCAGTTCTACTCTTGCTTTAGACTGCTGGGTTGAACTATAAACTTGAGAATTCTTACACCTCTAAGACATTTTACTAAACAAATATTAATTTAATATTAAGGGTTACAGAATGGAAACTATTGCCTATATAGTACTCACAGTATTAAAAGGACCAAATGTAATATAAAAGGCAGTCTTTCATAGGAACACATAAATTAAATCCTTAAAGAAATACTTTGCTTCTGATTCTTTTTCTGTAGACAGTTTCATCAAGCATGCTGCCAACAGATAAAGTGAATGTCAAGGTGTAAACATGTCTCAAAACAACCCTTTAATTTGCCATGGGAAGTTATTATGGTGAATGTAAATTATGTGACTTCCTCATGCTAAGTAAACCCAAAATGAAATCTCGACAAGCCATTAAGGAAAGAAAACATTGGTTTAATTCTATTGCATTCCAGCATTATGGAAAGACATCTTGGAATTGATTGGAACATTTTAGACTGAATATGTTGACATTGAAATATTATTATTTTCCATAATGCTCAGATATATCAACCTGTGCTGAGCTGCCAGCGCGATACCATGAGGGATGTTTGCATCTCAGTTTCCTAGATCCTGACACTGCATTTTCCTCTGGTGTTGTGGATCAGAAGCTCATCACTGTGGAAACTTTTCTGTGTCTGAACTGTTTTTTTTTTTAAAGCAATTATGTCTTCCCAAGATACCTGGAGAAACACATTTGGTTAGCTTTGCTTTGATACAGGTCTCCACCAGTGCCTGAAGTCCTTGTGTTTCATGAGGAGCAGTCAGGCTTTACAAGGGTTTGTGTCACCCATCCTCCTCTTGCACGTGCAGAACTCCAGAAGGTTTCATTCAGCACAAGGGTGTGCAGCGTAAGGTTTTAGCTGGGATTGTGTTTCCTTCTGTGAATTCCTCACCTAAATTTCAATTGTGCTGGATGATATAAACAAATGTGGCCATGTCTAGAACTTTAGGCTGAGATTTTTCAAAACAACTCTGCTCTCATTTAAAATGTGTCAGGATAACAATCTGGAGATCTCTTTTGTGTCTTTTAATTACTGTATTGACTTCTGCCTCAATGATTTTCTTTAGATTTCTGATTTATGATCAGTGAAGATTTTGGGGAAAAGTAGAAGCCTCATTTTTATTTCATACCATACATTTGTCTTCTCAACTTGATCAGTAAAAGCAAACTTCACTCTTGATATTGGAGGAGTTCAAAGTTTAGCCTGTATGTCTTTTTAAGCATTGCATATGGGAAGGAGAATCTTATGTACCTGATAAGTTACCTTTGTTTGAAATATTTTTTCAGGTGGGTTTTTTTTGAGGGGTGGTCATTCACTAGAAAACAAAATAATTTTATTAATGATTAAAAAAACCTCCCTTGCCTTGGGGTTATTTGGGTTTTGTCTCTAAGTAGAAAAAGGAAGCACTTATGCCAGATAGAACTGAGCTTCCTACAATACTTCCACATGGCTAAAATTGCTAAAATTACTGAGCAACTTTGATAAGTAGTTATTATATAAAAAGGGGGGTTTTCAAATGCTGTACTGATCAATGGGTAACCAAGGCCATGCCATAAAGAGATTTTAAAGAGAAATGGAGCAGATCTGTCTATGTGCATTAGGAACTGGCACCAGGTGTCTCAGGAAGAGCACCCAGGGTCACTTCGTGCAGTTCTGGCTGAAGCCCTGGATGCCTCCTGTGTCACAGATATGATACCTGCAGTTTTGGGTTTACATCCACAAGCTGGACTTCCTTTTTAATTCTGTGAAACTGTCTGCTAAAAGGAGAACGTTGTGTGTGCTGTTAATCTTTCATGTTTATTTAGGAACTAAAGAAATATCTTGGTCTTCCTCATTAAGATAAAACTGTCAAAACTACCTCATATAAAACTCAGCTGTAGAACAGGAAAATTCTCTGAGCTGGTGTTTTTATTTTCCTGTTAGATGCTTTTTAGAATCCAGGGTGTATATTTGACTCAATTTTCTATGACTACTCAAAGTAGGAAGCCCTGAGTTATGCTTTATTTGTAAGGTATGAGCAGCCAAAGCAAGGGTTAAACAGAGTCCTGAAAAAACCTCAGGTTATGTAAAACCACATGCCAAGTTTCTAAAGTGAAAGGCATGAAAACAGGTCATAAATCACTGTGTCTGCAGAAGGTGAAGTCTCCAGAATTTATTATTTACGCAGCATTCTGATTTGCCCACGAGGAAGCTCCTTGTTGGGATAAATGCTGTAACTATAGTGATAACACACTTGGAGCTGCAGCTTCCAGCGTGGGGCACAGGCAGGAGAGCACCACAGCATCCTCTTGCTGTGCTTCCAGATAGGAAGGGGACCATTTGTCTCACAGTAATTTATTTTTTTATGGGAAACAGTACGTAAACCACAGAAGAAAAAAAAAAAAAAGAAAAAGAAAGTAGGGAGGAGTTGTTCCAATACTTCAAGGAAACAATGTATACTTATTTTCCTTATGTATTGCTTAACAGCCAACAAGAGCAAAGAGATTGGGTTGTTTTAAAAAAAACCTAAGCTTTTGGGAAAAAAGTTCTTAAATTTCTTTTCTAAAGACAGCTTTTCAAATGTATCTATATAAAAACATGCTGGGGTTGTTTTATATGTCTGCATTTGGATCTAAATATCTTTATGGCTCTGGCTAGAGCCAAACACTTGAAGGCAGAGGTGAGATCCCCCTGTGCCTCTCTGGACCCACACGTGCTTCCCTGCTCCTCCAAAGCCTTTGAGAGGAGCCTGCCAGATGGAGCAACATGAATCCATCTATATGCATTCAAATTAGTAAAAAATCCAGATTTGATGCATATCTCAGAGGTTTCTGAGTGATCTGAGGGTGTTTTGGAGGTTTTCATGAGATCACCTGCTTGATTTTCACTTGTTGCAGGTAGCAGCTCTTTCAGTGTACTCTGCTGGCTCTGCAGCTCAGCTCCCTGTGCTGGGTGGTTCTGTCTGTCCCCTCTTGTGCTGAGTCTTTGTGGTTCTGAAAAAAAATATTACTCTTCAGGATGATAATAGTCACTGAAGAAAAGCCCATTATTTTGTGACAGACAGACTGTGTGTCTGCAGGGCTTGTTCAGCACTCAGGAAAGAGGGGCTGAATTCTCACCTGGACCTTCTGTGGAAGGGACATATGGGGAGATGAGATGGAATGGCACTTGGAAAAAATTACTTACTGTTCTGAGCTAGCAGAACAGTAGCTCTGTGATTTTCCTGTGCTTGGCTTGCATTTTGTCTAAAAGTATGAAGTGAGTTTTTATTTAGAATGACACACTCTGATACATCATATGACAGTAGTTTATACACTCTAATCAGTTGTAGTTCAATCTCAAGGAAAACTTTTCTTTCCTTTACTAAAAAAAGGTTTGATACATCAGTGTGTAATATGAAGGCTTGCTTTATTTTCCCCAAAATGGTGTTTGTTCCTCTCTTCTCTCTGTAAGAAGTTGCTGTGTTCTCTGGGGACAGCACCAGAACCAGTGGTCTGAATTCTTGGGTTTATCCCATGTCTATTCTTTACTGCATTTCTCCTCAATAACTCATTTTACCTGTCTGTGTTGCTGTTCATCTCGTGTATAAAGGGGGAATAACAACATTGTGACTTCCTTGGAAATAAAGGAGGGATTTCTTTTTGAAAATCAATAAGTAAAATCTCTGTTAAGGTGCAGTCCCTGTTTTCTCACTCTAAATAAGATGTCTTGAGAATTTGTTTCTCAACTTGGACAAGATACCTGTGGAAGTGTCTTGTCAAAATAGTAAAAAAAATTGCCTGAAGTGAAGATATTTTGTAAACTGCAGAGAAAAAAAAAATGTATTTAAAAGGTTTTCTGAGAGATGTGTGGTTTTCCTTTGCAGGATATTTTGTAAACTGCAGAGACAAAAAAAAAAATGTATTTAAAAGGTTTTCTGAGAGATGTGTGGTTTTCCTTTGCAGGAAGAGAAGATAGAATGTTATTCTCTGCCCTCATTAATGGAAGTAGTTTTCAAACATTATTTTTGCCCATAGACACTTCCCCCTACCCCATATTCCCTGATTCTGCATCTCACAGACAATGGTGGCTTTTTCTGAGTAAGCTTTTCCAAAAAACCGAGATGTAGAAACCCTTGGTACAGAAAGGTTGGTGTCAGAAATTCATTCCCTGCCATTTTGAGTGTCTCCATCTCCATCTCTGCTGGATCCCTCCTGGCAGCAGAGGTGGGTGTGGAGGCAGGGATGGATGTGCAGGGATGGGTGTGCAGGGATGGGTGTGGAGGCAAGGATGGATGTGCAGGCAGGGGTGGATGAGGAGGCAGAGGAACTGCAGACTGTGAGCAGCAGAGGACAGCATGAATGGCTCCTGAGGGTGAGCAGCCTGCACAAGACAAAGGAGAGAGCACTGCAGCTCCCAGGGAAGAGGCAGCATTTCTCAGTGTGATGATGAAGTGCTTCCATGGAGCTGCAGCAGCTACAATAGCACTTCCATCTGGTAACTTCACTTTTATGGAATGCTTTTGCCAGATTTTTCAGTATTTCAGTGAACATGTGTATGTTTCTATTGGAGAAAGGAGTTTGCTTTAATGTCATCCCTTCCGAGACACACTTGGTAATAAACAACTCCAAATCACACCTTACATTTTTTATCAGGAGTGAACTCAAAATGTTAAGCTGAATTTCAGGCTAAAGCTATTCATCACTTGAGAATACACCTGGGTTGTTGATAAAATTATGTGTATCTCAATAGAGGGTTAGTATGGGAAATTCAGGCACCCCAGTTTTATCTAAACATGGGATTAGTGTGTGAAATTCAGGTACCTCCTGTTTGTTATTTTCTCAATTTTAGGTCATGATGTCTTCTGATTTCTGTCACTGAAGTGATTAGAGCTGAATGAATTTTCATGCGTACAGGTTGGGGAATGAGAGGAATTGGTGCCATGTGTTTCCCATTGTGGGAACCTTTATGATATCATCGACAGAGAACATGCTCAATATGCCTTCCAGACTTGGCCTGCTATTTAGGTTGTGTGATTGCTTTGGACTGTGTCAGGAAAATATTCATATTCCCCTTGGTGCATGAATATTAAAATATTTAAAGCATTTAGTTGATAAGAGGAAATATTCCCCCCAAAAAACCAAAAAAAGAACCTTTACATTCCTGATGACAATATGTGCAATATCTCATTTAACATCTAGGTCTCATTTTGCCATGGGCACTCTCAGAAGCTCCCTGTTCAATGGAGCACTAATGCTCACCTATGCATCCTAGGTACTCTCAGAAAAACACATTTTTGGTTCCAGTTGCTAGAAATAAAGTCCTCCTTCTGTCAGCATATGGGTAACAGCTGTCATTACCATCAGCCACTTATATTGTCTGCTGTCCCAGTCCTTTATCTGTCCAACTCCAGACACTAATTCAGAAAATCAGAATAAATAATCAAGGCATGTGGAGCTGGGGCCAAGTGTTTTTTATTTACAACACCTGTTGCCTTTTGGAGGGTTGGCACAGTCAGTCTGAGCCACAGCAGCTTTCTGGATTTCCTAACCGGACTGCATGAGAAGTGTCTTTGCAGGTTTTTTTGTTTTTTTTTTTAATGTAACTCTTCATTCTTATTTTCATTACAAGGTTAAAACCCAAAATAACACCACACATCTTCAGTAAAGGACTGGGCAAAAAGTTTGCAGTGGGTGGAACTGTGCCCATTTTCACCCTGTGATATACAGAATTATGTTCAGCTGTAGTGCTGCTGGGGCAGGAGACAGGAAACACCTCAGAGAGAAATCTCTCCTGTCCTACTCCTCTCTAGTAGTTTTTTTCTTTACCAATGTGTATCCTCACTGCAGTTCTCTTTATGTATCCTGTGATTTTTTTTGTGTAAATTTTCAAAGTGCAGTCTGTTTTAGTTGTGGGGAAGAAAAGAAAGTGGAGGGGGCAGTACCTCTCTTCCTATTTCCTCAGATGTTTCCAAACTTTTAATTTTTTTTCTTAATTTCTGCCTCCTGAAACCATGTCACTTAAAGCTGAGATGTTTTTGCAGTTTCAGATGAAGCCGAGCTGGGGTGTCAGTGTTGAGTGCTCAGTGATCCAGTGAAGGGGCTGCTGCCTTGCCAGGTGTTTGGGGCACCTGGTCCTGGTTGTGTTGGGGTTGTAGTGACCCCGAGCAGCTCAACACGGCCAGGCACAGCTGTGCCTCCTTGGGTGTGAGATGGAAAGAGATCCCTCATGTGAGTTTTTAAAGCACCTAAGTTTGTTATCTTTAGAGGAACAAGTGGAAGACGTGCTTTGGAGGACACAGCTCCTTCTGCAGGTCAGACAAATTATTTCCCTTTCAACCAATTACTTGAATTAGCTAATCAGTAACGAATAATATTTTATCTGTCCAGAAACCTTATGTTACTTTTGTTTTTAAACTGTCACAAAAATTACATCTTGTTTAATCAGAATTCACATCAGTTTTGTTTGCTGAATTTAGAAAAGTAGAAAGAGGACTAATGTGTCTAACAAAATTAATTAAAACTCTAGAGTAATTTAGGCTCTGAAGATGCAATACCTCTCCATAGCACAGTTAATTATAGTAATTTAAAAAAAAATTACTATTAGCTCTCTTCTGTCATGGGAAAGCCATAAACTCGAAGCCTGAAAAATGGAATGTATTTCTTGCAAATGCATGTAGATACATACATACCTACATACCATATATATAAAAAGCAATATATAAAAAGCCATATATTTTATATATATATATATATGTGGTCTTAGCATCCAGTTTGAGCTTCTGCAATGGACTACAGTGTCCACTGTGGTATAGCTGGCTTTGCTACCTGTATTAACAGAGATGAAAAATTCTGCACTTGAGTTCCCAGTGTAGGTAATTTTCTGTGCTATTAAAAAAACAGTTTGAGGTTCTGCAATGTGTGTCCACTGTGTGGTATGGCTGGCTTTGCTACCTGTATTAACAGAGGTGAAAAATTCTGCACTTGAGTTCCCAGTGTAGGTAATTTTCTGTGCTATTAAAAAAAACCAATTAATTTTGTGAGAATTGATTGGTCTCTAGGTTTAGAGCTACACAGGTACAGGACAGAAAGGAGAAATGGAAATAACAGCCTCTATATGCATAGAGCTCTATGCATGTATTTATCTTAATTTGAAATAATTACTTTCTTGCAGAACAGCCAATGATTTCTCATTTCTGCACGTAAACAACATTTATTAAAAGTTAGAAAAGACAAAATACATTTTGGAGAAAAAGGCTCTTAAAACTCTTAGACTAAATTAATTTTGTTCTAGAAAGAACTACCTTTTCTTCACTGAAAGTTTTTGGAGGCTTTGTGAAATAGCTGTTCATGCTTGGGCTTTAATCATTTTAACAAGGATATAAGATGTGTTGTATGTACCATGTGCTCCATATCTATCTATAAACCTAGACATTATACTCAAATCCAGAATCCATACACGAGACCTCTGGATATTCAATTTCCTGGCAAAATGCCTCAGTGGGAAATGAGCACAGCCAGAGTTAAAGTGGCTTCAAAGCAGAGCAGGACCAACAGGCTGAGCCTGCAGCCATTTCAGTGCTGCTTGGGTGGAAGGGGCAAGGAAAGGAACAGAGAGCTGAAGATGTTCAAGGAGTCCACAGAACAAAACCCACCTGCCTGTTCTGAGGTGCCTTTTCAAAGACCTTGAGTGCCTCTAAGTGGCAGGAGTAAATAAAAGTGGCAGAGTTAAATCTTCATGTAGCGCGCTCCAAATGGGATTAAACTCAACAAATCCAAGCTGAAAGGATCTCTCCCTTTGCAATTTCCTGCCTTGGAATTACCACACTCTGGAGGGGAAAAACCAAAATGCAGACGTGGTGTGACCTGGATGTGTGGAGATGCTGTGGATTCCCTGGGTGGAGTTTCTCTCCACATTTCAAAACTCCCTCAAATGATATTTTTAGCAAATCCATGTAGAGAACTACACCTGTGTTTTTCACTGCCCCTAGAGTTGTTATTTATTCTTCAGCCACTGAGACTAACTAGAACAAAGTGTAATAATAGTTAGGGTTTGTTTCTTAGTTCATGCCCTGACAGTCCATACAGTACATTTTCTGTGGTGGGCAGCTCGTGGGGGTGGCTGGCAGTGGAGTCAGGCTCCTGAAAAGCTCTGGGGCTCAGCAGGTGCTCCCTGTGGGGCACATCTTTGTACAGAATGCTTTTGGAAAAGGCTCCCTCTGCCAGTGGAGCCCTTCCCCTCTGCCACAGCCCAAACCTCCCCTGTGATACAGACACTTCATTTTGTGATGGGATGGACTGATTTTGTGTGCTGCTGCTGTGATTTCACCTATTGCCACCAAATCCAATCTTTTCCAATACTACAAGCCTGCCCCAAAGGGACACATCTCTCTGGAGAGCACCACAACTACCCAGAAATAAAGTTCCTATTTTCTGTAGTCTTGCTAGAGTAAAGTAGGGGTTTTTTCTCTACTACTTAGGCTTTAACAAGGTATCCCTTTCCTTTAAAAAATAATTACCTTTCAGATTTCTAGAAAGATGACAAAAGAGTAACATTTTCTAAATTTAGATGTTTTGCTGTCTTGCTAGGAGCATTCCCCATGCTCTGTGAACGATCATTCCTTTGATAGTTATGTAACTTTTCTTTTGCTCTATAAGTTTTTTATTTCAGGTTCATGTATAAATGCTAGTGTGATCAAGTATTTTCTGATTAAATTAGATGGCTTAAATAATATTTTTTTTCCCTCAATAACTGAATTGTAATGAAAAATTTGATTCCCCCAATCCTAAAAAAAAAGTCTGTTATTATGTTTTTCATTAATAGCAGCAGTAATCCCTGAGGTTTTAGAACAGTGCTAAAGATAAAAATGTATTTTGTATGTTCTCAATTAGTGTGAAAATGTGCAAATGTCACAGGTTGTTAATTACTTGAAGCTAGGAAGCTGGAAGGAGGACAGGAGGGGCTCTAGTTTTCCTTTGATGAAATGAAATTTCATGGTCCCCCATAACTCAGTGCTGAGTGAAGGAGGGGGTGTCTCCCAGGTGATAAATTTGCACTGTGTAGCCTGAGATTTATTGGAAGCTGAATCCTGGCCATAGGGTCAGTTTAGGAAAACTCTGCCAGCAGAGCAGTTCTCTGGGCCTGGTACCACCAGCATGATATAATTAAATATGTTGTTTGGCCAGCAGATCAGAGTGGGAGCTGGAATTAGGGTATGAGAACAGTGCTAGCACAGCCAAACAGGCAGGGTGCAAATCAGCCCTGCTCGTTGCAGTCTACCTTATTTAAAAGGAAAAAAAAAAAAAGGGAATGGGGGTGAAAAAGATTTGTTCATGTTCTGATTACCTCTCTAAAGAAGGTCTCAGAAAGTCTGACACTTAGAGGAGAGGTAGGAGGGCAAGATGGGGTGGAATGGCAAGGCAAGATTGATCCTTGAGAGGCTCAGGGAGTGGGGGAAACATGTTACAAATGGTAATAAGGCAAGTTAAGAAAAATGATACCAGATGTGGCTGTAATGCCAACAATCAGCAAAAAAATGTAAACATACATAAAGCTGTAGTAATAAAGCTGTTACAGCTGTAATGTTCAGGATGGAAAGAAAAATGAGGTCTCTCTCTTTTTATCTTCAGCTCTATCAGGCTCTGCCCTTTCCTGAATCTTGGTTTCCCCTGATCCACTCTATCCTGTTAAACCTGTGATCCATCTTCATGGAAATTTGGTCAAGACCATGTCCAATGTTTTGTATAAAAATAGAATGCAACACTGCCAACATCTTTTACAATGAACGGTTCCATTTATATCAAAGAACACTTTTGAACTCTTCAGCATATTTCACAACCAATTAAATTTCTAAGTGTGTGGAAGCATGTGAAAATTGATCCCATTAAATCACAAAGTGAGAGGGTTCAGACAAGCCCTGTGCACCACTGCAGCCACACGTGTGTGTGTGCTGTCTGTCCTCTCTCCTGGATCGCAGTTCCCTGAGCTGTGGTGTCCCCTGATGCTGGCACAACAGATGTAGGGCCACCCAGGAGGCCCCAGGTCTGCCCAGGAATCTGCTTCCTTTGCATTCGTGGCTCCCATGGTGTACCTGTCCAGGAGTTTAAATCTCCTGCCTCCTGTTCCAGATACACAGGACTCTGCCCCAGAACACCTTAAAACCTGTTGAGAGCTGGGTGACCATTTTAAGGGCACACCTTATACTCTCATCAGTTATAAGATCTGGGAGTTCTTATACTTTGTTAACTTTTTTTAATATGCAGATCTATAAAACAAACATAAATTTTCAAAAGGCCACAGAGTTTGTGCATTCCTACAGACAAGTGATCCATGCCTGCAGAAAATTTTGTTTTTCACTGCTTATGAGCTTAGTGATTCAATAGTTGATAATTAAGGTGTTTTTTATTGATCTCATGATTCCTCCTGGTTTTACTAATGTAATAGCTCTTGGATCATTTATTAATAATGAAGAAAACTTTCAGGACTTTCAGTTATTTCCAGCATTCTGGGACTCTCTAATAACTGGATCACATCAGCCGAGTGAGTTAGTGCAGTCCTAATGCATCCTGAGTGTGAATGACTAAAAAGTCACGTGGCTGTTTTAAGAGCTGTAAATTTTGTATGTAACTGTGCAAAAAAGTGCAACCTTTTATGGTTTGTGGTCTTGAATCACTAAGTTTGTGCCACACTCCTCTCATTTTATGGGCTCTTGTACATATGATTAAAGGAAATATTTTTTAATAAGCTGTTTTGTAAAACTACACTCTGAGCTTGCAGGGAGTGGATACATTTTAATAGTGCTTGGAATTTCCAGTCCTAGTTATTACACAGAGTTGCTCAGTCCTTTCCTTATTTAGTCAGAAAGTTTTTCAGATTATCTGTCAGATGCTGTTCCACTCAGCCTGAGCATTTCATTCACATATTCTCACTGTCCTTATCATGGCATAAATACTTCTGTCTTTTTTTGTTCTGATTTTTTGACTGCATCCCTTATTTGCATTCAAGTGGGGAATATCCTAATGCCCAGGCAAGCCCTTAGGATTGTTCCCATCAGGAAGGACTCAGCTTTGGCTCAGCTGGGAGACTGTGCACTGTTGGTGTGACTGCAGCAGGATTTCATGCCTGCAGTACAGGAGATGTGCTGCTGTAAGAGCAGCAACATTGTCTGCTTGCTTCTCTGTGTGTTAGGTGCTGCTTTTGAGTGACACTGTGATATTTACTCACATGGTCACTCTTTCTGAGACATACCCTCTTCCTGAGATGACATGAGATCTGAAATTTGTGGCTTCTGCATTTGTTCTAGTAGATTTCTTTGTTCTGTCTCCTCAGTACTGACTGCCTGAAATGTCTTCAAGAATTCAAATTTTTGAGTCATGCCTTGGAAAGAGTCAGTTGTCTTATTAGTGATTTAAGTTTCCTTCCTGTTGTTGCTTTGTGCAAAATAGAATCACTGATTCTGTCTGGGACACCCCTCACCCACCTCTGTTCTTGTTTCCAAACTTGAACTGTGTGGAAGAGGCAGTCTTAAAACGGGAAAATGCTCTTCAGGAGGAACCAAGGCTTTTGCACATTGCCCTGAGAGCACAATCTACAACCTGGCAGATGCTTCCTACTGTATGGAGCATGCATCTATGAGCAGTGTCCTCTTGGTGCCCTTTCTGCTCCTGTTGGATCCCACACCAAGCCCTGAGTGCTGTAATCCCCTGTGGTCAGGCTCTCATGTCCCTCTGCTCCTGTGGCTGCGAGGGGGAAGAGCTGCAGCACTGCCTGGAGCCCTGGTTGGTCTTGGGGGGATGCTCTGCCCAAATCCCTTCTGCTGTCAGTGCAGCATCAGCTGCCCTGCACTGACAGCCTCATGAGTTTGTCTAGAAATCAGTGATCTGGAGTTGCAAAACAGAGTATTTCTGCAGAGAATAAACAGCAAAATAATCTTCTAAGAGAGAGGAAATAGATGTTGGAGGAAAAACTCCCTGTTATAGGATTGTAATGAGCTGTTTTTCTCAAATGCTTGTACAAGAATATTCTCCAGAAGACTTCAAGGTGATAAAAGTAATGGCTTCTGCGAGTTGTTTGGTACTGACTTGAAAATAGAAAAAAAAAAGCCCCAAACCAAGAAAAAGCTTTATGCAACCCCCCTCAAAAAACACCTCCAGAAGACTTCAAGGTGATAAAAATAATGGCTTCTGGGAGCTGTTTGGTACCGACTCGAAAATAGGAAAAAAAAAGCGCCCAAAACAAAAAAAAAAAAAAAAGCTTTATGCAACCCCCCTCAAAAAACACAGCTGTGAGCTACGGACAACATCAAATGGAATCAGAGAGGAAAACTGCTGTTGTCAGGTTAACTTACAGCACTAAGCAATTCACTGTGATTTTTGTTGATCAAATTTATAGTAACTCGGATAAACATTTGAGAGGACACTGTGTTCTCAAGGTACCTCTGCAGTTCCTCTGAACCCTGAAATAGTTGCTCAAGATGCAGACTTTACTTTTAGAGAAGTCAACTGTTTCATTAGGGCCACCCAGAGAGCAAAGAATTGCAGCGACTCCCTGGAAGTGCTGGTTTAATCTCTCGTCTCCATTCTGAGCCAGGCTGCAGGAGCTGCTCGTGCCCCACAGGTGCCCAGCCTGCAGCACCCACAGCAGCCCTGAGCACACAGGGAGATTCCCATCTCCTGCCAGAGGGGCTTTGGCTCCCCCATCACAGCAGAGGAAAATGTGTGTAGGTAATTGAGTGCAGGCAGGAGTCCCCACCAGCCCTTTGCCCTGAAGATAAGAACAAATAAATAAATAGTGATACTGTGGTCAGGGAGGCAGGTAGTTCAGAAGGGAGGCAAGAAGTCAAGTGTGGGAGTTGTGAAGCTGGTGCAGACTGGGAGGAGGGTAAGAAGAAAGCGTGGGAGGTCATTGATTCTTTCTTTGCATCATTCAGTTTCAGTCTGTAGTAAAGGCAAGCTACAGAGTTTTTCACAGGGAGTTGTAAATATGTATGTATCTGCATGAAACATCTTTAAAAATCCTCATTCTTTCTTTCTTAATATATTTTTAGCCCAAAATTATTCTTTGAGCAATACTATAATCCCTCTCATAGCCTCTTATTTTCTCTTAGAGGAATATAAATGTTTTTGTGATAGGAATCTTCCGCCTGGAGTAAACAAAGTTTAAAATTTGCATTACCATCAATAATAACATAAATATCTGTGCGCTTTTCTTGTTTTGGTTATGAAATGGTGACTGCACTGGCTCCTCACAGCAAATCAATGTCACTCCAGGACTGAACACAAGGCTCAGCTCCCGTGGCAGTGAGTGGATTGCCAGAGGTTAAAGCTGAAGCAGTGAGTGATGTCTCCATGCAGGTGGAAGGCCCAGGTGTGGGTGAGGGCTTGGCTCCAGGTGAGGGATCGGCCATGCCGAGGACAGGGAGGGAGCCGTGCTCATCCCGCCTCTCTCTCCCCCAGGTGTCACTGTTGGTCCACACTGTGGGTCCCCACGCTCCGTCACCTGAGGGGTACCTGTGGCAGGGCATGTCCTGTTAGAGCGTGGGCAGCGTTTGGTGACAGCCACGGAAATACTGCAGGCTGTTTTACTGTTCCTGTGAAAATGTATTGTGCATTTCCTGCTCGATTCAAGGGGTGTTTTCCGTCAGTCCCAGAGCTGAGCTGTGGACAGAGCTGATGGGAGGATCAGGGGGGCCATGGAGCTGGCGGTGGGACTGTGCCTGGACCACTGTCCCTCTCCTGTCCTCAGCAGGCTGAGTCCTTCCCTGGCTGCGCAGGGGCCGTCAGTCCCAGAGCTGAGCTGCGGACGGAGCTGATGGGAGGATCAGGGGGCCATGGAGCTGGCGGTGGGACTGTGCCTGGACCACTGTCCCTCTCCTGTCCTCAGCAGGCTGAGTCCTTCCCTGGCTGCGCAGGGATGTGAGGGAAGCAGGACACAAAGGCTTTGTCAGTAACTCTGCCCGTGGTCCCAGGTCCCCACTCCAAGCTGCCACTCGTGGGGTGGCCCTGTTGTCACCCTGCTCGCAGCCCACCTGGCACTGAGGGGACACCAAGGAGGGAAGGGGAGGTGGGCCAGCGCCCGTGAGGAGCCAGAGCAGATCCATTCTGCAGTACCCCAAAGCTGGGAAGTTACTTGGCTTCTAGTTACCAAAAACGTAGTGCAAATTAATGTTTTCCTAAAGGTGGTTTTAATTCGGGAGAGGCCGCTGGTGTCGGTGTGAGGCCGCCCTGAGGAGCGGGGCAGGGAGCGGCCGAGGGCTGGGCGTCCCCTCCAGCGGGGCCTGCTGCCCTAATGAAATAATCACAGAATGCCAGGCTGTTATCCAATTAGGCTGACATTTCACCATCGCTGGCCGCTAACTGGATTAGGGCCATTGTGAAAGGATTAGCTGTGCAGCAGAGCCCAGCGGAACGAGCGAGGCGCCGGCGCTGGGCACGGCGCTCCCCGCACGGCCGCGGGGGAAGCGACTCATTACACACAATAACACAAAGTGTGCAAAATCTGTGACACCGGCGTGGAAATCCTCTGCGTCCTTGAAAAGGATTTCTCTAACAAATAATTCGGGGTAGCGCGTTTATCTGACTCTTCTCTCGTTGTAATTGCTGCATTGCTGTAAGAGCTGATGTGCATTTTCTGGAGTGACGAAATATCCCAAATATTTCTGTATTTGAAATGTTAGAGTTCATTTTATATGTAATAGTTTGTGTGATGCTATGCCTTCTCTCTGAATTAACTATTCTTAAGAGACATTAGACTGATTAACAATCACTTCAGTAAGTTCACAGCAGGTTCAGTATTTCCCAACCCCATGGCTTTTCACTTGCATTTTCCTCTCCTTTGTCTCTCCCTTCTTTCATTCCCATTTGGATTGGTATAAACACTGAGTGATGGTTGTTATTAACCAGTCAGACTGTGCAGATTTCAATTTCCAGCCTTGCACTTCACTCACACTAACCACTCTGTCACTAAATGCAGTTCTAGTTTGATTATTATCATCTTCCATGCATGAGGGGCCTTGGTGTGTTTTCTATGTACAGCATTTCCGAGGCTGCTGAAGAGCTACTTTTCTATTGGAGTACAAGAACTGCATCAACAACAATAAAGAAAAGAGTAGGGAAAGGAAAAAAAAAAAAGGAAATTAGTTTGTCAGAGTTGAGAAAGGAAAACAGTGCATTAAAATTGCTTTGAAACTATTTCATTCTGCTTGTCTCTCTCCTGCCAAACCGTACTCTCATTGAAGTCAATGGGAACTTTGCCATAGAATTAAATAAGGACATAATGGAACATTGCTAACGTCACTGCCCTGGCTTTCCCCTCCCCTTCCTAAAATGGTTTTCTTCCCTTCTTTCATTTCTTCTTTTTTTTTTTTTCCTTTCAATGAAAGCCGGCATAATAATTATCTGGAGCCATATTTAGTGAGTGTAATTATAGTATCTTTTTTCATGCATGTATTTACTCTAAAACATTAAATCTGATTTATTTTCGTTCTGGAAAAGATTTGCCATTCCGTAGACAGTACTAGATGATGTTTTTAAATTACATTAATTGTTTCAGCATCTTACAAAGTAAGTATTATACTCTGTGAGGAGAAAAAAAAATAAGGTTAATGGCTGTGAATGAGGTGGCTTTGAGTGCATTGGAGCAGAGGCTGCCAGCCCAGAGCTTTCCTTCCCAGACCTGCGCTGTCACCAGCTTTAGTTCCACACAGTGTCACTTGGATGTGAAGCCTAGCTGGGGAAAAAAAATCAAATTGTCTTGGATTTCCTTGGTGGAAGTGTTTGGATTTGATTCACTACCACAAATGGCTTGTTAGCTGTCCTGTCTGTGGAATTTGTACATTTCCAAATATTTCGTTCTATATAAACATTTGGAAGTGTTTGTAGTAAAAGTGCTTCAGCACTTATTTTGTTGTTTAATTAAAAAGTTTGCTAAAATGGAGCTGTTCCTGACGACATTTTCTAAATGAGATGTTAAATCCACTAGGAAGATCTCAGGTCTGTTTCATTTCAGTATTCCAGTTTCTGCTGTGGACACAGGTTTTGAGCTTAACTAAGCGTAACCTTTCAGTCTTTCTAAAGGGGGCTATAGTTGAGTAGTTCAAATCTAGAAATTCATGGAATTTGCTGTGAAAACTGCAGCTCTTGCTTGTGCTTTAGCAAGGCAAGGTCCTTTCCTGATCAAAGGCAATCAGCACTGAATGTGTACAGATTTCTTTTTGCGGGGTGACTTGCTAAGGGATTGAAGCTGTACTTCCTTTTAACTGCTGTAATGGAATAGGCGCAGGAAATAAGACATGCAGAAAGATTTCTGTTGAAGTTTTCCCAGATTCAGCACCTAATTTTCCTTTAAAGTATACAGCTTAAGCTGCTCATTTTTCCACTCCATGCAAAATAACCCTAAAATAAAGCAGATTTGGGGAAATTCCTCGTCCCCGTGCCAGCCAATGGACAATCAGTGCAGCCTTTCCAAGCAGGTTACTCTTGACCCTTTGGTAACTTTTTTCCTACCTCTCTCCCTACTTTTCCTCTGCCATCATCTCATGGTTTTATGGGTCCTGGCTTCCCCATTTCCTAATTATGTCCGTGGAACTTGATCATGATATGAGTAATTGGAGTTCTGATACAGGCTTACAGCATGCATTACAATGTAATATGAAATGTAGACACTTCTGCTCTAAGTGGAAGTGACAGATCAGAGCTTACAAATTGCATTCATTCATTTAAGGACCGCCTGGGACCTCGAAATTGATCACATGTGTTGTATGGATTATGTAATATTAATTAGAGTGGTATCCAATAGTGCAGCTGTGCTCTTTGATGGTTCTATTAAATCTCTGTTTTCAGGGGGTTGTAATGCAGTTCTGCAAGTCTCTTATTTCACCGCAGGAAAACTTGAAGTATAATTCTTTCTTCATTGAAATTGAGAAGGTTAGCATAGGTAGATATAAATTCAAGAGCGAATCAAAGAAACAACAGTATCCATTAGGTCTCAGACTTCCAGGTATTTTTACACCTGTACTCAACTTTTATATCTCTAAAATGAGTATTTTTCATCTCAAAACTGAATTTTTTCTGTTTGAAAGAGAGGTAATAATTTCTTGCCCTGCTACTGTACTATTAATTTTTTACATAAGCTGATAGCACTTTTGTGTTTCATGATGTATGTTGCCAAATGTTGCTATGTATTTATGGTATATAAATATATTCCATAAATATAAATATATACACTATTTAGGAGGGACATATGTGGTCATTGTTAGTGCAGGATTAAACTGAGGTAAAGGTGGTATGTTGTTTCTCCAATGCAACATAAAAAAGAAGTTAAATTTTAAAGTGTAAGATAACATCTTCATGATTTCTATGCTCAGTTTTCCTAAGTTCACCTTTTCAGCGGTATTGACTTGATGTTAAAATATTTGTATGAGGATGTGAATGTGCTGCCATTATTGTGTGCAGTACTTTAGCTGCTGCTGGGTTGGGTTCTTGTACAGGGCCATATGTGATGTTAATGTTTTGAAGTTAATTAGGATTACTCACAAACTTTGCTCTGAAAGTTAATTTCTGCTAAAACTCCCAAGCTGAATTCTAGGGCTGATTTAATTTGCAGTATGAGTAGTGCATCTTCTGATTCACACCTTTAGGCTCCAGTCTGTCTAACAAAAATACTGGATAGTCATAATGCAGAGAAATTAAAGGGCTGTACTAACTTCCTACAAATTATATTAAGCATTTAAAAGTGGCATTTGAGCTCTTTAGGATTATGAGGTTGGCTGGGTGTTGGTGATTCCATCTGCAGTGAGGCTGCAGATGAAAAAAATGTGAAAAAATTTTCCCCTTGGAGTCTAACTTCAAGTTCAGAATGACAGCAAACTGCTCCAGGCAGAATGCTCAGAGCCCTTCCTGTCTGCTGCAAAATTAAGACTCCAGTAATTAACTACAACATGATGGATTTGCATTGTTTTTCCCCAGACAATATGTGCAAAACTAAGGCTTTAAGGCTTACATAAATGTTTTTTATATACAAAGAAGTTTCCTATTCTAGTAGGTAGGGATAAAAATCTGTCATTTTGGAGCTATTTTTGATTTGTTTTGGGGATTTTTTTAATATTTCTCAAAACACGCATTAATATTAATGTTGAAATTATGAGCTACAAGTAGCACATCTCCTTTTGGATCCTGTTTTAAAGGAACAGTGGCCCACATTCTCTTCTTGTCCTTCTGATTTGTTATTTATGTATGTTTGATCTGAATTTTAGAGAAACTTTTTCTAAAGCAGTTCTTTTCTTTCCATTACTCTCAGTATCTTCCAGCCCTGAAGAGCTGCACCAGGCCCCCGTGCACATTGCATTCCTCCCATGTGCAGCAAGAGTTATTTCTCAAAGCAGTGATGCTTTTTAAGTTTGCAAAAGCATTGCAAAGCAATCTTCAAAGCATTCTGGATCAATCTTACTCCAGTGACATGAAAATGAGATAGTTTTCCTTTTTTTCCTTGTTTGTGCACTGCTTCAATTGCAGTATATTCAATGTAATGAAAAATGTTTTGGGTTTTTTTTTTGTTTTTGTTTTCTTTTCAAATTACAAAAAAAAACTTTGGAATGATCCATTAAAGTGGGAGAAAGGTAAAAGTTTTGCACTGGGATCACTTAATTTACATAATGATTAATACTCAGATTTCTTTTTAGATGAAAATATTAAAAAATCCATGTGGATACACCTGCCTTTTTATAAGGATTTTCATTGTGAGGTCTGCATTGATCCACTGATCCACATATTTATACTGTCAATCTTTGTAGTTGATAAAGACAATTAATTTTGATTTAATCTTTTGCCAAATGCAAAAGATTATCCTTCTGTTTAAAGGAGCTCCTTGATGATAAGTGTGATTTGCATCATCTGGTGAATTAAGTTTTAGCTATATAACAAAACATAATTAGAAGCAGAATGAGCTCTTACTATTCTTTAGTCTTCATAGTCTTCTGAATTTATTTTGACTTAGTTGTAATTTAAATATGAACAGATACCACCTTTGACTTCTTAGAAAGTAACTTTTTCAAAAACACCCTCTTTGAAAATTACTTGAATGCTTTAAAAAAATTACTTGAATGCCTACTGCAGTGTTTTTGCCCATAGGAAATATCAGTTTTGCATGGAAACACAAAGTATTGCCTTATGCTTGTGAAGGGAGCAGTTTCCAGGAGTGCTTTTGTTCAAACACGTGCTTGATGGATTTTATTTATTGGAGCCACTGTAGCTTCCTGCTCCCCCAAACATCAGGAGATCTGAATTCCCTTTTTGTCCAGGACTCTGCAAGGAAGAGGTGGTCATCCCTAGTGGATACTGGTGCAGAATTTCAACCCTTAGCTTTCAGTTAATTTCTTCTCTACTTCTGGGTAAATTTTCCATCTCCATGAGGAACTTCCATTTCCATGAGAAATCAGCCTTTAAAAAAAAAAAAAATTAAAAAGCTATTAAATAGACAAGCTGGACAGCAGCATTTTGCAGCTGTTGTTATGGTGTGTGATCAAACTGGAAATGTGTGGAAAGGGCTTTTTAGGATTTAGTGAGCAGATCCTTTCTAACATGCCACTCAACCTCACGGGTCCCCAGTATAACATCACTGCAGTATTTACCATAGCAAAATTACCTGTTTTTTTCCTGGAACTTTTTCTTCAGCTTGTACTTGTCTAAAATGAGTATAATTGTGTGCATTTGAAATCCTTGATGGTTTTTTTCCCCTCTTTTTCTTCTTTAAATTCATAATGATGTAATTTCATAATTATCTTTCCTAAATTTCAAAGGAAGGGGCTCCTCTGATGCTGCCCACCATCATCAGGGCTATGGGGAAGGTTTAAAGCATGGTTTAAAACTGCTCTCATTCCCTTTTTGCAGGGCTTAAAGCAGCTTTGCCATAAAATCTGGTGGATATGTACAATTTTTAATCATCTGCCTTAATAGGGGGGCCCTTGAATAAAATACCTGCAGGGCTGAACCTTTGAACCATATTGTGCTGCTGGAAAATCCACCCCAACAGGGTCTCACTGGGAGAGAGAGTGCTAGAAGAAAATTAAATTCAGGGGAAATGGAACAATCTACTGTTTGTATGGAATCAAAATGGTTTTGAGGAGTAAAGACTTTCAACTTGAAATGTTGAAATCAAAGAAGTTAATCAAATAACCTCTTAGTACTGAACATTTTACTTAGTACTTTTTGATGTCTCAGCACTTGCGTTTTCTTAAAACTTTTTCCTTCTACATAAGGACTGAATTTAGTCATTCCATGATTTTGCTTTCCATGAGGCACTTTAGGGCTATTTTTGGAAGAGGAAGTATGTTGATTGTGAGGTGTCAGGGGCATTTCCAGTCCGTTTATTTGTTTTGTCACAATTTTCCCTCACAATACAGGCTTTTGAAACATCTGAAACATCTGAAGAGTTTGAAGATCCCTGAAGCTCTTAAATACTTTAAGGCACATCTCTATTTTGATTCAAGTAGCAAAAAAATTTGATAGATTTGATCAAGAGTGATAGATTTGATCAAGACTAAGACTTCTTTGAGACCTTAGTTTGTATTTTTTATGCCAAGAAGTTTAATTTAAAATAATTTTAAACTTTATGCATAATAAGAATTATGTTTCAGCCTAGATTAAATACCACGTTTTAGTTCTTACACTATAAACAATTTTTAAAAGAATGAAATAAACTATTAAGGAGTTTCTTGTGTCCCTTCCTAAAGGCAGCAGAGAGGAAATGAACCAAAAGAAATGCTATTATTTATGACAGATAGGCAAAGCAACACCACTAAATAATGAGACCACTGGTAGTTAATGGGCAAGCCACAGTGGATTTTAAGATGATAAAGCAAATTATTATACTCATATTTATTTGATTTTCTCACTGTAACAATTTGAGGCTTTAACACAGGCAGCAGATCATGTTTTAGTGTGTGTAATGATACCATTTGTTCTGCTGTCCCTTGTTCAGGGTCAGTTCAAATGCTTCCAAGTTTACCAACCCTTTCCTGTACCTCCAGCTAAATGTCTGGCACTCACATTATCTATTTTCTCTCTCTTGTTAAACCTCCTGGAAATGCGGTGCAGGTGATTCAGGTGTAGCCCCTGCTGAATATCAAGGTAGTTCCATTATAGTAATAAAACCTTTTTTTGTCACTTTTGTAAGCCAGTTTTGTTATGAGGAAAATCTCCTATCTTCAGCCTTTTTCTGGGGCCAATCTCTTGGGTTCCTGTAGCTGAAATGCAGTGTTTGCATGAGGCACTGCGACACTCAGTGCTCTACCCACAGCTTTCTTTTGATGCTGCATCTAAACTCCCTGCTTGTACTCCTCTTTCTCAGGTCAATAAATACGCCTGTGAATAGTGAAATAAAAGACAATGGGAAATGGTGACATTTCCAATGTTGTTTCTTGGCTCTGTGACAGAATTTCTGATGTTCTTTGCCATGCTCCTCCTGGCACCTGTTATCATTCTCTGTCTTTCCCTTTTTCTAAAATGTGAGTATCTCAGCCCAAAGTTGCTCCAAGCTGAGCTGGATTCCCTTCCTGACACGTCCTATCCCTTCCAAATAGTACTAAGGTCTGTTTACTTGCATGTATTAAATTTAGTACTTCCAGTATCTTCTGCTTGAGCAGAGTCCTTGATTTAGGTAGCATTGTGTATATTATTTATTTATTATTTATACCTAGAAACTGAATAGATCATTGCAGCAGAATGGGTCATTCATGTAGCTGCTAAATAATATAATTATTTTATAATTTGATGTTAACTTCACTTTCTGTTAAATATATCAGTTATCTGTAGTCATGTTGATCTTTCAGCTCTGTGCAAGAACATCTCTGTGGGCTGGGAGATGTTCGCTTTAGGAAGATGATACTGGTCAGTGAAGCAGAGCTTGCCTGGATGAGGTCCAGCACTCACAGTATACAGTTGTGTCAACAAATGCCAATAAACCACCACAGGGCCTTTGCAGTCACCAGAGTTATTCAGGCAGTTGAAAATCCTTCAAAATTGAGCTTCAGGATAATTTTTCAGCTAAGTTCTTCCTTTTAGGCCAAATGGCTGGGCACTAATACAGGGATTCACATCCAACATCCCTTTGGCTGAGCAAACCCTAAATCACTCGTCCCGCTGCCCAGGGCAATTGACCCACTCTGAAGGGACCTGCAGTCCTCCTGCTACATCCTGAGGGAATATTCAAATATAGTTTATTATTATTATTTAAATATAATTTAGTCAACTGGCTAAAGACATATCCCGGTCAAACAAGCAAGGAAAAAAACCTGAAATATTTAATTATCAGCACAAGTGGAGACAAACCCAACTTTCCTGCATGCACTTGTGTCACATACAAGTACTTAAAATTACAGAAATGCTGAACCAGGCCCTCAATAATGGATGATTTTGCTCTTTTCACCTTTAACATTAGTTGAGGGAAAGGCAGTGATAGCTCTGAAGAATTATGTGGCACTTGCAAAATGATGTTTTGTGTCCCCTTCTGCCCTTTGCAGTATTGCTAAACATTAGGAAAATTCTGAAGCTGTGGGTGTTGGAGTACAGACTGTGTATTGAAACTCAGTGGAAATATACTTTCCACCAAACTTGAGTTGAACTGCATTTTTAAATAATTAAATTAACAAATTTCACTTACTAACTCGGCTCCTAGTTACAGTATTTATGCTAAAAAATACAAATAGTATTTATGCTATACTAAATGGAAATCTTCATCTTGAAATGTGCTGTCTTTTGTAAGCCAGAATGTCCCTGTTTGGGTAAGTAAAATGAGACTCTTCTGGCAGGATGAAATCCAGGCTTCATGGGTATTTGAAAACTTAGACTAAAAGTGAATTCTCTAAATCCTTCCTTCCTTTTAAAACCCAAGGACAGCGTTACAATACAGGGCTGCTGAAACATTTGAGCTTTCACTCTAATCTACACTTCAGCTTTAAATGTCATGAATTAAAGTAATTAAGATTAATAGAATCCAGTTCTGAGCAAGACAAGGCGTGCAGTGAACTCTTGCTTGTATCTTTCATTGTACCATGTAAGGGATATTAGGAGTACTGAATGGATTCCCATGAAATAAATGTGTGTACTTGTACTAAGTACTATTTTTTGCTTATTTTTCAGGGATTTTCTAAGCAGCACAAACTATTTCAGATAAGAGAAATTACTGTGAAGGGCAGGATGTTAACAGATGTATTAAAACTGAAAGAATTGCTTTTGCAAACTGATTATTTTGCAGGACAGTTTTTATATCTTTAAAAAGATATATTTTTTTCTTTAGCAAGTTGCCAAATGTCTCTTAACATGAGCTTTTTGCAGTGTCAAGGAGAAACTTGGGCAGGTAGAAGGTCTATTCCTTGCTTGTTAGCCAAAATGTATCCCTTGCTATGCATGGAAAAGTACAGGTTGTGGCAAATTAAATGTCTAGAAAACATCATGAGTGAAGATATGACAGAAGAGTGGAGTGGTATTAAGCAGAAGTTTTAGTTAATAATTGAGAAGTTGTTTATGAGACATTGTTTTGTGTTACCTGTGTGTGTGTTGCTGCAGTGTGATTTTATCTGGTAGTTGATGCTGTTCTGGGAGGGCACTTGTGTGAAAGCACATTGAAACACATGTGACCTTAGGAGGCCCAGTGCTGTCAAGAGAATAAAAATAGTGCCTTGCACATCTTCTGGCTCCTGGAGGATTCAAAAATCTGTTGGGTTTTTGAAAACATGGCTGCTTTCAAGTGGTAAAATGAGCAGAAAATAATTACAATCTTTTTTTCCCTCCCAAGGGAGCACACACAGCAGTTTTTGTGTTTTCAAGAGTGACAGATTAAGATTTTCTGAGGAGTCTGAGAGTGTTTTCACAGAGGCATTATGGAAAGCATGTTTTGCCACGTGAGATTTATAATAACCCTCTAAGTGTTTGGTATGACTGGGGCCTGTTGGATTTCAACAGCAAACCCTGTCCGTGGCAGTGACAGGAGGGGGTGATGTTATCATGTCCAGAAGGAAGGGGTGACACTCAGTGTGGAGCTGGCTGAAGAGCTGTTGGGATCAGAGCAGTCACAAATTGCAATATCCATCCTGCCCAGGCAGCCCTGCCCACTCTGGGGTTCAGAGTCCCCAGGGACTGCTGCTCATCTCTCACCCCCAGAGCAGATATGGGGCTGAGCTCAGAAGGCAAGGCCTCTTTTTATGACAAGTTAACATTCATGCTCATTTGAACTCTGAGAAAACAGCTTTTTGTTCTCAAGAGGAGCTGCAGTTCTTGCAAAATCTCCCCCATTACATGAGGTACTAAAGGAAAGGAATTAAGAGAAGTAGTAAAGTCATGATGACTGAACGAATTGTTGGGCTCTGTTCTTGCTTTCTTCTCATCTTCAGGCTATAACAGAGTCAATTTAAATGGAAAAGCGAGCACGTAGCAACTGTTGAGTGTGTTGAGAGGAAATTGTGTGCTTTCCAGCTGATGGCGCTTTCAGGAGCGGGGTGAATCTGTACCTTTGTGTTTGCAGTAAGCGCTGTGGGAGTGCCACGGCCTTGGCCAGGGAACAGCCATGGAATTGTATTTCTGTGTGTTGGTGTTACCTCATGCTGCCTTCATTCCAGATTCCAGGGCACAGGGATATATCAGGCAGGGAGGTTCGTTCAAGGCTCAGGTGGGTGTTTGAAATAAACTACTTTTCCAGTGTTCAGCTCACTCCTTGAATTACGTTGGGACTTAAGATTTTCTGTCCTGTTGTCATATTTTCCTGTAAGACTGCAATGATTTAGAAAAAAATCCCATTTTGTTTTAACACAAAAGAGGTGTTGAATACATTTAGTATATGGAGGTGAATTTTTTGTCTGGTATTTCTGTCTTGTGGGAACAGGTCAGAGCAAAATCTCTTCTTGGCATCAAAGAAGATTAGGCGGTGTTAGTAGTTGTGTGTACTGAGTTGGATCCCTGAGTTATTTCAGAGTAGGCAATAGTTTCTAATTATTACAAGGGGGAGAAAACATTTGAGAAAATCAGTGTTGGATCCTGGGGAGCCAAGGCTCCAGTGGACTTTTCCTAGCTCTGTCAGTACTTTGGTTTGCTGCCACTGGGAATTCAGTGTCAACATTCATGATGTGTGAAAAATAATACCCATGAATGTTGCAAAGTTTATTTTAATATTATTACAGTATTTAAATGCCTTACATTAGGTGCCTGGAAGACAAAGTATTGTAATTATGATATTTTGATTTTTGCATGTCTGTATACTGAAGAAATCCCCTTTAGCAGGCACAGTCTCATAGTAAATAGCTCTGGAGGGCTGCAGAGAAAGTGGATGTGCAGTAGCAGGAGTGCCAATGTAATTATATTTTGTTCTTCTGTGTGGTTACTCCTGGGGGAGAAGGAAGTTGGTGATTAAAGTGATTAGGTACCAATATTGTTGTGGTATTAGCTGGCACCCAGGCAGTGCTCAGAGCTGTGTCACTTCATAGTGGAGCTTTGTATATGATTTACTCAAGGTAGAAGTATTTAGAGTAATTAAGGGGAATAAGAGCTTAGCTCTTTAGGGGTAACAACTACAGAAGTAGCAATAATAATGGTATTTTGAAACACATGGTGACAATATGGCCCTCTTTATTTCTGCAAGGGTATAGTTAGAGCTCCTGGTAGTTTCTCAGCAACTGTGTTATTTCTCTAACTGACAGATCTTATGCAATCGAGCACCTTATGCTTAACCTCTGGTTGTATTTCCCCTTATTTTTTCCTGACCTTGAGTAAATGATTGTCATTTTATGTTCCAGCCAAAGTCCTTGAAATGTTCCTCTCCAGAAAGGGACTCAATATCGCTGTGCTGTTCCCTGAAGATTGCTGGGTACTGCGAGGGTGGAAACCATTTGCTATTACTTAATGAAAAAATGTCCTCAATAAATCACCTCTTCAAGTGGAGCTCACAGTGAAACAGCATGAGTCTTTAGCACTGCCAGCACTCTAATAGACTTATATATCCTGGGTACTCATTATTTGCTGGTTGTTAATTATAGAGTGTGTTTAAGACAGGAAATCTGGTGTGCTTCTTAAGGAAAAAGCAGCATGCCCCATCCTACAGATGAGAGGGAGAGGGAGCAGGCAAAGGAGGGGAAGGAAATGTCTTTTAGTTTAATTTAAAGGAATGGACTGTGTATTTCACCTACAGTGAAACCCATCTGATGCTTTAATGCATATAATTATCTGCAGGTTTTTATTTTTTAGCCCTGAATGTAGAGGCTAAAGGATTTTAAGACCTCTAGAAAGGTTATTGCTGGGGCAATTTGGGTGCATCTTTTGGAGATTTTGTTTGCTATTATGGTAACAAAACCCCAAAACTCTTAGGGTAGATGTGTGAAGGATGTCCCTCGCGGGGGAAGCTGGAGCTTTAAGATCTTTACACAGCTCCCTGCTTATTAGGTCTGTTAATCTAATTAAGTGGTTTACTCTGGCTTCACACAGGCATGAATCAGAAGCAATTCATCTCTGAAGTCAGTTGTGTGCAGTCATTATCCTGGTGGTGGGAAGAGGAGGGCTAAACTCAGTGCCTGTGAGATCACCTCTTCTCTCTGCTCCAGGAGATCACATTCACATGTATGTCACTGGGTAAAGTGTATAAATAGCTTTACAGAAAGGATTGACAACTCAACTTTTCCTTCCTCCAGGCAACTCTTTTTACTGTCTACTTTCTATTTCTGACTTTCTGGAAGGTTTAATTTTTTTCCTGTCAATGGCACAACTTCAACAGAGAGGCCAAAGGGCTCTGCCAGCAGAGCCACTCACTGCTGTTGGGGACTCCCTGTTCTGTCAGGGAGTGGCAGGTTTTGAACCCACTCCAATAGGAGACAATTTCTGATGCTCATTGCCTGCTCTCCAAGCTGTCTGAGAGAAGGAAAGTCCTTCTCCTTTGGCTGAAAGGCTGCTTCTCCTGCTTGAGAGGGAAGAATTGGAGGGTAAATGGAAAAGACAGGAAAGGTGGTGTTCATATCCCAGGCTTTGTCATTCAGCTCTTTATGCTAGTTATCAATAACCATAAAAAGCCACAGGTCACTTGCAGGTAAGCTCACATGTGGTCTTGGAAATAGTGAAATGTTTAGCTATGGGGGAATGGAAAACTTACTGCTCTGTTGGAGATGTTCTGTGTGAAGCTGTCATACCCATGGGAGCAAAGAAAATAAGTGGAACAACAGAGATTTCTCTTGATTTCTTGCTAGCTAATGATCCTCATTTGTCAGAATGTAGGAGGGAGAGACAGCATTCCTTTCCTTGGGAAAAATCTTTCTGTATCCTGATTTCTGATAACGTCTACACACATTGTCCATTAAATCTAAAATTTTCTTCCACACATTCCTGGCTCCTCTCAGATCTTATTGCACGTGGAAGGTGCTTAAAACCCAACTCAATCATGGGCTGTCCACCCCATGTGCTGTGCCTTGGAGCAGAAAGGAGCTGACATAAAGCTGCCTCTCTGGCAGATTCTTGTCTTCCTGCAAGATGTGGGCTGTACAGGGTACAGTGGCTGTATCAGACCAGGAAATCTGCAAAAGAATGGGTTATAACTGGAGTGCTAATTAACACAGGGAGTTCCTTCAGAGAGCAATATTATTGTACTATAGGCTTTAATAAGGCTAATTACATGTAATTTGTATCAATAACCTGTCAGGCTTGAAGACCAACAGTATTAGAGAACCTGTGTTAGGAGCCATTATTTCCTTGTGTGGATACTTGGCACCTTTGAAGACATCATTTTTTGGAGATAATTGATGTCATAAAACCATTATGTAATTTTTATTGATGTATAGATGTATGTTTATATTTACAGTATATAAGCTTTATAATTTTGCAGGAAGTGAGTGATTTTCCAAAGCATTTTTAGTAGGGGCACTGGCATAGCTGGAGATCAAGTCTTGTCTCCAATAGAAGTGGTGGAAGAAAACGTTTTGAATTATTAAGAACCTAACCAAAAAAAAAAAAAGAAAAGAAAAGAAAAATAGATATGGACTTACCGGAGAGTCCAGCAAAGGACCAGAAACAGGAGTAACTGCAGATCTGACTTTAAAGGAGAAGCTGAGAGCTGGGGCTCTTCATCCTGGAGGGCAGCAGGCCCTGAGGGAGGTTTTATCAGTGTCTGTGTGTCTGTAAATACCCGAATACCCCAGACAGGTGGGGTTTTGATGAGGGGCTCAGGCTCCTCTCAGTGGTGCCCAGTGCAATGGGCACAAACTGAAATACAGAAAATGAAGCAATTTGGAAATTGAGTAACCCATTCTAGTTGGCCCTGCTTTGAGAAGGGAGAGCCACATGAGGTTCCTTCCAAACTCTCCTGTGACTGAGATGGCTTTATCTGGTGATTGTCTATCGGTGCAAAGATACTTGGTAGTATTTTGGTTGTCTCTTTACATCTGCTTGTTTTTTCACCTTTCAGTGCTGATTTTAGGCAGAAAAATACCAAGGCTGTGTTCTGACCTAGAACTGTAGCACCATGCTGCTAATCAGAGGTCATTCATGCCTTCTGCTCTGTAGGTTGCTTTTTCTTAAGAGCCCTCCTCTAAACATTTTTATTGCTTTATAGCCTTGATGAAGAGAGGGAAGCTTGGCTTGACAGTTCAAGAATGGCTCTTCTATATTCAGACAGGCACCAGCTGTATAACTGCTGCTGATTACCTAAGATTTCAGTAAAAAAATAAATCCCAATTTTGTAGCAATTTTCTGTGACCTTTGCTTACTCTTCACCTCGGTGTTGGTTTCCAGATGCCTGGACTCAGGTCCTGTGGCTGAGCTGGAATGTGTCTGTTGCCTCAATCAGCACCATTACCTTACCTTTTATAAATGAGTGCAGTGTTGGCTCATTTCAGTGGGCAGAGCCAGCTGGGCTGTTCCAGTGGGCCCTAATCTCTTTGGGACTGCACTGGTGAGCAGTGATGCTGCTGGTGGGAGCACAAACCTCACCCTGTGTCCATCCACTATGCTGTAATGACTGCAGGAATCACTGCTTCCCTGTCCCACAGCCAGGTGCAGTGCTCCTGGCCAGTTCCTGGAGGTCAGAACTGTCACACAGTGAGGTGGAAGCCTTGACAGAGCCCAGGGGAAGGATTCTTGGTGCTGAATGTGGCACTGGCTGTGCTGGCTTTGCTTTGTTAGTACCCCTGCAGTTGTGAAGTCTGTCTGAGCTACTCAGACCTTTGCCTTTGCAGTGATCTCTCATGGGGGTAGAAGGCAGTGCTCTGGACAAACATCCCTGTGCTGATGTGGGACACTGCTGCAGAGGCTGTCACACCTCCAGCTGTGGCCTCTGCAGTGAGTTACTGCCCAAGGTGGTGACAGCCCTGGGAGAGATGCTGGAGTGGCCAGGGCTGGCAGGGTCAGGGTTCACCCTGCTTTGGAGAGCTGTGCCTAAGGGCTGGCAATCCATAATCATCTCCTAAGGCAATCCTTCTGGTAGCATTTGTGGAGGGACTGTTATTTGGAGCCCGAGTTCCTGAAAGCATGCTGGAGATAAGGAGACTGCAATAACCTGGTGGCAGCAAGGAATAAACTCTGAACTCCAGTGAATGCAAAATTTGGAAAGATCAGACCAAGTTAGGATTTGGAAATATGCTGCAGGGAGAGAAAATGGAGCAGAGCCTTGTGGCCTGCAAACTCTGCTGGAGGAAAATCTGGTGATTTGCGCTGACTGTGGCTCTGTACCTTCCCATCCTACCAACCAGAGCCACAGCAGATTCTCAGTAAATTGAAGGGTTTAGATGAAAATTACTTGGTTTTCAACTTATTTTTTGTCGACAAAAATGGCATCTCTCTAAGGGTTTACATAGGTAACATAATCCATCTTCTTCCATTTTCTTCTCAATAAAACAGATTTCAAAAGCTGTCTTGAAATGGTTTTGGATCGAGGCAGTGAAGTAGTTTGCTATCACCACAAGGAGGCTGAGGATCCTTCTGCTTTCTCATGTGCTTTGTATTGTCACAGCCTTTGGAGATTATCCAGAGCAGAGAGAGACTGGTATGTCTGATGTGGCATATACAAATTCTCTGCAAAAAATAAATATTTGTCATTTTCTGGCAAACTCACAACAAGCACATAAGAAATGTGCATTTTCTAACTGAAAACACACTGAACATCAGCTGAAGTCCAGCAGGCTCGAGATCTTCTCCTTTTAAATTTTCCTCAGAACAAAAACATATATTGAAAAATACTTTTTTTCTGTTTCCAAGGGAAGGAGAGATTAGAAGATAAAAGCCCTATCTTTCTTTTTTTCCGTAAACTCCTCCTGAAACATGCTTGAAGCACTGGAAAAATTAGTAGGCATATGATAAATGGCGCACAAGCAGCCGATGCAGTAATCTGTGTGCCTTTCTAAAATAACTGTCTTAAGGGGAACTTTTATGTCGTTATTTCTTAGCCACTCTGGTTATCAGAATGGCTCTGCACAGCAGCATATATCATGCTTTTATTTTAATTAAACATATCTCAAAGAGGAGCTTGTAAAAACCTAGCTAGAAGTATTTTATAGGATTTAAACTTGAGGTCATTTTGTTCTGTTCATCTCATTTGCATTCAGGGGTTTCTCCACGTTCTGTGAGCAGAAAGGTTGTGGGGCACAGGATGGGTAAGGAACATGGCTTGTGCAAGGGGGCTGTTTCCACATCAGTAGAGTTCTTTGTAAGGTAGCTGCTGTATAACACTCATCCTCTTTTGCAAGGGAGAAGTGGCCCTTTATTTTAGGAATTTTACCCTTTCATCTCTTAAAGCAGGTTAATGCATTTTCTAAAACACCTTTGGTCTACAAGCTGTGTTTGTATTTTCCTTCATGGCTGCCCCAGCCAGCCTCCTCAAACACTAAAGAGTACAGTTTTGATTATGCTGAAACCTTAATATTTCTAGAATCAGCTTTTAACAATGTTTTCTGGTTTATTCCTTGGTAGCAAAGAGGCAGATGAACAAAGTGCTCAGTTCCTAAGAATTATCTGGGAGACAGAGCTGAGTGCAGTAGTTTCAGTACAAGGTAATATTGAAGTAGATTGGCTCAATGGAGCTTTAGTGGAAGGAACATTCATAAAGGGCTGTGTGAGAGAGTGTATTAAATGGACTGGTGTCAGGATTCATTTGTTATACTTACTAGGGATTTGCCTGCTTACTACACAAGTACCCTTTATTACTGTATTGAATTTAGACATCACCCACTCCTTGGCAAGATAACTTTTTTCCCCTTTGTGTGTGCTCAGTTTACTTTTTATTCTCTTCCATCTGCTATCAAACCAACAGCTGATGTACGTTTTTATCAGCGTTGTGATAAAACAGCAGATCCAGAAGGTATTTCAGTGCAGTGATTTCTGCGTGGTGTGTTGGTATTTGGCTGCCTCCCTTGCAGAAATCCAGGTAACATTTTACAGGATCAGTGGCTGACATTTGTGACATGAATTTAGTAGGATAGGATCTTGTTAGTTGTGTGATCTTTAACAGAGTAACTTCATACAGACCTTAGGCTGGCTTTTAAAACAGTTTTTGCAATAGACACCACAGGATAAATGATGAGCTGTCTGCTTTCCATGAGAGATTTCTACATTCACTTAAATACAGAGAAGGATTCTTCAAACTACAGCACTGTGCAACCACTGCTGAACTTCACAGTGCTTTCTATAACAATGTTGAAGGTGGGACATCACCCACTCTGTGTCCTTCAGGCAAATAAATATATTTTATTTTATTTCTAAACTTGAAGGTTAAAAAAATGCATATATGTTTTAAAAACATTTTTGGGTGTATCTGTATAGTGTATAAGACAAAGAGAAACACATATTTGTTTCACTACAACAGATATCCTTCTAACCCATATTATTTTAGTTGCTTAGTATTATAAAATGCAAAACAAATCTTAAAAAACCTGAATGTTTTGTATGCATGAAACCTGATCACAGTGTGTACAGCCCAGGAATCTAAACTCTGGATAACTCTGGATAACTCAGGGGTTCCGGTATATGAGAGCTGATTTTTTTTTTCACAGATGGAGTTATATTTATTCTGAAATCTTACAGTAATGTGGTATGATTATTCTTGATTTTTAAATATTCTCCAGTGATCAGTGTTCAAGAACTGGCTGGATGTGGCACTTAGTGCCCTGCTCTACTTCATTGGTGATCACTCAAAGCTTGGACTTGATGATCTCTGAGGTCTTTTCCAACCTAAATGCTTCTGTGATTCTGGATTTGAATACTCATAACAAGTGTAGGCTTAGACCTGCAAATTTATTAATTTTCCTAAATAATGGTTACATCTTCATGAAGGGTAGATGTTCCATGTTTATTTTGAGGGTTGTAGCTGTTTTAGAGCTTCTGCCACTTACTAATCAAATAGGGTCTGTGATAGCATTAGAAATATATCAAGTTTATATATGTGGTCTAGCAGTTAATATTTATGTGTGACCACACATGCAGGTATGTCACAGCTGGAGGGGAAGATGTGGGAGCCAACATCACCAAGCTGATCCACTCCTGACCTGCATTTAATACCCTTGCCACCATGTAATATTGCTGTACCACACCATGGAGGGCTCCTGTTACTGAGTTTTGGTGCTCTGGGTGCATCTTGTGTGTCAGCAGGAGGTTCTGTGTTTGTGGTGTCATTTGTGCTGCTGCTGAGGGCTTTGTTCAGCCCTGCTCACTCAGAGCCAGCCACGGTCCCCTTCAGCCTGGCTGCAGTAGCAGCAGGGCTGCTGATTCCAGAAAGCTGGAATTGCTCCAGCCCAAGGCAAGAGAAGACCTGGGTGTGACATTCAGCAGAGCCACCATGTGAGGAGAAGCATGGCTGTGCTGAAAATGTCTGAAAGAATTCACATTGCTGTTACCTGCAATATATCCAGGATATATTGTTCCACTGGCTACTGGGGTTTCACCACCTTCTAACTAATCTGTATGAAAAGGGATTGAAAATGCAAATAGCTTCAGATAGCTCAAGCTGAAGGAGCAGGGAGTTTTTCTGAGCCATTAATACTGTTCTGGATAGAGGCTTATCTGGCACTGGGTTAATAATGCACATCACAACACTCCCAGCGCCTTGCAGTTCCTTTGGCTTCTGTTAGCAGCACAGCTGGACTCCTACACTGCTTTTACCTTGTTTAAAAAAGAAATCTAATTGGTCATTAAACTGCATTAGCATCTGTAATGAGCCCATCATCCCTTTTCAGCTTTTTTCCTTGCCTGTCTTCGAGAAGCCTCTGTCAGCCTGTTTGATGTTAACAGCAGTGTAGCTAAATGCGAAATTTAGTTCTAAGAAATGGCATGATACAAATTTAATTAATCTTGTTGTTTATTCTGATCCCTCAACAGAAAATGAATCCTTTCTCTGCAGTATTTACTAGTGTATGGATTTATTTGAAGTTCCAATGCTTCTGTGTTAAAATGAATAATTTTTTACTTACTAGAGTAAAACACGTAGGTGTGATATAAAGGCAGTTATATATCAGTCTTCATGTTCAGAACCTTTCTACAACTTGAATATTAGACTTTTTCTTACTTATTTCAATGTAACCTCATCTTCCTTTTCTGTCATTACCTGATTTCATGTGAAAATTTCTTCATGTGGTTCTCTTTTTCTTAATTCATTAGATTTGGCATGGCTGTTTATTGTATCATCTTGGCATCTGGCTAGTGTAGCTCCTTTGAAACAAACAATGTGCTCCAACAAACCCTTATAAAATTAACCCTTTTGATCTAAGCAGACAGGTGCAGGTACAGCATGACTGTAATACTTGCTCTGTAAAACTTACCTAGCAAAAGTAAAGCATTTTTGTGCTCTCTTGTTAACCTGTTTCCATCCAATGGAACATTTAACAGCATTTTCAAAACATTTTTAGAATTTATTATTTACATCTTCTAGTACATGTACAAGATTACATCTGCTGTCAAAAGCAGTGCCTCTTAACTGGAGGGGAAAAAACCCCAAACTAAAATGAGATCTGCAAAGCTGCAATATAAATAAAGCATTTCAGTCTTGTTTGGAAAGTTGTAAATCCCTGTACTATAACAAATGTTTTAGGGGAAGTTATAAATCCCTATGCAATTGAAATATATTAGAAGTATCTTTATCCTATGGTCGGAGCATAGGAAGTTCTACATGTTTTTGTCTGTGGTTTTTAGGTGGATTAGGTTGGGGTTTTTTTACTTTCTCTGTCACATTGTTGGGGGTTTTTTTATTTTTTATCTGTGAATTGTATAATTATTATTCTGCCCAGTGAGGGGTTTGGGGTTTTCCTTAATGATTTACAGCTGTTCTGTGTGAGAAGGGACAGACATGCAAACTAAATATACAAAAGATATCTTTTTTAAAACAAAACGCCAAAGAGTGTTAGAGCACTGCTACACCACCAGTACTCCCACCACAGGCCTCATGCATATGCATGATATGAGACCACCACGTGGGAGAAGCAATATGAGCAGGGGGGAGAGAAAATGAATATTGATAAAACATGTCACAAACTGTGAACAGCCCACAGGAAATATCTAATCTCGGTGGGTGTGCTTAACTGAGACAGATTAAAATCTAAATCCATGCAGCTGATAATGTTTTTATCTTGAAAGGTCAACTGGGTATTTGACACTCCTGGTCTGACCAGGAACCTTTGTAAAAGACATTGGGGAGGGTGTCTTCCATACATTTTATTTAGAATGGACATTTATGACTGGTCGTTGACCTTGGGATTCCATTAGCAGTAATGAAGGGCAGCAGTAATGCCTTGAGCCCAGTGCAGCAAATGATGCATAATACACAGATGAGAGCTCCATGCTGGGCTGGGCTGTCCCACAGTGCTGTCCCTGCATTCCTGGTTCCAGGAGGATGAAAGGAAGCACTTAGTGACACTAAAAACAGTGGCACTGCTTTGGAAATATTTTTAGTTTACAATGTGTTGGAGTTTTGCTTTTTTTATTTTCCCTTCTTCCCTTCTCTCCCTTTTCTGCTTTCTCTCTTTGGAAAACAGAAGACAGAGTTTCTAATTCTATACAGAAAGGAGGACAAACTCTGTTTGCCTGCTCACATATGAGTTCAGTTGAGGGCTGTCAGAAAGATGTATTACCAAGTACAACAAAATATTTCCAGAGTGCCCTTATGTGAAAATGTTTAAACCCCATTTATTTGTAGAGTTTCTAACTGGCTCTGGGTGACATTCATTGTACCACAAGCACAAGTGTTGAAGGATCAACAGTCACAGAATGATTTGTGTTGGAAGGGAACTTAAAGATCCTGTGGTTCAAACCTTCTGCCATAGGCTGGGACATCTCCAAGCTCGACCAATCCACCCCAGTGAGCAGGAATTCAAGCAAAGGTGCCAAGGAGGAACTCAAACTGAAATATAAAGTATGCAGGAGATGGAATCAGGGAAAGGTGACCAGAGAGGAATCTCAGATATTGTCTGCGTGTGTGGGATGGGACTGAGGAAATCATCCTTGTGGCTCTCATTTTTCTTGTTCCTCTTTGGTGGGACGTGAGACTGGTTAGAACCCAGAGAACTACAGGAGGAAGTGAAATCAGCTTCCTAATTCTATGATTTCCCCATCCCCATGACTTTGTTTATTTCCTGATAATGAGAAGTCACGAGTTAAACACAGTATCAGCAATAATCAGACTGGCTCATATATGATGAAAGCACAATAGGAAAAAAACTAAATCATATTCTGAGCTGCAGACATTCAGTTTATGGTAGTGGTCTCTGAGAGTAGAATATTGCACTCCTTATTTGTCATCATAGTTGGATTTGACCTCAGACAATTTTTAATTCTCTGGATTTTCTTCCCTATTCCAAATTAATTTATTATTGTGATAAATTTTGTATGTTTGTAGGGTATGGATGTGGTCTTTTTGTTCTTACTAATTTGATTTCTAATACAATCAAATATTTTCAATATGTCCCAGAACATGAAATTTCACTTATTTAATATCAGCTTAGTAAAAATATGTATAACTGCATACACTTCAAAGAATATTCTCTAGATAATACTTCAGTCCAATCTTCCTTGAAAGGATATAAAGAACTAATACTAACTTTAAGTATGAGATTGTGAGCTGCTCCTGAGTTGTGAAGAACAAATGAAGTTATGAGTTTCACATTTGAGTGACTTTTATTAATTGTCTCTCCTGTCTGCACTTGGATATTATTTGCCTAGAGAAAATAGCTCAGCAAAAATTTGTTTAGCCTAAACTACTAATAAATTGTATAGTTCTATCCAGTTCACCTTAAACCACTGATTTTTCTTGCCCCCCTTTCCATTCTTATTATGCAAGTTGTTTATGAAATAACAATTTTTTTGATAAATCAGTAGAAGACCGAAACAATTGGCATTGTCAGCAAATTAAAACCATAAAGATAGCAGGCATTGAGGCTTTAGAGAGTACAATGTTTTCTTACTGGAATAGGTTGCAAATAAAAACAATAAAAGTTGACCACTGAGCCGTGGCAATGTTGGCAGAAGGATGGAGGTTTTAAAGGTCATATTGGATAAATCTTATTTTTAAACATAAAGTCACCTGAAAATCATACATTTCCTTGGGAAAAGAAAGTTTGCCTTTGGAAATGAGGCTTGCCAACCTTTGTCATTGCACCAAGCTGAAAAAGCAATTTGGAACCCCCTACAGACTCACATTTTCCCTTTCAAAACAAAAGAAGGAGAGAAAAGGAAAGCTGCCATCACCCAAGCAGTAAACTGCACCCATGGTTTGTTCTCCAGTGGCTGCCACCAAAAAACCCTTTTACTGAGTCAGAAGGATCATTTCTTCTTTTTCTGGGAGGCTTTGGAGCTTTGCTGGTGGATGGGCTTTGCTCCCAGCCAGATGTTGTTGGCTTGTCCCATGGCAGAGCTGGGATCTTGAGGAGCAGCATCCCTGTGGGGTTTGGGGTGTCCTGAGCACAGTGTGCAGCCATCCCTGCCTCAGGACAAGCTCACCTGCTTTAGGGAGGGGTCACTGAGAAGATCCATGGAAGAAAGTGTGAGGAGACAGGAACAAAAGGCAAATCTTGACCTCTTCTTCCCCACTGAACCAGAATGTCTCTCCTCAACCACCTTTATATAAAGACCTTGCTTTAAATAAGGTGCAACTTTTTTAATGTCGTCTCTTGTGGAAGGAGCTAGCTGAACCTTTTCAAATGTGAGCCTGCTGAAGGCATCTAAAGAACCTGCACCTCAACCATCTATGAAGACCTTGCTTTAAATTAGATGCAATTTTTTTTAATGTCTTCTCTTGTGGAAGCAGCTAGCTGAACCTTTTCAAATGTGAGCCTGCTGAAGGCATCTAAAGAACCCTTTTCTACTCACAAACAAGTCTGAAGAGAACACTCTGGTAACCACTTGATGTATCTGTTTAGTATTTTGTCTTTAATGCATGTTGCAAAAAAATTTTGAACTTCAGGGTCCCCTGATCTGTAATGCAAGCAGGGTACTTCTGGGCTGGTGCTTCTGACTCTGGATCAAGTCCTGAAAGTTCCCATTTGAAGTGAAAATAAGAAATTTTCCCAAGGTTTGTCTAGGGTGTGCTGGTGTTGGGGCATGAGGCAGAATGGATTCACTTTGGCACAGGTAGGCAAGAGTTGTTACCATGTTGTACACAGAGAATCTCTGACTTTTTGTCTCACCAAACCTTCCAGAAAGGTTTGGCTGGCTACTCTGCTTTTTTTTTCAGTATTACCAAGCATTAATCAATCCCTTATCCAACAGACATTGTCTGTATGCATCCTTTGCTCACTTCATCTTAGATGATTTCATTAAAAGTGAAATCTTTAGTTTTCCTTTCACACTAAAAATATTTTATTCCTTTTGGACAATATTTATATCATATTTTCTCTTTTAGCCTACAGAACGGTACTTAAGTGAAAGTTCTAGCATGACATACCATAAATCAGTTTGTTGCTGTGACTGTTTTCTGCATAATTGCATACTTAGATTTGAAGAAACATCTTTTGTCTTTTAAATATATTCACAAAATAGATACTCTCTAATTATTTGCTCTTGACATGTGTGTTTTTAATAATAATATGACATTTAAGTGAAAAGTACCTCTTCATCTTGTAAAACTTAAAGCAACAACTAATTAAAACAGTAGTTCTGTTTTATTTGAAGGACAATTATTTCTTTTGGAATGTGTTTCAAGCCTTGATTTCAAGTAAATGAACAGTGTTTTCTGTTTATAAAATGGAAGTGTTGCATTCTGAGGTTCTAATTGGAAGTTCACTGCAGCAGATGGGGCGTGGTGTGAGCAGTGGTGCTCCAGGAGCCCAGGGACACCCAGGGAGGCTCCTGTGAGTGGGTTAATTTTGGGGTGGTTTGTTTGGTTTGGTTTGGTTTTTGGGGTTTTTAAAAATTAAATATATTGCTGATGCCTTCAATTGCAAGTTGGAGTACTATAAAGCACCAAAATCTGGAGAAACTTCTCTAGGAAATATTTTCTGACACTTCTGCAGGACAGTGGTGCTACAGCAAAACTGGGTTTTCTGCAGCTTGTCATTCTCTGAAATGCTGCCTTTGAGATACTGCTTAAAATATGAAAGTATCTAAGCAGCTGAGTTTCATGTTTCCATTTGAATTGTCAAAAGAATCCTGTAACTTTTTTTTTTATTATTAAAAAAATCCTGAGCAACTTCTTCAGTAATGAGAAAATCTGTTCATTAGGGTGTTCCAGCTTTGGTTCTTTAGTTTCTGTAATTTGGAGTCAGATACCCAAAACTTCAGTCTCATTAACACTGAGGAAAAAACAATCTTTTTCTCAAGTGATTGGCTCTAATCAGTCAAACATTTAAATAGCCTAATATCACTTCCCTCTTAAGGATGACTTTTGTTTTGGTTCTGCATAAAGTCTTTTGATTAAATTATTTTCTTTAAATCCATGAATGTCTCTGTTCATCCTTTTCCAGGAAGATCACAGCACATTTTATAACAAAGTTGTGTACCTGGTTTAGAATGAGTACCAAGAAGAAAAATTGAATTTATTCTCTCTTAACCAATCAAATTCTCCCATTATTCATAAATTGTATTATTCATAAACATATTCTTACACTTACACAGTTGTAAGGGGTTCAGCTTTGCCTTGCATTATTTCTTGAGCTAAAACTAGTCCTGCTTTTCATTTTTAGTGGATGAAAAACTTGGAAAATAAATGCCTTTTAAAAAATTACATATATCTCAGCAATTTGTTATACAGTTTCTTTGCTTCATGGATTGTGCCGTTCCCTAGGAAAAGTAAGATTTAAAGTTATCATGTAAATACTGCTGTCTCTAATAGTGATGTAGTGAGATGTCACACCTGCCAGCAATTTTTTATATAAAGTAGTGTTAAATTATGTCAAAAGTAAAAATCTAATAGTTTTTATTTAAATAAAAAATATTACTTTTTCATCTGCAATTTCACAAATGACCGTGAGAATGAAATTTAGGCATAAAACAGAAAGGGGAAATATTCTGAGAATGTACAGTGAGGTAACAAACCAATTCAATGTCAGTGCAATAAAAGGGGGAAAAAAATGCAGTTCTGAATGTTGAGAGAAGAAAAAAGTCCACATCCACACTCCTATAATGAAGAGAGTCATGAAGAGTCACAAACAGACAAACCAAGGGGAAAGCTTTGACTTTTTTGGTTTATGACCTTTTTTAAGCTATCAGCTGGCAGGAATGGGTAATTTTTTCCCGAAGTGAAGTTTATTAGTTATGAATTTAGCAGTATGTAATGAATTGGTATTTCTTTAGCCCAGCCTACCCACTGCTGCAGTAAAAGATGGAAAGCTCCACTGGGGTTTTCAGGATGTAACCAAACACTCTAAGTGAAATGATGCCATTCCAACAGAAAGCATTTGGTTGTAGTTCACCTATGAGGAGAAAACAGTGGGTACCAGAATCAAATCAGAAGTTACTTTCTATTTTATTTAAATAATAACACTTCAGTATGTGAAAATCATTGCCATAAATGCAGCAAATTCTGCTCATGTTAGCTGAAAAATCAGTTCATGTCTTAGATATTTGTAAAATAATGGGGAGGGGGTAGGATGAGGCTTGTACAAATTATTCCTCCTCTTCTTTCCTGACATTTCAGCCCTTGTTCTTAAGGTTGTTTTTTTTAAACCTAACAAACTCCTTTATCACAAGGAGTTTATCCTTCACTGTCACAGATGCTGGCATGGAATTCAGCGAAAGAAATCGATTTAATGTTTTGATAAAGGAGAAAAATTAGGTTGGCTTTACAGAGAAAACATTTAGTAAGGATAAGAAATAAAGTCAAAACACAAGGTTTGTCTCTTACTGACCAGAAATAAGACATGAAAAAGCACATAGCTGCACCATTTCTTGGTTCTGAGGGACCACTGTCAAGTTGTATTTGGTTTTAATTATAGTTTAGTTAAAGGTCTTACAAAACCTGCTGCAGTTCATAGAATAACTAAACTAAATACTTTCTTGAAGTACTTATGGGCGGAATCTCTTCACTTAAATAGGAACCTGAAATTTAAATTCTGCAAAGGCTTGAGCTGGATATTACTTTTCAAATAAAATTCAATAGATTGTTCAGCTGAGAGGAAAGGTGAAGGAATAACAAATGCTCTTCTTTTACTCAGGGGTTTCGTGCTTGAAACTTCCCTGGGATGGTTTTTGTTATTTTCAGTTTTTCTGTATTTTTTACCAGGCAGTGAGAGAGAATCACACATGAGCAGAACTTTCTCCTTGTTTTTAGCAGAGAAAATATGCTTTTTGTTCGCTCACCTTCAGTCCTGCTAGAGTGTCTGCAGCAATTCAGGGAAGGCACTTTTGCAACACTTGCCACTTGAGAACGGATTTCATTTTTACATGAAAGTCAGGCATTTCTCACATATAAATCTTTGTCTTAGAATATCCTGAGCTAGAAGGGACCCACAAGAATCACCTAAGTCCAGCTCATTTACTGTGGAACTGTGTCACTGACACAGCTGATGGCTTTGTCAAGGTTGCAGAGCACATTTATGATGGAGGCAGGAATTATGCCAGGAAATGCAGCATCCAGGTGTGGGTTTTTTGTGTTTTTGTTTTTTGTTTTGTTTTGGTGTGGGTTTTTTTCAGTTTTTTTGTTTGTTTTTTTTTTGGTCCCAGGGAAGGTGGATACAACATTGGAAGCAGTCCAGGATGGGAGTAGAAGTCCCCATTGCTTGTGGTGTAAGATCTTTGGGTTTTGAGGCATTTATGCTGTCCTATTCTGACAAGAAGTCTTAGTAGTAACTGCATGTCTGGGGAGAAAAGTTTTTCTTTGTTTTTGCTTGGAGGAAAGGCATGGTAGTGAGCCTCAAAGGGGAAAAACCCTATAATCATTTAGGCTGAAGTGCTTCTTAATTCAAATGGTGTGCTACTTAGAGAACTTGATAAAAAGGATTAGAACTGGAAAAGAAAGGCATTTTTAAAAGCAAAGCTATTACAGGGTTCATTACTTTATTTATACGTTCTCCAAAATCACATGAATGAAGGGAAAAAATGAGGAGAAAAAATACTGGCTTCAGTTCAGAATGTCAATTACTACTTTTTTTAATCCTCTTTTCACAATTTATTTGACATCTTGAACAGTAGCCAAAAAAGCTATTATAACTGTAAACCATATTCATTGGTATAAATCTCATTACGTTGAGCAATTTAATTAAGGTATTGACATGCTTAATTGATACGTGCAGGGAGAGACCATTTTCATATCTAATTTCCATACGTTTTCTGCTTTTAAGAAAACTAGCTCCGTAAAAATGTTATAGATTCAGCTAAGCCCTGTCATCCCAAAGGAGCACTTGCTGCCATTTACCTTGATTTAGAGCCAACTACTCTTCTAAGTGGAGCTCCATTAAATGGATCTGATGTATGTCTGACTCAAACATGCGTCAGCTTCTCTTATGATCAATAGTGGAATATTTATATTAATAAAGCACCAAGTTAATTAAATAAAATAGTCTTCTGGGTAAACTTAAGATACTAGGGGATGGGCAGCGAATCAATATACTCTGCCATTTGAACATTAACTATGTGCTCTGAAATTTTATGCTACCTTAGCAAAGATGCTTGCAGTGTTGGAGTCTTGGATGCACAGAAGCCCCCAGGGCAGGAATCTGCTAAGCATCCTGGGCAGGATTTGTTTATCAAGGTAGAAAAACCCAGCAAACAAAAAAACCTTGGGTCTGTTTGGCTTCAGTGACTTCATTCCTACATAACATTGGAAGACCTTTCTTCTGGACCAGGACTGAACACAGTCAAATGGGGGTTCTCCCAGTTGCCTGAACTGTTACAGTGGTGCCAGAGAAGAGGCATTTGTGTCAAACTTGCCATGTCAGGGTTTATCAGTGATGGTGAAGAGTCACAGGAGCCCTACAAGGACATTTTAATCACTACCTTTAAAATGTGTTGGCCACTCGTGAGCATGTCTAGGTCTGGTGCATTGCGTGTTTCAGCCCAAAGCATGGCTGTCCTTCAGCCTTTTCCGTCCCCACGGGCTCTGTCCCCACAGACAGAGCTGGGAGAGAGATTTCTTCATGAGTGGGTGACCTTTGACCACTGTGGAATCCTAGCCCTGTTGGAGATGCAGTCACCAGTCCCAGATTCACGTCACCATTGTGCCCTGAGAAGCAAATCCTGCTGTCCCTGTGGCACTGGTGCTATTTCTATAACATACAGATGGCCTTTGAAGGAAGTAAGTTCCCTCAGGTACTGTTGCAATCCACAGCTTCCACTTCATCCTACCTTTTATCTACATTATAAAGTTTCAGTGCGATAAAGTAAAAAATGTGGTTTTTAATTCTATGGCTTTAATGAATGCCTCACTTTAATAACCAAAGAAGATGCTTGAAAGGACAAGAAAATATTAATTCATTATTAATAATTTGTTCAGTCAGTTTAGAACTTATTCAGTGTAAATATGCTTCCATCTCTTTAGCCAGGGGCACCATGACATTGCTAAAAACACTGATATTTCTGGTCCAGAGGCAGTGGTGGTGTGCTGGAGCCTTCAGTTCCTACATTCTTTTTACTCAAGGGCATGGGGTTCCCTTCTCTTGGGGATTAAAGGAGCTGAGTTACAACTGAGGGAATTACAACGTGTTCATTTGAGCCTTCTCTCCTCTGAAATCTCCCATGTGTGGGCTGGACACTGCTCCTTGCTGAGCCTGCAGTGACTGCTGAGCATCCCCTTCTGTGTGACAGACACTGCCATGGGAAGTGACAAAATCAGAATGTAAATCCACAGGGAGGTAGCTTATGGAATAATGTACAGAATTTAATAAAATAATCAGTAGTAGTACTTCTGGGCTATTGCAGGGAGAGGACATTGACATTGTCCTGTGAGGTGGGATTTTGACCTGGTTAAAATGCTTCTATTTACCAGGTACTAGGGACAAACTAATAATCTCCTTTGTCTTGGAGTGAATTGTCTTCCAGTTCAGCATTTACTAAAAGTACTTGGTTTGGATTCTGTTTTTCTAATTGCATAGAACCTTCTTCAGAAGACAAACGTATGGTGTGTTTGATAATTCCAAATACTCTTCATCCACAAAGAATTAAGTGTAGGCTCTTATTTAATTGCTAATCAAAGCACATGTAGGTTACAGCTGACAGTTGAAAATATTTAATATATGTAAAAGTACTTCTGTACTGTTATTGTCCTTGGTAAAGTGTTGGTAATGCATCCCAACCCTAACATTTAGTGTTTATTTCGCCTTTTTTCCTTTACATCATTCTGTGATTCAGAAAGACTGAACAAAGAGTGCAAGCTAGAAAGAGCATTGGAACCATATGTGTTATAGTTGTATATAATCTATATCATAATTGTATAAACTTAACAGGGTGGGATAGGTTTAGTCAGAAAACCACTTTCTGTGTTAGCCACAGTTTCTTGGTATTTAGAGTTGTCTTTCCACAAATATAATGTTCAAAGAAAGGAAGAGTGATTGCATCTGATCTGGGATAAAAACAGGTTCCACGATGAATTCCTTTCTGGAACCAAACAAAAACCTATGCGTATGGAACCAGGATGCAGATATTCTTGTGTATTTTTTGACTGACTCTTAGTTTCTGTCTCTTGATTGTTGGTTTTCCGCGTGACATCTGGAAGTAATGATGTGAATAATATCAGGATGTAAACTTTCCAAGTCTTATAATGAAGTTAAATTTCCTTTTCTGATAAGATAAGCCTGTTTTTTCATATGACCCATGAAACCCCTTTAGCTAATTGTTTTTTCAAAAGCTTGCTAAGGAGGTGTCATAAATTGAAAAAACTTTTGGGGTAATAAGTCAAGTTGTACTGTCGGGCATATTTTCTCCTCATATAACCTGTGTTGGACTTTGGAGAAAGTCATCATCATTCCCAGCAGTGATGAAATCAAATCATGCTGGAATTTGATGTTCTTTGATTTGAGAGTGCCTCAACAATGAAACAGCAAAGCGTGGAGTTGTTGGAGTCTGTTGTGCAAGGAGCCACTCCTCCCTTTTCCCTGGTCAGCTCTTTTACATTTAATTCAATCTTGTGTGCTGACATTGTCAATCTGAAATTCAGCAGTGCTTGACAGGGAGTCAGAGGAAAGCCAAGTTCATTTCTGGAAGTGGCTTTATGCAAATGAACTCGTGTGGGTTCTGTAAGGAAGCAGCTGCTGATGAATCAGAGGAGTGCCCTTGTTCCCTCGTCAGCTTCGGGAATAAAGCTCAAAAAACACCACAAACACCTTTGAGAGCTGCACACCCCGGTCTCCCTATGAGTATTTTTGTGTGTTTGAGGATTAAAAAATGAGTCTGCTTTCAAAGTAGTGCTTGGTTGGATTCCAGGAAATTAATTCAGCTTGTAACTTGTTCAGGCCAGAGTGGTTTGAAAGTGGCAATGAAGTCCTAGGAACACTGTTAATTCTTGTGAATTGTCTTGATTTTAGCTGTTTCCAGTAAAGGTTTAGGTCTTTGGTAGTTGTTTTACTGAAACACTCAAATAAAACCCTCAGTAAGCTGAGAAGAATAATTGTGGGTTTAACTTCTCTTTTGGAGGAATTCACCACTTTATGTGCACTTTAGCTGAAAGTTAATTTTGGTTTAGATTTGTGTCATGTTAGCATGTTTGTTCTACTAGTATACTTGAGTTTTATTTTCTCTACTTAAAACACCTACATTCCATTTAGATGCCTTTTTCTAAAGCATGGCATCATTGAATGATAAACTCCCTGTGCATGGAGTGGGATTTTGAAGGTGCTTTACCTATGTGAATAGTCATTGAAAATAAGAAATCATTGGTTGTGTTCCAGTGAACCTTTTTTTGGTATGGATAAAGTAGGGGGATGAGGTTTGTTAGAGTGTGGTGTCATGCAGCTGTAATGGTCAGGGTGATCTGAAGAGCTGCTGGGTTTGTGGATCCTCCCAAAAAACAGAGAGCTGCTGTAACTTCAACACATGAATATCCCCACTCAAGAGAACCACTTTGTGGTATTACATCTTGGTCTAATAAATCTAGATGTCACATCCACACAGAAAAATGAGTTATGGCTACAACCCAGCCTGAAGTGGATCTCCTTACATCTGCAGTGTTTCACTGGGACTCTCAGGGCTAAACAATCCATAGCAGGGAAGACACATAAAAGTGAAGCTGTGGGAGAAAAAGAGAAGCTAAAATATTAGGAAAAAAAAAAGGAAAAGGTGCATGGAACTTCTCTGTCTTTTGTCTTGGGCTTCAGTACCTGTTCCTGCAGTCTGCTGAATATCAGCAGATATTTCTGGTCCAATATCATAATTTATTTTTAAAGCCTCGATTACAGCTCAAGTACCTGTGTGCCCCTCTTGCACAGGTGCACTTTTTACCACAGAACAGAATTAAGGTACTCTGATAACTGTGCCTGAGATATAAACAATGCTGTTTTTCTCACTGCAGCACATTTAATACTTTGCAACTCATTTCTACCTCACTATAATCTATAGAAATTCAAGTTGGTTTTACTATCCATGGATTCTCTATCATTTTTATTACTTTTTATATAGCCACAGGAATATCTGCAATGATCATACAAACAAACTGTATAATTGGCCTTTTTCAGGAGAACTTGGTAAAAAATCAAATCCTAGATCTTTATACATATAATTGCTACTTAATCCTAGGAAATCTTATTTTCATAGCGAAAGTACAGGATCACAGCCAGAATTAAATAAATACTATTGTGATTATTGTTTTCAGTCTACAATGTGATTAATTAGGTACACAAAAACATTAACTGGCAGGGGATTTTTTCTTTTAATATGTTAGTAGAGTGCAAAAAAAAATTTAGTATAAAAATATTCATCATTAACAAGGTTAAGACAGATCAGTCAAAAGATAGTCTTGGTCCAGATGCTGATCAGTTATCTAAAGACAGTGTATGTTTTATTCTTTATGATTTCACATGTTTATTTTCTAAAATAAAAACTTATCATAATTTAAAAAAATACATGACCAATGAACTGCAGATATCTTTTTGTTTAGTAGTCAGGCAGGGCTGTGGAGGCTCCTGTTTCTGTGGGGAGATTAGAGGAGGGTGATATTGCCTACTGATGTTTAGAATTTGCAAACCCATAGGACTTCTTTCCAGTACAATTCAACAGACAAAAGTATAAACCCCCAAACAGGTCAACAGTATAAAACCAGTGCTTTTTAAAATTACCTTAAAATAAAGTTACCTCCATATAGCTCCAATTTTTCTGTTGTAGAAAATATTAAAATTAATAAGCAGTGAGAGAGCTTTTGAATTCACATTGGTTTAGCAGCAAGAAAATATAGACAAAAATAGAAAATGATGGGGAGAATCATTCCTTTCTTCTGATGTCAGGGCTTCAGTCCACCCTCTCTGAGGTGTGTGATGTCCTCACTAAATCACATGAGTGCCTCTGTCTTCTAATCTCACTTCCAATGCAGTTGGAGCACTTGGACTGCTGTGGGAGCATCATTGCCCTGGGAGCCTTTGTTTTGTCAGAGTTCTTCTGGTGCAGGAGAATTCCAGAGGAAAGGTTTTCCTGTCCAGATGGATCTGTCTCCAGTGGTGCCAGAGCTGTCTCTGCTGGCAGAGCACCCTCCCCACGCGGGGAGGTTCAGCAGGTGGATGGCACAGGGCGGAATTCCTGATCTGTGGCACTGATTGGGAGGGGTTTTTCTGTCTCTTCCCTCTCTGGAGCACCATGCTGCCTCTCTTTGTGTTCTTTTGTCTCCTCGATCAAAAGGAAGGATTAATTATATTGATACATGTTCTAAAGCACTGAAACCCTACATTAAATGCTGCTAACAAAGACATCTTCTTGTCATGTATTAGTCAGGACCCTATCCTGGTTCTAGTGGGCTGCTTCTCTTCAAGAGTTTCCTCTGAGTCCACTGGCTGTTACTTTCCAGTTCCTACTCCCTGACATTTCCAAAACTGAGTGTAAATACTTTGAGGAAAGATTTTTCTTTTGTGTGTATATTCCAAAAGACAAAACAGATGCTGCTTTCTAAAACGAAAGCTCACCATCAGTCTCAAGATGGGTGGTTTTAAAATAAGAGTCTCCTAAATGTTGTCTGATCACTATTTGCTGAGCTTCTTGGAAATGGCAGGAGGAGGGAGGGAGAACAGTCATAAAGACAAATGTTGCCTTTGAATGGACATTAGCATTGATTAGTTTTACAGTTTATTTTAAATGATGCAAAAATATTTACTCATCTTCTCAGAGATATTCTGACAGATTTTTTTCAATTTGTTGGGTGCATCAACAGACAAATGTTGCACTGTGTCTCAGTGAAGCAAGGTGGGGTTTGGTTGTTTGAGTTGGTTTTTGTTTTTTGTTTTTTTTTTTTAAGCAACCAAGAATCTTAAAAACCTCCAATGAAGAATTAAGTAATCACTAATTAATATTCTCAGAATTTTAAAAACCTCTAATGAAGAATTAAGTAATCACTAATTAATATTCTCCGTTCTTTTAAACATTTAAAAAGACTTCAGCATGTGCTGTGTGATTGTGTCAGGACAGAAGTCATGAAATTGCACAGCTCCACACAGCTTGGATTCCTTGAAAGATCTTTATTTACAGATGGTTTTTAAATTTTCCTTGGAGAAGGTAGAAGATGATGATAAAATAATCATCTTCGGCTGAGATCTTTTTCCTCTGACTCCTTAGTGATCACCCCTCCCAAATCTTGAGGCTCTGGCTCTGCTCAGTGTCCTGCTCTCCCCAAAGGTGTGTGTGACTGGGGTTATGGGGCTGCGTGGGGCTTTGGGCAAGTGCTGAACCCTCCAAGTACAGAGTTAACATCTATCACTTCACAGTGCAACTGCCTCAACAGAGAAATCGTGGTGTTTATCTTCTGGAGGCTTAGCAGCAGTGCTTGTGCAGCAGTGCGTGACTGTGTGAAAGCACTGAGTGCTGCTTTAATTGGAATTTTGGAGCTAAATTCCCTCCTCAAAACAAACAAAACCAAACCAAACCTGTGTTTCCCCTCCAGCCTCCCAGAGCAGGACCTGCGAGGCAGCTGTATTGTGTTTAGTAAAACACAGTCACCTTGTTCAGGGTGCACAGCATCTGCAGGACCTGTTCTGTTTTGCAGAGCTCAGATGCTTGTCACCCTCTTTACTTTTCGTGCACTAGTAGGAGGAAGTAATTTTTTAGAAAATCAGCAGTGATGCCAAGTTTCCACAGAGTAATGCTTTACAACACTGCTGTTGTTAAGCTCTTGCCTTGTAGCCCATCAGCAACAACACTTTTCATTTTTCCTCAGACAGAGCTACAAGTGCTGCTTTACAGTAAATACCATTTTTACTCTGACCCTGCTGAGAGGGAGAAGCCATTCCTGCACTGAGGGCACAGGTGCTGATGAGTGTCAGACTTGCCACAGCTTGTTCTAATTACTGTTGGAGGGACCTGATTTGGGCAATGCATTTCCCACCTGGAAGATGATAAATATCTTGAATTTCACTTCCTTATTTATGAGACTCAAAGTTTCTGAATTGTCCTTAACTGTTAACTCAGTTATTTTTTAATCCATATGTAGAACAGGAAAAACTCTAATTCTTAACAGTATTGGAAATACTAGGACACTATATCCTAGGTAAGAATAATATCTAGTTGTTGAAAATGTTAAATATTAGTTTTAATTAAAAAAAAAGTTTAAAAGCTGCCATAGAATTTTGGTGGAGCAGGAAAAATCCTTTTGTTCCTTGCTGTAAATGAAATACATAATATTCTGTGCTGGAATTTTTACAGATATAATAAGACTCATTTTCCCCCCAGATTTCCTCCGTCTTTCTACCTCATCTTCTCTTGCAGACTCCTCCTGTAGATAGCATTGGTCCCACTGCCCTGTCTCTCTGAGTGTAGGAGTTCTCTTCCCTCAGTTTTGTTCTATGACAAAGCTGACTTGTGTAATTCCTCACTTTATTGACTTGCTTATCTTTTATTACATATTACTTAGAGATACCTATTATCTTTGGATTATACTCTCTAATTTTCCCCATCTGTTACTCTTTAACTCCTTAATTGTTTTATTTAATTCAGTAAAATGTTGCAGGATAAAGTTTATGTGTAACATGTTGTACAAATTAAAACTAATTCTAATGAGACAAATTGCAGTGACCAGATTGTGTTAAGTATGTGACCTTTAGTGAAGCAGTTCAGCCTAGTTTCAGCCCAGTTGTAGAGAAAATTTAGATTGAAGAGTAGTCATTAAACTTTAAAAGTGCACAAAAACCTCAGGAACGTTGTATTTTATTTAATTTTAGTCAGTGCATTGGACTGAAATGTTTTAAATCCAGGAATCCTAATTTTTAAAAGAATGTAAACAGGCTACCAACAGGGATGAATTAATTCTTATTTCTCTCAGCTGCACATTCTGTAGCCAGAGCAAAGCTGTTTTGAAAGCAAAGTGCTAATTTCTTGGCATTGGTGGCAGCTGGCCCTTTCTTAAACTCAGGAATAGTATCTTTCATTAGTTCTGTTTTGCAGAGCAGGTGAACAATATTAACTTCTCAGTATTATTCTGGCAAGAAGAGAGGATAGGAAACAGTTTTATTTTGCACTCAAGTCCCATATCCAGTCAAAGGAACCAGTGTTTGTCTTATGGTTTTGTACCAGCTGCTGCAGAGAGCTGTGGGTCAGCTCCCCTGACTTACTCCAAGATGCAGCTGAATTGTGGATAAGCTGAAATGCTCCTGAAGAAAGGAATCAGGTTTGTTAGGTTGGATTTTTCCTGCATTTTGAGTAAACCATTGGTTCCATGTGTTAATGGTTAACTCTGTGAGTTTGCAGTTTTACTATGGAATCAACATACAATGAAATATTGGGGAAGATACAAGTTTGGCTGTGCAGAATTTGCTCTGGGTGACTTGTTCTTTATGTCTTTGCATTAAACTCTTTAGACATTAAAGGCAAGCTGAGTTCTTTATTGGATAACACTGCATGGTGATCTCTCAGCCCATTTGAGTGGGGGAAATAATTAAAAAGTAGCGTTCAACCACATTAAATACTTCTTAATCAAGCTGTTTTTCAGGCAGTTATAAAAAAATAATCTTTTTAAATTTGCAAATCTGTGTGTTAAAAAAGGTTGAGAAAATAACTGCTAAATCCTCAAAGGATGTGTTTTGTTTTTTGTTTGAAAAAGAAGAAAACCTAAGCCTAATGCCATCACTGCTGAGTTTTTCATTTTCATATAATATATGTTATTTTCAATACCTGTGTAATTTTGCAAGTTGTATTTAAGTAGTTGGTTTAATATTTTAGATCTGTAGTTCAAATGAAGATTCATTCTGTGGATGTCCGTAGGGTCTGCGCTACAATTAAGTGATTTATGTTCTCTTACTGGCAAAATAATAATAATAAAAGAGTCTTAATGTATTCTGTTGCTCTGTTAGAATGTTGAATTTCCACTTAGGATGCAATAGGCAGCGTTAGAGCAGAAGCTAAAACCAGCACTACAGCAAAGACTGCAGAGGCACTTAGGAAACGTCAGCACTTTTGGATGGGTTTTTTTTCCCTTTCCAATCCTTTTATCAGTGAGGCACTTACAATTCACATTGGAAGATCAAGAAAACAATATTAGACTTGCAGAGGGAGTTCATCTGTGTCCAAAGCATTTCAGCTAAATTAAAATAAAATCTAAGAAAGGTATTGGCTTGTGCCAACTCTTGCAGGAGGCTGGGTTGGGCTAACATGTGCTGTGAGCCACAGCTGCTGGGTTTGTCAGCTCCTGCCTTCTCCTCTGTGCAAAGTGCCAGTCCAAGCTCTTTAACTTCTCTGTGGCTCCGTTCCCCCAGCTCACAGAGGAGGATGCTGTTTCCTCTGGGGGTTGTTTGCTGTGGAAGCTGTTGGATGAGTGTTCTGCTGCCTGTCTGGGCTGTCCCCACCACTGCAGTGCACCAAGCTGGGGCTGGCTGCAGGCTGGCTGTGCTCTGTGCCCTGCTGCAAAGTGTGAAACTGCACAGAACCTGCCTGTATTTATCAAAACAGGAAGGACAATTCAATCTAGAAATGTTTGCTTGGCTCAGCACATCTGTTTGACCAGGATGCAGATGAGCATGTTCTGGTTCTGTTGGGTGCTTTCTCCCAGCACAAGAGGCACTCTTGCAAGGAGGGTGCTGCTGATGGACTGGCACATTCTGCTTTGTCCTCAGGTCAAGTGATTTCAGCTGTCTAACTGCCTCTTGGGGTGAAGGTTTTGGGAAGTCTGTTATTCCCTAAGTCTGGAATGTTATGGATTTCCCCTTTAGGATACTTCATGCTCCCCCCAGGCACTGGATTTGCCTTCCATTACAGAAATAGGGGGCTTGAAACTTCGGTCTAAGAAATAGGAAATCTATTAGTAATCAGCACCTTTTTTTTTTATTTCAGGTTTACTGTTTATTTTTCTTGATTACTGCCATATTTTTCCATCTGCTTTTTAGGTTTTTTTTTGTTTTGGCCTCACATTAATTTATCTGGTTTTCTACAGTTACTATTAATATCTAATATTTATTTCACACACCATTGCAGTAAGCTTCCCATTATGTCTGCCATGAGAAGTAGGGAATAAAAAACTGGAACTTTAGGATAAACTCAGCAGACAAGTTTTTTGTTACAGCCTTCTGCTACCTCAGAGCAAATTTTGTGAAGTGTACAGGCTGAGCCTGCTTGAAGTTTGCATGCTTATTAAACATGCTTAACAAAACTCTGGCACAATGTCAGGAAGCAGAGAGAAACTCCTCTTGACCATCTCAAAACAGGATGATTATAATTGTGAGAAAGCAGTTACAGAAAAAGAAACATTGGTGACTTTTCTTCCATGTCACTAATGCCACGCAGGCTGTCACTTCTTCAGCCCACTGGAGAGATTTATGGAATCAGTCCACGATCCAGGAGATTGAAAGAGGCAGGTTTGTTAGCTAGAAAGGAGAGCCTTATAGAGAATAAAAATAATAGACTTTATAAGGAGGTTTTCATAGAAAACAGATTAACTTCCTGCAGTCCCCTGGTTTTGCCTGGCTGCAGGTTAAAAGTTGAGCATAAAGACAAAGCAGAGATCAAATATATAAATTAGCCCTTGCAGAACATAACAATGTTATGAAATATTGCTTGAAAACCTGATTTACTTTTACACATGACTTGAAATGCACAATAAAATACCAGACAAATGCAACTTGAGATGCTGGATTAAGTGTGGTTTTATTTGACCACACAATTCCACTTCTTCAAGCCCTTTTTGTTCTGCTTTGTGTGTGTCTTCCTTTCAGATCTTACTAATTTTTGCCTTGCTAAGCCATTTTGTCACACTTTTACCACAGTTCTGCTGTGCCTCAGTGCCACACCAAAGTGACAGCTTAAGACTTCCTCCTCCTGGGTCTGAAATACCCTGAAATACCCTGTTACTTTGTCTCTCTCTGTCCGAGTTCCCTGATCATTTGTCTGGGTTGAAGGTCTGTCTTTAAAGAACTAATATTTTGTTGCTGGCAAAATAAAGGGAAGGTGAAGGCAGGGTCAGAGTGTGGATCAGTGTTAAACAAATTGTGAAGGTCACAAAGAATTTTAATCTGACTTGAAAAAGAGACTTGTATCCAGCAGCACATTTTTGTTTGCGCTCGTCTGAATGGACAATTGTGGCTACTCTGAGAATTTGGTGTAGACTGCATGACTGGTATAAATTGAATTAGTCTCGTGACAAGGACATAGTCCCCTTTTTTTCTTATCTGCCTGATGGAAAGCAGAAGAAAGCCCTGTGTGACATGTCTTGACCCGCAATGTCAATGTGGGCTTTTGTGACAGGCTCTGATTTCTGGCCTCTCATTTGATAAAACCAATTTGGTGGAGGCTACAAAGGAGCTTGCTGAACACTAAATGTTCTTACAGAAAAGGGTGTCTGGGGGTGAGTACAGAGGGCTGCCAGCCCCTCCTCATCGTCATTACAGAGGCAGAGTTTCTTTCTGAAAATGGGGCAGAGCCTTGGGGACACTCACTCCAAACAATGCACTGTGCAGCTCTCTGCAGGCTTGTTTTTATTTGTCCTTTTGTCATCACTGAGCCTTCCCTTTCCTCTATTTGCTTATTTCCTACATTTTTCTTTCCCACTCTTCTGCCTTCCTTTTTTCTTCTTCCATTCCTGTCTTGCCCCACCCTTTGTCCTTCAAACCAGACTGAAACCTCTCCCCCTTCTCCATGCTGATGGGGCACCCACAGGAAAATCAGGGTAAATGCTCTTTTTCTTCAGCATGAAAACATCCCAGCTTTCTGGTTTCATGTCCATTTCCCACCCATTCCTGAAGCTCTCCTTCCTACCTCCACTGCACTGCTAGAGGGCTGTGAACCTGGAACTATTTATAGTTCATCAAGGAGAAAAGCACTCAAATGCAGGCTGGGAAACAGGAAAATGTTACCTGCACTCACAATGCAGATCAAACCCTTTTTTAACGTGCTTTAAGTACTAGCAAGACTTTTTGAATTGCTGTTGGTTGTTGAGGTTTTTTGTTGTTCATTTTTAAACAAGGTAAAAAATTCAGTTTTTCCCATTGATACATAATGCAGTGGGATTTTAATGCAGTAGATTAAGATCTCTTACAGTGTAAATTTAAAAGGCTCACAAGAGAATGATTGTCATGTTTTTCCTGAATATTAACTTCAAATAAGTTGTAATCTGAGCAGGAGTAACCAAATATTTTTGCAGTCTGTAAACAAATAGAAGCATGCTGAGTAAATTACATTTACATCACAGGGTTGTGATTCCAAGGCATGAGATTTGGCTGCAGGTACTCTGACAATGAATCATGGCATTGTGCCAGCATCACCATCACATTTTAGTGATGTTTGCTCGAAGTTCTGTCATTTGTATCAGGAATTCTGGTGGTTTTGGTTGGAGAGTCATTTCAGCTCATTCCGTAGACCTCTAGAGGAAAGAAACAAAATTGAAAACACCATGTGGTGTAACAAATTCAGCAACATCTACTTTTCCAAGCACGTGGAGGTTCCATTAGCTGATGCAGATTTGAGAAATGTGTTCTCTTTGTTAACACAATGTATTTGTTTTTCTGTTCTCTTTTTCAGAGACCTGAGTGAAAACCAGATAAAAGGAATCCCTAGAAAGGCCTTTCGAGGAATCATTGATGTGAAGAACTTGTAAGTGACAACTTCATTAATATTTGTGGTGAAAACCTTTCTCCTCTCCTTACATCTGGTTGTTACTCTCAGTTTGGGTACCTTGTGTCCAGTTCTGTGCAGCACCAAAGGGACCCTGCAGGTTTTTGTCAGGGTTGCTTTGATCCTCATGCCTGTGAACACACCTGGGGAGGTTTTGAGCTGAGGAAAAAGAACAGACTCAAGGGCTTCACCCCTTCCTGCAGGACTGTCCTAGAGCAAGATGTGCATAGGGGAAAATGACTGGTAGAGTTTGGGGATGGAGTTGAAATGTTTTGCTTAGTTTAAGTTTTCTGTCCCATCACTTCTGTCAGAAGTAAATATGACAAACTGTAGCACTCAGGCACAGTGGTTGAGCACAAATATCAGAAAATGAAAAAAATAATGGGAGCAGTTAACTGCACAGGCTTTGACAGCTTGTATTTAAAATTACAATAATTTATAAAAGCCTTTTAAGAGAGAAAACAGGGCTATGGTTTTTGTGCTAATGAAGCCAGTCTGTCCTAGCCTTTTGCTGTAAGGTAGCCTGAAATATGTGCAAAGACTTTGAGCTCTGTGTTTCCAGAGCTGCTGGAGGCTCTCACACATCATGTGGCAGAAACCCCTTTTTGTGCACACCCACACTGTATCCCACCCTTGGCTTTGTTGGAGTCAGCATGGGATGAACTGAGCAAGGAAACAACAGCTCCTGGCTTGGCAGGCTCGGGATTTCCTGGGACAACCTGCAGCCACTCTCAGAAGCACTTCAGAGCCATTAGAGTTAGCACTGTGCTACCACACCAGTAGCTGAAAACTGATCCCCACTCTGTTAAATATTGGAAGCACTGCATAAACGGTGTGGATTTTTTTAAAATTGAGTGGAAGGAACAGCTAAAGGAGATCTGAAAAGAAGCCCTCTTCTGTAAACAGTCTTGCAACATAGCTGTGCTATTTCCAGATCTTGCCCAGTGAAATGCTCTGTGGCACTGATGTGATCCCTGGGGCATCCTGAGAAAGGGCCAGGAGTTGGACTCGGTGATCCTGATGGGTCCCTTCCCTTTTATCATGTCATCATGAGTTGTGCTTGCATTGTGTGATCTATATGAACAATAGATGGTATCTTGTTTCAGAAAATCAACCTTTCTCAGCTGTAATTCACTGTTGTTGTCTGACTTCATTTCAAATAACAGAGTTTGCATTTAGAGTTTGGGTCATGTCTGACAAGCTGTCACAACCAGAACCGGTGTTTTGATTTATGCACCCATTCTCAGTGCAGAAGGATCCCGGGTTTCTCCTTTGTTTCTCCTTTCCATGAGCTGGTACTGGCTGGAGTGCTTACAGGAACTGTGTAAATGTTGGGATTTCAAGCTTTAACAAAAACTTGTATCTGTTAAGTTAGGCAGTAACTAAGTTTTTAAGTTTTGCTGTAGAAGACACAGTATCAGAAGTACTTCCCTGTAGCTACAGTTTCTGACTTCTGTGAGCACTGAAGTTATCACAGAGTCATAAAATAATTCTTGTTTGGAGTGTTCATCCAGTCCAGCCTCCATCTCAGCAGGAGCACAAAGATTGGTACTCTAACAGATTGCTGTTGTGAGCCATAAATACTGATTATTTAGATAAATAGCAGGAGAAGCAGACTTTTCACTCACATCTAGACATTCTTTGGTGGTAAGAAATGTACAAATCCTGTGCCCAGGGTGGTCCATGGGACTGTTACTTCCAGACACAGACGGGTGGCCAGTGACTTGCTGAGAAAAACATGGCACAGTCTTGAGCCAACTTGCTGCTGGAAATACATTAAAATTTCTCCAGCAGTAGCTCTAAGGGTGTGATGCAAGCTGAACCAAGTTAATAGTTAAAGCTCTTTAAGCAGGGAGCTCAAACATGTTGATTCCCATTTTCAGCCCCAAACCATTCAATGCCAGGTCTCGCCCTTCTGGGTCCCAGCAGTGACCATGGCAGTGAGCAGGGGTGTTCACTGCCTGAGCAGGAGAATGAGCCTGTGCCTCGGGGTGCCAGCACCTGCTGGTGACTGTGACACAAAGGTGCTGATGGCGCAGCAGCAGGGTGGGCTGTTTCTAGGGTTATCACTTTGCAGATTTCTTGTGCTATCTCAGTGTTCTTCCACTTTATAAAGTGCATTTGTGAGGGATCTTGGAGGCTTTTGGGCACAAGAAGCAATGCTACAAATTGTCACATACTCCCCAGCCCTTTCCAATTTATATTTAGAATTTGTATAGGGAAAGGTTGACGTGGAATGGCCTCTATTGTCATGGCTTGACCTTTAACATGGCCTCACATTCTTCCAGGTTTTCCAAAAGTGTCCCAATGTCATAGCAAAAAAACCCCCAAACTCTGCAGATATCATAATAGGGACACAGCAAGTGCTAGACCAGATGAAAGTCTCCAGATTAATGCTGTCTCTAACAGCTGCTTGGAAAGCTTCCCTCAGGAGAAAATGCAGCATTGATAGACTGAGCCAGGGCATGAATTCCTTTTGGACACCAGCTCTGAAACAGCAGCCTGAGGGCTCAGTATGAATTACAGTGTGTGCCATTTGGAAACCCTGTGAGAATTACCCTGTCCCAGCACGGCCATGGCAGTGAGGGACACAGAGTCACAGGTTGTGTCCAGCTGGAGCAGACTGGTGTAAAAAAAATCTTCTTGCAAAGGCAAAGGTGCTGCTGCGTATGTGAAGCAAAGACAGTCTTTGGTGATGTTCCCCAAGCACCAGGGCTGCAGAGCTGTCTTGATACAGGAAAAAAAAAATTGTTAAAATGATGGGGGGGAGTGGTTATGTTCTAAAAAGCATTGGTCCAAGATGTTTTTCACTGTTTCTTTCTTTTTAAACGGTAAAAGCTTTCTATCTTTTATCTTTCTCTTAGCAGAACAGTGAGCCCAGGAAAGGAAAATGGGCTTGGATTAGGGCTGTGCTGAAGAATTTTAAATATCAGGGAGACCAGTGTTTTTGCACAAGACAAAGCCAAAGAAGAGGCTGGAGTTTTTCAAACTCCTAAGTGAGGGAAGTTTCATTGTATGAATTATTTTCATATGAAGTGTTTTCTGCTGTTTGAGTACAAAAATCAAAGAATCTGCACACAAATAAATTAATGAGTCTATTTCTGACTGAAATGTAGAAATAATTATACAACTTTTAGAAAGTTTCATGAGCACATAATGTCCATTACCAGTAGTGAATTTATTTGGGAATTTGGCAGAAACTGACACTTTGGACACATTGTGGAGTAGAGGCATGAACTCTGCTCAGTGGCCCTAAGAGCTGAACAGGAGAGGGCAAGAGAGGGCCAGCCTGCAGAGCACACCTGTATTCAATTTCTGTTACTTATTACTCAGAGAACAGGAAATGTTTCTTGCAGGAATCTAGCCCCAAGTAAGTGCATTTATTTCAAGAATTAAAGTATATGGGTTTGGGTCTCATTCAGCTTTGGGCTAACTCAGCGCTGTCAACCATGGCCTTCCATCATAAAAATATATGGAGCTGCTTCTTGGATTTCTGCACATTTCCCCTGCTCCTATCACATCTTGGCATGCAGGGGAGTGTTCCTCTGCTGAGGCATTCCTGCAGTTGCTCAGCCCACCTCACTGAGGGCAGCTGGGATCCCAGTACAGGGATACACAGAGCTTGGTGTTAGGAAGAAATTCCTCCCTGGGCAGGCCCTGCAGCTCTGCAGGCTGTCCCTGGATCCCTGGAGGTGTTCCAGGACAGGTTGGACAGGGCTTGGAGCAGCCTGGGACAGTGGAAGGTGTCCCTGCCCATGGCAGGGGGTGCAACAAGACAATCTTTGTGATCCTTTCCACCCCAAACCATTCAATGACCCTACGAACATCTCCCAGCCAAGGAATGGAAAACAGAAATCCGTGTGCAGTGTGGATGCAGGGCAGAGTGCCAGGGCAGCAGGGCAGAGGGGAAGCCACCCTGAGCAAGCAGCCACCCTGTGTGAGCACCACTCAGAGCTAGAGCCAAACAGCACAGACACTGCTTTTCCCATCAGGGGTTGCTGCAGCTTCTTGTTCTTGATTCACTGGAATTCAGTTCCATCCATATTTTCAGCTCCTGCCTTTTATCTCTCACAGGCTTTGGCTGTAGGATTCTGTAGCACTGGGATTCAGGGGAAAAAAAATTAAAGTTGACAGGTTCATGTGTCATGATAATACAGGGTCACAGCATTTCTCTCTGAATACTTCTCAGCCTCACCTGAGATAATAGCTGCTATCACTGGACCTGCAAGAGGCTTTCCCTGCATCCTGGGGCCACTTAGCAAATTGTGGGTAATGTCCTCCTTGATAGCCCTTAAGGTTCTTGTGGAGGAAGAAATGAAGCATTTAGATTTGTGTGTTTAAAAATACAGAAATACATCAGCACATATGTAACGTTTAACACTTCTGCAAGTCAGTACACATTTATTTTCCTGGTGGTTAAATTACCTCTGTAGTGTGGAAAATCAGAGCTCTGTGAGTACTGTAAAATGTTGTTGTACCTATTAGTTTCAGTTCCTTATTTGTTAAATGGCTTTTCCTGGAAAATTCTGTTACTTTTTCTGCATGCACCTACTATTAGCATCAATCCATGGGACTTCTACAAAAATTAAACATCTCAATTGCACATTCAGGTTTTGGGAAAAGCTGAACTTGCTCTTTACATTGAGAGGTATGTTTGCATTCACCTACACAAAATATTAAAATGTTCCTATGTAATTTTTTAAACCATCATAGCCAGCTCTGCAGAGTATATTTGTAGCTTCTGCCATTCAGCCATAGGAAAAATTAAACATACCTGTCAAGTTAAACTAATGAATAAACTAATGAATGAAGGAAATAATGGTTGATTTGTGTGTAGCCATTTCACTAGAAGAAAGCAAGTGATTGTGAGTTATTTGCCATACATAAATATGCAGTAGATCTTAATGAAATGTTACACTACAAAACATAACTCCTTTAGTCTGGGTTCTCCAGGGAAGCTATTATCCAGAGCCCTCTGAAATTCCTGGCCATAGTTTCTTGACGTTTGTGTACAGTATTCAGTGTTACTCTTGCTGTTTGCAGTAAAATAAAACTAAAGGAGGAAAATAAACAGTTGGCCAGATTTTCCATTTGTTTGGTGTAAAATCTGGAATAAGCCTTCTGAAGCCAGTGGTTGGACTCAAATAAAAGCAAAGAAATGCCTAGAGGAGAATCGATTATCATGTGGTGGGTTATGTATTTGTTTTGTGTCTCCCAATGGACTGAACAATATGTACCTATATTTGATGGTGTGCATTAAAAGCTCAGTATATTTTAAATAGGAATACATGAAAATTTAAGAAAAGGATACATTCCTGTTATGGAACAGATTTCAGGTTGTTTTGGCAAAGAACTGGTAAACAGGTCAGAGGCATGGAAAGAGCTATTTTGAATACTTATTTGAGATAAGCCTTTTGCACTCTTTAGGGGGCAAAAAGATCACATTACTTCAACTGTATAAATTTGTAAATAATTTTCCTCCTCCTTGTCCATAAATTCACACTGCACTCAATGTATTCCAACAGTGTATTGCTTTCTGCCTCCTGTAATTGGTCTTCATTGTGATAGTGACCATAATGAATTCAAGAGAGATCTCTGTGGCCATCACATTTGCTTTCCTAGAAATGTCATTGTCATGCAGCATTATTATAACAATAAAATAACAAGTTCCCAACTCACCACCTTCTATGGAGAAACACCACCTGCAGCGTCAGTTAATTTTATGAATACATTAGTTTGAGCTTTTGCCATCTGTTCTACCCCTTATAAGAAATGCAAGAAGCATATATTTCACAATTAACTCATTAAAAGGATATGATTGATTGGAATGCACACACATGTTCCCTGCACCATGGTTAAGGTGAGATGTGCAGAACCAACCAAGAGCTCAGAGTCGTAGCAGAGGACATTTTGTGAGACAAGTGCTTCTGTCTTGACATCCTCACCACACACACAGGGCCAGCACATCGAGTGACACAGAGGGGTGACACTGGTTGCTTCATTGCTCTCTTGAGAGCCGTGGTCCAGCCCTGCAGGGGCTCCTTCGTGGTTCTGCTCAGGGAGCTGCTGCTTTCCTGCCTGAGGTCACTGGGTGTACAGGAACCCTTGGCCTGTCTTTCTGTTCTATTCTGTTTGGAATCACTAACCTCTAAAATCTACCTGCCCGATCTTTCTAAATGGCTTCCCTTGTCTGTCGTATAGTGATGATAAGAGATAAAAGCAAGAAAGCTGAAATGCTGTGCAGGCTGGCTTTGGGCTGGCAGGAAGGTGTAGGGAGTTTTTGTGTCCCAGCAGGAGGTGCTTTCCTGTTCGCTCTGGTTCCATCAGGAATGTCACAGCTGCTGCAGCCACAGCCAAGGGAAAGCCTGTTAGGAACATGGAGATGAAAACTTGAAATTTAGTTCAGAAACTGCATTCTTTTAATCACAGTTTTTTCTCTGCCTCCAGTGAATCAGCAGAGGCTTTTTTCTCTCTGTGCTGCATAGGAGAGATGATGTGTTCATCATCAGCATCTTCCTGATGGTCTGTAGGAGCACAGGATCCTGGGCATGGGGTCTGTGCCCTACCTGAGTCCTGTCCTTGGGTCCCTTCTCTTGCAGAAGAGTTTTGTGCAGGATGGCTGAGGGTGAGCAAGGGGTATGGAATAAAAAGCTAATTCTTCATTTTTCTAGAATGTGCTGCACAGAGGCAGTGTCTTCTGAGTAATTGTGCTGAATGATGGTGCTCTCTGGCAGTTTATTGGAATTCCCATAAAATACTGGGGGGTTTAAGTGTTTTTACAGCCCTGAAACTTCTGTGTGTCTGTTTTGACATCATAAGGAATAGTCATTATTCAGAATCACCTTCTTGAGAAGAAAGTTTCATACGATTTTTTGCAACGTGCGCTGAGGCTAAGAGATACCAGTTCAGCAGTGATGTTGCTAGTGAGTGAGCCAGTTTCAGTCTTGATGGTGTATTTGTGTAAATGCTTGGCACTAGTGTTATTTCAGCCCTTCAGGGACGTTTTAGACCGGCATGAAGTGACAGGACAACGAGGAATGGCTTTAAACTGACAGAGAGCAGGTTTAGGTTGGATATTAGGAAGAAGCTCTTCCCTGTGAGGGTGCTGAGACCTAGCACAGGTTCCCAGAGAAGCTGTGGCTGCTCGTGGATCCCTGGAGGTGTCCAAGGCCAGGTTGGACAGGGCTTGGAGCAGCCTGGGACAGTGGAAGGTGTCCCTGCCATGGCAGGGGTGGAATGAGACGAGCTTTAGTCCCTTCCCACCCAAACTGTGCTGTGATTCTGTGATCCTGTGGTTCATGTGCTCCTCTGGAGGGTTTGGTCCCGGCCTGCAGGACATTCCTGTGTTTTAGGACAGGAGCTGTTAATGGGAATGCTGCTGCTTGCATTATTCCCCAACAGCCTGGGATGGTCCCTTGTGCCTCAGGGAGCAGTGGAACAGACATGTGCAGACTAACACCCTGCAAAGTCTTCAGCACACCTGATAAACACTGGACACCCCAAAACCATTCCATGAAGTGTTTAAACCTGTGCTGTATTTGGTAGTGTGATCAGTCCCTACTTGTATTTTTTAAACACATTTGGGTTTATGTAATCCCCTTTCTCTTGTCCCTTGCTAATAAATGAAACACCAGGTGGACAAACCAGCACAGCACAATCTTAAATCTGTTGAATGTGCTAAACTATGACTTGGACTTCATGTGAGATTGATTGCACAGATTGGAAATGCGCCGCTGATTTATTTTTTTCTATTTTTTAAATGAAAACATCTGCAATAAGTAGGGTGGATGTCTGCTCTGTTCTCTTGTCCACTTGCATTTCAGGAAGTGTTTGTTTTCATGGATGTCTGCAGTTGTGGGCTCAACTGGCCACAAGGGATCTGTCACTGACAACTTATTAAAAGCTGAACCATCACTCCTGAGGAACAGATTTCCTCACTATAAAGGTTGCTTTCCCCTGAGTAAAATGTCAGATAAATAAAAAGCTGAAATATCTCTTAAGTGTGTTCTACTTATAAAACAGAAGTACATAAGCCAATAATATTAGTAGTGGAGGATGTATGTTTGGTGGCATTTAATATTTTTTAAATTTACATTTTACTGAACTAATCACAGCTGACTACCTCCATAATAAGGTTATTCATAATTCTGATTTACCCAATTCCTGTATCCTCGATATTCACTGCAGTATATATTGGTTTTAGTATTAATTTTTGGACAAACCACAGATTTTTTTAATATTTCTTGTAGAAGTAAAACAAACGTCAATACCTATTGTTTTCTCCTTTTCTGGAAATATATTTCAAGCATTATTGAAAGCCTGTACTTTAATTGCTTATACGGTAATGTCCTAATGCTGATGACAAGAAAGATGAAGTATCCTACACAGGCCTAAGTCATCCATTCCATCTACTTCAAATTCTGTTCTGATCTTCCCTGTGCTTTATGTCTTGCATAGTTTATTGCCTTCTCCAGCCTGAGAGGGGCTCCTTGTGCAGCCATCAGCAATGAGCCCTGTTAGTGGTCATCAGTGGGATTTGAGGAGTGACATGGACGTGCTGTGTCCCATCAGGAACACAACACAACTGGCACAGGGATGGAATCCTTTGCACAGGAGACTGAAAAAGTCCAGCCTTTGTGTGTCAGAACCTCAGGCCTGATGGTCACTTTTACAGTTTCTCTTTGATTAGGTAAAATCCAGGAGTCTAGAGGTTTAAATTGTATATAACTCACTTACCTAAATGGGACATTGGTGGAATTTTTTAAACAAGATCATAAGCTCCGGGTCCAGAGTTTGATAAAAGAAAACCTCATCCCTAATCCTGAATGGGACCCATTATCTGGGGTTTGAAATCTACTATAAAAAGTCTGGGTGACTATTGCTATTTCCAGAGATTACTTATCTGCTTACTTATTTCGCTGAGGTCTGCTCGCTGCTTTCTGGGCTGGTTCTTTTATCCTAATGAAGCACAGATACATTTTGATGCAGCACCCATTGCTGAAGCACTGCCTTTGTATGAACAGTAATGAATAGCAGATTTGGATCTTTTCTGTTTTAATAGACTTACAAGAGTCTCTCTGACAGAAACAAACTCCAGAAAATACCTTGATTTAAAAACAGGCTATGTGGTATCCTTACTGTCCTTTTGATATAAAACTTGATTAAAATGGAATGTGACATCAGTTGAAGAAGTATGAAAATCAAATTTTCTTTATTACGTACATGTTTAGGCTAACCTATGCCTCAGTTTATCTTTGTATAATTTATGCTGTCTTTGTGCCATGCCTTAATTTTGAATACATTTGTTGAAGATTTCCTGTAGCATTCATCTATGATTGTCAAAAGGAAGTTTTATTCTAAAAAAAGAGATAGTACTGGTTTAAATTATGAATCTAAATAGCTTCATAACCAGAGTGAACTCTGAATTTACATCATTTTTATGATAGCCACACCGTTCCAGCTTTATTGATTTTGTCATTTGCTTCATTACATTTAATGCAAACCTTTTGTATGAAATTATTCTGATGCTGTGCTGGCCACGGAGGGGTCAGCATGTGCAGTCTCTAGCCAAAACAGCACAGCAATATCATTTTAGTGCAGACTCCATGGAGAAAGGGGGGTTGTAAATACTGTCCACCAGCAGAACAAAGTTTGCCTTTTCCACTTGACCTTCCCAGCTGGATGAAGTTAAAACCGCAGCTTGAGTTGTCTTTTTTCCACTCTTCTTTTCTCTCCTCCTGTGTTTGCCTTCAGCTCTTTGGTCACTGTGACAAATGGCTGTTACTGGCCAGAAAAAGAAGTTTGGGGGTGGGTTTGGGCAGAGCCTGCTGGGTCCCTGGAGGTGCCAGGCTGTGCTGGGAATGCCTGGCAGCACCAGTTCTGTGCCCACGGAGATCTCCCAGAGGAGATGGTCTGCAGGGGTGCTGATCTCCTGCTCAGAGGCTGTTCTCAAGAGCCACTTGCTTTTTGCCTTTCAAGGCAGACACTGGGTTTCTGGGGTCCCCAGCTGTTTTTCCATTTTGCTGGGATTCAGTTCTGATATTTGGTTTTGTGGACAGGTGACAACGTGCCTGATTTGCTGTGCTTTTTGAGGGGTTCCTGCCCATGGCAGGGGAGAGGGATCTTGGTGATCTCTAAGGTCCTTTCCAACCCAAGCCATTGTGTGAGTGTATGAATAAAACTTCTTGAGTTCTTTATGAATACTGCATCAGTTTCTCCAGATAACACAATTATTCTTTTTAACCTAACTTCATTTTAAAAAGTGATGCAAACACTATGCAAAACAGGTAAGTAAATGGATCCTTGTTTTCCCAGAAGGCAATGACTTAAAATTAATTTCAGTAATTGATTGGGGGACCAGATTTCCTGCACCACTCTTCCTTGACCACAAAATGAGATGGATGTCCCCCTGCTTTTGACCCCAACTCTTACCTCAGCTGCAGCTTTTTTCTTGACCCAAGCCCTCAACTCAGCTGCAGCTTTCTGTGTGAGAGCAGAGCTGCCTATTTAAAACAAGCCTGTGCAGCTTCTTGCCACATTTAGAGCCCAGAAGGGAATGATTACATTTCTCATTCAGTGATTCAGTCTGTTCCAGGACTTTGCTACCCTGCAGTTGGTTGCTCCATGAGATAAAGTGTAGAAAAACAAAGCCACCTGCAATTCAATTCAATACAAAATTGATATGCCTTGAAAGAAAAATATTAAACTGTAATGGTATAACTGTAGTGTAGAGTTTTTTCATCACAAATTGTTTTTACATGAACATATGCTCACTGTGCTTGTACAGCCAGGGATGTTACACAGTCCTTTTAAAAAGCTCAATTGCTGCATCACTTGAAAATTTCCCCAACAGCAGCTCAGGTCATGTAAATCCTACATGGATATTAAAATTAAGATCCTGCATAGGATTTTCTTATTCAAAAAAAACCCAGCAGTGTTTTTGCTTGGATCTGCAGTGTTTTCTTCCTGTATAAAATAAGGATCTAAATCTGAGCGAAGCACAGAGGGAATTCTCAGGCAGTCAGATGTCTGTTATGAGATTAATAGAAATAAAGTTGATTATCTAGGTGCAAATCTGAGAATGGCTTTAGTATAATAGCTTTGAGGTAGGCAAGAATAAAACCCCTTTTGTTTAAGACCAGATGACACAGGGGGAGTGGAGACAGCAGCAGTGGAAAAGGCTGTGAGATGATGGTCTCATTTGTACAGCTGATTTCTGCTGCTGAATATCATTTCCCTCCACTCTTTTTTTCCTACCAAAGGCCTGTGGGATCTAATTTTGCTTTTGTTTACCCTTTGGTAGTCCCATAAATGTCAAAGAAACAAATGAGAGAATTCCATCTTCATGAGGAAGTAACCTCTGCTCCAGTCTTTTGTGGGTTTTTTAAAGCTCTTTTTGGAGTTATTTTTCCAACTCATTGAGCAGCACAGTAGCACTGTGGTAATGTGCATACACAACTTGTCCAAGGTGCATTTTCACACTTAGGATTCTTCTTTCTTTCTCTTGTTTGACTAGGGAAAGCAAGGGTTTTGGAATTGTTTATTTGAAGGAACCGCAGAGTTTCATGAATGAGCAATCAATATTATTTCCCTATATAAATTCTGCGTCAATATCCTGTCAATCACAAGTTGCTTATGAGGCAGTCATGATACCTTAATGCTAGAATATAGAGTGGTGCTTTTCAAAAAAAAAACCCTCAGAAAAGCCCCAACCCAAAACCTCCAAATCCTAGAATTTAACTCATTTAAAGAGATAATGGGCTGTACAAAACTGTGGTGTGGTGCACAAGAAATCTTAAGGCAAATGATTTACATTAAGATGCTCATAAGCAGTTCTTGCTGCATTTCCACGAGCCCAGCATAAAGCATCCAGCCTGCCTCTCAGGGCAGCAGAACAGGGCTCTCTCATACACATTAAAAAATGGCATTTTGTGGTATGGGCTAGGAAATGGACCTTTCTGGTGTGAAAATTAGCTTTAGAAATGAGATTGACTTTTTCCCCCCTTTTTTTGTGTGACCCTTCAGTAGCCTTGTATGTGAGTTTCACCCTTGAACCTACTTTATTTAGTATTTAATTTATATGCTTAAACTCGGGTCATATGCAGCAACAGCTATTGATTAGGTCCTGCTTTTAAACCCAGTCTTAGAGGGAAGATGACTACTGCAAAGAGGTCAAGTGGTTTGCCTGAAATCATTCACTGAGTGAGAGGGACTCACAATTATCTGAACCATTTGAGCAGGGGGTTGTTGTTGGGGGTGGATTTTTGGTTTGGTTTTTAGCTCCCTGCCTGTAGCTCTCACTGCTTTCAGAGATGTGGTGCTCTCCCTTCCTGAGGAGCAGCTGAAAACATAATTAAGGGTTAATGTGCAGGCAGGGTGGGGGGAGCAGCCAGCCCTTCACAATAAGTTGGGCAACAAGCAGAGCTCTCAGGACAGTGACTGAGAAGGATGGGAGAAATGTCCTGTGAAGCCAATTGTTCAGGTATCCTCTTTACCTCCTTACAAAAAAAAAATTGTTGCTTTGATTGCAAAAAAGGAAAAAATGGGGCAGGGCTTTTTTCTGGCTGTTTTATTTCAGTGCTGCCACATGTCAGTATGAATTAGGTTTTTGAGGTTTTGTCTAAAGGGTCAGGTGAGGTAACTGAGATTGTGATCCAAACTTGCTGCCTGGTCCTACCTGGGAGTCCAAGTTTTCTTGCATGTGGCATCCTTTTTGTCACAAGGCTGGCAGAGGAAGCAGATGTCTCTTTATGAATTAATTTATGGACGAATGTCAGGAAAAAATACCCATAAAATATACACCACCTTGCAAGGAAATGTCAAATTAATCTGGATAAGTTAATTTTTAAGATTCTTTGATAATGGCTTTGAGTTTGTAAGGCTTGTAGAATTCTTATTCAGTGACTAGTGAGTAAATGTGAATGAACATTTCAGAATATAAGCATTTATATTTAAGAAATCCTGATGTCTAGGATTACTTGAAGGTTGTTTTAATGATTTCAAAAGGAAATACTTGTCTTAAAAAAATGTAAAAGTAAAAATTGCGGAGAAAAAGAATGAAATCTGTAACTTCTAGGAAAATCTGTAAATAAACCTGCCTCTGCAATATTTTCTGTTGATATCAAAAGTGAAAAATTATTTAATAATACTAACCATATGTCTAACAGTAAGCCATCTTCTATCCATATTTTTGTTTTTAAATTGGGCATGCAGTTATCTCAGGATGCTGGTTTTACCAGTTTTTGATGAAATAATTCTTTCACACTTACATTCATTACAAGTCCTGCATTTATAGATAAGGTACAGAGTTTAAAGTCACTCAAATCTCCTGCAAGATGGAATAAATCCTTTTGGAGGTGACCTGTCCTCCTGTTCTTGCAGTGTGTGTTGTTTTGGAGATTATGGTTGTCCCTTGGTACCTGGGTCTCTGCACTGTGATGTTTCAGCTCCCAGGTCGAGTTGCTCCTTGCCCAGCAGTTTATCCCTCCAGCAGATTATCATTCCACAAGGAAAGCTGGAAGAGCTCAGCACTGCAGCCTGCTTTTCAGCTCTCCCCAGGAATGAAGCTTGTGTGAGGATATACCAGTAGGGATTTGATGACTTTTCCTTTCAGGCACTGCAGCCCAGTAAAACACCAGTGCTGTTATACATCCTCCACCTGTATCTTTGTAAAGGTACTTTGGGGCAATAATAACATCAGTAATGATCTCTTGCACTGTGTTCAGCACTTTTGGTATAAACTCTTCCTCCTGCATGTGGATGCTGACAGTCTGGTCAGAGAGGAAGTCAGATAAACTTTTCCAGGCATTGTTCTGGGGGAGCAGGCTTGATTTTATGAAGCCTTTCTTTATGATTTTTCTACCTTACTGAAGCATCTCCCAGGTTTCGTTTATTTAAAAAAAAAGCCCATGCATTCTGATGTGAAAGCAGTTGGTTCTTGCGAGGGTATTATTTCATTAAGGTTATCACAGGTTATCTATTGCATCTCCCAGGTTTAGTTTATTTAAAAAAAAAAAAAAAGCCCATGCATTCTGATGTGAAAGCAGTTGGTTCTTGCGAGGGTATTATTTCATTAAGGTTATCACAGGTTATCTATTAGATATGGGGTAAAACACATAAAAACAGATTACAGTCAACAAAACTTACCAATTTCTATAATGTCATTTCTCCATGTTTTATATTAGTATTATACCTGTCCCCAAGGCTAGAGAAGAACATTTTAATTTGGAAATTATATAGGTTAGTGGAACTGGAAGAGATTAATTGAATTCTTGAAATTTTGTAAAACCCCATGATGTTACTGACAGCTTTGGGGTGGAGGAGTAAATATATTAAAGGGTGGGGTACTCAAATACTACAGCCATCTCATAAATGCCAAAAATAGATGGATGCATTTGTTTTTCTGAATTGAAAGAAGCAGACCTATGGTTACATGTAGGTGGAAAGAAACTGCCTGGTGAACATGCACAAGAGCTGTCACATATGCTCCATGCCACGCTCCTCAAGGATACGTGGCAGTGCCACATTGATTTGGTAAAACATTGTTTGGGAAGCTGAAGATCTGCTAACAAAAACTGAATGTAGTCGTCCAAACATATTGGGTGCTTATGGTTCATATGGGTGTTCAAATAGAACATTTGTTGCAAAGTGCTTGTAAACAAAAATCTGCAGGATGGAATCCTGTCCTTACCTCGGGTGACAAACATTTCACAGATGATGTGAATTTGGCTGCCTTGAAAACAGGAAAGCAAAATGGCTTTTTTTGTCAACTGTAATCCAGTTTGGTGTTGATTCCAGAGCATTCTCCTAAGTATTTAAAACTGATGTAATTAATAAGTGCCTAGATATCCAAAAAGAACATTGGTTTAGATTCCCATTTAATCTATGAGGTAACGTACTTATTACTGTATCCTACAATATTTTTTGGGGTTTGTTTTACTTTTCTTAAAGATTTCCTCTTTTTTGTTCTAGAAACTGTTTATCTTTCCAAACACTTCTTGTTCTGGTTAGTTCTATTTAAGTGTTTTAGGCCTTAATTTGTTAGGTGCCGGTGTTTGACTGACAGAGTTTGGGAAGTGTTCTAGACCTGGTGTGGACAAAGGAGTGTGGTGGCAGAGGGAACACAAGTCACAGAGGCAGAGCTGGTGTGACAGCTTCAGAAATATGTCATAGAATGATTAATTTGGATATGGATGGACAGCTGCTCAGGGAAGAAGAACAGGTCTTGAAGTTCATGTCCGACTGCCCAACAAACACTCCATGTCTATGAGTGGCCTCTGGAATGGAGATAATGAGGAATCAGCTGCAGGCTGGCCTGCTCAGGACTTGTATGTGACAGAATAGCAGATTTTAGTGCTTATTGGAGCCCTTTGACACTCTTCTTAGTCTAAGGCAAGTGTTACTTGCTTACTCATATATAAATACGTGTATATGTAACTACCTAAATTACTTACATAAGAACACAGAGTGCTCAGAAAAGTGCAGAGTACTATTTTTATTAACTTAGTACAAATATAAATCAGCATATAAAAGCACATAACAAGATTTCACTCTTTAATTACAGTTTTTGTAGCATAAGCAGGTAATGCAGTAACCCAAAGCAGATATTGTGTTAACTTATTTGTTTGAAATCATGCAGAACACACAAATTTGGGGCAATGAGGTATACAGACAGACTGTAAAAGTAATTCCAGTGAGACTCTGGATAGGGAACTTGAATTCATTGCCTTGAGTAGTGAGAATGAAGTTTGATGTGAGTGCCTTAAAGGCTTGTGAGGTTCAGGCTGAATTCCAGTGTCTCTCTCACCCTTAGCACCAATTCATCTAAACTCACCCATAATCTTATCTAGAACTGATTACAAGTCAGCCACAGCTCTGACTTGTAAAATGGGATGTGATGCTAAGAAATGACAAATATAAAGACTTGAAATCACAGGATCAGGGCTTTGCATATGCATTGAAGCAACCACTGGACAACAAATTTCAAAGGTTTTTACAGCCATTGCCAGCCCTGTTTGTATCACCAAGAAGGCAACTGAACAGAGCTGTAGTTATGTGGGGTACTTGTGGCTGCTGCTCTTCCTCAGCTGCCCTGAGAAATCAACCAGCAAAGCAGAGAAAGAGTTAGGAGTGAGGATTTGGAGCTGCATGTCATTAGAAGCATTTGTGTTAAAAACAAAACCTCTGATAATACCCAGGCAGGTCATCAGTGAACAGCACAGAACTGTAACTAAGCCAAATGGTTCCTTGTCTTAAAGTGATTCAAAACACTTATTTTTTTATTGGTGATTTTGTCAGAGGCCGATTTTACAACAGAAGTTGCTGAGGAGAATAAATTCCATGTCTCAAAAGCAAGCTGCCATTGTCTGATCAGTATAGAAGAAAATGGGTAAAACAAAGCAAAATCCTGAAGCACACCCTCCAACCCTGCTTTTCGTCTGGAGATACCACGTATATTCCTCTGCGTGGTTCATAGGAACCCACAGCTGTATTAAAGATTAAATAGCCTGATTTGGAAGCCCTTAAAAAAGCTTCTGAGCCTGTGTTGAGCATGGTCAGTGCTGGAAATCCCTATCAGGATGATTTAAAATGAATGCAGCATCTTGAAATACGTGATTTGTTAACTGTTCTCCAGTGGCTGTGAGAGTGGTTGAGGAACTGAGTAGGACCATGTTGAGAAAAGTCCCCCAGTCCAAAATGGGATGTGGAGATATTTACAACTGTGATTCCTTCTCCAGCTTTAACTGGCCATTTTTGTTTTTTTAATAACAGTCTGATAAAACAGGCTTTGACTGAAAACTTTTGTGTGTTTTACTAAGAAACTACCATTTATAACTGCAAGCTGTTAATTGTGGATAGTATCCACAAGTTTTTAGTATTAATTTTCTAATTACAAAAGGAAAAAAGTTGTCAAAAAAAATTCAACTGTTTTGGCCAAATTTACCATCCATGCAGCAAGGCAGACACTGCCATATACTCCCAATATTTAGTGGTTTGGTATTGCTTCCTCCTATGAGAACTAGAAGAACATATCCCAGGTCATTGTACGACTGCGGGTGATAGCATTAATCTAATGTGCTGTGGGATTTCAGAGGGGACAGATGTCTGGAGATTGAATATCCAGATTTCCTTTTGCTCTGTCATCCCCCTAACCATGTAAAAAACAGGCTCTTCTGGGCCTTGCCCTGGGCATTTTCACCTTCCCTGCTCTGCACTCACCCTCTGCCACAGCCTCCATGCCCCACAACATTTTCATGTTTGCTGGTCAAGTCCAAGCTTCTCAAAGGCAGGAGAGCCTTCATTTTCCTCTCAAACCTGAGTTTTGTAGGTTTTTAAACATAAAAATGTGTCAGCAAGAAACACCACCAGAATTAACAGGTTTTTTGCCACGTGTCCCTGTTAAACAATCTCACGGTGAGCTCTGTGCCGTGGCAAGGGCTGGGCTCATGGGCAGGGCCAGCTCAACCTGCAGTGGTGTCCCCAGGGCAGCAGGATGTCACCCATGCCCAGAACATCTGTCCAGCTCTGCAGCCAGGAACCAGCAGAGCACCAGCCCTGCCTCGTTGTGTCACACTGGAGAGGTTCTTGCAGCCCTCTGTCCTCCTGAGCCCTTTTTACATGCCAACAGCTCCGAACAAATGTTGTCAGTCTTTGACAATTGATACACTTTTTAATGGAGCATTTTGGGTCTTTTTTTAAAGTTTTGGTTCTGTAATGAATCTGTTGCAGCACAGGATGATTTCTAGGAGCAAACCCCCATCCCAGCTGATGCTGCTGCACTGATGGGCGGTAACAGCTCGCCTGTGGGGTTTGTTTGTTTTCCCTTGGGAATGAGAGTGGCTGCTGTGCTGTTAGCTCCACAGAGGTGATATCACGATGGTGCATCAGCCTGTGCAAGCACTGGCCTTGCTCACAGGGCACAGATTCTGGGTGAGCTTCAGTGCTGCTGCCATCCTGGGCTTGGGATGGGGCACGGGCAGGCAGAGCCTGCAGCCTCCCCGTGCTGTGCCTCCCTTCCCTGCCACAAACACCCAGAGGAGCAGGGGCTCGGGCTGTGATGGAAGCAACAGCCCCAGATGAGCAGAGGTCAGGGCTGGAAGGCACAGTTCCTCCTCCACCTGCAGCAGCTGGGTGGATGGAACCACCTGCACCTCCTCTGCCCCGTGCTCTTTGCACATGACAAATATCTGCTCCTTGTTTCATTTTAACATCTGCATATTTTTTCTATGCCTTGCTTTCAGACTTTTCTGTTTCATAATACTGTCCCTAATGATATGATTTGCTATTAATATTCCTAATCTGATTCCCTGGTTTGATTTCTGATTAATAAGGTCACTGGCTAGTAACATTCTGAACTAGAACTTTCCTTTACGTGTGGTGTTTGACACTTGTCAACATAATAAATAATTTAAATAACTGCAAACCTTCTAAAACTGTAAAAAACACCACAGTAAGTAACTTTCATTTTCTCAAACACCCATTTTATCTTTCTCTTTTCTTCCCCTTTTCCCCTTTGGGGCTGTGGCAGAGGAGAACAACAGATGGTTATCAGTCAAGAGTAACTAGGGAAACAGCAAAACCTGCCCCAATTGCTATGGAGACAGCCATTTCTGTGCTTGGTATGCACTATTTGTTACATCAGCAACCAGAGAGAGTTAAAAAAAGAAAAAAAAATGTTCTAAAGCACCTGATACTGAAAGAAATCTTGTGTTTGTGTGTATTTGTCCTTGTAGCAGGAGGAGTCTCCATGTTTGTTTGCCACTCAAGTTTTGCTTTAAGCTGATATTTTGGTTATTTTGTGACAGCAGCATTTTGATTTGTGAGTTAATGTGGTACAAACACTCAGAGGAAATACTGAGTAATTTTGAATAGTCTGCAGAATAATTATTCATAAGCAGTTCTTCCCCTTCAAATCAGATATTCCTCCCTCCTTGAATTTAACAACCTGGCAGCACAGGTTGGGTATGAAGACAGAGAATATGAGTCTGCCCAATTATCTCAGGCAGATGAGCTGTTTCTGCACAAAGCCTCAACCACACTTTTGGCAAAACTGCATCCTTGGGAACCAAAAAAAAAAAAAAAAAGGGAATTTTGAAACACTTGTAAAAATCTCAGAGTGAGATTGCAGCTTCATCACAACAACTGTATCCATCTTTTATATTTTCTAATATTAGCAAGATCTTATAGAGTGATTTTAGTGAAGAATAAATAAAGAGTAAAAATTAAAGGGGAAAAAAAAAAGCATTAAAAGCTCCTTTGAAAGAACTTCCCGTTATTTCAATTTAATTGAATTTGACATTACCTCAAAGCACCATCTTTCCCCATTTATTGGGGCTTCCTTATCAATTAATACAAGGATAAGGACTTTAGTTTGGCATGTGAGAAATTTTAAGTGGATGTGTTGGTGTCACTTTCCTTAGATATTTTAATATTCTTGAAATCACATAAGGGCAATTAATGTTTTAGAGTGTCTTTCTAATTCTTACAGGTTGTGGAAGAACTTAAATACTAGAGTACAAACTTTACAGGAAAGGTATGACATAGAACCAGGAAGTCTGTACTAGAAACAAAAGGAAAAAGAAAATTGAAGGAAAAAATATTGTCCAAACAGGGGTTCTTTTGGAGCTACAATTAGCAAAATTAATTATTTTCTAAAATTATTCTGTAATAATTTGCAGTGCATTTACCTTCCTGTGAAATCACGATTGAAATTCCTTTAAATATTTTGGTGATACAATTCCCTAACATGGATATATCTGGTTAAAAATGCAAGTCTTTCCTCAATGAGGAAATGGCACCTCCCTAATTTTTTTATCTGCAAGCTATAACAGTAATTTTGTATCACTAACAGTAAACCTTAAGTATGCAACTATTATAGCACTGCTTTTTTATGCTAAATATGAAATATGATTAAAAATTTGAACAGTATATATTGCAGTAGTCATTAATACTGGCTTTTATTTAAATATTTAACTAGATTTTGGGCAAAATATAGAAAGAGTTTATAGTAATTTAACTCCTGTCATGGTATAATTAAAAAATAGATTAGCACTTGAGCTCTGCAGTGGCCTTGGTAGTGTTTGAAAATGGAAAAACATCCCTTACTGAATAAAGGACAAAACACTGGTTAGAAAGTCCATTATTGTTAAATGTTGATGATTGAAGGGCCTCTTCTTTGTGAATGTGAGTGTGGCAAATTGCAGAAAAATGCTGAAATCTCTTATATAGTTGGTGTGCAGTGAAGAAATCTTGCTAGTAATATAAATGTAGGATTTTAAACAGAAATTATTTAATGTTAATAAAAAAATAGATTATTTCAATTTTGGTAAATTTCACCCAGCGTGAATTCAATTATTTTTATGTTTTAGAATATTTCTGTGTTTAAAAAAATTAATCTTAAAGCTAGTAACATGATAAAATTATATCAGTTTTGTTGCTGGGGATTTTTATCTCTCAAATGCATTTGAAAATTAAATATTCCTTATTGTTGTGAGCAAAACCTTCAAGGCTTGGTATTTAAAGGATTATTTCAAATGGCAAAAGAATATCAACTTTGTAAAACCCTATTCCTTCTAAATAGTATTTGAAATTTAACTCTTATTTATGATAGATAATGCACCAGTCTAAATGGATAAGTCAGAGTTACACTGTCCGGGAAAAAGTGTTTTAAACATTTCAAGTGGTATTTTAGCCAAGCCATAGATTCTCCTGTGATATAAATCTGTTAGGATGCAGCGTTATTTCTCATTTCTTAGAAAGGTGATTTGTGTCTGGTTTTTTTTTTTTCTTTAAAACATCAATTTTAAGTTCTATCCATCAGGTACATATAATGTACTCACATAATTTTCCTGCTTTTCAATAAAAACTGAGAGTAGTTATTGAGTCCAGATTAGAGCCAAATTGCAGTAATATATATGGCTTTATGTATTACAGCTCTGCCACATGAAAGATGTCTTTTCCTCCGAAGACTTTTATAAATTCTTGGATTGTTTATAAGCATTTGTCTGTGTCACACTCCACCTAAATCCCATTTGCCCATTCAATATTTTCCTTGCTTGAGTGCGTTGCTCTGTTCTCGGAGGTCTCTGGTATTGCTGTCGTTCTCTCCCTCGGCATTGTCTGGTTGCTAATTGCCTGTCACGGAGATCTGGCGTCCCTGGAGCCTCCGGGTGGGGTCAGGGTGGGTAATTCAATCCCAGGGGAGCTGCTGGGTGTCCCAGCCTGGATCTCAGCTCACTGACCTGCTCTGACAACGTCACCCAGCCCAGCTCCAGGGTCTGGGTCTGCTCAGCTTCACTGCTTTGTGTCTAATGCATGAGAGATTCAGCATTTAACCCAGATACTTCGGCCCAAATCAAAGTTAGCTGTCTATGTAACAGCAAAATTTGGAAATGCCACACAGCTCAGTTACTGTGGTTTCATGCATCCTTCAGCAGCTCAGTGTTTCTCTGTGAGAACATTTTTTGATCAGAGGCAGTCAAATCACTTGGTAGGTTTAGATAGTCTGTGCCCAGTGCTGTATTCCTCCAAAAGGCAGAGTAAATGCAGGTATGAAAAGTGATTTGTCCAGGTATTTTTAAAATTGCCTCTTAAATCTGAGTTTGTGTTGTCTGACCTTTTAGCACCAGCATGTTGCATCACTACGTGCATAACGACCCATTTGCAATCTCCAGGAAAAGATTTTCTAGGAAGACCATGAGTGCTGGCAAACAGAGGTGCCATTTCAGTCTGAACCAAGGCTTCTGCAGGCCAAGACCGTTTTTAAAAATTCCCCTATAAGCCTGGGGCAGGTGAGGTGTGTCTCAGGTAGCTGACCTGTGCTCCGTGTGCCTGAGTGCTCTGTTCAGAATGCAGCGATGGAGAGAGGGGAGTGGTGTCACAATATTCCTCAGGGAAATGCAGGTTCCACCTGTTCTGAAATATTGGGCTTTTCCCCTTTTTTTAAGCTGAAATTTTATGTTCTCTGCATATGATTGGTTTTATTCAAGTAGGTGTTCTTCTCAACAAATGCTAGGCAAGTCAGTTTGGCCCCTCGAGGAGCTGTGTGCACAGCCTGCAACACTGAGTGTGTGAGCTGGCTGCTAGTCCACATCACAGGGGGTTTCTTTTGTCTTCATAAGCATAAAAAGGTATACTGAACACCTTGGCTTTCTGTAAGACTTTACTTAAACTTTCCCCAGAACTTTAAACTTATCACTTTGTTGTGAAAGGAAGACATTTAGATTTAAACTCTCAAATTTCTAGTGTTGACTGAACGGCTCACAAGGGTGCTGTACAGATGCACAGAAATAGGATTTCCATCTTTACACACAGACAAATAAATAGGGAGGCAGAGGGTCTTAAAACCTAATTTTAAGACAACTAACAGTTCTTTTCCTTTTGAGAAGAAATTCTCATGTTTCAATGCAGATGTAAATGTTTTGGGGTGATAGATACCAGGAGACATGAGCTCTGTGGCAAAGGAGCATTAAACATGTGAGTTTCACCCCAGAGACTGTGAAAAATTGGTTCTGGGCCAGAGAATCAGGGTGTATCACTAATGAATATGTTCCCTATTTACTGATAGTCCTGCTAAGTGTGTGTCTTCTGAGCACTGAAAGGTTTCCCTTGCCGTGATCCTGTGCATCGATCACACAGACTAAACCTGGTTGTTGGCAGTGGCATGACTGGACCTGTGGAAATATGATTAAAATGGTCATTACACTTTTTCAACAAAAATCAATCTATGAGAGTAGCAGTTTTTTTAAAAATACAATACCCACCAAGGAATCCCTTTAATCAGAAGGCTTTGAGAGTAGCACACTGTGGGTTTATTTGCTTATTTTAGTGTATTTGGCAGAAAAATCAATATCATAGTATAACTCCAATAAAAATTGTGCAATATCTAGTACTTCCCGTAGAAGGAGAGGGAGAGGTGATTCTCAAGTTGAGGCTCCATTCTCCTCATCGTGTTAATATCTGCCAACCTTCTGCTTAATAAAGCTAACTGTAAAGTATTTAATCATGCAGACAGCACTGTATTTAACTCATTTGAAGTTTATTCCTCTAAAATGCACCATCCCTTCTGTTGGAGCCACAAATTTTTGTCAATTAAACAGGGATATCAGGACAAATCTTCTCAGCAGTCAGAAATTGAGAGGTTTTAGGATTTTTCACAGATGGTCAGAGAAACAGAGAGAACATAAATATGTATGTATACATTTATCCAGATATGTATATATGCTGTTCATGAACTCCTACACACAGAAAAATCCCTTTTGGAGGATTTTACATCCCACTGTCTGCCAGTATTGGAGACATTGCTGAAGTTTTGCCAAATTCACAAAGTTCTCCAAAGTTAACGAATGCTATGAGAAACATTAGTTGGGGCTTTATGGTTCCTAAGGTTTTTAGTAGACTTTAGAGTGTGAGTGGGTTTTCCTGTACTTTAACTCCTGAAAAAATACAATGTTCATTGATACAGACTGCATCACAAAGGGTTAGTGTCCCATGATTGTCAAAGGTGTACATGTCCAGGATGCTCAATGTTAGCAGATCAAGCTCAGTCTTTAGAGGTGTTCATAAAGATTGTATTTGCTGTGTTTATTGTTGTATAATATGAAAATAACTGCAAATGTCTATTTAGACCAAAAATTAGATATGGTGAATAATTGAAAAGTAGTTGGTGAAACTATACAACCATACTACACATGGGTGTAATATATTTCCTATAGTTGCATACATATATATATTTCATAAAAATCAGAAACTACAGTGTAATCTTTGTATCTTTATTCAAGATACTTTACCCACATAGTACAAAATGTCTGTGCCTCACCAAATCCAGAGTTTATGCTGTGCAAAGGGCAGTAACATAGAAGCGTGCATCTATTTTTTCCTGAAATGCAGATATTTTACTTACATGTGATTGGATATGTAATTTTATTTCTTTAAGTGTAAAATTTAAGGGATCAGATGTCAGAAAATGTAATCACTGAATTTTAAATTACAATTTTAATTCTTTTAAGCAGAGGAGACAGATGTAGCTGTCTTGCTCTATCCACATGTATTGCAAAATACATTTAAATCATGCGCATACAGGGAGACAAATGAGAGAACTCCGCCACCCAAATATTAGATTACATGTTTTGAAGCAAAATAGTGTTTTAAGTGTACATGTGTATAATGCTTTTTGTCACTGGATTGCTCTCCCTGATGCAGTTAGACAGAATCTGTATTTAGTCAGAAATCTTTCAATAGAAAGGGCTACCAGATGGGACCAGTAACAATGCAGAGAGGCATCGAACCACCACAGACATTTGGTGCTTAGAATAATAAAAAGACTATAAAATTAGATTAGTTGAGTCTAATTTGGAATTGGTATATTCCCTATGCACTCTCACAGCTCTTGGGTAGATAAAGCCTGAAGATTTAGTACTGTCAGGACAGAGGACTCCAACTTCCAGTAAAAGAAAAAACGGCATTCTGTGAGGTCACGGAGGGCAGCCCAGTGACCTCCAATGATTTACAGGCCTTTAGCTTAATGAAATTGTTTCAGTGACATGACGGTAAAAGCTCATAATGGATTGGATGCCCTAATGTAATGAAATTACTCCCTTCTGCCTTAAAAAAAAAAAAAAAGAAAGAAAAAAAAAAAAAAAAAAAAAAAAAAGCCACAATTAATATTTACTGAGACCTGACAGGCTTCAGTGTGCGGGAGCGTGCAGCGCTGTCAGACAGCCGCGAGCAGCCCCGAGCAGCGTGGCAGCTGAGCAGGCGCTGCGAGGGGGTGGAGGGACACCTCGCTGACAGGGAAGCCCCAACCTGGCGCTCCGAGCCAGCCTTCATCCTCTCCCTTCCTTCCTGCAGGCAACTGGACAACAACCAGATCAGCTGCATCGAAGATGGAGCCTTCCGAGCCCTGCGCGACCTGGAGATCCTGTGAGTTGACTTGGTGCCGGGGCGGTGGGGGGGTGGCTGTCCCCACAGCACTGAGTGCTGCAGTGCTGGCGGGGCTGGGGGCTCTGCAGCCTCTCTGCCCACCTCAGCAGGTGCAATCTCAGCCTTCCCGGGCTGGCAGTGCTGCTAATTAAACCACAATAGACGCCGTGTGCGCTGTGAGGAGCGCGGAGATCGCCGCGCTGGCTGCTGCCTGGAGCAGATGGGTTCAGCAGCATTGCCAGCGTGTCCGGTGTGTGATCCGCAGCCAGAATCCTGCCCTGATGCCGAGCACAGGATGGGTAACAGGTTCATGGGGAGCAGTATTAGGAGATAGGTGACCGCTGCCCTAGACAAAAGCTGTTTCAAAGGTGTTTGGTGTGTAAGAGGGAGGAGAGACGGGCGCTTGGCAGGCTTGTTCAGTGCAGTCATTGGCTTTTGGGGAGGATCCTTCTCTGAGGGCTGAAATAACACCACGTTGTGCTCTTCATGTACCACAAACTTTACACATAGGCTGTTAAAGCTGCAGCACGTACTGAAAAAAAGGTTTTGACAGTGAAAGCCGACTCTACCAGAGAAGCAGCACATTAGATTTAGAGCTCTGTCATTGTAATGTAAATCCAATATTACTCTGAACTTGGTATCTGTGCAGATAATTTGCTTAATACTAATTGTAACTTGTTCACTAAAAAACCTTTTCTAGAATAGGTTTTCACAATATGAATGCTGTAATGCTTTCCCTGTCATCCAAAAGTTAATCCTGCAAAGCTGAGTGTCAGTACTCGTGAAAGCACATAATTCTGAGCTAAATGGAGGGGGCTGGGAAGGACACTCGACCTCTCCAAAATTCAAACCCTCCTCATCCACCGTGAGTTAATGGGAGAGCAGCCCTGACCCAGTGCACACCTTCCTACAGCAGGGAGGGCCTGCCTGGCTGCTGCAGAGCTTGCCCTTAAATTACACGGGATGAAACAGCAAATGGTAGGTGGATGAAATAAGCACCTGCCTCAGACACTGCTGGCACCTGGAGACTCAGCAGAGTCACGACGTGTCCTGGGGCTCCTGAGAGGAGGCTGGATGGGCAGCCCTGTGCCACACCACGGGGATCTGAACGCTCTGGTGATGCACAGGGCTGTTCCCAAGGGCTGGGTCCAGCTCAGAGCAACGCTCAAAGGAGCTCTGCCCTCCGTGTCAGCACAAGCTCAGCTGTCTGAGGGACCTGGTACTGGCCGTGTCTGTCACGGCCCCTCTGTCCCCTGTCCCCAGGCTGGGACCCTGATGTGGATCAGGTAGTATGTGTTGCTCATACTGAGCTAGCAGAAGGTTTCTGCAGAGTTTCTTATCTGGGAACTTATGTTATCAACGATATTGTTTGAATTCTATAGTAATAGCACTTTTCAGGAAAAGTAATGTGTTACCACTATAAAATTTTACTTGTCTGTCAGATTGAAAAGTCTACTGGGTGGTGAAAGAAAAGAAGAAAGGAAAAAAAAATAGAACTCCTCTAAAACTGGGGTTTTTTTTCCCTTTTGATAGACTGATTGTCGGTATCTGCAGAGAGTGAATCAGTCCTCCACTGACAGCAGACTGTGCTATAACTTTCACTAAATAGGCTGGACAATAAATGGAGCCCTTTTTTGCAATGTACTGAGTTCTGCAGGCTCTGCAGAAGTTGCTAGGAATACATTCCTTCTCCCCAGGATGTAGTAAATGCTGAATTAGTTTATTTACCTCTCTGTTTTTAATGGGTTACTTCTATGCCAGTTATTTATGGGTGAGAAAAGATGAGGAGATGAGGATATATAAAATAGATCATAATCAGTTATTTAGTGCATTTTTAATTTTCAGCACAGACACACTGCAACAGGAGAAATAATCAATATTAATCCTAAAAGATGAGAAAACAAATTGATAGTATCTATTTCTAAGCTTGTTTTTCTTGTAGTCACAAAATGCATGTTTTATACTTCCGACATAATCTGAATTTTTTCCCATGTTTTTCTTTAAAGTCTGAGAATTTATTCTATCAAAATAAATTTGCTAAATGTCCCAGAGAATATATCTTTAGTTGTAAAGCAGTCATAAATGTTAAAACTTACAACAATCTGAACCATCAAAGAATGTTAACAAAAGAAACCAAATTTCAACCTTTCAGACACACTATGTATTTTATGCAGATATATTTTAACATAAAATACCGTATGTAGAAAATATTAAGTGATTCTTGTAAAAATAAGTCTAATTATCTTTTGAACAGTTTGCCAGAGTACCAAATAATGTATTTCTTCTTTATCTTACTGATTTCTTGTGACCTTTCTGATACTCAGTGTTCCCATTCCTGTACTTTTCTCCTCACACATGACCTGTCTACAGAATTCTGAATTTTGTCTATAACTCGGGGCAGAGCCGTGCTCAAAAAACAAATACTTTCTTTAGAAACACTTTGGTTTCTGGATTGCACTTTTCATTCACCTTGAGCTCCTCAAAAGACATGATGGCAAGGAGCTTGGTGATTCAGTAGCTCTTCAGTAGGAAGAGCAGGAATTTTTGTGCAGTTATTCTTCAAAATGCAGAGCACGCCATGACCTGTGTGACTTATTTCTTCTTACCAACAAGTTGTTTTCATTACTATTCTCATTTTCTTATTATGTGGTATAAATATGTCCCCGTACCAACTAATAGCAGAGAGGCAGAGATGTAAACAAGACCGAAATTTGTGCCTAACTTGAGAAGTTGGTGTGGTGCAGGGAGCTGTGAAGTTCAGCTGCAGCTGGGAGCAGCCCAGGGCGCGGAATGCGGCTGCCAACGCCTTCGCGCTCTTGGTCACTTCAGAGTTTAGGAGCCTCTGGTTCCCATGACACAAAAAGTGTCACTGATTTTATGGCCTGACCTACATAGTCCCCAAAGCAAGTGCCAAGTACTACTGCTGACTCTGAGTTTTGGGTTAAAAGATGCAAAAATGTTGAGTGTAAAGTGCTTTGGTACCTTCTCCTGATTGTCTTTGCCTGTGCAGCAAGTTGAAAATAATGTCTGAGAAATGACCTGCAGAATTGATGGACTGAAGCATCCTGTCCTGGTAGTTCTGTGTTGGGGCTGGCTTTTTCATTCTTGTCTCAGATTTTCTGAAAAGATTCCCATGAAGGGTTTGGTTTCTCTCTGTTGATAAAATAGGACATTTCTCTTATTAACATAATTCCTGTGTCCCCCTTTTTATAAGATGATGAAACATATTTCAGTGGGTTTGGTCTTGCATTCCAAGATGTAGAAAAGTGTGTGCAACAATTGAAACAGAAATAAAACGCAGAATGGGTATGTGTTCATAAATGAGTGGCAAAAGTTATTAACTGTCTTATGACCTCATTATCATAGAAATGCACAGAAAAGTTGAAGAAAATTGGTGGGAAACCTTTGCTAATTAAAGATTTTTTAGGAGGAGAAAGTGTCTGCTCTGCTTAATTTTTACTTACGTCCTGTGGCAATATCTGGCAATAACAGTATTATTGAGAAATATCTGTTACTGTAGCTGTAAGTATGATTCAAGATTATTAAAAAAAACTCAAGACCAAACAAAAACACCCAATATAGTCTTCAAAATGATCAGCCACTATTGCTTGTGGTGTGACAATATGCTGTTCATATACTTTGTAGGTTAAAAATTAGTCCATGGTTTTATTTCCAAATGCCCAAAATTATGAAGGATATGAGATAAAACATGTCTAGGGTTTAGAATTTCACCTCCAGTCTCTTAGAATACATGAATAAAAGAAACTAATTGCAAGATGGTTCAACAAGCTCAAACTGGATAAACTAGTATTATTGAGTGCCTGAGCATACTATTGTCATTAGACTGGGAGGGCTGAACCATTTTTCTCAGTAAGAAGCAGAACTCAGTTTAGTAAAAAGCCCATTAATTTATTTGTCATTGTTTTGTCTCTCTGGGGTAATGGGAAAACTGTGTGGTGGCATGGGAGTTGTACTGTGTGGACAGCACAGAAAGAATTACAAGTCACTGTTGACAACTTAGGTGGAGTGTTTCCTTTTATTTTTATATTGTAGAAGCTGTTTTTCTCCTGCTTTATAATGCTAGCCAGAGGGTCCAGAGCTTGAACGCATTCTGTTTGTTGCATAAGGTTTTATCACACCAAGAGCTAATCCTAGGAGGTCTGTGGGTTGTATTCTGTTAAAGAAGGCAAATGGGTTCTTGCTGTACAGAGCTAGTACAGAATGATTTGGGGTTTTTTGTTGTTAGCCACATTAATTGTAGGTCTTTCATATCCTATGGCTGAGTCTGAAAATCCTCCCTCCTGAGTTTCACCTGCTCTTGGAATGAATGAGCACTGACTGCGGTTGAGTCGTAGCCACACACGCTCAGGGATCCACCAGTCCACTTTGGTGGCTTAGTGTGAAAAATCATGCCAGTTCATCCACAAGTAATGATGAAAAAGTGCAAGTATAGTCATCCAAATATTTGTGACTTCAGTTCCAAATGAAAATATATCTAAATTATCTAAAAAGATAATTTCTTCTGATTGCCAAATGTAATAAAGGTGAATAAAACTGCACCACCTTTCCTTTCCTAAAATCTTAAAGTAACGAGAGAAATTTAAATTCTACTGTCTTGTATGCAGAACCTTTTCTCTCCAAATATTTCTGCAACACTCTTCTTCCTGCTCCATGGCAAACCCACAAAACCACAGAGCTGTAAGGGCTGTGCCGATGTTTTTGAGCTGCAGCTCAGCCCTGAGCCGTGTCGGGTGGGACACGGCCAGTCTGTCACACCAGCCTGGTCTGCAGCCCAGTTCTGTGCGTTGTCTGCCACATCCAGGCATTGCAAGCATTTGACCAGTGGGTAGAAATTGGGATTATTCCTGCCGTCTTTGTTTGGATTCAATATGTTCCTATTATAAATGATTATTTGATAAAAGGTTTAGTCTGTGCAATTTCTAACAGAGATGTCTTGGGTGAGCGTGATTATAATGCACACTGCCTTTTGTCATAGCAAACTTTTAAGAACTTTTATGAATATGAATCAATATTTTGTGCCACAACCAGGATTTAATTGTTCCTAGGGTTTCCTCTGTATGCTGAATGCTCAGTTATATAGTCAGTTTTACTTATTTGCAAAATGCTATTCTGGGCATGTCTTAACTAGATAGAAGATTTTTATTTGCTTGCACAACCTAGAGAGACAGGGAGCGAAAGTCATGACATAATTCTAAATATATGAGATGTCATTGCTTAATGAAAGCCTGAAAATGCCACACAAATGTGATTTCCTCCTCTATTTTGCTGCAAATTACGATTGGTTGAGGCAATCAGGATCAAATTTGAACTCTGTAAATCACGTTCCTATAACTGATAGCAAAATGCCTAAATACACTAATGAAAATGAGAATTCTTTGTCAAATGATGTGCATAGCTAGTTTACTTATGATTGAGTACAGTGAAATTTAAATTATTGCAGTTTTTGATTTTTATTTTTTGTGACTTGGGTTTTGGGGTTTTTTGGAGGTTTTTTTGTTGGCGGTTTGTTTGGGATTTTTTAACCTGAGGGTGTATATTAGCTCAAATGAATGTAAATTAATAAAAGAAATTTAAAATCTTTACTTATTTTATCAGTCAACATGGAAAAATGATACATGTCATAAAAGATAATGGAAGGGAGTAACCATTGGCAGTTAATTGAAGTGCATACCTGCTTGGTGAAATTAGGTGAAGAACAAGGAATTTGGAGTTTTTAGGAATACCCACAGTTTTCTGTGTTGAGCTTGTCTCACAGACAATCAGTTTATGCCAGAGGAAGTCAACAGCTGGTTTGGCAATAGAGAAATCGTGTGCCCAGAGTACAGAGGTATCAGTAGACAAATGGGAATTTCCCCTTCTCTTCACTCCGTTATTTGTTAGACTGTCCCTTGGTTTCTTCTCTTCCTTTCTTCCTGCCTCCTGTATTGCTGTCTGCAAGGGAAGGAGAAAGGCTCCCAGAGAACCTGGCTGTGGTTGCTACAAGGTTTCAGTTACATAAATAGTCAGAGATAAGATTAACTGCAGAAATGCCTTTTTTTGGGTGAACTTGTAGAAAGTGGAGTGCCCCCCAGTGCACCCTAGGGAAAGGAGATGTGTAATCACCATGACGAGTTGATGGAGGGAAGATGGGCTGCATACACAGTTGCTTGATAAGAAATGTTTTTATTTGCTGATGCATGTCCGTGGGAGATCTGGTGTCCCTGCTCAAGATGTGGAAATGAAATCTGAGATAACCCCTGTTGTACAGCAGATTACAAATGGGAGGATGGAAGGACGGCATGGTGAAAGGAACACTATCCAGATGGCACCATGGTGACAGGCTTTATATCAAAGAGCAGCCGAGACAAAATAAGAGTGGCTAAGAGAGGGTCTCTGAAAATCACTGATGCCTGTTACAGATGTAATGTAACTCTCTCTTTATGGGGAGAATATATTTGCATAAATTCATTGATCAATGATTTTGCTAATCCTGCTGTATTTCAGGCATGTCCTTGCAAATTGATGAACATTTCTATCAGTCCTTGGTCCGGATGCCTAATTATGTTACATATTTAGAAAGATGGATTTTTCCCTTCCTGGAGCATATGTAGTAGTTGAATGCTGTGCTCATTCTCCTTCCCTGCCCCATTAGGTTGGAGGGTTTTTTCCCTTTAAGAATAGCCTGGGGCCATACAGGCTGCAGAACTTACCAAGATAAGAGCAGTGGCAGGTTAGAATTATTAGTTTCATGAATCACTGACCAGTGTGCTTTTTGAGGAAGCCCAGTTTTACGGGTTGTGTCGTTTAAGCCTGGTGCTGCAGTTGCTGCTCCGAGAGATTCCAAAGTCAAAACTCCAGGAGATAGAGAGATTTCTGGCACACCTTCTCTCCCATGATATTAATTGTTTCATTTGCATGCTCTGCTCATCTTGTGACCTGCCCTCCCTCCCCTTTGACTAATACAGTTTCTTCATCGGTAATACAAAAGATGTAGAACAAGCATTTTGACTGTTGAAAGTCAAATGAATGTGAACGACTCAATCCAGAGGACACTCAGCTGTGTATTTCATGTGCAGCTCAACACCTTAACCAAGAGCTGAGCTGAAGACTAGGAGGGAATAAAACTCCTTGCTGATAAAGTTGAGGTGATGATGACACACTTCTGAGGGAACATGATAAGCTCAAGGTGGATGAGCAGTCATTTTATTCTGTACTTTGCAGTTCATTGTTTCTATGACTCCCTGAGGCAGCAGGATGACGATGCTCCGGGAGCTGGATGTGATTCTGTTGGCACCAATGCAGCCTCTGTGGCTGGGGAGAGACTGCATGTGCAGGTTCCTGTGATATCACTGTCAAATCCCCTGCGATGTCCTCAGCCCTCCTGCGACACCGAGGTCCAGAGCTGGTGGTGTGTGTGGGAACTCCTGCTTCCTCTGGGCTCAGTCACAACAGCCAAAAATGATCAATACAAAAACATTTCAAAACACGTAACTGTTTCCCTTCTTTTTTTCTGTGTGCAGCTAAAGGCATTGTTTGTGACCAGTAGGGGAGTAGATGGTTTGTCTTTCTCAGAGGTTGCTTTTGTCCCTCTGCTGTGCTAAGTACAACATAGACAAAGGCTCTGAGCTGTAGCCAGTCTTTGTTCAAGGGAGGACCCAGAAGCCTGGAAAGAGAGAGTAAAACTGTTATGGTATACAAGGATTGATGAGCTCCTGTATACAAGGATTGTTGAGCTCCCAATTGAAGCAAGATGTCAGATATTTTACCTTAAACTGTAGCTGCAGGGACCAGGGTACTATGCATTACATATTACTGGTATTATCCAATATTTTTAGCTAGGACAATAATATTGTGCCTGTAATAAATTAGAAATCAAATCAGTAATACGTAGATAGCTTGGAACTTCTTGGAAGTGAAGTAGATAACTATATCTGCACCTGAAAAAAATGCATTGGTAAAACCTGCATCTGATCTAAAGATCAAATAGTGTCTTATTTCTTGCTGTTCAAAAGGTTATGCATGCACTGTAGGTATATATGTGTGTATATGTGATGATGAGAGCATTTTAAAATCAAGGTAAAATGAAGAAACATAATTTTTAAAACTTAAAAGGTAGGAATAAGATTAATATAAGATAGATTTTATTTATGTAGCTTATGTAGTCCCGGGCTTGGGAATAAAGAAAATTTAAGAGCTGCTTTTAGGATAGAAGTATAAAATAATGTTGAAGTCATTTGATGACAAATAATCACTATTTCTATGTTAATTAAGTTATCATAAATGAAGTCATTTCTTGTTAACTGGTTCAATATTTTTGAAGCAGCATTACATTTCTTTACATTTAGAAAACGTCCATTACATTTCTATTTTGGGGTGAATAATCTGAATGCTTTGGTTTTAGTCTTTACGAGCGATGGATGACCATGCTTGGGACATCTGCACATCCTTAGAAACAAACCTAAAAATGCTGTAAGACCATCCAGAAATCTTTGTTATAATGTACCATGTTGCTCAAGTGTTTTAGAGAAAATAGCTCGGTCAGTTGAAAAACCATCAATGGCTACATAAAGCCATTGATGGAAACAACATTCAGTTTTGCCATTAATTTTTTTAAATTGTTTGCATCCCCCTTGTCTTCTCAGCGCTGGGTGAGGTGAGGCTTCTTGGTCTGCAACACCAGACTGTTGCTTGGAGTGGGCTTTATTTGAGGGTAGAGAAGAGAACACAGTGCAAGCCAGGCTGATGGCTGTGCTGGAGGGGTGAAGCAGCACAGACTGGGCGAGGTCTCTGTTCGCCACCAGAACCTTGGGTTGTGTCTGACAGCAGCAGGGCTTTGCTGGAGAAGGGAGTGCGGGGCACATCCCTGGTTCGTGGCCCCCAGCGCTGGACGTGGCCGCTGCGATCGATAAATTGCCGCAATGCAGCATCTCTGCGACGGCGTTTTGGAGGCCACAGAAGCCCCCGTTGGTGCAGGAGGCGGTTGCAGGCTGGGCGGGCTCTGGGGAGGGGGAGCCCACGCCGCAGCACCCACGCTTCCTACTGGCTCCTTGGGCAATTCCAGTGGTGTCTTAAAAGGGTTGGGTCCATCTCGCCTGTGAGACATCCCGTCTTCCCGTCCGCGGGAAGGGCGTTAGGAGCCAGGTGAGGCACTCCAGCTGAAACGGGTAGGACAGACCCTCCACAATGGCAGGTATATTTTATTTTGGGTGCATGCTGACAATTGGTCATGTGTGGAGAACAGTAGACTCCTTTTTATTTAGCTACAGTTCGCGCTTGTAGAATATTCCTGAACAGATCATGGGTGCGTCAAACTTCTTCGGTGTGTATTTTATTTTGTGCTTTTTCTCTGTGGACTGGAGGCAAATGAAACACTGTGAGTATTTGCTGTTCAGATTGTTATGGTTTCTTACCTGTATTGCATGAATATAAGCGGGTATTGCTGCTTCTCATGGGTAGGTTGAGTTTTGGAGAAACATAAAAATTGGAAAGATAGGCATTTTTAAACATATTGACCTTTTTCTTGTGTGGTACACACAAGCACTGTCTAATGCCTTATTAAAACAAAATCCTGATGGAAAGCAGATCCCTTTCCAGCTTTACCAAGAAACGTAATTGCCCTTGTCTAGAAACTACATGTAGTCTTTGTTCTTCCAAAGTACTTCTTTTCTCTAAAAACGTAACTTTTCCTTAACAACTGCCCATACATGCAAGTTTAAATTCACAGAATGTGTGTATCATGCATTCCCTGTTTCATTCATGTGGATTTATACTAGCCTGCATTTTAGCCTTAATTTCCAGCATGGATGAATTGCAGATAGGTGCATGACATACCGTTAGAATATAAAATTATTCCACAAATACCTTTTCAGTCTCTTGCACTTTGGGGAGACAATTTTGGCAGTTGAGGTGAAGTGTTCTCTCTTTAAAATATTTTCTTGCTTTCCTTCCTCTGCTGTCCAAAGCCAGGAACTGGCTGTGCAGTTCTGTGCCGCACCATGGCCATTGTCCTCCCGCTGGAGCTATGGAAGGTCTCTTCCTGCTGCTCTCTCCCAGTGGGAATGCCAATGGCCTTGGGATCTGAGGGGCAGCTGAGGCACTGAGATCAGAGTGGCTGCTCTGGCCAGAGCAATAAGGTGCATTATTTTGCCTTCAGGACCTGCCGGTTCTGCTGTTGGGAGAAAATTGAACCCAGGGATTCGGGCAGCTCCCTCTCTGTGGATTCCCATTGCCACCTCTTACAAGGTGTTGGTAGAACCTTTTACACCAACGGCTGGCTAAGCTGCCAGCAGTGCCGTGTCACTGTGGGGCTGGTGGCTTGTCCCTCTTTGTTCCCAGCAGGCAGCGCGGGCCCCGCAGGCTCCTGCAGTCCCGCAGGCGCTGCCGCATTGCGGCATTCGGGTGGCCACGGGCTGGCACAGTGACCACCCCAAGGAGACTGAACCTGGCCACAGAGCACCCACAGTGGATGCAGAAATCCATTTTTGTCATTTTCCTTACCTCAGAAAAGGCAACTAATTTCTGTCTGCCACTCGAAATGGCTTTTGTATTGGTGGTGTGTTACTCGGAGGAGTACGGAAGGCTGTGTTCATTGTGGGGGGAAGACTGCAAGAATAGAGAATAGAATAGCGTTTTTTTACCATAAAGCTGGAGAATTAAGGCTGCAGTGTACTCAGGACAGGACAAATTAAAACACGGCTTTGAAGAATGATACCGCTCCTTTCTGATCCAATGTTAATCAATTTCTTTAGAATGTCTTTTGGTGAAGTCCTGTAAGGGAACAGTAACGCGCAGCTGACTGAATGCTGAAACCTTTTACCTTGGAAATCTCCATCATTAAAAGCCATCAGCCTGAACAAATGATCAAAGGTGCTTGCTTCTTTCAAATTTTGAAGTCGAACTGTGTTAGTTTGAATTGGATTGTGTTTATAAAGCTATTTCAGCTTCAGAAAGGACTAATCTGAAACAACTCCTTAGGCAGGGACCTGAGAAACTGCTCTGTTTTGCTGAGGAGCTGATGCAACCAATATAAGGTTTGTATAATTTGTCTTCATGTTGTTGATTCTTTTTTATCTTTTCTATAAATTCACTTTGGTAGGCTTTCAGACCTCTGTATGCATTGAGAACCCAGTCCTGTTTCCATTGGTTTTGTCAGGAGCAGCACAGAATCCATAAACCACAGTTCTTGACATGCATGCAGTTGGGGGACACCAAGAGCCATGTTTGGTATGAGAGATCTCTGTATAACCTAAAAAGAAAAACCAAAACCAACTCTATTTAACAATGAATTTATATTAAAGTGAAATAATTGTATTGTAAGTTTATTGTATTAATTCATTGAACAAGAAGTTTTCAAATGGATCTGCAAAACAAAATTTAGGGGTGATTAAATGGGATGTAATTATATTTTTTATTTCTGTGGTTCCTGCGAAAATCTGTGTCTCAATAAATGGATTGCAGGGACTAGATTCACTCCCTGCTGAAGTCAGCAGTGGGATTTGCTCTGACTTCAGCAAACATTGGTCTGGATATTATGACAATTGGAAAAATTCCCAGTGGTTTTAGGCAATAATATCAGCCCTCAAATTTGGTACCATAGAGAAACATCAAAACCACCCTAACGATGCAAAAGATTTACTCAGTGTTCACATAAATACTTTTATTTCTTTTAGTCCAAATCAAAATTGTGGATGCAATTGAGACTTAGAACCACGACAGGCATTCCCAATACAGTGTACTGAAAATTGTGTAGCTTTTGGGCAAATACCTAAGAAAATTTCTTGATTCAAAAATAAAAAGGAAAGCCAATGTTTCATTTGCAATTTTTGAGTTTAGAAGAAAAACTCATTGGAGAATCCTTCATTCAAGAATAAAGCAGTGGCAGAATACTCTCAGCCTGCATTCTCTTGTCTTTGCACCAATGCTTTTATATTTTAATTCAGGCTGAATGGAATTTGTATTTTCTGCCTAGAATTAAAGTGCCATGTAAAAGATTGAAAAGCTGATTGAAACTTCTCTAAAAAGCTTTTTCAACTCTCACTAGGCATAGATGTTAGAAAGAATTGGGAGATGTAACTGGTACATGTATTTTTTACAGCTGATAGAGGTGATTTGATTGTGTCGGAAAATAGCAATGTCTTTCTGTGCACAGAAAGAGCAACTTCCTCTGGGGGAAGCAATGAGACATTTCATATACGACCAGGTGAATGACATTCTTGATGTAACATCTAACAAAGTACACAATTAAATTTGTACCCACTTTCTCTGTATAAACTTTATTATGTTTCATTTTACTCTATCTTGTTCTCTGCTTTATCTTGTTTTGGAATATTTATTTATTTGGATGTTGGTGTAAGTAAGTAAATTCAGGCATAATTATATGTATGTGCATATCTAAAAATATATATAAATGATCTATAATTTATCTATAAATTCATGGCTAAAGGTAACACCAGAGAGGTTTTGCAATACAGTACTAATATCCTTAATTTTGCTTATGCTTGGTTTTTTTCTGGCCTCTTGCCCATTTCCACTGATTCCCAGTCCCAATCTCTTTAGCTGGATAACTTGCCCAACATTTTCTTCCTTCAAGTCCTCTTTTTCCCTCTCCCCTGCTCTTAACCTCAGCTCCTGAGCTTGCCCAGCCCAGAGACTCCAGCCAAGGCACAGCCAGACTCCAGGGAGAATTAATGCAGTAATTAGAGGACTTAAGTTAATATGCCCTAAAGTTATCACTGTGGGCAAGTGTGAGCATCCTGGTTCTTGCCAGGTGACGAAACAGGCATTTTAAATGAAGAATCTGTTATTATAATAACTCAGTTTCCTTAAAGCCTGATGTTTTTGAAAGGATTCTCACTCCTTCGAGGGGAAAAAAAATCTGCCTTAAACATCTGGCCTTTATAATAAACTTAAATAGTTAAAATCTGACAGTTATATGCAAATTAAAATTAGCCACAGAATGGGAAGAAGCAGGCAATTGTTGCAGTAAACACTGTCGGCAGTTTTGTGCATAATTCTATGTTAAGCTTATTTACTTTATTTTTTCCATACATTTCTAAAGTGAAGATTTTCTTCCCTCTATATGCTTGAGATGTTCATATTTCTGATGTCAGCTTCCCAAGTTAACAGTGCTGGAGCCTCTCACATTGCTGTGATGAGAACATTTGTGAACACATTGTCAAAAGACTAATACTAGAACAGAAACCACAAATTGGCAACCAGTTATTTTTATTTCAGTGGCTTCTTTGTGTCACCTGGAGACTATTTAGACCATTATTTGCCTGGGCTAACGTTGTGTTTAAAAATAGCACTTTTCTGGTGCCAGCTCATTTTAGAGTTGGGTACAAATATTGAGACAAACCCCCAGCTGTTATTGCTTGTGCTGCTAATTTGAGGTGTCAGCTCAGAGCTCTCTGCTCCGTGGCACTGAATAAGGCCCCTTGTGAGATCATTATGTTTCCCAACAGTGCCGAGTAAAGGATTAATCAGTGCAGCATCAGCTGCTTTCATTGTCTGCCCACATGGTAGTTGTGGGCTTTAACTTAAACAGTCTGTGCTGAGATCAAGGAATGGAGTACAAGAGGCACTCGGGGCTCACCACAACTCAGAGGAGATGCAGTTGAGTTTTGGGCATTGCCTAACAAGCAAACCTTGAAAGCTGAGGGTGGCTGCACTCAGTGGTGAGGGATGGAGTGCTAAAGCCACTTTGCTTTTTCATCAGAGGCCATGAGAAACAGTAAATATTTAATTCAATACAATTTCCTCCTGACCTGTGTGAAAAATAGCTCTTTCCAGCTATTGGAAATATAGCTTCTTTTGCTCTGCAATCTGAAAGTTAATTACAAACATTAATTATGGCAGTGTTTGAAACTCAACTCTTGCATTTATTACTAAATATTGATTTACATTCACTTTTTGGAATTGTTGCTGTTAATTTTATTGGCTCTTATATGAGGGCTGGAGGGGGTCAGAAGTTGTCTGGGGCAGGCCCATCCAATGCCATTCCTGAGAGGGATTCATTTAGTATTTTATTACAGGCCTCCCTCCTGGTGGGTGCACTCTCTGTAACAGCTCTTTTCTGTATTTTTCCTGTTCTTATTGTAAGAAACATTTTCCCTATATCTAATGAAAATCCCTCTTTCTGAAATTTAAACCTGTTACTGCTTTGCTTAACCCCTGTGTGAATACAAGGAACAGAGGATGTCTTTTTCCTTTGCAGTGACTTTTTATGTAGTTGAATGGAGGTTTAAAAATAAGTGATGTGAAACTGCTAGCACAGAGGTCAAAGGTAATGGCACTCTTAGTGCAAAATTATGCTGCTGGTCAGCTCCCAAATTCATGTTTCGTCTCTGTATTTCAGACAGACCCTGAGGTCCTCCTTTTACGTGCATAAATACTGATGGTGATGTCTCATCTTGCATAGTTTCAGGAGTTTCAGTCCACATGTGCACTGGGAAAAAAAGATTTCTTCACTTTTATTTACCAACACTACACACACAGACATCCCCCAAAGCTTTGAGGCCTTGGATAAGTCATGTTTCTGGCATTGCCAGGGACAGAGTAGTGTTGTCTTCTGAGCTGCACGGACAACTTAGGCAGAACTGTTCAGCTTTTTTTTTTTTTACTCTTTTCCTGCCTCACTTCACCCACTTCTGAGTAGATGTAACATTATCAAAAAAACTATTAGCACGAGAGGCTTAATTATGCTTGGAGATGCCTTGGTTAAGTCTGAATGAATTTCCTGGTCTCATTTAGTGGATGTACAGTTGCACTGGGGATAGGAGCTGGGAGCCATGGCAGTAATCTGGGAGTATGACAGTAATTCACTCCTGGGAACGTTCCCAGCTGCAGACACACCATTTGTAGCTATCCATTGCATGCACATGGATAATAATCTTGCATTAGGCCCAATTACATGGTGTTATGGACACACAACACGGGGATTACACACCCAGCCAGGAGCACCCCGTGACAGAGCAGGGGGGTAATTGGAGGAGACAGAAGGAAATGTTGGTTGTTAGTGCTCCCAGTGCTGCAGGGCCTGGCACAGCTCAGCCCCACCAGCCTGCTCCCCTTGCCTTTGCTGCTCCCTTTCAGTGTCTCACTTTCAAAACCCAGGTTTATTACAGAGGGAACAACCCAGCACCACCTTTTCACAACGTGTTGAGAGAGTTTTGAGTGGGGAAAGGAGCTGAACATCGTTGTTTAACTTAGAGTGAAGCCCACAGCCCACAGCCTCCGCTGCCAAAGAAGGGCTGGAGTTTGTAGGATTCCTGATATCAAATCCTGTGTGTTAGAAACCTGTAAAAAATCTGCACTGCTCAAACATAAAACACATTCAAATCTAGTGCATGAGATGGTGCCTTTGCAGATCTCTTCCTCCATTTACCTATCAGTAAATGGGTCTGAATATTTCTTTCTAACTGAGAATTTTGCAAATTCTGTGGTGACTCATGGTCAGCCAAATGTGACACAGAAGCAGCCTGGTCTGGACCAAAACCCTGAAGGGCCAGCACAGCAGACCTCTAGTAACTATGGGAGATGCTTTTTAAGCCTTGGGGAAAAGTGTTTTCCCAATCTGAATTAAGTTTGAATTAAAATGTCTCAGTTTGATTAACTGTTTTTCTAATCAGCTGCAGATGTGGAATGGGAACAAAACCAGTCCCTGTTACTGACAAGTAACAAAGGGCACCTTCAGCATCCAACAGGTTCTCCCCTGCCCCTTCAATTGAATCAGTTCAGGTTGAAACAAGAGGCATCACTGTGGCTATTTGCACTCTATTGATGCATATTATGAAAACGCCTTGTACTTAGAAAAATGACCATCTGCATTGTTTTTTTTCCCTTTTGTCAATGATCAACTAGGATACCAGATTTTTTTTAAGGTGGGATGTAGCAGGTGGTATTGTCATCAGTGTTGTGTGTTAAACAAAAAAAAAACAACCCTCCTATGCATTTTCCCACATGAAATGTGACTGGAAAACATTAGGATAGTCACATTTTACTAAATAGTTAATGTTTCAGATATTTCTGTTGTGTTGTGTAACATTTTCTGTCAGGGGAGATCCTTCTGGTACTCTGATTAGAGCACGTGTTTTGGGTTGTCATGAAAGTATGATTTCAGATGAAAAAGTTGACAGGCATTGTGATGTTTATTTTATGCTCTTAATTACATTAATTGAATTCTAAGTAAGGGAAGAAGAGTCTTTGTGTGATCTGTGATATACAGAATTGAGATTGAATATTGACCTGACAGCCTGGGATTTCTGCTCCCTGAATCAGTCCAAGGGACCTGAAAGGTGCTTAGAGTTTCTGAGTATGTAAAATACTTGCACTGTTAGTAGGGTTCAAAATTTAAGTAGTTTCATTTTTTCTCAAGGCCTCTGCCATGAAAGTTGTGTGATTTCTTCTCTAATTAGGAGTATTGGTTTTTTTCTGACTCTAATCAGTCCTATGCAAGGTGGAGAGAGGTGTAAAGGATAAAGCATAAATATTATTGAAAAAACCACAGACATGACAGTCGTTTCTGGAGGCTAGTGATTTTAATGTATTTACATGGAGTCTGGAATTACCAGCTCTGTAATGGTAATGGAACTGCAGTGGTGTTCATGATTTTGGAGCAAGTCAGAAGAGAACAAAAATGCAACTGCATGGAATTAAATTTACACTCAAAGTTTGAAGAATGAGATAAGTAATTGTTTTCAAATCGTGACAGGATTGCAGACTGAGCACTCTTTCCTTTAGGAAAATTCTGATTAGTAGGGGCTATAAATCAGCTTTACATTTCAGAAGGGGGAAGGCAGCTCCACGTGTGCCTGCAGCAAGTTTGGACGAGTGGCAGAGCGGTGAGTTGGGAGAGCAGCTCCTCTGGGGCTGTGAATTGCAGTCAGTGGGACTGTGACAGCTCACAGTGGTGGAGGATGAGCCACCTCAGAGACTGCTGATCTCACGTTATGCACCTTCCAAGTAGTCCTTGGAGGATCCTTAGGGCTGCTGCAGTCTGCTTCTGCTGACCCTGCAAGATCTGACAAGGATCACAGCCCAAGGTGGGAAGTTGGCTGGCATAAATAATACTGTCTGTAAGCCCAGTTTCCTGAGTCAGCATTTTGGGTGTGAATACTTCACAGGGAGAGGACTCCTGAACAAGAGGACAGTGCTTTGTCAAGGGACCTGTTGGGGTCTGGAAGAGGCGGGAGTTTTAATGCTGAGGACTACTCAGCAGAATATGTGTCCCCTTATGATGTTGGAGGAGTCAGAAGATTCTGGAATTCCTATTTCTCACAGCTTACTGGTATTTACAAATCTCTTTCTATGGATTTGAATTTTGGGTGGATCAATCTGAGGCTGGAACCTTAGAGCAGCCAGCAGACAACTGGAGCATCATTTATTTTTTCCCCTCCTGTACTAAAAATGCTGCTGTAATGTGTGTTCACCCCTGCCAGGACACATCTCTTAAAAAATCATTGCTGGGAAGGAATGATGTGCATGGTGGAAAGCCTTGCAGGATGTCCCTAGAGCACATCTCTACCTGAACACATTCCCCTGCCAGAGTTCCCACTGCCTGGGAGCTGAGTGCTGTGCAGCCAGAGCAGCAGGGTTAAATTCCTGCAGCTCCAGCTGGGCTCTAGTGCAGGCAGTTCACTGGCAATTAGTGCCCTTTGCAGTGTTTGGCCTCCTCTGTTCTGAAATAATTGCTGTTATCATAGATGTTTTATTGCCTTCATTATGGTTAACATTTAAATATCAATAAAATAGTATTCCACTAAGTTATCTGTGCAGTAGCTGTCTGCTAGAGTTATCCCTGAAATTTGTGTGTAAAGAGAATATTAATTCAGTACTGATTTAGGGTTCTTAGAAGGAGGGTTATATATTTGTCAATGAACCATGGGGAACCTTTGCTTATTTGAAAATAAGCAAGTATCTGAAACCTTTGCAAAATCTGAGCCACTCTCATTTGATATCTTGTGAGCAGAAATGCTGTGTGATTGGAATAATGCTTAGTCTGTTAAATAGAAATATTTTAAGAACTCATAAAATATTTTTGAATCACCAAGTCATAATGGGTGACCTTTTTGCATGCAGATTAATTGCACTGGGGGACAGGGATGTGTTCTCTGCCCTCAGTGCAGAAGAAGGCTCACTGTCACAGCCTGCTCTGCCTGAATCCAATCCACATCCTTTAGAAATCAATAGAAAAATCTCTCTTGAATTCCTATGGCCCCCATTGACTCCTGTAGTGCCATATGTGACTGATTCAGACATCAGCTACGTCTGTGATTTAATGTTTGTGAGCTGACTTCACATGTGGCTTTTATTTATCACTGCATACCTAAAATCTTCCATCCCAGTGCATAACTCATTTTAAAGTAACAGGCAACCAAGGCAGAGGGTTGCGTCAGAATTGTATTTTTATGTTTACAGGGAAAAAAAAGGTAGTGCAATTATAAATTCAATTTCTGAGCCCTGTTTGAACTGCCCAACATGTAAAGAGCAACACATACAGATACTGAAGGATGGGGGTGTTGATGTGTATATTCATGCAGTCTCAGTGGGTTTGTTCCCTTTCTGAAATTGTTGTTCAGGCTTGTTTTTGGCTCATTGACCACAAAAGACTTTGGTTCCATCACTGGGTAAATAAGGTAATGGAGCAGTAGCATTGTATGACAGAGAGGTTCATTTTGCACCCTACCATCTGCCCCACTGGGACGTGAGCTGTCACTGTGACCTTAGCAGGGGCTGAGGCAGAGCTTGCAGCCCTAACGCTGGTGCTCAGGGTGCCACAGCACAGCAGAGCCCTGCAGGCTGGGAGGCACAGCTGGCAGAGGGGCTGGCAGCTCCAAGAGCTCACTTCCAGCCCTCCTGCTGAAGCTGACAGTGTTTCCCTCCTCACCTTGCCCTTTACATTTTTAGTAGGCTGCCTTTGAGTCCTTGGGTATTGAGAACCTGAATCCACAAACCCAGTGGTTTGTACACCCGTTGGTCCCAATACTTGGCTGTGTGTTCCTTGTCCAATTTTTAATACCTTTAAGTTTTCCAAAGGATCTGGAATGAATACTACATGTTATACTATAAGTTATCATGTGCTAAGACTGACAGCTCTTATCAGCCTGGTGTGTGAACGTGTGTGACTGATACAGATCTCTGGCAGCAGATCTCACATGCACATTCCAGATTTTCAAAACTCTGCTTTTACTGACATAACTCTCTCTGCTCACAGATTTGGAAAGGAAGGGTAACTTTGCTCTGTTGGTGCAGTTTGCTGTCATGGGTATGTCAGCCCCCAAGCTGGCTCCAGATTGCCAGTGCATCCATCTGCTGCAGCACTGGGCTGGAATACCAGCTCTGGAAACTACTTGGGTGCTGTCCTGCCAGGATGCAGCACAGCAGCAGCAGCAGCAAAACAACTGCCAGAGTCAGAGCTGCTCCCAGCCTGCTCCTGAATGTGCCTGTGCAGAGCCAGGGTACTCTGCAACCTCCTGGCCTTGCCAATGTGTGTGTGTGTGTCTCTTCCTGTGTACCCAAAGCCCAGTCTTAATAGGGTAAAATCTAATTAGCTGTAATCTGCTCATGTTTTAGATGATGGCTCTGCCAAGGGATTTCTAGGCAGAATTGTAAAAATGGTTTTTGAATTGGCAGATGGCCAAGAAAGAAAGTTAACTCCTGGAAAACTTTTCTAGAGCTTTTGATTAAATGTCCTATATAAATACATGACATTGGAATAGCTAAGTAGTTCAGGGAAGGATGAGGTGCTGTTAGGTTGCTTCAGCAGATACATAAACACATACATAAGCACATACATAAACACAGAAAAACACTGTCTTCTGCCAAAGTGACCCTGTGGAATTCTGTGTCCCTTGTAGAAAGCAGAGGTTGCTCCCTGCCGTGCTGCATGTTTCAAACAGGGGGGACACTGAGTGGCCACCAGCCCTGTCCATTCTCATGACAAACTGTGCTACTGTATTTGCAGATTTGATGCTCTTGCAGCATGGTAATTATGCCCTGTTGAAGTGCTTTCCATTTCCTGTGCTATCTTGATAAACTTTATAGCTTCTAATTTGCTGGAGAGTCATTGATATAATTAGGAGCTACACAAATGGGAGCAGCACACTCCATCAGCTGATGGTAATCTCAGTTCATTCTTCCTGAGAAGCTCTAAGGGGGTCCCTCCAGCAGCCCAGATTTTCTCTTTAGGCTCAGCTTTGACAGAGCAGCAGCAATCATTCCATGCCTGGGTCAGGACATGCTTTATTACAGGCTGCTCCACTCCCCATATATTTTTTCCCGAGGAAGGGGAGGATTGTGAGCCTATCCATCCTTGTGTTTCTGAGGAGCAATGGGAGCTGTCTGTCCGTGTCAGCAAGCTGTGCTAACAAGCCTGGGAGAGCCAACAGCTCTCTTTTGGTCACGGTACTTCCAAATCCTTCAAACTGCCTGTAAATGCTGTGCCCAAGTGTGATGTCCCCCCACTCAGGCTGCACCACGTTTTCAAACAAAGTGGCAGCTGAACAGACAGGTCTGGATCTGTTCCAGTAATTGATAAAAACTCATTTTCTGTACCCCTTGATACCCAGACATGGCAAACAGTGACCTCCAGCCATCCTGATGCTGCTATTGGTTGCTTTCCCTGAGCAGCATCTCTCATGGTATGTCACAAATTGTCACAGCAATGGGGAAGTGTGCCTTGCTGCTTGCCAAGAATTTTAACAGGTTGTTTCTGTAAATGGTGTGTTGGTGAAGAGATGCAAATTATTGATCAACCTATTATTTTCTCTTTTTTTTTCTCTCCTAACAGTACCCTCAACAACAACAACATCACCCGCATTCCTGTTACCAGCTTCAACCACATGCCAAAGATCAGGACTCTGTGAGTATGATCTTCTCATTTTATAATGCAATCCTGATGCTGTAAGCCAACTTTTTGGCTGTTTGTCATCTGTGATTTTCAGTCCCTCAGGCTGCCTCAGGGGCTGGGTGGCTGCAGGGCTGGGGAGCCCCTGTGAAGGGGGCAGGTGCCCACAGCCCTGAGAGCCACTGCTCTGGATCTGCCCAGCATTAAGTAACAGTCAGTTTTATCAAGATTTTGAATTTACCCAGAAAATAAACTGGCTTTTTTTTTTTCTCTCCCATGGGAAAATCCATAATGTGAAATATGTTCCAAGCTGGAGCATCAGCAAGATCGTAAAAACTGCTCAGATGGATCAAATTATTGAATTTTGTTAATATCCTGTGTTTAAATCCCATTTATTCTTTTCAAATTCAGAATGCTAATTTCTGAAACAAGGCATTTTTAAAGAAGATGAAAAAAACATCTTTCCAGATACTTTCTGAAACAAAATGTCATTTATTCTGATGGATTTTTATAAAAGCTTCTCTTATATCAAATCCATTTGTTTTTGAGCTGCATGCCATTGCACTGCAAAAGCTCTGCTCTTTAGTAGATCAAAATACAAAGACTGTGAAATTAGACTAAGCCTTTGTATAATTTAGCCATAGCCTACCAAAACCATTTCCTTAAGTAAATTATTTCTTTAAATTCCTTTAGGGAATACACAGCTTCAGGAAAAGTCACGTCTAAACAAAGCACCCCTGTTTTTCCTCCAGATTCTCAAACTCATCCAAGATGTATTTAATTCTAATGGCAAAGAAAGGGAAATAGTAGGTAGCCTGAAAATTTTCTGTGCCACTGAAAAAATACAATACTTCAGGAATGATATGCATGCATGTGTAAAACCATATTAAATATATTAACAGAACTGAAGAAAAATGGCTCTTACTTATGTCAATCTCTGTAAGATAACCTCTGACTTAAATTTGCATTCTTCATCAAATGATGACATTATTAGATCTTAATGTAAGCAATTAAATGGAAATGAGATGTTTGTCTTTTAGAAGAGAATGGCTAAAGAAGATAAAGGTGTGGAGTTAAGGTTCCTGGAGTTTTTCCTTTTCTTATTCAGAAAATTTGCCTGGCTTTTCCAGATTAGCCAGTCTTGTCTGTTAGCAGAGCTCAGTGCTTCAGTGTCTTCTGCCATTTTCCCTTTAGTTTAATTTCAGAGATGGCTTTGTATATAGCTCCCTGGAGACTTACACTGACTAATCCCCCTCTGCTGTAATTAAGGGGGAAAAAAAAAGACAAGGAAAAAAAGGGAAGAAGTCATAAATAGGATTTATAATGGGAAGCTTTCCTATTGAATTCTGAGAGACACATTTTATAGAACATGAATGCTGCCCCACTCTAAAAGGATTGGCTGGAAATTTAATTTTGGATCTATGGATAAAAGGGCAACTTTAGCAAACTTGCATTTGTATTCATTCACCTGATGTTCTGTAAAGTCAGTTTCATCAATATCAAATGACAGGTTCCAGTCTCCACAGACTGACAAATAATACACAGCACACCTAGCAGGGCGATGTAGGAATTTGTATGAAGATACTATTTGGGGGAAGATGTTAATATTCTCTCAAGCTCCTTGTTGGAAATGCATCATGAATGATGTTCCTCATAGTTTGGTGAGTTTACTGTTTCCTTAAAAAATGATCATCAGTGTATCCACCTTCTCAAATAGTCTGACATTCAGATTGCTTTTTTTTTGGATGTTTTTAGTAGGAAATCCATGGTCTGAATATTCCTTAAGTAGGGATGAGCCCTTTTCCCCATCAGCTGAGGCCCAGTGCAGTGTGGACAGTCTTGTCCTTTGGGTCTCTTTTACACTCTGGTGAGATCCATTAGCAGGATATTTGGGGATGCTCCTGCTGCAGCTCCCTGTGCTCTGATGGTTCTGTGAATAAACAGCTTTTCTTCATGGCTCTCAAAACAATCTGCCTATTGTAGAATGGAGAAGAAAATATAAAAAGTATATTAACCTTCAACACGAGCACTCAGGGGAAAGAAGAAAAAGGGTAAAATGCCAAGAAATTTTGAAGCATTTGAAGAGTTTTTTACTAAAATCAGCTCTTCTGTGCTAAGATTTTTTTAGTTAACTGTCTTTTCTGTTCTTAAGTTTCATCGATTTTTAGCCTTGATTGGAAGTGACAGGAATTAGTTTTTATTGATCTGCTTTCCTTTGCTTGAAACAGCTTTATTTATGATAAAGCATGTTCCCTCTACCTATTTGCTTAATGGTAAATGTCCTGTTGTCTCTGCATCTGTGAATTACTGCTGAGACAGGTAATTACATTATTTATTTTCATTTTTTTATTTAAGGGTAAATGAAAAATGTGTGAAAGCACTTGAGTGTTTTTTGTGTTCCCAGGGAATTGGTTTATAATATTTTTGAAGTACTGTGAAAAGTCTTCTTGAGGATGTATTTATTAATATAATTATCAACAATATATTCTGATAAGCTGCTTTTTTTAAGATAAGGTCTCTAAATGATCTCCTCTCCAAGTAGAGTAGCTGTGCCAAAAGACAAGGAGGGCTCTACTGAGGCAGAGAGCTGCTGGTTAGCACTGCTGAAACAGGAACCCCCAAAACTCAGATAAATCAATTTAGTGAGGGGAAAAAACCAGCTCACAGAACTGCCTAACCCTAACTCTTTCTGTGAAATAGTGCTTTTCTCACTCATGCCTGCATGCAGGGGTTTCAGGAAATGGCATGAGATGAGATCAGTTCCAGAAGGAAGGAGATCCTGAGTATCATTGTTGATTACTGTGGTGGGAAGGATGAGACTCTGAGGGCTTAAATAAAACACTGACTCTCTTAGGTTATAACAAATTCTGCCTTAGGTTGATTTCTGGCTAGATGATATTTATGTATTTATTTGTTCTTCAACAAAAAGGCAAATTAATGGTTCATAACAGCTGAACATTTTACTAGAAATCCAACTTGCTGCAGCTTCAGTTAAAGAGCATCACAATCTCTAAATTCAAGGTCTTCTAGCCATCCTTGTAGAACAATTACACTTTACAGTACTCCCAGGAGATTAGTGCCTTCCATCTCTACAGGATAAACTCTCAGTTCCAGATTTGTGGGTTTTTTTTCCTTTTCCTTTATTGTGGCTGTCCACCCCAGACATACAAATCTGGGGACTGTCAGCCCGGGCGCCGCTGCTGGGCTGAGCTGCTGCTGTGCTGTAAGGACAGCTCACAGACTGACAGTTCATTTCTTTGGAGCATGGACAAGGCTAAATCTGGTGCACACCAATTGTGTGTGCCTGTAATATTAGTGAATAATGCTTTGTCTGACCATTTCTATCAGGATTTTAATCTGGTTCATGATTTCATTTGGTGCAACACTCCAAATGCATGAGTCATTACAGGAATTAAATAATTAATGTCCTGGACTTTTGCTTTGACCTAAAGTTTGGTGGCTATTTAAATGACCAGATTTGTTCCCTGAACCCGTCATCATTTTACAGATGTGATAATGATTCTGCAAGTCCTGGCAGGGCACTGCCCATGAGTGAGTCTTTGATGAGCTGGAAATTCCTCTCTAGATCCTTTATACTTGTGTTAAATTACTGAGGAAAAAGAGCATCGATCAACTTGTACAGGCAACACAGGAACAAAAATGGTATCAACAGCCTCTGAAGTTTTAGTTTGCCTGTCTTTTCCCAGAATATTCAGAGTTGGAAGGGATCTGTAAGAGTCATCAAGTCCTAGTCTTCAGTGAATGGCCCATGCAGGGATCATACAGCCCTGGTGTTATTAGCACAATGCTCCAACCAGTGGAGCTGATCTGGAGAGGTTCTCTCTCTCCACCTCACCCCAAAGGATGGAGAAGAGGGAAGAATCACTCATCATCCTGTTCTTCAGCCTGATCCTCATGTTTAGACAAGCCATTCATTGAATTCCCTCGGAGATATCACCTTGATGCAGTTCTTTCTGATGTGAAATCACAGATAAAGCGATTATGTGGAGCAATCTTAAATTCTGCCTATTTTTGTCTGTAGAATGGCCAGCTGCAGGTGGATCACCATTGAACTAAATTTTTTGAAAACATTACAAATAACAGCACAAATTTATATCTGACCTGTGTCTAATATTGAGGACAGCCAAGCCCTGACTCATCTGTAAGCAAGAACCTAGGGTGATCCCACTGCAATGGCAGCAGAGAGCGAGGCAGGCTCACGGTTGATGGCTCCCTTTGTGGGTTTTGTTTAGAAAAGCCCAGTAACCGTGGCTTTGCTGTGTGTTTTGCAGGCGGCTGCACTCCAACTTCCTGCACTGTGACTGCCACCTGGCCTGGCTGTCGGACTGGCTGCGCCAGCGCCGCACCATCGGCCAGTTCACCTTCTGCCTGGCGCCCGTCGGCCTGCGCGGCTTCCTCGTGGCCGAGGTGCAGAAGAAGGACTTTGTCTGCTCTGGTAATGCTGCCAATCCTCCTTTATCTATCTCGTGTCTATCTCATGTCTATCTCCTGTGGTGTTTCTGAGGGTCCCCAGGACGAGGAGGAGATGAAACTGACTCCATGTTCTCAGAAAGCTGATTTATTATATTTTTAATATTATATTATATTAAAAGAATGCTGTACTAAAACTATACTAAACGAATAGAAAGGATACATCAGAAGGCTTAACAAGAATGAATAATAAAAACCCAATATTGACTCCTCAGAGTCAGACACACGTGGTTGTGATTGGTTATTAAGTAAAAACAATTCACATGTTGGCTAAACAATATCGAGACCATATTCCAAAGCAGCAAAACAGGGAGAAACTGAGGCTTCTCAGGAGAAAATCCTGGGCAAAGGGATTTTCCAGAAGATATCGTGGTGACAATCCCCTTTATCTATCTCTGTTTTTATGTTCCCATTAAAAAAACAGCGTGGAAAATGGCTGTGTCGCATCTGAATGCAAACAGCAGCAATCCTGTTTGTTTTTGTCGTCGCTAAACTGTATGGGAGGAGATCAAATTGTTGTTTTTTTCAGCTTTGTGAGAATTATTGGATTCCAGTTAACATTTTGGTTCTCAAATTACTTCTTCTGCTTTAACACTGCCAATGATATCAACATAAGAAATCAATTATGTGTGGATAATTTGGTATTTCTCAAGGGAAGAGCTCTACAACTGACTGGAATACAAAAGAAAGGAAATAGAAAATGCAAATCTGAGTCTGTTGACAAATGATTGGACTTAAGAACGTGAGGAGCAGATTTTATCCCAGGGACTGAAACAGGGATTCTTAGGGAGCCAATGAACTTTGCTGTTGTACCAGTTTCCATGCTGATAAATGGGGCTGATGATACTCACAAATCATGTGTCTGTATGTTGGGCCTATTCATCAAGTCTCTGGAACTGCACTTGGTTTTGTAGATTGAAATACATTTTCCTAAAAGGAGAAGAAAGAGAACAAAGGAAAAAATGACAAAAAGTGGAAAAAGAAATCTCTGAGTTGGGTTGAAAGGAAGGATGTGGTGGAGGAGAAGCATGGCAGTGTGTATGCTGTGGGAAAAAAAGATACCAGATGTAAGTTTGGAAGTGGTTTTGCAGCCCCAGTGGTGACACAGAGGGATTGTTATGGAGATGATGTGAGTCTGAACACTGATAGACTGTGAGTCCTGTGTGTTCTGTTCCCTGTCTCTCACAGCCTGTGAGCCCCAAAGCTTCATCCTATGGGTACACGGATTGGCTGATGGAAATACAGTAGAACTGCTCGTGCCAGAAATGTTTTAGGAATGCCTTTTTTCTGTCATTCCATTTACATGTGACTAACAGAAATGGTGGCATTTAGACAAAGAAGAAAGGTTTAACCCCACTCAAGCATGGTTAATTAATGCCCAGCCCAAATGTGTGCTGAAGTGTTTTAGGCACGTGGAACGTGAAGTGCATTGTGCTCATTGAGACATTATATTTCAGATATTTCAGAGTGCTGAGCAGCTTCTATGCTGTAGTGGAGATGATAGGCAGAATATCTGATAAGTTGTATCAAAAGTTTAACTAAAGAAAAAGTTTAGAAATGTAACAGTCTTGGGAGAAGAAGGATAAAACAAATGGATAAATGAATGAAGCTATTAGCAGAAGCTAATTTTACCAAAGAGGCAACCACAGCTTTTTTTTTTTTTTTCCTCTCATGAAATGAAGTTTCAGATGGAGCATGAGTTCAGCTATTTGGATTTATGATACAGTGAAGTGGAGGAAAATGAGTTGTTTAAGTCAGGAGAAGAGATAATAATTGCTGAATGAGAAATGTAATGTGAACAGAATTCATTTAAATGGGGTTGTCTGTGCAGACTGAGACTTCCAAAAGTGACAAGGTTTTTAACAGTTCCCTGTTGGACCACAAGGATATAGGCATTCTCTCATGATTTGCCTGCTTTTGTAAAAAATACAAAATCATGAAAATTCAAGGAAAGAAATTTTCAGTGAGATAGTCCATCAACTGTATCCCCGTAACTCTCATTTGGGAAATGAAATGAAATGTACTGAAAAAGAAATTCATTTGGAGAGCTCATTTTAGTGGAGGATTTAGCTGAGAACTCAGCTTAGTACATGCTAGTTTGATAAAAACCTACATGGACAGCTAGTTTAAAGAGGATATAAATCTTCCCTGCTCCCCATTACAGTTCTTATACCCAATTTTACAGCATAATTTGTTAATGTGTGAATATGAAGTCAAACTAGGACAGGCGGTGAAGAGCGAACTGCTCTTGTCCCTCTGCAATGGAATTTTGTAAAAATAAGGTTATGTGAATTACTGTAACCAGCCTTGAGCTGGCAGGGAGGGCCACCTTTGCATCCCAGTTAGGAAGAGCTGAAATTCAAAGTGTGAACTGCTCTGTTGAAGTACAGGTTCAGGATATCAAGCACTTGTGGTTTTTATGGCAGAATAACACAGAAGCCAAGAAACTCTCAGCTTTTCCTTCACTGGGAAATGGGCTCCATCAGAGCATTTCAGTTTAAAACTGGTGCTGCTGGATGCTTCAGAGGAGAAAAAGTAGACTCATAATCTGGGGAAAGAAGAAACACAACACTGAAAAACTGACACCTCTTTACTCTTTGAACCTATGCAAAAATAGTGATGTTTTATAATTTTATGAGAAATGTTTCTTTGGAAATAGATTTTGAATGCTACATGCCAAGTGGGAAAAGAAGAATTGAAACAATGATAGAAAAGTAAATAGGACCCAAGTTGCTGGATTCCCTGTGGATGTGTCCTGCACCATGGTGTTTGCATTAGGTGCAAAATCTCTCCAGATAATGTTGGTGAAGTCAGAGTTATGTGCAGATATATCGAGGTAAACTGAGTCATACTGTGTAACCTGGGTATCAGTCTTTCAAAAATGTTGTTCAGCTTGAGTTTTACAAATGATAAAATCTTATATCAATATAAATATATATTATAATTATATAAAGTATTATTTGTATTAATTAAACAATTATTTAAAAGCTGATTTAAGTGGTGCCTGTATGTCACCTGTGAGCAGTGGAGAAGCTATTCCAGGTTTCTCTTGTTTGATCATTTGGCTCAGAGCTGGAGGTGAAGGTGCAGGACTCAACAGTGCACAGTTGCCTGGAGATAGGCTTGGAAATGTGTCTGGTTGGGTTTGTGTTACTGAGGAGGAGGAGAAAGGTCAGGGAGGGAGTGGGGCTGGGACTAGATGGCTCCTCACCATCAGGGGAGAGTGCCAAGTGCTGCTGGCACTCCTGTCACCCCCCAGGCCCTTCTGGCTGGCTCCTTCAGCAAGCTGTCCCCTCCCTGCAGGGGAGAGTCCCCTCCAGAGCCACCTCGGCCAGAGCAGCCTTCCTGGGCCTTTGCCTTCAGGGCCATCTGTTCCTGGAGAAATCTCCAAACAGCCTCTGCTCCCGCACACTTGGTTCTGGAGCTCTGGGATGCCTTTGGTGACACTCTCCTACAAGGTGGGATGGGAAGAAGGGGAAATTCTGTGGCACCAGAGGATGAGACCCTTGGTGTTCTGCTGCACAAAGTTAGCAGGCTGTATTTCACATGGGTAAGGGCTGTATTTCACATGGATAGGGGGTGTATTTCACAAGGGTAGGGATGTATTTCACATGCATAAAGGCTGTATTTCACATGGGTAAGGGGTGTATTTCACATGGATAAGGAATGTATTTCATATGGATAGGGGGTGTATTTCACCTGAATAAAGGGTGTATTTCACATGGATAAGGGGTGTATTTCACATAGATAAGGGGTGTATTTCACATAGATAAGAGGTGTATTTCACATGGATAGGGGGTGTATTTCACATGGATAAGGGGTGTATTTCACATGGATAGTAGAGTATTTTTTGCATGGATAGCAGGGTGTATTTCATATGGATAGGGGCTGTATTCCACATGGATAGCAGGGTGTATTTCACATGGATCATGGGATCCATGTGAAATACAAATCACGTGGATGGCAGGCTGTATTTTACATAGGTAGCATGATGTATTTTTCCTCTCTCCACCATAGCTTTGCCATTTACTGCCAAGCTGCTGTGATGAAAAATTAGTGCAGTAAGCAAAGACAGTGTCAGTTGAAATACTACCTGTATTCTGGTCTTTGAGAGATGTTTATTTTTATATTCCCTTAGGTAGCAGAGAAGCATCTGGGGGTGCTGGCTTAGGCTCAGTACCTCTTAGAGCTTTCTCATCTTTGCCTGGATCAAGCCCAGCTTCCTTCCTATGCTCAGATGTTTCACTGTTGGACTGGCTTCTCCTTCTCTGTCTGTGTCTCTCAAACACATTCTCTCTCTCTCTGCCTATTTGTCTGTCTCTTGTCCTCCTCTGACCTCCTCATGATAGTAATTTTATTTAATTTTCCTCTCATATAAGTTTTATTATGGCTCTTTGATTTTTCTTCTACCTGCTCCTTACTTACTGAAGTTGAAATTAGTTTACGTATTGATCAGTTATGTCAAGTTATAATGTGTTTTTTCACCTGGAACAGCTGTAAAGCTTTGCAAACAAAGCAGTGGGTTCATGAAGTTAATGCCATCAGCAGCACCTTGGGTTTTTCAGGGCTCTCTGTGCAGAAGCCACTGACCCCACTTGGAATTTTTTTTGCAGTGATGAATTGTTCTGGTTTTCCTGAGTATATATGTGAGAATATCTGTGCATCTAAACCAGGAGCATTTTGTCTTGTACTGTGATATGTCACATACTAGAGCTGCTAGCCAGATTAGTTCTCATTTTGGCCAGTAGCTTGATAGTGGACATTGTTTACACTGGAGTATGAAGATTGGGTAAGATTTCTCTAGACTAGACTAGAGATTGATATTTCTAAGGTAGAAAGGAGACTGATTTTTTGTAAGTCTAAAATTTGTAAGTCTAAAATAAATTCGTAAGTGTAAAAAAGTGATTATTAGTATTTTTCTAAGATAGTTTTCTTTAATAATGAAATATGCATTGTAGAAGAAGGAAGGTGGATCCATACAATGTCATCTTTTTATATTAGAAAACATTTTCTGTGATTCTTGATCCCTAGTTCCCATTCTGAGAGTGTCAAAGAACGTAAAGAAAATCAAGGATAATAATAATTTGGACGAAATAACTTAAATTTCAGTCTGAAATTGACTCAAGAGAAATTATTACCATACAAGTGTTTTCTGGCTAAGTAAACTGATACTGATTTTGAGAAAACACTAGATAGACCCAAATCTCGGTTGAAGATCTAGATTTTCTGATTCGTGTGGTGAGACTTCAGCTGAGGTATAATAAAGAGGAAAATATGTTCACTTCCTTCTGCTTCGTGGTGACTGGAAGCCCTAATAAGGAAGCAGATTTATTTGTTTGGGTGAGGTCAAACAGCCTTCAAACATAACTGTTACTCTGGCCAGACCACGGAACTCAGGAGATTGTCTTGCTCCATTTCCTGATAACTTCATAGCATGTTGCTGAGGAAACAACCAACAATGAGTAGCTAATAAAATAAGACAGCACTCCTCAGGCTTGGCATCTTGATGAGAGCATTCAGGAGATGCCAAAGGAAAAGTGTGTGGGGACAGGAACTCCCCCCATCTGCTCCTGCTTAAAACACCCTGCAGTCTGTGTGTGCACAGGCAGCAGTGGCACAGGAGGCACTGCCAGCAGGGGGGCTTGGTGCTCCTGGAAGCTAAACAGGGGCAGGGACTATTTGCTGGGATGCAGGTTTTGCTAAGGAGGCAGGTCTTGCTGGAATGCAGGTTGTGCTGGGATGCAGGTTTTTCAGGGATGCAGTTTTTTCAGGGATGCAGGTTTTGGTGGTGATGCAGTTTGTGCTGGGATGTAGGTTGTGCTGGGATGCAGGGGTTTTGGGGATGCAGGTTTTGCTGAGATGCAGATTTTGCTGAGATGCAGGTTTTCTGGGGGATGCAAGTTTTTGCAGGGATGCAGGTTTTGCTGGGATGCAGGTTTTGCAGTGAATGCAGGTTTTCCTGGAGATGCAGGTTTTGCTGGGATGCAGATTTTGCTGAGATGCAGGTTTTCCTGGGGATGCAAGTTTTTGCAGGGATGCAGGTTTTTGCAGGGATGCAGGTTTTTCAGGGATGCAGCTTTTGGTGGGGATGCAGTTTGTGCTGGGATGCAGGTTTTGCAGTGAATGCAGGTTTTCCTGGAGATGCAGGTTTTGCTTGTGCAGGGCAGTGCACCAGGAGGGTTCCTCTCCATGCAGTCCATCCAGATGAGCTGCCAATGGCCCTCGTTTTTAAAGTGCAGTGAATGCAGGTTTTCCTGGAGATGCAGGTTTTGCTGGGATGCAGATTTTGCTGAGATGCAGGTTTTCCTGGGGATGCAAGTTTTTGCAGGGATGCAGGTTTTTGCAGGGATGCAGGTTTTGCAGGGATGCAGCTTTTGGTGGGATGCAGGTTTTGCTAGGATGCAGGTTTTGCAGTGAATGCAGGTTTTCCTGGAGATGCAGGTTTTGCTTGTGCAGGGCAGTGCATCAGGAGGGTTCCTCTCCATGCAGTCCATCCAGATGAGCTGCCAATGGCCCTCGTTTTTAAAGAGCTGGATTAGCAATCGGGAGGAGGAGGAGACCTTTGTGTGTGTATTTGAATGGTCACTCTCTGCCTTGTGGGACTCCCTCATTGTACAGCTGTTTTATTGCTTTTAGAAGGGACCTTATCCACTTCATCTAACTGTGACCCGGTCCCAAAAGAGTGACCTTTGAGTCACCCTAGATGGAGGCACCTCTTTTCTCACTGCTCTTGCTTTTTGTGACCATCCACTGACCCAGTAAGTGCTCTTACAATGGAGTCTAGGAAGGATTTAAAGCCTTTTGGTAAAAATTGCTGTTTAAATTTGATCTTGGGAAAATTTTGTGGAACACTGATGGAATTTTTACCTCATTTTACAATTTGCTACCACAAACTTACATTAACATTTAGTCTGAAGTGACGTTTCAATACTGTGCATTCATTAGTTGCTCTTCAAATGGAATTGTATTGGAAATTTGGAGAGATACTAATCACTGTTTATCAGTTTGTTTGTTTTCAGTTTCAGTGAAGTTTCTTATTGCAATTCTAAATTTACTCTAGCACTAGCAGTGATGGTGTTTCATACTGTAGGAATTTGCTTCTTGACTTGCTTAGTATGTAAGATGCCACATGTGGTGTTTTTCATTTGGGGGACCATCTTGTGAATCTGAAAGATAAATATGTATTTATTACAGCACTTAATATTTCTTTAAAGACCAAAGCTGAAAATTGGCTTTTAATTACAGTAAATTTAGTTTTATTACCGAAAATGATGTCTTACCTTTCAGTATAATTAGGCCTTTTTTCTGGAACTCTCTTTTCCCCAGAGCAGTATGTATAGCCCTTTAATGCTTATTTAATGATGGCAGGTTGGGGTATAATTATTCAGCCACTGAGCTTTTGAACTGTTGCTGTAAAAATAACATGATTAGCTTTTATGTTAATGTCCAAAGCTGATGGTTTGTTTTATGAGTAGTTATGTTGGTAGTATTTTGGTACAGAAAAAAAATGGTTCATGGCAGTACCACAGCTGTGCTTGGAGCTGTTTCACTGAGAGCAGCCATGGTAAATACAGAGCAATAGGGTTGGCTTTAAGTATGTGGAGGAGCCTGTGCATGAAATCTCTGACTTTTTCTGTTTAATTCATGTAAGTGATTGGCAACTCATTTATCAATACACAATTAATAAGAGTAATGAAAGTAAGCATAGAGCTGCTTATAAAATAATTCTAGAAATTAATAGTGGGCACATGCAAAGTTGCATAAGTCACCACCAGATTTGTGTGAATTTCTGCTTTATTGACAGTGAAATTAGTGCATATTGTGTAGTGGCATTCCACCTGTGGTGGGTTGGCTGCTCACACTCCCCCTCCTCACAACACAGAGGTGAAACCAGGATCTGCTCCAGCACCTCCTTCCCTGTGTCATTCTCTGGCTTGGCTGCTCCCAGAGCTGTTTCTCACAGCTTTTCCCTCACTCCCTGCTGCCTGGCACCTCTGTGCCCTCTGACAGGGGCACCAGGAGCTGCATGGGCAGGCTCAGCTGTGGAGCCAATGGAAGCAGCCAGAACTGCCCTGGCCTCCTCCCACAGCAGCTTCCCTGGCAGAGCTGAGCACCAGCACCTGTAGCCAAACTGAAGGGGTCTCCTGGCTCATTGAATTTACCCCTTCGAGTGGCAGGCTAACATGTTTAGCTCTGAAGATCTGTAAGAATTTTATTCTATAATTTCCAGATGCCCTAAAGAGATTGAATGTACCAGGGGCCTCTTGCAAAAGACCAGAGGCAGCAACCCCAGCCTGTCCCAGGAAATGTCTTCATTTTCCCTGCCTTCCTTAGCATGTTCCAAATGCCAAAGAATCTGGTCTGTGGAATCCCAAGGCAGCCCAGGGAAGGGGATGGTGACTCACTCTTCAGTTCTTGCCCACTGACCTGGAAAAAAGCATTTCCTCCCTCCAGATCTGTCCGTGGGGAAGCTCATGACCAGACTGGAGCCCTTGGATGTCATTATCAGGAGACATGTCCCACTGTGTCTGCCATCTCTGAATGGCTGTGTCAATCTGTAATGCCTCTGGCTGCAGTAAATCCCACCCTCCTCCTCCTCCTCCTCCTCCTGAAGAGAGCAGCTTTTGTGCCAAGGCAGAGACAGCCCTGTGCTTGCTGCAGCAGGATGCAGACAGGGCGGCAGAAGCAAAGACAAACATGCAAGCAAACAAAATCATGTAGTATTTAAAAACTCCTTTTCAAACAGCAGTAAATCAAAGCCCAAGGACTGAGCAGTCTTAAACTATTTCTGTTCCTTCCATAACTTCATCAAACTTCATCCTGGAGCAGTCCACGATGGATCACCTGTTTGGAACTGAACTCCCTTCACTGGCTCACAATTGATCATGACCATTATCTATCTTTTAACCTTGTGCAGGTGGCATCCTTTCACTTAAATAATTTATGTTCCTCTTCATTTTTATGCTTGAATATATTTATAAGTTCACAGTATTATTTCTGGACCTATTTTTAAATGTCACTTCATGTGCACCTTCAAGAGTGCTGATACAAATTGTGGAGTTGGCATTAATGAAATGACTGTGCATGGGCAACGTTTGAGCTGCAGGAGCACTACATCTTTTAAGACCTTCTGTTTGAATTTTTATAGTCTCTGGAAGAGCAGGCAGTGTCCAAAGCCAGAGAACCAAACACACACTAGCAGCCTTCCTTGTGGTGCAGTATTTAGAAAGTAAATTCTACCTGCATTAAGGTGAACATGCCTGTGTTGACAGGGTTGGAGAAAGACCTTGGAAAAAAGGCTCAGAGTGGGCACAGGGCATAAGAGATATTTTCAACCCCTCCTTTGGAAGGTTTAGGTGAAATTAATTTCCCTGAGAAAAAAACATTTTTGTCATAGTTTTATAGACTTCAGTTGTCTCAGAGGTTCTGTTTTATTAATCCTTCAGAAGAACAAATTCACCCTTCCAACCTCAGTTGTTATGGTTGAGGCTGCTTCTTTGTTCTACGTTTTTCCTTTTTCCTTAGTTTATTTTTTTTATCCAATATAATTGTAGTGCTATTATTGTTAATTAAATAATTGCAATATTAGTGTTTTTAGGATATGGCAGTAAGGTCTGATTTTCAGTGGTGTTACTTTACTGATACATTGTGAAACTAAGTAGGATTTTGTAGAATAAAGTGGGCTTCATTCATTAAGCCACACCTTCCTTTCAGTGTAGTTAGATATTTCCAGTTTTATTCTTTGATATTTATTTGTAGACTGATTAGTGTTGACTTTTGCCTTCCACAACTGTTGTGCCTATGTGCCATGAATTTTTAACAGATTTACTCTTTGGAAATGTTCAGCAAAGCAGAGAACTTGAATCAAATAATGAGCATTCATGACTGGCAACTTTTTGCATACCATGAACTCAATGCTATTAACATCAATTAGGGGCTTAAGTTACTAATCATAAATCTTAAAGCTGTGCTCAGCAAATAGCTGTTGAACAACCATAGATGGAAATATTTGCTGAAACCATTTGCTGCACATTTGTGTAGGATAAACAAATTCTGTCCATTAGAGAATATTTGCCCTCAATAAGAAATGTTAATTTTGCATATGGTCACTTGTGGTTCCCTTGCCCATCTCTCTGCAGGACTCTGTGCTCAGATGTCCCTTTAAACTGGGATGCAGACATCAATCAGGAGCAACATCTGCTTTAGGTGTTTCAGAATCAATTAGTTCATATCACTGGCAATCTAGTGCAAACTATGGCTCATGCAGTAGGAATTGATTTCAGATATCCCAGCATGGTCAGAACTTCCAATGGGTTATTTAATTACACCCAAAAAGGTCATACTATATCCATGGATCTGCAATACTTGTAGTGTTTTGTTTATTGATCAATAATTTTGTGTCTGATATACTTCAAATGATGTAAAGTCAGCACAGGTTTTTAACCAGGAAGTCCTGGCAGATTTATCTTAAAATCCATTGACATGTTTTACAAATAACTAACATTTCACTGGTGGAAAGGAGCTGCTGCAGAGGTGATTGGATAGGTGAGGAGGTAATAAAACACACTGCTTAGTGTGCTGTAATTGGGTGTCAGTGCAAATGAGATTATTTTGTTTATTTAGTAATTGCAAAATTTATTTTAGATGCCTGTGACATTTAAGCTGTTCATTTATACACCATTACAATTCTATTCTAATTGTAATATTAGTCTGTTTGCTGCTTTTAAAAGAGACCAATGAGGGACTAACTTGAAAAAAGCATTTGAATTCTCTGCAAATTTCTGGGTCCTGTCTCCCTCTCTTTTCCCCTAACCCACAGTCTGAGGCTGTAAATTGAAGTGGTGCCAGATATTAACTACCATAATTATTGACACTGTCATTCTCTGCATCAGGTAAAAAAAGCATAGTAATTTTTGTTAATCATGCTCCTACCCTGGCTTCCACATTTTGTTGGTGTTTTTCTTTTAGCAAAATGTATGATTGAGTTGATGATTTTTATCTCAGAGAAAAATATAATTAACATGGTGGTGAACTAGGGCTGCTGTGTATAATAAAAAATCTGCAATGGCAAGATGACAGATTGTGAAAACAGCTTCAGAAGGGGAATAATGTAAATGTAGCTGGTTTGTCTGTGGCCATTTCCTTTTGCTGCAGCCATGCTGTGAGGAGTTTACTGTACTTGTGAAGGACATAGAGAGAAATGTTGAAATATTTCTTCCTTCTGTGTCTTTTCTTTTGAAAAAAGTATTGGCAGCAAAAGGAAAATTTATTTTTAGGTTTCCGATACCCTTCTTTAGAGGCTGTGTTGCATCAGGACCCTTGATTATCTTTATGCTTATACTCAGCAAACCTATGAAAGTCATGGCCAAAATTTAATAACTTTATAATCCATAGCCTTAGACTTGTTTTCTTGACCAGTCTTTTTTAAACAGATCTCCACAACAATACAAACATTAAACTGATTAAACTCCCTTGGCTTTTTTTTTTTGTGCTTTAATTCTATAGATCTGCAAACAATGGATCCTCATTGAAATGAGGCCATTAAATCCCAATCAGATTTGAAATTCAGTTTCTAATGTTAGTGAAGAAACATTCACCTTAACAGATGATTTTTTTGTGTGAGAGCTGGTGGAATATGTGCTGGATGCCTGTTGAGTGTGCATGTGCAATACAGTATTTTGTTCTTTGCAAAGGAAAAAACAAGCAAAACCATTTCATCAGGATAATAGCAATTTAAACACAAAGTCTTTTATCATTAAAAATCTCAGAAACCTACGGTCTAGATCTACTTTTGCTTATGAAGAAGAAAGAAATGTGCTTTGGGGACATAGCTTAGAGGTGGACCTGGCAGTGCTGTGTTATGGCTGGACTCAGACTCCTGCTCTTTGAGGTCTTTTCCAGCCTTAATGATTCTCTGATTCCACTGCTGCTACCTGCTTTTTGCTCCATAAGGACTTGTTTCTATCTTTTCTCCCTTTTCAGACTGCTTTATCCAGCTTCCCCTTGCATGCCCTGCCTGTGCTGCAGTGCTGCATCACCCCAGCTGGGGAGGAGCTGGGCAGAGCTCCACTGACCCTGCTGCTCTTGGTTTGGCTGCAGTGGTGTCAGCAGCAGACTCCTAGAGCTCCACCTGGCAGTACATCAGCTTTTGTGAGGCTGTGCCCCGACAAAAAAATGGGTGTGCTACTGCTTCTGAACCCACAGTGATATGTTGTGGTGTTATAACTGTGCAAAATGCATTTTTCCCTGCTACAAAGCCTCTGCAGAAAGCAGAAATGTGATGCAGATCAGGCATGGAGATGGTCATGGTTGTGTGGAGGATTTGACCTTGCTGCCAGCTCTTTACCTCTCATAGAGCAAGGATTGCTCTGAAGTTTCTTACTAATGTGATAATTTCTCCCTGTCCCTAAAAGCTTGCAGTAGCTCATTTGCACTCGCTCGTCCTTCATTTTGTCTTGGCCATTGTACTACAGGGTAGGCAGACAGACAAAGTGTAAAATGTAGGTGGTCAGGGCCAAGAACAAACCTCTTATTCTTACACAAACACAGCAGAGGGCTGCGTGCATTTTGAGGCAATATAAACTACTTTTGGAAGTAGTCACAATTAAAGTCCTACAGAAAACTTAGACTCCATGAAAGGCAAAGCTGGCAGTGCTGTTGTGCAGATTTCTGCTAATTTTGCAGCAAGTCTAATAATTGACAGTGGTGGTATGTGTGCTCTGCATTTCTATGGCCAGAAAACAAACCCAAGAGAGCTGCTTGTCCTGCCTGTTATACATGTACACGTTTAATTAGTGACATTAGTTTTTCCTCTTTAGTTCAAATAGCTACCACTTAACTACTGTGTTAAATGCATGGTCACGTGTACAGACTGTGTTAAGCCAATAATAAGATCTTGAAACTGGAAAAAATCAAAGTTCAGGTTGCTTGATAAATATGAATTTGTTTCTTTGGACCATATGCGTGTGGATTTAGATTTTAATTACATTATTGAATTCTTTTTACGGTAGTTTTTAGCCCAGATGATTCTTCAGGGTGACACTAAAATGGTCTCTGTCTTGAGACAAAAGACTTATGATGGAAATGTGATGGAAAACTCCTTACCTGCAGCTGTCAAGGTGGTTGGAGAGTGGGCTATAAATGAGAGGGTATTTTAGCAAAGAGAAAGGATCGTTAGGATCATCTCATGGTGGAAGCAGCTGCCCACTCTCATAAAGAATGTATTTGACCCCAGCCTGTGCACAAATTTCCTGTGAGATCCATTCATTTCTACATGGTCACTACCTCTTAAAATCTAACTTCTGGATGCCTGGATTGGAGCTCTGAGGTCTGGACTGCCAAAATGCAGCCATCCAGAGCTCTGATTAACATCAATGTTAATTTATCTATGTTTAAAACTCAGTGCTATGTTTTCTTCTGGTGTCCTGACAGAAAGTCAGGTGATCGGCCAATAAAAATATTTCAAACCCAGGATTCTAATTTGGCAATATTTTGCCCACAATTGAAATGGTGGTCTTATCCTGAAACTCAACATTATATTGTAATATAAGGCAGTTCTGTCATCCCTGATTACAAAATAATATTTAAAGAGGATGACAGCATGCTTGAACTTAAGGAAACCCAGACAAATTGAAATTAATTCCCATCAGAATGTAACACCTTTCTAATGGAAGGAATGATTCCCCAGTAATTGTGTTTTGCTTTCCAGGAGGGCTCCCTCTCCATGTGTAAAGTCACCTGCAGAAGTTTTCACCTGCTGTCTTTTCAAACTGTGTCTGCCTTTGAAAACCATGACCCTCAGAGATGCCACTGGAATCTCTTTGGGATGTTGACTTTTCTGTGCTGTTTGCAAGGTTGTGAAAGCAGGGACATGTGTAGCTTTCTATGCAAGCTGACACTGCTGTGCAGAGTTAAGAGCTAAGCCAAGCAAGTATGGAGGCATAAATCAAGAGAGGAAATTTATGGGAATGTTGCATTTTTATAAAATTTTTTATTGTCCTAATGAACATTGAATTACGAGTTGGTGCAAATAATTTTTTTCTTTTTTTTTAAACATTTTGTCACCTGTAGTTAGAATACATGAAAGTATCCATCATAGGTCTTTTCAAAGACAAGAAAACCCAAGAATGAACAGCTTTGTGAATAGTGTTTTCACATTTTTGTATTTATTTGTGTTTTGACAACTATGATGTTTTTATTTTTCCACCCAAAAGGCCAATCTTTTACGATTTTTGTCACTTCTTACCAGCACAAGCCTTCACATTTAGCCATCTGTATCTCAACATAAAGATACTTGAGGCTTTTTGTGTTCCATGTACTTTGGAAATATGACTCACTATAAATAAACCAATAACTGCTACATCTTGATAACCTCAATTAGCATAGCAAACCCATTTTATCTATGGCTAAATGTATGCATATATCAAAACTTTAAATGTAGGAATCATAACCATTTGAGTAAAATTGACATAATTGCTACAGTTTCAAAAAAATGTAATGACACTTAATTAAGCCTGAATCTAATGAATTGACTGGAATTTGTATAGAGCGATGTCCTCGTGCTACACCTTTGCTCTGTGTGTAGCTTTGTGTCTAGCTTAAGCAAGGGTTTGAAGACTTGAACTCAAGTTTTTCTAAATTATTTTGATGTTTCCATTAACTGCATTGTCTAATCTTGAAAAAAAACCTGGCTTTTTATTCCCAGTCTTCACACCATTTCAGGTTACCTCATTGCAAAAGTATAAGTCATAGCTGATGAGAGTCTTCTCTCAGTGTGTAAAAGTACTCAAGAAGTGTTTGTGTAGTGGAAACTTCTAGACAAAGAAAACTTTTGGAAATACTACTTGATCCTAAAGCTTAATTTAAAACTCTTTGAATGAATTGATATGGGTAAGCATGAAGGTACCAAGGAAGTGTTCATGAGGGGAAGAGATTGATAAAGTGGAGACTGAGGAGGAATAAGAACACACTTTACATGTTTTCTCTGCAGTTGAATTGTAGAATATTATATTCACTTGCAAATAAATTATTACTTTGTATGGTAAGAGGATCTTGCAAAGCTCAGATGCATTTTGTTGTTGAAGTCTCACAATCATTTTTAAAACCATTTAATGTGTTCCTCGTGTCCCAGGCTCCCAGTCCGAGCCCCCGTCGTGCAGCGCCAGTTCCATCACCTGCCCCTCTGCCTGCACCTGCAGCAACAACGTCGTGGATTGCCGGGGAAGGAGCTTAACTGAGATCCCTGCCAACCTCCCCGAGGACATCTGGGAAATGTGAGTGCCAGGCTAATGCACAAATCCTTTCCATGTCTCTCCATTTTTATTCCATTTCACGGCCTCCTGTGTGGAACAAAGGTTTATGCTTCAAAAAGTGTTATAAGTATTTTTCAGGTATGTTGTAGTTGTCAGGTATGTTGTAGTTGTCCTCTTTGATTTGTTCTTTTGATCTAAGGGCTCAAACCATTTTTAAATGTAAATTAAGATAGTTTGGTACTGTCCTACCTGAAAGCAAGATAAAGTTCTTGGGGCATTAAGTTCAGATTGTGTTTACATTTCACAAACCCAGAATTGCTGTTCTGTAGTCAGTAAATGAAAATACACAGTCCTTTCTTATTTCTAGACAGTGCTTTCCCCATGAGATTGAGGGATATCTTTTTTGCTTGGCAGGATGCATTTATAACGAATTAGAACATCAGAGCACATTATCCCTGCTGATTTTACCTTCTGTATCTTCTCTCCCACATTGTTATTTCTAGTTCTTTAACAGTTTTGTGACTTGTGTTGTGGAATCAGATGCTTTTTTTATAGACTTGTTTGCCTTTACTACCTTTAGGAATTGGAACCATCTATTTCTGTGTCCATGACTTCACACTGCTGTGGTCCTGAAATACTGTTACATTAAACCATTTCACTTGTGGTTAGCCCACAGGGAATGCAGATCAATTCCTTTCCTACTTAGGTTCTTGTCACACAGAGTTTTCTGACATCCAGCCAGCTTTTGCAGTATACACAGTATAAATTCAAATATTTGTATGATCACTGGACTCATCCAGCTCCTTGTTGCTGTAGCAATACTGGTACACAGCAAAATTTGCCATGATAAAGCACAAATTCATAAGATCTTGGAGAGTTCTGGGTTGGAAGCAATCCTAAAAACCATCTGCCATGGGCGGGGACATCTTCTACTATCCTGAGTTACATCCAGTCTGGCCTTGGACACTTCCAGAGGTGGGGCAGCTTCTCTGGGCAACCTTTGCCAGGGCCTCAGCACCCTCACAGGGAAGAATTTCTTCCCAATTGTTCTGGGTTGGAAACAATCCTAAATACCATCTGCCATGGGCAGGGACATCTTCCACTATCCTGAGTTGCTACGAGTTACATCCAGTCTGGCCTTGGACACTTCCAGAGGTGGGGCAGCTTCTCTGGGCAACCTTTGCCAGGGCCTCAGCACCCTCACAGGGAAGAATTTCTTCCCAATATCCCATCCAACCCTGCTCTCTGGCAGTTTTAAGCTATTCCCCCTTGTCCTGTCACTCCAAGCCCTTGTCCAAAGCCCCTCTCCAGCTCTCCTGGAGCCCCTTTAGGCCCTGGCAGGGGCTTTAAGGTTTTCCCAGAGCCTTCTCTTCTCCAGGCTGAACACCCCCAGCTCTCCCAGCCTTTCTCAGTAGCAGAGGGGCTCCAGCCCTCTTATTGTCTGTGTGTCCTTCTAATGCTCTGGGCACAAGAACCCCAAGGAACATTGAATTCAACTCGTTCTTGAGTTTCCCACTCAAGTATTTCCCACTAATAGTATTCTCTTGTAAGCCAAATTACTCTGGTAAGAACACTTGACTTACAAACTGTTCTACAATAATGAAACACACAGCTGTTGCTCTAACACAGTTGTTAAAGGTGACCTACATTTCACTCTGTTTCAGTATTAATTAAAGATCTTTTATTCAGCCTTCCTACCTTTCTTCATTAGCATGGGTAGGCAGAACCTTCTCTGACAAAGCTGCCAGAAAGTCCTAAAACTGTTTTTGTGGATAAAAACCCATCACAAACCAGGAAACTCACTTGTCATGGGACATCAAAAAAGCATCATATGATGCTAATTTTCCCTCTCTCACATATGACTTGGAAGTCTGCTGTGTTACTCTATTATTCCTTGAGGTGAAGGACTTTATTGCAAGAATGTTTGCTACTAAGTAAGCAATTTAGGAAAGCTAGAAATCTGTATCCCAGACTTGTTTTTTCATAATTTCATAAAATAGGTAGCAAGAATGTAGAGAATGCAATTTGGTTTTTTATAAAGCTTCTTGTTCTGTTGGGAGCTGACAGCAGCAGCCAAATTGACTGAGGAAAAATGAGTTATGAGAAATTGAAGCTGAGGAGTACAGACTGTGTGCTGAGTGTTACAAAAGAGTCTCTGCTTACAAAGTGGTTCTGTTTTGCTTTTCAGAGGAGAAATGAACAGTTTGTGTCATAGAGAAACACATGAGAATAAACACAGAAAAAGTTTTGCATGACTACTTGGGTGAAAACAAAAGTCATTAAGCACCTGGAGGCATTTAATGAAAAGAAATACCAAAATGCATATAGTGTGGTGGTTTGCTGGTACATGAACAAAACAGTAATTCCCTATATTGGGACTGCATCTATAATAAAAGGAGAGGTTGCAGTTATTTAGAAAGGGTGAGATAAAATGCATGAAGGTAAATAGGAAACATGGTGTGAGTGCAGAATGGGCTTGGTGATGGAGAGGTGTAGGGAAGGAGGGGTGACCAACAAACTGAGAGGAAACAAAACCTCCATAGAATCTGTTTTTCTGCTCAGACTTGACCACAACCTTGCAGCCAGTGCCTGTCAAACAGAATGACAGCTCAGCCCACAGAGGCAGCAAAGGCAGGGCATAGCAGAGACCTACAAACTGCATGGCTTGGGCTGCTCTGGGCTCAGGACATGGGCTGGAGAGATCCTTTCTCAGTCATTAGTGATTCCCTGGCATAAATCAGCCAAAGGACAGCTTTCCTGCACGTGCAGGTGTGGGCACTGGGGGTGAGGGCACACAGCCCTGTGTGTGATGTTTCAAACAGTGCTCCCATGTGCTGCCTGCCAGGTTTGTTTGATGCCTCCCAGTCATGGACAGTAGCAGTAACCCTCTATTGATCCTTTCCCACCTCACAACACATTTCCTCTGCCTCTTCTTTAGAAGGAAGTTTTCATGCTGCTTGTCTGCCTCAGACTGATGCACTCATTTTTTATTTATCACTGCAAGCCAAGGTATATTTTAGGATGTGAATTCTGGGCAGGTCTTGTCTGAGAATGTTGTACACCTTAAAACAGTGGCACAGGGACTTCCACTTGTGCCTTTGTGTTTGATAACAGTTGGTGCAAGACTTTCCTGAGTGAAAGCAGGGCACAGCCCCCCAAAGGCAGGACACAGCCCCCCTTCTGCTGCCAGAGGGTGCTCGTGCCTGGAGGCAGATGCTGGAGCAGCAACCAGCGGCACTGGGTGCTGATTCTCTGAAGGATCTTCTGATTGCTTAAAAGAAGGAATTAATTATTTGCTAAAGCTAGAGGCTGGATTGTGGTTGGGATGCTTGAGAGAATGTAAACAAGCTGAGCCCAGTACAGAAAGTGATGGGAAAAGAAGGGTGAACTCAAATGAGGAAACAACCAAACACATGAGGAGAACAACTGGGAACAAAGGAAATCAAGACAGGCTGAGCAAAGTGCTGTGAGTCTGAGAAAGTGAGGAATATTTGGTGAAAAGGCCTGAGATTGGTGGCAGTGGACACCAGCTGTGTAGGGTGGGCTGTGGGGGTGTGGCAGGAGGGCTGGGACACTGGGGCTGGGCAGGACAGAGGGACACAGGGAAAGGTGGAGCCAAGGAGCCTCTTCCCATCAGAAAGCACATTTACCTTGGAGAGCCTTCCTGCCTCCTCACCATGTACTTGGGAAACCCAACAACAATTTGAGTGTCTGTCTCTGTGCATTAGGGACTATCTGGGCACAGATTAACTATTAAACTACACAGGGAGCTCCTGTTTGCACTGCTGCTATTCCAGTTAGAGAGCACTACAGGGGTCTGGGATTCAAACTTCTGTTACACTTGAGTTTCCTTGTGATGGAATCAGTAATTTCAGCTTTTGGGTTTGAGGCCACTGAATTAAATGTTTGGTTATATTTTTTTAGTAAAAATAAACAAATTGGAAAATGCTAGAAAATGCCAAAGTTAATGTTTGTAGCTGTAGTTGTTATTTGAAGCTTTTGTATGTATTTGTGGTGGTATTCACTTCAACAACAGTGCAGTCTCATGCTGCTGTTGAAAGCTTGGATCAATTTCTTGTTGCCTAGGGATGCATCAGGGATGTGTAAGGAGGGAGCCTGTGTATACAGATAGGGTCTGTTCACTTGTTGCAGAAACAGGAAAATTGTAAAATGGGGCTGTGGGGCAGATAATCTCATGAATGCTGTTCAGAGAATTGGGCTGTGCCTCTTCTTGCCAGTGGTTTTATTAATTGATTCTGGGCAAGTGACTTGCACAAACTTTCCTTGGGTGGTCACTGGTGATGTAATCTTGGGTTCTGGCTGACTCAGCTGAGACATTCAGAAGTGTTGAGGACTCACAGCTGCAGCAAAAGTCAACAGGCACTGTGCTTTGAACACTTTGTGCTGTGCAGCGCTAATTACTCTGAACAGCCAAGTCTCAATCATCTGCAGACTTATAAATCAAACTCCAGAATGTAAAGTATATCCTCAAATGTTGAAACAGATCTGAGATCTGCTCACATCAAGTTTTCTTCACCACTATCACTTAACCTGTACCATACTCTGTGTCTGGTGAGATTAAGAGAAATTTAATTGAAAGAGCCAAGACAGAGCTGGGTAGGATGTACCTGAATCAGAAACAAAGCCCAGTTGTTTCAGTGCTGATGCAATTGCTCCAGACAGCAAAGAGGCTGCCAGGCCCTGAAGGAAAAGTGCAGTATAGGCACCATGTCTGCTGGGATAACAGCCACAGCTTGCTCTGACAGCTGAGCACAGCAAACAGGGGTGGCAGCCCTTCCACCAGCATCCAGGCTTGGCTAAAGTTAGTTTTAGTCACTGGTTCTGCATGGGTTTAGTTTAGCATTTTCACTTTGGATAGCTGAATTGGTGGCTGTTTTCATAGGTATAAGTAGTATGTGATTTTGGTGCAGAATTTCTACTCAGGAAAAATTCTAGAGTTGGAGCACAGGAAAAATGAAATGTTGATTTTCTCCTGGTTCTGGCAAAATGAACACAAACCTAATTTTCTGCAAGATGATCACTTTGTAATGTAATGTTCTACTTGTTCTACCTTTAATGAATGGTTTCCTGACAAATTTAATGTCATGAGGGTACCACTGTGCTGGGCAGTGTTGCAGACCTGGAGTCAGACAAGTTTGCTGTGTTTGTTGTTTCAGGAATTGTCTCTGGAAGAAATTGCTTTCTCTGTTCTTCAGTACCTGCAGGAATGTGCATTTCAGGCCAGCTAGGACATCAGCTGGGAATCTTTAGGAAGCTTTTGTAATTTGAAGAGGGTGCTGAACAATTTCTAGGTGTTTAAGTTACTGGTATATTCAAAATTAATTTCCCTCCAACTAAAATAAAGTCAAAAAAGCTATTATAGAAAGATTGAGCACCAGTAAATATTCATTATAATAAGAATATTTTTGTTATATAAATTATAAATTAACTATATGACAGCATTTTCATGTTTATTAGCAATTGGCTTTGAAGTTCTCAGTTTCATAAAGGCAAGAAGTTTTTCTCTTATCAAGAATACAAATGTGTAGAAACTCTAAACTTCATGGAAAAACGAATGACAGTTTTAATTTTACACTGTTCTTCCTCCTGAAAGAAAATTATAATAATTTTCCCAGGCTTCCAGTAAATACTGCAGCTGAAGCCAGCAGAGTATTTTTGAACACTGCAGTAAATGCTCCATAATTGTCTCTGGTGGCAAGTTCTCTGGCTGGGGAATCAGGTTGGCTCCTGCAGTTGAATCATATAATATGATTTTCATTCACTGCTGTAAATTGGCTCTGGACAGCCTCTCATGTCTAACCTGACTTCTATTTTCTGGATCTCACCAGGCAAACTATGTCTTGCATTCCACAGAAGTTTATTTTGTCGGGCCAAAAATATGTAGAAGATTTTTTGTTGAGTTCAAAACACAAAAATAATAAAGAAATAATAAATATCTTAGATTGATAGTCAGTGAAGAAAATATAAATATATGGAAAATTATAAGAATATAAGGTATTTTCTGTGCTGAGATAAATTAAGGAAAACAGAAAGCTGTACTTCACAGTTTTAGAAAACAAGAAGCAACAGCAGGGAGTTTCTGCTGCAAGATCAAGGCAGATTTATTTCTTACATCTTTACTTTTATTTCTGAAGTTGTGTAACTAAAGTCATCTGCAGGCACAAGAAGGTGGGTTTGTTTCAATACATTTCTAGATTTCATACACATGGGAATTTTATTTCAGCCATAGTAATTTTTACCTTCTTCACTGCTTTTTATAATTGGGAGATTTCTTTTCAAAAAAAAGTTATGTAGAGGTTAATTTACTCAAGCAAGCTGTGTAGGATTAAAATTAAAAGGTTTGTAGGTTTGAGATTGTTTTAGGTTTTAGTTTGGTTTAGGATTTTTTGGGTCTGTGTATGTCTAGTCTCTTTTTCCCAGAGACATCACTTCAGTCCAGTATAAACACAATTTAATAATTACTAATAAAAATGAATGGTGTAACCAAAAAGGCATATATCTTTTATCTAATACAAATTTCACTGCAAAGCTCCTGTGTTGCCAAGCAAAATAAAGAGATTGCAATATATAATGAGTATATACATTTTTAAAGCTGTTTATGAAGCGAAAAAGCAATTACAGAAAATTAAATAGAGAGCATAAAATCACAACTTTGACATAAAATATACTAATCAGATTTTTTACTGGATGAAATACTAATTGTTTTTTGACTAGCACATGTTCTGTTTATTTTTCTTAAAAAGACTGTGAAAATAAGAAAGGATTTGAGGAATGTCTATTGTCAAATAATAGAATCTGTTGAGAAAATATTACAGGTGGCAGAATTTCAACTACCAAAAAGCTACTTAATTTTCCTGCTAATTTCTGGTGTTCTGCCTTTTCCATGTCAGTACTGTAAATGTCCAGTAAAAACAGATGTACAGAATGTACACTGCTCTTAACAATAAGTTAGATTTGGGATTAAAAAATAACTTTTTGGGGTTTTTTTCTGTCAGCTTACTTCCATTTTCACTAAAAGAATAGTTTTGTATTACAACTTGACAAATAAAATGCAAATCAGCTTGAAATCCTCAGATCCCTGAGCTAGTTACAACATTGTGAGAAAACGTGGGAAGTGATCTGGGCTGGAAGTTTCTTGAAATAATTGGAAGCCAATAGAGGGTGGTCAGAATCTACCTCCTCAAGCAATAATTAAACAGCAATCTGATGTGTTTAGGGGTTAGTCTTTCTGGGACACCACAGAGCTTCTCAGTGAAGCAAATATTCTAGGTCTGGCTTGTTAAAAACTATCCTACAGGTTTATATTTATCAGATTCAACCGTTGGTGAATGATTGCTTTCACATAGGTGCTTGAGAAACTGTTTGTATCCCTTCAGAACAAAAAAACCCAACCTCAAAACAACCCCACTAAAAAATTCCGAAAAAAAAATCAGTGAAAAGTGCTCAGCAGAGGTGTGAGTGGGGGTCAGAGCAGATGCTGGGCTGGAAGTGAATTCTAGAACTCTGTGCAGCACCCTGGGGATGGTGTTTTTGTAGCCTTCTGGACTCAAATCCCTGAGTCTGAGCTGGAGTCCCTGGGATGGGCTCCATGTCCCTGCTGTTCACTGCACCACAGCACCTCAGAAACACCAACAGGGAACCCCTGTGCTGCTTGAACGAGGGATGGAATTACCAGCAGGGACCTGGAAACTGCCAAATCCCTCCAGCCCAAGGGCCCAGCTTCCTGCATTTGTGTTCACAGCCACAGGCCCTGCACAGAGGTGAAATTCTTCCTGCAAACCCTGATCCTGAGCCCACATGCCCCAATAAAGTCAGCTGAGATGGGAAGTTACCTGTCTAGTCTAGAATCAGAGCAGGGAGGCATTATTTTGTATTCTACCCCCAAAACAGCTTCTGATTAACCTTGAACAGCCTCACAGGTGATGGCTCAGGGGAGCTCACCTGGACTTTTACATCTGGGCACAGCCCAGCAGCATTCCTGCAGGCATGGGAGGGATCTCAGGGGGAGCCTGCACCCTCATCCAGGGCTAAAGGAAAATAGATGAATGACACTGGCAGGGACATTGCAATGAAAGGTGATGAGAAGGGCCAAAATTTCCCACCACAAATGTGGAGTGTCACAGTGGTAGATGGAGAAACTTTGAGGTTTGGCAGTACAATGCTTCATTCTGGTGTTAATGTGGTTAGAGAGACATTGGTGTTTTGTCAAAAGATGTTTTGTGAAATACCAGTCTGCGGATTTCTCTGGTGTTTCCTGATTGTCTGTGCTATATTTAATGCAAAATTAACATGCTACAACAGAGGGGATGGATTTTTAATGTGGCTGCCATCACAAATCCAGTGGTTACCAGCTGATACCTGAGCAACTGCTCAGCTACACAGCTGAAACTAAATTCACTGCAGGGTGTCAGAAGATCCAATGTCACTAGCACTGCTTTTAGCGTAACACCATGGTATCAGGGAACAGATCAAAACATCTGTTTTCATTCTGAAAGATGTCTTTTGGTGAGCAGAATTATCTGTGTAACTTCCTAGGTAGATTTATGTTGACAAGTCACTTCACTGTTGATAGGATTTTGTCTCTTGAAGATCTGCCCTCGGGTGAGTTGTTAGGAAGCAGCCCTGTCTGGAACTACAGCAGGAGCTTGACAGCTAGACCTGAAAATCAACAGCAAAGGGAATATGAAGGGAAACTCCAGTTGTCACCTTTATTAATACAGGTGGATGCTTTACTGGCTCTCAGCTCTCCATTTCCTAAGGCAGACCCCATAAGAGGCATTTATAATGTGTATTATTAATTTCATTTGGAAGTCATTCAGGTTCTGTGATAGAAGACACCAGTATAAAAATCTTGGAGGACTATTTGTTCCGGGGTTTTTTAGTGGTGGTAGAGTCTGGCTGGGGTGGAGGGTGAAGGCTTTAACTGTTAAAACAAGCAGTAAGCACAGACTTCTAAAATCCTCCATGTCCTGCCATCCCAAAGCACTTTGTTTTCCACCTGGGGACTCAGGGGTGAGAGACACAAAAAGCTGTTCCCTGGGATATCTGTCCATGAGCACTCTCTGAAGCAGCAGGACTGCAGGTTTTGGCCTGGCACTGTGGCTGTTCCCCGTTTTGCTGCTGGATGAGCTGCAAGTCCTGGCTGTGACTGCAGGGCTCCCTTCTCTCCCTACCAGGGCACTCCCATCCAGGGCTGTCCTGGGTAAATACTTCAGTGCAGCTACCCAAACCTGCTGTGCATGCTAGGAGTAAACATTTTGTTTCAGAACAGGCAAGAAAGGTATCAGGACAGGGATCACATCCAGCTCATACGTGTAGTAAGAAGACCATGGATGATGGTGATTTGTTTAGTGTGATTTATTCACCTTGAATACTGAAAATCCCCTGTGGACTTTTCTTCATCAGAGACCAAAATGCATGGTAAGATATGAGAGCCTAAATGATGAGATAAAGGTAGAATAATAGTCCAAGCAGGTTTTTATTATCCAGTTGTTTCAGTCCCTGGGTTGATTGTTGTGTTCCCTAGAAATTTCCTCCTTCCTAAACCAAACTGTTCTCCCCATCCCTGGCTTCTGTCACCATGGATGTGGATGCTCCTTCTTTCTCCACCCAGTTCCCTGCAAATCCCTGCTTATAGGGCAGGAGGAAAGCAAGGATTTTGCCCTTCCCAGCACCTTTCACAAGGCTGTGTGTCCTGCCAGGTGCCACAGGTGTGTTTCCCTGTCTCAGAGGTGGCTTTGGCTCGGGGCTGTTTGGTCCTGGCAGCCTGAGCCATGCCAGCCCAGCAGAGCCCAGGGAACAATCTGGCTCATCCCCTCTGTGTCCCAGCAGGGCCTCAGTGCCTGCCCCCTGCCCAGGGACCTTGGTGACACTCAGGCAGGAGCTCCTGGCACTGTTAATAGAGCGTGGCTGTCTCATTTGTAGGCTCTATTCATCTGACAGCAGAGAATTATCAGTACTGATGCTTCACTCCCTCTCTTTTTCTCCAAGGTAGTGATTTGTCTATGTTATGGGTAGGTAAGCTTGACAAAACATTGCACATTAGCAGCTGAGACAGTGTTTGAAATGGGAAAATTGCTAGCAAACTGCTCCATTAGAGACCCAAATAACAAATTCTTTCTTTCCCTCAATGAAAGAGAGATAGTTAAAGCCCAAATTAATACGTCTGTCTCCCCAGCTCTGCAGGGGGAATCACTCTTCAAGACGAATGGCTTCATCACTCCTGAGTGTGAGCTGGCTCTGCTAAGTCCCTGTTAGGCAGAGTTTTTTATCCTTTTGTGTTTTGCCATCCTGGGCGTGAGCAATGCAGGCGCCACAGGAGGAGGTGATGAAAAGATTTGCACCTCAGTGAACTTTGAGATGGATTAGCATGGGAATTTGAGTGCTTATTCTTTATCCTGGGATAGTTTTTCATCTTTAACTGCATGGTTTCCCCGGGTTTGTTTTGTTCTGTTTTTTTTTTTCTCTGATATGTTTACTTTTTACTCTCATTGCTGCAAAGTCCTTTTTAAAAAAAGTGGGAAGAAGGAGGACTTTATCCTGCCTAGCATCATGTTATTACAAGAAAAAAATGGATCTGAATCCAGTGGGCCCCTCATACTTTCCAATCTCTGATGATATATTAGAAAAGAGAAAGGAAATTGTTCCTGTCCTTTGATGTTGTTGTCAAAGCCTCTAAAATAAAGCTGGGAGAGGCAGACAGAGTATTGCTGTGTGGGAGGGGGGAGATGTGCTTCAGTTCATCTCAGCACTCAGCTGGCAGCAGGTGACATGGCACAACCACAAGGGCAACAGAGGATCAGCAAAAACCTCTGGGAGTTTGAACAGCACCAATTCACTTTATCAATTTTGTGAATTCCCCTTGGCGAGTCTCTTAAATAGAGCTGAGTATGAAACACCACAGGAGAATCAAGAAAAATTTTATTGAGCTTTAAGAAACTTTTAATGGGAGGGGAGGTAGTAGTTTAAATTATCAAAATTTAGCTTTTTAGGACTGTGTGTCTTGTACAGATTTCTCAAATGTATTGTAAAATTATTTTATAGTATATTCTGGTAATACCCCCCAGAAAATGAACTCCCAGATGTTGCTTTACACTAGCATAGATGTTTTTATAGTGTATGACAGCACTCCATAGTATAGGGATAGACCATAAAAACCAGTTTTCCAAAGGTCATGTTCTAGGTAACCTAGGTATTCTTCTCTGAAATAAAATGTGGCTGCAAAATTTACACTTTCTTACTTTTTGGAGGAAAAAAGAACAATATGAGGTAAGAATACTGCTTTTCACTTTATTTCAAAGATGGCATCTCTAGCAGTTTCCCATTGTATGGCTTCTAATTAGGCCTTCATCACCCTGAAATTTCCAGCTTCCCTTCTGGCAGAGCCTAGAACTTCTTGAGATTTTTAATTGTCTGCTGTACTCAACATGTCATGTATGAGCTAAATGAGGTGAAAGAGTAAAATATTAATACACACAATGTGTTTCCTGTTATTTTACCTGTGAAACTGCATTGTGTTTTTCAGGCTAGGTCTGCCATCCTGTAACATGCATTTATGTAAAAAGTAAATAGAAGTCAAGTTAGTACTTTGTTCTGTTAAAGCACAGGCTTATTTAATGCAGCACTTGGTGCTCTGGTTTGTGCCCAAATTGGAGCCCACCTGCCAACAAACCTGGTGAGGGCCCGTGGTGCTCTGGTCCATCTGCAAGGTGGAGTGCACTGAGCAGAACGTGCCATGAGCGTTCCTTAGTCCTTCATTTGCAAAGGGTCTCCTGGAATAAAACAATGTCAGGTGCTGTGGTGGAAATACAGCAGCAGATGACAAGAGCCTTGTCCATCTATTTCTGTACAGGCCATCTGTAGGAAAGGGTGAAGAGTTCACTAGGTAGCTCCAGAATGAAACTCTCAAATAACTCCTGTTGCTGTCTTCCTCTCCACTTTCCTAGAAATTTATTTATCTTTTTTTTTTTTTCATTTTTTTATTACTTGGGACCTGAGGCCGGCTATTCCAGTTTTGGGTATTTTATTCACCCTCTTTGGGGAGAAAACTCTGTGTATATCTCCACCCTTGAGTCACTAAAATTGCCTGGGAATTTTGCTTGTAAAGAGCTCCGCGTCTCCCCCCATCCCTGCCTTTGGGTTTCCCTGGAAGGGCTGCGTGCTGCCCTGGTGTGCAGGATGGCTGAGCCCCCAGTTTCCATCCCCAGGGCCAGGAAATCGGGCAGGCATGACCCTCTTTTGTTCCTAGAAGTGCCTGCACAGAAACGCTTGGGAGGAGTTAAACACCCGTCTGGCAAGCTGACAAAAAGCCTTTATGGGAAGAGTGTGTGCTGCTAATTCTGGTGACAAACACCCAACAATAGTGGCGTGCTGGAGCTCACAGCAATTTGCATTTCACTGTGGACTTGCCAGAAATGAAATGTGTTATATTTAGACCAACTGGAAGGGAAATCTCAGACACTAATTCAAATCACAAAACAAGGAATAGAATTAACTCTGATCACAACCTTTAAGAAATAGATGGCTACAGATATAAAAGAGGGCGAGCACATTGGCTGTACAAGCTGACTGTGCAAATATCAAAATATTTATACTTAAAGAGCTTCTTAGAGTATAAATGAGCTGGCAAATTATCTTATTTTTAAGGGGATTTTTTTCTTTTGCTCATGAAAGCACAGATCACCAGAGGGATAGAGAGCTTACACATTTCCTCTTTACTATTCCCTAGTACTTTGCAAACCTTGATTTACTTCTCCCTTCTCCCATTTCACTTTATTGTCATTCCTGGTTCTAAAGTTGTTTTGTTTTTTTCTCCCTCTGTATTGCTGCAGCAACTTGAAATGACTGGAGTGCCTCATTTCATCATTCCAATATGTTTTTGTATTTCAATTCTAAGCCATTTTCAACCATAGATTTTTTTACTATTTAAACTGTTGGTTTTTAGGACATTTTGGGGGAAAAAAATACACAACATTTCAATAATAAATAAGAGCAAGGTTAAACCACATTTTGGTCTCAGTCCCAACTCAGTAGAAATTTAGCCACCATGGTCAGTGGAATTTGTTGTTTGAGGATCCACTTTTACATTTCTAATGGAGATGAATATTTAAAGTTCATCTGAGGAGAAGCCATTCCTTTTAGCAGGAATTCAGGGAACTTGCTGACAAATACTTGAAAGTACTATGGGGAAGGAACAGAAATTCATCTCAGTGGTTGCTGTAGGCGGTGTCTTAAAGCTGCTTACATTTTATGTTAGTGATACATGCATTTATGGTACTTCATAAAGAATACTTCTTTCAAGTCAAATACTAGAAATAAAAACAGCTGACTTTTTATGTAGTCTGGACCATATTTTAGAAAAGCTTAAATATTTGGTAGTTGGAATAGGAAGATGCAGATCTCTTTTTTTACCCTTAAAACATAAAATGCTCCCCACCCTCTTAAAGATGTGAATTCACCTTGCAGTGAATTCAGTTTGGTTTCTAGCATGTTCCCAGGTTGTTGCTCCTGAATTGGTCTGATTGTGCTATTAAACTGTTCTCTAACCTGTCCCAGCCCAGCCTAGCTGTCAGTTTAAACAGCTACATTCTATTTACAACAGTTAGTCAAGGAAAGGGTCTGTATTTTCTACCTTAACTTTAAAATATGCCTACTATTCTTTATTAATTCCATAAGCCTTAAAAGTGCAATTCCCTCAGCCTGTGACATTTCTTCTAGACCAATTCAGCAATTTAGCAATCAGAGAGATTATTTTATTTTTCTAAGTAATTTTCTCAGTATTTTTTCTATTTAGTGGACTTCGAAATAAAAACATGTTTTGCATAAGACCCTGTAAAATTGCTTTATATTTATATAAAATGTGCTGTCATATTTAACGTGATTCCTGTCCTGTAGCTGTATAGTTAACATGTATATTGCTTTGTTTGTTTTCAGACGTTTGGAACAAAACCTCATCAAAATCATTCCCCCTGGAGCTTTCACCCAGTACAAGAAGCTGAAGAGAATGTAAGTTTTAATAAGACCAACATGCAAGAGCAATCATGAATCTTCTAGGTTCAATTCGGTATCTTCATTTTTGAAACATATTGGCAATTCTATGTTGAAATCACTGGGGATTGCACAAATCATCTCTTCAGAGTGTAAGCAACAATGGAATTTGGTTCAGGATGCCTAACAGTGCATGAAATCCTTAATAATGCTTAATTTCACTTCCTATTATAAACGATGTGATTTAATTAGTTGTTAGTCTGTTCAGACTTCAAATCTGCTTCCCCAGAATAGATTCGAAGTTCCATTTCTCTTCTCATCCGTTTCTCATCTGTTTGCAGCACGTTGGGGTGGCTGACCCCAGTTGTGGCAGGAGCCACGTTCTTACAGAGCAGTGAGGAGCTCTTTGTAGTGCCTTTGATGTGCTGATGTTGAGATGGTTTGACTGTTTACAAGAAAACAAAGAAACCTGCTGCAGCTTGTTTTCTCTGTTGCTTAATCACCAGTAGATACCCAGATAATTCTTCCTTTTATTACCCCTTGTGTTTTCTCTTTGGATTAAAAACAATAATAATCCTGGTGTGTAGCAGTGCTGTCATGCAGATAAGATGAGGCATTCCCCCAGTCAGGTTTTTCTTTCATTTTTGACTGACATGTGAGAGATGATGTGACAGTTCCACCATGATACAAATCATGGTAAAGCAATTTACCCCTGCTTCCCCACAGAATGGAGATATTGCTGTTGCCACTGGAGCAGTAACTCCAGAAGTCATTCAGGCTTTGTAGATGAGTGCTAATGCTGCTGGAAAAGTGCCTTTGCAGTTCTCCTCTGATGTGAACAATGCTGGAATTAAGACACTGTCAGCTCATTTCACAGAAGACATTGGATTAGCAGATAGCTTTGGGAAACTGAAGTCAGTTTGCACCATACCATTGATTTAAGGGCAAAATTGCTGTGTTTTCCAGTCCCAGCTTAGCAAGTTCCTAGAGCTGAATAGCTGTAAATATGGATCTGAATATTTAACAGGTCAAATCATCAATCTTAGATGGTCTCTATTCTTCTGTCTCACTTTCAATATATCTGTATGTATTTTTAAAGAAGTGCTGTATTGGATAGTAAGATGGTAATTTCAGTGAATAATGATGGATCCCTTTTCAGTGACCTAAATTGTAACTTTTTTATTATTAAAATCACTACACGGTTCTTTCTAAGGTATGACTAATTTTAGATTTTTGTGATGTTTTACTGTCTTTTCACTTTTCATTGATAGATGAAGTATAGTTTCATGGGAGTTGACCAAAAAATATTCTTTAATGTAGATGGCTGCCCTATCCAATGTAGCACTTGCTGTGTGAAATTATTAATGTCAGAATTTCACAGCAGAATTCCATTAGCAAGTGGTGCTAACAGCTTTTTGGGGTATAATTGGCATACTCATTGAGATCCGAACTCATAATGAAATAATAAGTTATTGTGCCAGATGATCTGTGCCAAAGCTTACTCAGAGTGACAGGATCTTGTGGGAGAACTTGGGACAGGTATTTGGGCTGCAGAATGTCCCATAACAAACCTGATGTTTGGCCATTTGTTTATCCACCTGTCTCCTTGTTAAAGTTTAGTTCCTGCTGGGCACTGAGGGCCTGGATTGAACAACAGTTCTGCTGCACATAGTTTTATTGAGGACATTTGTTTCAGTATTTAAAGATATTATTGACACCATATTTTCAAGATTCCCAGTCCCGTTAACACAAAAATATACTTTGGTGAAAAGATTATGTCCTCAAACAAAAGAATCATCCATCCTTTTCCTTAAGAGGAAGGATAAGTTCAGTATCACTGAAGTTTCTTTAGCCTTTCTTCATTTCTGTCACTTTGATTTCAATGAACAGTGCCATAGCAGGAAGATTATAAATTTAATTAATGGATGCCCTCCTGGGGGTGCAAATGCTGAACATTAATATATTTATTGTTATTGTTGCTATTAACTACTATAATAATATTTTATATCATTCAGAGGATAGTATTAGCATAGGCCTGTAAATTGTATTGTGTTTTGCTCCTTCTGGTGAAAAAAATATGCAAGAATATTAGTGATAATAGTCCTCATTTGCAACTCTGTACTCTGTATTTTTATTCTTTACTGAGTATTTCCTGCAAGATAATGAAGTTTCCTTTCCTTAGCTAATTGGGTAACTGAGATTAATTATTAAATTAGATCCACTTGTCCAACATAATCTTGATATGACTTGATATTATTACGTCAAGGTGATAGGAAAAAAATTATATTAATTCAAGTGCTATACTTGCATTTTTCTGTTTAGAATTATCTCTTTGGCAACTTCCAGGATGGGAGAGTTATTTTGGTGATCAGGTTTAGTAAGGGAGCTGAAACCTTTTTTGTCTTGGACTTAATCAGAATTGCCCACATTTCCTATCTCTGCACTTCTGAGGCTTTTAACTAACAAGTTTGTAGAGCAAGAGTAAGAGCCAAGTACATGGAATAACTTTGAAGGTTGTGGTTGCACCTCTCTAGCTCTGATGCTTGTAGTGGCATTTCATGTTGTCAGACTAATTTTACCACATTTTAGCAGAAAACACATTGAGATTTCACAGGCTTGCCAGTAGCTCTGTGGAGTTGTGACATTTTTAAGCAGCTTCTACAAACTAAACCGTGTATGACATGGATTTTGCTGAGTACTCTTGTCAGATGAGAACAGTCAATTTTATATGTTGGAGATAATCAAGTAATCTGTTTTTAATAATGTTAGTCAACAAAGAGAGTATTCAACCAATGCTATTAATAGTTTTGTATTTGGCTGCATCTAAAAATAAATCTGTTTTGCTTCAAAATCTTTTGCAGTGAAGACATTTAAGCCATACAGTCATGTGTTACTCAGCAACTTGCTCAGCATCCTTGCTCCCCTGGTGCAAAGTCAAAATCAATTTATGTCCCCAGCTGGTGACTGAGCACAGCCACCCTCCAAGGTGTGTGCAACAACCTTTTCAGAGATTTCTATCATGCTGTCAGAGGTGCAGGGAGGGAGTGTGAGGTGACTGATATCATCCCTGCCTGAGTGCAATCGTGGTAATTTTATTACATTTCCAGTTGAAGGGGCACACTTCCCCTGAGTGATTTTGAGATACCTAAACTAAGAAAATGAGCCTTATGGCATCTAAATTGTCCAAGTTGTGCAGCTTAGAAAAGCCTCTTTGTGTCTTGATGTAAATGAAAGAGAGACGAGGACAATCTCACCAAAGCAGGCCAAACACAGGGACAGAAATACCAGGACAAAATTGAATCCCTCTGTCTCAGTCAAGCCAGAAGGAGATGGAGCCTCCTTATCTGACAGCAGTGGAACTTGGGCTCTAATGGAAAGGAAATAATGTGTCTAATTATCTGCTAATGCTGATTGTAGTGCATCTGCATGAAGTGAGAGTGCCGAGCCCAGCGTGGCGTTCTGCACGTTCAGGCACCATCAGTCACACACTCGTTAGGGTCCAGACAAGGGGAGAGAGGAAGGGTGGGAATGCTGAAACTAAAACACTGCTGGAATATTTCAGTCAAAAAACTAGATGCCCCTTTTCAGATGCTTGTTGTTGTTGTTCAGCAAACTCGCATTTTCCTGTGATTTTGGCAGATTTAAATTCCTCAATATTTAACATTCCTCAATATTTAATGTTCCTCAACAAATAGGACTGATCCACTTCATATTTCTGCTTACTAGATAAAAAGCAGCAGTCAGTCTAAACAAGTTTTACAAAAACCTGTATGAGAATAAAAACAAATGTTCCTACTTTCAAGATAGTTTGGCTGCTGTAAGTTGAGCTGCAAAACCAAAACTTTCCAAGAATCCTGTCCTGTTAGGCAGGATGTTGTGGCAGAAAACATCAGTAGATTGCAGAGCGATTCTTTACGAGCTTTAAAAAGAATCAAACCTTTAAAAAGTTACCAAAAAACCAAACTAATAAATCCCACTTAACATGGCATAGATTTGAAAAGAGTTTGAGGACCTCATTAAAATTTTAACCAACATAATTTGTAGCTCAAAAGATGCAGAGAATGGAAAACCTCTTTACTTTCTGATTAGTAAGTTCTCATTCAAGTGATGTTTTATGTAGAGTCTACCTAAATGGATCCTTAGCACGTGCCGCATTGGAAATATCAGTGAAGATGTACGTGAAATACTGCACTGCTGCGGCTGACAGTGAAGAGATCTGACACTACTGACACAAGCTGATATCAGCTGTCAGGGAGTGCAGTGAGGTGGCTGAAGGTTGTGTCCCAGCTCAGCACCTGGTTGAGCTGATGGACGGAAAGTCTGGGTGACAGTGACAGTCACGATGAGGCCCCCAGCTCTGAGCACCTGCATGCCTAGTGTAGAGAGTTGGGCTCCTTGTGTAAAGTTACTGTGGCACAGTCGGTATTTGCCTTTGTTGTCTGGGCTGGTTATGATTCAAATTGAAGAGTATTTTCCAAACCAGGAGCACATTTTGGTTTAAAAATCCAGCAGGCAGTACTGAGTCAGTCCCATTGACAGCACAGCCAAAGGGTGGAATCTCCCTGGGCTCGCTGACAGGGTCTGCAGTGGGCTGGGGGAGCCCAGTGCTGCTGCCTTCAGAGCTCCACAACTCCCATTCAGCTGCTTGAAGGCTTCCTCCAGTGTCTGAACTTCACCAGATCAGTGCTGAGTTCATTTTGTGCTGCTTGTTTTTCCGAGGCTGTTGAAGCCCAGACCTCAGAGGAGCAGTGCTGGGCTCCCTGCTTTGGGACCAGGGGCTGGGCACTCTGCACGATGCACTCTGCTGTTACCAAGCTGGCCTTCCATGCCTGCACTGCAATGCTCAGACCACCCTTGTGCTTTGTCATGGGCTGCTCCTCGTGCTTGAGGAGGGCTGCAGAGCCATCTCCAGTATTAATGGCTTTGGGATGGTTTTATCAGCGTCACTGTTGTTCTTCGTAAAAACCTTTTTTTAATATCCATTAAATCAAAACCCTTTTTAAGAAGGGTGTTCTCTGTTGAGGCTGTGGCCTGTCATACTGGCTGATGTTTTCTGATCCCTCCTGGAATTTGCCTTTCTCTGCCCTTACATAGTTCATAATTTCTCTGAGATAATATGATCATTTACTTCTGTTTTTATATCAAGTGTGTTCTTCCAATACAGCTAAAATGTTTTCATTAAATTCCTGTTTACTAACATTTTATCAATCCTTCTTTCTTTTCACAGAGACATCAGCAAGAATCAAATAACTGACATTGCACCTGATGCATTCAAAGGCTTGAAATCTCTCATTTCATTGTAAGTAGAAAATAGAACTGAATGGGCATTTGGGGAGAGCTTGCATGTAAGAGGAATAAAAATGATAATGTGCTGTCTGGGGGAACATATGTTTCTGTGTGCAACTGCCAGCTTGTGTGAAGCATCTGATCTTTTGTAAATGAAGAATTTTGTAAATGAAAAATGAAATTTAGAAGGGAGGACTGTCTACAAGTCTCTCATAAGGCTGCTGACTTCTGCACTTCAAATCAGTGCATTATTCAATCTTCTGTACCCGTGCACCTGCAGGCTGCTCCATGCACCCCACTCCTCATGGCACACCAAAACCTCACCTCAGGCATGATTGGTGCTGTTAGTCAGGGAAGAGTTGGGGAAATATTTTCATACTGGATTTTTCTTCTATAGTAAAGAAATTACACTCTCTTTGGAGTTTTCTGGTTTATTTGATTTTTTGCGGTGTGCAGTTTTTTTGATTGGCTTTTGTTTTAGTTTTTGGGAGGTTTTAATGGTGGTGGGTTTTAGTTTGTCTTTTTTTCAAACTAGTTAGGGAAGGACCACATCATGAGAAAATGTTTATATGCCTTAGCTGTAATCACTGCTTTATTAAGCTGATAGGGGACTAAAATATGATTTCATACAGGAGATAAAAGGAAGGTAGGATCTCTTGACAGCCATTTGTTTCTCTTTATAGAGCACAGAAAACTGATTTAGCACCAAGATGAATTTACATGCAGCTGTATTTCAGCCTAGGTACCCACAGCACTATTAAAACAGTTGAGCTTTTAATGGGTATAAAGAGCAATACAAGGTCAGAAGCTGCATATTGAGGATAAACTAGAATAGAGTGGTAGAAGGCCCCACGTTGAGAGAAGAAGGAAACACAGCTAGAATGATATTTACCTGTGTTAATTTTAAAAACAGTATGGAAACAATTATCTCATTAAAATTCATATAACCCAGCCTGGTTCTTAAAAACTGTAGTTTGTTTCTGCAAGCTGACATAAATTTATTTTCTGAATACTGGATAATTCTGAGAAACTGAATAATTTTTTGGCGAGAAGAATATCAGAAAGTTATTAAGTACTAAACTAACATGTTGCAGTAAACCTGTGAGCCAGAATTCAGAAGGATTGGCCCTTTTTTGTGCCCTGAATCCAGCTGGGAGAATGCCAGAAATATATATTAAGTGTTGCTGGTGTTTGTTAAATAGTTCAGGCAGTGTTATTCAACATGCTGTGGAAATGGTCAAATCCCTCACTGCTGTCTGGAAACAATTCAGCAAGAAAGTGACATTTGCTGAAGGCTACAGTTTTGGCTTGGTATGAAACTACTGCTGATGCTGCAGTGCTGCAGCTTCCCGGTCCTGCAAACCTCCTGGCTAGGAGTGAGCTGGATGGCCAAGACATTTCCACTGGGCTTCACTTCCCAAGGCAGAATTTATTCAGCTTTAGCACAGTTAATTCAGATACCCCCAGGTGGCCTCAGGAGTGTGGGACAAAACACATCAGCTTGGACAGGGAGGAAATGAGAATATAAACTGGGCAGGAGTTTATGGTGTTTTGACTTGCAGACAGAAGCAAGTGACATGGCTGTGTATTCTCTGCCCAGTCATCCAGGGCAGTATGTTAAATAAATGATGTTTGAATATGTTCATATCCAAGTGGGTAAAACAGTGCTTAAGTTAATGCCAGTAGGTTATGGCAGGGAGATAGCAAAGGGAACTGCCTCCAAGTCTTTCCTTTGGTTGCCTCAGTTTCCCTCCACCACTGACACACAAAGCTGTAAAACACAGTTTCTCCTCTCCTTGGCAGCCCTGTTTCAAGGACAGCATCAACCCCAAACTTGAAATTATCAGCCTTCTCCTCTAGGGTCAGTTGTCTGCTGTGTTTTCACTTTCTTTTGAAAGGTTTTGCCCCTGCTGTTCATTGCAGGTAGGTGTTACAAATGTTTTCCCTATAGTTGCCAAGCCATGGTTAGATCCCTCATTTTTCGTGATGTGTCACTCAGACCTGGCGGGTTCCTCTCTAGTTCTTTCAGTTTCTGAGCCCTAGATACCTTTATGGAGCAAGATGACATGCTGGTCAGCAGAATCTGGGTTTCTCTGAAGAAAGCTTCCCCAGGTTTCTACCCCTGAGAAGCAGAGTATCTTTTGTCTGGGCTTTTCCACAGCCACCAGCCCAACTCAGGCAGGCACAGAAAGACAGAGGCAAGAGAAGAGGACTCCTTGGAGCTGCCAATGACACTGCCCAAGGGGAAGGAGCAAGGAGGCAGCAATGAAGTGAGACAGTGGTTTACCAGTGTTTTCCCTCTTAGCAGCTCAGTCTTTTGGGTGCCCAAGGCCCCAGTAACTTCTCTCAGCTGCATGTCCTGAAGGAACACTGCTCTGCATACAAGGAACAACTCTTTCTGTTCCTGCACCTCACTCAGGTGTGATTGGTGCATAAATTTTAATGAGACATCATTGAGGTTTACTCTCTGCACAGAGCAGCTGGACTTTGCAGCTGAGTTCCAACCAGAAGAAAGAAGGGGAAAGTATTAATGCACAAATGAGAGCAAGCACCTTGGTTGCCATTAAAAATGGAGTGCTGCTGTACAACCTAATATCCTTGTGCTTTTTTTATCTGTTTTTATTCCCATTTTGTGCTCCTCGCTCTGCTCCCTGCTTGCACGCAATCACAGTGCTCCCTGTGGGTCTGGGGAGCCAGAGTGTTCCTCTGGAAGGCAGCCAGCGTTGTTAGTCTGCCTGCCTGATGCAGGCCTGGGTTTAGTGAGTTCTGCTCTGCTTTCTCCTGAAGTCAGCTTGCCTTGGTGTTTCCAGGCAGAAATGCTTCTCAGAGTACTCTGCCTGTTGTGCCTGTGTTGAGATGGTAGGGAAAAAAGTGTATTGCAGTTTTCAAACATAGGAATGTTTATAACAGAAGCTATTTCCTCTAAAATGTCTAAAACTTAAATTGTTTTAAAATGCTAAGTGATCCATGTGCTAGCAGGTCATAAGTTTTTTTATTGTAAATCTATATATTTTCTCTAATAAGAAATTCACCTGTGGGAGTCAAACAGGACACAAAAGGATTATACTTGAAACAACCGTTTCTACCTTGGATTTTCTCTGCATTTAGCAAAAAAAGGACAAGTTTGTTCCTGTAGGGTACTCAAGACTTCTCCATTCTCCACATGCAGGAAGAAATAAGTTATTTTCTCTATGCCCATTTTTCAATGGATTTTGTTCCCTATTCATATTTTTCTTTGGAACGAGAAATTTCTACTTAGAAACATTTGGGGAAGCACATAGCTTCTTTTTTTTTTCCTGGTTGTTGCAGAATAAGGAACTGGAATCATTATGCTTTAAGAACTTTTCCCTTCTTTTTCCTGGAGTTTCCTGGCTTTTCCTTTTCTTCTTGCTGTGCTGGAAGAATTAGTCTTGCTATACAATACTTCCTTCATAAAAGTATGGGAGCAAATAGTATCCCTGCATTGAGAAGCGTGGCAGAATTGGTTGGTTGCAAGGGAATGTATTACCTGAATTTGAAGGAAAAGTTAGAGAAACACTGTTTGTAGTACCTGTGTTTGTGTTCCATGGTTAGCAGGGCTTTTGCAGGAGCTGGAGTGGTTAATAACAGCCCAGAGCATGGGGGACAATAGGAATAGCTTAGTGTTTCAAGACTGCTGCACACACTTTCTGAAGTAAATTAATTTTCCATTTAATCAACCCAGAATCTGTCTGGTATCGGTGAGAGAATTGTATCAGCATTTGGTTATTGTTAATAGTATCAGAGATAGATGTGGTCCTGGGGTCAGTAAAGCTCCCACAAATGCAGGTTTGGAAGACCATATCCAGACTGTCTGGGGACCTTTTATGAAATATGACAAAACAGTCTGAGCCTTCAGGGTGTTAAACTGCATGAATAAGTTTTAGACTGTTGCAGAGGGAGAATTCCTTTGGTTTTGTTCATATACTGAATTAAGCTAGTGAACACTTTAAAAGTGTTAGATCAGCCTGGGCACAAAGACAAGAGACAGCTTAGGTTTTGACATAGCAGTCCCATTTAGACCATCATCTCCTGGGTGATGATGTATGGGGTGTCATTCATGGTGATTTGAAATCTGCAATAAAACATTGTCTATTGCAATAGCTGACAAACTTATTTTAAGGTAACAAATTGCTTTGGATGATTTTACTGTGATTTATTTAGCTTAGCTTGTTCTGAAGAAATATGAAATAGTGCAGGGGGAAAAAAATTACAAGTCAAAGTTTCTTTTAGATATTAGAAATTTATTGCTGTTTTTATCCCTATCAATTCGTCCTCTTCTGAAAACCTGAATTCGTGTTGAGCCTGTGCCATTGTACATAGCTTGGGAAATATAATTCTTCCTAGCAAGAATTGTTTTCACAGTCTGAAGGAAAGTTAAAAGCATTCTGAGGACTGAAAAAGACATTGCATAAAGTCACAATTTGACACTTCAGTAAGAATGTTTCAGCCCAGCCAAAATAAAGGAACACTTAGCTGGAAACCATATGGTCTAAAGTAAGGGATTCTGTGCTAGGCTTTCATACCTCAAAAAACTCTGTGTCACCTTCAAGGGAAAAATCTCTGTATTCTGTGATCTGACTTAATGAAGCAGCTAAATTGCAACTACATTTGCAAGTAAGGAAGCTGAGGAGCAGAGACATAAAAGAAAGAACACAGCAATTATTGTTTCACACCCTTCGAAGGTGGTGTTAAACTTCTGCGCATCTGAAAGGCCATGTAGTGGTAAAGTCAGTGCAAATTCCCTCTTTTTAAAATGGTGCAAGAAGTCAGAATGGATAGAGACTGTGAAGAATCAGTGTAAATTTCATGTTTTAGGACCCTTCTACTGAAGGTTTGGTCCATCATTGATTATATTGTCACCCAACATATTTATGGCTGCGTGTGCTTCCTGTGTTTCTTTGTGTGTGGTGTGTCCCACAATTGCAGATCAATCTATGCAGTGACTGTTTTCACTGTTTAATCTTTATTTTAGAATATCATGGGTTAAACAGCAAAACGTGAAGCTTAGTAGTAACAATTAATTATTTAATTGGAAATTTAATATCTAATATGTCTTGGGATGAATACATCATTAGGGGACTATTAAAATATGATGCCAGAATCAGGCTGAAGCAACACAATGCCTCATTTGTGACTGTTTTATATTTGTATAACTTCTTGTTGCAGATCCATAATGACTCTTTAGGGTGCTGCTCCCAGGGATTTCCAGAGCTTGCAGTGCTGCCAGGGGTTTGTGCTTTATGTGCTGTGGTATTTGTCAGACCCGTGGCTGACTTAGCCTCCTAAAGATGAGGAGCCAATGAAGAATCAGGAGCCCACACAAAAAAAAACTTAGTAATATTTTTGTGTTCTAATTAATGTTCTAATTCACTGGTTCACTGTCTATTGGCAGCAATTACTGAAGTACTTTTATTTTTATTATATGTTAACTTTGTTAGTGTGTTTTTAATTAAGAAAAAAATGCTTTGTGTCTAAAATTTCAGGTGCTTTGGGATAGAAGAAGGGTTGTGTTCCTGTGCCAAGCTTGCACATTAGCCAGGACACCTGCATGTCCTGCAACATGTGTGGGGGAAGCAAGTGAACACCATTTTTAGAACTTGTAGTGTAAAAGGGCAAATCTCCTAAAATTTACCTCAGCTGGTAAAAGCACTGGAGATATAAACAAAGTTCTTGAATCAAATTGGTCATGTTTCCTCCTGTATGGCTTTTTTAAGTTGGTGTGTGTTTGTTTGTTTTTACTTTGTTTGGTTGTTTGTTGTTTGGTTTGGTTTGGTTTGGTTTGATGTTTTTTGTTTTGGGTTTTGTTTGGTTTGTTTTTTTTCTGTGGTTGGTTTGTTTGCTTTATTTTGTGATTTTTTGGGTTTTTTTTGGTTTGGTTTGGTTTGATGTTTTTTTGTTTTGGGTTTTGTTTGGTTTGGTTTTTTTCTGTGGTTGGTTTGTTTGCTTTATTTTGTGATTTTTTGGGTTTTTTCCTTGTCTTGGTTTTTGTTTTTGTTTTGGTTGGTTGGTTGTTTTTTGTTTTGTTTTGTTTTGTGGGTTTTTTGGGTGTACAGGTTTTTGTTTGTTTTTTGTGGGTTTTTCTCCCTTTGTTTTTTAGTGTGTATGTTTTTCTTGTATTGTTTGTTTGGGTTTTTTGTTTATTTGTTTGTTTGGGTTTGGTTCTTTTTGTCAGGGTTTTTGTTTGGCTCCTTTTCCCTGGAGCTGCAGCAGTGGGGCCCTGGGCTGAGAGCAGGGAGGTGGGGAATGTGGCAGAGGAGAGGAGGGTCCCTGTGGCTGCAGGGGTCCCAGCCGCAGAGGAGAGCAGGGTCCCTGTGGCTGCAGGGCTCCCAGCCCAGCTGGGCTGCTCCCACCAGCCCAGCCCTGCCCAGGGCAGGATCAGAGCTGGATCAGGGCAGGAGCCAGCCCAGGTGATGCTCCTCGGTGGGAGTGTGCTCTCCTGGCTGACACAGGCAGAGAACTCTGAGCAAAGCAGGTTTTTAGTGCTTTTCCCTGCAGCAAAGGGCAGTGAGAGCTGCACTGAGGAGCTGCAGAGCAGAGCTGCCCTCCCTGTGCTGCCCCGTGTGCCTGCAGCCCTGGCATGGCATGAGCTCATTTGGCTCTGTGCAGTGCTGAACATGAATATGAATTAGAGACAAGTGCCTGAGCTCTCATACTGACTTTTGTTTAGCTGCTAATCTGTTTGAATGCTAATGTGCCACATGCATGTAAGCCAAATTAGTTTGGAAAATGCTTATTTTCCTTTTCATGGCTTCTAAAAATCATTTTATAAGCTACTTTGATCTATTTTACTCAAAATAGTAAAGAAGATGTATAAACACATCCAAGGTTTAAAGATCAGTAGCGCACTGCACTGTGGCCTTCTGACTCTCAAATTAAAAAAAAAAGAATTGCTTTGAAGGTCTTATTTTGATATTTGCATTCAGTAATGCCATAGGACATCAGTGTTGATATTTCTTTAAGGTTTTGTTTTACCTCTACAGCCAGAATAACCCTTAGGCTGGAGTGCCCTTACTTTTCCATGGGCATTTTGTAAAACTTAGCTTCTCAATTCCTCTTTGCAGTTGTACTATGCATTATTGATGAGCACTGATGATCCTGCTCCTTCACCAAAGGAAGGAAGACATTTCTCTGACATCCCAGAGTTTGCAGTCTAAACTCAGTCTACAGATGACACACTAAAGCTAAAGAAAGCTAAAGAGAGGTTTTTCAGAAAGACTGGGAGGTGAAGAGGAGTCATACTGGGTTCTCTGGGCATTGATGTTTTAACCTTTTACAAATATTTTATTTGCAGAGGTTTTGCTTTTGCTTCTTAATACAGGTGCACACATCTTTGTGTAGAAAGAAATCTGTGAGTCAGCCTTTCACATGTTGGTTTAGAGCCCAGTGAAATCCAGGGACTTGAATGTTCTGTCTAAATAATCCTGTTAAACATTTCCAAGTTCAGCCACCATTTCTGTCCAGCTTTGGACAGATTATCAAAATCTTCATGTATTACATTACATTTTGTTGAAATAGGAGATAGTGTGTGTTTTCTGAAGCTAAAGTTAAGAAACAATCGGAAAAATTTGGAAGCATTCATTGCTCACAAGAAGCACTAATGGGAGCAGCACATTACAAACACCTCCTGACTCTGTACTAGATAGAGAAATTGTTAAATTTGTTTAGAGAAAATAGAATGCTGGATGACCCTGAGTTTCTTGAGGAGCACTTCAGTTCCTGCTAAACTGCAAAAGTAATGAAAAATTGGGTTTCAGTTTAGGTTTTGGTATTTAAGTGGTGTTACTGTGTTCAGGCTCAGAAATGAGCTGCTCTGGAAGGCTCCCACAGGGGTGAAGGACTCCCAGTGACTGATGAAGAGTAAGCTGAAGTGGTGATGCTCTGGGAAGGCCAGGGGGTATTGGATAAGGTCTGCCGTGCTAAGAGTTTGTTTTTCAGCATGTTCAACTCTTCCTAATATTTCAAACGTTGTCAGGCAGGGTAAGCCAGGATTTCAGCCAACATCCAAGCCTCACATGGTCTTTTGATTCATTGCCAGCCTATTGTTCCACATTAAAAAGTGAGGGAAGCAACAAATTTAGTGACACACAAGCTGCAGAGTTTTGGCATTTGCTGGTTTATAACCATTTGCCATGTCCTATGTAGAGCATAAAAATTACATAAATTCTGTTTTTTCCTGGTTTGAAATGTTTAGGTAAGGCAAAATGTTGTGAGAGGGAGCCTCATCATCTTCCCTTTTACCAGGACTCACAAAAGCTCCTGAGCCACTCTCTGTTTTTTACAAATGATACTGACCTGCAGAAATGACATGAGCTCATACTTCAGCCATGATTGAATCTCTGGTGTTCCTGTCATATATGATTTTGTTCTGATCACTGGATAACACATCTCAGCATAATGGTGCTTCTGTCTCTCTTCCCCCTTCATTCAGTTTCTAAAGATAATATATGTGCATTTCTCCATTTAAAATATGAAATATATTTAATGTTAAAACTGAATCATAGCTATCAGGTCATATATTTATGGTTGATTAAATACACACAGTGACTCTCATTTTTGCTATTAAAGCTTTACTGATTTTTATAACTAAGCTATACCTAAATTATTTTTGAGTTCCTGAAATATATGTCTATTTCCAGTTCAGGATAAATTTCTTTATATTAGTTCATTGAAATGGTAACAGCAGCTGGTGAAGCCATAATATTTTATCCAATGATGCCTGTGTCACATTTCATGCCAATTACTGTATCTTAAGAGACTCAGTTATATGAAATTTTATCGACAACCAGCTTGTGCTCTCTGGCTTTTAAATTCAGTATTACTGAGCAGAATTCTAGGGTTTTGCATCAGACAATGTGCCTTTCAGTGGCTAAAATATTTCTAAAGAGGATGGAAAAAAAATCCTTTAACAGAATGAAAAATATTTCAGATACAGTTTTTGGATTATGTCCAGTTTCTACATTAAAAATGCCTCCCAACACCAGACGAAGCCTGAATCATAACGACTCATTTAATGCCATGTGCTCTCTGAAAAGAAAATGAGATCAGTGGTTAAATGAAATGCCCACAGATCCTGGGCATGGTGCACCATGATCAATAAAGATGATAATGCAGAGATGTGGGAGGACACTAAACTGGGCTGTAATTTAAGATTTATTTTGTCTTCCTGAATCTTTCAGAGTGCTCTATGGAAACAAGATCACGGAGATTCCCCAGGGCCTTTTTGATGATCTTGTGTCTCTGCAGCTGCTGTGAGTATGATCCCTTCCTCTTCTTTATTTTACTGACTAGCTAGATTTACTGTTCTTTCAGTTGTGACATTAATAGAACCACCTTTTCCACTGAAAACTCACTTCGATGTGCTAGTCTGTTGTTTCTGTGTCAGGCAGGAGGGAGGCAAGGGCTGAAAAAACTAAAAAAGGAAGGTGCCAACAGTTTTATAGCAGAGTGTGTATAATGGATAATAGACAGGAGGATTTAAGAGTGGGGAGGAAATGAGAGACTCGGTCCAAGAAAGGAAATTTGGTCACCGGCTGATGCGTGGGTGGGGATGCCATCTGATTGTTTTTACACATTTAGCACTTGTGGTTCAATGTCTGGATCCTTGAGGGCTTCTGTGCTGCAAGAACCTGCTGGGGCAAGTGAAAGGGCAACGTGAGAGCTCTGCTGCAACTCGTGCTCAGTTCCACGTTCTTATCATGTCAGATGGGGGCTTAGCTGCAAGAGAAATGATTTTACAATATATTGTTATTTAAGGTATTTTATGCCATGTGTGATTTAACTTGCAGTCACGATCAGGGTAAGATATATAGAGAGATATTCATCATGCATTAACGGAGCAGAAAAGATTTCCCAAGCCAAATGTGAAATTGCAAATTTCACTCACTCTTGTCTCCACGATCACATTGGGAACCAGTAACTCCTTCAAAGGGAAGGGAATCATCAGCCAGTCAGTAGAGGGAGCAGCAGGGAAGTGAGTTTAATGTGTATTCCTAATGTTGTGATTACCATCGTGGATGAGGCACTCCGAAAATAAAGGTGATGTATCAAAAGTGAGTCAATTCTGCTTTATGTCACATACAGCCCTGCACCCCAAACAGTAAATCATATTTAATATAGAATCTGAAGTAGCTTTTAGACATGTCACTTGAAACCTTTCTGACAATCCTGATGTAGCCAGCAATGGATTTCCCCAAGACTGTCCTTGCCATTGGATGTGTCACTGTGATTGCAGCCTTTGCTGCCCTTATTTGGGGTATCAAAGTAAGCTTAGATTTAGCATTCATGAGCAAAGCCAAACAAGTGAAATGAAGTCACTGAAATGATTCTCTGTGCTGAGTGAAGGACTCCTCAGATGTGTAATTTATCCATAAGACCTTAATTGCAGACATGGACCACCCTGCCCCAGAGCAGGGCAGGCAGGGGCCCCTTTGGTTTGGCAGTGCCAGTCCCTGAGCTGGGGCAGTGGGGAGCAGCCCATCACTTTATCCTCACCCTGTGCACCTTTTTCTGGCAGCTTCTTTCCTCTCTCCTGCCCCAAACCTCACAAGTTTTCTGGTACTTCAGTGTTTCTGTGCCTGGGCAGTGAGAGAAATTTTGGGGACCATTTTCCAGGTGTGAGAATAATAATTATGAAAGTGCAGAGGAGCTGGGGCTCATTCTACTTTGAGAAAAAACTGTATTTTAAAAAAGATGGGATTTAAAACCATCCTCCCCAACCCAAATATTTTACAGTTGCAACTTTGAAACAATACTCTTCAAGACTTGTTCTGTCTCATCCAGGACACTTTACAGATAGAATCCTTCCCAGGAGGAAAACATAAATAAGAAAATCACTTAACACATGGATCACCATGTCCTATAAAAATATGGGTCTAGAACTTCTGCAAAAGGCATTAAGCAATTTTTAACTCATTCAAGAACAGTCCTAGTATGCGTGTAGAGCAGGCCTTTAGTGAAGTGCATATTTAACACAAGATACAATTGTTTTTAGTCAGAATTGGCTCAAGTGATGCCTTGTTATTAAGGAAACTAAATCTGTGTGCCAGGGAACTGCTGAAAGGTGTTGTTCTTCAACTATTTAAAGATTCTCACGCTGAGACAATGTAAGTAGGTTGCCCTGTTTTGGGATTCCCAAAATACCATGACCCTGGAGCCTTCCAGGGTCTTCTTGAGAGTGTTTGTATGTAAAGTATCTTTTGGCAAAGAGAGCATTGAATGATCATGTTTTAAATGCAAACAAATGTCTGCAGCTTTTTGGATTGTGGCTTTGAAGCAGCTGTTCTGGGATTGCTTGCAGTATTTTAATGGCTACTAAAAAAAAAATAAATGGCATTTGTTGGTCTTAGACCTGCTGTTGAAGAATTGGAAGAGTGCCCTATGATTAGATCTAATTTAGTGTTCCGTGGGCACTAGATTGGATTTCTTCTTATTAGTCTGGAGACACTCTGATAAGAACACTCTGATTAAGGTATCCTGGTAGCCTGTCTGATTTCCTGAGCTGGAGCAGGAGCAGTTTAGAAAATGTACTGGCTTTATGATAAAGCAGGACACAATTAGAAAAAGGGAGTCCTTGTGGGTCCTGTATTATTTGGAAGGAAAAACTATTATTTAGAAAGAAAATATATTGTTTAAAAGGAAAAAATAATTACTGTGATATTTCAGAACAGATAATATTGTTATTAATTTCTTTGAATAAAACTCATCAGAGTTTATCAGACATGTAATTATTCTTCAGTTTAAAAATGCTGTCACAATATAGGCCAGGATTATTCTGTGTTCTGGCTGAATTGTTCTCTGTAAGGGCCTGAAACCTTCAGACAGTACCATTGGTGTCAGGAGCCCCAGAGCTGGATAGAGGGGTTCCCATTTCAGGCATGGCCACATCCTCAAGTGTCCTGTTTGACTTTGGTGTAGGGGAAATGAATTCAGAACAAGTTTTAGACAACCTGGCTGGCATCAGCATTCCACATTTCTGCCCTATAAGGCAGAGGTGGTAAGCCAGTATTATATTATATTTGGCAAGAAAATAACTGGGCATGGTTACATAATAAGGGTTTGGAGGATTTTCGTTGAGGGATTAGGGTGTGGTTTTGTTGGGCTTTTTTTAAACCCTATGGGTTTCATTCAAAATGTTGTTTCTGAAGTTTTCATTATAAGTAAATACCTTAAGTAGTTAACATTACCCACAAAAATAATTGCAATTGGATTTTTGTTAAATTGCTGATTTCACAAATCTTATGTGTTTCCTAAGCAGTGGTATCCAACAGAGCAGCAAAAATCATTCTTCAAGTCCAGCTACACATCTGTTCTGTGGAGCAGAAGCTTTTCTTGGACCATGTAGTTTTCCTTCTCCTGTTTGAAGGTGCCAGAGGAGAGGATGATAGAAAGCTTTGTAGCTACTGTACCCTATCCTCATGCATTCTTCTTTTCAGCAGGCTGTATCAAGTGCCTTCTGGGAATTTTAGGTCAATTTGGGTTTTTCGAGAGATTTGTGTTGTTTTCCAGAAAGGGATAACTGGTTTTTTAGCTTTTGTGGGTTTTTTTAATACAGTGAATGGAAACTTTCATTTATTGGGGGATGCATCCAAGCTGTGAAACAGTGTTTGATTAATTTAATTGTTTGCATTTCTTGCATTTAAATAGCAAAATAATGGGAAAGGCTTCAGCTTAAGTTGGAAGTTTTGGAGTAACCGTTAGCTGAGGATGGTTAGTCCAGGAGACCTTCAGCTTGGACTTTGGACTTTCTAGAAAGTGGAAGATATTTAACTGTCCTGCTCACCTGTCCTTGAGTTCCCGTGGAATGTGGACAGACTCTCACAGGAGCCCCTGAGCTTGCCAAGGTGCTGCCAGTCACTGCAGGGGGGCTCAGCACGACCCTGCAGCTCCTTCCCTTGGGGCAGCCCTGGGCCAGATAAACCCAACAGCAGCCACTGGTGCCTCAGGTTTAGCTTTTATATATTCCAGATTCTATTCTGCTTTAGTGTATAAGTCTAGGTTTCATGTTAGAGGGTATTCCAGATTCTATTCTGCTTTAGTGTATAAGTCTAGGTTTCATGTTAGAGGATTGTGAGCTCTCTCCACAGAGTAGGGAGACAAAACAATTCCTTCCCTAGCTGAGGACCAAGGACAAATGATCCAAATCTCAGGCCCAAGAGCATAAACAATGGTAGACCAAAGAGAGAAAACAAGAAGGATGGGACTTCATGGGCTAATTGTAATTGGACAATTAACTCCAATATGCAAATGGACCAGAACTGGTAAAAGTGTGACACCCTGTGACTGGTTGTGCATTTTGTGGCCATTTTGGGTTCTACTGCCCAAGGTGGATCCATTGAGGTCTCTTAATAAATCCCAGCTTTATTCTTTAGCTCCACCTAGTCTCTGTTCTAGAGGAAGAGAGGCACAAGGCATCACCATGGGCACCGAGTTTGTGATATTTGTCATATCTAAGTAACACACTTCTCTCCCTGCAGCCAGATTAAAACAAACATTCTGGCAGCCTTTTGTTGCAGCCGCTCGCCGTGCGCGTCGCGGCGCTCTGCTTCCTGCAACAAGCAGCTACCATAAAATCTCTGCTCTTTAAAGAGGCTGCAGAGCAGAATAATATGAGGGATGAAGTCTCATTTTTCAAATGTCTGGCAAGTATCAGTTTTCAATAACTCCTTTTCCTTGAGAAAATTTACTTTGCATAGTTACTAATCATACAAGCGCTCAGGAGTGTTGATCCTAAATCTTCTGCTTGTGATCCCTATGTTTTACTGAGCAAGACAAATCCCCATGGTGGGCTCTGTTTTGATGTTGCTAAACATCAGGAGATCTACTCCTGTGGTACATATATATTAAAATCAGAGGGTTGTTGTGTTTCTCTCTCAAAAAATGAAGCCAGAAGCTGACAGCCTTCTCCTCCTTCACCTAATATCTGGTCATTAGGGAAAACTCAATGCTGCAGTTGGAAAGGAGCAACAATCATATTGGTGCCTGGAGTTTGACATATTGACAGATAAAGTGATGTCAAAAGTGGTGACAAATTATCAGTCATCTAACCTGGGTTAAAACTGGAACTAGATATAATATTTACAACTTCAGCTGACCCTAAAATAGACTTGCATGAAGTGCCAAGTCATGTGTGTACTTTCAGAAACTGCTATCATCAGTCTTCCCAAAATTCAACTGGTCAAATTTTGGTTTGAGTGATTCTTATTTTTTTGTAACTTGATTTTTTGCTGGTTTTTTTTCTGTGATGAATAAGGCAGATACTTGGTATCTCCAGCTCTTTTCTGGTGAGGTTGCTTGAAAATATCTTCATGGTGAATTTGCCAAGTTTGAAGTGCTTGTGTCAATTTGTAATTCTAAACTGAATGCCAGTACTGAAGAGCTTAAAGCAGGATCTACCAATTATTTATTGTGTACTCTTGGGTCTTGATAGAATCTCAAAGAGAATGCTGTGATGTACAAACTCGTACAGAGTATTTAAAAACAACAGAATGTACATCAATTCCAATATTTGGCATTGTATACATTGCACTGTTGTATACATAAATATATTAATCAGCTATGTAAACAGTACAGAAATGTCAGAATAAAGAAAGTGCAGTTTTGCATTTACAAGTCTTTAATAGCACAGTAGTCTCTTCTCTTCCCCATAGTGATCTGGGCTTTAAATGATGTATAAAATCTTATTCTGTGGAGTTCTTAATTTTTCCCATGGAGAATATACAACAGGCAGTAAAAATAAGAGCCCTTGTGACTGATGTAAGGGGAAAACATTTTCACAGTGATGTCAGGTAGTTGGAGTAGGCTGCCCAGAAAGCTGTGCATCCTCTGTCCTTCAAGGTTTTAAAGACCAGACTTCATCCAGACTGGATAAAGCTCAAGGTAACCCAATCTGACCTTGTAGCTCATCCTCTTTTGGAGCTATAAGGGCAAAAAACCACTGGAGCTTCCTGGAACTCTGAATTACCCTGTGATCTGGCGAAATGCATTAACTGTGCATGAATGAGTCATGCTTTGAGTGGGTTTCAGACCAGATGACCTGGAGGTTCTATGCAACCTATGTCATTTCTGGGATCTGTGAACCTAAATTCTTAGCAAAATGGCATATGAGCTTTTCTCTTGATTACTCAAAATATTTCTGGCTATGGCACAGAGATTATGCCACGCTTATCCTTCCAGTCCAGCACAGAATGCTCTCTGCACAGACCTGTTTAATAGCTTTAGAATTACTTTCCAGCCATTTGCCTCAAGCTTTTTTTCCTTCAGATTTCTGCATTGAGGTTGCTATTGTGATAATGTTACTAAACTCAATAGCTGCTGTTAAAAGTGAGGAAACAGCATCTGCCAGACTCAGAAATACAATTACAGTCGAGCACTAATGAAGGAGTGCAGCAGCATCTGCCTTTCCTGTGTCACTGGTGCAGCCTGGCTGCATGCAGCTTCCCAAACAACTGCTCATCCCCACGTCAGTGTGAGCCAGCAGCCTCTGACGCCAGTGCTCCGAGCTGGACTCTCCTGACAGCAGCTCTCCTCCTTGTTATTGCACACAAACCTAACTCTGCTAGCCCTGAAAGCTGTGAAGATGTGTTTGTTCCCTTGAGCATCTGAATTAATCATGTGGTTATCTCGAATCAGCTGTGATCTCACCTGCAGGAAGGAGTTAGACACTGTTGAGTTTCAAGTAGCAGAAGTCTGGGTGCTGTGACAACACGTGTTTATAATTCTCTAGGTAGTAACAGAAGTACCACAGGATTGTTTTGTGGGTGGTGTTCAACCAGAGATGGAGACTTTTGGATCAGAAAAGGAATTTCTGAAATCTTTTTCTAAATTCCCACCAAAACAACACTGTCAGACTGTGCTCTGTACTTCTTTCTTGACTCATTATCAGCTTGCGACTTTTCCATTTTCATTTACTGTGAATAAATTTGTCATCACCATCATCCAGTTTCCTGAACATGGAGAAGCACTTGAAGCTGGTTAAGCAAGCATGATGATGATTTCATGCTGGTTATTATCAACTGAAGCACTGACAGACTCTTCAGTGGTCAGTCATCACATTAGAAAATGTAAATTTTAGTAGACGTTTAAATATCTTGACACAGTAAGAGACAATCAAAATACCCCCTGACAGTCTAGGCCATCTTAAAATGTTCCTGAAACTTAATATAATTATTTTGCCAATAACTAGGCAGGGGCACACACAATTCTGTCTCTGTAGATGTTGCTTATCATTGGCTGCTAGCATGACCAAGTACTAGATATTGCTGTTCTCCTGTGAAAAATTGTGTTAAATCAAGGATGACACTTAATTGCCTATAAATTTCAAGAGAAAATTCTGAAAAATACATGCTAATTTTTTTTAAACTTCTTATAACAGGTACTTTATATTCTAAGGAAAGCTTTTTGCTGAGAATTCTTTTTTTGCTGCCTTATAGTGCCTCTGAATGTAGGTGAAGCCTGCAACTATTGATATTCTATAAAGGTCATGCCTGTTCAATTTGTATTCTGCTGTTAGCCAGGCAAAACTGTTACCCAGTTCTCCTCTCCCTTACAAGTCTCCTGTGCCTCTTACATCTGTTTTTTCTGGTGAATTCTCATTTTCCCCAGTGGAGTCTGGCATGTGGGATGTGCCAGCCAGTTCATGGGATGCCAAACATTTTCATTCTCATCGTGTTGTCGTTGCTGTCAAAACACAAAGCTGGTGAAAAAGAGAGAGAAGCTTTTCAGTGCCTTGGTGCAGCTTTTCTCCCTGACACTTTCTTTTAGGCTCACTCGTGTATTTAGGATGAATCCTGCTCTATCCTGGAGCACCAGAGGCCAGCCTGCAGTACCTGGCACGTGTAAGGTTGTCAGGCTGCTGTTGATTCTCCAAGTTCTGTGGTTATTTCCTGATAGTTTGATTACTTGACCTCACTGAGATAAAAATACAAACATGGCTAAGGGTAAAAGCCATATAAACATTCCCATTTGCTCTTAAAAACCAATTTTTTCAGTCATTTTGGGTTTGGAGTTCAGAATGTTATTTAAATGTTAATCACTTGAAGCTGTGCTTGGGCATATAATTCAATTATGGGACCATCTTAATTATGCAGATGGTGCTTATGAGCAGCTGATACAATTACAGAGCCAATTCAGTGCACATTCATTTCAAGGGCTTAGCTGAAACACGTTATTATTTCAATGTGTGTGGACAAATCCACTTTTTTCAGGAAATGGGTTCATGGAATTGTAATAGTGCCCTGCTCAGCTCGTTGTTCCAATGGTGTGCAAACCACAAGGTTTTTAACCATTCTCCCTTATTCTGTGGTGGTCCAAGGCTTGTGAGAGGTTTCTTCATGTTTTTTACATGTCCAGAGGGATGAAAATGGAGACTTGAGTTAATAATCCATCATCCCTCTGGGTAGCAGGCGGTTTTATTTCTACTTGAATATTTAACCTCCTTTTCAATGGTGCCCCACATCTGGAGGCCGTGTGTAAATCTCATCCAATCAAGCTGATAACAAAACAGGAGAATTAGTGGAATTTACTTTCACCATGAATTGCTGCAAAAATAAATACTGTGTAATTCCTGCTAAAATAGAACTCCACTTTTAATGTTGTTCCTTCTCTTGGTGTAAGTCCAGTAAAGGAACCCTTAGTGTGTTTTATGGCCTGGTTCAGTGTTTAAGGAAGATTCTGCTTCCTGGAATATGCTTTTCTCATCTGCCTTTCTGTTAGTTTAAAAAACCTCTTAAAACCACTTTTAACTCCATGTGAGGCCTGCCTTGTATACTTAATTAAAAATTAGACGCCATTAGTGGAGCTGGGATAATGAAGAAAGAATAAGTAAAGGACTGAGATTTATAGAGGGGGATATTCATAGCAGATATTTTAAAATAACTGGGAGTTTTGAAAGGAGTATGAACCTGAATGATTCTGGCCAGAAGTCATCATCTAACTCACAGTAAGGAGGAGGGAAAAATTTTTAGGGATGATGTATTCTGCTTCCTCAGTTTCTTTTCTCCCCTGTTTCTCACTGATTCTGAGCAGAAATAAGTCATTAATATATCTCACCTCAGATGGCCACACCATAATCCCTTGTATTCCTGTTGAGCACACTATCTGTGATACACAGAATAGGTGTTGTCACCTCAGAAAAGCTGTTTAGGACCTGAATTCCCACTTCCAAACAGTCTGCACAAGCACTTTTCTGTTCCAAATTACTCTGATGCTTGAAGAAGAGCCTGTGCCTCTGTACTTGTGGCTGTATAGAGGATCAGTTGCTCTCATTTTCAGTGTTTGGTTCTAAATAAATATCACAGGTTATATCACCATGAACATAGTCATTAAAAATTCATGCCAGGAACCTCGTCACATTGTAAATTCTATTTTCCAGCATGGGTTTTATTCAAGTTTTTTTGAAACTAATGGGAGAATGAATCTGGATGCAGTGTATTCACTGCAGTTGCAGGTCAGTTTTGCTCAGAGGGTTTTTCCAGTGGGATGGATCAGTAATGTAGACTTTGTGCCTGATCTTTGCACAGGAGGGAACAGCATCTGCCCAGAGCAGCTCTGCTGTGCACTTCTGAGGCATCCCAAGAAGACATCCTGGTTACCCACATGTGGAAATACAATTGTAGCTCAGTTGTAAATTCTCTTCTTGATGAGATTTCTTTCATTTTTGCTTCATACCTTGTTACAAGTACTGCTTGCAACATAAACCATTACTATAAAATTGGAAAAAAATGAGCACCTAGCAAAATAAATGGAATTACATTCTTCTTTTCAGTTTTGTTCCTGGGTAGCTCAGGTGCCAAGCCTCTGTCATGGGACAGGAACAGCCAAACCAAGCTGGTGTGCATTCCCTAAAACCAGGGTAGCACCAGTTCAGAAGGACAGGGGATAGAAACCAAAGTATTTGTAATGCCTGAGAGCATGTTCAGGGATGCTGTTCAAAATTCAGTACCTGGTTCTGCATCCTACTACCTTGCTAAGTCGTTCTTTATGGATAAGATACTCTCCAAGCTGGAAAGAGAAATGCATGATGTGTGAGGTGGGAGAGGAGGAGATTGCTTTTCTTTGGTTTGCAAATGGCTGTCAGAAGCAGCAGGAGGAGATGGCTTTTGCTGTTGGAGTGAAGGGGGAGGAGCTGTTCCTGTGGCCCAATGGGAAAATTGCCCTTTTACTTTTGGGGGAGCCAGCAGGAGTGTGGATTAGGTGTCATGGAAATACAGATTCCTGAGGGGTCATACTAGTGCTGCTTATGATTTCATAAAATTGTTTTAGCTATTAGTTCATGCAAAAATGTAACCTCATTTATCCATCATTGCCTTCTATGGGATTTTGTCTTAACTAATGTCAAACTTCATTTTCCACAACATATAAAGGAGGAAATTGTGGTAAATGGATACTGACTTTCCTGTAGGCTGGGGAGGGAGTTCTTCTTTGGAGCCCTCTCATTCCAAAGCATTCCTGTTCTCCTGGAGCCCTCCATGTATCACAAACACTGAAACTTTTGGCTGCAGCAACGAGGCTCTGCCAAAACAACAGTGAGAGCAGAGAACTGTAATGAGCTTGTGATGTTCCAAAGATTTCAGGAGTGTAAAGGCAGAGAAAGCATCTTCTGAATTACTTTTTGGAGAAAAGAAAAGCATCACATGCAGCTAGCAAGCTTGTATTTCTTCCTGAGTGGCTGCCCTCTTGTCTTTAGTGGTGTCTGTGCAGTTTGTTGAGAATAGAAGCTCCCTGTGCTGCTGTTAGAGGTGTCTTTAAAATGATGCATTTGCTTGCTGAGGAATAGAGGATATATTTTCCTTTTTGCCTATAAACATATTTGTCTTCTGTTTTCATATTAGTGTGCTGTCTCACAGAGAGCCACATTGATGCAACATTTAGTCCTTTAAATTCATTGACAAGGGCAGAATTTTGATCTCAGAGAGCTGAGTTAACAGCATATACTGTTTGCAGTTTACCATTTTTCTCAGTAGTTCTTGGTAGTAGTAAAAAGATGTGGATTTTGGCTTTGCTAAGTAAATAGGTAATCTCCTGCCTATTTCCCTTCTAAGTGCAGGATACCACCTATGCAGATGACAGTGACAAATTAAGTGTTCTTGTGTTTGATTGTCTCAGCAGGAGATGCAGCTTGTTGTTGGGTTTGCATATACTTGTGACATGGGGCAGAACTCTGGATGGATGAGCTAAGAAAACTTGCACAAGTACTGTCCAAGATTTTCTTGCTGAACTGATTAGTCCCACCAGCTGGTTGCTGTGTAGTTGTAAAATATATGGTTTTGTTGTTTGGGTTTTTTTTTTAATAGTATTTTAGTTGCCTTTGTGCTGCTTTTCCACAACTGCACAGGACTCTGGTGTGACTGGAATTCATGGAATTGTGGGACAGTAGAGGCTGGAAGGGACCTTGAGTGATCACTTGACAGTAGTCTGGGCAACCCTTGCTTAAAGCAGAGCCACCATATCAGGTCAGAGCAGGTTGCTGCAGGGCTTTATTCGGTGTCACTTTGAAAACCTCCAAGGACAGGGACTGAGGACACAGCTCCTGTGGCAGCCTGGCTCCCTACCTGGCTGTTCTTGGGTGTGAACTGGGTTTCCTTTCAGTAAGTTTTAGACCTTACACTTCTCTCTTTTTGTTTCCCAAGAGAAATCTCTTTTTAATCTTCCATTATCAAATTAACCCTACACTCCTTATCAAAAGATTTCAAACTCCCAGAATTTCAGTTAGATTTAAGACAGCTGCTGGTAGAGAAAATTGAAAAATACAGGTTCTTGCTGTGGGCTGTGTGTGCATGGAATAGCAAGGTGGGGAGTAATTTTTATTCCTGTGTATATTAAGCTGAAGGCTTCCTTGAATATTTGCGTAGAATTTTGAATAAATTGAGAGAGGGCTAGGCATACAACCCCCCACATGCCCCCAGCTTTTAAGTATTTTAAGATGGCTAGCACTGTTATATGTCTGCATATTCCCCAGCTATGAGAGCACTCTTGTCCACTGTGAGTTTTTCACCTTTGAAATATAGCAGGCAAATGAAGCCTTTACATGTGGTTTAGCTTTGATGGCTAGGTTAATTTTTTTTAAATTTTTTTTTAGATTTAACCCCAAAGTCCAGTCTATCTTTATTTGATTATTACAAGATTAATGAGTTCTAAACCTTTTCTCTCTTTTCAGGCTTCTCAATGCCAACAAGATCAACTGCCTGAGGGTAAACACGTTCCAAGGTCTGCATAATCTCAAACTGTTATCTCTTTATGACAACAAACTGCAGACCGTCAGCAAGGGGCTCTTTGCACCTCTGCGATCGATCCAGACTCTGTGAGTATGCAGGCACAGCACACATGACAGCTCTCTCTTCCCCCACCAAAAATGCTGCCTGTCTTTTCTTCTGACATTAAGACAATTTGGAAGAGACATCCATGTAGCAGCCCCTCCTTTCCTCACTGGGAGAAAAGAAGCAAGAAGAAGAAGTGTTGCATCAGTTCTGCAAGGGCAGGATCGACGCAGCCTGCCCTTAGTGACAGAAATGTCAGGGCTGTGTGGAGCTCGGGCTGTTTGTTGGGGAGATAATGTGTGCATTTGACTCTGGATAAGATATGAACAGCACATTCTATTAGGATCATTGCCTAACAGTTTTTAATGAGCCAATGAGTTGGCATCTCTCCTGCCTGGGTCTGAATCCTGCTGTGCAGTTCGTGACTTCTGTAACCACATTTCAGCTGACATTCCACTTAAGGGGAATGATATGTTGTATTATTTGATCCATTAAGAAAATCCACTAAACAATTTTGAATTTGGAGGCATTAGAATAGGCATCAGAAGCAAAAATACAGAAATGATTCAATATTTTGTAGAAGAAGGTCTCATTCTAAAGCTGTGAGTAATAAGATAATAAGGTAAATAGTACTCCTTCAGAGCTGGAGCTGGCAGCCTGATATTCCAGTATTAAAATACGTATGGGGGTGTGTGTGTATATATATATATATACATACTGCAGTATCTGTGCACATACATGAATACATGTAGTACTGCAACTTTTGTATGCAAATGCACATTTATATATTTTAATACTGGAAATGCATTGGCTGAGTTAGTTGTATAAATGTTTTAAATCGTATACAAATTAACTGACAGCAATGATTTCTTGCAGCAGAGTTTCTGCCACGTCCTCAGGCAGCCACAAACATGACTTGAATTTCCAACAGATATTTGGCCAGTATGTATTGCTACAAACCATTAAGGCGTTGGAATAATCATGTACAAGACCCCCCAGTTCTGCCCCCACAGCTCTACCGTGCTTTCTGCTGCTGCACACAGGAAGTGGGGCCACAGAGAGGGTTCTTTCACAGAGATATGTAAGGTTTGTCAGGTTAAACAACAGGCTTTTTTAATGTTTGTAGCCCTAAGCTGTGAACATCTCCCATTGGTTTCCATAGGGTTTTGCTGGTGGGCTTGCTTAGAATGGACTTGTTGCTTCACACCAAGAGACTTCATCAGAAAGTTTTGATTAATTTTCCCCTTTTTAATACTCCAAGTGATTGCCATCTTCTGTGTTTTTCTAGAGCTGCAAAACCAGACCCAAATTCTGTCTCTTTGTGATTCTTTGGACCTTTCACAGCAGGAATGGCTCTACTGCAACAAGAATCTTGAGCTTCTTCAGGCCCTTTCTGCTCTGTGTGCTCTCCCTTCCCACTCCTGAGCAGCCACTGCCCTGTTGCATTTTACACTTATTTTGTTCAGTGGCAGTTCATAAATATAACTGCAAACAGAAAAGAAGTTTCTACAAGTGGAAAACAGTAACAGAGGGAGAGAGTTTTGTGAGGCTATAACTTTATACCTCTGTCCAAACCAAATTGAAACATCTGTCTTTTCTTAACCTGTCTTTGCAGTTATTGGAGAGCTGAGTCCTGCTCCCTTGGAGGTCAGAGGGACTGATGCAAGTTAGCTGAACTGAGATTAGAGCCTGGCTCTGGGAAAGACCTGGCAAACTCTCCTGATACAGTGCTCAGTTTTGTCAAGCAAAATAAATTAGAACAGCAGGTGAAAAACACTTTCTCTCTGAGATGCTCCAGCAGATTTTATTTTACCAAAGTATAAATGCCCACTTAAAATCAATGCTACGTTACCTATTTCCAATTTCATAGGAAACAAGTTGAGCAAATTTTGGTGAAGAATAGAGTGCAGTTGTACTTTGCCTAAACACTTCAGTCTTTAAATTAAAACCTTTTGCTTCAGGAAAAAATACATATTAAGGAAGTACTGTTAGAAATTACAAGCATGTGCAAATATTAATTTCACTCTCTTGAAAAGATTCTGGACCACTTCTGCCTTTGCCCAAAAATCCAAGGTGCTTTACTAATTCACATTTTGAGCTTGCTGATAAAATTTCTTTAAACCAGGATACAAAATGATCTTCAGGTAAGGTGCATTTATTTGAAGAGGCAGCATGTCAAGCTCTCAGGAGAAACCATAGGACTTGGGAGACAGCAGCAGGTCTGTGTCCTTTAAAGGGGGCTTTGCTATCTTAATTTTTGTTTCCTCTGTGCGAGGACTTGCCGCAGATGTGAGCGCTCACAGAATTCTCCATTCACGTGCGGCTCCGCGCGGATTCCGCTGGGCCTGGGGTGGTTTCTTTTTCCAGGAGCCGATTCAATTACTCCACTCTTCAGCTTTGGCGCTGGTGGGGGAAAAAAAAAAAAAAAACCAACAAAAAAACAATGATGGAGCACGGTGTCACAGGTCACTGGTGATTAAACATGCCATCCTTCTCGCAGACATTTAGCTCAGAACCCATTTGTGTGCGACTGCCATCTGAAGTGGCTGGCTGATTACCTGCAGGATAATCCGATCGAGACGAGCGGCGCGCGCTGCAGCAATCCCCGTCGCCTTGCCAACAAACGCATCAGCCAGATCAAGAGCAAGAAGTTCCGCTGCTCAGGTAATAATTCATTTATCCAGCCTCTGCTGCGCTCCCCGTGCGGGGATGAGCGGGGCCAGAGAGCCCGCTAATCCAATCTGCGGGACAGTGTTTGCTGTAATGGATATTAGGGAGCATCTTTGGAAATTGAATTTGGGGAAATTGGGTTAGTTCGACAGAAAGGCAATTACCTTATGGATTAAAAAAAAAAAAAAAGAAGAATGAAAAGGAAAAAAAAGCAGTCTATAGCTGTCTTCTATTAAAAACAAAGAAAAAATATAAAAGCTTGTGACATATATTTGTAAAAAAATACTAATTTATGAAATATTTAAGCAAAAAATGACAATATATATGCATCCATGTGGGAATTGTTATATTTTGACAGGATTGTCAATTGTATTCAAGCAGAGCTCTTACTGACCTAATGAGAGCTGAGCTCAAGTTGAGTTCCCACACCTAAAAGGCTGAGAACAGTGTGAGAGGTTTTCATACAACTGGCAGTGAGCATTTCTGGTCTGGGATGGGAGTGAATCTGGGGGTGAGGGAATGGCATCAATTCACATGCTTTGATACATTCATTTTTCTAACACCCATAAGCAATATACACTAACTCCAGTAAAATTGACATAAAAGTTGGTAAGATTTTTGGTTTCAGCAAGCTTTGAATCAAAAGGTGCATAATAATTTAGGCAAAGGTTTTGTGTTGTGAATGAAGCAGAAAATCGTTTCCACCTGAAATTAACCTGCAAAGTAACACAAACAGCTTTTTCTTAATCTTAATCTGTTCTTTATTTATGGTTCAGCTGTCAGTAAAAGGATATTTCTTGCCTTACACAGCACAACTAAGGAGATGCCTACTTCTTCATGTGTTTTTCCTACTGGTTATATTGGTTATATCTATTTTGGATTACTGCATTTTTGTATACTGTAAAGACAAGCAGGTCTCAGTGAGCAAATCTATTAGTGTGTACTGAGGAGAAAAATGACTGTTATTGATGGAGTACCTTGCGGTGTTTTCTATGAAAATTACTATGATTTTTCTTTTTTTCCTCTGAAAAGCAACATGATTAATTGTGTTCCTGGTGGTAAAAGATGAATGGCTCTAGATGGGGATGCAGCATGAAGCTGGGTGGCAGCAGCCCAAAACAAGCCGTTGTGCTTTGTGCATCTCTGCGAGCAACATGCCGAGCTAAACCTTCCCCTTATGGGGGAAAGAAAATAAAGATAACTTCATTTGCAGTCAGCTTTTCTTGGGCAGGCTTGTTAAGGTCTTCAATCCCTTGTGACTCAAGCTACAATATTTAAATCAGGCTTGAAATTATGACATATTTTATCTAGGTTTTTGGATTGTGTCCATCATCGTAACAATGTAATTAGCCAGTAATATTCATATTTAAATAAACTGGAAATGAAAATGCATAAATATAACTTAGACAGGAAAGCAGCCTGCAGAAACAGATCTGTATAAACCTGTACCCAATTTGCCATTGTTATTTTCTTCTGCTTTTATTAATGGGCTAGAGGAATTAATGTTATGTGTGTGCATGCATGCTTTGAACAAAGGTACAGGCTATTGGAGAAGGCAAACACCAGCTGACACCATTTAGGAGAGGTCAGAGCTAAGAAGAGCTACAGTGCAGAACTCAGTACCTGGTGATGCTGAGAATAATATTTTGTGTGAGTTCTTGTCTTGGGGGTCCTTTCCTTCAGGCATTCGGTTGTTTTTCCCTGGATCTCCAGCTCTACATCTATATCAAAACCACATGGAAAAAGCATAAACCTGACTTATGAAGGAGGAGAGCAGGGATTGAACAGCTTCAGAACAAAGATTTCAGCTGGATGAAAACTAATGCTGTTCAAAAGCTCACTAGAGAAGAGATCCTTGCCTGTAGAGTTTCCAGATGGTGATGAGATACATTGAACTCGACTTGCTGTCTGCTCACATGAGACAGGGAACATCTAATGGTTTAGAAAATCTTAGCTTGTAAATCAATCCAGGGAACAGACATCCTTGGCACCTGTTCTGCTCAACTTGTCCCTTTGAATCATGGCTGCTTCAGGCTTGGCATTTAGCAGGAATTTTCCATGTTTTCATTTTGAGGAATGTGTTTCATCCCAGGATCTAACACAGCACGTCTCTCTGCAGAAATGTCCATGAGGTATGAATCTTCTTTTAGAGCATTGGGCAGTGCTTTGTGTCATCCAGGGATGACACAATCCCACTGGGGTGGCAAGGCTTAGTAACTTGTCCGTGTCCTCACTGTCTTTGGGATTCTCTGTTCCAGTTTCTACGTCTTCTGCTCAGTGTATGAGAAAACAATTTTTCATTTTAAAGTCTTTTGTAAATGTGCACCTCTTTCTCAAAGGGTTCTTTTTTCAGGATCGTGATATTTTCCTGTAGTTTGTGTAATACATGTAGTACATGTCACTGGTCAGAAAGTTGTTTTTTGAGGGGAAAACGCAGGGAATGTGAGAGGTTGGCTAAGGAAGAAATGTGAGGGATTTTATTCTCACACAGTTTTGACCTTTGAGAAGAGATGAGGATGCACAAAAAGTTTGGCTCTGTGGGAGCAGAGGTACTCAGGCAGTGTCAGGATCACACCCAGGAGTAGTTAAGCCTAGAGGAGCTTAATACTTTCACATCAGGGAAAGGACAGTTTTAAAGTCATGAAATTCTGAGATTGTCCTGAAGTGGTCTGTGTGTCTGCCACATTCCTTTTGACAAGGACACGTAGTGATAGGACAAGGGGGAATGGCTTTAAACAGTAATATGGTTGATTTGGATTGGATATTGGGGAGAAATCCTTCCCTGTGAGGGTGCAGAGCCCTGGCACAGGGTGCCCAGAGCAGCTGTGGCTGCCCCTGGATCCCTGGCAGTGCCCAAGACCAGGTTGGATGAGGCTTGGAGCACCCTGGGATGGTGAAAGGTGTCCCTGGCCATGGCAGGGGGTGGGCCTGGATGATCTTTAAGTTCCTTTCCAACCCAAACCATTCCACGATTCTGTGATCATAAAGGAGACGGTCAGAAAGGGACTGTGAGGAAAAAAAAAAAGAAAAAAAAAAGTGACTGTTCCGTAAATTAAGGGAAGAAAGGGAAGTGCTTTTTCTCTAAGAACAGAAGAGAGGAGTGGTTAGCAGGAACAGTGAGAAAAGCTGAGATGTTTGAAGTTTCATCAGTCTGAAGTGGCAGAGGAGCATCAAGAAGGAAATGTCAAGAGGACACAGAAGCAGATGGGCTAAATAGAACTGTATTTGATAATTAAATGAAACTGTGAAGACAGATCTACAAAACTTCCTTCTGCACATTCTTTCTTTCAGTTTCATCACAGGTCCCCACCATCCTGCTCAATAGCATCCAGCCTGATGTACTTACCTTCTTTTTTCAATTGATCAGTTCTTTGAGTTGAGGTACTTTTCCCAGATGCTATTTTCTCACAGAGCCTAATGATTCAAGCTTTTACTGATGACAATGGAGCAACATCTGCAAAGGTTATGAGTGGCCGTAGGAAGAAGCTTCTGTGCAACAGGTAGATAATGTACATAATTCTTTGTAAAAGGAGAATTGGAAGCATTATAGCATGAAATGAAGGAACAGCAGGGAACAGGACATATTTTTGCCCAGGGCTGTGAAACAGGCAAAGCTTTTGAATATACCATCAAATATGTTTAAACTTCAAATTGCAATAGATACTATTTTCTGTGGTTTTCTGCTTTCCATTTGATGCAGTGCACCACAATAATAACAAATCACCCCCTTGCCCAACTGTCTCCCCACAGCTATACAATCTGAGACTAAAAAGTCTGAGATGCTTTCTTGAAAGATAAATCATAAGTACAGGCTCTGACTAATTATCTCTCTTCTGTTTAGAAAAGGGAAACACTGTCATTTTCAGTGGCAACAGTGAAATTCTGATGATTATTTTCTTTTTGGCTACATCTGCCCACTTTGACCACCTAAGGATCCAATGGTGCTTGGCAGCCTGAGGTCACTGGAGGCTCCATTCTTAATATGAATAAGAGGGAAAAAGATCAACACAAATATCCTGCCCAGAAGCATTTGATTAAGTTCGATACAGAGCAGTTTTGTTTTCTAAGGCAGCACTGGGCTTTAGGAGTAGGGGAAATGAATCTATGAGCAGATTGTGTTGTCTCTGTGGTAGCTTATTGTCACTTCAAGACTTGGCAGGTTCCTTGATTGCTGTGTGACACTGTGTATGAAATAGCTTTTGGAAAGAATTGCCTTTGCATTCAGCTGTATATCTATTTCTCCCTGTGATATGTTTGCATTTTTCAGTATATTGTGCATTTCAAAAGCAATGAAAGTTCCACCTGCTGTACTGACACAAACTATCTCTGATAATGATCAAAGCAATGTGTTTCTACAAACATCACATCACAAAAGCTCTTTATCTTCTAATTCTTGGAAATAAGACTTTTATCAAGAAGATTGCTATTTGGAATACTCTGAAGTGAGCCTGTCTTATTGCTTCCTCCTGCATACATTGTGTCTAACTGCCTTTAATTAGTTACTTCAGTTCCAGACAGTGCTATACAATCAAAAGGACAGGGGAGAAGAGGAGGAGGAAAATGAACCATCTGCCAGCATTATTCTCTCCTTTTTGGGCACTACTTCTCATTAACCCAACCCAAAGCAAAGGCAGCTGTTTGGGTACATTTGGGTCCAACAATGGCATATTTAGGGCTAGTGTAATTTCTCACATGTTATTCACAATTATTACATGGTGATGTAGCTGCTTTTTGTTCACTCATCATTTTTAAGGCATTTGATAAAACCTCTTCTCACTAATTGCAGCTTTTCTAAGTCTTTATGTTCTTTTCCAGTCTCTGTCCTCATACACTCACCTTCCTCAGGTTACCTGTCTGCTTTGGAACAGACTTGCTGTTTCTTGTAATCACCTCAAATCCCCCCTCTCTTCTCTGCATTGTTGCAGCTTTAGAAGGACAGAGCTGCCATGGATGGAGTTAGGGGAGCACAGGCTGCGTGTCAGGACTTTTTGTCTGTGGCAATTCACACATTTCATGTCCCTTGGGCTCCTTGGGTTGTCCCCTTCTCTGCTCCTAGGGATGTGTAAACACCACTTAAGATTTTTGAGCTCTCAAACTGAAAGCTGCAATGCGTTGCTATTCCTCAACCAGTGTTTAAAAGTCACGAAAGGCAGGTGAATTTAACCCAGACCTTACATAATTTATCTGATTGAAACACCCTCCAGTTGTTCCCATAATTTGCCAATCACTCTGATGACAGCTTTGCAAATTCCTTTCATTTTTAATAAGCAAATAGTCATTTACAGACCACGGGCTCATGCTCCTGCCTTTAGCATTTCTGTTTGATGGAAAGCACAGGTATCCACCTGCTCCTGCCTGCCTCGTTGCAGTACTGCAGGGACGTGTTTTTGGGGATATGGTGATCCTGCCGTGGTGTGTGGGGCTCCAGCAGCTCCTGAGAGCCTCTGGGTTTGCCCTGGGTGCTCCAGACCTGCTCAGTTTACTGGGAAATCTCATCTGAGGCCAAGCTCCAGCCTTTCCTCACCATGGCTTTGCCCTGCTGTGAGGGAAAGGGATAGGAAACACTGGTTATGATTGGAGAAACTGCATTCAGATTTCTGTCTGTGGTTTGGTTTGGTTTCGTTTTGGGGGCTTTTTATATGTTTTGGTTTTATTCAGTTAAGTTCTGTGTGTTGTACTCCTTCTTTCCCCCTGAAAGACACAAAGACTCTGCAGAACTACCTTCAGAAACCCTCTGAATATACCAAAACTGAGGATATGTTTGTGGTGTGTAAGACTTATTCTTATCTGAATGGAAGGTTGTTTAACACCAGTAAATCACCTGCAGATTAAATGCTACACAGAATTTGTAATTAGGAATATGAATTTTTCATGGTACACTGAAACTGAGTGTATTTGGGCTTTGGTTTGCATGAATTCTTCCTGAAGCTGAAGTCATTAGAGAGCACAATACAACTGCTATGACTAATAGTAATGGAGCTGGGTTCCCTTGTACTGTGGAAGTGTTGCTGTTGCTAAATTAGTTTGACTGTACTAGATACTGATTATAGCCCTCCCTTTTCTGCACACACATCTTTGACAGCAGTTCAGATATTTGTGTTAAAATTTGTGCCAGTCACTGTGAGCCTTCACTAGCCCTTCACAATGGTGAAGGGTTCTGGCTCTGCAGTGGGAGGAAGGAATGGAAACCATTTCCCTCAAGGAAGCACAAGCTGAACATAAAGCAGGTGGGTATATTTGGCAGAGTATGGTTCTTAATAAGAAAGTGAATTGATGTGTTTCAGTTAGAACGTTTATTTTAAACTCCGCCTCATTTTATTTTTGAGTTGAAGTAATCTTCAAAAAAGCAAAATATCTGAACAGCTTTGTTACCCACCAACATCCTTATTGGCAATTACGGTAAAGAGGCACTGGGAAGAGGGAGGATGATTCTTGAGTCACAGATGCATCCATACCACGTGGGCATCCAAATATCACAGTTATCCTGGATTCCCCATGTAGGCAGAGTGCAAGGCTGTGTAGATTCCTCCCTTGAGATCTGAATTGTCCTCTTAATTAACTATGTCAGAAAGCTGAGGGATTGATTGCCCTTTTAACCTCAGAAATTACGGTGGGACAAAGTTTGCTGTCCTCTGATGCTGCCATTCCTCATGTTGAGGTTAGGCTGAGCAGCACCAGAGGTGCCAAGGCAGCACTTTGTGTAGTGGTCACTTGAGTGGGAGACAGAAAATAACTGGGGAGGTGCTGGCATGAAGAGAGCTTGTCAGCTAAAACCAGTGCAAGGGTGTTGGTGCTGCAATTGAACAGCAAATATTTAATTTATTCTGAGACTGTAGCACTCCCCTGAGGTGCTGCAGTCTGATGGGACAGTTAAAAATAAGGTCCTGTGTATAAATTCTTTACAAACTGCAGTTTCAGTGACTGATTAACAGAACATGGATTACAAGAAGTGAATGAACACCAGGAGCAAGCCAAACAATGCTGCTTGTGTGTAAAGTATCTAAGGGAGAGGTTTTCATGGAAGCTGGCACATAGCTGGAGATGTATTTCACTTTTGAACTTCTTTTTTGCAGACCTTTATGCAGGATGATCTTATGTACATCCAAAGGCTTATGGAATTTATTTAAATGCAATTTATAAAATGGTGTACTTTCCTGGTATTTCTGCTCTCCTGTATTCTAGGGACATAAATTAGGATTTTGACAGATTTCTTCGTGTGCTGGTACCTCTTGTTCATTGCAGCTGATGATTAGTTTAGGCAGTTATTGTAAGTGGTGTTTAATTAGTGCAGAAAAGGAATAGAGACTTGTTCAAAATATCCTCATGGGGTTTCTCAGGAAGGTGTTTGCAGAGCTCAGACTGCATTTGTTTCTAGTAGGACTGAAAGAGTTCATTGACACTGAAATGACTGAATTTATTACATATATCCCACTTAATACTGTAAATCAGTATATAATATAAAAGTCTTTGGAAGATATGAACTGTTACTTGTCATTGTTTAACAGAGTACTGTGGATTAATTTGTTTGAAGAGCCCAGGCCAGAATTTCTGCTTTAATAAAGCAGTGTAGGAATAAGTATATAGGATTCTACATCCTTCTTCACTGGAGTCATACAAAATTATTGGCAGGAATTCTCCTTACAGATATAATTTCTAAGTAAATGAGGTGTGGATTCCAGGGTTATGCATACTTTGAATTAATCAGGCAAGAAAATTAACGTGGTTTGGTGCCACATTGCATGAGTCACAGAAGAAAATTAATAATCTAATGTTTTTATCAATTCAGACTCTGGCTAGTTTGGCGTCTTGTGGAGATTGAAGATTTGTGTTAGGTTCTCCTAAAAAACTGCTTCCGTTTATTTCAGTTTATTTCTTAGACTGCAAAATCAAATTGCCTTACTTTCATTGCTGAGCCAAACCCCCAGTGTGGGGTGGCTAAGTTAACACTGTGCTGATTTATTTCCTGAAGTTCCCAAGTAACTCAGTGTTGGCTTTTCTGCATAGCAGTGCTGGGTCATGGCAAAGTGGGGAAGCACAGACCCCTGCTCTGTTATCTGTCATCTCTGCTCAAGCACTTGCCTTGTTCTCCATGGAGGTAATGAATAATCTGCTTGGTGCTGACTTTGTTCTTTGGGCAAATCCCTTACTAAGGAAAGTGATTTGTATGTAAAAGCACAAGCACTGACCTTCACTGAAGTCCAGCAGAACTCTGTGAGCAGTTGCAGAGGACAGCCACTTCCTCTCTCACCTGGGAATCCTGCAAGAACGTTTGAGGTGTGACTTTCAAAATCATTGTCCACTGGCACAGCTCTGCAGAAAGTGGAGTCAGGGAGAGCTTTATTCCAGTGGGAGCAGTCGAGCCTGAACTGAATGTTCTGCTTTATATGTTCAAGTTGCAGGAATGAGTTACAGGATGTCGGAAATAGAGAACGCTCAGCTTCCATCAGAAAATGATGTACAAAACCCAACAAATATGCTCAGAAACAGACTAACAGAATAACAGAAAAGGCTCTCTGTGTCTGCAGTAGCATGTGTGTGCTACTGTACTGGAAAGTGCAAAGGAAACCAAAAAAAGAAGAAAAGAAAAGCAGTGGCAATTCCAGATTGTCAGTCTAAGTGCCACCAGCATGAAGGGCCTCGGGGAGCTGAAATCAGGCTCAAAGGGCACTTGGGGAGCATTTAAGGCCAGAGCTTGGCCAGCAGCTCAGAATCTGCTGTTAGTATGGGCTGCGGTATTTCTACGGTTTGATTTAAATAAATGGAGCAAACCTAAATGGCATTTTTACTGAAAGGAGACACCAGGAGAGAGTAAGTAATAAAAAGCAGCACAGATTGGGCATTCAGTGTGTGGTGGGAGCTGCAAGTGCTCTCTGGAAGGAGAGGACTCCTCTGGTGGTGTTTTCTGTCATGTCAGCTCTGTCTCTGAACTCGCCCGGGCTCTGTTCGTGTTACACTAACCCCAATTGTGCTCCAGGGTGTTCCTGCAGTAGCATAAAGGATGACCTCTTGTATCCAGCACCTTTTTGCATGGGTGGAGTGGAGAGCAGCTCTCCGTGAACCTTCAGCTTGTGCTTCTCCATGCTGCTTCCTCTGAACGCTCCTCTCTCTCTGGCGCTGCCTAACTCTGACTCTGGCTGTCCATGGGGTTTTCCTTTGTGCTTGATCTAACCATGTGGTAGAACAATACAAATGGAACATGGTTCTGTCAAGCACCATGGAAGGCTGCATACTCCCTGCAGCATGGCATGCCTGGATACTTCTGCTGGGGCAGAAGCATCAAAAGGTGAGAGATTCCCTTTCCCTTTCCCTCTCCGCACCGTGGAACTGGTGAAGTGTTGCTAACCAGGCTCCCAGGGAGCCACAGGGATGTTTGCACAGACTTTCCACAGGGCTTGCATGCAGAATAACCATTTCTAAGTAATTAATCTGTTTAATTGCTCTCACAATGAAAGAGTCAGGCGTTCTGTTGGTTGATAATATTCAAAGGTGATTCCAGCCATACCTACAGAGATTAAAAGTCACGTTTGTCTCCTTACCCTGTGCATAATGTAAGCTGCATCTGTCTGTTTGAGCTGTCCAGTGAATCCTTCTACTTGAGATGCACTTTGGATGCCATTTCTGCAACAAGACACCTGCCACTCAGTGTAACTTTGGACCTGTTCTTAATGTGCTGGCATTGCATTGTCAACAAATATAATTTTAAAAAGCGTCAGAAGAGTCTGCAAAGCATTGTTTTTCATCTCTTGAAAATGACGTGGCTAACACGGCCTGTTTGGGAACACCACTATCCAATAATTCCAGAGGGCAAAGCTGAGTCAGCAAATCCAAATGGGCCATTTTAGCTTTGACAGCTTAGACAAGATCTTCAAAATACTTGTGCCCTAACTCCCCCCCCTACACAGAGATAATGACTCCTTTTCATAAAGGACTTTGAGAGTCTCATACAGAAGTTTTCTTACATTGAAATATTTCCTTGTCTTGCAAATTTGTCACATCTCTATTGTGGAGCTGTCAAAAGAAGGACATGCAGGATTCTTAGATTTTTTTCTGCAGTTACTGATAAAAATTAACACTAGCAATGTGAAATTATGACCAAAAACTGCACTTCTTTTTTATTCTCTATGAGAATTGTGATCTCGTGGTTGTATGAAGAACTTTTGAGATTCCTGGGTTTTTCATTCAAGTTTTAGACCAACTGATCTCAATGGTCCTATTTTTGGTGCCAAATTTGAGGCAGCTGGATCATTTTCTAGAATGAATATGTCAGGTCACTTTTGAGACAGCCTGATTTGTAGCAGAACAGATCCTCTAGAATTCCTTTTAAGACCTTTGGACAAAGCTAAGTTTTAAAAACTGAAATCATATTTTCTAAACAATTATTTAAAAGAAGAGAAGAACAAAAAGGTATTTCTCTCTGTTGCCTGATTCTCCACGTGGGTATCAGAAAGGCACAAAGAATGTTTGAGCACTTGGAAATGTGATGTTTCATTTTCTCAGTGCTGCTGTTCTGTAGAATGCCATGGTGTGTTTGTTTTATGATAATAAGAAATCACAGTACCTGATAGTAGCGTCACATTGGTTGTGAAATAAAAATGTTATCAGAGTAACTAACAAATCAAATAACTGCAACTGCCCTCAGTTACACACAGGCCTTGCTGTTGCCTTACAGCAAGCTTTAATTCTTCCTAATCTGGGGAATTGCTAGAGACTCCCAGGTTGTGTTCTGTCCTGCATCTCTTCTCTGTGGCTTTCCATGGATGGTTTTACAGTGCACAAGAAGTATTCCATGCCTGTGGTGGTGAGCTGTGTTTCCTGAGTCCTGTTGTGTTCTCTCAGAGCCTGGCAGTCAGGAGGAATGGATATATGTGCTTAAACAGCTCTGCAAGCAGATGGCTGCATTTCACATTGCTATCCCAGATGGGAATATCTTAATAGAGCAGCCACCTGTCCAAGTGATCTCAAGGCTCAGGTCAAATAGTGAATTTTATCTAGACTTTGCCAGGTGATTCCTGCTGTCTCTCAGGCTGAGATGGCTGAGTACTTGCTGAGCACATACAGGCTGTTGATTACTTTTGGTTCAGTGATTACCTGAGTAACTCTTGTTTAAACTCAAAAAGAAAAAAAAAAAGAAAAAATTAAAAAAAAAAAGAAAGAGAGAGAAGGAATAAAAAGTGTGAAGGTGATGTTTGCTCCCTTTCTCTCCTGCTGAGCTGAGGCCTTTCCCCTGATTCAGTGGTGGTAACTGTGGACAGATGCCCAGGCAGCATCAACTTCTCAGAGCTGCTGCAGTGTGGAAGGTTGTGTGCCTCACCATCAGGAGGATGGGTGCCAAGTCAAAGTGTCATAAAATTCTTTATTTGTTCAGCCAAAAAGCTTTAGAGAAAGCAAAAAATGTATTTTTCTCCCTCCGATGTTATACACTGCTTTTTCTCCTTCATAAAGGATTCCACTCACCCATCTTTTTTTTCCCGTGGGAAGATGAATCTTGTATCCATCAGTAGACTAAAACTTTAGCTTAATAAATGTTTACCCTATGAAACTTTACGTTATTTGTGATTATTTTTTTCAACAAAAGCAACAAAATTAGTAATGCTTCTTCAAGGTTAAAGTTGGAGATTTCCAAGACACTTTCTGATCACTGGTGGGTTGTTGGTGGGTTATTCAATATCTACTGTAATTGTAGCAGATTTAATAAACTCTGGGTCTGATAACTGTTTATCTTTGGTCCTGTTTCCAAGGAATCATAAACTGCCAAACATTCTGACTACCCAGCTTGGATTGTCTAGGACTGGAAATAAAATGTTAGATTTTTTTAAAGGATAAATGTTTAAATGATAATGGTGTGGGGAAACTCTCAGACTGTATTTTTATAATGCTTTAAAATGCCCACTGGTCCTAATACTTTAAGTGCTGTGCTATCAGTGAAGTTGTTCTTTAGGTGTATAATTTATAATAAGCACAAAAACCAGCAAAGAATTTAGCACCACTGAAGTAGTAAGGTACAAATCTGTATGTCAGTGTTCCCATAATCCAACTTGGAATTACAAAACTAAACCGAAGTGCGGCTGTGGGATCAAAGTGTTAGATTGCCTGTAGAATTGCTTTCTTTCACTGCATCACCCTGTGGAGATAATGCATAACATAAATTGAAATAATAGTGGACTTAGGAAATGTCTTTTTTCTCTCAGAAAATAGTACATGGTCATAAAATGGGCAGTGGTGTATTTATCAGTCAGGAAGGGGAAGGAGGTGATGAATGTCATCAAGTCTCCATAAGCAAATATCAGCTCGGGTTTAAGTTTTTGTTTATGTTTTTGGGTTCTGAAAACATTTGTTCAGCTCCTCTCTCTGAGAAAGCCTCGTAATTGACTTCTAAAAGTTTGGAAACCTTGAAAAATGCTTCGTGGTAATTACAATCTCTGGGCCTTGCACAGGGCTCCTGCAATGGCTCTGGTGCTTCCATTATGAAATACGAAGTGAGTGGGCAGGAGTTGCAAGGTGGGGGTTTGGCAGCACTTTGCTTACACACATTTATTAATCCTCCTGGTTCCTTGAAGCACTGAGATCGAGTTTCCAACCTGCTGCTATTAAACGAGAAAAACCAAACCTGAAAAGGACAGATTAGTTCACTGAGCCTAATTGGAAAAGCATTTCATTAGAATGGGTCAAAAACCCAGTCAAAGAGGTCTGGCAATCACGGTGTAATGGTACATCAGGGAGTGCTTCTCACTAAGTGTGCTCTACCCATTCCTTAATTAAAATGAAAATGATTTAAACTGCTATTACTTTCCTTTGCTGTTTGTTTAACATAGTTAATAAAGATATCTAATTGTTGGAAAGTTGACAAGGTTGTCTAATAAAAGATTGCTCTGAAAAACAGCTCTAATAGCTGAGGTCTCAACGTTTGGGACTTCTAAATGATATCTTTAAAAGTCTTTTGTCATTTCAATTCTTTCATGAGATGCCTTTTCCTTCTTGCTGGACTAAATTCCAAATGGGAAAAAAGTGACTTTGCTGGAAAATCCCTTAACAGGTAGGCTTGTTAGACAAGGAATTATTCTGTTAAGGGGAAAGTGAAAAACCAGGGACAAGTCTTGGGAGCAATTTTAAAAATTGCTGAGCACAAGTCCTTGGCAAGTATTAGAAGTGTGTGCAGGAGCTGGGGATGACAGGAGGTAATGCTGAGGGTGGATTCCATGGTACCTCTGGTTGCTGCAGTTATCAACAACTGTTTGCTGGAATATATTTTCCTTTTATTGCAGGCTCAGAGGATTACAGAAGTAAATTCACTGGGAAGTGCTTCATGGACCTTGTGTGTCCCGAGAAGTGTCGCTGTGAGGGGACAGTGGTGGACTGCTCCAACCAGAAACTCACCCGGCTGCCCACTCACCTCCCTGAATACACCACTGACCTGTGAGTGTGCCTCTGCCAGGCGTGTTCAGCTGCACTTCTTGGCTTCTCTGATTTTTAAAGGCTGTAAAAGCGACTCAGATAATTAAAAGCACCTCCTGCTTTTATCCCTGTGTGAAAATGGGAAGCTAATTTTATTTCAGAGTTGCACCACAGCTCTCATTTCCTTGGCATTTATGCCACCTGTGGGGGTGAGAAAGGAGCCATGGCCCCGTGCAGCAGCCCTGTGTCCTCCTCAATGCTGGCCAGGCCCAAGCTGTGTCCTTCCTGTCAGTCCACCCTGGAGTTGCTGCCTTTGTACCTGGCCATTTTTATTTAAGAAATGGTTTTACCCATTTGAGTGAATCTGTGATGGGAGCTCATTGCATCTCAGCATTGCCTGCTACTTGGGTGGAGCAGGTCTTATTAAACTAATGCAACTTCAAGACATTTGAGTATGAGAAAACATTTTTATTGCTTAGCAACTGAAGATTCTGGTTCTTTTCTTGCACTAGTAGCCCCTTCAAAACAGAATTTTCTTTTTTTTGAGTTAGTGTTGTATTTTTTGTACTTATTTTATTTAAAACCTCATAAAAATTATTGATCTGAAGTTAAGAAAAAATATGAGAGACATTCAGAAACGCAGCAGAGACTCTACATGGCAAAATGGAGCTATGTGCAATCAGAGAAGGAATTTTACATCCCAAGCCTGCCAAGACAGTGGCCTTCACATTCATTTTGAAGATCAGCAGACTTTTATAGGAAAGGACCTGAAATTAGAGCCCCTCTGGTTACATGGACCCCATCTCCAGTTGTGTGCCTGGTGTAGCAGAATGCACCACAGAGGTTCAGTCAGGCACAGGAGGTTTGTGTGCAGTGGATTAGCTCAATAATTCCTTATCCCATGCATTGGGAGATGAAGGGGCTCTGACACTGTCCTTTGGCATTACACTCTTTAAGACATCCTGAGCTTTTACTGTAGATAGTCCTCTATGTCCCTTTTCCTTCAAAGCTAAACTCTTTTACCTGTAGGAGTCTGGGGGGATGGCACTGAGTGCCTTGCTTAACAAAGGTCATGTTATCTGGGTGGCAGCCCTGAATGTCACAGGGATGTATCTGCAGACATCTGTGAAGCATTAAATATCTCTTTGTTTGTTCCTCTCAGGCGTCTGAATGACAATGACATTTCTGTTTTGGAAGCTGTTGGACTCTTCAAGAAATTGCCCAACCTCAGGAAAATGTAAGTCTGAGCTGCTTCTTAGAATACATGCAGCCTTGGATTGGAAGGAAGGAGGGAGGGATACGTTTTTATATTTAAGTACTGCAGTAGTAGAAATCACTTTTTTAATGTGAGTTTAATGAAACTGAAGGAGTTCCCTGTTGGATGGACAGTCACAGTTAAACCACACTGACAGATAAAGACCCCTGGGCTGACATTTCAGTGGGTTTTTAAGGCTACATGTCTTAGTCTTTCACTCAGAGACTGACAGGAATTCTGTCCCAGAGTTTATTCCACTGTATGCTTATTGTTGGAGATGATTACGACATTAGGCATTTTGGTTTTGTCTCTCAAATGTATTGTGTGCCTCCAGCTGTGGTGGGGATGTTTCAAATAGTCAAAAGAAAATAATATTACAAGATATGGACAATGGCAGCTTCTGGTGATCATTATTGGTTTAGAGAGGAGAATAAATTAGCAAACATATAGATCAGTCATTCAAATATAGCTGTATAATTCTGCTGACAGTCCTGGAACAGTGCATTGTATATATTTAATAAAAGCAGTGTTTTGGAAAGAGAATAATATGTCAGATACCTCCTGATAGTCTTCAAAATGGATCCTTCTGAAGTCGTTTAAAGTTTTAACCCCATGGACCCATTGCTAATGTCTCATTTAACTGTTTGCTTTTAGTAAGGTTTTATTGTCTGAATTAAGCTAATTTAGGGAGCCCAACCAAACCAGGCAATTTGTTCTGCATTTGTTTCACGTGGTTTCTGCCATCTGGAGCTTCCTGGCCATTTGAGTCCCTGTGAGATCTTGGGGGCTTTGGAGGCAACTGTAGTGGGATTCTTTTTATTTCTGCAAGAGTTTCAGATGCAGCACTGCAGGCTTGGGGTGGGGTTGTATTTGTGTAAGTACAGCCTGTCAGGCTTGGGGAACTAATCACAAACATTTGCCTCATGTTTTATGAATGATCAATAATTTGTAGCTACAGTGCACTCAGAAAATGATGTTGACATTGTTAAGTGCTCTGTTCCCTGTGTAAGTAGATAGTAAACAGGAATGAAAAATGCATGCTATATAAGTGTATACACAAACTGGAAAGCATCTGTCCTCATCAAACCTTCAGGATTTATGTTTTGAAAATTGGAATAATTTGTTTTTATTTAAAACTTACTGTAGGGAAGTACAGTGCTGTCCCTCCTGTCCTCATCGATCACTCAGAGGGAGGGATGCCTCGACAGGGGCTGTATTTTGGGCATAAATCCAGCATGAAACCGTTGTGAGAGTGTTTTTGAGTTTGTTTCTTGTGAAACAAAAGATTCTTTTATCTGTCCTTGGTAGCTGCTGAGATCAGAGGTGTGCAGGAGCAGGTCAAACTCATGGCAAAAGGAAGCTGCACCCTACAAAGGGTTTCGTGCTGGGTTTTATTGGCAGCCTCCAAGCAGAGGCTCCTTAGGAAATCTTTGTAGCTGAGCTCACATCTTTTGTTCTACCTGAAGCTCTAAAGAAGTTTCTCCATTTCAATTAAAGGGATTTTCTGAAAACAGTGGTTTTTCACGTGAGGAGACCAACGTTTCAACCACAGCTTTACTCAGTGGCCTGGTCCCTAAAAGAGCCAGATTGAACTTCTTTCCCTGTTTCTTCCATTTGGTGAAAAGAAGGGGTTACCAGGAAGAAACCAACAAACACCCCTTTCCTTCCAGTTATTATTTGGCCTTTACTAGGCCAAATCCTTCTGCTAATGAAAGGCCCCTCTCCACCCAGCGGGGAAACGTGGCAGTGCCTCAGATGGGATTGCTGCTGCTCATGGTCCTAAAGCAGCAGCTCTGTGTGGCAGGGGGGGCAGGCACAGGGGCTGCACTGGGGCTCACTGCTGCTGCTAAATCAGAGAGGAAGAACATTGATCCAATCCCCATTTTTTAGTGTGTATAGGGGACAAGAAACATAACTATTATTTGATTGACAGTATTGACTCTGTCTCATCATATATTCCTTGTCTGCTTAAGTGTTAAAGGCAAACAGCACGTGGGGGAATCTGTCTGGAAATTGAATTGTTTCCTAGGCTTAAGAAAACAGCCCCAAGCTTTGCAGTGCTAGGGCATTAGCCTAAATAATACAATTTTTTTTCTTTATTTTTTCTCTGAAATACTCTTTTTTTTTTTTTCTGAAATGAATCTGAATATCTGTAATATGGATATCTGAAGGGTATTTGAATGCTTTTCCTCTGGTTGTCTTTCACTTGAGTAAAGGACTGCTGACAGATCCATGCCAAGGAATTTGGAAAATAAACTTCATTTCAGAGAGCCATGGTTCCACTGTGGCTGGTAAAGCTCCAGCAGAATTCCAGAGAGAGTCAAAATGATGGGGAAAAAGGGAAGTGTCAGACCACCTTTGCAACATGTGGTAGCACCAACCCCACCTCTGATATGTAATTGGCTGTTGTGGTGTAATTTGTCTGTAAATAGTCCTCCTAAGCTGAACCTTATTGTATGATGTGTCAGCCTAGGGTTTAATACATTTTAATGCAAAACAAAATTGAATTCTTGATATAAAAATGTAAAGGTCAGAGATACATAATGCAATGTGATGCCACATTTTACTTAGGAATTAAATAGCTAAGATTACCCTGCTAGTTTTTAAAAGGTTAACATATCTGCATGTGCCTTTTAAAAAATAATCAACTTCAATAATTAGCTGCAAAATCCCATACACACAGTATGGTTTTCATAACCAAAATTTTAATTTTCATTATGTTAATGCTTTTTACAGTAGAATGAAAAGATTGGTGTAGATTCTTCTAGACAGGTCTAATACAGTCCAGAAGTAATTTACTGGATTCTCCAGTGACCTCTGTTTTACTTTCATTGTGTTTTTACTGTATGGCATTAGCTGATCTTGCCTGTGCAAAGGGAAAGCTGAAGGCTCTGAAGGCTGAAGTCCCATCCCACTGACTTCAGGCTCCAAGGACTCTGTTGCTGATATTTTGCAGTGGTTAGCAGAGAGCACTTGGAATCTGCCTGGAGTGCAGGAGAAATACAAGGATGAATTTCTGAGCTCTTTAGGAGTGGGAGCAGCTCCAGGACTTGGATTTTTGGGGGTGGCCTAAAAAGGCTCCAGGAGCTGCTGCCCTCCAGCCATGGGAGCTGGAAGCTGCTGCCTTTCACAGGGAATTATGTGTCCAGTGGGAGATCTTCTCACTCAACACATCAAGGTCTCATGTCAGGTAGGGAGAGGGGAGACATTCCTCTTCACAGAGGTGAAGTTTTGACTTTTGTAGAAGGAAGCAGTTAATTTCTTGCAGCAACCACCAAATTCAACATGAAGAAAATGCTGGGAACCTCACCACTCCCTGGCAGTACCTCAGCTGTTAATTAGAGAAAAAACCTTCCAGTGTCTGGGGACTCCCATGGCAGTGGGAGCCTGGAGGGGTCTCCTGGCCATGACAGGGTCAATGACCAAAACCCCCCGGGTATCTGACTCAGAAGGAGCACAGAGAGACCCTTACTTGCTGAAATGGGATACGGACCCACAGGCAGAGGCTGGAGCCCCCACATGCCATCTCCAGAGCTTGCCCACTCCCCTGTGCCTACAGGAAATCAGTGGCCATTCCCACTGAGGTCCCAGCAGCTGTTTCTGCAGGGAAAAGAAATCAGCAATGAGCTCACATTCAAAATAGAAAGGTGAACTGCCATACTTCATGCACTGCTGGGGAGAAAGGGGACTGACCTCTTCTCTTGAGAACAAGAGTAATGAAAAATGTTTACCTCAAAACCTGAAAGGGTCATCTAACAGTTCATTCAGTTAAGTCTTGCCAAAGTTACAAAGTGAACATATAATATGGTCTTTATTATAAGAAATGTCAGGCTGTCTTGCCAATAGCTGGTACTGCCAACCCACCTCCAGCATGTAATTGCCTTTGGAGGCTTAATTTGGCTGTAAGTATTTCTGCTAGATTGAACTGTATGGAGTGTCAGACCAGGATCTGAATGTTTTACATGTGAAATAAAATTGAATCATGATAAAGTTTGTGGACTAGAAGTCAGCTTCAAAACCAGGATATCAGGTTTCTGGGGGAGGCAGAAGTGGTTTGTGCCCTTGGAAACAGCTGTTACCTGTTGTTCCTTCCCCTAAGCATGAATTTTGCCATGGCAAATGAGGTTGCAGTCATCTGTCGCTTGTTACACAGGAACAGACTTTATTTTCTGGAAATGGGGTTGAGGAGAGTGTTGTGCTTTTGGCATTTGGGCTCATTGTGTTTTTTACAGCAAGGCCATCAATCTGCTCTGCTGGATGAGTGCAGGGGTGTCACTGGGTGCAATTCACTGTCTGTCTGTAGTATTTAAGGCTTTCAGTGCCACACAGCTCCTGAGGAGAGCTGACACCATCAAACCCAGCCAGACCATTGGTAAAGGCTGTAAAACCCTCTCAGCATCCTCCAGGGGAATGCAGCAGCACTGGGCTTTTCCTCCTCACATGTGCTTAAAGATTCCAAGCACATCTCCAGCAGACAGAAATATTCTAGGGAAACCCCACTCAGGATGATAAAACTGCAGAGTTGGAGGTGACACCAAGCAGATCTCTCGTGGTTGCAGATCTCTCTCAGGGGTTTTCCAGATGAGAAGGTGTGTCAGTAACTCTGCAGTGGGGAGCAGGAATGCTGACATTGCCCCAGCAGATACAGCAGGGTGAATGCTTCTGTTAAGTGAGAATAGAATTCAGCTTGCTCTTGAAGTTATGAGATTGACAGAAATAATATTGTTATAAACTTCAGCCATAAAGTAAATAAAATGTGACTGAAAAGTGAGCTGTGTGAACAATGTCACCTTGATAGCTTCTTGATCTCGTCATTTCCTATTCACAGCCCCCCATAAAGCAGACCCAGGCTTTCTGAAAATTTATTTTGACCTCTTGCCCAAAATAAAAGTCTGGAAATAGGATGAAATATTATCACCAGGGTAAATCAGGAAGTCCTTATGGAAAAAGCCTTCAGGAGTTACCAGGCTGAGGTCAGGCTGGCTCCCATTTGGCTCCTGCCAGAGGGCATAGGAGTCTCAAAACTCAGTTTATTTTCCACTGTCTTCCAGTATTTCAAGAAGAATCCCTGTGGAAGCTCAGTGTCACAAGCGGATGGGGCTTTTCTGTAGTGGGAGTTTGCTATAAACTGTCAGTAGGTTTTTTTCTGATAAAAAAATTCCTTCTCAAGTGTGATGATCACATATAAAAGAATCTTTTAGAGCTGGGAAGAATGGAGTTAGAGGTCTCAGAGTTGCAGACCAGGCAGAAGGTCTGCAGTGCTACAGTGCTTTCATTTTTTAAACTTTATACCAGCTGATTATTTTTCCTGGTAACTCTAGACTGAAAAGTATGTAATTTCTCATGTTTATTATTCTAGCTGTTCAGACTTTAAGAGGAAACATTTTTTCCCCCTTTGGTGACTGAATGTTGTCATCTACCACTTTTTTTTTTTTTGTTGCATTCTGATATGGGAAACTCCAGTTCAGGAAGACAAATAACAAAATCCAGGTTGGCAGAACATCTGCTTTGACAATACTCCAGGCAGGATTGCAGGACTGTAACATCTTTACCTATTTATTACTGCAGAGCTTCTCCTTTCTCTGCCTTGCAACTTTGATTTCAGCATAATGTTGGATTTTCAAATCTTTTGCACGGGAAAGGTATTTATAATTGGTTTCTTCTGAGACTGCTGGCATATTTATGGGTAATTCTGTCTTGCTGAAAAGATCAGGCATTATTAACTCAAATGAGCAGAGTTGCCTATCTGCTGGAGTCCTTTGGCAGCAATTAAAATTCAGATGTTAGCACTGTATAAAGGTGCCAATTTCTTTGCAGATGGTGGCCAGCTTTTGTCTCCAATATTTGCTCTTTTCTGCCTTCAGTATCTAATAGACCATTAAGATTGCCCCATGTTTTAATACATGTGCCTAAATATCTTTTATATGGCAAAAAGTAACTAATAAACTTTACAACTACAACTGTAGGTCAGTTTGCAATTTGCAAAGTCTTTGTCTATTACAGTAACTCACCCTCCCTTCCCACCACAAACATTTTCTTACTTATTCTGTGCAAATATGCATCGTGGCATGATCTTTACCAGGAGGGGCATCTTTGGGAGCATTTATTTATGCCAGCATTCAGAAGAGATGCTGAGCTATAAACATTTCCACTAAAGAAATAGCTGAGCCCCAAAATTAAATGCATATGTCAGAATATCCTCCCTTGACTTGCTTTGACACTGAACATAAACTCTTCATGTGAGCGCTAGCACAAAGCACTAAACTTCTGGAAAGAGAAATTTGCCTGTAAGTATTTCTAGATGTTTTTATGTTATTTTTGGCTGATTGCTGGCGTGCTCCTATTCTTTCTGATCACAAGAAAGCACAAGAGGTGATGGGGCACATGCTGTAGGGCCCACTCTCCGACAGTTGTTCAGCAGACATAAACCAGTGTACTCCAGTTTCCCACATGAAACATATTTCCAAGGCTCTTTTTTTTTTTTATTTTATTAAGTGATGACTTCTGAAAAGAGCAAGACCCACATTATTTCTATCTGAGGCCAAGCTGTCCTCTTTCCATGTCTTCTGTCAACTTTTATCCCAGTAAGATTGCCAGCTCTTCTGAGCAGAGTAGCCCAGGTGTTAATCTGATACCTTGTCATTTGTTTTATATCACCTGGAATTGGATTTTGAAACTATTACTCATGCTGTGTCTGTACTGGGATCATTTTTGGAATAATGTGCTATTCTGTATGAGTAATGGTGTTGGAATTTAACATCTTCTTGGGACCAAGAATATATCTTGTACTTTCTCCTTTTTGTTGTAGACAGTAAAACAAAGACCAATGTTTCCTGTCATAGACCTCAACAAATAGAATTATTCATCATAATCTATACAGGACATCATGGGAGATATTTGAAGGACTCAAGCTCAAAGTTTTAATGTGCTTAAGGCCTTCTATATAAATGTTTTAAATAATTAAATGCCATTTGTTTTTATACATCTCTGATGGCACTTTTATCATTCAGAAGTTGACTGTTCATAAGGGTTTTCACAAATATGAAATATTCAAAAGATTAATTTTGCATTTCAGGAGAACTTCATTTGACTTTGTAGATCAGAGTTTTCTAATGTGGATCTATAAGCAAACATCTTGAGACTGTATAGGCAGAGTAAATATTTAGAAAATAATGCTGTGCATTGCAGTGGCTGTGAATTGACAAGAGATACTTGTTTCATTTTGAGTGGTGTTTTTTTATTTAAATGCACATACTAAAGTTGGTATCAGATACATGGTACAGTGAACAAAAGTGGTCCATATTTCAATTTGTGGCAGCATTTCAATAGCAGTAACATAACTGACTCTTGCCAGATGAGCACCCACACCCAAGCTTTGTCCATAACTTCATGGACATGAATCAGATGCTAGAAACTCCCACTTACTGTTTTCAGAAGCATGGATATGAAAGAACTACATGAGGAGTTAAAATCTGTTAGCTGCATTAATTTAAGTTGTCTTGATATAGCTGAAATAATTGTGGTGTTGATGAGTGCAAGGAGCTATTTGTAAGAACATAGGAAGACCTTTGAACTTCTGGATGCGCTCCTTGCTGGATGAATAGATAGGTCTCTCTAGATAACCACTAAAAGGAACAAATTCTTCCTATCTCCCTCCCTCCAGTGTGATGTTTGGAATAAAACACTCCTGATTTTCTTATTGTCACTGGGTGTGTCCTTCCAGAAATCTGAGCAACAACAAGATCAAGGAGATCCGGGAGGGCGCGTTCGACGGCGCCGCGGGCGTGCAGGAGCTGATCCTGACGGAGAACCAGCTGGAATCCGTGCATGGACGGATGTTCAGGGGCCTCACGGGGCTGAAGACCCTGTAAGTGAGAGAGAGCCCTGCCTCTGTTCCTCTCTGGGCAGGGTGGGAGTGCTCAGGCTCAGCAGTGCCTGCTCAAAAATCTGTTACTGCACAGCCAGTGCTACTGCTGGGCCTTGAGGGTTTCAATCCAGCTCTAGTCCTGGGCAGGTTTGAGATTTATGAGCTATTTCTGTAAAAGGGACAGATTTTCACAGGACTGACATGGTGGGGAACCTGTCATGTGTCAAATTTGTGCACTTCCAGTCATTTAATGTTTTTATTATTTTGATATTTCCTGTGGAAACAAGACATGTAGGAACATGTTTGCTGTCTCTTTGTCCATCCTCCCAGTGTTCCTCCACCCAAATTGGAGCTGTGCTGTAGAAAGAAAGCACTTGACTATGTGGGGCTGTCCAGAAATAAACTCTAGGAATCAAAATACAATTAAAATCTGCAATTTATTCATTAGCAAAAAAATACTACTTATGTTGCAAGGTATCATGACACAACTAGTACAGTCCTTACTCAAGTGTAAAAAGAAATTCAAGTTTCATTTCAAGGACTTTGTTCTGTGATGACAAATATGGAACTTTTGCTGTTCCATTAACATTTTTTGTGGTTACAGCCATCTGTTCTTCAATTTAATGTATGCACTTTACTAAGGGATTTGAAAATACTGCCCATAGATATTAAATTAATTTTTATACTGTAAAGCAGCCTGTGGCAGTGCTCCTAAACAAAATTCAGCATTTTTTAATAAAAAGATGCTTAACATTCAAGCTATCCTGCTGACCTGACCTACATTTCCCCAGCTGATAAAGCAGTCTAAATATACACAGCATGATATGAGGATTTGTGAGTCTAAGTTTTCTTTCAGAAAGGGCACACAGTGCATGGTGAACCATGATATGAAACCAAAGGGTTTGGCTTGAGGGACATATATTGCTATCCATTAATTGACTTTCTTTCAGCATTAAAATAGTAATCTTTTGCAAAGGGGCTGCATTTGTCAGGGTCATGGTCCAGCTTTTAAAGGCTGTATGTTCCTGCAATGTAAGAAATCACTGTGCAGGATACATTGGCATTCAAATTCATCCACCCCATCTTGCATTTCTGCTGCCTGATACATTCCATACAGGGCAGCAGAATTGTTCCCTGCTGCTCCTGAGCCACTAAGGGCCTTATTCCCTCATTTACTGCCTGTTCATTTTAGAGCCTGTGCTCTTGAGCTGGCAAAGGTGTGTCTCTGTGCCCTGTGGGTCTTTCCTGACACAGTTTCACCCCAGCTGCAATCCCAAAATTACAGAGACCGTGGTGCCTCTGGTGGTAACTGCACAGCCCAGTGATGCAAAAGCAGCAGAGTGTTCAGCCCCAAACAGGCAAGGTCTGTGATGTCACTGTCAATGTTTTCCCAGCATATCTAAACTCTCTCTGGTGATTTTCAGGTAGCATTGATGTAGCATTTCAAAGGCCAGCTGGTAGATACCAATCTGAGATTTAAATTCAAACTCCTGAGGGAGTCTGAGTTTCCATTGTTCACTGCATGTGTTTGATACCCAGCAGTTAACCCTCCTCAGTTTGGAGGATCAATTCACTGCAGCAGGAGCTGCATGTATTTTGTGGGTCTTTGGTAGTGTGCTTTAATTACTGAATGATTTTTCACCTAAGTAGGAATATCACAACAGTGCAGTGATGTTTACAGACGCAGATATTGATTGGCATGCAGTGTAACAAATACACATGAGCCTCTTTTGCAATGGAGTGAAACAAGATACTCCAGCCTTTCAGATTAATTGGTCTTTATTGTCGAGTTCATTGTTACCATAACAACTCAGAGAGATGTATCTTCCAAAACACAGCACTGATTCATCTGGTACAAGCACCAAGCAAAGACCATTTTATAGAATAATTACTGGGTTTTGTCTTCAAAATTAATGATGATAATGGCATTCCAGAGCTTGTGCCAGGTCTGGAAATCTTTCCTACAATATTCATGATTTTTGATGAGGATACTGTTTTCTTCTATACTTTTGCATTGCAGATTGCAGAAAACATCCAGGACATGAGCAGAAGTAAAGCAGCCAGTATTGTTATAGTCACACACTTTTGACAGTCTTTTTCAAATGATCTCTGAAATACATCTCAGCCTACTCTCAGATATTTATTAAATCGAGTCTTTAGTTTTTGTTTCAGGTTTGTCACTAGTAATAATGTTGATTGCATATTGCTTTCAGATGTGCAGTTCCCATTAGCTCTAACGTTGAGTGGAAGAGATGCATTTTAAATTCACAAGACCATGTTTACATGAATCTAAGCCTCCTCTAGCTGTGTTCTACTTCAGCAAGCAGTAAAAACAGAGTGATTTCCAAAGCATCTCTTGATGCCCTTGGTAAAGCACCTCCCATCCTGAAATTATAGCCCCTCCCAGTGGTTCCTAATTCCCTGTTTTAATCCTTGTAGGATGCTGAGGAGCAACTCCATCAGCTGCATAAACAACGACACCTTTGCTGGCCTGAGCTCAGTGAGGCTCCTGTCTCTGTATGACAATCACATCAGCACCATCACCCCTGGAGCCTTCAGCACTCTGGTCTCTTTGTCCACAATGTAAGTTATCTTTTTATGGGATGAACATGTCATGGTGCTGTTCTTCTGTGCTTTCCTTTTAAAAAAGACAGTGTTTCAGTTTATATGGAAAACCTCATCTAGGGAAAGAAAACTCCATCCTACTGAAATCACAGGTTTGGAGGTTACAAGGTGTTTGGGTTATTTTTGGTTTTTTGGGTTTTTTTTAGTTTTTAGTTTCAGCTGGAGTGGCTGAAAATACCTGGAGGTTGCCAGCCTCAGGCAGAATGACTGTGTTTTGGTATGTCATAGCCCAATACAACGTGCAGGAGAAGGTCATGTAAAACCATTTCTGCAGATTCAAAGAGTGTGGTTTATGACACACTCAGCTCCCTGAAGCTGCTATAGTGTCAGTAGAGTCTGATTTTGTAAGAACAGCTTTCTTGGATTTCAGTTAAATTAGTTAAACAGCAGAAGTCTTACTAGCTAATTCTTAGATTTTCAGAGCATCTGAAGAAGACAAAATAGTCAAGTCTTACTGAAGTTGAATTTCAAAATCCCAACCTAAGCTTTGTTTTAATTCTCTTACACTTCTCAGTCATTCTTTGAAATATTTCCCATGCTTCTTAAATACTTTAAAATGTTTTTTTAGTGTGTCCATTTTAATAAAGTACAGACTGATAAATATGGAAAGAAAGTCTGCCTTTTATTTCCAGCTGTGAGAAGGGACCCTGGTGTTGCTGTTAATGGAAATTGTCTGTCTTGAAAATACAGCCTAATTGTCCAGTCAAAATAAACTCTCAATCCTATTGCATTTCAGGATTAGAAAACATTCTTCATCATGTTTGGGTAAAGAAGGAAGTGTTGAATCTCAGCTGTTTTGTTGCTGACACTTTCCCTTTGCTGTGGCAACTTTTCACCAGCAAATCAGTTATCATTTTGACATTAGCTTCGTGCAGCATAAGGAACACAGAATTTTATTTCCTTTTACATTGTGTAGTCCCAAGAATCTCCTTGAAATTGATGGACAAAGAGAGAAACACAAGCAGATTATTTTTGTTGACGGTTTTCAAGTGTCTGGTCAAAGCAAGTGGCCCTTGCTGGGAGCTTGCTGTCACTGTGCTGCAGCAGTGCCTGCCTGCTCCTCTCTGTTGTAGCTGTGCTTCCTCCGTGGCTCCCTTTGTACAGGCAGTCTCTGATTCAGCCTGTGAAGCCCCTGCCTTGCTGTCATAGCATGGTCCTTGTCATATTTTGTTAGAATATAGCCCATTTTTTTTTATCTGTTGGAGAAGATTGTTGCACTTTCTAGCAAGAGCAATTAAAGATGCTGCTAATTAGAGAGCATTGCTTAGGCCCTGATTTATAATCCTGTTGGTTCCTAGCTGTGTCTTGGTGGAAGGGTTTCTTCTTTGACACTTTGCATTCTGTGTTTGATCTACAGGCAGAAAAGGTGTGGTTTTGACTACTTTAGACCCTGGGTTGAGGCCATGGTGATTTTTGCCCAAAATGCAGAATTCAGCTTTGTTCATTTCATGGCAGCACTGCTCTGTAGGTGGATTTATTGGATGACAAACACCACTGAAGTTAGATGGTGTGACTGTTTTCCCTGTTCAGCCCACACTTTGGGAGCTAATCGGGTACTGTAATGCTTTACTTTCACTTCTGTCAATGGGAGATGAAATTCATGCAACGTTCCATTTCCATTTTTATATTGGCATATTTGCAGCACTAAAGAGCATTGTTCCTTTTGTTCTTACCCTTTGTGAGTCAGTCTCGTTGATATTCTCAAAACATGGACAGATCGGAAAATAATACCCTATCTAATGGTTTGCAATAGAAGAATAACATCTGTTTGGTAGAAAAAATTGCAATTTTATTTTGTTGTTGGTCAAACTAGGCACTGTAGCATCTTAATTTGAAGTGCCCTTGCAGTTCTTCACACAGAAAATTCAGTCACATCTTTTAGTCCTTGGCACAGTCAAGGGAGATATTTGCAAGCAGAACTGCTTTTCCATGGATTATTATTAAAATAACTGCATAACTGAATAATGCCAGAATGACATAAAACTATTCTTGTATAAACTTAACCTGAATTCCAGAATACATTTTCAATCTAATTTCAAAAACATCCAGATGTGTTCCAGCATGTTTTTCTAACAGGTCACTCGAATCCATTTAAATAGTTAATATTCTATGACTTCTTTGTAATTTTGAAGAGGCACTTGTAGTAGGATATACATATTTCATTCCTCAAGACTTCTATTTCCCCTTGATTTTTAAAATATGTCTATGTCCTTGAGTAAACACTTATGCATTTAATGTTAGTACAAAATCTCTGCTAAAAGTTTGATTGCTGTATTTCTGTCTGAGTGGGTAAATCACTGTTGTATGTGTAGAACTCTGATTATTAATGATGAGTTTTCACATCAATTTTCTTCCCAACATTTCTGTTTCTGATTTGAGAACTCCACTTGAATAGCCAGTTTCCTCAGTAAAGCTTTGACATATAATTAGCCTTTCCAGACTTTCAATTCCATTTCAAGTCGAGTAGGAAATCTCTTTATCCATGTGATACTTTAAGGAGAGACTTCATCTTACATTTCTATCAATAGTTGCATCACAATCTTGCCATGGAAAGAGCATGTATGTAGAGACATGTGTGAACTTCAGACTGCATTAAAGCTAAAAATCCCTGCTCTGCAGTTGGAAAGAGATGCAATCTAGAAGTTGATGAAGTGGCAGAAGATCACATGGAATTACTGACAAGATAAATTTGTTCTTTTTCTGCCTGGACTGATTTGAATTTCTAATTGGGAGATTTGTTTATTTGTTAATTTTATCTGTAACAACGTATTTCTTTCTTACTTCCCAAGAAAAAGCATCATCCAACTTCTAAACTGAAGAGTCCAAAAAGTTTACATCATACATTAACCTGTGTTGGTCAAGAAGAAAAGGAGGCTTTGTGGATGGCTACATTAAGTCAAAGCAATCTCTCCTCTCTAGGCAGGGATAATTACTATTTTTTGATATGGAGCATTTTGTAGATGGAATGTTTGTGAAAGTTTTTGATAAGTCTTGGTAAGATGCTCTCTAGATGTGCAAAATGTCCTTTACCCTCGGAGCTGCTGGTTTTTCAGAAACCTGACTATACACACCTGCTGTTTGTTCCAGTTGTGGATTATTAAATTCTGAGCATTTGTGTCATGGAAGCAGTTCTGTGAATGTGATCTCACTCTCTTCCATCGGTGGAACAAATGGCCTTTGAAGCACTGCCTCACTCGGCGTCGGCGGTTCAGACATTTGGTTCAGGCACACTGCTCATGCCAAAGTCTATCAGTGTGGAAAATATACAAAGCATCCTGCATGTGGTCCCATTATGGATTAAAGAACATGGAAAACAATTCAGAAGGAAAGCAGCTAGAATTGGAGTATTGCTTTCAGTGCTTTTTTGCTCCTTCTTTACGAAAGCTCTTGCATAACCTGTTGGTTTTCTCACCTTTCTGCAGTGTTTGAATCTTAGTGTGAAGCAGGTGGAGTGTTTTTATAACATTATGCTGAGTTTTCTGCTCTCCCCAAGTCTCCTTTTTCCACAATGTCCATAAACCTGTGTTAAATCCGCATGGGATTAACCCCAGAGCTCCAGGGCAGAGCAGTGATTGAAGTAGGCTGTGCTGCAGTGCTGAGAGCAGCTGCAAATCATATTGTGGCTGTGTGATTTTGGCCTACAACCTACAGAATTTAGGAGTTGCTTTGAGTTTGTTTTCTAACTGCCCCACCTCAATTGTGCCACATGTTTTTGTCTTCAGTACTATTGTTTTCTGAAGGAATTGTTTGGCTGAAGTCCTAATGTGATTTTGACTGCATATTTAGGTTTGTGAAAGCATCTTGTAAGTGAAGACTTAAAAGCTACTTCAGCTACCACACCTGCACTTGAAGTGCCTGTTTCTTGCCTTCAAATTTCTTGTCTTAAAAGATATGCTATTGTTTCAAGAAATTTCATTATCATATTTCTTTCTGTGCTACCAAAATACTAACTCTTGGGCACATTCATACATGATGTGAATATTCCATCAGTATTAGTTTAGAGATTTCATTTTCCATGCACAGGCCCTGACAGCTCATTCTTCTTCCATGAGGCAGCCTCAGAGTGAGGCTGTTGATTCTCCCTGTCTCTGTACATAGCATAGACAGCTCTCCCTTTTTACCAGGGATCTCAGCCTCTTTCCTTCAGCTGAAGTTTAGTTAGGAAGGAGCTGCTAAGCCAGGCTGTGTTCAGACTCCATCCCTCCCGTGGGGGTGCCAGGTGATTGCTTTGGGGGCTGCACACCACAGCACCATGCCTGGGCTGCAGCTCTGGATGGAAGATATTTCAGGAACTGGAGCAAGATTTGAAGCAGACCTCACAAAGTGCACAAGGCAGCAGAGCAGATGCTTTTCACTACAGGTACCCAGAGCTGAGAAATCTTCATAAGTGGCCCAAGATGACAGTGCTGCTTTATATGTGTATGTATGTACATGTATAGCACTATCCTTGCTGTTTCAATAGGAACCCCAAATTCAGCTTGCCAGTGGCTCCCTCGTGGCTCTGGTTTGTGTGGGCTGGGACAGAGGCAGAGGGAGGGCATGGGAGTGCTGGGGCAGGAACGTGATCATGGTGAAGATCATGCACACCTGGGTGCAGTTGGTGAGGTGAGTTTAGACTTGGGTGGGACCTGTAGCTTGGGTTAAATTCCACAATAAATCCAGCCCTGGTAGCAGTGTAAGTATGTTTAAATAATAATTTTAAGCACTTTGGTTTATAAACATTTTTATATATGCATAAATATATATTTTTTAATTATAATCATATCCCTAATATAAAACCTGCATAGAACTTTCCAGATCTGCAGGATGGTGGAGGGATCTCACAGGAGCACAGGAACGAGCCTGGACTTGGAGCCCCTCATCTTTCTGTAGTTATTTCAGTATTTCTGCATGTTCATGTGTAATGGAATTATGTTTTGTTCCCTTTCAGTAATTTGCTGGCTAACTCCTTTAACTGTAACTGCCATTTGGCCTGGCTGGGGAAGTGGCTGAGGAAGAAGAGAATTGTCAGTGGAAATCCACGCTGCTTGAAACCCTTTTTCTTAAAGGATATTCCAATCCAAGATGTAGATGTCCAGGACTTCACCTGTGATGGTAAGAAAATCCAGTTTGATTTGGCACTTGTGTAATGTTGAGAAGGTTCCTCCCTGCCGAGCAGTGCTGCACAATAAACACTTTGGTTTGGTGGTGGAAAAAGCAGCCACCTTGAGCTGAAGATCACTGTTCTCTATCACTGATGTATTTTGATTCTTGATTTCCAGTTTCTGAATTTCTGCTATCTACACCTAAATATAAGAATTAATTTATTGTAGACAAATGCTCTGCACAGTCTAACCCTGGTGTAATCCTGGGCCTTCCTTACTCTTAGTTAACGCTCTGAAATCAGTGGGAGCTGTGCTTGCTTGGAAAGTCTCTTAGATCTGGATACTGTTCAGGGTCACAAGTAAAAGGTGAATACAGGGAAATTTAAAAAAAACCTGGACATTATTTGAAATGACTGAGTGATGCTTCATGTTTTGTTGGGTTTAAAAGAAAATACCCTGACATTTCTTCCATTCTCCGGGTAGTTTTTGTATTCTGTCAAGCAGAATTTAGAGAAACTAGTAAGGAGAACATTCCTTGATGAATGCCTTGCCAACTTGACTTGCAGCTTGTTGAGACCAGAGAGGCTGGAGGTGCAGTTAGTCATACCTCTGAAGAGACAATAAGAGTTCCCTACTTAGAATAAAAATTAATTCCTGTCCTAGTCAAGCAATCTGGCAATGGGCCCAGGTTCTTGAGCTCAGAGCTCAAGAGACCCAGGTTTAGTCATAAAAGAATAACTCACTTTTAATTTGAGAGAAAAAAGCCCCAAACCCAACCAGAATCCTGGTCCACAGACTGACATTCCACACTTGGGAGAAAAGAAGAATCCTGGTGCACAAAATGTCATTCCACAGTTGGGAGCTTTCTCTGTCAGGCAGTAACTTGGAGTCGAGGCAAATGGAAAGTAGGTGGTGGCAGGGTGTGAAACACAGAACACAGGGGAAAATTAAATATGCTGAAAAAACATGCTCTTTCTGTAGGTTTATGAAGGACTTTGAATTTTGTTTCCAGTCATTAAACTCAGTGGGGAAGAAAAGAAGAAAAATCTTCTCTGTTCTTCTGTAGTCTGGTGGTGCCTCCCCAGCCATCTGAATGCAAATGATTCCTACCCATACAGTCAGGGGTAATCCTGTTATCTTGTACCAGGACTTCCAGTCTTTTTCTTTAATCTCAGTGCTCATGGGTGCTTCCAGCAGAGAGAAGAAAGAACCAGATCTGTCTCAATTAGTCCTTGCATCAGTTGGAAGGAAAGAGCAGGCTGGGAGCTCTGGGTCTCAGCTTGGGCTGCCTGTGCTCACACACAGTTGTGTGCTTCCCCTCCCTGTCATCCCCAGAATGTGCCACTAAATGTTTCCTTTCACATACATCGTGATCCTGCAGCAGGCATGTGTCTTATGTTTTGCAAAGCCTGTTGCTTTTGGGGAAAATCCATGCTTTAATGTTCTTAGCTTCAAAGCGTTGGTTTCTACTGCAGAAATCCTATTGTTCTTCAATTACAAGATTTAATCTGCTGTTTATGGACCTTTGAAACCATTTTTGGAGAAAGTTGATATTTTTAAGTGTGCACAGATGGATTGCCAGCAGTTGGAAGTGTGCTGCTTCAGTTTGTTGTTTGCCTGGTTATCGTTGTTGAAAACAATGAGGCTTTACAATTCAGATCATAAACAAAGTGCCAGACTGACTTTGAAAGATAAAAAATAAACATCTAAAAGCTGAATTTTACCAAAGTCTTCCAAAAGGAGAGTAGATAGGGAATATCATCTCTCTAGATGAATTTAAGGGAATGTGCTAGTGGAGTTCTCCATTTCAGCTGGCATATGATGGGTGGGGGGAGGATTTGGGATTCATAAACTGGATTGCACTATAATTGCAGAATTACGAAGTAGATTCTCCTTAGGGGGAAAAAAAAGTATTTTTAATGTATTAAATGATATTTTAAAATATTTCTATTCAGTCTATGAGCTGTTCTTGTTGCCTAAAGAACTTCCATGAGGGCAGGGTGATCCAAAGCATTGGATCTGGTGTGAAATGCTGTGATGGTTACCCTGGTCCTTGTCACCAGTTATCTTCAGAGTGGGTGCCTTGGGTTGCAATGCTGATTTCCTCACACTCTGCCTCTGTCCCTGTGCAGGTAATGAAGAGAACAGCTGCTTGCTTTCCCCTCCTTGTCCTTCCCAGTGTACCTGTGTGGACTCCGTGGTTCGCTGCAGCAACAAAGGGCTGCGGATGCTGCCCAAGGGAATTCCCAAGGACGTGACTGAGCTGTAAGTTACCTTTTACCTATCCCCTCTCTCAAGAAGTTCATCAAACTGCATCCTAGTGAGGCTTTGTGGGTCCATGGGGGGTTTGCCTTTGACTTTAGTCATCTGTGCTCTGGTGCTTCCCGTATGTTCTGACCATTATTCTTATTCTTATTTGTCCCTTGACTGAATAAATCGCTTTGTAATGGGAACAGAGTTTATCTGTCCTTGTACCCATTAATTCTAGGTGTAGGAACAAATGCATTTATTAGTATCAAATAATCCTGTAGTGCTTCTGTGAGAGCCCAAGCTCACAACAGGCAGTTTGAAGGGATGATGAAAATATGTTCCTGAGTTACGCAGCTGTGAGCTAATTATCCTCTGAGGAGATTAAAAAAAGGAAAAAAAGGAAGCTGGTGGTGGAAACGAGGAATTCTTTTCTCCAAACCTCATGAAATGGCTAAAATAACAGATAATTAGATTATATTGCAAAGTAAATTTATCCTAGTTTAGAACCATCTTTCTAGTTGTCTTTTCATCTACGCTTCACTAGGACTTTATAGTGGATTTTCTTTCCATGGAAAGAAAATATCCTGGTGGAACTGCTTGGCTTAAGCAGTTGGCAGTAGAAATACTGAGCTTTTCCCCTTTAGGCCCTTATTCAAATCTATCCCAGGTGAGTCATTACTGAAACTTGTTACAATCTCATCAACATTTCTATGTGAAAATAAGTTGGTATGTTTGATGAATTTTATAATGAACTAAAATCTGGTTCTGCTATTTTCTAGTACCAGCTATTATTTTTATTCCCTTCACGGGGGGAGAATGGGGTTCACACTGTTTTTACCAGTGCTGTGGACAAATGCAAGGCTTTGCTGGTGAATGAGGGCACTGGAAATGCCTGGGGTAACTCAACATGGAAACTTTGCTTTAATGAATGCATCCTTGGAACACCATTGACCAGGGCATGGTTGATAGTGAATTTAATTGAAAGGCAATTCCTGGCCTGGATTCCTGTATATTTTACCATCAGTGTTATGAAGTCTGCAAGGTCATCTCTGCTCTGCTTTTGTTCAGTTTCATTGCATTCAAATGTAACTTGCCAGCAGTAAGGTATCACAGATGTTACTTTGATTTCCACTGCCACACTGAGGAATTTTTATGTTTAAATTTTGCATATTGAGTTCTACTGATACTATCTGATACCCTGATGACACGGCTTTCACAAAAAGAGTAAAATTAATCTCACGTTCTTAAAAACTGCTATATTTCTTAACCATTTCTTGGCAAATGAGGCAATAGCCTGGAAGTGAGCAGTTTGAGTTCACAGGAGTTTACGTGACTGTCTTCTTCAGTAGGAGCCTCTTGGCTGAGCAAAGCTCTAGTTCAGCTTTCTGCTTTCCATCCAGAAATGTGTCAGCAGAACACAGACAGCCATGGACTGCCTGGCTCTGAATATTTCATATTCTGCAAATATAACCTTTGAATCCATCCCAGCTGTCTTAAAATTCAATCCTGATCTCATTCGCCTCTCAACCAACATAAACTGAGCTCCTTATTTGTATCTGCACCAAAAGATGGGTTGCAGGTACTGAAGCATGAAATTTCATGTGTATGTGGAAACTGTGACAAGAGTGAAGTAAGTAAATAAAAAATAATCAATCTTGCTTGCCTTTCTCTGCTTCCAGATTGAAATAGAGATATTGCCCATAACGTGCTGTGTCATGCAGGTTGCAAGTTACCAATGTGAAGTTACACATTTTTATTGTTCTGTGTTTGAGAATTGCCATTGTTGCTGTGATGAGCAGCACTCCAGTGGAACCCAGCCTCTTGCCTCATCTTGAGGACAGCTGGAGCCTGGCAGAGGGAACCCAAAAGCTGCCTGGGCACAGGGTGGAAGAGGCTTGCCTTGTTCAGTTGCCCAAGCCCAGTGTCTAGGGTGCCAAGGAGGTGACAAGGACATGCAGAGCCTCCTGTCCCTGTGTCCCACAGCCTGAGCAGGGACAGGATGCACAGGAGCATTTCAGTGCAGTTTTTATGAATGCACCAGTCTGACATTTATAACCTTCCATTGCTGACGTATTCTTCTGCCAGGCACATTGGTTGCAGTGCTTTTTATTAAACTGCAGAGCTTTTGTGCAACATGGTTTAAGAAAAAGAGCTGTCAGGTATCTGCTTAAACCACTCTCTTGTGGCTGAATGTAGCCTTCTCATAAATTTCTTTAAATTCTCTTAGAGGTCTTAAAATAGTCTTAAAAGGGGAATCCTTTCCTTGTAACAGGTATTAAATAGCACTGCAAAAATAAGCATATCTCTTGCACAGGCACATTGGGGAAATGTTACCCTTTCTGGGTCAAATTTCACTGTACACTCAGTAAAGAAGATCCCCAGCAAAGTTTTATTGCAGGGTGGACAGGAGACACCGGCTCGCTCCTTTCAATGTTCATTCTGAGTTTCTGTTTCAATGTATATTTAGACAAGACATGTGAAAACCATTATCTCCTTCATATTTAGAGCTTGGAATGATAGGAGACATCCCTGTGTTTGGTTTGTACCACCCTTGGGAGCAGGGATTACCTTGGCAGGGAAGGCTTCCATCTAGAATACAGTTGAAAAGATCACTCAGTGCTTTTTAGAGGAATGATGATGCAAGAAACTTCTATTTCCCAGCTTTTCTTTGAGAAAACCCCATCATCGTGGGCAAGCTTTCTTCCAGCTTCTTGGGAATTGGAAAATATTATGTTGTTTCTTGCAAATTCCTTCACTGTATATTCCTCCTCTGTATATTTACATACTGCCTACATTTTTTTCCCACTGTTTGCTTGCCCTGAAGAGAAACCTTGGTTTTTTTGAACAGATTCAGTTTTCTGCTCCAGATGTTCAGAAGTAAAATGTTCATGCAATGAGCTAGTTTGGAACTCAGCCTTGCTGCTGCTTAGTGTTTTAGGCTTTCCTTTAATTCTGTTTTTCTCCCTAAATCTGTTTGAACTTAGTTTCCCATGCTCTTTCTCCTTTTATGTATTACCTCAGTGTGTGAACACTAGATTTTTTCCCTTTATTCACAAAAGTATAGTCTATATCTAATAAAGTCTTATCTGACAGCATCCAGCTGCTTTTATGGACCTACAGCAAATAACATTTTGCACTGGGGAAAAACATTGGAGGCAATTATGTGGACGGTGTGCACAAGCTGTAACATAATGAGCATGGTGTGTTTTAGAATAAATATGTACCAATCATGTAATCTCTAGACTCCAAATATTGTCATGACACTGGGCTATAGGATAGCACTGGTGGGATTGTTAGAAAAACCTGAATTCATACATCACTGTTAGTGATTATTTTTCCTTCCATTTATATCAATGCAGGCTAATATTTGCATTACTTTTGCCATTTCTCTTTCTCTCCTCACAAACCTTCTCTCTCCCATTTCTGTTCCTTGTTCTGCCTGGTGGGTTCATGTATTTGACACATCAGTTGTCATATTTACTTGGATTTACCACCAATCCCAACCCTTTTTTTGCAGTTTCCAAGGCACTTGTGATTTCCTTTGACTTGTGACTAAAAACAGTGGCTTGTACCTGTGCTGTGCTACAAATATGCCCACAGCAGTTTTGATAGCTGTGGAATATTGTAACAGTTTAGCACCATTTTTCAGTTTGCCAGTCTTGCTGCTGATCAAAGGGAAACTCTGGAGTGAGATATTTGATGAAAATCATCTGCTTGAGAATGCAAATGCTCTTGCTTGTCTGGCAATTCCCACTGTTTTACACAATGACCCCCAGCACAGGCATCAGGGGATTTTCCTTCAATAATAAAGAAGAGAAACAATTAGGTTTCTGTGGTCCTGCTCATTTTCTGCAGAGGGGGATTCTCCCATTGAGAGACGGGAGAGTTCTGGACAGGATATTTTAGTTACAGATGAAAAAAGGAATTAATCTGCATCTCAAACTTGATAGTTTAGAAAAAGTATATAATATCAATAGTAAATAATGTGTTCAGTGGCTGGTAAAGTTTGGGTACATATCAGAAAGATGACATTAGCACTAGCAGAGACTAAATTTTAACTTTCTCTCTAACACAGACATGTTTGTGTCAGACGTGGAGGTTGTGCTCTGATGTACAAATACAGCAAAACCCACAGTCCAAATTTGCCAAAGCTTATGTAAGATCTATATTTGAACCTAGATGCACACTTATTTTTTGTTTCCTCTCAAGAAACTGTAATTGAAGCTCTTAAAATTCTTGTTTGTGGATGTTTCATCTTTCCCAGTCCAATTATTTTCTGGACCACCATCTTTAGGAAATGAAATTTGACTCAAAATGTTATGATAGTGGGTATGGATATTAATCATTTTGGAGTACAACTTAATTTTAGAGCCACATAAAATTGCCAAGATTCTTGGTTTTTGTAATGTAACATTCTTTGTGGAATATTGAAAGGAAAGGTTTTGTGCCTTTTCAATTACTGCATGAAAACTGATTTCTCTCTCCAGTTTCTCCTCTTAGCATGGATTGCCACTATTTTGTTTTATGGCTGAATAGGCATCTCAGTTCAAAAAGGATTCCAAGTGATTGAAATTGTTACACGATGCTCTGGCACCTTGGGCTGCTTATATCACCTCCAATCCAAGTGGTTTCAGTACAAAAATAGACAAGTTGGAAAAAGAGCAGCTGTCACCTTTTATGCACAGTTTTTAATTTTTTGTGTGCAATGTTGGTGTGTGTGGAAGATGCTGGATGAGCCCTGGGGCTGCTGCAGGCCCTGTCCCACAGTGCCAGCCCCCCTGGCCATGCTCTAGAAGAAACCTTGCCAGGTCAGAAGGTGGTGGCTTTCTTTGAGAGCTGAGCATGTATTTTGGGATTTTCTGGTTTGGTTTTTTTTCAATTTTTGCTCTGGCAAAAATTGAAACTTGGTTACAAGTCATTATTGAGACGAGGATTCACAGGGTAAAGAAAACACCAAAAGCCTCCAATCTGGTATTTGAACAGAGCCTAGAGACCTTAGGAAGCAAATGAGGTTGTTTGGGATAGCAGTCAGTGTCTATTTTAAGGCAACTGACACACAGTCTTGACTCTGTGTATTAATAACTTGATTCCCAGAATTAAAATTAGACGTGTATTTTTCTTCATTCATACCAGAATTTCTTTGCATACCAAGCTCCATGGACATCATATTCCTTTGGCTAAAAACTGGAAAGAATTAAAAATTTAATCTTCCTTCCACAATGACTCTTTTATGGCTATTTTGAGGGGTTTTTTGGCAGAGCGTCTGGAGCTTCATCTCTGTTTTTTTATTTATATAGATGTCTTCATAAATACACAAAGTTTTGTGTCTCTGCCCATTTGCCCTCAGGAATAATTCTTTTATGCACTTTGTCCAGCTTCCAGCCCCCTTGCAGCCCCCTCCATCCTGCTGAGCCCAAGGTGGAGAGGGGGTGCCCTGCACCCCCAGCTCTGACAGAGGCACCTCCCCTGCTGCAGTTGTTTCCCTCAAATCCTGCATCCCAGATCCTCCTGATACTTGGCAAGCTCTTATGCCCTAAAAGCCTTGGTTATTTCAAATTCTCTGCACTTAAATGTGCTTTCAGAATGAATGCCTTCAGCTCAGAAAATGCTGCCATGCTTTGGATAATGGGGTGAGAGGTTTAACAGTGGTGAATTGTTCTTGTGGATGCATGAACAGTGTGTTATCAGTACTTTTTCAGAGTTAAATTGTGTTTATTCAGAAACTGTACCACTGGTATGAGTATTGCAGTTTTCTGCTAGCACATTTATATAATCATCAAATTGCTGCAGAGCAAGTCCAGAGCTATTCCAAGCAGATCTTCTGTAGGAGTTTAACTCCAGGGGTCTGCATGTCTGGGTTAGTCTGAGTCATGAAGCACTGAATTAAAATGTGCACCCTTGACTTTGGATTGCCCCAGCAAGCAGATGAGGAGGAAAAAAAACTTTGGCTCACTACCATGAGTTTGTTTAAATTGCAGGCTGTTTCATATTGAGATCAACAAAAGAATATCCTGAAAATATGTTCCTGAAGAATTCAACATATTGCAAGAGTCTCCTTTCCTAAAGGAAAATCATATATAACTTCCAAATACATAATACATGACCTGCTTTTGATTTCCTTTAGAAATCCTTAGAATTTTACATTTGGAATAAAAACTAGAACCTTAACCTGCCCTCTTGCATGGGTTTGAGATTTGTGGTTTTCTGGGATGAAGGGGAAGGCACAGACTCCCAGCATCCTTCTGCATCCAGAGCAGACCATGACTGGGGGAAAGAAACGTGGTTTACCCTGTTAGAAATGTGACATGCATGTCTAAATACTGAGAATCTCCTACATAGCAATTTAGAGTGGGAAATTACTAAGGAACTCCATTTTCACAATAATTTATAACAGATTCAGCTAAAATTAAGCAAGTGGCTTTCCACCTGCCCAGTGTGGATATCCATGGGAGGTGTAAGTGTGGCACAACCAACCTGTCCTCTGGCCAGTGAGACTGTCCCTGCTGTGCTGGCTGTGCAACTCTCTCACTCAGACATCATTGGTAGGGGAGAGATTAATTAGTTCAGTAGGGTTTTTTTAATTGAGAAAGTAATTTCTTTTGGTTATAAGGTCAGAAGCTGTTATTCCCACATTGTCCAGCCTAACCCTGGTGAGGAGTGAGGTGAGCTCCGGTGCTCAGGGTAACTCTGCCAGGATGGGATCCTGTGCACAGGCAGAAGGGATAACTGTGAGCCTGGCTGGAGCAGTTCAGTTGGAGTTCAGTACAAAAGGAGATTTGAAGCAGCAGGAGAGGTCATTAAGCTGAAACAAAACGGGGGGCGGGGGGCAATAATGCCAGCTATAAAATATACTATGTAAGAAATTCTGTTGTTTTTTATAGATGTTGTTTTTTGAATGATGTAAAAATAAAATTTGTGGGAAAATATTCTTGGATTTAGTTTACACAAGTATCTCTGTGCTGTTACAGTTAATGTAGAAAGGGAATGTAGAGCACAAGGATAATCTATTATTATTGCTGTTTGCTATAGTAAGTGCAGAATAAGGAGGCCTGTTGCCAAAGACAAGGAAATTGTATGTGTGGAATAAAAATTCTTAACATGATTATCAGATTCTGTTTTCAGCAGCAGAGGCAGCACATTAAGTGTTCTGGTGGCTGTGGGCTGCATTTCCTGGCTACACTTGATTATGTTTCAAAACATTCCATATCAATTGCATTGCCCCATGTCTACCTCAGAAATATCCCTGCAGCATCATGTAAGGAACGGAAATATAATTTTCTCTTTCATCCCACCTATGGAGGGAGGAATGCATTTCTCCTCCACTGAGCTCTCTGAGAAGGGTGGGTTGGTTTCCCAATCAGATGTTGATTCTGGAAAATGTCTGGAGAAACAGCTTGACAGTGCCATGGTACCACAGTACCACAGTAGTCACTTTCCACTGAAGCCTTATTACTTTGGTATCTTCTAGGGGTGCCTAAAAAACAAGGTTAAGGAAAAAAACCTCCAGCTCTGTCTCTATTTTATTGTGATAAACAGAGAAATGCCCACATCCCATTGCTGCCACAGTCAGCTGTGCAGACTGGAGTACCCACGCTCTCTTCTAGGCAAGCTTTTTAAAAGTATTGTGTTTTTTCAGGGGATTTTGCTGGGTAGCTCACTGATCATGTTTCTTAAGTGGAGAAAAACTGCAAAATGGAGGCTCTGTTTGCCTCTATGAGGATTTAGGATTATCCCCAAAGGCCCTACCATGCCTGTGTCTGTGTAGAAATAGGTTCAGTGGTGTCTTAAACAAATTCCACACTGGAAATACAAGATATGTTATTAAATATATTTAGTGCATGTAGGAGGAACTTCTGTTACAAGAGAGCTTAGTCTTTGGTCTTTAATTTATACAAGTTTTCCTCCTGTACCAGCATGCTGTGAAAAGGAGAGGTAAGGAGGGTATATTGCTGTGGTTGATCAAACCATAGCCATAGGTGCCATCAAACTTATGGATGTTTGTGTTGATGCTGAAAAAAGTGGGACCTTTTGCAGCACACAGATCTGGGAGTGCAGCTCCTCTTCCCTTTCTGGCTGAACAAGGAAGTTCCATGCCCAGACAAAGCCTCCCTGGCAGGGTCAGGGAGCAGTCAGCACTGTTGGAGAGACTTGGGAAAGGTAACTCCAAGTTCAGGGCACAAGCCGTGCAATTTTTCTCCTCTTCTTCAGCTGCTGTCACAGAAGAACCAAATGGTCATTCCTGTTTGCTGTAGGCCAGAGATCATTTATGCACTTCCAAGTTTTAAAACAAATAAAGTAAATCAATAAGCTGCTGTCGTGCTTTGCATGTGGGGTAATTAATTTATAAAGTAAAAGCTGTTAGAGTTTCAAAGCAATGAATCAAAGATAATTTCATTAGTGACTGACTTTATATTGTCCTCATTCATGGTGCAGATTGAGTGACGTGAGTTCTCCTTAATGTGTTTGTGTAATTGTCAAATCTGACTTTTTTCAGATACTTGGAAGGAAACCATCTGCCTGCTGTGCCGAAGGGGCTCTCTGCCTTCAGACACCTGACCCTGATGTAAGAAACACGTGGTTTCAATGTCAGGGAAATTGCATGACTCTTTCTGCACTGTGCTGTTGGTGGAACATAAATAATTGGTATTTGGAGTGAGGGGGGGCAGGGGGAAACCAACACCAAACCCCAAAACCTTCTGTAATTTGAATTTGGAAAGAATTTCACAGTGGACACTGCTGCCAATAAATGCTCATGAAGAGTGAGGTGCCTGAGAAGCTCCTTGCTCTGCAGGACCCTGAGAGGACAAAACTCTCACACAGGCTGCTGCAGTTTCACTTGGCAGATTTATCTGTAAAGGTCATTAGCAGAGGAGACACATTAATTTGCACTAGATGAGGCAGTATTTATAATGCTAAAGCAATGACAATTTGCATAGCTGTTTCTTCTGTGAACAGTCATGCAGATAGAGACACAGCTAGACTTTGTTCTGTAATTTGCTCCCTGAAATACACAGGAGTGAAATTCCCTGTCTGAACTATTTATCAGGAATTTTCAAAGGCAGTTGGAATCATCTGTGCAGATACTCCAGTCCAATGGGCTGGGCAACCTCACACAAAAACAACATGAATGAAAAACTGGAATCCTTTGTTTTAAGAGTGTTTTTTATTTAGAATCATCTCTAATTTTTCTTTTCAAAGGAGATTAATAGCAAAACAAAATGTTCTGGTTGAGTCTAGAAGACTTTTTAAAATGCAAAATGGAATTTTGTTCTAGTAGCTGTCAGTATCATAAGCATATGGAAGTGGGGTGCCTGGAATACATTGCAAAGCAAGTTGGAACTGTAAATATTCAGCAGTATTTCTATCATTTATTCATTTGTTCTTTTTATTGAATGCTGTATGCTGGAAATATGCCTTAATGTTTCTCAGTCTGAGGTTTTTTTAGGGGAGTCTGATATGCTTTTCCTTTAGAGCTCATTCAGAGTTGGTCAGAAAATACGCCAGTTGATAATACGTAACTTTTCAATTGCTTCCAAGCATTTTGCTGTGCAGATATTATGTATATATTTTTATATATTTTCAAAGAGGCATTTTTCTTAATTCGTACATGTAAATGATATTTTCTCTGTGTGTTTCTTCAGTGATTTGAGCAACAACAGCATCAGTGTCTTGGCCAATTACACCTTCAGCAACATGACTCAGTTATCGACGCTGTGAGTAGCCCAAAGTTTTGATAACAGCTTTAATTGCTTTTCCAACACCATCTAAGCTGCTGAGCAATTAGTGTATCTCTTGTTGCTTAAGCATGTGGCTTTCCATGCCTATCTGTGGCTGAACTAGCAGTGAAATAACCGAAGCCAGCCCAGAGTTGTGACTCTGCTCTCCCCTCTGCAGCATCCTGAGTTACAACCGGCTCCGGTGCATCCCCGTGCACGCCTTCAACGGGCTCCGCTCCCTGCGAGTGCTGTAAGTGCAACCCCTCCCGTGCAGCTGGGGGCAGGGAGGGTGCAGTGGGCAGGTGGCCATCAATTTTCACATCGTTGTGTCACTGTATGTGTGCTCTGGGGCAGTTTGTCCCGTAGAGGCCAGAGCAGGTGAGTGCTAAAGACATGATTACATATTTGCAGGAGGAGCACAAATTCATTTGAATTTCCCTCAGGGTTTACATCATGGAGGCTTTCTCTGAAAGCTCTTGTGCAGGAACTGTCATGAAAACAGGTCTCAAAAAAACTTCACAGAATCTGTTTCTGCTGCCTGAACAATTGTTTGGGTGCTCCTCAAGAAAAGACTTTTCTCTTATTCTGTATGCATTTGGTCATAGAGTGTGAGTTTCCATTGGATGCTTCAGCAAAAGTGTCTTTATGGAAAACTTCTGTGCATTTTCAGAATATTTTCCATTGATTCAGATGTACACAGGGAAGCTAGAGTGTGGTCTGAAGGGAAGTTAGAAGCCCCCACACTAAATCAGTGAATAAACCAGGCCAGTGGCTGGGCACCAGTTATGTTGAGATGCCTGTCTCAAATGTCTTTAAGTTGTGAATAAGATTACACCTCATATTGACTGGGGACCTGCTCAGAGATATCCATGTGTGGTTTATTTCTTGGGAGGTCCTTTTCTGCACTCCTCCTTTCTTTCCAGTGTAGCTGCTTTCAGCAGCTTTCTGGATTAAACCATTTGTTTACAATCTCTTGTGAAAGTCATCCTTACATTGTCTCAGAGTGTGGGCTGCGGGCCTGTTCCTCACAGCAAGAGCCTCCTCCCAGCTCTCCTCAGGCATCTGCAGGACTGGCTCCTGCTCCTCTCATATTCACTGCCTCTTGCCATCAGAAACAAACCTGGCTTGGTTTTGTGGACACCTGGCCCCAGGTGCAGCTGTCAGGAAGGTGCAGAAGGCACCTTCCCATGGCCCAGAGACACGAGTGGGTCACCAAGACTTGCACAGTAGCCAAAGGGGATAAATTAAATAGCTTGTCTGTGGTGAGTTTGTTCAGTGTGCCAAAGGAGAAAGAGCTCTGAACACTCAGGATACAGGAGCTGATGATTGTCCTGAGTGCTTTGAAATTCACATTGATGTTTTCCATTAAAAAAAAAATAGGTGATGTTCAGGTGCAGAAGTTTATGTTAATTTAAAGAGCAGTGTTTGTTGTGTATCGGTTCTATAAATGTGGAATCAAAGTGTCAACACGGGCAGTGCTGGGACTGTGGAAGCAATAAAGCAGAGCTGCTTGGCTGAGTCCTTTCACTGTGGTTTCAGTGGTAAAACAGATATCTCAGTTTCAGCCTCCCAAATTACAAGACAGCTTTGGATTCCCACTTTTCATTAGTAAAAACAAGAAAGATACGTGATTTGGATTTGCTGTTTTAAGTTTGGCTTGGGATCCTGATTTCTAGCACACTGGGATGGTCACATTTGAGCTGTTACATGAATCCTGAAATTCAGCCACAGATTAATATATTCTGTTTCATGGCCAAATAAATTATTCCATATGGAGCTGTCTTCTGGCCTGCTCCTGATATGCAAGCTAGCTTGATTAAAGCTGGTGTGGGGCTCTCTACCCTGCATTACAGTGTAGATAAACCATGCCTCCCTCTTTCCAATAGCCACAATTTGTCTTTTCACTTCTGTTCTTGCAGGCCACATATGGGTAGAAACAGAGGGCAGTATTTTAATGACAACTGTTGTTTTTTGGCTTTTTAAAATGATCTGGTAATCAAAAAGTATCTTCTTCCTTCAAGGGAGAAACCCCCTTGCCTTGCACAGAGCAGTGAAATGGGAATCTCTGCCTCTTCTCCCTGCATTTGGAAGCCTCCAGATTGATTTGATTTATTATGGCCCACAAAACTCTGGTATCAGCTGCAACTTTTGCCACATGTCATCACTGCTGCTACTAAAAATCAATTCTCCAAAGAGAAAGTGGTTTCCAAGAGACAATAGGAAATCTGTTACTGTCAGTTTTTTATTATCCATGCTCTCAGGGGAACTTAAAAGAGAAAACATCAGCAAAACAATTTTCACCTTTTTTTAAAATAAAAACAATATAGGGATCTTATTACTTTTGGCTGTGCATGCCTTTGGAGGTAGCAGACCCTTCTCATTAAGGTTTTCCAAATTCTTTTGTTTTCTGTATTTTTTTGCCTCTGTAGTAAATACAGTAAAAAAGTGCTTTGAAAATCAGAATAATCATAGCTGTATGATGCACTTGGTCTTGGACAAATATTTCATTTTGAACTCCCTTTCTTAGATTTTTCAGCACAAGCCCAAGTGAGAAAACTGCAGAGTCAACATGTTTATGTTTAAGCCTTAATATCTATCAGTGTTTACACAATCAGGTCTTTAATCTCTGCCTTCACATGGTTTAACCATAACAGCAGCCAAAGGGTACAGGGGAGCACAGGACATAAAGTCTGGAGAATTTTTTTAATAAGCAGAAGTAGGTTTTTGAGCCAAAGCTTTTACAGTGAAAAGTTGTGGATTTGTTTTTCAGTTAATTTGTCCAAAGCTATTCTTCTCAGAAACTAAATATAAACAGATTAAGGAAGCTGAGATTGAGACAAATTATAAGTATTAGAGCTCTCTGAATGACCTGAACAGATTATTTTAAAGATCATTTTGTAATCACGTTTTTATATGTGACTTAAGAGGCAAAATCCAAAAATCAAAATACTTTCTAAGGTCACTAAATAATTGTCCATGTTATAGTTAGGGGGAAAAGAGATAAAATGACCTACTGAATATTCTATTAACAGATACTGCAGTTTTACTGAAAACTGGTGGATATTTCCTGTAGCTCAAAGCTCAGGCAAACACTAATATGCATGATGATAAAGCTGTCACCAGTAATCTTTGGGCACAAAGTTTTTTCAATACACTTTCATTGTTGGGTGCTGCACTGATTTGACCTAACAGAAGCATCTGGCTGTTTTTTATGGGGTTTTTTTTTGTGTTTTGTTTTTGGGATTTTTTTTCCTTTCATCAGAGAATGATTCCTTGTATTTATGCAGTCAATTTGTAGAAGCTGTGCTGTTGTGAGCGTGGAGCAGTGGCACTGTGGCTTTCCCTGACATCGGAGCTGTGCTGGCTCCTGCAGGCTCTGGCACCCCTGGGGGCTCCCTGTGGGTGCTTGCCCCTGCTGGGATGTGGCTCTGAGAGCTCACATTTCTGCCTGCACAAAAACACATCCATCCCCCTTGTGCCTGCAGGAGCCCGGGGCCGTGGACAGGCAGGACGTGGGAAGGGTCCATAAAAGAAAAACAACCAGGAAACCCCAGCCCAAAAGGATACGTAGAATTCATTTCCTTCTCTGAAGACAAAAGAATAAATTAGTGAGATTCTGTGTTGAAAGAAGGTTTGATTTCAAGAATTCTCAAGTGTTCTGTTACTCTGTCCTCCAGAGGAGATCCACATCACCTTAAATCCATACCCCTGCTGTTTGCTGGAGTTCAAGAGGTTCCCTAGAAGTTGTGCTTTTGAGGGAGAATAGACACATCAGTGTGTGTTTTAACTGTCCTAATGTGAAAGGATTTATTTGACCATTTGCTTATAAGGAGATTTGGTATAAAAATGTGTTCCTGATGTTGATCCAAGAGGAAAGATTTTGTTGCACTGTTGAATTCTCTTGCCACTATTTATTATTATGAGTTTTAAGGGAGGTTTAGCATTTGTCATTTCATTTTATTTGCAGGAGTGATGATGTTGCTGACATGATTTTTTTATTAAAATGCAGGCATTTGCATCCATGAAACACCTCCGTGTTTGGGACATGTAATAAAGCAAATCCTTCTAAGGTTTTTATTTGATGGGTTCTTACAGATAAATGGCTATGTCATTCTTCAGCTTCTCTTGGATGTTTCCAATACACCTAGAAGAGAAAATGTACTCCTTCACAGGATAAATGGGACTGATTACAACCTGAAGATTAATATGTCTGTTTACAGAGAATTGTCTTGCAGTTTAAAAGATCAGCAATAACCTCATTGTGAGCAGCTGCTTATTTAAATGTGCTCATTTCATTGACCATTTTGATGACAAGTGGTTGACTAGGTCTCCTCACACCACCAGAATACTCCTTGTTTAATAGCTGTGGGTTTGTCTCACTCAGTTGGTCATTCTGTACAGAATTAGAGTGTGTTTTATCTGGAGTTACTGTGTGGGAGCTCATATCCTTCCTCTTCCTGTGCAGATTAATTTCTTGGAGATACACCCTTATATATGGCAAGTTATTATTAATAGTAAAAACCAAGGAAGGCTTAAAGGAAAATTTCAGAATCAGGATGTTGGAAGGGCATCATGTACATCCTGGTGCAGCTGAAAGTGGTGTTAAGGAAGAAAGGTTGCAAAAAACAGATGCTTTTTTTTTCACTTAAGGCTGTTGTTTGTTTCCATGGGTTGAGATTTGGATTGTTTTAAACCCAGTGTTTCAAAAATAGGTACACACACAAATAAAAACTGTGATTGCTGTATCAGCGAATCACCAGGTAAGTTAGAAAATAAATGACTTGAGGGCAAGAGCTGCTCCAAACCACACAGCGGCATTCTGTTTTCCACCCTCCTCTGCCATGTCTGGAGCACTGACAGGAATTCCCATTTATGCTTTCCTGTGTAACCCACGTACAAATGTATTTCTCAGAAAAGAGACAAAGTGGGTGCTTAAATTGTTCTGGAAACAGTGGAGAACCCTTCCACTCCTTTCAGGGGTCCTGAAAATACTGCTAAAAATTATAATTTCTTTGCACAGGGTGAATAATGTCCTAAAACAACTGATTTCAGGTGCTTTCCTTGGTAGCACAGAGAGGTGTTTTTTACTGTAAGAGTGGGAAAGTGTGGCTGTATTTACCCTCAGGGACCCTTGCTCTCTCTCCTAGGATCTCTCTGAAGTCAATACTTAATTTAACTTTCACAATTCTTATTTCCCCTGCTCTGTTTTTGCTGTGCCTCTGGCTAATGGGATTCTGTAAGAGAACACGGGGCTGGATGTGAGGGTCCACTTGTCATCAATACATTTTTAATGGCATAAATGGTATGTCACCTTTTTAATTTACAGCAGCACTCACCAACAGTTCTGATTGCATCATTGTTTTCAATGCCAACACCTAGAGGCAGAAGTGATAAAGCATGGAAGTTCATGAGTTGTGAAACTCACAGAAACTCTGAAAGAATCAAAATTAAATACCCTTTTTAAGCATCCATTCCTTCAGTTGCAGGGAGCAGACAAATAATGTGGTTTGATACCTTCCTGCTTCTCCCCCTTCTAGGACACTCCATGGAAATGATATTTCCAGTGTTCCTGAGGGATCTTTCAATGACCTGGTGTCCCTGTCCCATCTGTAAGTACTTCTGCCTGGCTGAATCTCTTGGATTGATGGTTTCAGATTTGTAAAATACCATATATTAGTAGGATTGTATAGCTTTTTTGGTTTTCCTGCTCACTTTTCATAATGTGCTCTGGATATTCATAGTGCATCTGTTCAAAGAAATAAAAATTGCTAGGACCTGTTGTTATTAGTTATAAAAATATTTTCTTAAGGAAAACCAAATGAGCAAGTGTGACAGTTTTCTCTGCTGTGGACTTTGTGTTTAAGGTTTTCTTTCAGCATTGTCAATGTGAAATGCAGAGCATATTATGGTTTAAGAGTGAGGCAGGAAACCTCCCACAAAGAGCAAATATTAAGCAAATGTGAATTCTTTGCTTAATAAGTGTCATATGTTTTGCATGCTGGAATGTTGTCATTATATGGACTTGTTGATGAATCACTACTACAGACATATATATTTAATCACATGGAAATTGGTCATTTCACAGCATTAATGCTTCATTCCATAGTTTGTAAAAATTATTAGGCATTTCAGCTTTTTGAGGAAATTACTGTTACACTGGTAGAGGGCCAGGAGACTCAAATGCAGTTTAGTCGATGAAAGAACAGACAAAAAGCTGCAATGGCTCCAAACTAAACTTGAGTGACTTTTTCACTGAGATAGTGTGTGATACTTCACACTATTAGATAATTGGTGTAGGAAAAGCAGTTTTGTGCAGCAGGTTTCTTGATTACTGTCCTCAGTTGATCAGAGGGCTGAGCATGTGTTGGTCCCTCTGTGAAGTGAGTGGTTTCACAGGCTGATGCAGATGTTTTCTGCCCTGATGCTGATGTACACAAAAGCAGGTATGTGTGCATTTAACATGAGTTTATATATATTTATTTTCTCTTTTTAACCTTTCACATGCCTCCAGAACACTTTCCTGGACACCAGATTCAGATTGTATTGAAGTATTTTCTGTGTAGCAGATAAATCCCTGGCAGCTTTCTGTCTCTGCTCCTCTATGGGCAGTAAAAAATAAAAATACCTCAGATTGGTAGGGACAGAAATAATGAGAGAAAGTTGAGCAGAGGAATAATCTGTTTCCATCTTACACCTTGGTAACATTGGTTTTGCATGTTTGTTTTTCCTGTTCCCAGTTTAGTCAAGTCTTTTTGTGTGTTTGGGATTGAAAGTCTGGCTGAGCTGAAGCCCTGTACCAGCTTTTGGGAGTGCAGTGACACCTTCCATACTGGGAATGTGGCTGCTGGGGGTATTTTCAGAACTCCAGGAATAAGCAGAGCCTGTTCCATTTGTTTGAATTTCCCTCAGGGTTTACATTAAATGAAGTGGAGATCCAATTTTCCTGGGTAAACTGTTCACCTTAGGGAGTGATAAAATCCCTTTTGGTCCAATACAATCTCTGCACTCTTTCTGTTTAGATGTATGTGCTGCCAGAAACGTAAAATACACAAAGCCCAAATGAACAGTAATAAATAGGATTCATAAAATAAATAAGACCTGTCTGGGGTATAATTTGCACAGTTGAGCAGTTGAATTTTACAGTACAACTGTGCTCTCCAGTTTCTTAAAGAGGATCCTGAAACTTTTAGGAACCACAATGAATTTTTTCTTCACATGCCCGAAAAAGCTGTGCTTACTCTAAACCGAGTCAAAATAATTGAAAATAAATGCATTTTGAGCCCCTCCTGATACACAGATCTTCAAGGAGAACCCGACTTGGAGTCGGTTTGAAAATCATACAAGACTTGCTAGCCATCAGACTCTTCAGGCATGGGAGAACAAAATTTTGTCCTAACTGTGCAAACTGTGTGGCTGAGGGTGGGATTGGTGTTGTGGCAGGGGAGAGCTGAGTACCAGGCTGTGGAAAAGATGCTCAGCCCAAGCCTCCTGTGGCAGGACAAGGGGGACGTCTAACTGGCTTTTAGAATTGAAGAGAGGTATTTGCGTAGCGTAGACAAAACAATGGATTTTAGTCAGTCTTTTGCAAAAGTTTTGAGTTGTTCTGTAACTGGAAGAACAAAAGTGAAATTTAGATGGTCCAATCACTTTCTCCATAGCTGTTTAAAGCCTACAGGAACATTTTCACCAAATTTCATTTACGTCATGAATATCATCTCACTATAATGGAAATACCACAACCAACTACATAGCTTTAGCTCACTGAATTTGGAGGTAGCTTTGTATGTGCTGTACACTGCTTTTGTTTACTATTTATTACTTTATTTAGGTGAATCACATAATTGTCTATTTAAGCCATAACTCTATGGACATTTCTAATCCAGGGAAATTATAAGAATGGTACAGCACTGCTGTAGGATTGTGTATAATATTACTTTAAAAAGAGCCCAAATTACTTTAAAAGAGCCCAAAATCTGCTGGGATGGAAGTGGCACCTTCCCAGTTAGGTCAGGTCCTGCAGTTGCTGTCCTCACCATTCACTGATTCAGTGTCCCAAGCACTGCCCACACACAAACTGAGCCCATGGCACTCCAGGGATTCCACAAACCCTCGGGAACAGATGATGTTGAGTACAGCAGGTATTTCCAACATATTTCCCATAAACAGCTCAGATTTCTAATCCTGTGAATTGTCTTCTCTTTACTCAATTTTTTATTAACTGCCTACAAAAATAAGTTGTCTCCTCCTCTTTTTTTCAGCATTGTCATGGATAGAGTTATTTTAATTGACTTTATTCAGAGTTGCCCCTAAACAAAATAAGTGTCTGAAGAGAAATATCTGCCCAACATTTTGAAAATGCTTCTGCTGGTATTTCCTTACAGCAGAAGATATTTTTACCTTCTGGAAGTATTTTGCTATAATAGGCAAAGAAATTAAGAAAGTATGTGAGAACTCATGAATGAAAATACAAGAATTATCTCCAGTTCTAGAAATAAATTTTTTAAAAATCAAAAAAATAACCCCAATCCAAACCAAACCAAAAGAATAAAAGGCAAAAACCCCCAAACAAAGCACAAACCACAAACAGAAGCGTGGAAGGATACATTTCTGAAGTTGTCAACAATGTTATTAGTAATCATTTTTAGTGACTATAGAGAAGCTTTATTTCTAACGTAGTTTATAAATATTAATTAACATGGTAACAAGCTTTCCGTTGTCCTCCCACTCACATTTTATATATGGCAGTTTCTCAACACTAAAAATTTCTCAGCTTTCACTGCTGCATTTTGTTTGACCTTGGACAAGTGAGCCAGTTGATCACAGTTCCAGGGTCAAAAAGTCAACCCAGTAGTTTTTTTCCATTGTAAGCAATGGATTTACAGGAGGAGTGGATGGGTATTTTTTAATGCTGAGCTGCAGTACACATTTAATTTTGATGAATGAGCCCCAGACAGGGTTTGAACCCATGAACTCTCATTATGAATCTGTCTAGGGCACAGTGGGTTCATTAGTCACTCCAATAGAAATGTATCAACAAATTTACTGAGGTTTCTATCTTAATATCCTGCCTGATATGTTTTTATGTGAAAGAAGCTTGAGTTTACAGTACCATCTTAAAAATAGTTTACAGCATATGCAGAAATTTTAAAGCCTAAAAATCTATTTGAATCATTGGTTTCTTTAGTATCTCTTCCTTGTGCTATTCTTTGTTTTGTTTATTTTCCTTTCGTGTCAATTCAGGTGTTGTACAGCTGAAGTCTTACATTGACTTTGAGCAAAATAAATACAGACTTTCAACATGAATTTCTTCGCTTTTTAAACAATTCATTGGCCTCAAACTGATTTTTCTGAAGTGTGAACTTTGTTTGTAATTGACTGCCTGAAAAGACACTTTCTTTAAGAGAAAGTACAAATTAGTCAAGATAGCACCTAAATTTAAGGTTAAAAGATTGGTTTTCTTTTGGATAGATGTCCATGAATAAAGGAAAATTTCTGAGAATTATAATTTCACTATATAAATGCATCTTCTACAACTATTTGACCTAACTCAAATGATGGGTCAAGCAGCAAATGTGTTTTCAGAGTCATAAATAAACTTAGCAGACACTGGGTTGCAGTTTGGAAAATGGAGGTATCTTCTGCATATGTGTTTCATCTGGTGAGGAGTCATTAATGTGAGTCATCAGATCCAAACTAAATTACTCAATTCAGGGTTAGAATACGCTTAGGAAAGACAGAGAATTAAAGGAAATCAATGTGATGAATTTGATGAAAGCAATATGTCTGGTGACATTGCTCAAGCACAATTTTTTGGAAAAGGGATTTCTTCTTAGGTGTTTATATAACTTCCCTAACTAATGATGGGAAGAAAGGAGAAGAGCAGGAGATGAATCTAAAATCCTTCCTGAATACTCAACAGATCTTTGCGTCATTGGGAAACAACAATGTAGAAATGTAGACTACGCCATGCCTTAGTGAGATCAGAGCTGTTTGCTGTCTTTGCCAAGTAACCTGTGCTAATTGTTCTGCACCTCGAGGGCCCTGGGCACCAACCCCCTGCACTGTGACTGCCACCTGCGCTGGCTCTCCGAGTGGGTCAAGGCGGGCTACAAGGAGCCCGGGATCGCGCGCTGCCGCGGCCCCGAAGCCATGGCGGACAGGCTGCTGCTCACCACGCCCACACACCACTTCCAGTGCAAAGGTAGGAGCCTGGCACCCTCTGCCCTGGCCTCCCCGCTGGGCTTTGTCCATACACCCTTGGTTTTCAGCGTTGTCGGGGATCTGGGGTTGGGGTGTTTTCCGAAACGCCGCGTTCCTTGCAAGTTGTGTTTTCCCCAAAGTGCAGTTAGCTGCTCCACTAAGGAGAGGAGTTGCACTCCACTCTCCACTAAGGCAGGAGAAGCAGGGAGCCTGAGAGCAGTGGGTGTTCCTGATGCTCCCACCAGGTTATGTAATGGCATGTTAACATATAGGGTGTTGTTAGAACTTATTGGAACAAATAATTTGTTTTGGCCTACGACTTAATCCAAAAAAATTGAGAAAATAAGAGGTATTATGAAAACATAGAGCACTGTATTTATTATGTACATTTACTTGAAAACTAAGAGACGGAGAATTCTTGAAGCAAATATTTACCAAAGAGTACATTTTCATCTGCAGATCTCCAAACTGTTCCCATCAGCGGTGATTCAAAAACTGCAGATTACAGAAAACATGTCATATCTGAATGCAGTGTGCATTCATTCAGGAGAAGGTTAGGGGGCAGCTCTGAACAATTTGGGGTGCTCAGTGACAGGAGTGTACTGCTTTAGAGAGCACTCAGGCAGATGATTCACTTTTTTGTAGGTTAAGTAAGTAGCTCATTAGTGAGTGGTGGTGATTTAAGACATGTCCGTATGTTCTCGTAAAAAAAGAGTTTTGTAGTTTTGCTTAGCTTACCAGCAAGTGCTTGAAGATGGAGCTATATTTACAGTGGAAAAGATGGATCAGTAGCCTCTCTTAGAAATGGAAATGAGGGCATAAAGCCTGTTTTTATGTCTCTCAGAGTGCCATGCCCATTTACAGTGCTGCCTGGCAGGGTGATTTTATAGGTGCTGGAATTAAACTGCTGAACAAACAAATGGTGATGTAGGGGTGAGTTTAAAACACAGGTTCCCAAGGTTGAGTGGAATTTTATGTCCTTTCAAATATATATTTAATAATTGTAACCGTATAATTTAATTACTTTGAAATGTCAGTCTCGAAACTATCAGAACTCTGATCATAATTATCAAACCAGAGACTTCACAACAGTGTCTCAAATGTGAAGTACAAATAAAAGAAGCAGTAAAAATACCAAATAATGCACTTGTTCCCATGAAGTGAACCAAAGAAAATAATTGATTTTGTATATTACACGGGATCTGAAAATTAAACTAGAAAGAGACTGGATGTCTTCTTCATTCTGAACCTGTGATACATCAAGAGTTACAATGATTTTCTCTCTAAACTAAACAAGCAACTCTTAGGCATGAGATCAGCACATCTGTGATCCGGGATATTAGATGTAGTTGTATGCTTCCTATGTAAATATTAGATTGGTCCAATAGAAAGATCATGTTCTTTTTAATATCCCAAAAGTCCCCATAGCTTGCTTTAACTGAACAGAAAGGAAGAAAAAAATGTTGATTTGGAGTTGGTGTTTGCACAAGCAGAAACAGTTGATGGTCTGGACAAGTGGCAGTAAAGTTCAAGAAGCTCTAGGCCCTTGAAAAATTCACCTTTGCTCATGAAAATACAAATATTTTGAAAACTAGGGCATGGTTTGGCAGTGTCACTGCACCCTGTTCCCATTTCAGGGAGTGCTGAGCCCTGACCCCCAAAACCTGGGTCCCAGCACCAAGAGTTGGCCCGTGCTGGGCTGGGTACCTTGAGCTGCTGCGTGAAGGTCGTGCTCAGATGTCCTCTGTCACCTCCAGGAACTTTTACATTAGGAAAAATGTACAAAGTAGTTCAACTTATTCTTGTTAAAAATATGTTTTTAGCCTGTGCCTGAGCAGGAGGTTATGTCTCAGCAGAGCCAAGGAAATAAAAGTGTGTTATGTGCAAGTCATGCAAACTCAGCTCTGCTTTTTATTAACTTGCCCTCCCAGCTATGCAGTAGAGGAAAGGAATGTGCTGGGCTGAGGGCATTTTGCTATATGGATTTATAAATCAAATCCACAAGGGCAAAGTAATGAACTACTTAACTGCTGGGAACTAACACTGTTCTTATTAGCTCCTACATTGATTAGCTTTGATCTATGACGTAGAAATAAATGGAAAATGTACACGTATTATGAAATAAATAGTAGAATAACTTCTGGCTTACTGACCTCTAAATCTAAAAGAGCAACACTGCTGCCTGTCTCATGAGCCCTCAGAGGAGCCACCTTTGTTTATTCTTTGTATATTTTACCATCAAGACAAATGTAACTCAGATATGTCACATTCCAGCCCCTGACAGTGCCAGGAATTCAGGTGTGATTTCCTCTTCCAAGGCAAAAACATGTATGGCATGCAGTTAGACATTAACACAAAGATAGAATAGGACGACAACAGTCCTTAATTTAATTTTTGGCATTTTTTCTTCCTGTGTATTTCTCCCTCATTACTGCCTGTGCACTCCCAGTCCCTGATGGCACCACCATCACTGCAGGACTGGACACAGACCCTTCAGCCCCATTTCTGCCATCTTCTTACCCCTGCTGGTGCTCTGCAAGCATTCAAAGTGAACAGTGGAGGTTTATAACTCATGCAGGCTGATTCAAAGCAAATCCCTGGCTGGAAGGGATTTTTTCATCCTAGTTATGGTAACTCTGGAGCTCCACCTTCTCTTGAACATCAAATTTAAGCTTCTTTTCTTCTGTTTCAGTATGTTTCACAATTTAGTCCTTCTTACCATTTATCATGCAGTAACAGAAGTTCTATGCCCACTTTTGATTAGTACAAGACCAATTTTAAATTATTTTAAAAGGTATTTCCTTGAAAATGAAATACAATTACTTTAAGGTCTTCACTGCCTGATATAATTTAAGCCACTTTAAAGTGCTAGGTTTTATTTTTTTACATATAAAAGCCAACGAGTTAATACTTATTAATATTTTAAATGTAGCCATTTAAAAAATCACCATGTTTTAACTGTGAATATAACTGTGAATATAACTGCCTAAATTAGCTTTCTGTAAAATCACAACCATAAAATATTGATTGACTTGGGACCCCAAATGTAATTAGTGTTGTTTTAGTCTGTGTTTGTTTTCCTGCTCACCTACAAACTTCACTACTTCTCTGGAAGATTTTTGCTACAAATATGAGGGTTTTTAGATGGTTTAAATATGCTCATGTTATTTACTTGCATACATTTACATATTTGCATATTTGGTTTTATTGCACTTTGCTGAGATAAGTCAGTGTTGATCATTCTTCTGGGCAGAAAGGGAAGAAAATAAGTTTCAAACTGTTAAAATTAAGGATGGTAGAGCACTTTGCACCTAAATATTCCCATAAGCCTCTAACTAAATCTGTCTTGTACATGGTTTTTATTTATGTTGTTGCATCTGCACTTTCATTCTTGTTATCAGCCATAGAAATGTCAGGCTACAGTTCCCTGGGGTTGCTGTTGCAGGATTTCCAGAACCGAGAACAGGAAAAATTGCTGAAAGCCATATATATATATAACCCACTCCCTGGAGGTTCCCAACATGCTTTTTTCAGAGCATATGTTTGCATCTTCAGGAGAATATAAGCATCATTGAGACTTGCCTAGCACTTGATTTAAGCACTTAAAGCCTCTCTGATCCCTGGGAATCCCATGGTGTTGTGCAGTGCACCTGCAGCATGAGCATTTGTGCCAGTTCTTGGGGAAGATGTCTGTGTGTGCATGGGACGTGTGAATTCTGCAGTCCAGCTCTCTGCTAACCTCTGCGTGTGCCTCTGCAGAGCCAGTGGATCTCAGTGTGGTGTCCAAGTGCAACCCCTGCCTCTCCAGCCCCTGCAAGAACAACGGGACGTGCAGCAGTGACCCCGTGGAGCTCTACCAGTGCACCTGCCCTTTTGGTTTCAAGGTATGACTCCAAATAACTACATGAGGAGCAAGGAGCTGCTCCCATCACTTGTGGTTCTTTAATGCTTGTGCTGTGAGAAGTTAATTTTACAAGCACTGGGCTCCAAGGTTTCTTGCTCAAGCAGGTTGTGTGTGACTTTTCAGCTGTGCCCTGCCACAAATTTCATCCTGTGCAGTTGGAAGGGCTTTGCTTTGTGCTGTGACTACACAGATCATCCTGAGAAACTTGCTCTGGTTGCCCCTGTTTTGAGCAGAGTGGTTGGGCTATACAATTTCCAGAGGTCCCTTCTAGCCATGGGCAGTCTCTGATTCTGGGATGTAGATATCTATATAAAATGTTAAGTTGGTTTTATCCTCCTTTTCATCTCTTGTTTTCTGCCAGCAGCCATTTCACAGCTCCCAGCCAAAGGGAAGGCAGCTCAGATGACAATTCAGGGCCAGGTTGGTCCATGGTGACAGAATGTTGACACCTGGTAGTTTACACCCACCTTCCACAGGCTGATGAGCAGAAGGGTGACCCCTGATCAGACACAGCCCCTAAATCAGACATCTCTGAATTCAGAGCACTGATGTCCACACAGGGACCTGCAAATATGAATCCTGTGGATTCCAGTCATTGTGGGCTTCCTGATAGCACAGTGGGAGATGGGGAAGGGGTCATTGAGTAAAGCAGTGATGGATAACTCCCCTTGTTCACCCTGCACTGTGAGAGCTTCAGGACACCAGGGCACTGTCCCAGAGCTGATGTAGCTGGAAATCTAGCTCGGGAGTCAGTAGCTGAAGGATTAAGTGTAAGTGATAAATGAGGCATATGATGTGTTCACAGCCTGGGGGGTTTCAGGTGCTGTGGCCAACGGAGGCTGCATCCTGCAGATTGGGATTTTATTATTGGCCTCTTTGGATACTTCCTACAGTCCTGGTCAGTTGAAACAGATGCTTATAAAACACAGAGTAATAAGAATTATAGGGGAAAAAAGGAGGGCAAAACCAGACATTCATGTGGAGGCAAGCACAAGTATCTGTGTGTTTCAGGTAGGATTTAGGAATTAATTGGTTCTGCTGATATCACCATTTCCCTTCTCTGTTTTCCTGGAATGCCTCCCAGAGTAATTGACAGAAATATTGGGGAAGGGAAAATAAAAAGCTTATTTCTTCTATTTCACCCCAGTGCCCCTACTCAAGAATAATAACAGTTCTCCTAAATAATTGAAAGAAGCATTGGAAATTTCCCATCATTAGAAATCTTTCTACCCAGTGGCATATCAACCAGAAAATTTTCTAGCATTTAAAAGACCATATTGTCAAAATCTGTTTACCTGAAACTACTTGATAACAATCTGTTTATCTCCTCAGGTCAATAAGAAAATGGTCATTTAAATTTCATTTTTAACATAAATTATGTTGAATTCTTTAGGTGGGAACTTGAAAAGTAAATTATTTCAGAGCTAGCAGGTGAGCACATAAGTCTTTGCATACACCTTACTCTGTAAGACATGTATCATGGAGCAGGTATCCAGGTTATTCTAAGTAAAAATGTGTTATGAGCATATCTTCTCTTTTTGGCCCTTAGACTTTTGTTTGCTTGTTGTTCTTTTGGCTTTTGCAGTATCCCTTATTCACTGGGATAGATCAGATAGAAAGTTACTGGTATAGATGCATTTACATTGCTAAAAGACATGTTCATGAAGGGAAGATTTATTACAAAGAAAAATCCAGAATAATCCTACAGTTTATCAGCATGTTGTAGTGTGTGTGAACCGGGATTCATCATTTTCCTTGGAAAGGTGTTGGTAAACACTTGATGTGACTCAGTTTAAACATCTCACAGAGCATCCAGCTTTTCTCCTCTCTCACACACTTTCTCAGGTGACATCAGTGAGTGAATGCAAAGCCCAAAACCACTGTGAGCCTGTAAGCACCAAGCTGCCAGCCAAGCATGGCAAAGAGCAATCAGAGCAGGCATGGCACTTGGAGCAGGGTTTAGAAATACTGGCTAACAGTTCAGGGAGAATTGGTGGAAATTGAATAAGCAAAAAAAGAACTGTGTGTCTTTACCACAGGTTTTTGAATAAAAATGAAATATGACAGGTCCAAATGCAAACCATATGAAAGGAGCACTCTATCTACCACGCAGTTCTCCACCAGAGATTCATGCTAATTCAATAACAATACCTTGCTTCCTTCTCACCAGCCAGCACCAAACAGCTCCATCCATCTGGAAGCTATTTCCCAGACCTTGATAAATTGCCCTAAATCTGCCCTCTCAGCATTTGTTTTTCCTTGTTTGATGTAGATTTAAAAAAAATCCTCTGTGGAAGAGTGCATCAATAAAGTGAAAAACCCACCCTTTTTCCAAATTTAAGCTGACAGCTTCGTAATGTTCCCTGTGAGGGGACAGGCATTACATGAGGCTTTCTGGGGTTCCTGTGCTCATGCCAGCCTGCAGAAAAACACAGGGCAGAAAGTCACCTCAGTTACCAGCTGCCAGAGTGGTGCCTGATGGATCAGGACATTCCCCCAGTTAACTGCATTTTCCAAAGCCTGTGGGCTGGTTTTTGCTGTCACACTGATGACGGTTCCATCTCTTACTTTTCAGGCTCACAGAGATGTTTTTGCTATTGAATGTATACTTTGTGGGGCTTTCAGCAATTTTAGTGCTGCCCCTTGATGGTTTGGGTAAACTCAAAGTGAGATAAGTCATGGACCACCTGAGCTGCGAGGCTGGAGGGCCCCAGGGGTGTTTGATGAGGACAGAAACAGAGATTGCTCACTCTGGAACGGGCAAGGCTGAGCTGATAATGATCTTTGCTGCTGCTCTTTCCTTAAAATGGGCGATGAAAGTGCTTGTTGGAGATAAACCATGGCTGACACAGTGCTGTTGTGGCTGTACTTTGGGGGGAAAGCCCCAAGGAGTGGGGTCTGGCACCTCCAGCATCTGGCAGGAGCTCCAGGGTGCCACCAGTGCTGGCAGGAGCTAGCTCTCCATGCTATAAAATTCATGTTTTCATATTAAACACAGGCATAGGGTTTATTAATTTAAATAAATTTGCATTTCACCACGGTGAGGTTCTGCAGCCTTACACAAATAACCTGTGAGAGCCCTGCAGTAGGGGCAGCCTGGGGAGGATTCAGCACAGAGCTCAGCCTGGCCGTGGTGTTGTGTGCTCACCTGGGGCCAGACAGAGACTGTTCCAACGGGGCAATTTCTCAGTGATGCTGCCTTGGGTGGGGTTGAATGGCTGTAACCCAGTGTAGAGTTTGGCTTTTGCTGTGCCTGGTTTGTCAGGCTGATCCTGTGTGCAGATGTAGCTCTGTGCTTTTGTTTCCTTGGCTCTATTAACACACACATGGGTCCCCATTATTGTGAGAAATTTAGGACTCCTGAAGAGCTGACTAGTATGATTAAGCAGAAGCTGTTCATTGTTTACAATACACACATATTTATACATTCTACAAGCTAATAAGTACACACTTCTTAATTGGTGCCTTTGTCTTGTTCACTCGTTTTATGTCTGCATTTCTTGGAGTAATGATTGGTTACAGTCCAGGTGTTTCACAGTCCTCTGTTATCCAGTTCTTGCTGTCTTGGTATTTGGTTTCTCAGTCTCTTCTGTCTTAATTTAGCACAATTTATGTTTCAATAATCTTGATGAATTCTTGAGGCTTTGCTAACAAACTCAGAAGCAGGCTGGCTGGTGCACACTGTGGCCTAACCCTTGTGAATACATTGCACCACCCCGTGTGCATCCTTCAGCACACAAATTAATCCCCAAGCTGGAGCTGCAAAGGGAGAAGAAATTGGAAGGGATTCTAAGCAGCCTCATCCGCACAAGCCAGGAGAGCAAACTCCTCTCTCTGCCTCCACATGTTGCTCTGCCCTGGCCTCTCTTCTCTCCCAGTGTCAGGGTCAGGGGACAGGCACTGGAATCTCAGCTCAATGCCAAGGTTTCGTGTAGAAAAAATCAGTGCAGCAAAATGCTGTTTGTGTGAGGTGGTTCTGCCTTGAACTTTCATTCTAATAAATTCTCCTGGAGTGTGTGTTTATGTGATCTGGGGTGTTTTATTTTTGTTTGATCATTTTAACCATACTGAAAATGCTTATTAATGAATGTCGAAGAAGCATTTTCCACTCATAGTAAAATAAAAGAGAAAGCCTTTAGGGATGAAAGGTAATGGGTGGCCACATAAAATGAGTAGATCTGTATTTATGTGTGGATTTTTAGGGCAAACACCAGTAAGCAGTAAGTGGTTATAATTTCATATAAATCTTCTGGAGCAGAAAAAAAAATGCAGAAATCACAGTATTTTCTTCCATGTGCTTATTCTGTAAAATTTACCATGCAGCAGTCAGACTTGTGTTACTTGCTTTTTGGCCTTTCTGTTGTAGTGGGTGTAAAGAAAACAGAGATTTACATGTAGAAGAGCATAAAATGAAGGGCTTAGGGAGGGATTACTGCCCCAGTTGCTGGCTGAAGGCATGGAGGCAGGAACACACCCACCACAGGCCCTGGAAAAACCCACTCATGTAGTGTGGCAGGCCCTAATGAGGGCTCTTAACAATAAAGCCAGCTCTGAAGAAGTATTTTGATTTTTGTTAGGCCAGCAAGAAAGCAGATGTTGAGCAGCTTCAGGCATTCCCTGTGTTGGTGCAGTTCAGGGATGGGGAGCTGCACCCACAGGTGGGCACTGACACATCCATTCTCTTGTCAGTGTGGATTATTCCTCCTCACTGAGGTTTTACTACTGTTTTCCTGGTCTAGTTCTAAATGAGTGACCAGACTTCCAATCTTTCTTTTCCCAGGGTAAAGGAGAAGTTTTTATTGGCATTTCGTCTGAATTTCAGGCTCTTGTTCTTATGTTTGCCTGGTCCTGTTACTCTAAATAAAAATTTTTCTTCCTCTGTGGTTTTTCTGCCTTTCAGGTGATTGCTGGTTCCTATAACTCTGCTTAATCAAGTTCTGTTTAACCAGATCTTAATTTTCTGCATCCCACCATTTCTGCATGATTGAACCAGTTGACGTAGTTGGCCACAGCTGAAAATCCTTATTGTAAATTTCCTTGTGATTTTCTGTCATCTGTTATCCTTGAGGCTTTCTTGGCTCTGAGTGTACTGGATGAAATGGCTTTTGGGTTTCTTTTGTTGTCCAAGAACATGAGCAGAGATTGTCCTGGGAGGTTGATTGCCTTATTTTCTCCTTTCCTTTGGAGATGATGGAATGGATGAAGTTGCTATAAGCAGGCTAAGATGAAAAGAAGAGTGAAGCCCCTGCTGTTAATAGAAATGATCCAATGCCAGACTCGTTTGGGAATTAGACTGGGATTAGATTAGTGTGTAGGGTAAGTGCACAAGCACGGCAGGTAAGGTTGTCCCAAAGCTCTCTGACCCCCATGGTCCCTCGGGTCCCTCCTCACACTGCTGAGAAGCTCTGAAATAAATATTGTGCTCTTGCCTCACACGGTGGGCATGCTTCACTTGCTCAGTACTCTGAAAAACTCATGTGCACGTTTGATTGTGAAATCACTGCTGCCTGCCTGGGTTACCTGCCAGTTCAGCCTACTATCAGATTCATTTCACAAAGGACTCCTGGTGAAACCAGGGAGTGTTCTGAGCTGGGAAACCTTGCAGGGGAAGCTTTGCACATCTTCCACAAGCAAAACATATTGCAGTGACATTTCTGCTGAAATAGTGTGTATTTCAGTGGGAGACCTTTTATCAGCAGAGAGCTGCTGCAAACCAAATGCCTGCATCCTTAACAAACAGGGATGTGCCAGCAGAAGGTTCTTCCAAGGGACTGGGACTCTTCCAGCATCCTTAGCTCTATTTGTTTCAGAAACCCAGTGAGCTTTTTGGAGAGATTTTTTAATCACATAATCTCTGCCTCATGTTAGGCTTCATTAGAATGTGTGCTCCTCTCCAGGCAGGCTGTTCAGTAGCTTAAGCATTAGGCATAGTTAATCTAAAATACAATAATTATGTTTTATTTCTATTTGCTAAATTATATTGATAGTATTTTTGTTATCTATAGAAAAGTCCAGTCTTTATAACTTTCTCTACAGAGTTCACATTGAAAAAAGAGACACTGCCTTTGGATAGCCTGAAAGGGAAAGTTTTATTGTCACTGAAAAATGTCCTTTAGACTAAATAGGCACTTAAGTATTTTCAAGGTACTAAAACCACTCTTCTCATTCATGAATACTGGTTTAATTAGAGACTACATAGAAAATATTCAGTGTTGGATTTACATCAAATATATTGGGTTGTATTTTATGTATAGAGTCAACCCCCAACAAAATTACCTATTTTCAGTGTCCCGAATTTTCTTCTGCATCTCCCAAAATGTTCACACAATGGTCTGGATCAGTCAATTGTAACCTTGGAAGCTCTAGAGCACCTGTCCCATCCAGTCCCATTTCAGACATGTGCTGTGTGAATTGACTCATGATGGATTAATGACATATCTCCTGTCATTGATTAAAAGACTAAAAGACCATTGAAACCCAAAGTGCCTATGTAAGGAGAGGTTTGGAAGGGCAATCAGGATTTGCATGGTAATTAATATAATTACAAAATAAACCTCAAATGTCCACAGAGAATTAAATTCCATACTCATAGGAAAAGAACCAGAGTTTTTAAAAAATAATATGATGAATCCTTGCACTTTGACTTTGACAGGCATATTCTTGATTACTAGCTGGAGAGGTAATGGAAGGTGTATTATACCCTGGAGGGTCATAAATCTTTCTGATTGAAATAAAATGAGGCTTAAGAGAGCAGAGTTTGCCTAATTTGCTATAAATTGACAATTGTGATTTATTAACAAGGACAAGGAAGTCACTAAGAAGTGCTGCTGCCATGGCCAATTATTGTTTAATCAGATGCCAGATGAAGCTAGACTGGCATAGGACATAACTGTATAGTGGGTTTTAAATATTTTCTGCATTTTTACTTCTGATAGTAACACTGAAAAAGTTTGCAGAGGGAGCTAAATAAGTTGAGTGATGAGAGGGACAGCACAAAAATATCAGTGTCTCTTCTCTTCATAACCTGCTTTCTGTGCCATTTAGCAAATAGTATTTCTCATGTTTATGAGCAGCAGGCAACTCTGTTGTAGTGTGGATATGTCACTGTAAATACATCTGTATAAACAGAGATGCTGAACTGAAAAAATAATTCAGATTGTTCTAGGTAAATTTGGTTTTGTATTAAAAAACTTTTATTCCAAATTAGAGGTGGATGAAATCATTTTTTTTTCATATTAAATGGCTTCTGAAGAGCAGTCCTCAGAAGGCACATTATTATTACCCCATTGGGATGGGTGAGTGAAGAGAAAGAATTTAATTCATCCCCCGTGCAAGTGGGGATTTGTCCCTGCGGTGTGGGTGTCTGTAGCAAGGTCTGTGTTCAGAAGGAGGAGTCACAAGATTTTTGTGAACAACAGATGATCAAAATCTCTCAACTTCCACCTGGCAATCTGAAAGCAGTCTGATCCAAAATTGCTGTGATATTTTCCGTGCCTTGCCAAATAATTTGTGTATATGCCTGAGCAGATGGATCTAACGTGGGCCCTGCCAGCTCTTCTGGTAGTTTGACCTTGCCAATGAGCATCAGATACATCTTTTCCAGATTGAGGCTTAGCCACCGTGCCCATGGCCAGAAAGAGCACAAACAAGGAAAACAGTATCACCTGGATCTGCTGAAGAGTTTCACATTGCTGTGTGTGATAGCCCGGTGTCAGCTGTCTGCATCTATCTGAATATCAGTTTCAAATGGCCTCGCTGGTAAAATAACACTGCTTCCCAATGCTGTGCTGTTTAGCCTTTCCTTTAGAAGATTTTAAGTAAATTTTATATTTGGAAGTCAGTTCCATTCTTCACACATTTGACAACATCTCTAATTATTTGTTAGCATTCCCTTCCCCAAGCTGTGTTTGCAGGGATCCATCAAGTCCCTCATGCTACAGTTAGAGCTGCTTTCAGCCATGCAGTAGATGTAAAACTTCTTTTTATGGTCCCATTATAGCAAATACTGGGTATCCCTGCCTTGAAAGGCTCTGAAATATACAACTATGAATAGAACTTGAGAGAATTTTTCCTACCAAACTTGTAACTTAGCGTGTTGGCTGTGAGGCTGAATTTATGGTATCGTGTTTCCTCGGTCAATTATGCAAAATTCTTCTTGTTTCTTCTTTGTATTTATGGCTGCTAAATGTGTTTACTACAGGGAAAACTGCTGAATGCCTCATTCTTTTTTCCCAGCTTAATTTTCTAGTGGAATTGAAGTTTATGTGATAAAACTTTGTTCATGAGACATCACATTCCCTTCATGCCCTGGAAAATTTCAATTTACCCTCTAATTTTGACTATTTTTGGCAGGGGGATAAAGGTTTCAGGTGGTGAAAGAAGTCACTGGTAAAAAATGCTATTAGGTCAAAATTAGCATCATTTTATACCTTATTGGATAGCTGCATGGCACAGCTTGAGGAAAACCTTTGATCAAAGTTCTCACTTTACTAAGCATGAAAGAAGTAAAACTCAAAGGAAAAAGCTGCATTCAAAAGTTCAAACTGAATTCTCTTTCTGTGCTGGGTTTCGGTATCTTCTACTGTTTCTGGATTTTCCCCCCTCTCCTTACCTCTTGTCCTGTCCCATCTCATATTTTTTTCATACAAAGCATCAGGAAATCACTGTTGCACACCACATTTAGGCCTTCCCTCTGCTGTTGGACCTTGCAGGCCTGAATTTAAGGGCAGGTCCCACTGGCACATCCAGGTGTAGCAGCACTCAAGTGTGTGCATCAACCTAGACCAGAATAAGTCAGAAAATTCTAAAATCCTTGCCACGCTCTGTGGGAGCAGAGCACAGCTCAACAAAGTGGCTGCAAGTGTCCATTTATTCTTCATTTCCCAGGATTAGGATGTCAAAATGTTAAAGCTGGCAGATACTTTTAGGTTGGAATAGCATTCCTGGGTATGCTCATGGAACACAGTGTTCTTCTCAGTTATCTTCCTGGGCATTTTCCTCCTAGCATTTTCCTTCCAGCCTGTCATGAAGTGGAAGATTTAGTAAGCCTCTTCCCTTAATGTAATGGTTTCTTATTAACTTCTGACCAGGAAACCCATAAGACAAGTGTTTAAATGTTTGTGAGACTGCGAGTTGGATGTGGATGCATTACTCCCACAATTAGGAATGTAAAGGACAAAGTGTGCAATACAGTGTCTTCGTAGATGTAATTTTGTCTGTTTTCCCTAAAAGCTTTAGCTGTATTTAGACCTTGATAATTAAGTTGTTTATGAAAATTTCCTGGTTCTTAATTTAAAGTCTCTATCAACTATATTTGTCTTCATTTAGTATTTTTGCTAAACACATGAATGCTACCATCTGTTCTCCACATATACCATCTAACTAAAATTTATTATGAGCACATTGTATGTTGTTAACAAGTCGAATAAACTTTGGTATTTCTGTTGTAGAGCTCATTTTTCCAGCATGCTGTGAAACACTGTAGTCATTGAGCAGGGCTGTAATTAGCTGCAAAGAGGTCTCCCTGTTCACAGAGCAGTGAGGCTGGATAGATTCCTGCCTGTCTGCAGGTGTCTCCCTGGCTGCCTGGGCCGTGTTTCTCCTGCAGCCAGCAGTGATGGTTTTATACACCAGGAGGTTCCCACCTTCTGCCTGTGGTGAACTCTGTGCTGCCACCCCTTATCTGTGCCCTACTGCTGATAAAAACGGGTGAAGGATCACATTGGGATGGACTGAGTTCAAACCTCTGCCACATGGGTGTGAATGAAACTCTTGGTCTACACAGACAATAGTGATCTTGAAAATTAATTGAAAAAAAATTATTGCAGTTGTTGAAACAGTGGTAAGGCAAATGAGTGCTTTTTTTACTGTATTATCCCTTCTTCTTCCTGCTGAGGGTTCTTATTAGGTTTTGCTACTTGTTATTGGGTGTTTTATTGATCATGATATAATGTTCCCAGTATTGGATCCTTGTAAAAGCTGGAATTTGGCACAGCAGTGCTGAGGAACAGCTTGTAGATACAGTAATGCCCAGTACAGGTAATTTGAAACAAAAAACTGACTCTTTCTAGCTGTGGCGAATAGTTCTGTTCTCATTCACTGAAGCATGGAGCTGGAGCAGCCCAGATAAGGTCTGGACCAACTGAGGTACTTCAGCTTTAAAAGGACAGCTGGACTCTGATATAAGTCCTCAAATAAGTTGCAGAAATTTCCTGTTTCAATGCCTAAACCTTTCCACTCCTACAGAAAATGAGAGAAAATATATAAAAGTGTTTTGGATCTGATGCCTTCCTATCAGACTAGACAAAAATTTATTGTATCCTACAAAAGCTCTAGAAGTAAAATATTGCACACAGAGGGACCTTCATCCTCTTTCTGTGAATTGCTGAGACAGTCCTATCTTCTTGCCTGTCCTTGAAACAAGTCTGCACCTCTCTTTCTGCTTCAGACCTCATTAAAAGGCTCTTTAGTCTTGAAGCAAATAGACAATATTCTCCTTTGTAACAATAGTTATTTCCAGGCAATGTAACTCAAGGAGTATTTCCCAACTCGCAGATAAATTAATTTTAGTGATGCTTGACAGCAATTCCATTTTTCCAGTAAGAAGTCTTACAGTAAATTGAGACTGGAGAATTGCGTTATTCATTTGAAAGATGTTTCTAGAATGTCTTTAGGCTCTTCTGGGTAGTGACAGTCTCATTCAGAAATAAAATGGCCTTGCTTTGCTGTAGATTTATTAGTACCACTATTTTCTGCAGCTTCTCTCCTCTCAGAGTTCCTTGTTTTCCAAAGTATTCTTTGTCAGAGAAGTTGTACTTGTTTTGTGCTATTGATAAAGTCAGCTCTGAGAAGATAATCCTCAGAGAAGGATTAAATGTTGTTTGCCCATTTATTACAATGAGTAAACTGAGTCAGTGAGACTCTGATTTTCTTAAAGCCACATAGCAACTGATTGTTGTAGTTGTCTGTTCAGCAGCACATTCTAATGGGTTTCTATGCTGCCTGAGGCCCAAGAAGCCAATAACTCAGCCATGTTCAGTACAGAAATGAGAGCAGAATTTGTCATGCGAAACTTCTTGTGCCAGTGCAAGAGACCGAAGGGACCTTGCTCTCATTTTAACATTTATCTTTATTAAATTTTTACAAGAACATTCAAATTAACCTGAGTAATTATAGAAGAAGTGATGGGCCTGTTTTACATGGTGTTCAACTATGACAAAAACCTTCAGAAAAACAGATGCTTTGCTGCTTGCTCGCATGGCTGCCAAGGGTTTAATATTTTAATGATACAGGGGTGAAGAGTTTGTATGGAATAGAAGTAGATGATGTTAGTGAAGTACCTATATAACAATGAATTCTCCAGGGACACAGGAAAAGTATAAAAAAACCAACAGCTTCCAGGTTCACTAGAAGAAGGTGGTGAACAGCCAGGACTCAGGGCACAGATGGCCGAGGGATGGGCAGTGCTGGAGCGGGCTGGGAGCGGATCAGTGTCACCGTTCCACGGCTCGCATCCGCAAAGCGCCGCGGGCCACACGGTGCCAAAATAAAACCTGCGTGAGCTTCCCTCGGCACCATCCCAATCCTCGCCTGAGACATTTGGGGACTGGGGCTTTCAGATGGAGAAGGACAGGCTGCTTGGCACACGGAGCACGGATGGAGCAGAGAGCCTGTGTGCCAGGCCTTGGGTGAGCGCCGTGCGTGCTGCGGGCCCTGCTGCGCTGGGGATGAACTCACAGCCAGGCACGGTGGCCAGGGCTCTCCGGTGGCCTTTGGAAGGGTTTCTCTTCTGATACAGCCGTGGAGAAGTCTGTCCTTCTTTCCTCGTATTTGCAGGAATTTTAAAATGCAAAGCTGCGTCTCCTCACTCTGGGGAATGCTGGAGACAGAGCCTCAGGAAATACAGCTTTGTTAACAAAGCTCCTCTGTGGTGTTGGATGAAATTATAATGTAAAAAGTATAAGATATGTATATACATACATATTGCTGGAGGCCAACACTATGAGGCTCAATAAGGTCAAGTGCTGGGGCCTGTCCTTGGGGCACAAGAGCCCCTGCAGCTCCAGGCTGAGGGCAGAGGGGCTGGAAAGCTGCCAGGCAGGAAAGAACCAGGAGGTGCTGGTCTCCAGAGACTGAACATGACCCCATATGCCCACATGGGCTAGAAGGCCAGTGGCACGTGGCTTGTACCAGAAACAGGGTGGCCAGCAAGACCAGGGCAGTGATTGTCCCCCTGTACTCAGCACTGGTGAGGCCACGCCTCGAGTGCTCTGTCCAGCTCTGGCCACCATCACTGCAAGACACTGAGGGGCTGGAGCATGTCCGGACAGGGGAACAGAGCTGGGGAGGGTTCTGGACAGTCCCAAGGAGTGGCTGAGGGATCTGGGGGACCCAGTCTGGAGAAAAGGAGGCTCAGGGGGGACCTTCTCCCTCTCCACAAGTCCCTGACAGGAGGGTGCAGCCAGGTGGGGGTCAGGCTCTGCTCCCTGGCAGCTGGCAATAGGAGAAGGCCTCAAACTGTGCCAGGGAAGATTCAGGTTGGATTATCAGGAAAAAATTCTTCACTGAACTTGTTGCTAGGCATTGGAATGGGCTGCCTAGGAAGAGGATGGAGTGATGATTTCTGAAGGTGCTCAAGAAAGAGCTGGGTGTGGCACTCAGTGCTCTGGTCTGGTTGTCACGGTGGTGATCAGCCAAAGGTTGGGTTTGAACCTGTAGGTCTTTCCCAGCCTAGTGATTCTGTGGTAATCAGTGTGCCTCATTTCTTCACAATGACTTCTCTGTTCTTCACATGATGGCCACATGTCCTGCCTGCTGCAAAGTACTGAAGTTGTCAGTGCTATTTGGAGGACTGACCCATAGGATGTGTGAGCAAGAGAGGAGCATCAGGAGTGGACAGACCAGATCAATTCAACCCTTTAGTAAAGTTCACACTCATAAGCTGATTTGAGGTTTTTGTGCCTTGGTTAGGCTTAAAATTGCACCAATTTCAAGATAAGCACTCTAGAGACAAATTAAGACAAAAAACCAACTACCTGGACTGAATTATTGTATCTCTCAAGATAGTTTTTTCCTCTTGACTGAAGTAATCTACCAGCTTTCCTGTAGATGAGCAAAGGTCCACTGCTAGCAGGATCTTCAGCAGGAGGAGCAGAGTGATCTCTTGAACTTCTTGTGATTGCTCAGATCCTTTGAGTATTGAGGCTTTTGGGTGGGTTTACTCCATCCTACTGTGTCAGTAACTGAAAAGCAAAACCAAGCTCTTCAATGTATTTGCCAGTTTTACAAATAGCTTTTCCTTATCAGCAGAATATAATGAGCAGAGATATATGTTTATGCCTTGCAGAAGAAGTAAAAGTCAGTAGCAGTGGAGGTTGCTTAAGCTGGTGAGGTTCTTTTAGAGCTGAGGTTCTGAAATTTTCTTAAGGGCAATGTTAAAGAATGGAACTGAGTCAATGATGAAATCTTGGTGTGTTCTGTGTAGAAATTCAAGCTCAGCTCCCAGCACACAAAGGGCCTCTCCCCCGTGGGTTCTGACTCTGGTAACGAGCAGCATGTGCTCTTGCAGGGTTTAACTGAGTGCCTGGTAAATGCAGTTGGTGAGTGCTGACTCCACGTGGGCTTGTGCTCACTGTGTGTGGCCTTCTGCTTACCTTTGGTCCTGAGTCATTCTTTTTATTGTAACTAACATTAAAGTGTGTTAGAATGATGGTGAAAGCAGCTGTTTCCTTAAAACACTCCAGTGAAAGAGTTCATTACAGTCTTGAACCTGAAGTGAGATACCCACCAGTCCCATTGGGTAAAGCAGTTGCCCCCAAATTCTCACTGAAGTCATGAATGAGTCTGATCATCAATAAAGAACATTAGGTGATGTCGTGGGTCTGAAGACCACAGACCTTGTGTAAGTGGTGCCACAAGTAGAGTGAAGGAACAAGAGACACTGACTAAGATAACACGAGTCTTACTAACCCTGTTTCTTTTGAATTTTCCCAAATAGGGTCGAGACTGCAGTGTGCCCATTAATTCCTGCATTCAGAATCCATGTCAGAATGGAGGGACCTGCCACCTCACAGAGGCAAATAAAGATGGATTCAGGTAGTAGCACAAAGTTCATTTAAAATGAGATTATAAAATTTAATGTGTTTCTGCTTTGCCTTAATGAACTGTACTGGCTACTTTATAGAAACTGCTGCATGTGGCATTTCCATTTGCCATACTAAACTATTGCTTTGGTTTCCTTGGTGTGACATATTGTTTCCTGTGAAACAGGCCTCCTTATTTCCTCATAATGCAATATACATTTAAGAGCTTTAGAGCAGTCTCTATGTTCTGCATTGTGTTATCTGTATCCTAATTTTCCTTGGGGCATTTCAGGCTCACATCTAAGCTGTTTTTGTATTTTTAAAGTGAACATCTGTTGCTTGACAGCCAGATCCAAAATGTTTTCATACTGAAGAATCTTGCAGACAAACAGGCTTTAAAGAAACAATTAAAAAGCATGGGGAGACTGTCACATCTTAAGCATTGTGGCTGCAAGAGAATAACCTCTGCAGCTGAATATTGTGGATTTCAGTTTGCCCATATAACAAAGATGTAGCATAGGTGGGGATACTCTGAGAGAAGTCCAGAAATTTTAATGAGATAGCTGGGAGATCTGCACTGCTGCAGGCACTACTTCACAGCTAAGAAAATACAAATGAGGCTTTGGTCACTCACTGTAATTCAAGTTGATAGAAATTTTCTTTTTAAGAAAGAGCTGCTAGAATTGTCATACATTTGCTCCTCCATGTTTACGCTGTTTCTTGCAAAAGAAAAAGCAGTAAACAGAAGAAATGCCCCAATGCTTCTCTCTGTGCCCACCCTCAAGAATTCCCTGCTTCCAGAAGCAGATACAGCACATCACAGCACAGGACACTGGTGATGCTACAGTGGAAAAGCACAGGTTGATGGGGATGAAGAGACACTGCCAGGCTCTGTAATGAACAGCAGCTGGAGGTTTCCAGCGTGGAGAACAGGAGCAGACATGGTCCCATCTCCATGAGGGGCAGCTCAGGGCTCAGCTGGAGCACCTGTGGCAGCCCCTGAGCAGAGCAGAGGAGTTTCCTGAGTCAAGATGTGTCAGCAGGGCCATGGTGGTGGGAGGCTCAGCAGGTCAGAGCATGTCCAGGTGGTCCTGCTGCTTGACAGACTCCGTATATTCTGGTGAAACCACTCCTCTGATCTGATCTACCTCCTCTTGATTCAGATTTTAGCAGGCCCAGCAGTTTTTGGAGCAAAAGTTCACGTTCAGTTTCTGCTTGAGAGAATTAATGGTCTGGTGGACTTCAGTTCACTTTCCTTTGTGGTCACTCAAGCTTTCTCCAGCTTGTGCCAATGTAGAACTGCACCATATTAGAATATCTGGAGTTTGTCACTCAGTACCCATTTTTCAAAAATATAGCTGATACTAAAAATGCAGTAGTAAAACATTTTATAATATCCATAATACAAGAATGAGAGCCTTCAACATATCTTTTGGACTGGGTTTTTCTTTAGCATTTTTGTTTTGTTCTGTGGTAGCAGATAAAGAGTTTTGAATGACCTTAATTGAGAGCCACTTCTGCATTTCTCTCATGAATTGAATGAATTTTACAATTTCATAGGCTTTGCCTCAGTTCCAAATGAGCATTGTTTTTGAGATCCTTTATAAAACCGCAGGGGTGGTTTTGTTGCTGAACAACATTCGAGGCTTTTTAGGGACGGGTTCTGCTTTTTATAGTTATTTATATAGTTTCAGTTGGTCTAATAAAAGACACATAAAACCATATCTCATCAAAACCCTGCTGCATCAAATTGAATGTTCAGCATAAGCATTGCTCCATTTTCTCCTTGTTTTTCATTCAGTCACTCCATAACCTCTGTGGCTCTGCAGAACTGTGGAGCTTTATCATGGCTTAGGGAAATGTGGCATGGAGATGGAACAAGGAAGATACAGAAACATTTTGAAATTGAACTTGGTTAGTTGGGTTGGGGTTTTTTGGTGGGAAATCCCTCCAGTGGATGGCAGCAGTCGGAGTTATGTGCATATAAATTGTGTTCACCAGGATGGGAAAACGCTGCCCTACGTTATGTGCTGTGAGGAAGCGGATGTCAGAAACGTTTTCATGAGAGGCCTCCTTGGATTTTTTTGTTGTGTGGCCTGTAAAAGAAATTATATCTTCTGTATATTCTCTTCCCTAGGGAAATATATTCATACACAAGCCCTACTGCCAAACTTGTCAAATCTTTACTCTTGTAAAAAGGAAACTTAAGCCAAAGTTCTCTCCCTGTGAAATGCCAAGCTGTTTAACTCTCAAGTTTCTGTGGCCTTAGACAAAAAAATTACCATTTGAAATAATGCTAAGGTGGTGATGTTCCCCCCAAAGACAGGAAGCTCTTAATTATGACTGAGATTCCAGCCCAACGCCCCTGCTGTGCCTGGTGCCCACAAGGGCTGTCAGCAGCAGGGGCCTGAGGCACTCAGGTTTGCTGGAATGGCAGATCTTGGTGGGACAGCCAAGGGCAAAGGTTCAGCTGCAGTTACTCCATCTTCTTTTACCCTTGCACTTTTTCAATCCTGAGTCATTTTCATATTCTCTTCTTTCAAGTAGGGGCGACCTCTGTGTTGAGGAATAGATAAGTGACACGGTGTGGCTCAGAGGGGTGGAAATGTGAAGTTCTTCCTTTGAATTGCTCGTTCTAACCTAATCTGTGCCTGCCTTGACAAAAGGTTGCCCAAAAAGTCACTTATTAAGGCTGATGAAAGAGATGGCCAGTGAGACAGGTCCTGGTGGTTCAGCACGTGTGCAAGGGAGGCTTTGGCAGGAGCAGAGCTGCCAGCTCTGCTGCACACAGGCAGCAGCTGATCTCTGCTAACCTGCGGTGCTGGGACACAAAGGCTCTGGGTTATTTTAACTTTTCTCCATATAAAACCCCCTCCGGTTCCCAGATCGCTTTTTTTAGCATTTTCCACAAACTGTAAGTGCCCTCATAAATGTAAAATCCTGGAACTGATTAACTGCCTAGTGTTAATTCTGCGTAGTTCAAGGAAAAACATTGCACTTCCAGACTTTCAGGCTACTCCATTGGGATATAGACATAAAAGGCATCTTTACCATGAAATTGTAATATTCCTGAAAGAATTTACTATATCTATTTAAAAGCTATTTTTTTTAAATTTTACAGACTGTATGGATATCTATTTTAATAAACAGATGCTAAATTGTTTCATTAGAATTTATTTTAAAAATCTAGTACAGTAAACTTTAAAAATTGCCAGCATGGAAAAAAACTTCCAAAATGCTTTTGGTCCAATAGTTTACCCCAAAATGTTGCAATTTGTGTTCCCTTGAAACTTCATGAGGATAATGGGATTATCCCATGTTATGTAATTCTTTATAGGAAAATACAACGCCAGTTCCTGAACAGGAGGAATAGGGAATTTGGACTTTTATTAAAACACAGCAACTTTAGGAAACAGTTGTTTCCTGCATGGCTCCATTGTTTCCAAAATCCACATGAAATGCTGTCTCACACTGCTTTACTTCTGAGTCACTGCAGTTTTCATCATTGTCTCTGGAATTCATTTTCTCCCTCGGTCAGCTGGAACCCAAGTTTGATGACCTTCCAGTCACTCAGCAGACTTCATTTTTCTTCTAAGCTTTTTCTGGGATAGTACATACAAACAGTCCCAAACTGCAATTCTTTCAACATGTGCTTCAATCCAGGTCCCAAGTTGTATGTTTTATCTTTTCATTTCAGGCCTCATATCTGGTACATTTGAATGCAAATTCAAATCAAGAATTTTACATAAGCAATAATGTAGACTCCCTATAGTACATAAGGACCAGTAGCCAAATGTCATCAATTATTCTGACATTTCCCTGAGTATGGAATGTGTCCTAATACTGAGCAATTTATGTTAACAATCCCAAATGAATTGTTACTAATGGTATCTGCACTGTGAACCATTACTGTGATAGTGTTTAATAATGTCATTTTTAATTGCATACATCCACGCTGTCCCAATCCTTTTGTGGAAGGAAAATGGTGTTATGTTCACATAAAAAATCACCAGCACAAAGCCACTTTTGTTGCTTTTCTTTAACTGGAGACAAAAATTTCTGTTCCCAAACTGAGACCTTGTTTTCCAAGTTGCAGCCTGGAGCATATTTTTATGACTGAGTTATAAACCCCTGAAAATGGGGTTTTGTAATCAAAAATCAAGACATGATGAATGTATCACTGTATTTAATTGATGTCTTTAACCCCCCTCCCTGACACTTGCATTGCCACGAAAGATGGTGTGCCAGCTCTTCTTTCTGCCTCCTGTGATCCTCTGGCTCTGGGTCAGCAAGAGGACATGTTTTATTAGCAATAATGAGCTTGAGACAGGAAAAGAAAATATTCCTTATTGATTTATTGTGCCCTAAATTGGATTTATTGGAGCAGTTTCATTTTGGTTATTCATGGTGAAGGTTTTCTAACCCTCATGACCTGTGGATGGTCCCTGTAGAATGAAGATGACTCTGAATGTGACCAGTGTCCCTTTTCTATACCCATCTGGGAGATCTTCCTCTTGTGGTGGCTCAAGACACATTCCCTTCCCATTTTTTCTCCTCTTTATTACTCCTCTCTGAGATTGCACCTCATGAGGAATCTAACCCAGCCCTCATGATCCAGCCTGGGACTACTGAGGGTGGATGCAGAGCTTTGTGTCATCCCTGCCTTGGGAGTGCTGCACTCTGCTCAGGCTGTGGCACACAGCAGGAAGGGAAGGCAAAGTCCTGCAGCTTTCTCCATGGATTCTGAAGAGCTCCTGTTCCCCCAGGGCTTTCCCCATCTCCTGCATAAAGCAGGATAATCACCTCAGGTCCTTTTTGTCTGTCAGAGTTGGAAACAGCACCCTGCAGCTACGTCTGCCTTGGAAATCCTCCTGGTTTCCAAAAGCAGTGGATGGCAATTAGTGTGACTGCTGTAGTGCTTTCTGGTTTTCATCCTCATCAATCAGTGGTGCTTTTTATTTGTTCAGTTTCTTTTCTGCCACCAGAGCCTGCATAAGAAAGGAAATGAACAGCAGAGTGAATGTGTAGTTTGGACTGGGACTGCAAAGAGCCCTTTCTGTGACTACTGAACAGCAGTGCTGGCACTTCAAAACTGACATGTCAAATATCATTGCTGGCTTCTCAGAAGCCCCTGATATTACTGGAGCACTTAACTCCTGATTTTAGACTCTCTTTGAGGAAACTCTGCCCTCACCTCTTCATCACTTACAGATAGTTTAAAATATAAAGGTTCTGTTTGCAACTGTAGCTTCTAGATCTAGAGAGGAAATGGAGATTGAAAAAAAAACCAAGCCATTCTTCAGCCATTTAGTTTTCTATCTTCCCTCTAGGGACCATACATTACACTCCTGTGAGATAAAATGTCTAGTGCAATTATTCTTCACTAGTGTCCACATCCTCACAGAACCATTACTAGATGCACCATGGTCTGTGTTTTAGTTGAATTATCTGGGCATCATCAGCTCTTCTCCAAATAGATGTTGAGGGAGCTGAAATCCTACAGCACTTGTAAAAGCAGTCATTCCCAAACATTTCTTGTTTGGACAAGTGACAAAGCAGTAATGAGAAGAAAATACTCATGTCTGTAAACTCGACTCAAGCTGCTGTTCTTTGAAGAGACCGAGGTTGCCAAGCTGTCCTGTGACTGTGCAGTCCTCAGCAGGCAGATGTCCACATTCTCACAAAAACATCAACAGGGAGGCCAAGGTTTTGAATATTGTGATGAATGTTTACTCTCCTGCCCTGGAGTTGCTTCAGCTAAGGGCCAGAGTTACCAATAAAGCAAGCAAAGGGAGCATGGCAGAGGCTGGCTCCTGAGGATGACTTTTGTCTCGTGTAAATAATTACATGACCCCAGGAGCCATCAGACTGCATCTTTCACCAAACACTTGGGGTTAAATTGCTCTATGCCTCACGGCAGCAGTGAATTTGGCTCCAAGTGGTTTTTATATGTTTTCATTTCAGTTTTACACCTCAAACCTCCTGTCCCTTTAGATCCATGCTAACATTTCTTTTTGTTTTTCTTTATCCAAAGCTGCTCTTGTCTTCTTGGGTATGAGGGGGAGAGGTGTGAAATAAACCCAGATGACTGTGAAGATAATGACTGTGAGAACAACTCTACCTGTGTGGATGGGATCAACAACTATGTGTGTCTCTGCCCTCCTAATTACACAGGTAAGAAAGGGCCACAACCAGAGAACAGGAATCCATGAGGAGTGCCTGAAGGGAAGGGTCCAAATTAATGTTTATTTAGTGCATAAGCATATAGTTAACTGAAAATCTAATCCCCTTCTAAACAATCTGAATCTCTTCCTGGAAAAAAATGTTAATTCTACTAATATTGTAATATATGTGCTCACAAACATGGACACTGTCTCAGTCAAAATACTGATGCCTCATTGTAAAATACATTAAAAAACAGTATTTAAGGGATCAGAGAAGTGTCTACTTCAGTGTGCACATTCTCAGTACTGAGCCTGATACACACCTGTCCGGAACCTTGGAAAACCTTGGCTTAGGGGGCATGGCTTTCACCTGAGATCTCAGGGCTCTGCATGTGTTAAACACAGTGAGCCTGACAATGTGCTGCTCAATTCCTGATCCCCATTTCACAGCTGGGTGAGCAAAGGCTCTGTAAGAGGCTGCAGGCTCTGGTGTTGTCTTCAGTGTGAGCCAGGTCAGGGAGCAGGGGCAGCTGCTGGTCTGTGGTGTCAGGGCTTGGTGATGGAGTCAGGAATGGGATGAGTGTCTCCAGTACTGTCCTGCATTGCAGATAAATTCCCTCCTAAATCTTCTGCAAGAGTGTCTTTGTTTGAAAAGACAGGTTTCTGCTAAGGAAGGCAGGAGCCTCCCCTGAAATGGAAAATGTAAACCCCTTCCCTCCCAGTTGTTATAATTTTGAAATTAAGGGGCTTTCAGGCAAAGATAAGGGACTCCCAGGCAAAGAGCAGGAATAACAGTTCTTTATTAGTGAAGAAAATTTTAAAAAACAAAAAAACAAAAAAAAACCCCAAAATAATGCAGTAATACAAAACACCATTGACAGAGTCAGAGCATGCCCTGGCCCCCAGTGGGTCAGGGTGGTGGCACAGTCCCATCCCATGGGGTCTCAGCCCTCCTGCGTGCCAGCTGTGCTTCTGCATAGGAGCAGAATACACACACCCATTTCCAGCCTAAGACTGGAGACTAAGCAGAGACTCACCTAAGTGGAATCTAAAAATGGTTCTGCTCAAGGCATTCTGGAGCATTCCGTGGACTCATTCACACAGCCCAGCCCACCTGGCTCAGCATGGAGGGTGAGGAAACACCTGCAGGAGTTCCTGCTCCAGCCTTTGAAATGGGGATATTGCCTCCTGAGCATGGAGAAGCAATGAAGGGCTTCTTGTATGCTGGAATATATTACATGTCAAGGGATTTAATGAGGATCAAGCTTGAGTGCCTGAGTAAGGCAGGAGGAAAGCTTCTAGAATTTCCAAACTCTTAAAATACTTTTGTGGCTGATACAAAGGAGGCCCATGGTAAATCTTCAGCTGAGAAAAGCCTTATGACTCAAATGTACATTTATTGGGTCTCTAAAATGATATTTCTGCCAAAACCTAAAAAAAAATTCAGCTTAGCAAAGTAAGGAATTTTGCTTGTAGGATGTTGAGCCCATTGTGCTTACTTGTGCACTATTTATGTCAGCTACTCTTGGGTGGTTTCTAACAGAACTCAATGCAAGGAGGCAGAGTCTTTACATTTACAACAGGATATGGATTTGACCAGCCAAGAAAAAACATATCCAGTAAAGAACTGGATGAATCCAGCATATATGCAAATACACTTTCCTTTCCACAGGATTATTGCAGAGGTTTTTTTTTTTCCAGACAATAAAGGTAGGAAAAAACTAAATTGGAATTTCTTCTCAAATGGCCATCTGGATGGAAACTCATGTGATAATAAGAATCAGTTTTGAAATATTTTTACTCAACTTCCAGTGGGTTTTGTTTTATTAATTTTTGGTTTTGTTTGTTTTGTTGTTTGTTTTGGGTTTTTTAACCTAATTTTGTCTGTGCTGTGCTTCTGCTGATTAGCAGGAGTTTGTCAAATACCAGAACTCATTGTTGCCATGTGGGTAATATACAACCACACAATAAGCATGTGCTATCATAGTGCAGGCAATAAGCTTGGTTACAATTGGGGGAAAAAAAACAAAAACAAAAACAAAAAACAAAACAAAAAAAAAACTATGGAAGAAAATAAGGAAATACTTCCAGAAAATACAATATGAATCATAGGTGAAAAAGGTTGCAAAAATAGGAGTGTTGCTTAAATTAGAATCTGAAGGGTTACAATAGTTAATGTTGCTTAAAATAGGAAGAGTTTGGTGAACTATGATACCTGAATTGCCTTAACCTGCTTTACCTCCATTTTGGAGGGGCTTATTTCATCAAACCTGATCAGTCCCCTGGCAGGATGAGCTGCAGTGCAGCTGGCTGGGCTGAAATGTCCCTCAGAGCTTCCCCAGGCCACGGAGCAGGGCAGGGAGCAGCATGAAATGGCTGGAAGAATTGAAGCCATCAGACAAACAAAAGTACACCCAAGCCAAGCAAACCTGAGCAATGGCTTTGAGGGTCCTTACAGTTGAATCCAACCACAAGAAATGGGGCATCATGTGAAGTTGCTCAACTGACTGAATAAAAGTGGAGGAAATGCCATGGAAGCACAGAGGGAAGTCATGAAAGCACACCTTGAAATGGTTTGTGTGCCTGACCTGGAAAGAGAGGGAGCTACTGGCCAACTTGACTGAAGTCTCCCGTGACATCCAGGGCATCTCTAGGTATATTCTCTTTAGATGAACCTTTTTGTACTGAAGGAATATCTGACACTGCTATGGCAGTATCTATTAAAAAACAATAAAGAAAAGGTAGGTTCAGATGAGTTCAGTATTGCACAGAGTAGGAAGGCCAAGAGTTCAGAGAGAAAGCAGCTCACTCCAGGGCTCAGGAGTGCTTATTCCTTTGCTCAGAACTGTGTTTTGAGGTACCTGCCTTTCTCTGGAGCTAAATGTTGTGTTACCAGACTGTGTGTGCTCCAGCTTTGCCAGGTGTATGGATTTGATCATTTGATCTCTTTCTTTGAGCAAAGAAAGGCAGGGGTGTACAGTCCATGGAAGCAGTTTTCCTGTGAAGTAGTCTGGGGGACAATGACCTCTCAATGCCTGAAAGGGCACAAACATCCACAGCCAGGCTGTGTCTAGCAGGACAGAAAATATAGGTGATATCTCTTTATGTTGTACCCAAATATTATCCTTAGTTCTGTTGTTAACAAGTCGTATTCAGACAGAGTAAGCTTTTTTTTTTTTTTTCCTCACAAACGTTTGTATGGAAAATAGAAATTACTTTGAAAGGTTGACTGGCTGGGGTTTGTGGCTGAACAATTCCAGACCATCTATTTTTATCAGTGCAATTATGCAAGAGTTGTGGGTTCTATGTACAAATGGGATTTCTCAGCTGTAGTTAACCCCCACGTTCAGTCAGGTCTGTCTTGCACTGAGCTCTTTCTGCACTGACAGCCTGGGATGTTTGCAGTAACCTGAGCTTAGAGGTGCCCAGCTCAGTTCCTGCAGATTCCTGCTTTTCTCCCCTGCCAAGCAGGGAGCCTGAATTCCTCATCACCCTTGTGCTCTTGGATGTCACAGTGCTGGTAACAGGGCAGTGATATTTCAGTAAACTCTGCATTTAGAGAACAAATATATGCTGTAATACAGAAAATAGTCTGAATGCAGGGAAGAAGATCCAAGAGTGTGTCTGTGTGTTGTTCTGTAAGAAATAGTTGGGGTCCCCCTTGGCTAAGTTGAGCAATGGTTAAATCATGACTGTAAATCTTATATTCCTAAATGAAATACAAATTAAAAATGAATGTGTTGAAAATTTTGACTATTGACAGAGTCACAGTATCCAGGCTTTGGTTTTTTCCATACCTTAGTGTGTTTCTGCTCTATCTGCTGTCTGCCTGGTTTTATTTGTTATAGCCTTTTTAGGGAACAATATCCCAAATTATGATGCATGAATTTTGCTTTCTTGGTTGGAAAAATGAAGGCCAAAAATCTTTCTTCAATTAATAAGATTTTGCAGTGTTTTCTTTTCAAATTCTTTGACAGTCTTTCCCCCGACTCAGAGTAGATGAAAAATGGCCAGCTTGTTAAGTGACTGCTGAGGAAGGAATTTCCCACACTCCAGCCCCATTTCACTTTCATTTAAAAAAAGAAAAAACCCACACCAAAAAGCAGCCCACGCTCACACAATAACCTCCTTCCTAGTTCTTTTCCATCTATTAACTTTAAAACAATGTGGAATTACAAATAGATTCCATGAAGTAGTAAATGCAAGCTAAAGAAGACAAAGCTGAGAGGAGGCAGACAGCTGAACGCCATAAGAAAGCTTCAAACCCATACCCACCATCACCAGCTTTCCTCACCATTCTTAAAATCAATCTTTTCAATATTTGTTGCCTGTATTTAAATAACCAAACCAATACTCGTGCTGTGTGCAAAGTCCTGATGGCTTTAATTGCCAGCTGATATCTTATTTTTCCTCTGCCCAACTGGTTATTTTAATCCTGAAGCTGAATTATAAACATGTAATTCCTCCAGAACAATCATGTACCCAAATCCAGCCAGCTCTGAGGAGTCTGGGGTTGTTTTACAACCTGCTTGGACTTTTGGTGGTTTACAGCTTCTCCTTGCAGTTTTGTAGGCTCTCCTTCCCTTCAAAAAGAAGCAATCATAGGGACATCAAAAGAGAAGGATATGCATTAGATCAGTCATCCTGGTTCTTGCCTTTTTTGTATTTTCCTAATCTCTGCCTTTTTGGCCTGTCCCCAGCTATTGACACAAACATTGTGTTTTCCCTTCAGCTTTGTGGTGTAGGAATATAGGGCAAAATTCAGAGAGTTTTCCCTTCCATTTCTGTTTCCTGCTCACTTCTGTCACAGACCTCCTTCAGCCCATCACTGCTTTGCTCATAGTCCTACACTGAAACTCAGAATCTCATCCCTCAAAAGACATCCTGTCCTCAGCCTCGCTGCCCTCTGTGCATCCACGTGAAGAGGGGTCCAAACATGTACAGAGGAGCAAATGGGCTGCACCAAACATGCCCTGGGTGCTTTGAATGCTTTGGTGCTTTGCCTGCTGGTTTATTTGGTTTTGTTGTTTGCTGTGACTTTTCCTCCTCCTGTCTGATTTTAGCAGAAGTAGAAATATGTAGCACTTAATACAAAAAAACCCAAAAAACAAAAAACCCAAAAACCTAAAACCAAAAAAACCCAGCCAGGAAATCTATTCCTATTTGCCAAAGATCCTAAAAAGCCTCAACAATGCAATGCTCTCACCTCTTTGTTCTGAAACCTAAAAAAACAATAAATTAGTGGCTTCCACTACTGAAAATAGGTTTTTACTAAAATACCCAGTAACCCATGGCAGAGAGAGGGCAGGAGCAAGTGTTTTAAAATAGTTTGCCTCCCTGGGAAAAAGCTGCAAGCAGTTTGTATCACTGAAAAAAAATCTCTCTCAAAAGAAATAGTAATAAAATAAAGCTAGGAACTATTTCTGGTTTGATGTGTTTGGAAGAGAAGGCTGAGATCTGTTTTACCTTAGGGGACCTTGTGGTGTGCTGTGGTAGATGGTATCTGAGAGGTCTGCAGCTCTTCTAGAGCCCAGGTCCCTGGTAGTGATTAGGAGCCCTTTTGCTGGGGTGTCCCACAGTGGGAACTCTGTCTGGCCAAAGCCCAGCACCAGTGCAGCCAGACAGCTCCAGGGAGAGCTGCACCAATGCAGCCAAGGAGAACTGCACCCATGCAGCCAGACAGCTCCAGGGAGAGCTGCACCCATGCAGCCAGACAGCTCCAGGGAGAGCTGCACCCATGCAGCCAGACAGCTCCAGGGAGAACTGCACCAGTGCAGCCAGACAGCTCCAGCTGTGTGGGGCTTGTGGCTGTCCCCACCGTGCTGGAGCCCTCCCAAGGCTGGCTGCTGTGTCACACATGTGGCACCCGTGTGGCTCTGTCCCCGAGCCACCCCTGGACAGGCTGAGGGGGATCATGGCACTGAAGCTGCTTTTCCCCCCCAAATTTTTGCTACAGGAGCAAGGAGGTTTGAGGTGGCGTGGTTCAGCTTGTGGTTCCACAGGGATCTGGACTGCCTAATAAATGCTGAAGGCTTAACAAGTACTTAACTATCAACTCCTTTCAAATTTTGGAACTTCAGCCATAATTTCCTCAAGACAGAGAAAATTGTGGTCAGAATTTAGTGTGTTTTCTTCCTTTGTATTTGGAGGAGTTCTGCCTTACATGGAAGTTTCTCAGTTTTAGTTACTTGGCAGATGTGAAGTGTACTCGCTTTCTGCATGAAACACAAAAAGGCGCCCACATTTCCCAGTTGTGTAACTGGGAATGAGAAGTGCTGGAAGACCTGGAAGGTTTGGGCTTTGTTCAAGAGCCTAAGCCCGTTTCCAGCCCTGTTTTGTGAAGAGAGAACCACATGTCATTGCTATCAGATTGGACTCTTATCTGACCCTCTGGGAGGAAATAGCACAGCAGCTGGCAGTGCTGCAGCCTGTCTTCAGCCTCAGTGTGGGTGTCCTGCTATGCTGGAGTGCTCAGCTCCAGGTCTCCTCTGGTCAAACTCCCCTCTCTCAAATGTAAAGTGGCATGTTTGTGCAATAAGATATACCAGAGAATTCCTCCTTGTTCATCAGGACACAGCATGCCTGCAGGAAAGTGGAATGTCAGCTACTGCTGTCCTTTAGGATGAGCAGAGTGAATTCATCCCCAAATGGGATCTGAGAGTCATTAAATCCAGTCTGTCGAGAAACACAGTGGGAAACAAGGAAATCAGTCAGCTCCTGAAGAACTGTGTGCTGTGGAAGGGACCCAGGCTGCAGCAGTTCTTGGAGAGCTGCAGCCTGAGGGAAGGAGCCACGTTGGAGGAGTCCATGAAGGACTGTATGGGAGCTCTGGAGCAGGGAGGAAGGAGTGCTGGAGACAAAGCATTTTTAACAGGCTCCAGCCCCATTCCCTGCTCAGAGCAGCATTAATCCACAGGGTGTCCTCTCTGCCAGCCCAGGAGGAACATCTCAGATAATGTGTGGCATCTCAGGTGTCACTTGCTGCACTAGACTGTGTGGATAGCTGAACTGATCCTCAACTGATTCCAAACAACTGGAAAACATGCATATGAATAAATACAGCTCAAAAATATAGGGTGTCCAGCAAAATGAAGATCTTTCCCAGACACTGTGGTTCTGAGGAATAGTGCTTTAGGCAGGTCACCACCTTGAAGGGGCACTGGAAACTGTCTGGTTCAGTTAATGTTTCACACACTGTATTGTGTGGCATTTAGGGTGTTGAATATGGTTTGTCATACTTCAGCAGTGCCTAGAACACATTCCTTCTTTGAGATTCTGAAACAGTGAAAGGATCATTATCTCCCTGCCCAGATCTGCTTTTACCCATGCTCCCTGTGTTGAACCTTAAGGTTAGGGAGAATTTCTCCTTGAATCTGAAAAACAAACTACTGTGGGAATCCCAGCATGGGATCAAACTTAAGGGTTCCCACTTAATAGGTCAAAATCTGGTAAGTGAAAACTTGGGAGTTTTTAACAATTAAGACAGGATAAAAAACCATAAAGTAACTCTTTGCCTGCTAAGCATTGTGGGCAGTGTTTGTCAAGCAAGAGCAAATTTCAGTGATCATGCAGAATTTACTCTGCTGCAGTGCATTTCAGGTGATTTCTTTTATGTTTTTATATCTAACATGATAGCATTTGCTGCTGAAGGATTTTTACAGAGTTTCTCATTTATTCATTGCAAGTTGAAATAGTTTGGAATAAAATTTTTTATTATTATTTTCTTAGATGAGATTTTCATCAAACATCAACAGCATTCCTTACTGAATTACTTCCTTGGAGGAACACCCTGTCTGTTCCACCCAACCATTTTTAAGTTCAGTGTTCTAAAACTTCCAATTGGCACTGACTTCTTTTTAATGACTGAGCAGAGAGAAGGGGAAAACAAAACACAGCAAACATTTCTTCCAATACAATTTATTAGATATAAAATGAGTAATCTCCTATGAGGAAAAACAGCAGAGTGTTTTTTATTAGCAGCAAAGAGACGAGTTCCATTCAGACTTACCTGGCAGAGCTCAGAATGTTGCAACACACTATTTAACCACTCACCCTGTGCAGCCTGGAAAAGTTTCCATGCTGTGGATGGAGGCCAGGCTTTCTCCATCCTTCCTTCACCATAAGCACATTCCTTTTCTCAAGTAATATTGTGAAATTCTCAACAGCATATTTACTGCCAGTTCCGCAGGCCCTACCAAAGCTTCTCTTGCATTAAGGACGGGGATATTTTCTATGTTGTTTTGTCAGTATATTACAACAAAGTATCACCCAGCTGACACATGGAACAAAAGAAAAATCATTGAACTCATTGGTTGCAAATTGCTGCTGTACATTGTCTTTTCAGAACTGCAGTTTCACTTAAAGATAAATAAGTAAAATACTTTTACTGCATCCAGCTTCTCTTTTACTGATTAGGGAGGAATAGTGTAGCTTGGATCCTGGTTTTCAAAGTCTAATGGGGCATGAAATAAATAGCTCTCATGACAGCACAGAACGGAAAAAAGATAGATGATTATTAAACTGTGTGTAAAAGTCATCTTTATTGCCCTATTGTTGTTTTGGCTTCGCTCTGAGACGTGGGGAAGGCTACAGAAGAGCCTGAGCGTGTTTCTTGGCAGCTCTTCATAAGCAATGAGCCCTGTGGAAAGCCCCATGAAATTCATGGTTCTGTTGAAAAATAAGGCCAGGAAAATGTTGCAAGAGGCAAAAAAAACCCCAAACCTGCATTTTTTTAACACAATGTCAGTGAAGGTGACAAGGGAGGTGGTTTTGAAAGAGCAGAATACCTTGGCTATTGTTCAGGGATTTTTTTCTCTCTCTCTCTATCTCTCTCTCTTTTTTTTTTTTTTTTTTTTTCATGAGTTAGCAGCAAAGGGAGATCCACCTGTTAAAGTTCCACCTGTCATTATAACTTGGTTCTCATCTGAAAACTGCAATATTTTCTGGTATATCAGATTGCTCTCTTCATCTGTCCAGCATCTGCTTGCATGTTACCTATTCTCTTCAGCTTGGATTAAAGAGAAAAAGTGTGCCTTGATGGAACAAAAGCATTATTTGGGATTAGAAGAGTTGTTTAACTGATTATAAATTAAATGTAGCTGTGGTTCTCCTGTCTGTTTTCTAGAAGCACTTCAGAAACCCGTGTGTACCCAAACTGGAGCTGTGATTTGAGAACATGTAGGAGAAAGGAAAATGGGGAGGTTGGATGGTTTCCTACACTTGGGAAAGCATTACACTGAAGTTCTCTCTTGTTTTAGCATGATCAAATATCCTCCACAAAGAGAAGCAGTGCTGCTAGGAGCTGGCCTAAGATGAATGTCCGGTTTGTTTTTAGGTTCACATAACTATCCAGTGAGAAATTTGGACTAGACCTTTAATTGCTGCACAGAGAAGCAGCCCTGTGTCACTCCAAAAAAAAAGAGGATCACATTTTTCCTCTGATACTGACATTAAAGCGACCAATGAATATTGAGCTCTCAGGTCTGAGGGCAGATTTTTTGGCCCAGATAATTTTCTGAGCGCATAAAATATGAGAAAGACATTGTGTAGCTGGTGCCTTGGGTTTTGCTTTTCAAAAAGTGTTTTATTTCCCTGGCATGCCTTCTGCAGCATCAACTGAACATTGGTGGAGCCTGAAATAATGACCAAGAGGTATTTTCTTCCTGAGAAGAGGCTGCTCTAGTTGCAAGGCGTTCCCAAGTGAGCTCCCTAATGAGTGATAGATGGGAAAAATAACAGGAAGGATCCTTAAATGTTCCAAGTTTTGCATGAAAAATATAATTTTTTTGGATGCTTTGTTTGGTACCTAGCCTAGAATTCTCCTACATTTTGATAGTGGTGTCTTCAGAATGACACAGTGAGTCATAATATTTGACATTTGGGGAGATTTTTACTGGATCTCTAAGCACTTGTCAAGACTGTTCAGAAGAATACTTTAAGAAGAATTATGATTTCCTTTGAGAGCTTTGATACTGTTCATATTTTTTTAAAGCCTGTTTCCTTTGCTTCAAAACAAAACAAAAGAAAAAATAGAAACATCAAAAGTATGTATTGACCATTTTTAGTGAAAGGACAGTTGAAGGCATCTATCCATACTCTCTTCAGTTATTAGATGGCCTTCCAAAATTATTTCCAGCTTTAGCTCATTTAAACTCTTTTAATGTCACCAGCCAGTTAATTTTTTTGATGTTTATTTTCACATAAGTTCCATAGCTCACGAGGGACATGGGGAATATCAAGATGACAAACTGGCAGCTCTCCAAGCTTTGTAGCAAGGTCTGACCTGCTCATGTTCAGGTCTGAGGGAGTGCCTTTGTTAGTTTTTTGGGAGGGTTGGTGGCCTGTGGACTTGGGGATGGCAGTAAACAGAGCCATCCCACTTCTGCCACCTCAAAACGTGTCAACAGCTGTCCCCAGTGTTCACAGCTGTAAGAACTGAACATCTCTCATTGCTTTTGAGGAGCAGCAAAGTACAGTGGCCAGCCCCAAGCCCAGATCTGTTCCCTGGTTACCATGGATCTGCAGTGTTCCGTTTCTTTGGCACATCCTGAGCTGGATGCTTTCATTATATTTGCACAGGGTTTGTCCAGGGCTGTGAAAAGACTTGGTCCATGGATCTGCAGTGTTCAGTTTCTTTGGCACATGCCCTTTCCTGAGCTGGATGCTTTCATTATATTTGCACAGGGTTTGTCCAGAGCTGTGAAAAGACTTGGTAGCCTTTAACAGTTGTGGCTTCCTGGGATTGCTTGGCTCCAGGTGGAATTGCTTGTCCTGTAGCTGCTGCTGTGCACAATAAACTGCAGGATGCCATGTCACTGCCCTGGCAGTGCCCAGCCCAGCACAAAGCCAGGAGGGTGTGCATGGCCCACGAGGACGGGGTTTGTGCTGGCAGTGCCCCCTCCCAGGGGTTGGATTCCTGCTCTCGTTTACACTTGACAGCTCTCAAAAGCAGATCTAGGACACATTCTTGTTTGAAACACCCAAAAACAATTGAGTAGTTTTGGCAAATATATATTCTACATCCATTCTAAGAGGAAGAGTCATATCAAGAGCTGTGTATCTTGTACTGGGGGAGGCTGGACACGTGGGAGGAATAACCTGAGAGAGCAGTAGCACCTGGGGGAGTTAACAAACCACACCTATCAGCACCAGAGTCATCCTCAACATTGCACTCTCAGCCAGCTCGCCAGATCACAGAACTGATAAAAGATGGATGGCTCCAATTTGCATTTTCCGTCTGAATTTTGATCTTTGTGGTTTGCTTGGCTTGTGTTTTCAAGTGTTTCTCTGTAACCACTAGAGTGTAGAGAAATGTAAGGATTTTTGAAAATGACATTTCTCCCAGGACAGGTGGAGCTGCAGCTCCATGAAAACCTCTCAGAACAATTCCAGCCCACCAGTGCCTCCCACATTACCTTTTTTCCCCATTCCCATGACCTGTTGCTTGTGTGATGGTGTGTACCATGTACAGGCACAGAAAATATGGGTAACCTTGAAACCCTGCAGATGTGCTCCTCTGGTGGAGCTGCACAGGGGGCTTTGGGACTGTAGCTTTTGGGGGGGTTCTATGTTGAGATTTCCCAACCTTTGCTTTTCCTGCAAGGCTTTTGGAGGTGTGGGTAAGTTTCTGTGTGATTCTGGGGAAGGCAAAGATCTCTGTGGTCTTTGGCTGGATCTCAAATCCTGGGGTACTGAAGTGTGACCTAATAATTTAGGACTCAGAGAAGGATTGTATTTAAATAAACTATCACGGTTTGAATGTTCTACAGCTATTAATTATTAAAACTTATACAAATCCAGGGAGGTTCGTGGCATGTTATACACCATGCCTAGAAACAGCTGAGCTGGGCTTACATGAGGTAGATTTTTTCTGAAAAGACATCATCTCCTGTGAGCACAATAGAGTTAGTACTTCTCTTATAAATAGTGAATGTTTTATAATTGCATGCAGTCCTAAAGCTGGTTCCTATTATGGAGAGTCACAGAGGTTTTGGGGGGAGGGTTTGTGGGTTGTTGTTCTTTCCCAGAATGATGTCCAATCAGCTTCTTTGGCAGTGTATTAACCATGACTGAAATATGTGCCCGTGTGAAAATGCTACGGTCTAATGAGCAACTTCACTTTTGTGTCACTTTCTTGCTTTGAAATAAGAGGTTCTGGGTCAGGAGCTGCCCATTTGATCCCTGTCTGTCTCCAAGTGGAGTTCATACATCAGTACTTTTTATACCAGGCTTTCAAATCCATGTGATAGAAACACTGTGGTCACTGTAGGTCAAAGGAGCTGATTTAATGAAGTCTCATGTGCCCTCAACAAGCAATTTTGTCACTTCCCGCTGAACTACCGAGCTGTCTCCACTTAGGGAGATCGGCCATCCCTGGACATCATGGGTGTTCAGGATTGTTCACGCTGTGTTACAGCTTTTTTGCTTTTCCTTTGCCTCAGGTGAACTGTGTGATGAGGTGATTAACCACTGTGTTCCTGATCTAAATCCCTGCCAGCATGAGTCCAAATGTGTTCCTCTGGACAAAGGAACCAGGTAAGAGTGTGTGTGTGTGTGTTGGTCTCTGCACAGAGGGCACATTCATCCATTGGCTTGACTGGAGTTGTACTGGCAATGAGTGGGGAGCAAAAATCACCAAAATTAACACAAATAATGCAAGACTATATACATTTCAGTTGTCTGTGCCACATTTTAACTTTAATGCATCCATCCATACTTTTCTAGCTTTCTGTGGTTTGCTGAAAATAATGGATATACCCTCAGAGCAGAGGAATTATTCTGGAATAGAGCATGGCAATAGGAGAATTTCTGGAACAGTCACTGCAAAGTACCTTATCCTACGTCACAAACCAAGGACAGCTTCCTTATGTGTTCCTTAGGGCACTTACAAATTCAAGCAGTGTTACAGGAGACTGAACAGATCCAGAGCTGGATGCCTTCAGCTCAGGAGCTGCCTTTTCCATTGGCCTTGCTTGGCTCATCTGGGGTTTGGTGATGTCTGTATTTGCATTTTCCTGTTGGGAATGGCATTGACTGTGTCACAGGGGTGAGAGAAAGCCTCGTGTTCTGGATGGCAGCAAAGCACCTGGAGCTTTGGGCCTGGGGACTTGTGAGAGGTGCACATTGGCAGCGTTCAGGGCTTGCCTGAAAAGGGACTTGCAGAGCAATTTAGCAAATAGAGACAGTCAGCAGCAAAGTCCAGCTCTGTGAAAGCCTTCTCAGGAAAAGATCTTTGGGGATAAATCCAAGAGAGTTCAGTGCAGAGTGAGCTGCTCTCTGCACCTTCCCTGAGGCTGTGCTCACAGCCACAGTGCAGCCCTGGGTGCTCACTGATTCCCTCCTGGGGTTCTGCCCAGGAGAGGGAAGGCAGCAGGCTTTGTTCCTCCTGGTACCTTCCAGCTGGGGTCAGACTGTGTCCTGTGAAGCAACCAGCATGTCAGAACAGTGTAAACTGACACACAGCACATTGCAGGAGAGTTAAAAAGAAATGAACCAAAATCTTAAAGAGGGTAGGTATCTCAAGGGCAGCTGACTCTCTGCTAGACAGTCAGGCAGTGCAACACAAGCCTTTCTTTTGGGTGAAAAGCCTCCAGACAGAAATGTTTCCAAATCTAGAAGAAGATGAAGCTATTAAATGATGAGGATGGTTCCTGAACTGATGTGTAGGCACTAGACAATGGGGAGTGTGACAGTGCATAAATAGTCCCTGATGTTCTTTCCAGGTTTCATTCCCAGTTAATCCATCATTTGGTTAATTCAGCACCTTTGGTTAATTCAGTAGCTACATCATGTTTTGAAGTAAAGGCTAGTAACTCAAATTGCCTTCTTTTAGAGCATGAAGGGGTGCAGGCAGCTGTGGCCCTGAATCATTTTCCCATTGCTGGAAGCATTGTCATACCTGCCACCCAAACAATTTGAGAAAACAAGATACTTTTTCTCACATGCTTGCTAGAAAAGTGTTCTTCACAGTAGGGCCACTGACTCTTGAGAGAAGCTAAATAACTGCTTTTAAGTATTTTTCTGCTACTCTTTGTTGTGTTATTCTTCCCACTATTCATAGAACACTACAGAAAAGCCCATTATTTCTTTACTCCTCCTGTCCCATTTTGCTTTCTAGCAGCCAAACTTGAGAGGTGAAGGAGCCTTGAATGTAGAGGTGTGCAAGCATTGCTATTTCTTTCATACTTTGGTGGCACCAAACCATTCAGAAATGAGCCCTCAGCAGTTGTGCAGTGATGTTGGGATGCTGCTGGGGCTCACTGAAAACAGCAGCCTGTGCTCCTGTGCTGTAGCTGATCCCCTGATCTCCTGGTAATGCAGGATAATGCTCCTGCAGGAGGAGTCTGGCTCCTGTCTGTCCTGTCTGTCCTGTCTGCTTCAGAGGCAGGGAGTGTCAATGGCAGGAGTGCCCTGGGCATTTGAACAGGACCCACCAGTCCGTCTGTCCTGCCCTCAGCTCTGGTCAGTCTGCAGCTCTGCAGGGGGAAGAAAAAATTACAAAGACAGGGGGGAAAAAAATAGGAAGCCAAGTTATTTATTGAGGTGGGGAGGGGAATTCCATTCTGGCCCTGTGATAGAAGCCGAGATTCAGGGCTTTAATACTGCAGACATTGAGTGCATGCAGATGCAAATCCCCTCAGATAGGCCAACAATTTAAATACCACTGGACATGTTTTAGGCTCTCTGTGATACTGGGAATGTTGCCATCGCTACAAGGCTGTAAGAGAAAACAAGATTTCAACTGTAGTGGTGTCAGATGGTCACTGGGAAATGAGATAACTATCTAGTCATGTAAATTGCTCTCTTACCAGGATCTGAACGTGAGGGTTTCTTTGCCACCTTCTTTACTGCACCAGACTTTCACTGACTGACCCTCAGTCCCTTGCTGGCATGTGTGGGATTGTGGGATGAGGATGGAGTTACCATGCCACCATTCCCTGATGGCACAGACCCTGAGTTTCTAGGAGGAGTCCAGATGAAGAGCTCGTGGAGCTGAATTTCTCGCCTCCTGAACTTCAGGCAGGCATTTTTTGGTGGCTTCAGCTTAGATGTGACACACCAAGAGCTCAGAGAAGACTGACCCAAAAGGAATTCCATGCTTCCATAGCCAAGTTTGGAAGCAAACTGAACTATTTCAGTGTGTCTGTCGCTGTACAGAGCTCTTTGCTTTTGGAGTTAAATTTGCAGATGGCTTTCCTCTCTTCCAGCCTCCTCATCTTTAGTATGCTGTTACTTTATAGAAGAAGAGTAGCCTTCTATATGCCAGAGAACAAAACAAAAAAACAGCCTTTAACACAATGAAATTACTTCCAAAAAATAACTTCAAGAAAGGAGCATGTTTTTCCATTCACTGTATTGATGTTGGAGCATGATATAAATATACTTTATTATTCTAAAGCTTGGAATTATTACCTGACAGCTTAAAATGCTGATTTAATGCAGCCCCGCAGAGAAAAGTGGTGGTTCTGTCATTACTGAGATAGCCAATACACATCATAAAATTGATGCATGGCAGCCCTGAATAAGGAACTGCACATTGTTCATTATTACATCACTTTATATTAGGACTGCAGGGATCGATAAAAAACAACAGGATTAAATGCTGCCAGTTCCCCTCACAAAGTCTTTTGATTGACACTATTTCCTTGCAGGTGTGTCTGCAATGCTGCCAGAAAACGCTGCCCATTTCTTAGGGTTTGGGGCAGGAACACTTCTTGTTTTTTGCCCTTTGCTCTGATTTGCCATCTCCATTGTATTAATCACAGTATTCCCTGAGGCACCAAGGTGTAAAATAGCAATTCACACACACACACACACACAGAGGTGGGAGATGGACCCTCCTGTGGCTGCCAGGCTGGTGGTGGGGGCTGTCCTGCAGGGATGAAGGGTTCTGCATGCCCCTACCCTGCCCACGGACAGCTGAGCTGAACAGGCTGTGCCCCATTTCCTCCAGCTTTAGCCAGTTAGGCAACGCTCTGAAGGGGGACTGGAGCTCACATTCCATTCTCTGTGCCTGGGCGAGGTGGTGCTGTCACCCTGCAGCCTCTCCTGGCCACTGGCACTCACAGGACACTGTTCACCCTGCAGTGTCACCCAGCTCAGCCCTGGGAGCAGCAGGAGCCATGCGCCGTCACTCAGAGCACAGTGATGCTGCCTGGGAAGTGGAAATGTTTTTTCCTCATCATTCCTGTGTATCCAGTTCCTCTGAAGAGGTTTTCCACAAGGAAAACCCCACCAGGCTGCTGGCAGGGAGGGAGGAGGAGGAGTAGGCCAGCTGAATAGATTGATGGAGCTGTAGTCTCTCTCCTGATGCCACATCCTCAGCTTTATGATGTCTCTCCTCTTCCAGCTCTCGGTGACTGGCACATTGGGTCCAACCACAGGCTCTAGCAAGAGCACAAACCTCTCCTTTAGTGCTGAAATTCTCTGCAGCTCTTCTCCCGATTTGCTTGAAGTGTTATGCTTTTTGTTTTCCAGATGTTCAACATCCAGCTGGGAGGACTAAAGTGTGTTTTATGGACTAAAGAGTGTTCATGACTAAACATTGTCTACAGTATAGATTCAAAAAAAGGCTGCTCAGCAATCCCAAAAGATCTGATCCAAGTCAGAGACTTTGGGATGCATTTTCTATTGTCAGGTTATAAACTTCTGCAAGACTTATAAATAGAAATGCTGATGCAGCCTTCATACAGCAAACTTGAGAATTGTACAAAATAAAACCAACAGGCAATGTCTGCAATATCTGGGTACATCCCACTGTGCTCCATCCCACGGTGTCACCCCACAGCAGAAGCTGCAGTGTCACCAGGGCAAAGCACACACTGCAAAACAACTTTCCATTGTTGCAGCAGCATTTTGCCTTGCCAGTGAGTGGAAAGCAGGTGGTGGTCTCAAAACTTGGTCTTTCTCTCTGAATTTGCTGAGGTTTATAGTTTGTTTACAGACTGTTTCTGTTTGGAAGGTGGACCCATGAAGCTGCACAGGGCCAGGCTCAGACACGCAGCAGTGTGCAGGCACTGGCAAAATCATACTGTGGGGCATCAGAGGCACTGGCCTTGCAGAACATTGCCCCTTAGTGTGTAAGGTCAGGGAGGGGATTGTCACCTTTAGCACAAGTGGGACTCTGCAGGGTGAACATCCCTCCCACAGACTCAGCCGAGGAGAAGCTGTGGGATGGTGGTGCTTTGCTCGACTGGAATTTCAGCAGATTGCAGAACCCCAAATGCAGCCAGCTAGGAGGGACCTGAGCCTTTCAGATGGCAGGAGCTGTGCTTGGTGCTGCCAGGACTGACTGCAAACATCTCCCGAGCCCAAATCCAACAGGTGCTGGGCTGCGGGTGTGAATGGGGAAAGGAGCCATTAACAGGGGTGTTGTTGCCTTTCAGATGCGAGTGCTTGCCGGGCTACAGCGGCAAACACTGCGAGGTGGATGACGATGACTGCGTGGGCCACAAGTGCCGGCACGGAGCCGCCTGCGTGGACGCGGTCAATGGCTACACCTGCGTGTGCCCACAGGGCTTCAGGTACGGCAAGAGCCCTCCCATCCTCATCAGCCTCTCCCAGCACTCATCTGACATCCTCACATCCTCTAACCCAGCACTGATCTGACACCCTCATCATCCTCTAACAGCACTGATCTGAAACCCTCATCATCTTCTAACCCAGCACTGATCTGACACCCTCATCATCCTCTAACCCAGCACTGATCTGACATCCTCATCATCCTCTAACCCAGCACTGGTCTGATATCCCCCTGTGAACAGGTACCTCAAGTCCTGTCCCTGCTTAAAAGGAGGTTTTAACAAGTTACCCAGCGATTCTTGCTTGGGAAGCAGAGATTTTGGGGCGGTGCTGTGTGAGTGTGCCTGCCTGCCCCAGCCATCACTGCTAACACACTGAGCTAACAGCACCCAACACACTCACCTAAGTTATATGGAGATAAACCCTGCATGTGCAGAGTGAGCAAAGGATAATAAAATTGTGTTTATGAACCCTCACAACTGGCTGCAAGGAAAACGTGAGTCTGAAGATTTTGTGGCAGTGTCTCTGTGCCTCTTGGACGAGCTCAGTGTGATTCAGGCTGTAAATTTCCAGCCTCTCATTCTGACAGCTGCCAATATATCTGACTCCTGGAAATCTCTGTCTGTCAGAGATAAGTGTGCTCCTCCAAATGGATTCACTAATCATTGCCTGGGGCTGGATACTGGCTTCCTTCCAGCTAAACCTTTTCTGTGTTTGAAATACACACATGAGACAAAGAAGGACTACCTGAAAAGATCACTCTTGACAAAGCAGAAATTGCATGAACACTTATAAATCATCTTCTCTGCTTTGTATCTGCAACTGTTTTCATTCTTCTTGCTTTCATCCTTGCTGGTTTGGGTTTTTTCCTTCCCTCTCAACACACGTTTCTGTTGCAAAGCAGACAGCCTTCCCTGAATAGGCATTGATATATAACATGATGTCAGCCCATGGTTTCACAAAATCAGACTTGTTATTTACAAGGTATCAGATATCCTTTGAATTTCAAATTCATACTCTTCTCTCCATGTTTCACTCTCTGCTTCAGTCCATTTGATGGCCTTAGGGATCCTGCAGACTGGCAAGGCTAACGTGACTGTGGGGTGTAAATCCTCAGTGTTATCTAATTGTCAGAGTTGAGAAATGGGATTGCAACGCCACGTCTGGAGTCAAGGGTAACTCGAGCCTGTCATCAGATGGAAGTGACTGGGAGACTTTTGCTGCAGGTCCCCTGAATTTTTAAGGCCTGTAGGCACTAGGCAGTGATGAATGTGAGGGTTTTTTCCTGGGCAAGCAGAGTCACAGTGTTTGTCAGAGATGTTCTGAGTTGACACAGCTGGGTGGAGCAGCAGGGGTAGGTGGGAGGTTGGTCTGGTCCCTTCCCATGACCAAAGAGCTCTACTGGCAATTTAGGCAGTGCTCCTGGTTGTCTGGTCTCACACCAGGGGCATCAAGAGCAGGACCTGGAACAGTCCAGTCTTCTCTCCTGATCAAAAGAGAGGCTCTCATTCCACTAGCAGTCCTCCAAGTAAAGGAAGCAAGCTCCAAAACTCAACTACCAGCTTAGACAGCACTTCACAGCCCAAGGCAGGCAAGCAAAGTAATTCCACTGCCTGTCAACAGCACAGCCGGGATTAACTTGAGTTCTCCTGTTTGCTTTCTTTTTTTTCCACTACTCCATGCCACTTCCCTAAATTTCCTGTGCAAGATGCAAGGAAGACAAGGGTCTTTGGGGAGGAAAGGCTCACACTGAGCACTACTACACTCTCTCTGCCAAGGCAGACAGCAGGATGGAGCCCCATGTGTTCTCCATGCAGAACAGTCCCTGATCTTGTTTGATTTCAGGATTAAAATTCTGCTAACAAAATATGATCTCATTATTCTTCCCATGACTCAAGCCTTTTGTAGTTTAAAGGCCCGCTGCTCTGAAGGGGGTTCTGAGATTTGGGCTTTTTCCTGTTAAGATTACAAATGCAAATATGGTGATTGACAGAGTTCAGCCTTCTGATGTTCAGGGTTAGACTCCCCTGTCCTTGCAGCTGCCTTGGGCACAGTGATGTGTGGCAAGGAGATAACTGTGCAAGTGTTTGAAGGCTGCAAGTGTTGATGAAAAGGAGAAAACACGAGGGGTGGTCTGACAAAGGTAACTAGGAGACCTAAGATGATGATTAATAAAGTTTTCTGGCTAAGTATCAGGAATCATTTCCCAGCAGTGAGTTTGCAGAATGCCCTCCCAATTATCCAGCTTATGCTGCTGTAATAAAAGCACAGACCTGTAATGATTTTATGGTTGTCACTACGCTGTGTGTCAAAGCTATTTGGAGCCACACATTAAAAAGATGTTAAGACTTCCATCCTCACACAGCTGAACAAATGGCACTTGGCTGATTCTGAACAGGGTAGGTAGGGCCTCATGCACAGTGAGGCTCTCATGACACCCCAAAAATCAATAGTGCCACCATACACACACTCACTCCCCTATTTCATCACTTCCCATTCATTGGTCAGGTGTAGTTGTGCTCCTTGCAGCACCTTTCCTTAGCACTCACCAACTTCTCCCATGCAGAATATGCTTTCCTCCTGAAAAGTTTTCAATGTTTTCTTCCCAAAATAGCGCTCATTTGCCCCCTGCAGATGAAAACATTTTAGAGAATTTGTGAGCCCCGCTGAATAAACCCCGAGTTCTCAAAGCTTCCCTGCAGCAATCAGCCTCACAGTAGTGCTGCCTGATAAATGCTGCTCTGGTGGGGAAGCACACATTAAGCTGCAGAGCCTGATGGAAGCACTGCTCCTCCGTGGTGCAGATGCTTCCGAGTTCTCCGCTGGGGCAGATTGCTGCAAGGAACTCACAGTGATTATTTAAATAAATGAGATTGTACCAGGCAGAATGGACTTGGCCAAGCTATGGAAGTCAGGCTGTGTTCCACATTCCACTGCTGTGGAAATAAATCCTATTAATTATTTCTAAATATATACTTATAAAAAATGTTTAAAATTAAAAAGGAATGGGCCTTGACAGACACTGTGAGTAATGTAAGGTCTAGGTGCCAGTATCAGGAAAGCTGCCCTGGTAAAGCCACACACCAGGGGGGGTTCACAGCAAGTAAGGGTGAGCAGGGGCCATAGCAGGAACTTGGGGGATCTTTCAGAGCAGCCCTAAGCACAGACACTCTGGCTTCTTCCAACATTTGCTTTCTGTTAGTGGAGGCTGTTGCGGGTCACATGGATTTTTTTATTATGATTATTTTTAACTTCCAAAAAATTAAAATTATATGCACTGATTTTCCTTCAGTTTCCTACTTTCTGTGGAAGACAAAACAAAACAATGGGCATTAGGTAGAATGGAGCTCACAGGCTGGGTTAGCAGTGCTCTGTTCTGCTGGTACCTCTGCAAAGGGATTCCCTTTTTTGCAGAGTAGACTCAGATCACAGACCCTGGGGAGGTCTCAGATTTGGGTTTAAATGTGTCACAGACTTCACTGGGAACCTCTGCAGGGCACAGTATGAGTGGAAGCTGTTTCAGCCAGGCTGCAGTGCCTTGCAGAGCTGAAGAACCAGTGCAGAGGGCAGCTCAGGCTGCTCTCAGTGTCTGCACTGCCTTGTTCACATCCAGTACTCAGCTGGGCTCTTCTACATCAGGCAGCAGGCACAAGGTGGCTGCACCTCAGAGCCACTACTCCAAAGCAGAATGGCAGTGATGCCCTAGGATTTCATATTTTTCAGATCCTGTACTGCTTTAGTGTGTAACTGTAAAACTCCATGGCCTGTCAGGTACTGTTCTCCCATTTCATTGAGACAAAACAATTCCTCTCTAGGCCTGGAACTCAAGGACACTTCACTGTCTCAGGCCCTGAGAGGTGTAAACAACAGTAAGCTGGGGGGCATAACTTGGAGTAAACGTCTTTATTACCTGAAGCTGTAATTGGAGGATTAACCCCTGAGATGTAAATGGACCAAACTTATAATTACCTGAAAAACTTGTGATCACCATCCCACCTGGGTCACCAGAAACTGATGCCTTGGAGTTGATAGGAAAATTAATCCACATACACCAGAGGTTTATGCCCAAAAAGGAGACAGAGGAGTCCTTTGACTTTATTTGAATAAAGGGAGAGGCCATGGGGCATTCCCCTGGGGTCTCTCAAATTTTTGGAGGACGCAGCCTCCTTTTTATCCTGCATTTCCCTTCTCTCTTTCTCCATTGGCAGAGGTACTTGAGAGGTACAGACCTCTCAATATAACTGATACCAAAGATTTCCCTCTAATGTCTAACTCTCCCTTTTCATTTTTAATTCTTACAGAATTTAGGGGTTTTTCTTCCCCATTGTTTCTTTCATCTTTCAATGTCTAATTTCATTTATCAGCAAACCTAAAGTTTATGTGTAAAAGCAAATATCTTTTTCCATTCATCAATCAGTGGAATCCTTCCCACTTTTTTCTTTTATCTCCCAATGCTAGTTTTATCTACCAGCAGACCCACAGCTTGTTTGTAAAGACAAATCCACTGTTCCTCTCAGAGTGATTACCTAAACCAGAGGCTAGACAAGATGAAGAGAGTAAAATTGAGTTTTTATTAAAGACCTTCTGCTTTTATTCGCTGAATTCCATCCAGCCTCTGTTTTAGGTAGCCATCCAAGGCACCAGCAGTACCTGAAATGAAAACAATAAAGTGGTGCTGAGTGTTTGCCTTCCCTTTGCCGTGCAGCGGGCTGTTCTGCGAGACGCCGCCGCCCATGGTGCTGCTGCAGACCAGCCCGTGTGACAACTACGAGTGCCAGCACGGCGCGCAGTGCATCGTGGCGCAGCACGAGCCCGTGTGCCGCTGCCTGGCCGGCTTCGCGGGACAGCGCTGCGAGAAGCTCATCACCGTCAACTTCGTGGGCAAGGACTCCTACGTGGAGCTGCCCTCCGCCAAGATCCGCCCGCAGGCCAACATCTCCCTGCAGGTTTGTCAGAGTGAAGGCTTAGCTGGAGGCCGCGTGGGTAAAAATCCATGTTTGTTGGCAATACCAGTGATGCTGTGTCCTCTTGCAATTGTAGAAAAATGTGTTTTCTAATCTACTGTTGTGGAAACCCAGGGCACCGGGAATATTTCTCTGTCTGCTCTGGGGTGCCCTGACCCCCAGGGGAGCACTGACTTTGACCCTCATTCATGGAGAACATTTCCTAGACTTCGAGATAGACTGGAATGCACAAAAGTGTGAAATAGATTATAGAGAGTAGTGTAGGTGTATCACTTGGTGAGAAATTTAGGTTTTGGGATTTTTAGTATGTTGTGGATGGAAGCAAGATGGAGGGCACAGGGTGTTTTCCTGAGTTTCTTCTTCATGCTTCTTGGAGTAAATGTTTTCATTACCTGAAGCTGTAATTAGAGGATTAACCCCTGAGATACAAATGGACCAAACTTATAATTACCTGAAAAACTTGTGATCACCATCCCACCTGGGTCACCAGAAACTGATGCCTTGGAGTTGATAGGAAAATTAATCCACATACACCAGAGGTTTATGCCCAAAAAGGAGACAGAGGAGTCCTTTGATGCTTCTTCTTCATGGGTTTGGATGGCATTCTGTAATTGGGCAGAAAAGTCTTCATTGTGGACTCTTTGGGATCAGTTATTGGGTTAAAAGGGAAAATAATCTAGGTGTCAGTTCTGAATTGGATTACTTACTCTTAAAAGACCCTGTAACAAGAGATTGTTGGCCATTTTGTGCCTTCTAATGAAAAGCTGCCAAACTCACAGTAGTGAGACTGTTTTAGTGATAAGAAATAATAAACACCTGAGTCTGAACATGAACTACCATCTCAAGTGCCTTCAGTCCAGACCCAGAGAAACCCACAACTGGTACAGCCACAGCTGTAAAGTTTCAGTTTCTGGTGAATTTTCTCATTACAACTGTTCCAGTTAATCAGTTTCTTTGCTGATATCTAGCATTACATGACTATAAAGACAGAACAGTGAATGTGTGTGGATGTGACAGCCTGGCCAGAGAGAGAGAAAGCTAGATAAGGTTTCCCAGAATCGGCTGGGGAGACTTTACGGAGCTGAAGATAAACGATGATAGCCAATTATTAAAAACAACCTGCAGGTGGTGATTTTCTAATATCTGTTTTCTTGTTATTCTCATAAGATTGTTTGCAAATGGGTGTCTTGTCAATTAGCCAGTCAGGTGAAATGTAATGATTAAATGACCAATCAGGTCCACCTGTATCAGACCAGTGTATAAAAGAAGCAGTTTCAGTCAGGATGATGTGCTTATGCTCATTCTGACTGTCTCTGTGTCATTTGTGACTTAGCAGTGACAAATGTGCAACTTCAGGGTTAGACTGCCTCAAATAGAAGGAGAAGAGCTGAACTCTTCTGCAGGGTGAATATTTTTAAGGAAATTCTTGCCTGTATCAGTAGTACCTACACAACCACACAAAAGCACAACTGACAAAGGTAAACTGTGGAGTACTTTGACTTTCAGACACTTGGCTTCTGAGGATATGAAATACACAGATTTTGTTCACTGTTCAAAAGAAAAGCATATGTACAAGTGAAATCCATGCATAGAGACATTTAACCTGTAATGTGCATGTGTCTCATGCTGGTGGAACAGGTGCTGCTGGCCAAAGTCCTGGAAAAACTTGTGAGCCACTTCTCTGCTCTAAAATCAGTGAAATGTGAAGGAGTGACTGAGGCACCTTTGCAGGCACATGTGCTGCCTCCAGAATCCCTCCACACTCTGATTCCCAGACTGGCAACACAACCAGGGATGATTCAGGAGTGCTCTGTGTCTCCCTACTGATTCTTCCTACGGCATTTTGTTTCATCCTGTGCAACTCGATGTTTAATGTCATTGTGCTTCTTAAAACAGGCTTCTCTGAATGGCCTCTCTGGAAAATATTTTGCTTATTCAGCAAACAGAAGGCTTAGGATTTTGTTACTGGTCCAAGGTTCAGAAGACAGCTGAAAACTGGTTCTCATGAAATGGGAAGTTGACCTTTGTGTGTGAACCCACCCAAGGACACCAAGACCTTTCTGTGCCTCCTGGCTCTTGCTCTCATTGCTGTTCATATATGTGATGTATTAAAGTATATTTTAATTGCGTGTATGATTTTGGTTTGATTTTAAATACAGGTTTATTCCTTTTATTGATCATTCTCAAGCAACCTTACGTGGTTACGAATGTTTCACAGGTAGCCACGGACAAGGACAACGGCATCTTGCTGTACAAAGGAGACAATGATCCTTTGGCTCTGGAGTTGTACCAAGGACACGTGAGGCTCATCTATGACACCCTGAACTCCCCACCCACCACAGTGTACAGGTAAGAGGCTAAGCTCTGCCAAGACATTTGACTTCCAAAACTGGTGGAGGAGGGGTAGGATTTTTCTAAGCAACATACATTGGAGAAAAACCTTTTATTTTACTTGGAGGTTAAATATTATGCATGTAATTAGATGAGAAAGTCAGAATAAAGACTTAGCTGGAGGCTGCACAGGTAAAAATTGACATTTATTGGCAATACCAGTGATGCTGTGTCATCCTGTAATTGTAGAAAAATGCATTTTCTAATCTACTATAAAGTTTCAGCTTCTGGTGAATTTTGTCCTTGAAATAGTTCCAATTAATCAGTTTCTCCGCTGATATCTAGCGTTAAGTGGTTGTACCAAGACAGAACAGTGAATGTGCAACTGCAAGGTTAGACTGCCTCAAATAGAAGGAGGAGAGCTGAACTCTTCTGCAGGGTGAATATTTTTAAGGAAATTCTTGCCTGTATCAGTAGTACCTACACAACCACACAAATTACAAAGGTAAATTTTAGAATCGTTTGACCTTCAGACACTTGGCTTTTGAGGATATGAAATTCACAGGTTTTATTCACTCTTCTCAAGAAAGAAAAGCAAATGTACAAGTGAAATCCATGCATAGAGACATTTCTGTAGGAAGGAGGAATGTGCTGCCTTTTTCCTCCACGGTTCCTTCAGCATCCCCCTCCCCTGGCTGTTATTTTCAAGCCCTGTTGCTCCAGTTTGCTCTGAGCACAGTTGTGACCACACAGAGCATTTTGGGTTGAGCACAGACTCCTGGCACTGTGTGTGCAGCAGAGCTGCAATTCCCAGCCCAGCTCACGCTGTGGGGAAGAGCATCCTGCTGGAGCAAGGGACAGCATGGATGTCACCACGCATCACCCACCTCCTACTTCTCTCAGAAAGTTTTCTCAGCACTTGCTAACATTGGAGCCTCCCAGGGACTTTTCTTTAGGGAAATGGTGACATTTTTAAGAAAATGAAAATGTTCTTTCTGTATTAAAGCAAACTGGATAATACCAAAGCAGACATGTTGTCAGGAACAGCGCTGCCTTGTCCCCTGTAGGAATGAAGGAATAGTTTGCCCGTGGTTTTCACCAGCTGGATGGATAGGTGTGAAAAACATCTCTGTGTGTGGCTGCTGATCCTAATTGATCAGCTGTTGGAGCAAAGCTGAAGTTGATAAACAGCTTTATGCTGCTAATTAGAACAGGGGCAAAGCTCGTTATGTGCCGGGGTGGCAGGCCCATGTGGGTGTTTGCTGGCCATCGTCACCACGGCAGAGTGGGGACAGGAGCTGCTGCCACCAGCACACAAAGAGCACTCCCTGGATCTGCTGCCTTCTGGCAGAGCCGCCGGGGTGGCCGCGGTGTCCTCCTTGTCCCCCGCCCTTCCAGGGCTCAAGGAGGAGCGCTCCATTCACACTGACACCTCATTACCATAAGATTAATGGCATGTTCTCTACATTTTGTGCACCCTGGTCTGCTGAGATGGGAAAGAAGCTGCTTAATACGATGCCCTTTCTGAAATGTCACTCTAATCTTTTATTAGTTTAAGGAGTGGAGCAAAATGGGATTAGCATGGAGCTCGATGGGAAAAGATTAGGTTGATTGAGAAAAACTGCAGCTAAAGAATGTCAGAAAGGGCCTCTAAATAGATTAAAAGTCTTGTTTTCCTTAAAGGCTGAAGAAGGAGCAGGAAAACCTGCTTGTCCCCCTGCAAACATAGGATTTAAGAGTAGAAAGGCATAAGTGGATCAGGTTTGACCTCTCTGTTTGACTTTTAGCTAAGGCATGTGCTCTCTTTGGCCTAAGACATGACTTCCAGCTTGGCACAGAGTTTTGACAGGAAAACACCAAATAACAGAAAATCCCCCATTTCCTTTTAGCTTGGACAATAGTCAATTATTTCCATTATCCAGGCATTGGCCATCATTTCTAAGTTGTGTCACTAGCACCTTCTGGATTGTTTAGAGGCTTTCTCAGGGGAAATGAAAGTCTACTTATACCTGGACCTGGTTCCTGTGAGTTTATGTGGACTTTTATTTGCATTTTCTCCTAATCTGCATTTTGATGAAATGAATGGTTGGTTCAGTATGATGCATTTTATCACAGCCTGAAGAATTTGGGAAACTCCTTTCTTCAACTTCTATGTTTTCTTTGTCATTAAAAACAAGGTTGCCAGGAGAACCTCTAACAGCCTGACCTCACCATTGGTAAAACAGTTTGCCTTCCCTACTGCCTCATCCCTGCTGTCTTGTTTAGACACCTCATTTCAGTTTCAATCTCAGCAAAAGTGGACTGTTTGCCTTTGCAAAGCTCTGTTGAAAGACTGTGAGATTAATTTTCACAGTCAATATCACATTCTGCTCCCCTCCAAAGCAGTCCACTTTTTGGACTAGATGAGTAGGGCTTTGGCTCTTGGTTTTTCCCCAGAAGAGTCTGCCAAAAGAGGAGGAGGCCTTAAAATGCTGCCTGGTGGGAGCTGTGCCAGCTACAGCTGCAGGAAATCTGTCACTGACCTGGTCCTGGGTTGTAACTGAGATGTTTTGCTGGCTATTTCAGGTACTCCCAGGATGGGGCGTGGGAAGCCATTGGCAAGCCACATGATCTGTAATTCCTCATCAGAGTCTCCATGATAAGATTTATTAATAGTACTTACAAACAGTAAAATTAGCAAAGTACTTGGCTAATACAGGTAATATCCTGTAGGGATAAGATAAAAGCTGTTGTTTGGGAAGCCAGCAGTAAGTCACACTTGTGGTATTTTTCCATAGTATTCCACAAGGATGAAACATTCTGTGTCCCAGCCCCCTGGGACGAAGGTGGGGGAAGGTTTGCAGCAGACACAGGGGGTGCTCTCAGCTTGCTGTGAGCCCTGAGAGTGGCTCTGCTGCAGAGCTGCTGTGGGGATGATTGCAGGGCAGGGATGTGCCACAGCAGGGGATTGGCAGGAAAGAGATGCTCATTTTAACTCCTCTGGGAAGGCAGGTTGTCCCTGGCTACCAGAAGGAACCTGTTCCTGTATTTTAGTCGCTCCTCTGAGCAGATTGAACCAGAATTGCTTCACAAAGTCAGTCTGGAAAAGCCCAAGATAACTGGCTGTACATTCAGGTTTGCTTAACATGTGTTTTTCCCTGTGGTAGGTTTGGATAGAAAGGTTAAAGTTGACATTGGGCTTCTCTTTCATTCATGTCAGGTAAAGGTCAGCACATGTCCAGTGGAAATGACTGCCTAAAATTCCCTGTCATTTTTCATCAAGTTAGAGAGAAATACAAGTTAATGCAGGAATATAATATAATGCAATGACAGAACTCGCCCTTTAAAAGAAAATCTGACTGATCTTTTACTGGAACCTGTCACTTGTGAGCTGCAGAAAAATGGTTTCCTGGATGTCAGAGTAAAGCTCTTACAGAAGAACCATTTTTGAAACAGGATTCCAAGTTATTGTTTCTTTTATTCTAGTTAATGGACAAATAAGTACATGAATCTTCTTCTGAGTGCTTTATTGCCCTCCTGGTTTCTGCACTGCTCAGAGTTACTCTTCCATACCATGACAGTGCTTGTTGCCACTCCAACAGTGAGTTCTTGAAATGAAGTAAATCTTTTACACAGATGCTGTACCTTAATTTAAAGATGCCACCTGGTAAGGAACATGCTGCTTTTACTTACTACCACATTCTAATTGTTAAAAGTTTGAATTAAAAGAGCAGTTAATTGCACAGTTCCAGCATTCAGCCATTGACACCGGTATCTGTTTAGCTGTATTCTATAGGGAGAACTCCCTATTTTCAGTCTTTTTTCCCACATCTGTTCCTTGAGCCAGAGATAAGACCTTCCTTGTAAACTTTTCTCTGATAGATTTTATGCTGCCATACAGTCATATTGATTTGGATGCTGAAATAATCCTTCCTAATACAAATGGCAAACAGAACTTTGACACAAACTGCTGATGTAATTCCCTCCAGAGTTCCCAGATTGCCATGTTGCATACAGACTGTTATATCTGGTAAAGAGCAAGATGCAGGCGTCGTTGGTGTAAAATCATATGTTTTCATGCAGGGTTCCTGACAGCAGAAAAAGGAGGCAGTTAGGAAAAGATAAGAATGAATTATATTTGTCTTTCTGTAGAGACTACACCCAAATTACATTATAATTCCTTTTAAAAGTATCCTTGCATAATCTGCTTTCAAAAATGCTACATCATTAAAAATGTTCCTTGTAGATTGTATCATGCAGTTCTCATGGTCTGGCTGACTCTTGCATAGCATAGATGGATGTTCTTGTGGTTAAAGCAAAAGGCCTGAAATAAAGGAGCTTACATTCTTCCTGTATCTGTTTCACATGTGATGACTGCAAGACGACAAATTAAATCTGATTCCCTGTGCACTCTAAAAAGTAGAGAAAGGCATGAATGATAGAAAAGGTGTTTCAGAAATGTGCTGCAGGTCTCTCCGGGATGAGATTCCTGCCCCCCTGTCCCTCCAGGCTGTGGAACAGCACAAGGTTCTTTATGCTGGTGGCATCTGCAAATTTTGTGCCCTTCCACCCCCTCAGGCTCTGCCCTTGGCTCTGGAGCCTGGAGCTGCTGGAACTTGGTGTCCAGCACTGTCCCTGGCCATGCCACTGCTGAATGGATGTGCTGCTCCCCAAGAACTTCGGTCCTCTACTCAAATTTCTGCTGGTGCTGAAGTTGAACAGTTGCCCTGGTGGTGAAAGAGCATCCACACCTTCCACAGAGAGGGGTTTTGTGCCATTGTCTCTTTAGCTGGAATTGCTTATCTGCAGAAAAGCCCGGGAGGCTTCACCATTAATTCTCTGCCTTCTGGGAGGAATGTGCTGCAGGAGTGAGAACATTAATTATTCTTAGGATCATTATTAGAGCTTGTCAAACTCAGTTTTTGGCAAAAGTGTCTTTGCAGAGTGCACTGCATGACTGCTCCTGTTCTTCCTAACACCTTCACAGTCTGCAGCCCATGCTGTGCCCTTCCCTGGTGGGATGCCTGTTTGATACTCTGGATGGGCTCTAAATGGACTGTTTTTCACTCATTTCTGTGAGGCATCACTGAGCTCTTTACAATTCTGCATATTTGCAATTCATTTTATTCTATCACACACTCTTATTTTTTCAGGTACCCCTTAGGGATTCTGTATCAAATATAATGAAAGAAACTGGCATTAGTCTCTGACCTGCACAGGAAAATTGTAAAATTTGAATGTACTTGTACATCTTGCATGAGGCAAGGCAAAGGACAGCTGAGTTATTTATTTTACCTTTATAAGGGGCTCTGGAATACTTAAATGGGAAAAAAATGACAAGTGTGTGAGTACTTGTCAAGCTACAAACATCACATTTCCCTAGTTTTTCCTGGATTTTTTGCAGTAGGACAGTGAAAATGTAAGGTCAAGACCTTAAAATATCATTTAACATTTATCATTAGGTTCAGAATCAAATATTTGCTTTTATAAAATATGGAAACTTTTTCCTGTTGAGCTGAAGCTTAGGAAGGGTAAAGTTTTGTCCTTCAGGCTGCTGAAGGACTTAACAGGCAAAATCTTGTTCAGCTGAATTAATTTTTTTCTTTGTAAATCTGTCCAGTACTTCTTGCAAGAATGACAGTTTCTCATCTCCTCTCCCTCTGAGAACCCAGCTCATTCTCTTCAGTTCAATGTCCAAGTACCCAGAGGCTGCAGACCCACACTTCATGTCACACACATGTATAGGGTGTTTCAGAGTGAGCTTTTCACCAGCAGAAAGCAAAACCTGTCACAAAGGGAGCCAGTGCTGGCCTGTCTGTGGTACCAGGTACAGGCAGTTAAAGCCACTTGTCCTGTGCTAATGACAAAAATAAAAGTTACATTCTCTGAGTCCCCGGCCACTTTACTCAGGGGCCAAAATTTGGAGCTGTGGGTCTAAGCTGCACTCAGGCATCCCCTGTCAGCAGAGGCCAGGCTGGAAAAAGTTTGCAAATACATTTTAAAGGCATTTTCCTGTTATACCACAGGTCATTGGTCCAGTAGTACATTGCCAAAGTTGGTTAATACTGATTGCATCAGAGGATGGTTGAAGTGTTTTCATAATAGACAGTGATGAAATAAACCTAATCATAGTCAAAATTACTTTATAAACTTCCTGAGCACTAATGACTGGCTCATGTCTTGAATTGTGAGGATTTTTGCCTTACAACAACATGTAGCAAGCTAATATGTTTATTTTTTCCTGCCTGTAAATTTCTTGTGAACATGATGAGTAACACAAAGTTTAGATGTGTGCCATGTGTGATAGATTCATATCCCATCTATCCCAAGTGCTGAGCTGGCTCTGGATCCAATCGAGGCAGCCTCTGCTGGAAGCAGCAGATGCAGACCTGGAGCTGAGGGACATGGTGGAGGTGCAGGAAGATTCTGTGCAGGATGGGTCAGTGCAGGATGATTCTGTGCAGGAGAGTCTGTGCAGGATGGGTCTGTGCATGGTTATTTCAGTGCTTCCTCCCAGTATGGAAACGGCACCCACAGCTCAGCAGCAAGCCTCAATGCTGGGGGGAAAGGTGGGAATGGCAGCTGCTCTGGTGGCTGTCAAACATCCATGGGTTTGGTCCTTTCTGTGGAAGGAGAGGATCCAGCTATAGGTATGTTGCTATAGATGAGGTGGAAACCATTTCTAAATAGACATGAGTTCTTTCTTCTTGGGGTTTAGCTTCCAATTTCAGGTAAAGCCCATCATTCTCTGCCAATCTGACAGGATGCCCTGTTAATTGTACTCTGTAGTGGTCCTGCTCCCTGCTGCTAACAGGCAGATACCTGCATATTTTCCAGAGCTGAAAAGTGGATAGATGGTGTAAAGTATTGCCTGATGTAATAACTCTGTGAAGGCACCTGGTGGATTTTCTCATCAGAACCTGTGATTTGATAACCAGATGAATGGCAGAGCTGTTTTTCTAGAAGGTGACCCCATGCACCCTGCTCTGTTCCAAGCCCTGGTGGGGCAGGGACTGTGTCACAGCCTGTCCTGGTGTGTGACACTCAGCTGTACCCATGCAGTGCTGGGGAGGACGTGGCCTCAGGCTGCCACCACCCTGCTGCTGTGCCAGGACCTGCCTTCCCCCCTGCTTTTTGCAGTGTCATTTTTATAAGGATACCAGATTTCACACTGACCCAACAGCACTGCAGAATTTGTTGTGTTTTTTGGTGTTTTTTTTTTTTTTTATTGCCTGATGTAATAACTCTGTGAAGGCACCTGGTGGATTTTCTCATCAGAACCTGTGATTTGATAACCAGATGAATGGCAGAGCTGTTTTTCTAGAAGGTGACCCCATGCACCCTGCTCTGTTCCAAGCCCTGGTGGGGCAGGGGCTGTGTCACAGCCTGTCCTGTGTGTGACACTCAGCTGTACCCATGCAGTGCTGGGGAGGACGTGGCCTCAGGCTGCCACAACCCTGCTGCTGTGCCAGGACCTGCCTTCCCCCCTGCTTTTTGCAGTGTCATTTTTATAAGGATACCAGATTTCACACTGACCCAACAGCACTGCAGAATCTCTGATTTATTTTTTTTTCACTCTGTATTTTGAGTTTTGTTACTTTGTCTGATGCATGTCACTGTGAGGACACCAGGACACAGTAGCTCGTGACACCACCATGTGCAGTGAGGAGCCAAGGCATCCTGGGGTGAGGCTGGGCAGGGAGCAACGCTCTGATCTGTCACTCACGAGAGGCCTTGGACTTGAGGAGTGCATTCCAGCTGTTTTTACTGCCATGGCACTTGCTTTAACAGATTCTCAGCAGAATGAGGTGCCCAGCTCTGCTGGTGTGAGTGCAGGGGACAGCAGCTCCTGTTCCCAGCAGCTCCTGCTCCCAGCAATTTCTGCTCCCATCATCTCCTGCTCCCAGAATCTTCTGCTCCCAGCAGTGGGGCTGGAGGAGCTGTGGGACATCACCCAGCTCTGTGAGAATCCACTGCAAACAAGCAATGTTTGCCCTGGCCGGGTGTCTGACCCGTTTATGAATCATCTAGGGAAAGGGGTCAGGATTGTGTTAATTGCATGTTGCAGGGGTGTAAAAAAGGTCCTTGCTTTTCCCTTAGAAGTTCTGTAACACAATGACTTTCACTGCTGGCAGGGGTGCTGCAGGAATTGAATTATGGCTGGAAATTAGATATGCATAGCCTGGCCAAACGATCATTAAGGGAGATACGGTAATCAGCTGCCAGTGTTCAAGGGCTGTAAACACCAGGAAGAGAAAGAGGGTTTATTTGGGTGGTCTACAAAGTTGTAAGTAGGAGAAAAGGTATAAAACCAAGCAAATTAAAATGGAGGTATCAAGGAAAAAACTGTTAATGTCGAGTACTCTCAGCCTAACAGACCTAACACTCAAGTCATGTAACACAGGATTGAACATAACAAAAGAGTGTATTTCAAGCTGAAAGTGAACTTGAGTGCTTTAATATTCCTTTCACCTCTTATTTCCCTAGAACTGTGTTTCATTAGCATTTTTCATACTTTTTTCTCAACATGTGGTTTTTATTCAGCTCCTGAAGATGATAGTGCTTGAAGTGATGTGTTATTGTGGAGGTAGCACAAACACCACTCCAATTATGATTTTGCCTTTGTTGCCATGGAGAAGTTTAAATCTATTTTAGGCCAAGGACTGATTATAGCTGGAACTAAGGGTAGGAGGTAAGTGTAGCTTGGAAAGGTGAAAACCCATCACTGCTGATACACACAGCCAGCCCTGCACAGTGTGAGTTTCACAGTTCCCAAACTGCTGACATCTCAGCGCAGTTCCCTGCAGCTCTCACCTTGAGTTTTTGATTTTGGTACCTCTTTTCTGGTGCTGTAAGCTCCTTAAGCTCTTTTGGACATGTATTGTTGTTTATTCCCTTCTCAAAGATTATCTAGGTTCAGTGTTCCCCGTGGCCTTCACCCCCCAGTCTCTTGCCATCCTTGTGTTTCCTTTGTTTTGTGTGTCAAATGAGGCATGTCCCCATTAAGACAGAGGTCAGGAAAATCTGGAGACTGTAGCTAATGAATTAATGTTCTCATTTGCATAATTGATGGTTATATATCTCCTCAGTGACATGGTTTACTGTGATACTTAAAGCTATTTTTGGTTTTGACTCCTCTGCCCTGCTGTTCTCTGCTGTCTACAATAAAGGTGTATTACTAGACAGTGCAAAAAATCTGACCCCAAAGCCCAAATTTTACAGGTTCCAGTTGAATGCTTTAATCCTTTAATGCATTTCTGTTCACTGGCATATTTATAGTGGCTCAGCTCTAAATCTCTCATGGGTGTTAGAGTAAGGGGAGTCAGTGCTTGAAACATCTGTGTGTGCTTGGGGCTGGAGTGCAGGGGAAAGAAAATATATGAGGGAGAAGAGAACTAGCTGAAAAATGAGAGTGGAAATCAGTTCTTTCCTATATTCCCTGAGGTTTTATGTTTAATACACATCCCTTTCCCTTCATTTCTCTGTTCTGGAGGCTGAGCTCCCAGCAGTCCCAGCAGAGGCCACGTGCACTGTGTGCAGTGCCCTGTGCAATCCTCCATCGGCTCACCTTGCTGGAGCTGCTCTGGCAGAAGAGGCCAGCTCCCTCCCACAGGAAATTTTAATGTCTCTCCCATAGAGCCCTCTCTAGTGGCCTTTCTTCTCTGTGAGGGCAGCTCCAAGGGAATAGAAGGTGCTGGACCCAGGGCTTTGGAAGCTGAGCTCTCCTCACATCCCAGCATTTTCCTCTTTTTTGGGCCAAATTTGATCAGGACCCATGTCCAGCTCTGTGAGGGTAACCTCGGTGAGAGCAGTGTGCTGGACTGTGCAAGGCTTGTAAGGTGGGCTGTGAAAAGATGAGTGTGATGGAGAAGAGAGAGCAGGGGGATGCTGCAGAGCCTGAGCACAGTGGGGGAATGCCTGACCAGGTGGGTCCTCACCAGCTGCCAACCACAACCCCGAGCAGCAGTGCCTGGCTCCTGAGGAATCACGTTGTGTAATGGGAAACTTCCAGTTCCTTTTGCTGCTTACTTTTCAGGAAGTTTAATAATTAAAGTCCTGGGAAGCCATGCTTACAGTTTAAGCGTTTACTCTTTAATCATAATTCCTCCCTTTTTTTCACCAAGAATTTGTATGAAACTATGCAACATCCAATTGCGGGTGGCACAAAGTGCTGCGGCTGGAAGTCAGCTAAAATTCCCTGACTGTATTAAGGGCTTGGAAAGATCTCAGGAGCGATTTGTTAGCACCTCAGAGGTGCTCAAAGGGAAAGGCAGCTGGTGCGGCTGCAGCGGCCCTTGGGCTCTTCCTGCCGCAACTTTCGGGTGTCCCTGGTTGTGCTTGCACCGGTTGATTCGGTTTCACGGGGCCCGGGAGCGGAGCAGGGAGCCGGAGCGGGAGCGGGAGCAGGGAACGGGAGCGGGGCCGGAGCGGGAGCGGGGCCGGAGCGGGAGCGGGAGCAGGGAACGGGAGCGGGGCCGGAGCGGGAGCGGGAGCAGGGAACGGGAGCGGGGCCGGAGCGGGAGCGGGGCCGGAGCGGGAGCGGGAGCAGGGAACGGGAGCGGGGCCGGAGCGGGAGCGGGAGCAGGGAACGGGAGCGGGGCCGGAGCCGGGAGCGGAGCCGGGGCCGTCCCCGCTCGGCTCACGGTGCCGCGGCGCCCTCTGCTGCCCGTCCGCGCCGCTGCACCGCGCTCCCGCATTCCCGGCTCTCATCCCGCATTCCGCCTCTCACCCTGAACTGCCAGCCAGTATCCCGCATTCCCGGCTCTCATCCCGCATTCCAGCCCTCATCCCGCATTCCGGCCCTCACCCTCAATTCCCGGCCCACACCCCGCATTCCCGGCCCGCATTCCCCGCTCTCATCCCGCTTTCCCTGCTGGTATCCCGCTCTCACCCCGCACTGCCGGTGTGTGTCCCGCAGTCCCGCTCCCATCCCGCTTTCCCTGCCCTTCTCCCAGCCCCGGCCTGCCCCCCGCCACGCTCGGAGCGGGCAGCTCGGTGCGGGGCGGCCCGAGGAGCCCCATCAATCCCGACTGTGACCGCGGGCGGCTCCAGAAGGAAGAGCCCTGCCGGAGCACCTGATGCCCCGTTTCAGGGAATAGGGAATTCGGGTTCTGAGGGGACCCTCGGGAGCGGCGGGTGCGGCCGGGGCCCGCGGGGCGCAGCAGCGTGCGCTGCTCAGCGCCGGCGGCCGCCGCGCTTCATCCCCGGCCAAGCCACTGTCTCCAGCTGTCTCCGACGATTGCCGGGGCTCCTAAAGGCCCGGCTGCAGAAGAGGCTCTGAGGAGAGTTCGTGCAGCTTTTCTCTCACCGCTGGTCTCTCCCCCACGGTTGTCTCCGTCTCAGAACCCCAAGGCGTCTGAATGCCTTTCCGTCAGCAGCAGCAGTAAGTGCGTGCTCTCACACAAGTATCTGCTGCTGGCTGGGGATTTCCTGTCATCCTGCCTGTCCACATTCAGCTTTTCTATCATATCTCTGTGTCTTCTCAAACAACAAATGAGTGCTTTGGCTGTTCTAACTTTATCTGCTTTACAAAACTGCAGTGTTGGGTGATGGCTGTGAGTTACTTTGTTTCTCAAAGTTCAGGCAGAGATTATTTTAATTCCGGGTTAAAAAGTGAAAGAATCAGAATGGAGTAATACTCATCCATGTATTCCTGCAGACTGGGATCTCTTCCTCCCTTTCCAACAGAAATACCAGCCCTGGGTATGCTGAAAGGCATCAGCACCGTGTGGGGTGGCTGCTTCCATCCCCAGGGCTCACAGATTTTTGTTTGCCTGCTAGTCAAGGCATAATCTGGAAAAAGCACACCCTGTGGAGAGCAGGTGATGAATGCCTGTGAAATCCTGGCTCTGGGAAGAGTCAGTCCTGCCAGATGTGATAATGTTGTCCTCTGACAAATGGCCATATCTTGGCCTTCTGCAGATAACCATGTGGTTTGTGTGTTAGCTTCAGCTATTGATCCTGCTGGGGAAGGGCTCCCTGTCCTACAGCCATCCATCCCACCTCCACCGTGCTCAGCTCTCACAGCCCGTGGGGTTTGGCTCCACTTCTCCCTTTCACTGGCACTTCTGCACAGACCAACAATTACACATGTGCATTTCCATTTATCTCGCACCTTCCAGCTGTGGTCCAAGTGCTTCCCCCCAGGAATCAGGCATTGCAGAGAGCACTGAGATAAGCAGGGAGCACAGAGGGATCTCCCAGTCGGCCTTGCTGTAGCACAGCTGCTCCTCGTAAGGCAGCAGACACTTAGCAGAATTCCTGAGTATCCAAACACAAAGTTCAGACCAGCTGTTTCCAGACTTACTGGAGCTGCCACTGCACAAAGTGCTGTGCTCGAGGTGTGGCCCTGCTGCAGTGCCCTGGGTGCAGTGGGGACAAGGCTGCCCTTCCCAGGGCCATAGGCTCAGCCCCTTGGGCATCCTCTGCCTCTCACCCTGGCCCACACAACCCACTGCCCCTGCCAGGGCCCTGCTATAACAGCTCTGATCCAGAGTGTCTGCTGGACCAGCTGGATCTGCATTTTTGTTCAGTGCCAAGCCTTTATGTTTTTGCTTTAAAACAATTTGAACTGTACCATCAGCTCCAGGTTCTTGAGTTCTCCCCAGGGCTCTCTCCCATCTTGCACATGGCAGCAGCCACAGCCCAGTGCTTCCCTGCAGCTCAGGAATGAGTGGTTGAGCCTGCAGAGCTTTCCTGGGAACCTTGCTGTGGCAGAGCTATCCCATTTATGTAAAGCCACACCATAAAGGTGCTCCTACACTGCTGCCTGTTACCTTATGACCTGTGTAACCTTACATGACCTTTTGAAGGCTTGTGTGTTCGTGATTCATCCCAAAAACCTGTGGGGAGAGCAGCACTGCAGAGGCACGTCAGCTGCAGTGTGGGACAGCAGTGCTCTTCTCCAACAGCACATTCCCAGAAATGCCTGCAGTGCTGCCTTGCTGCCTGACATTGCTCAAGTACAATTGGTTGTGTCAGGTCTACCATAAAACACTATAAAAATGAAACTTCTTCCAGCAACAACTGAGTTCCAGTAATCTCCAAGGCATGTAATTTGTTTGTGAAGTCAAGGCCCTATTTCCTTGCTGCAATATCCTTACACATCAGTTCTGCAGGACTGGGCACTAAAGATGGGCAGCATGTCATCTGGGTTGAGAGGTGGTCACATCTAAAAGGTGATTCACCTCAGAGATGAGTGTATCTCTTCCTCTCCACTGACTGGGAAGAAAGTGTGGGTAAATAGCTCAGAGACATTGACCTTGCAAATTTACAAATCACCTGAAAGGAACCTGACCTGTGAATTTTTAACTTCCTGTGAGAGGCTGCTGAGCTTATGGGCCTTTGGAATGAGCAGAAACCCAAACTTGACACTGTGCTGTGGTGTGCACCAGATGTGCACCAATCCTCCATCCAGGCTGTTGCCCAAGCAGCATCTCAGGATGCCCAAAGCTGGTGTGTTCTGTCATTATCCACACATAACCCCCAGCACCCCCAGCCTGAAGGGAGGAATCTGGGAAAAAGTGCTCACAGGCAACACTGTGCATGTGGGCAATTCACAGAGCCCACAGGCTGATTCCTGAACAACCACTACTGTTATCACATTCTTACTGTGTTCCTATGTGCATCTGAGTGCACATGGAACAGATACTGTGCCTTTTAATTGCACCTACAGCAGTGGGAAAATCCCACCAGATCTAACTACCACCCCAGTTTGAAACTCTCTTTGCTCAAGAGCAGGTAATCCCACCCCTGCCCCTCCCTGTTTGCAGGAGTGCATGAAACCCTCGGGTTGTTTTAGGGAACTTCACCATGCAGCATTAAGGTTTGAGAGCTGAAGCTGCGCTGAAAATAAAAAAATTATAGTGTGATGCAAATAGAATGGTATCACTGCACCCTTTAATGGCTGGGGGAGTGAACAGGAGATGAAGGTGAAGATTGTTTGAGGTGCAGCCTAGGAGGTTGCTGCAGGCTTCATGCATCTGAAAAATCAGTGATAAAAACAAAGCAATAAATCCACACTACTTTACCATCTTGTCTGCTCAGATGGCTGCCTGCTCCCTGCCCCACCACCCAACAGTTCCTACTGTTTTATCCTCAAGCTGCAATCTACACCTTAATGTTTCCCTAAAAGGAGTAGCAATTTGTCATTTTTCCTTGTGTTCAGGTAGGATTATCTGATACTGAACAAAGCACACTAGTCATTTATAAGCCAAAACTTCCTGAATTCCTTCTCTGGCTCTAAGAACCTCAGTCTGTCCTTACTCCTTGGTATATAGTTCCAAGACACTTCTGGTGTGAGGAGATGCTGTTTTCAGAGGCCTCTGCTGTCACCCCAAAGTGCAATCTCTCCTGACCCCTGTGAGATAAATTGAGTTTAAACTCCCCACACAACAAGAAATTATTTCAGGGCTCCAGCCTGCAGCATGAGCACCAAGCAGTGTGACAGAGGGCAGCAAGCTGTGGCTGAGAGCTCAGAATGGGATTTTTTGGTAGTTTTGTCCCCAAAGCCAGTGTGTCATGTAGCTACACACTTGCTTTTCTGCCCTGGAAGAAGTAACTGGAGGGCTGCTCTCCTGATTAGCTGGCCTCTGAAGTATTCCACATGTGTCAGCACTGCCTGGCCAGGATCAGCTGAGGTCAGTCTGTGCCTCCCTGCTGGAGGAAATGCTGGGAACACCCTGACTGCAAACTCCAGAGCACCCCAGGGCTGTGCTGTGCAAGGTGTACCACAGGGACACAGGATGTCACAGGGGCTGGTCCTTGCTCATCTTCTAATGCTTTTTTTTTTTTCTTACTTTTTAGTGTGGAAACAGTAAATGATGGGCAGTTTCACAGTGTGGAACTCGTGATGCTGAATCAAACTCTGAACCTGGTGGTGGACAAGGGGGCTCCCAAGAGCCTGGGAAAGCTCCAGAAACAGTCTTCTGTCAGCCTCAACACACCCCTCTACATTGGAGGTACTGTGAGTTGCTCTAGAATTGAAGTTTTCTTTTCTGTTTTCTCAGAAGCAAATCATTTTCCATCCTGTGGAGAGGGCTCTCACACAGCCACCACAGGAACAGTCTGCTTTGCATTTCAGCAGCTCCCAGAACTGCCTGGCACCAAGCTATGATGGCTGAAGTGGAAGTATCAGTGGGAGTATCACAAATTGTAATGGCAAAATAGCAAATCAATAGTCAGTAGGTTTAAATATACCATAACTGAGCAGTATTTTTGCTGGAAGTTTTATAGAGGTCTAAAAATTGTGGGGGAAAAGGTGTGTGATTCAAAAACACATTAACACACAAGCTAAGAACACCTTGGTTAATAGTCTTCTCATTGGAAACTGAAGGCACAGTTTTAGACAGATATTAGAATTGCCCAAACCTCAGTTAAGAAATTTTTTCCCATTAAGTACTGAATCTGGAGGGAAGAGGCCAAATGGGATGGGGAACAATGCCCAGAATAATGACTATACCACTGATTAGGTGTCTGGTTACAAGAGACAGAACAAAGGCTGGTCTCTGCCCAATGGATTGTTTTTGCCAGAACCCCCCTAGTTCTATTCTGGACTGAATGTTGAAATCTCTCTCTCAGTGACACGGAGTTCTTGAATTTTTAGTCAGCCTATTTCAAATACAAAAGTCAGCAGAATGGTAATAGAAAGTCTTTGAGCCTTTTCTAATGAGATAATTGAAGCCAATAGTAGAAACTCTTACCAAATTCAGTTGGTGCTGGTCAAGGCGTTTCTAAATAATTTTCTTTAATAACACTTTTCTAAAAGAACCCTGAATATTGCCCTTGTAAAACAGAAAACTGGCTAATCTTGCTTTGTACAGAGCTGAACTTTTATAATTGGCTCCTATTAAGAATGTCACAGGCTATTAAAGAGCATTGTGCATCAAAGATAATTTGCTGGTGCAGAGGCCATCTCAATTTCTCCCTTTAGAACAGCACAAAAGATACCAATCCTGCAGCAGTTTATACACAGGGAACTTGGGAACTAATCCCATGGAAAAGTTTTGTTAATGGATGAGCATTGTGGATCAATACTAATTCTCCAAAGGTACCTAAAAAATTCTCAGGGAAAACCTGAGGTCTGGAATGAAGGATTGTTGGATACCAGGATCCATGATCTCAGTAAAGACTTTTGCTGTTGCCTAAAGAATTAAAATTCTTCTTGCTTCTTTCTAAACCCTCCCTGTACTTCATGTGCCACCTCTTTGTGTGCATCCCTCCCATGGAAGCCAGCTGCCCTTCCTCTGCAGGTGGTTTAGTTAAAGTAATTCCCTAAACTACCCCAGAACAATTGTTCCTGACCTACAGTAGCTTAACACAGACCTTCAGGTGCTCACAGTTTTGTCCATCTCACAATCACATCACCTGTTCTAGCAACTTTCCTCCTAACACACAGTTAAACAGGCGCTGGATTTGTTTTAGGACCACCTTTAACAGTGGCATTACTCACAGACACTGACTTCAGAGGCCTCACACGGCTGAAAATGGAAGCACTTGCCTGTGCCCATGCAGCTGTACATCCAAGCTGGGATCAGTGGGGAAGGCATAAAACAACATCCAAAAGAGCCTGCTGGCCATCCACTGTGTGAACTCTTCCAAGAACTTGAGCAAGACTCAAGAGGCTTGCCACAAAGCCCTGGCCTGGCCCTTGAAGTGCTCTTCACTGTCTTTAGAGCTCTCCTGCACTACTTTCCATGGGATGCACTCTTAGCACTCCCTCTCTTAACACTGTGACCCACTAAAGCCAAACTGTCTTTTTGCATCCCAGAGGTGGATGCTACCTGCTGACAAATGAAGGCATTCTCAAAGCTTTCAGAAGAATAATTGCTATTAAACTGTAGAGAGAAGGAACATTATCTAAGGATAGGAACAGGTAGCCACCAGGCAAAAAAATAATTTGGTTTTTCTTTTTCTTTTTTTTTTTTTTTTGAGTCATGTACTTCTTACAGAAGATTGGGCAAGTGAGTTTATTTTTTTCTCTTTCCATTTCCAGAATAAGGACAATGAGATTGTGCTACCTTACCCTGGTCCTATGCAAATTAATTATTCAAAGATTTTAAGGGGCTGTGACAAAAGAAGCTTTAGCAATTATAATTTATATATTACCATTGTAAGTGTGAGTGAACCTTCCCCTTTTGCTTTTATCTGAAGGGATCCCAACCTCTACTGGACTATCATCCCTGCGCCAGGGTGCAGATAAGACACCAAATGGTTTTCATGGCTGCATTCACGATGTCAGAATCAACAACGAGCTGCAGGATTTCAAGGATTTACCCCAGCAGTCACTGGGAGTCCTTCCTGGCTGCAAATCCTGTAACATCTGCAAGCACGGGATTTGCCGGTCCCTGGAGAAAACGAGTGTGATTTGTGAATGTCACCCAGGCTGGATGGGCCCTCTGTGTGACCAGGAAATTGGAGATCCATGTCTCAACCACAAGTAAGCTCAAACAAATGCTGACTGGAGAGCAAAAGCTTTACAGCTAATGCATATTTCACATTTCATCTTGCAAAACCACATCTGACTGGTTTTGGAGGTGCTGGGTCCCCACACGAGGTTATTGACAGTTGTGAGTCTGCCTCTGTGGCAGCTCTCAATTTCCACTTCTTGTTCAGACGTTGCTGACTCGCCAAAGGAGCTCGTGGTCCTGCAGGAGCTCAGGTGTTAATGCTGCAGGTCATACCTTCAGCTGTGACTCTACACATTAAAATACAAAACCTCCTGTTAATGGGCATGGCTTAACCCCAGGAGGTGAGAGCCTGCACGGATCCAGAGCAGAGCAGCCTGTGAGGGGGAGGTACACATTTCAGGGGTTTTCTCTCTGCTGCACTGAGCCCAGTCTTCAAACTTACTCCCTGAAGACCATTATGCACTCCAGTGTGAGCAGTTTTAAATTTCCCAAATAGCTGACTTAAATATTACACTTTGAAACAGCCCTTTAAAGTGCAAGTTTAAAGGATAGCGTGGTGTTGCATGTGAAGGGAGCATGAGTGTAAAGTATTTACAGTTCAAAGGCTCAATAACCACATCTCCATCAGAAACACGGGATGAATAGCTTTCTTATGGCCAATACACAGGAAACAATCTCGTGCAGAGCAGCAGGCTGCATATTTCAGTGTTGTTTCATAAGCAGATGGAAGTACTTTTGTTTTAGAAGTTCCTTCAGTTGCTGTCTTGGAAGGCGCTTTTCACAAGCACGTCCTTTTGACAGGTAAATTGATGCAGTGAATAATCACTCAGAAATTTAACCTGGCAAAGGTACCATTTTAAACTTGCTTCTGGTTCTAATTCTGCAAAGTACTGAAGTCTGGAGGTGTTGAAAAGCACCTGACAGTTTACAAACCAAAGGTATGAAGACCCAAATGTTTCCTTGAATTTCCAATGTCAACACAAAGCTGTTGTGGTTGGACAGAGAAAAATAAGGGAGCTCCAGATGTTTACATGATGAGGGATTGTTTCTCTCATAGTCCAGGGAGGGTGAGGCAATCATGAACATAGTCCCTTGCTAAGGAAAGCAGCTGTGTGTATTTTTAATGCTCACACACTGTCCCACCTTTCCTGAATCACTTCAGCCCTTTGGAGCTGGCTCCCTAAAGCCCTGCCCAGTGTATCCAGGGGAGTGTGGAGCCCTGCTGGCAGGTGTCTGCTCCAACACCCACAGGTTAATCTCACTGAGGAAATGCACCTGTAGCGATCAGGTAACCTCTGGTTCGTGGGGCAGAAAATACTGCTCTATACAGACTGTGATTCCCTTCATTACAGTATTTTGCATGTCTGGAGCTGACTGAAATTGCTCTTGTAATCTGTCCTTTTTAGTTCAAAGCTTTAAAATTAAATGTACAAAAATTCAACATAAACAGGGAATGATTTTGAAGTACTAGAAAGAAAATAGAAATAAAAGAGACATGGGCTTATGACAAGTTACTTTATGCCGAAGTTTTTCCTTGGCTGGAGAGAGTTGCTTTCCTCACTGTTCTCAGCCCATGTCAAGTCTGCCCCTGTCCCAGAAGTGGGGACAGTGTCAGAGAACTTGCTCAGGATCACCACCCCACCCTGTGGTGTTCCTCGGAAATGGCAAAGCTCGCTGCAAGCCCTAGGAGCCAGGGAACCCTCAAGTACAGCTGCCTGCTGATAAGTCTGTGCATGGCTTTGCCACCAGCACCTTCATTTATCACACTGGTTTTCATCACCTGACTCTGCTCAGGAAGCTGGGCATGCAGCTTAATTGTTGGCACTTAGTTCCACGTGCTGCTGCTGTAAATGTGAGCTGTCTCGTGTGGGTGCCAGGCCTTGGTCTGTGCTCACGGGAGAGCCTAATGTTTTCTACTTTGGTTCACAAATTCTAAATGTATTCTCTGAACATTATCCAGTATTCATTGAAAACTCACACAGTTTTCTCCAGAGTGTTTGACACTGAGCTGCTGGTTTTGGATTACTATCCAGGAATTAAATGGGCAGAAATGCCAAAATCCAACATTTCTGGGAAAAAGGAACTTTCACATCCAGCAAAGACCAGCTCTAAATGCTTCTGTTTCTCCAGGTGTCTGCACGGGAAGTGCACGGCTGCCGGTGCTGCTTACACCTGTAAGTGCATGGAGGGCTACACGGGCATGTTCTGTGACAAGAAGAACAATTCCTCAAACCCTTGCAGGACTTTGAAATGCAGCCACGGGCAGTGCAAGGTCTCGGAGCATGGGGAGCCCTACTGTGAATGTGACCCCGGCTACAGCGGAGAGCTCTGTGACAGAGGTGAGCTTGGCTGTGCTGCTGCATTCCTGATTTACACCTGATTTACACCTGCTTTACTCCTCTCTTCCCTGCCACTCAGACTTGGGGAGAAATGGCAAATAGAAGATAAAGCTAAGCCAGCCTCTGCAGAGCAGTACAGAGAGAACAGAATCACATAGCAGTAGGTAGCTGCTACCACAGAGAAATGGGGACATGGAGCAAAGAGTTTTATTCTCTGTCTCTTGAATCCTCAAGGTTTGCTGCTCCCAGGATTTGGATGGGATGTTTAAAGAGCTTGTTGTGAGGTTTACCCTCAGCAAGCAGGGATCAGTTATTTGCACTGCTGGGAAGGGAGGCCTTACAAGTGGCATGAAAGATTCTCCTCCTTGCGCTTGGGCAGGTTTCCAGGGAAATCCCACAGATCATGCTAGACTTTCCCATAAGGGCAGAGGCCCAACTCTTCTGCCCTGACCTGAAAAGACTCCCTGGAAACTCACTGAGTTTTAACTGCATCCTTTCTGCCTTTTTTTTGTTCTTGTCCAGAAGGAAAGAGCTAGATTATATTATTTTTATTTAGGTTGTCCTTTCCTGTGCATGAACCACAGACTTCCCAAATTTTATATACCCATCACCAAAATGTATGTGGCTGCTGCACAGGGACTGCAGAACAGCACAGACACTTTCAGGTATCCCAGACCACTAGTGTCAACACAGAGCAGGCCGACCTTTGTTCCAGAGAAGCAGACATGGTGAAACTAATTCTTATTTTGCAGGAGTGTTGCAGGACTCAACACTCAGCATTCATTAAAACACTTCCAGGCTACTGATCAAAGGCAGCAGGCCTGCTTGGCCCCAGCCTTGCACAGGATATTACACATTTGTGTAGACATGCTCTGTTTTGGTGGCAGGTACAAAGCAGTAAAAGATTAAAGTTCTTCTCACACCATCTGTTTGTCTTGAATCACATCATGAACCCAGGGCCGCTCGCTGATGTGCAGGGAATATCCAGTGTGAAAACCACAGTCACTCTCCTGTGAAAATTTAAAATGCTTAATAAAGGACCATAGGGGATAAGGACCATGGAGCAAAGGTCATTACAGCCAGGTGCATCTTGGCACTCAGCCAAGAGCACCCTGTTATCCTTGGGGATACCCCTTAAACACCTTTTCCCTTGCATCAGCCTGTTGCATATTCATAGACCCTTATGCATAGTAAACTTTCCCCCAAAGTAGTTTATGTGTTCCAAGAACTGTTTAGCCTGAGTCCTCCTTGGATCCAGCTTTTTAGAGCATGCAGGTTCCTTGGTTTTAGTCCATTCTTACCACCTCCAGTTTTTGGGGCTTGGCCACCATCTTCAGACAGTGAGTGCTGCTGGCTGGCAGATCTGTACAGGTGTGCTCATCCTGTGTTCAGTGAGTGTTATCCCATCCAAGCAGGAGTTTTAACACAAGCATACTTATATAAGCTATTTCACTAAGCTTAATTAACAACAGAAAAAAGAACTATATCTTTATAACAAAGTTACTTTAACACTACACATATAAAATCCATTTCACTATTTGCAAAAGCCAGTATTATAATATGCATCTATAACATCCAGCAAAATAGTTACTGTCATAGCTGGGCATCCCCAGCTGGGTAATAATCAGCATTGACTCCATGATTCTCACCATGATTCTCAGAAGGCTGCTCCATCACTTTATTATACTATACTTACTAAGAACCCCATCGCCCTTACAGACAGTCAGGACACAGGTGGACCCAAGTGTTCCTTCAATCCAAACACCATCACCATGGGCCAGTTAGGAAACCACCCTTTGGTAAACAAATCTCCATAACACATTCCACATGTGCGCAACACCAGGTGCAGCAAGTGAAGATAAGAATTGTTTCTCATTCTTCACTCTGATCTTCTCACATCCTTCCCCAGGACAATGCCTGGGAAAGTTGTGTGTTCCTCTCTGTGGCCAGAGAGCTGCTGCCACAAGTTACCACGTTTCTGACTCCTTTCCACCTCTGTTGTCCCAGCAGAGAACCTCTGCCAAGGAGACATCATTCGAGAAGTGGTGCGTAAGCAGCAGGGCTACACCTCGTGCGCCACGGCCTCCAAGGTGCCGCGCCTGGAGTGCCGCGGCGGCTGCGGCGGCGGGCAGTGCTGCGTGCCCCTCCGCAGCAAGAGGAGGAAATACTTCTTCCAGTGCGTGGACGGCTCCACCTTCACGGAAGAACTGGAGAGACACGTGGAGTGCGGCTGCTCAAAGTGCTTGTAAGCCATCCTTCGGTCTCTCGCCACTTTAATCGACTCAGAAGCGTTATCGAAACGGGACCTATTTACTTGCAGAGTGAAGAAGAAGAAAAGAATTATTAAGTATATTGTAAAATAAGCAAAAAATAGAACTTATTTTTATTATGGAAAGTGACTATTTTCATCTTTTATTATATAAAGTATCGCACCACTTTGGGTATATGTATCATATAGTGAGCTATTTTTACCATGAAACTTTTTTAACAGTTGTAAGAAAAAAAATTTCAAAAGCTAAAAGGTTAAAAAAAAATTATATATATAAAGAAAACATAGCCTAACAGGAGAAATGTGGGGTGACTTTATGTGTATGCACAATGAACAGACGTAAAGGTGTTCCAAGGACCCACTGCCAGACTGATTTGGGCTGAAGAAAGCTCCGAGGCCCTGGCTGGGAGTTCCAGGTGAGCAGATCCCCATGACTGACTGCATCCAGGCACCCGAAGAGCCTCCTCAGCCCCTTCTCTTCCCAACACTGCCGACGCTGGTTTGCTCCTGTACAGTGGCCCCGCTTGCTGATCATGAACTGGTTCCCTGGAGCACACAGGCACTGCCGTAGCTTGAGGCTAATTACATTATTTGACTATTGTAATACTATAATACATTTTTTGCTGTGTATGTTGTATTTATCTGTGTTCATGTTATATTCTGCGGCAACTGTATCTATAGAGCACAGGCAGCTTTATCCAAAAGAAGGGTGCAAAGGGAAAGGAAGTGGAGAAATTTATGTTGCTTTGGGTAATTTGGGGGCAAAAATGTGAAATAAGTGCTAAGTGATGCCTAATAAATGACATAGTACTTTTGTGTAAACTCCTCAGCTATGTTATTTCCCAAGTTTGTGCCTTCTTGCTCCCAGTCTTGAGCCCTTTTTTGTATATGAAATGTAAGGAATGCACTGCTACATAGTTTATCACACCTTGACACTTTAACTTGCAAAGGTTGTAAAGAGCATGAAAATACCGCAGGTGCCAGAAGGCACCTGCAACATATCAGCTTTTACTGCCACTGTCACTTGAGCCAGGGTGTGAGCTGGGCCGTGGCTGCTGGCTCTGAGCAGCTGCCTGCCTCCCCACGGCTTTCCAAGCGAGCAGAAGTTGCACTAAATCCGTGTGAAGGTGTTCAGCTGACACCTGTCCTGAGCAGAGGTGTCACAGCCCTGCCCAGTGCAGCCTGACCTGCTCACCAAAGCTCCTCTGCCCGCTCCGTGTCCTGCCCTCCTGCCTCCCACCTGAGCTGTGTTCAGAGCAACTGCTGAGTAGGAATTGGAAATCAATGCAGGGATGAATTCTCACTGTGGATGTGAGGGAAAAATTGATTTTTGAAAGGTTTTTGACAGGGCTGCCTTTCAGGGTCAGGACATACATGCAAAGAGCACCATGGATACCTTGAATTTTCTCTTACTGTCAGTTTCAAACCTCCCCATCAACACCTGTTCTATTACAGTTCCAATACAGCATCCTGTTTTCTTTCTTTCTTTCTTTCTCTTTCCTTTCCTTCATGGAGTAAGTATTATGATCCTTTCTTCAAGTTATCTGTCTCTAAGGAAGGTAGTCAGTAGTCAGAGATGCTTCCTAGCAGCCATAACGTCCTTCTGGGAACACTTACTGGTCTCACCAAAAGGCCTTCAGATCAGGGATTCAGCAAAGGATGAGTAGGAAGATTGAATCAAGAAAATGCTTTGACTTGGGCTTTGGAAGAATGCACAGAATGTAACCCTGCCATGACAAGTAGAAATGTTTATTTCCCGCTAAAGCAGAGAGACCATCTAGCTATAATACAGCCAGAAAGCTGTAACGTGCTTGTTGTTCTTCTGCTATGTCAGTCTCTCCTTAACTGCAGCAGTTCATTCATATTTCTGTTATGACCAGAACAATGTGAGCAGAAGGGACATAGCCAATTTAACAGGCATCTCAAAAAATCATCAAAATAAATATCGGTACATGGAGCTGGCAATCAGTGACACATAAAACAATCACTACTTAATGTGCCGGACTCTGATTGGTACACTACAGCTCAAAAGCCAGGGAAAAACTAACCCTGGTTGCAAGTACTGTGGACTGCTTTTTATTTTTAATATAACATCAGCAGCTCATAGCAGCTGGGGTTTGTGATGTACGACAAAAATCACCTAAACCACAACTCACACATTTTAAAAATTCATGTGAGTGACTGCAAACACTTGTACAAATATGTGCCAGGCACTCTACTACCATTAATGTTTCATTCCTGCTTAAAAACATTTGAATTTCTAAAGAAGCAGCTGCAGTGGTGTCAGGCAGAAGAAACCCAGCCTAGCAGTGGCTCACCAGCCTCAGATTTTTAATCTGTACTGCCAAGGCCTGCAGAAACACGGCCCCTCTTGAACCTGTCCAAAGCTGTGCTCACTCTGTCACTTGAGCAGCAGCACTGTGACAAACAGGGTGACATTTACGGGTGGCCTCACACCTGCTGCAGGGTGCTCTGAAAGCAAAGGCCTGGGGAGGCAAAAGCCATCAACATCTTGTTAACACATCACTCTGGGATTTACTTAAGCCAAGCCTTGCAGCAAAGGGACCAGCAGCAACTCAGCAAGGCCGGCCCTGTTCCTGGCCCTTTTCTGTCGTGGCACTTCAGTGTTAAATGTCAGGATAAAGAACTAAGAAAATATCTATTTTGTAACCAAATGATGCAATTTTTGTATTCTTTTAGGCAGCACTTGCCACTGGAGAGTGATGCTTTATGTCCATGATTCTCTGACTTGCTATAGAATCATTTTAAGAAGAAAATAAAAAAGCATTCAGATGTGCCAAAAATGCGTGGTTAACTGAAGTGTAATTAGCTCTGAAAGTTCCTTTGTAACCTGCCTAATGTTACAATCAATTTCAAGAACTGTGGGTACAATGCAGTAGTTTTTACCTCCAGAAAATTTTAATATAAAGTGAAGACCCTTTAAAAATGGCAATGCAGACTGGTGTGAACTGATGTATTTTATTATTAGATTCTCATTGTGATGTAAGTTTAAATAAATTGTTGGGTTATGGAAGATTGTAACACCTTGTGATGCAGATTATTTCTCTGTGTATTCGAGGTATTGAGTCCAGCCATCAGTGTCCACAGGAAATGATGGGGGGAACTACAGATATTCCTCTTGGACAAAGTCAAAGATCAGCTGTAGTTAAAGGTGGTATGTACACTAGTTACCAATTTTTATGGCATCACAGCCTAGTTTTTAGAAGTCTTATATGCACAGGCAAATTAAGCTACATAGTTTTTGATCCTGGGCATTTTCTTTAATTAAAATCTTTATTTGCTACATTTTTTTTTAAAACTGTTTGATAAAGACCTGCAGAAAAACCACACTCATTAATTACTGTTAGAATAAATGAAGAAGTACTGGGAAGGGAGCTGGAGGATGCAGGGCTGAGGAAATGGAAGTCAAAGCCAACCTTAGATGGAAGGGATCTTGTGATGTTGACACACATGCACTCCAGATCTGCTGCCTCACCACTGTAAATGATTATTTGATATTAGTGACCCAGCAGCAACAGACTTCAGCTGTTCACTGCATTCCAGCCTTAGCATAGAATAAAATAAAGCTCCCACCTGGTCCTCTGCCATCCTGCACCCATGCTCCTGTGCAACACTCACATATTGCTAATTATGCTTCAAACTATGGCTCCTAAGAGTTGCCTTTGCAGTTCCATACGAAACTGGTGGCAGCAGTTAGCCAATAAAAACACTCAACCTTAATGAGCATCATTAAGTTTGAACTATGAAGGTTAATTACATAATTGTAGCAGATGGCAGCGTTTTCACCTAAAGCAAACCCAGCTGAGCCCACTAAAAGAGCTAGCAGGGAAGTGTTCAAAAATGTCTGGGTAGCGGCTGCCCTGCTCTGCTCAACAGTTTATTTGCATTGCTGTGGCTGTGCAGCTTGGGGGTTTCTGAGCAGGCACTCCAGGAACTGCAGCCTGAGGATGCAACGCTCCTGTTTGTGCTTCTGCTTGCACTGCCCCAGGCACCGCTTTCCAGCCGTGGTACCAGGCAAACAGCGCTGGAAACTGTCTGTCCCACGTTCCTGCTCCCCAGTCGGCAGGGAATAGCTGCATGGAGCTGCTGCTTGCGCGGTGGCTGGCTGCGGGGTTTGCGTTGTTCCCTGGGGTCCTGTCACTTGTGGTCTCTGTGACCTCTTTTAGGAGTTACCTCCCAGTTTCTGCTCCAGCTCACGCCAGGCATCCAGGTGGTTCCGCAGGCTGGACAGGCGGAGTTGGCTCCGCTCTGCCGAGCCCAAGGTACTCCCGACGCCGTGGTTTGAGGCCCAGCGAGATGTCACACTGGCTGCCAGTCCGGTCTCGTTCTGTGTGCGCGCTGAGGATGTTTCCTGATGTGTTCCAGATGTGTTCCAGATGTGTTCCAGAACGGGCCCCGCAGCTTTCGAGGACAGCGGAGGTGAACGGGGCCTGCCAGCAGGTGGCGCGGCAGGGCGGCCCGCGCCGCTCCGGAGGGAACGGGACGGGAATGGAACGGGATGGAACGGGACGGGATGGGACGGGATGGAACGGGACGGGATGGGAATGGAACGGGATGGAACGGGACGGGATGGGGTGGGAAGGGAATGGAACGGGATGGAACAAGACGGAATATTTCAGTGGAAAGGGACCCATAACAGCCATTTGAGCAACTCAGGGCTGACGGAGTCACCGCCCGTTGTGGAAGGCGCTGTCCAAATGCCTCAAGCACTGCCAAGCCTGGGGTAGGACTGCCTCTCCAGGAAGCCTGTTCTAGGATTTCCACAAAAAATGCTCCCTGATGTTCTGTATAAACCTCCCTGCTGCAGCACTGAATCTTTCCCATGCCTGCTGTCTGGACCCTGGAGAGAAAAGCTGAGCACTTCCCTCTCCACGTCTCCTCCTCACAGGAAGGAGAGTGCAGAGTGCAATGAGGTCACCCCTCAGCCTCCCTCCCTCCGAAGCAGACAAGTACAGAGTTCTCAGCTGCTCATCACAGGAATACAGGTATATGTGATACACAGATTTTCCAGGAAGTTTTAAATAATAACTTCTCAGGTTTTATTGATCCTGAGCCACCAACCTCTTAGCATCGCTCACCTGTGATGACAGGAGTCCCTGCTGTCCCCACAACATGGCATGGGATCACCGTGGCTATGCCCCAGGAATCTGCATGAACTGGCAGCAGGACAGCCCTGCTGAGCCCCAGGAGAGCGTGTGAGACCTGGGGGACTCCAACACTTCATCAGCACCGTCCCTGGCAGCAGGACAAGGGCTCCATGTGCTGGCACACGGGACAGCTTGTGCCCATGGACTGTGGCAGCCTCAGGACAGAGGTCTGACGTCAGTGTCACACGGCTGCTGTTGATGCTGATTATTTCCATGCTAGCACCTTATGGAATAACAACTGATTCTGCTGTTTCTACCCCAATTCTGCTGCTCACGAACGCTGAGATAAAAGCACTGCGTGCCTGCAGAGTTCATTACCCAGCAGGGTCCCCAAGCTGGCAGGCACACACCCCACAGCCTGTGACACCTCTGCTCCGTGAAGAAAGCACAGCTGCTCCTCCAAGCACCTTCACCCTCCGAGAGCCCTGCAGGCAGCAAGAACTCCTCGGGCATGGAACAGAGCATGCAGGCATACAAGCAGTAGCTGTCAGTACGAGGAGCTTCACTTCCCCGTGATGCAGGGGGCACCCTGCAGCCTCACAAGCACGAGGAACAGAGCTGGCTGTGAGACTCGCACAGCTTTGTGTCTTGTTCATGTGTGATCTCTTGACCTTCTCCTCTCCCGGGGCTTCTGAGCTTTCAAAGTACAGTGATGCTCAAGGTAGTCTGGGATGACAGTGCCTTCTCTGAATTGTCTATGAGGTTTGTCCCCATGGCACAGGCATCACTCCTTTTCTGTAAAAATAACCTTTTACAAGGCTGTGTCTTATCTGGGGAGGAAAAGTGCACATCCTACGTCTGAGGTGTGGGAGGGAGGAAAGCAGGTAAATGAGTGTTCAGGGGATAGCTCAAAACTGACAGGAATCAGGCCATTTTCAGAGGTCCAGCCCTCCAGCTAACCTTCCACCAGCAGCATTTAACCAGCTCCTCTGCTGGAGGAAGGGGGATGTTCTGAGCGATGGTGTTCATCTTCCCAAGTCACTGTCACATGTGATGGAGCCCTGGTCCCCCAGAGAAGGCTGAACACCCACCCACCCATGGGAAGCAGAATTCATTCCTTGCTTTGCTTTTCTTGCGTGCACACCTTTTACTTTCCCAACTGAACTCATTCCAAAGTTCTCTCCCTTTTACCCTTCCAGTTCTCTTCCCAATCCTGCTGACAGGGCAGTGAGGGAGTGGCTGTGAGGGGTTTGGCTGCTGACTGGGGTTAAACCTCGACAGGCAAAGCCTCAGCCCTGCCTTTGACACTTCTTGCAGAGCAAGGTTACAGGAACCAAATACCACAAGGTAATTTAGGTGGGGAACTTGCAGCACACGAGATAATATCAGGCTTTCACCTAGCAAGTGATAAGAGCAGGCACAACAGGCAGTTCTTACAAAGCAGCTTACACTTCCTTAATTACACACCAGCATATTTTGCATCTCTTAACCTGCCCTAGTTTCTCCTGGTAAAGCACTCCTTGAACTGTTGGGGGGTGAGGGGTTTTAATATTTTTCTTATTTGCTATGTTGAGGTAAACACCAAAGTATGATTTATGGGACCAAGACACAAAGTTGGTCACACCAATAAATAAATGAAATTCTTATATAGCAATGAAACAATTTTCATTTCACCTCAGTAATAACTGATTTTAAAAAAAGTCCTTGCCTTCAGGTGCACCATTGATATAGAATCCTCTCATCTGGTTTAATTACTCAAAGATACTGCATAGTACTTTAGGACAGTAGTTATGTAAGTGTGTGTGTATGTGTGTATATTTATATTTCTATATACACACATTTGTATTTATATGGCTGATCATATGTTCACCTTTGGATTTATTTATTCTTACTTAGGGGCTTTTCCAAGCAATGTGTTGACTGACATACTAGTAACTCCAATCTAAAAGTGCTCATAACTTATAAATCAATTGCTCTGAAAATTAATGAGTGTACTGAGCCTCTCACAGACCTGTGTTAAACTTTCAGTTTGAGCTAAACCTCAGCTCTGAGATGGACTAAAGATAGCTGAGCATTGATCTCAGTTTCATTTTTGGAGGTTTTGTTTCACATATTCTGTCCTAGCTGTAACATTCACATAAAACACTGCAGCTTATTGTGAAAAAACCAAAACTTCAAATTTGCTGACTTTGGTTTTAACTGAACAGCCCTTAGCTCATTCATTATCACAGAGGCCTTTATATATTCTGATTTTTCACAAGAGTTAAGAGGGTTTGCCTGACACAATGGGTACAGTGGGCATTCAGTGCATAAAAATTCAGAACTTGCTCCTAAAACCCATGCACAAAATATGCATTTTTGTCCCTGACAGAGTCTGAGGCTGGGAAAGCAGTCAGTGAATCTGCATTGTTGGAAAGGGAGAGTTATCATTTCCTCAGTGAAAGGCTGGGTCAGGAACTTCTCTGCCTGTTCCAACACAGCAGGAATCAGACAGCTGTCAGGCTGTGCACTATGGTTTTTCTTATTTTTCTGCATGCATATATTTATTACCAGCACTTCCCAGGGATGGTATTTCATTTCCTCTAGAGTTAGAAGGTGTGTAGGAAACAGTCACAGTGTCAGTGCTGGGAAAAAATGCCTCAGAATTAAGGTAATAAAAAATCTCCCTGCAGATCTGTTTTCCCCATCCCCACCAGAGATGTCTGCAAGACACCGGATAGCTCATTTTGCACCAAACATTCCACACTGCACAGTCTGGTGACAGGCAGGAAATTAAAGACTCTTTTTCAGTCATTATGTATATTTATGAGCAAGTTAACTTCCAGGCAGCTAAATTCTTGTTTTCCCTAACATGTATGTAAATGCTTGTGTTTAATGTTTCAATAGTAAACTACACTGCAGTGAAAAACCACAAAACCACACCAAAATTTCCTCACTTTAAGAGTAACACACGGGAATTTCCACAATTACACATAGCTTGCAGAAAGAGAGAAGTTCTGCAGGCTTGCTAATACACTGAGAATTTCCTTTAAAAGATGGAAAAAGAACACTTAGAAGACTTCAGAGTAAGTTTTCCAAATTCAGATATTTCAGAAAGGAAACATGATAAATGGGAAAGGGCATTCACATGAGAATTTTGTATTTTTAATGTAAGATTCTGAATTAAAATGAACAATAAATATATTACAGGTTTTACATGTTTAGGATCAGTGGGGGAATGGAGGGTGAAAAGACAAGGCTCCTGTCCTTACACAACAGGTTTGTGAGTAAACCTCGTGCCCAGGAAGCATTCAGTCTTTCCTTGGTTTGTGAACAGTTATTTCAAAAGAGACTTTTGCCAAAGCTAAACTCCAGACACAAAGAAACTTCAGCTTCCAACACAAAGATTATACTCAAATCCTCTTCCCAGACCAGAGCTTTTAGGTTCATCCTAGGTCACAGTAACTGATCTATAATTACATAGCACTTCCTCACAAAGGAGAGGGGAGAAAAGTGGAAAAACCCATGATGAATTCTTGTTGGAAAGCCCAGGGTTGTGAGCAGTCGGTGGGAGACCTCACCACATCCTGCCAGCGCAGCGCCATCCTGGCCTGTGCCAGGAATAGTGTGGCCTACAGGAGCAGGGCAGTGATTGTCCCCCTGTGCCTCGGCTCAGGAAGGACATTGAGGGGCTGGAGCGAGTTTAGAGAAGGGAGTGGAGCTGGGGATGGGTCTGGAGCAGCAGGAGAGGCTGAGGGAGCTGGGAAGGGGCTCAGCCTGGAGGAAAGGAGGCTCAGGGGGACCTTGTGGCTCTGCAGAGCTCCTGACAGGAGGGGACAGCCGGGGGGTCAGGCAGTGCTCCAGGGAACAGGGACAGAGGAGAGGGAACGGCCTCAAATTCCATGAGGGGAGGTTGGATATCACGAGGAATTTCTTCACAGAAAGGGTCATTAGATATTGGAATGGGCTGTCCAAGGAGGCGGTGGAGTCACCGTCCCTGGCGGTGTTTAAGGGAAGACTGGATGTGGCTCTCGGTGCTCTGGTCTAGGTAAAACGGTGTCCTGTGCTAGGCTGGGCTCAATGATCTGAGGTGTTTTCCAACTGATTGTGTGAGTAAACATCAGCCTCTTGCACCAGGTGAGGAAGAGTTTAAATCCAGGCAAATAAAGTCACTGGTGCCGTCACTGGAGTCCAGGCACTGGAAAGAAGCCATTTCCCAAACTGCTCCGGTGCTTAATTGAGAGATCACTTCAGTCCGAGCGAGGGGAAATGAAAACAAACGCCAAGTGCCCGTTTTGTTTTACAGCAATCGCGTGGCTCTCGCAGCCCCGCAGAGCGCGAACCCCGGGGCCCGACACCGGCTGCAACTGAGGCTGTCACAGCGGCGCGGGGCCGGGGCCGGGGCCCGTGTCCCTGTCAGTGCCCGTGCCCCTGTCAGTGCCCGTGCCCCGCGGCCCGGGCGCGGCGATTGGCGGCGGGCCGTGGGGTGAGGGCGCGGGGCCCGCCGGGAGCTGTAGGCGCGGCCGGACTGCGGCTCCGCCGCCGCTGCCCGCCCCATCAGGCGAGCGGCAGGAGACCCGCCCCGGCCGGCAGCGAGCCGGGCCGCCGCCGCAGCGCCATGAAGATCAAGGATGCCAAGAAGCCGTGTAAGGCCGGGCCGGGGGAGGGGGCGCGGGGCCGCGCGGCGGGCGGTGCCCATCCATGGATCCGGGAGATGCCCGCAGAGACGCGTCTCGCTCCTGTGCGTCCCTCTGAGCGAGGTGTCGGGGTTCAGGTGATCCTCAGTGCTGGCGTCGGCAGGACTAGAATAGAAAGTGATATAATCAGTTTCTTGGGGATGGGTGCGCTTTTTGATGAGCCACTTAACCGCTGTGCTGAGCATCTGCGCAGGTGGCTGCTGTTGCTGCAGTTTTGTTTTTTAAGGGCTAATCAACTTCTAATTATTTTTAAAATATTTACTAATATTTGGATATAACTCTTTCATTAAAATGCGCTGAGTGCTCCCATTTAATAATCACGGCTGTAATAATATTTTTTGCTATGTGTTATTCTGGAGTGCCATGTTTGTTTTGAAGGGCACAAACGTGATTCAGACTCAGGTGAATATAAACAAAATGTCTTAAGATTGCAGCTGCTTCTTGGAAAGAAAGATTTGGGTTGAGTGTGGTTAATCTATATGCAGTTGATGTGCTCTCAGTGTAGCAGATGCACAGCTGTGCAAGGCAACACACCTGTCAAGCTCATACAGGTGTGCCTCAGCTGAAAGGAATGCAGGTTTTGCTCCACTGAGTTTAGCATGTTTTTCTTTGCCATCATACTTAAGGACTTTCTTTCAGGATGATTACTGTGTAGAAAAGATGGCTGGTCCCAAATTTCTAGGCCTCGTGTGGTTCATACAGCGTGACTGGCTAATGAGCAGCATACAGCTAAGACAGGGTATTAGAACTTGATGTTTTAAATTTATTTTTTGAGCAGCCCAAAAAGAAGAAAATCACCAAACACGTATTTAACACAGGAAGTATTAGCATAGCTCTAGAAATAGCTATAAAGGCTTTGAAAGTACGTTGTTTCCTGTGGTCTGGTGGGGAAACCCTAAATGTGTATCTTGTAGCACACAACTAACCATCACCTCTTGTTAGTGCCAGTGTGTGGAAATTGCTGAATTGATTCTAATGATGTTTATGAAGAGTAAAGTTCAGGCAGCATTCTTTTCCCCTGGTATAATATTAAGAAATCTCATCAAGACAGCAGTAGCTGGCTGTAAAATGTTATAGTGGTTTGATAGTTGGAATGGGGAGGCTATGGCTGCTCCTGCTGTAGAAACCTGCTAATTTCAGGACTGTGTCTGCTGGACCTCAAAGCCTTTGTTTTCTGTAGGGGTGGATTTAAACCTCATGGTTAAATAACAGTGCAAATGTTACCAGGAAGTTTTAACTGCTCAAATATGCTGCAGTTGTAGCTGCACTCTTCCAGTTCTTGAATTTGAACTTTGATGTTGGTTTCACGATGGGAATTAGAAACAGTTGGAACTGCATAAGCAGGAGGAGTGTCAAACTACATTGTTTATTTCTTCTTGACTCTTGAACACACTTAGGAGCTGGTGACTTTTTAAAAGATAATAGCACAGAGTTTCTTAGGCAGTGAACTTTAGACTCAGACTGCAGATTTCTGCTCGTGGTTAATCACACTAAGAGACCAGCTGAATGTTTGAAGAGGACCAGATCCACAGAAGCTCTGAAGATGAAAATTGATGTTCAGGGTCTCTGGTACCCAAATACTGCTGTCAGTTTGGCTTAAATGCTCACATGGACATGAAAGCTGAGTTGGGCTCACAATACCACTTACAGACTGTTTACAAATCATTTGGCTGAGACACTTGTAGACACTTTTCAACACAATTGCTTAGTGTACATTGCGTAGACCAAGTGAGCACCTAATCATCTGTGATGGAGCCAGATGTGGTCCTGGGGGAAAATGGATAATTGTTACTTAACTTAAGAACCTGCGGCATAGAATTGAGCAGATTGCTTTAGTCTACCTGTATTTTATCTGTGGTGTTTAGCATCAGGAAGGAAGGCCTGGAATGATAGAGGTGAGGGTAAAATGGAAACACCAAACCAGTTTGGGGTTCCTGATCTGGGTACATTGCCTACACATGCTTGTGTGGTCCTCCCTTCCACATCTTCACCTGACTAATGCTGTCACTAATTTGGTGGAGTAAAAACTGTGAGAAACACAGTAGAATTGGTGGAACGTGGCTTCTGACATTGGCTGGCTTGAAAGAGGCTAGTAAAGGGCTATTTAAATCTCATCTGCTGATGATGAGAGGAGTCAAGCATTTTAAAGGCAGATAAGAGAAATTCAAATCAGGAAAACCTGGTACTAAGTCAGTGTAGCAGTGGGAGTTGGAGAGGTTGCGGAGTCTCCATTCTTGGAGGATTCTTGAAAAACTTCTGAGGCCTCAGTGTTGACTGGACAAAGCTGTAGCTGACCTCATCTGGTGTTGGCAGTTTTCCTGCTGGTGTAAGAGGGGTCAGACCAGATGACCTCCAGAGCAACCTTCCAAGCAGCAGTTGCCTGATAGCTCCTCTGAGGAAATGCCCATGGGGAAGAAGGGCTGGCAATTTTCAAGGAAATTTCCAAAGGTTATTTGTGGGTTGAGATGATAAATGTGAGAGCAGCAAGTGTTGCAGAAGTGCTGCTGTGTGGGATCTGCCCAAAGGGAAGAGAGCAGGAGCTCATTCAGAGCTGTGCATGTTGGCGGGGGCAGGCGAGAGCGCTGTGCCAGCGTGCTGTGCTCTCCAGGGGAGCTGGAACCCTTCCTCTTGGCTCTGAGTGTCACCCAGCGCTGGAGCAAAGGCAGAGACTTCGAGTACTTGATACACTGTGTGTGTTACTTTTTGCAGTTTATTCCTTTCGATTGTTTATTGAGAATAGTTTGAGAACAAATGCCTGTATTTGCCTTGAGGTGAATTGAGACACACTAATATATGAATGTACATTGCAGAGATTTGCAAAATCCTGCATCACTCTAAAGGAAATACGAAAATTTCAAGTTTATTTTCTCCAGTGTGGTTCTATGGATGCATGTAATGATTGTGGACACGTGGAGGATTAGTGTAGTAAAATTGATGAAAAATCCATTTGGATTGATGGAGAATCCTGTATAAATAGATGGATTTTTTTTTTCCCCATGGAATTTGCTGCATCGTTTTCTGGTATCCTAGCATTTTCTTATTAGTCCTTGAAAGCTGATTATTAGCCCATAGCAGATGTTAGAGGCTCTCACTTGATTGCAGTTGAAAAATGTATTTCTAATAATGCATTAATACTGCCAGGAAGAGTGTATACTAAAAGTGTTATACACACTGCATCTTTAAGTGTTAAATTATGCCTCTGCATTCTGTATCTCACCATAATAACACCTATCCCCAAAGAGATGGCTGCTGAAATGTCAACAAAATTACCAGAATGAGCAAGGAGGGAGAAGCTGAAAGCAGCGATATTTTGTGTTGTATTAAGCTTTATGTGGTACCCACTTGAAGAAGTGATACAGCCCATGAAGAGCAGTTACAGTAATTGCCCATTACCACCTGTCCTCCCACTGTGAACGGGGCTGTTCTGGAGCGTGATCAGAGGTGGCTGAGTGGGAGTTTGCCGAGCATGATGGAGTTTTCCCACAAGGAAAATGGGAGGATGTGCCAGGGTGTGTCAGATACATTTAATTTGCATGGTAATTCTGTCCAGCCCAAATGTATTTTGAGCTGGACTTGGGATATTTGAACCAAAAACCTGTTACACAACTTGTTAAGGAGAGACAGACTCCAGTGTCTCAAGGACTAAGGACACTTAAGTGCAGTTTTGCTCTGTAGAGGCTCATAGGCCACGTAGATTGGTGTTCATGAGCACAGCAAAGGCATTTTGCTGTCCAGCACTCAGGTTAATCCCATTTAATTTAACAGTCCAGCAAGCTTTGGTGTGTTTTCTCTTAACTTGTCCCATAGCTTGCATTAGCTGCCTTAGCCCCCCAGCTGATTAAGCTGTTAAAATTGCTATCAGGTTGCACTTTCCTACATGCTGATGTTTTAGGGAAGTGCTGGAAGAATGGATGCACATAAGAAAATGTATTTGGAGAAACAGCAAAATGCATTTAGTTGACGTGTTTATAAACACTAACTGTGTAATAGTTCAGTAGAACTTTTAAATAGTTGTTTGCCTTGTTGGTATTTAGATAAGAATGGGATCAAGGTTAGTTTTGGTACCAAAGGCTATGTACTAGGCTGAATTAGATAAGTTTTGGGCGTCAGAACTGATGATACTGCTTACTTTCATCAAGAACTGTTGTCGTGCTGGCAGAAATAAGTTTTAGTTTTCGTGGATTTCATGATCATTTTCCTTTCTTGTATTTTAAGGCTGTGTAGCATCATGAACTGTGGCACCCCTTGGCAGTTGTTCCCCAAGCTGTGTTTGTACTTGGAGTGCAACAGTCTTATTTCTTAATAATGCATAAGCTTTCTTACAGAGATGACACAAAATGTGGTAGGCTGTTCTTTGCTGTCACTGACAGCTGTGAAATTTTTTTTTCCCCATGGTACCAAGCTCCCAGCTTGAATTAGGAGTTAGCTACTCTTCTTTGAAGGTTGGTTCTTGTTAAATTTATACAGGATTGACCCAGAGCATTACTTTATCTTACAGGGAAAATGAAGTGTTTCAAAGGTGTTTGTGTTTCAAATATGTCATTACATTCATAGGAAAGAGGTTGACAGGAATCTGTTTCTCAGTTTTTAAAAGTAAAATACAAACAGAACACTAAAATGAGGAATCTTATGCTTGACTGAATAAGGGGGTTATAGTTAAGTCTTTGAGTGTGTACTTCCTGCAGCTTTGAATCCAGAGCAGGTGTACAAAATCAGAATACAAGTGTATGGTCTGGGTGGAAAGCTTCGAAGGTCCCCTGAAGAAGCCATGGAAAAGGCAAACACTTCAGCCTTTGTGCTTGCATTGGCACAAACAAGACATGTACTGTAATTATTTCATTTGGCATATAAAGAGCTTATATGATAAGATATAAGGAACCTTAACACTGCTGCCATTGACTGTGTACAACACAAACTTGAGAAGTGCAGACACAAGAGAATGAGGCTTCCCTGTGTTATCTCTAAAGATGATTAAGGTTTAAATAACAAGCAACAGCCACACCAGCATGGGTTTTCTTACTCAGCAGAGCTGCTCCATCATTACATGACCACAGCACTCTTCCCTTGCGGGAAGTACTTTTCTAATTGCAGGAAGCAGCTCTAGGGAATCCTTTTAAAGATCATGGTTTTTTTAATTCTGAGCAGGTTGCCCCTCAGAGCTGTGTTCACAGCATGTACTGAGCAATCTGTTGCTTTATTGCAAGGGCTTCTGGTTGCTGTGTCTAGGTAGGGACCACAGTGGCTCCTGGCAGAGCTGGGAAGTGAAAGAAAATCTGGATTTGTAATTAAGGAAGTTGTATGTTATGGTACTCCACTTGGTGTCCTGAAGATAGTTAAATTTGGTGTGAAGTATCACATTAAACACCATATGGGTTTTGACTTCCCAGTTAGTGTTCTACTTCACGTATCTGTCTCTTCTTGGATAGTAAAGATCTGTATTTTGTGTATTCTTAAGTAGAGCCTGGCCTGACTTCCTAAAAGCAAAATGGGTGTTTTTGAAAGAATTTTGTGTAGTTTATGCTAGGCACTTGGGCTTGTTAAATAAAAACCTGGATTCTTACTTTTCCTTTTTTCAAATTATTACTGACCACTGCAGAGAGGAGCTGAACTTGAAAAGTTGGGCCCTGGATTTGTTCTGTGAATAGCAGTTAAATTCTCAGCAAGGAATAACTCTGAGCTGTGCATCACTTTCTGTGGAATATTCCTGGGAATAACAGTCAAGAGGAAGAGCTAAAAAAATCTTTTAATTATCTAATCCCCACAGAGCTGTGGAAAAAGTCCACCTTTAGTGCAGGGGAATTGACTCTCCTCATGGATTGAAGCTGTGGAATGATGGTTAGAGTTGTGCAAGTCTTCAAACCTAGTGTCTGCAGACCTGTCAGCTTGAAAAAAAAGGTTGTGTAATTGGCATTGGCCTCATCCAGACATATTTCTGTAAATGTGACTGCTGAAGGGATCAAGCTGATGTCTGGGGGTATTTTTTCTAAAGGTTTTTCTGCTGGCATTCTGTTCCTAAATCTCTCAGAGAAGCATGACCCACAAATACAAGTATAAAAATACCTTTTGTAGAGCCATTTATGTATCCCTGCACCCAGATATGATGGATCCTGAGCCAAGATCTGCCCTAAGCAAACCTGCAGCAGTAGGAGGAAGGTTCATGATGTTTCCATGTTGTGTCCATGTACAGTTACATTCAAATTCAGGAGAACCAGTGTATTTCTATTATTTAAGGACAGCTCAGGCATGGATAAATTTTGTATCCTTGCAGTCCCAACTGACTGTGCCCTTGCCATTTGTGTGTATGTAGATCCCCTTCTGTGTTTGGAAAACAAAATGGCTTTCATTCTCCTGGCTGCACCTGTAATAAAATCCATCTAAATCAATTAAGAGTGGCTTGCATGCACAAGAATCCTTGTGTAACACCTTCTTGCTGGTATAAGGACTAAGTTAACAGTACGTGGGCCCAGCTGCTTGTCAGAACTCCTCCACCTTGCAAATGAAACTTGAGCAATATACTTGCCAGCCAAATCTTGACAAATTTTCAATCGAAAAACGTAAAACTTCCTGGGGTTTGTCGCAGGTGAAAATTGACCTATTTCTTCAGTTTCAAATTCTGTAAATGGCTGTTCAGATCACTCAGTTAACCCAGAAAACTGATCTTGTACAGCATGATCCCATTTTTCAACATAAAATGTGTTCTCATTGAAATGATGGAATAAACGTACAGTTCAGCTGTTCTTGTTTTTACTTGGTGCACAAGATCCATAAACCTTAAGAACTTACAGAGGCGTGACTAATGCTGTATTTGCAAAAGCTTTTTGGATCATTTAACATGGGATGGAGTGGATCTTCTGGCAAACAGGCATGACTTGCACCAAATCATCCTTAAGCTCATCACATGAACTTTCAGCTGTTCCCCCCTCTTTCCTGTTAGGAGGACCAGATCTCAGTATACTCACTAGGTAGGATCCAGGTAGTGCTTGGGTTGGGGTGTCCTGATTAAATTCTGCATGGATTGGATTGAGTCCTGCAGGCACATTCTGCTCTGCTGGGTGAATCATGCCCTTCTTCAGTTTTGTTCTTGTGACACCGTTCATGGCAGGGGGTTGAAACTTGGTGAGGTCACTTAATAAATCTTCAGCTAATTCTGGTCAAACAGTAAGATACAAATTTTCTTATGTCCATACTATGAGGGTGAAGAAGGCTAGCGTGCAGTCACAAACTCAATTTATGTGTGTCTTTATGCTTAGTCTTATGCTTAGCCCTCAGTTTTATGGAAAAGATGCCAGGTTTACAGAATTTCATTTCCACTTCAAACTAGATTTTTCTCACAGAATTGACCTTTGTATTTAAGTTTAGTTTTCCAAAGTAAGATAACCAACTAAATTTTTTTTGTTAATGTCGGACAATATTCTTTTGATTTCTGAAAGTTGAGGCATTATTGAAGTTTCTTTTCTTCTTAACTTTAGCACTCAATAAATAAACTGACACACAGCCAGCCTTGCCTAAATAAATTACAATATTTTGGTAGGTCATTCTTCTCAAGCATAGATCCCACTGGTAATGTAAATACAATGTAATTGCATCTTGCTCATGATAAGCATATTAACATGTTCCTGGTTTTATTCCTGAGTTTCATGCTTCTGTAAGATATAAATTGCATCTGAAGTGATAAATTGAAACAGTAAAACAGAAAAGAGGAGGCAAAACCAAGCAGGTTGTAGTGTCAATTAGGAAATAGAATATCTTCCCACCTGGATATCCAGGATCCTTTTTAAACTGTTTCTGGGAAATGACAGTGGGAAAGCTCTCAGTTGTAGATGTTGTCTTTGCTGTAGGGTTTCTAAGTAGCTGTTTCACTGCACTTAGGAATATTTATTGATACAGGCATATTCAAATTTTGGTCCTGCATGTCATAGGCAAAGTCCCTTTTAGGAACTGCAGTCATCTCACGTAAGGGACAGAGGCAAAGCACTTGTGGTTTATTGTTGTTATTTTGTAGTACAGAAATTCCCCCTTCCAAGCCAAGGTACCGAAAAAACAAAAAACAGAAAATGGGACCTAAATTCAGTAATACTAATTTTCTCTTTGCTTGCACTTTTTAATAGGACATTTTGTCATCCCTTTAACTTCAAGAGATAGAAGTTGGGCATCTTAACTGTGTCAAGTTTTAAAGTGCATGCAAGTAAATTTCCTCTCAACAACCACATTAAGTGAGGGACTGTTAGAGGAGGAGTACCTGGGCTGCCCCTGTTGTCAGCTGAAATGTGTAACCTGCTTTCTTCAAGTGTGCGTTGCAGTCTTTGTGCTGAACTACGTCAGAGCTGTTATTTTAGAAGTGAAGGTTATTTTAATCCTTTGTTCTCAATAAGAAAAAGTGGTTGAATTTTGTTTATGAGTTGGTCTGAAAGATAGGGTATAATTTGGGGGTTTTTAGTTGAGCTTTCTGAGCACCTTATAGCATTTAAATGTGTAGAGTTGCTCATTTTTCCATTTTTACATGAGGCCAGAGAGATATTTAAGGTCAGGTAACTGAAATGAGCGCTACTTCTTTTTTCCTGTGAGGTTTGTTGTTAATGTTTGTCTTATTGAAAAGTACAGCCTGGGTCAGTGTGTGGCTCCATGTGTGGCTTTTGCTCTTCCACAAACCTTACGGCTCATTCTTGTGTCTTCACAGCTTTCCCATGGTTTGGCATGGACATTGGGGGAACGTTGGTCAAACTTGCCTATTTTGAACCTATTGACATCACTGCAGAGGAGGAGCAGGAGGAAGTGGAAAGCCTGAAGAGCATCCGCAAATACCTGACTTCCAACGTCGCCTACGGATCCACTGGCATTCGGGATGTCCACCTGGAGCTGAAAGACTTAACCATTTTTGCTCGAAGAGGAAACTTGCACTTTATTCGGTTCCCAACTCATGATTTGCCTACCTTTATCCAAATGGGAAGGAACAAAAACTTCTCAACACTACACACGGTGCTCTGTGCCACCGGCGGTGGCGCCTACAAGTTCGAGGAAGACTTTCGCACAGTAGGTACCTGGCTTGCCTCTGCCTGAAGCTGATGCTACAGTATTGCTGCTGATGGGCTAAAATAACCTGTGTTTTGAAAAACTGAAGAACTCTAATATGTTTTAGTACTAATTTTAGTATGTTGAGGAGTTAGAGCCTTCCTGGAATCCACAGCACCAGTTAATTGTCTCTGTGCTTTACGAGAGAACGGCAGCTTAAATATCACATGCAGAGCTATGGAAGAGCTGTAGAGAGCCTTAAGTCCTGCAGAATTTCTGACCTGTGGTTTTCCTGTGATCCTTGGAGTGTTAATGAAGTTGCAAGGATAGTTAGTACAATGCCATTGAGCTTTTTATACGCTGATATCTTAGAAATTACTGTTTTGACTTGTAAGAGGGGGAGGAACCAAACAAACCTTGAACTGATTTTCAGATATGAGTTCCACCAAGATGACACTCAGTGGGGCCTCTAGGGTATTTGCTGACTTTTTTTATTGATTTGAATTGATGAAAAATATTGTTAATTTTTCAATGGAGTAATGTCTTAGTATCTCAAAAATGATCTTTGAGCTTGCTAAAGCAGTTACTTACACTGTGTCTCTCTTCTTGATTCAGGTCTGAGATCTGGATTTACACTCAGATTAACTTGCTAGTTTATGTATTCAGAATTTGGGTCTGAATTCTCTGTTGGCTTTATAGTGGCATTGAAATTCCTGAATTAGTCACATGAGATAGCTTCTTAAAGCTGGGCAGTACAAATATAGTCCTAAATTTGTAGCGCATTTGTGCAATGTTAGAACATGTTGCCACAGTCTTTTTTTCTTTCTTAACACAGATTGGAAACCTCCAGCTGCACAAACTGGATGAGCTTGACTGCCTTGTCAAAGGCTTATTGTACATAGACTCTGTCAGCTTCAATGGCCAGGCAGAGTGCTATTATTTTGAAAATGCCTCAGATCCCGAGAGATGCCAAAAGATGCCTTTTAACCTGGATGATCCATACCCATTGCTGGTTGTAAACATTGGTTCAGGAGTCAGTATTTTATCAGTCCATTCCAAAGACAACTATAAAAGAGTAACTGGAACAAGGTAATTTAAAAACCTACGTTGGGGTGGTTACTCCATGGGGCAATGACATCTTTCATGTAAGGAAATGCTGTTTGAAAGCAACTGGTGTTCTCTGTCCTTAGTCTAGGTGGAGGGACCTTCCTTGGGTTATGCAGTTTGCTGACAGGCTGTGAAAGTTTTGAAGAAGCTCTGGAAATGGCATCCAAAGGAGACAGCACACATGCTGACAAGCTGGTTCGGGATATTTATGGAGGAGACTATGAAAGATTTGGTTTACCAGGATGGGCTGTAGCATCCAGGTAAGCAGGAGTCTTTTTGTGGATTCTTCTGTTGGTTTGCGGAGCTTCAAAAAAAAAGGCTTAAACTATCCATGCAGAGAGAACTACTTTTTTGCTAGGTTTTATTGTAGTCAAGTTACATTTTTATCCTAAAAATATGTATCCTCTGCTTTCCTGCTGGTTTAAAGCCACGTAAAAGTGCAGGTGCCTGCTAGGTCAATATTGAAGAAACCTCCTGAGGTATTTCATGCACAGCTTTGTGTGAGTCAGAGGGAACACGAGGTGATAGCAGGAACAGAGTGCAGAGGTGGTGTGCTGTAACCCAGCAGGCACTTAAACACCACACAGCCACTCAGGCACTCCCTCCAGTGAGATGGGGGAGAGAACTGGGAGGCAAAAAATAAAACTGGTGTGTTGAGATAAAGAGTGTTTAACGGGACAGAAATGGAACAGAACAGGATGGTCTCCTCCCCACTGCTTGTGCACCCCCATTGTGCTCACTGGTCGGGGTGCAGTGAGGAGCAGAAAAGGCCTTGACTGCTCAGCAGTAACAAAAACATCCCTGTGTTATCAACAGTTTCCAGCACAAATCCAAAACAGCTCCATGGTAGCTACAATGAAGGGAATTAACTATCCCAGCTAAAACCAGCACACAGCTACTAGGAAGAAAATTAACTTTGTCCCAGTCAAAATCAGTCCAAGAGATGGGAAAAAAGTACCAATTTCTTTTTATATTTCCTAAAGGCTTTTAGTAGAGCCATTGTCTAGATGGAAGGTGAGTGGGAGATGGCTTTTGTGTTGCTCTTACCGTGGAGCAATTCCTAATGTTTTTTGGAAACCAGGTTGTCACTACAGACACCTCATGTAATGTTTTAACTACTTTTCTCACTGAAGAGGGCTGTTGAACACAGTTTGCACCATGAGAATGTCATTGTCGTCAGCAGAGGACTTTTGTCACACATTATTTCCATTGGGAAATATTATTGATGATATTACAGCTTTACTACCCTTACAAAAGATAAGAAGAATAAACTCTGAAAGCGAAACTAATATGTACATAAGAGTGTTCATTAAATCTTTGCTGTTATTCCATAGGGAGTCATAATGCATGGCAACTTAATTGTTCTCCCTCTCCAGCCACCTGAGTCCAAGCCTCCTGGGAGACCATGTGCTGAGGGGTTTTAATATGTGTGAACTTTACACTTCAGTCAATAATGTTTTAACTTGCTTTATGTTGGTACTTTCTGTTCTCATTTGCTCTTTAAGATCCTTAAGGGCTTTAATAGCTTTTTGAGTTTTTAGAATAATTGGGATTCTTGCTCTCCAAGCTGACTTAGATGTGTCTCAGAGTCCTTGCTGGTAAAATATCACACGTAGCTTTGGGTTCTTGTCTTTTCATTTGTGCTGTGCATGGTAAGGGAAGTGCCCCTCTGATCCAGAACTCTTCATTTCTGCAACCTAAATTGCATTCTGTCATTGTTCATTTTGTTTCAGAGGGTTGTGTTCCATCATAAAGCATTCAATTCATGGTTTTCTCCTACTTTGAGAATAGAAGAATGGATAGGTATTTGTGAGGAAGCAAGCATGAGAAGTGGAGGATTTACCAATCAAACAGTGAATTAATTTACAATTACTAGATTTGCAGAGTATTCTTCTGTGAAAAATAAAATTGTTTTACTGTAGGCGGTTCTTCATGGAAGTCAACAATCTGAACAAAAATAATTTGCTGGGGGGCTGTTATTGTAACACAATTGACTGTTTCTTGTGAAGGAATAAATATAGGTGTAGTGTCAAATTGCTGTATTTAATACAGACTTAAAAAGCGAGTTCCTCAAAGAGGAAACATGAGACATAGGTTTTGTTGCAGCATAAAAAATCTGTTTTGAAATTATTTCAAATGCACATGAATCACTTTGTAACTCACGGCCATTTTTCCTGTTCAGTTTTGGGAATATGATCTACAAAGAGAAGAGGGAGTCTGTCAGTAAAGAAGATCTTGCTCGAGCCATATTGGTCACCATTACCAATAACATTGGCTCCATTGCCCGGATGTGTGCAGTAAATGAGGTAAAACCTGACAAGGAAATGATCTCTCTACAGCTCTGTTATTTGTCTTCACATGAAATGACTGCTAAAATGGTGTATAATTTTAAACCTTTTAATACATTCTCAAATGAAATGAGGAAATGTATGTAGTAGCTTTGAGCTGGGCCTACAATCACCCATCCTGTGCTCACTGCAGGCTCTGGGCTCCATTCTTTAACAAAGCTCCTCAGGTACCCTCCCCTTTGGCAAAGATATCCTTGTCCCACTTCTCCAGAGACAGTCAGAACATTCTGAAGCAATTGCTGGTACTTTAACCACAGAACAGTTAGGGTTGCAGAGGACTCCTGGAGATGATGTAGTCCAACTCCCCTGCCAAGGCAGGGTCACCTGGTGCATCCAGCCCTGAGACATGGACTCAGAGACAATCTGTGCTTGGAGGTTTCAAAACACATGACTTGAGCAACTGCAGCATTTAAGGTACTGAAAGTCCTGCTTGGCCTCCAGCAGTTTCTCCAAGCTGAAATTATCTTCTGATCAAAGCCTTGTTTCTAGATAAACATTATTTTTCATTTTTGCTAGCTCTTGAGACTTTAAAATTGCTTTGACACCTCTCATCTTGCGGGTTGATACAGAAAAGATTTCTTGCCATCTTCTGTTTCTCAAAGTTCAAAAAAGAGCCAGTATGTGTTCAGTATTAGTGTGGACAGCCAAGAACCTGTGGAAGAATACTGAATTTAGGCATAGAAGTCATGAGAGTCTGAGCAGCAGGGATTTCTTCCTTCATTATCAACAAACTTGGGATAAAATGAGATTTAATAATAGCTTTCTTGGAGAAGACTATGAATAACTGAATTTAGAGTTCTACTTAAAATCTTTGCATGTGATTGTCTCAGAAGTACCAACAGCCCTGTTAGCTGCAGCAATCCTGCTTTTGCTTACGAGCTAGATTAATTATGTTTTCTGGTTTTAATATTGTAACTTTTCCCTCAGTTTCATTATCTTTCTCTCATGTCTGACTTGGGGGGAAGGTAATTTTGTGAGTGTTAATTTTGGCTTTTTGCTTTATGGCAAAGCTTAAGGTGAAGTTGAAAGTATGTTCTACATGTCTTAGGCAAATTATGCAATTTGTATTTAAGGGTGGGAGTAAATGAGGACAAATCAGAACTTGTAAACTGCACAAACTACCTTTATTCCGAGTGGTTTTTGGTCTCATTCCAGCTATGTCACAGAACTACAAACCATAGGAAGTAGCTAATAGGAATATAAAAAGTATATACCGTGAACTGATGACTAAAAATGAAATAAATGCAATTATTTGAGTGGTTTTTGGTCTAATTCCAGCTATGTCACAGCACTACAAACCATAGGAAGTAGCTAATAGGGATACAAAAAGTATATATACCGTGAACTGATGACTAAAAATGAAATAAATGCAATTATTTTGATTTCTTGCAGTGGAGCAGAATTACATTTTTGTGTCTTAACTATGTGTCTACTTTGTCTTCACTGGGAACTAATCAAGACGGTTAAAAACAGTTGCATATTAGACATTTGACTGCAGAATTGTCATATTAGTTATTGTAATAATTGCATTAAATAAATGATCATTTCCAAGTTAAGTGCCTTTTAAAGCTCTGTGCTAAGGACTAACACAATTACATTTTCTTTGGCTCTTCCTCTCAGGTCATTAAACCGGTGTTTAATGTTTTCACTTAGTGCTGGATTTACTTCAGTTAATGGGGAATATTAAGTAATTTTCACTTTTTTACATTTGACTGGATTAAAATTCACAGCTCACTTGCAGTATTCAAGTGCTCTCAGTGTGATGTCAGGCTGAGGTACACCGAGGGCTGAAGATGAAAGGAACATCTGTCATGTCTTGCTGCCTTCGGCTTCTTTACAGTGCTGCCTTGTTGCATATGGATCAAGCAGCATTGTACAGGGCTATGAAGGCATTGAGTCTTCTCTACCAAACAGAACTATCTTTCATTTCATTTCGTTCTTAGCTGGCTTCTTTCTTTGGTGTAATTGCTGAAAATGTTCACTTAATTTGAAACACAAATGCTACTTGTCTTTAATTCTTGAGGGTTGCACTGTTTTTCCCTCTCCCCAAGTATGCTGTGTTTTAAATTTTGAACCATGTTTTAGTTTGTGGATTGTTTGGTTTTTCTGTGGTTTTTTCCTTGCTTGAGACAGTCTTCTCTTTCATAGCCTAATTTTTCAAAGCTGTGTTAAACAGTGAAAAGACTTAATCCTTTGCTGTTTTTCTTTTTTTTTCTAGAAAATAAACAGAGTTGTGTTTGTTGGCAACTTTCTGCGTGTGAATACTTTGTCAATGAAGCTTCTTGCATATGCACTGGATTACTGGTCAAAAGGTCAGCTGAAGGCCTTGTTCCTAGAACATGAGGTATGCTGTGGCTCATTTATCTCTGTGTACTGTTTCACCATAAATCAGAAATTCCTCTATTGAGTAGCTCTCATGTGTGATATCCTGAGGCACCAAGTGCTCAGTAAATATTAGAAATAAGAGGAGGTTTGTCTTGCTGAATTGGTTCTCTGGGAACAGTTTTCTGCCAGGGAAGTACTTCAGTCACTTTGGGGTTTCTCAGTTCATGCTGTGGATCTCTGGAGAGGGACAGTAAATGTTAAACTCTGTGCTAAGGGTCAGCAGTCTTCCTTGGGTTTGGGTGGAAACAACAGTAAGTATTGTGTTTCAGAGAGTGCAGAAATGTAAAGCTTGGCCCTTTGAAACACTTCCATTATTCTCTGCTGAGCTTGAGCAATGTCTTGAAAGTCAAGACTGCTTTGACAAGGCCTGTTTTCATTCCACAACAGACCCCTCAGAGCTGTTGTAATGATTTTATGCTTTGAGAATAACCTGCTCTTGGGCAGCTTCTGCCATCTGGATCAGTGTGCAGTGCTGAGAGCTTTAACCTGTTTTGGTTGAAATACAGGCAGTCAGTGTTAATTACAGGTGCAACAGCTGCTGACTTGCAGCTCCTGGGCAGTGGGGTGGGAATTTTTGTCCTCAGTTTCTTGGTCTGAAAATATTACAGCGTTCCATCCTTTCCCTTCAGTTGATTTTCACAACTCCTTTCCTTTATTGCTTATCCCAAGACTGACAGTCTGTTCTGATGGCCACTGTGTCAGTGGAATGGTTCCTTGTTAGTTCTGCCCTCTTCAGATTTTTCTTGGGTAAATTTTAAACTCACGTTTGGTCAAGTGTATATTCTAAACACTTGAATACTTCTTAGTTATAGGAGGGGGAAGATTTCACTCCACAGAGGAAAAATAATTCAACATGAGAACGTGGTTCTTTGCATGCAGGTAGATAGTCCAAAAGTGTGATGTGTGGCTATAACTGGAGGAATTTTTCACTTTTACTTTAGGAATAATGTTGCTGTGGATATTGAAGATCTTTTAGGAAGCAAAAGATGCAGCTTCTCTAGGAAGGAAAAACCAAACCTGATTTCCATGCTTTAGGAGTCACTGATACCTCTCTTAGAGGTCCTGCAGTGTATGGTGAGGCTTGGCAGGAAACCTCCTAAAGTCAAGCTAGATAAGAAGGATAAAATGTTTGTTTCACAAAGCCTTAAGTAATTACTGTGAAATATTATATATTAAAAGTGTATTGTGTTCTTTCTGTAGCGTTGATCCATGAGATGATTGTTGTCACTAAAATGTGATTACTGCAGAATTTAATACCCTACTTAAACTTGATTTTTTTTTTTAACAGGGATACTTTGGAGCTGTTGGTGCTCTGCTTGGGCTGCCAAATTTCAGTTGAGATACCAGATGTCACTACACTGAACTATTTTCCACCTGAACGACACTTGTTTATGTCGATGGGAATTAAATCTGGGGAAGGGAGAGGAAAATAGCTGATTTTCTGTAACTTTTTAAGAAGTGATTAAGCTACTGAGTATTGCTGTTGTAAGGAACGGGGTTTCACTCTGCTGGGCATTGGCAAGTGAGCTGTTTGTGGCTATTATTTGTGTTCTTTGGTACGTGTAGCCAGTACTGAATTTCTAATATGCAATACATCCTCTGAAAACAACTTTCCAGAAATTTCAGAAGAAGGAATGCCAAACTCTTAAGTGCTCAGGATGCAACTATTGCAGGTTTATTCCCAAGGCTTTAGGCCCATCAGTTTATATATAGAATTGACGACTGAAAATTTGTTTTCATTAAAAACATTTCTAAAAAAATTCATTAGTTATACTGTTATTATGAGCACAAGTTTTATATGTACTTACAGAAAACAAAAGACAGCCAGGTACCATTGACAAGATGAGGAAACTGTAGACAATGCTTCCCACAGTAAACATAGTAATTATTTTATTTTTATGTGTAATGGATATAATATTAATGCTTTAATTTCCAGTGGGAAGAATAGAAACACAGAGAATCAGCCAAAGCAGCAGATTAATCAGTTGATATTTTGAAGGTTTCATGAAGATACCTTAATTTATTGAAAGATTCAGCTGGTATTTTGGGAAGATTCCTCTGTCTTTGATTGGATTTGGAAATGAGTTCACTGATTAATGAAGGCAGGTTTTGGGGGGAAGATTTTTTTAATTTTTTTTTTCTTTGAGGACATGACTTCCAAAATGCCTTCTGAATTACTTTTTTTTTCAGCCTTATAAGTTCATGATCATGAGTCATCATTTGTGAAGGTACCCTAAAGCCTGAGAGAATTGGAAATCCTTAAAAATAGACTAATTATGGGACCTCATAATTCTGATGCTTTGGCTTATTTCTGTAGAGGTTTGGAAGAATTTTTGCCTCATCCTACTGATTTGAAGTTGTGATTTCCTTGTAATTTTGTAAGAGTTTATCAGAATTTAGGCAGATGTTGAAGTTGAAAGGTTACTTTTGGATTTGGAAGTTTGTTTTTGGAAGTTGAGGACAACATCAGAGTTTGTATTGCAGCAGCAAATGGACCAATATTTAATGCACTTGCAGTATGGAACCATTCATCAAAATGTGGCCTTGGGATAAAATCCATACCATACTCTGGAACTGATTTTTGGGGTTTTCTGTAGACTTTTTAACATTTACAGTTGTGATTATTACAATAACTTCAGTCCTGAAGCCAGGGCATGAGATCTTAAACTTACAGGACTATTATACAGTCAGTAGCTGTATGATTTTTTTGTGGACAAAAGCTACCCAATTTTGTGATATGTTCCTGTTAAATTTATTTCCTGTAAGTGCATGGGGAGCAATCAGACTCAACCACGTTCATATCTTGGGGTTTAAGGTTTTTAAAGCTGATTGCTCGAGTATTCCACAGCATGGCTGTGTTATATTTACAGATACATCCCCCTTGTGTTAGAAACTCCTGTGCTGTTTTCAGTCTTCTCTTTCTCAACATTCAAAGCCCCAAACTAACATCGTAGGTTTTTGCTTTTAAAATTTTCTGTGGTCCTTTAAGAGTACAGTACCTTAGAGTAGGCAACTCATTAATGCAGTTCATTAATGCTAATCACAAATACAGTTCCATTTATTGTTGCTTTTCCTGGTACTTGTACTACATTTCTATTGTGCTTGCTTTGATGTTTCACTATAGACATTAAACAACTAAAAATTACACTCACAGTTCAGCTGATGTAATGCTAAATCAGAGCACTTCAGAAAATAAGTGAATACAGTTTTTCTAGAATGTCTTTACAAATGCTGTAAACTGTTCCTTTTGAATTAGGATTGACTATCAAAATAGCCTTTATTTGGTTATAAAACTGTGTGAAATCTTAATTTTCTGAAGATTCTGGCAGCCTGCTGAAAATTTTGCAAACTAACTGCATATTTTACTTGCAAAGGGTGCTTTAGGAGACATACTACAGCTCCATTAGAAACAGTTCCTTTAGCCCATGTTTATTGCTTCTTCACTTTGTGTGTGATACTCAGAGTCCTCTTGAAGCAGTAGTTAGAAGCTACTTGGATATTTAACCAAAAGCACATATAGAAGATGATTACCTAATACCCATAGTTCATTAAACCAATTGAAGTTGATGTGACCTAACATACATTTTTTAAGTAAACTGTACAGAGTTACAAAATAAGCAAATGGAGTAATTCTTGAATAGCTGTACTGTATAGAAACTACTGTGAGAATCAAAAAGTATGCCCTACCTCTGTTTTATTTCCCTTGAGCTTCTAAAAAAATTGGCTTCCTATTGCTAATTTTATCAGCACAATTGTTACTTCATTACAAGAGCAACCACAGCAGTTGTCAAGCCCTACTGTAAAGCCCAGGGGTCCTGTGTTTAAACCACATCTTTGGGTTTCATCTCATTTTCTGTCAGCTTAGAACTTGTTACCAGAGTCTCCAAAGATTGACTCTACCACCAGGAGAAATGATAGGCATCACAAATAGTTGCAAGACAAGCCTTAATGTATTTTCTTCTAATTTCTCTTGTAAACAGGTTGAAAATGCTTGTTTCTTTTATATGAGTCACTGAAGCAAGTTGCTTTTTCCTGACAGAGTCTGATTTTACTTTCACCCTTGCCATTTCTTTTCCTCTGAGCTAATTGGTTGAAGCAGCTTTAGGGTGAGTTGATTCAGTGTGATGTACTGCAGTAGAGAAAATTTGGGATTTTCTCAGGACTACTGTTGTCTTCTCAAGTGGAACCACTTTCTAGAGGAAAGTTGTGTGATAGTTCTTGAAAGTAAAATGTAAGATCCACTTTGAATGTGTAATCATTTGCAGCTCAGTCAGCCATGTGAGTGCCTTTTAATTTTTTTTCATATAATGCCAATTTTATGGTACTGGGACTCTATCCATGAGGCTTCCTAACCAATATTACTTACCAGAGAAAAGGCAGGTAATTTTATTAGCCATGGAGATGATCCCTTTAATCCAGTGTAGCAAGAAATACCAGGAATAAATCATCAGGTTTCTGGCTTCCTGTTCCTGTAGCCCTTAGTCTTGGGGTAAAGATTTTGCATTTCTTGGTCTTATCCCTCCAGCTTGGTCCTTTCAAGTATTATGCACAGTTTTATTGTATCATTATCTCCCTAAAAATCATGCAAGTTTATAATGAGATAAGTACTGTTTATTTCTGGGTAGAGAAGTTCAATCTTAGGTGAAGTTATTCCAAGCTATTAAACATAACCACTTTGACCTTTCTGAGTCTACTTGGGTAATTGCAGTTTGAATGAAAGGGGAACTCTTACAATACATCTTGAATATTTAACAGGCTGGAATTAAAACATCCTCAGTGTTCTTTACTGAACTGAGCTGAGGTTTAAATACAAACAATTTTTCATTCTTTTTAGTAAAGTCTTGATACGTTTAGGAGTTCAGAGAGAAGCTGCAGTGATGCACCCTGTGTCTTAGTTTGCTCAGGATTTCCAGAGTGTGTTCAGGTGTCTGCCCTGCCTTTTGAAGATGTTTGAAACTCCCTCAAGCACTTGTGTGATTCTGCCAAGGGGTGCTCAAAATTGAGAGTTACAGGGTGGAAAGAAGAGGGGCCACCCACACTGTCCCACTTCACCTCAGCTGTATGTTCAAAAGCTCTGGCTTCTCCTGATGGATCATCTGCTCCTTCAGTGGAACTGTGAGATTCCTGCTTGCACTTGAGTTGGTAGTACAGATGCAAGGTGCCTGTAAGGGCTGGAATACTCCTTGTCTCTACCCAATACAGGTTTTCAGGAAACACCTGCTTCCAGAGCCATTGAAACAACTTCTCATTTCTGAGTATTTCAAAATATCAATGGAGTTGTAATGTTTGGAACTAATTAAAGAGTCTTATCTAGAGTAGATCTCTGCTAGATAAGGATTAGATGGTGGCTTTCACATCGAGTCAGTAATTTTCATTAATGAATAAATTTGCAGTCAGCCTGTTTTTAAATATCACTTTCATTGTTGATATTCTGAATACCACTGTAATCCTGAGGAAGCAGTGACTTCAGAGCAGAGGTGAAGGTCAGTGTGGTTCATGTTGAGCTAGTTCTGGTCAGTTCTAGTTATAACAAGACTAATTCTTTCCCTTGTCACTTCTTTTTTTCTTATCTACATCTTTTTATGTAGGCTTAAAAACCATATAATATGTAACAGAGCTTTGCTGAGGTTAAAGAGTGAACAAACATCTGTGGGTGAGGTTGGAAGTGTTTGAGCAAGGCCTGGAGGTCCCAGTGCAGGGCTGGGGACACACAGTTTCTGTTTGGGTGTGGTAATTTTTTCACTTCCCGTTAATGCACAGTCAGAGCTGGTGGGTTTCACAATCACTGTGAATAAAATGGGAGAATTTAGTCCTCAGACATGACCACGGGAGATTTAAAAAATGCATTTTCACAGTGTAGAAGGGTAATTCCTGCTCAAAGTTCTTCAAAGTTTTACTGATGTATTCCAAAGTACATTACCAGTATTTTGTCAGCTGTGGTAAAATTAGTAATTATCTAAGTTAACAAAGTCTGCAAATAATCTTGTTTTATTAGTTTCATTTGCATCACACATGGAAAACATATTAAGTATTCTTAAAACACACACTTCTGAAAACATCTCAGATGATGCTGTATATGTCTGTAATTATTAATGTGCTAATGGAATATGTTTGAGCAATCTCAGTTTGCATAACTGAGCGTCAAATCCTGCTCACTCTGTAGTTACTTCAGTAAATCATTCTTTTAAACTAATGAGCAAGATTTGGCCTCAAGGTCTTCTGCCTGGGGAACACAGTAGTGCTACTTTGCATATTCCTGCTGGTGCTAAATCATTTGTTGAAAATAAAGATTCTAAATAGAAAATGTAAATAAAATATTTATGGCCTGGTCCTTTTGACAGACTTAAAATTTATCATTTGCCAATACTTTTTGGCCTTATTTTGAGTTTCCCTTTTGGGGTTGGTTTTTTTGACTGTGTGGACTGTGTGTGTTGATGTGGCAAGTCATTGGCAGGTGTGGCTTCCCGTGCTGCTTTATGTGAGGCCCGTGGCACATCAGGAGACAGATGGGTTTTTGTAGCTGGATTTCCATGTTATCCTTCATCTTGTTTTGTTACTGTAGCTCTTTGCACAAATTTCTGTCGAGTAGAACACAATTGGCATTTGTTCTCTGCTAAAACTTCCAAGAATGTCAGTCACTACTGAAAGTGTTTAGGAAAGCTGTTGAAAAGTCAGAAATACCCGTTTAAAGTAATTTTAAAATCTAAGTGTGCTAATTAGTGTCGCCTATAAAATGAACTGGAATATAGAGTGCTGGTTGCTAATCCTTGCTATAAATTGCTGACATTTCACAATTCATATTTCTGACATCAGTTTAAGAAATTGTAAATACAAGCTTTGGGAGGAGGTGTATTAGTTTCAGATTGTGCATTATGAAAGACTAGTGAATTAGTGTTTTGAGACATTAAATTACAACACCTAGAACGTGAAAATTAATGTGTTTGTATTAGGGTATAGAGGGCTTTAGGTAACCTGCACTTTTACATTCTTGAGTTTTGGCATTTTAACAAACAAACGTTTAATTTTCCATTTACTGTCTCGTCATATGCAGGCCTTGTAATCACCAGATGCTGTCTTCAAGTATTTGTTTTAGTTAGCAAAGCAGAGAGGCAGATTTGGAACTTGTAAACCCTGGTAGGATGGAAGTTCTCCGAAGAGCCATTTGGTTAAGTTGCCTTATTCTATTACATTGCACTCATGGTATGTCTCTGCTTTCTTGTTTACTGTTCAGACACTGAAGATGTGATGTAAAAATGCGTGCTACAAATTTTTCATCATAAATTACTCATGAATACCTTTGTGTCACCTGTTAAACAGCTCTTGTAAATGATGCCTTTATGCCATCTGTAATACAGCTCTTGTAAATTGTTTAAATTATTTTTCTTTTTATAGATTCTCATTATTGAATGTACAGATTAGATCCCTTTAAAATGTCACTGAGTAATTTGATTTGGGCCCAAATATGGACAATGCTGTAATTCATCCCATCAAAACTGTAAATAATTCTTTATTGCTTGTTTGCATGAGTGAAGTTTGGATTTCATTTGCTTTGTCATAAACCAACTCCTCTGTCATGGGCCTACTTTTTACAGTTTATTTTCCTGGTTTTATTGCCATTTGTTCTGTATGAATGTTGAAACAGTACTTTGTCTTTTCCTAATAAATAATTTGAGATTGTTCATTGTTGGCCTGCATTTGTGGGTTTTGTGGGAGGGATTTCTGGGTGTGTTCCTTTCCTTTGGCATCGTAAATTTCTGCAACATTTGATACTGGGGGTTGTTGCAGAATATCTTTAAGGCAACGTGACTGCTGTGGTTTCATGCTCTTTTCTTCCTCTCATAAGCTGATCATTCACAGCACTTGGATTCAGGTGCAGTTGTCAGAAACGCTGGATGTGCTAAGCAGCCCTGGTTTGCAGTGTTGAGGGATGAAGTGTGCTCTGGAAGCATTGGAAGCTTTCCCCTTCCACATCCACCTGGAGCACCTGCTGCTCCCTGCACGGGGATGGGGAGCTCAGTGTCTTGTTTTACTGAATGAAACACTTCATGTGCCAAGTGCAGACCATATACATGAACTACTCCTGTCTTGGAATTGCCCTTTGCCTGTGTTTTGAAATGACAAATTTTGTCATCCTGAAGTTGTCCTAGCTGGTCCCACAGGACAGGAAGTTGAGAGCAGGGGAGCGTGACGCTTGCTGTGCAGAGATGGTCCTTCAGGGTTCTCTGCAAATGTTTTAGCCATCCAAACCAGAAAGCTTTGCTTTAAACCACCAGAAATGAAAACTTCCTGTGCTGTATCTCCAATGAGCTCTGCACCACAGTGATGTTTTTTAGGGGAACACAAATTCTTTACAAGTTTAGGGAGTTCTAATTTGTTCAGTGTGCTTTTTTTAATGCAAAATACCTCATGGAGGGAATTGCAGTAGCCTTTTGTGGAAGCTGGTCTGCATTTCAGCCAGGGTCCTTAACTGCTTCTGGTGCAGCCCATGTGCAAGCTGAGGGGACAGGATTAACTTCAAGTTTCATTTACTTCTTAGCTGGTGATCTGATTTTTATTTTTTTTTACAAAGTTTGTTTGAAACAAGTTACTTCCTCTTACTGTAAGACTATTCAAGCCAGCTGTATTTGAATTTTTGTTGGACTCAAGAAATGCAAATCTCTTATAATACTTGTAACTTCCCCATTTTTAGAAATACAGATTAAAAATTAAGTTTGCCCTTAAATCCTGGAGTGGAACCCCCTGCTCTAAAGGCCTGTCTATCTATAGGTTTTCAATAAGTATATCCACTTTGTGCCATTTTGCGGTACACTGGTACAGTACAAGTGTCAGGAGTACCAGGGCTGGCTCTGCTGTGCTGTTCCCAGGCTGGAGGGAGCAGGCAGATGTCAGCCAAAATCTACAGATTTGTGGGTGCTTGTCAGCTTGCAGAGCCTGTGCAATCCCTGACTGATTGTATTCTCACTTTCCTGCATAAGCTGTGTTAAATGGATCAAAGGTTGAGTCTTTCATAACCCAGATGTGTCCAGATATGTAAATTACTGAGCTGTCTCTAACAAAATCTGTTCATGCACTTTCTATATCCCAGGCTTTGGGCTGGTTTGTGGATAGTTACTGATACCATTTGACAGCAGACAATAAAACTTCCCAGGGAAAATTCCCTTGTAGGTGCACAAGGCTTTATAGCAGTAATTTGAGGAAAAGGCATCACTTTTCAGGTGTGCTGGAGAGCTGCACAGGGTGTGGGCAGTGCTGCTGCTTGGGACCCTCCCCTGGACGCCTCCCTCCCTGCTTTCCCCCCAGCTGGTGTTTCCCCTTTGTCCCCTGGTCAAGCAGACACCAGGGAAGGATTTGCCCTTCAAGAAAGGCACAATGCTGAGCTGCTGGTGTGCACTAACACCTGGGAGCAGAGCACAGAAGGATAAGGGGAAAAGTACAACCCAGACCAACACTGAAACTCCCACGTGCTCTGTAAAATGATACCAGGGGAATTGCAAGGGTGCAGCACCTGATGAACTGATCTCTTTTCTGGCTATTTCTGCGGTATTTAATGGCAGCCACCTTTTAAGACATTCACCATCCTCTGGGAACCAGTGCTTTCCACACTGCCTTTCCCAAGCCTATTTTGACCCACAGGCAGGGCAGAGGTGCAGTTTGAGGCTGAGGCAACATCAGGAAAGGTGAGGAATTCCAAGAGCCTGAGACCTTTAGCTTATAACAGGGACCAGCTGATGGTTTGCAGCCTCTGTAGCCATCCTTTGCATGAGGTGTTGCTGACAGCTGGGGGCTGCTCTCAGCTTTTCCCAATTAATCTGTTTATCTCTGGGTAAACACCCCCAGCTGTTTCTGCTATTTTTGGGGTGTTTGTCAGCTCAAACTGAGACCTGCATGAGACAGGAAAGCACTTTGGTCCTGAAGTTCTCCTATCCTTTGAGGATTAGGGTTTGATTCTGCTACCACAGGAAAACAGAAAACATAGAGAAGGACAGAGGGAGAAAAAAACCTTCAGACAAATAGATACTCAGTCCTTCTACAGGGCAGTTGTAAAAAATGTGTTCCAGCTCCCACCAGGAATGTGTTAGAGATGTTATAAGCATCTTTCACACCAAATACTGCTGCTCTTTGCTCTGAAGGGTGAGAATGGGACCTCTGGGGATCTCATGAGAGGGGTGTGATTTCAAGTTCTCCATTTTCAGCTGCTTTTCTCCCTCACACTGGGACCTTGAAGACTGGCAGAGATGCCAATGCAAACAGCTCTGCTGCCAGACCAAGAGAGGAGCTTTAGGCAAACATTGCAGTATGCAGGAGGCTCCCTGAGCTCACAGATATGGTTACAAAACACTCCACAGCATGTTCCAGCCTCAGACATTAATGTGGTATTTATTTTAGGCTGATTGGTGACAGTTCACTGGCTGTGGTTGCACTTCAGCTCCGTGTCCATTTCCTCTGTAACAACTAACAAACCCAAGATTAATCTTGACACGAAAATAGCTGCTCATTTCCCCCCAGGGCTCTATAGGCACTATAGGCTCTGCCCCAGAGCCATGAGTTCCCCCTTATTTTATCTGGGATCTGTTTGAGTGGCTGGGAGTGCCCTCTTGCCTGTAGCCCAGGACAGTGACACTGGATGCTCCCCCCATGTGGTTTTGTGTGACACAGCTGTGGCACCTGGGGACATGGTTTAGTGATGGGCTTGGCAGTGCTGGGTCAGTGGCTGGACTTGATAATCCAGAGGCACATGTATTTCTGATTTAGCTCTAGCACACAAGAAATCTAACCATAGCTGTTAACAATACACTGTGATCCCCTACAACCCAGGCTGCTTTGTGTGAGACCTAAATCACCCTTACTGTTACACTTTGGTGCCCTTTTTCAAGTCTGCATCTCCTTACCATCCTCTCCATTATTAATTTCATGTGCCAGCCATCAGAGGCATTTAAACTTTGACCAAAACACATTTTTGAAAGCAAACTCTCACATCAAAAATGGAGAGTTGTTTAACCAGCCCAGTAAACATATGACTCTTAATAATCCCCCCAGCTCTCCTAGAGTTTTCCTGCTTTTGCTCCCGAAGTTTTCATCACCAGGTAGTGACCAATACTGGGGACATGGGCCTGCAAATGTGTGATGCTGACTGAAATTGAACCCAGGCTGGGTCAGCTGCAGGTCCTGCCTGTGGGGGTCCCTGCAGCACACCAGACCCCTCTGAGTCACCAGCTCCTCCACAAATGTGCCTGTAACTTTCAGGGAGAATTAATAAATATCTTCTACAGAAAAAATGCTCAAAGTTTCTTGATAAGCAGGAGTTTGTGTTAATCCAAGCAATGTGTTTGCAAAAGGAGTCACAGCTCTAGCCCCAGTTCTGGAGTTGTGCCTGAAAACTGGCACGTCCCCTGGCTGTACTTGCAGGGGTTGTTGTGGAGCAAGGGAACCCCAATTTGCCTTGACCCCCACCTTAGAGATCACCTGTTAGTAAATGTGAATTCTGCACCTCTGGTTTGATCCAGGTGGGCTTTGCTGAAAGGCAGAACCACTGAAGTACTGAACCTATCTCAGGGCCATTCTAAGGTCATTTTCAAATCTATTTGCTAAGTTTTATCCAAGCTAGACAGTACTCTGGGCTTGATCTGGGAGCATTTCCAAGGACACTGAGGGTTGGAGCATCCCTGGGGTGTGCCCCCAGCCCCCAGCCCAGAGCAGCTGAGGGCACAGGGGGCTGCACCTTGCACTGGCCCTGGGGAACCTCTGCCACCTCCACAGGGCTGGTGCAGACATCCCTGCTCATCAATGATCCAGCATCACCTTGGGTTTCTTTTGGGGCAGGCTGGGCAGCCCCTGAGGCCTGAGGTGACCTGTGCTGCTGCTCCTGCTCCTGCTGGCAGCCAGCCCTGCCCAGCCCCACTGGAAACAGCTCCGAGGAAAGGCTGAGCCTTTGCTCCTGGAAGGTGGATCTGGCTCAGAGATTACCTTCAACACCACATTTATTCATGAGAGGCAAAGGTGGGCTTCACACTTTGTGGGCTCTTGTGCCTAGGACGTGCTGTTTAACCTCAAAAGCATGTTACAATGTGATTTGATGGCACAGCAAGGCTTTGGGTCACTCCTCACAATATTTAATTAACACATCATGGCTCTCCAGTCACTGTAATTATCGGAACATATTTTTTTTAATCAGAGTGTGTCAACAAAATTCTGAGATAAACATCACACTTGGAGCCTCCCTCCCAGTTGCTGCAGCTCACGCTGATGGCAAGTGTTGCTGGAGTAAAAAAAAGTTCCAGCATTTTTAGAGAGATTTCCTAACAGCCCTTTCAACAGATACAAAACTAGACATGTTGAAGTAACACTTGTCACTTACACGTTTGTCTGAAATATGATTCTCATTTAGAGTATCATTCATGATTTCATTCAGTTGCCTGTGTTCCCTGAAGAAATACGAGACTGCTGTCCTATCCTCTGCAGCTCCCACGCCTGCAACAACAGAATTTCATTCACAGGGAGTATCTCTTTCAGCCTCTAACAGTGTGCTGCTGGGCTCTTCGTTCTCTGTCTTCAGAGACGTGATCCTCTTGAGCTGCCAATTTTTAGCCTGGTATATGCTTATGAATGTATTGTTCTGAGACTCTGAACACTGAAGTGTGTTGGGGTTTTTTGCACAATATTTTCCTTTCAGAGGATTTCATGGGAAACTGAGTGCATCTGATTTTAAAAATAAAATCACTCCTTCAGCTCTGGACTCTTCCCTGCTATTTGGCTATGGATAATATTTGTGTAGATTACTGGAAAACATGCCTTCATTCTTAAAATATTATTTTACAGTCCCTTTTTATTAAACAGGTGCTGGGGTTTGTTTGTCAGGTGACTCCCTCGTGCCATTGTGGAGCAGCTCTGCAGGGCACAGCCTCTCCCCAGTGTGCCACCAGCCCTTCCTGAAGGGCAGAACTGCTGCTGTGGGGCTGGTGAGCACTGCATCAGTTTATCCCTGCTGGCTGTAGCTGCTCCTGAAAGCCAGCAAAGCCTGAGCACCTGCAGCTCTGCATTTCTGGGCCTGGCAGGACACACGTGCCAGCGCTCAGCAGGGCTGCTGAGCTCGGATCTGACCCTGCTGGAGCCCAGAGCCGCCCTCAGCAGCCTCCAGGGTGCCCTCAGAGCCAGGCTGTGCACACAGCTGTGGTGTGAGCGTGGGCCAGCTGGTCCTGCTGGGACCAAACACCCCTGGGTGCCCCCTGTGCCTGGGCTGCTGTCACACACAGGGAGTTCTTTGTGCCATGGTGCCACCAAAAGAGAGCAGAGGAGATTTGCTGGGCTTTGGGAACCCTGGGCACCTCCCCTTCCCACAAACCTGCCCTTGGCAGGGTGATGAAGCCAACCTGCTCCAACACGTTGTCATTAATGACTGAGGCTTAACAGAATCTTCCTTCAGCTTCTAAATTGTTCCCACAAGCCCTGGTCCTTTTAAGTCGTCTATTGCCACCTTCAGCCCCGCTGCTGTCATTGATGTGGCTGTGTTCCCTCAGCACCTCCCAGAGCTAATACCTTTCCTTCTAGGGCAGCAGCTCCTGCTCTCGGCCGGGGCTTCTGTTCTCAGCACTCACTCCTGGTGGCAGAGCTGGGGGAAGTGCCTCCAGCTGGTGCTTACATTCAAATGTTTGCTCTAGCATGTTCCCACTAGGCTGCCTCAACAGCAAAATATTGAGTTCAGTGCACTCTCACTACTTGATGTTTTTATCGTTTAAGGCTTGAGACAACTTGTAAATGCTTAAAATAGCGTGAAAATCCCTGTGCTGGCACAGGCTCCCAGCCTTATTGGAAGGCTGTCTGCTGTTCTCCTGGTGTGGAAGTTTCATATGTTCCAGAGAACAATTATGGAAGACCAAACTTTTAAATAAGCAAGGCTATGTGGCAGTCATCATTTAAAAGGAAATCCATAGCTTAAGGGTGTCAGAATAACAAGCTGATTTAAAAATCAGAATTGATGAGCAACCAGGTGTCCATAAACAAGTACCTTGGCTGCAGAGTGTTCCATTATAGGATCACCATCGATTTCCACAATTTTTAAAGGTATTAAATGACACCGTTTTTTGGCATAAACTACAAATAGCTGCACTATTTCCAGGTTCTGCATACTCCTGGAATGTAATATGTAATGTAAACTTTCCTGAGTGAAGGAGGGAGGAAGCAGGGTCGCAGGAGCAGCTGAGTGTTTGCTCCTGGGGCAGGGAGTTTGTCCTGGGGAGTTCGTCCTGTGGGAGTTTGTCCTGGGGCAGGGAGATCAGCCTTGGCAAGGGCTTCTCACACAGACAGGCTGAGCCCACCCCTCATTTTATCAGCCCTGGTTTGGGTATGTTCAGGGCTCCATTCTTCCATCAGCTGCTGCTCCAGGCTGTGTGTTCCTGTGTGTTCCTCAGGGTAAAGCTAAAGCAGGTCCCTGCAGAGCTCCTCCCTGCACAGGTACCAAACTGGCAGGGTTGTGGCTGCAGCCCTGGGTACCTTAGCTCTCACTCCCTCAGCCCTGCAGGTCTCTCCCTTGCCAACAAGGAGCCTGTCCCTGTTTGGGAGGCAAGGGAGCAGTGGCTGTGTGTGAGCACTGCCCCAGTCTGCCCTGCCAGGACCCACTGTGAGGTGCCACAGCTCCCACAGCCCCTCTGCTGCTGCCACCCTCTGCTCTGGGCGTTCTGGGAAGCAATGCATCCAAAACAGGATTAGTCTGGAGAAAAGGGGACTTAGGGGTGGTCTTATCACCCTCTACAACTCCCTGAAAGGTGGCTGTGCTCAGGTGGGGTTGAGCTCTTTCTCCAAGCAGCACTGACAGCACCAGAGGTCACAGTCTCAAGCTGTGCCAAGGGAAATACAGGTTGGATATTAGGAAAAAGTGTTTTACAGAAAGGGTGATAAAGCTCTGGAATGGCTGCCCAGGGAGGTGGTGCAGTCACCATCCCTGGGTGTGTTTGAAAAAGCCTGGATGTGGCACTGGGTGCCAGGGTTTAGCTGAGGTGTTGGGGCTGGGCTGGACTCGATGATCTTGGAGGTCTCTTCCAACCCAGTGATTCTGTGACAAATGGAGCAGTCAGGTGGCTGCAGGCCCCAGCCAGTGTGTGAGCACTGCCCCAGTCTGCCCTGCCAGGACCCACTGTGAGGTGCCACAGCTCCCACAGCCCCTCTGCTGCTGCCACCCTCTGCTCTGGGCGTTCTGGGAAGCAATGCATCCAAAACAGGATTAGCCTGGAGAAAGGTGACTCAGGGGTGGTCTTATCACCCTCCCTGAAAGGTGGCTGTGCTCAGGTGGGGTTGAGCTCTTTCTCCAAACAGCACTGACAGCACCAGAGGTCACAGTCTCAAGCTGTGCCAAGGGAAATACAGGTTGGATATTAGGAAAAAGTGTTTTACAGAAAGGGTGATAAAGCTCTGGAATGGCTGCCCAGGGAGGTGGTGCAGTCACCATCCCTGGGGGGGTTTTAAAAAGCCTGGATGTGGCACTGGGTGCCAGGGTTTAGCTGAGGTGTTGGGGCTGGGCTGGACTCGATGATCTTGGAGGTCTCTTCCAACCCAGTGATTCTGTGATTCTGTGACAAATGGAGCAGTTTGTTGGCTGCAGGCCCCAGCCCTGTCCCACACCAGAGCTGCCCAGAGGGTGGGATGTGCCAGTCCTTGAGACAGTGTGAGGCTGGTCCCTCACAAGGGACAGAGGACTTGCCCAAGAAAATGACTGCCAATGTACCTGTCTGCAGTCACACAGCACTGCTTGTCCTGCCTTGTATAAATAATCTTAAAATCTTGGTTGAAAACTGCTTTAGAGCAGGGGAAATGTGACCTCAGTGTTGCTGTTTGTAACAGAGGAATGTGGCTGGGGCTGAGAGACCCGGGCTGCTTTTACCACTGTGGGGCTGTAACTGGGGTTTGGACAGCAGACAGCAGGTTTGCTCTGAGTGGGCATTGGCTGGGGATATCTGACCAGGCACAGCCTCCCTCTCCCTTGTCATGGCCTCTCCTGGGAAGTGATGGCTTCGTCTGTTAGACTAGAGGGGAAGGAAATCTCATGTTGGTTTGTAGCAGTTGAAATGGCCAAATTCTGCATGTAAAGAAAAATCAGAAATGCCTTTTCTCCCAGCATGTTCTGCCATGGCAGAAGCACAGGCACCCCTGGGCTCACTCAAACAGCTTGCCATGAGTGCTGCCACAGGCCTTTGGCTCACTGATAAGCTGCTTATCTTCAAACCATCCATTTTTATTTTACTCTGAATAAATACTCCTCTCTGCTAGCTAATAAAGATGTCTTTTTGGGCAAAAGAATGACTCGAGTTCAACCTTAGCTGTTAAGGTTGCTCTTTATCTTTTTTTAACAGCATGCACATGATCACACACTCCTTTAAATCTTCCTGAGAGAGAGTGGCGGTGTCCAAACACATGGTTACCAGCTGCAGCCAGCAGTTAAAACATCACACCCACAGTCTCTTCAGGTGCAGATGAAATCCAGATGCCCGAACACTTGAGTTCTCCACAAGGGAAATGCTAAATTGTGCATAAAACCAGTTGTTTTATGGCCTTTAATGCTATGGACATATTCCGATTATTTTTGCAGGAACCCTAATGACTAGTTGCTAACTTTTTAAAAAAAAAATATGTTGTTTTACCATTCTGGATAATTAAAAATGCCAACATTAGTGAAACACATCTGCTGAGGGAGGATGTTTGCTTCATCTTGAAATGGCCTGATGTTTCGGGAAATGTTTCGGGCCTCACAGGAGTCCCAAGGCGGAGATGTGAGTGTGAGAAGCTTCTAGGAATGTGGAGCTCTTTGCTGCTTTTTCCTAGCACAGCTTTATTTTTAGCACGCCTCATGTTTAAGGGCCGTGGCTGGGAAACAACAGGAGGTACTTTAACTCCTTTCCATGAACAGCCTGACTGTACAATCTTGATTTTTTTGGCTTTATGAAACAGATTTTCTTCTTTACAGCTGTGATAGCTCCGTGAAAATTGTTGGTGATGGCCACAGACTCACTGGGCTCATCAGGTAAAAGGTGAAATGAAGCAGGATGAATCTGTGCTCTGAGAGGCACCAGACGTGGAGCTCATCCTTGCTGTCCCCACATGGAAGGTGCCAGCTGGGACAGTCCCCACGTGCCCAGTGCCAGCCCTGCCCCAGCACAGGGGAGAGCAGAGACTGGAGAAAAGCTGCTGGGGAGGAGGCAGCTCAGCCATGGCCCCTGTGCCTCTGGTGGCTCCTTCCTGCCCTCCTCAAAGTCACAGGCCCTTTTCTCAGCAGCAGCAGAGCTCTACAGGAGGCACAAAATGCATTTCACCATTTTTAGAACCAAAATGCTCCAGGTTTTGTTAGCATAACTACAGTGGGAGGTGACACTAAAGGAATTAAGCATTTAGTGTCCCCAAAATGAACAAAAATGAGCATAATATTGTTACTGTGCTGTCTCAATCCCAGCTTCTCCTGGTGGTTTTCCCTTCCCCTGAGCAGCAGTCACGTCCACAGGCTGTGTGATGTCCCCAGCTGCCATGGCCCTGCCAAGGAGCTCTGCTTTGCCCTACAGGGTTCAGCGTGTCCCCCCCTGCAGCTCACTGGGCACTGGGCTGGAAACAGCCTCTTCCCCATGTGTCTGCCGTTGGTGTTCACTTATGGACATTTATGTGATTTTTTCAAACCTAAATGCCTTTGTCCTGTTAAGTGTCATCCTTGTGAAAGTGTAATTCCCTCTGATGCATCCTGGATGTGTCACCCTGTGCAGGACAAGCTTCCTGCCCTGAGCACTCCCCAGGGCACAAGCCAAGGAGGAGGGGAATGGCTGCTTGCATGGCCTGGATACTCCTGCAGTCATGGCTGGACATTGCATTTGTCCAAACCCAAATAACTTTTTGTGATGGAAGCATATCCTTAATGCTTTCTCTTCATCCTGATATAATTTCAGGTGTTACAGGAAAAGAAAACAGTCCTGCATGTCAGTTTGTTGTCTCAAACACATGATGTGTGGCTGAGAGCTACCAGCTGTGCTCTGCAGGTCTCTGAGGAGGGGTCCTGGTCCCCCAGGACTCTGAGGAGGGAATGCTCAGTGCTGCAGCTCACGGCTCAGAGCAGCCACTGTGCCTGTCAGCCTTGGGTTTCCTTCCTCTGGGGGACATTAATTAAGTTGTCTTAATCAGGATGCAGCACACAGCATCAGTCCCCAGCATAAGGAATCAGCTTGAGGGACTCCCAGGGTGCTCTCAGACCTCTCCTGGGTACAGGATGTGCTCGGTGAGGAGCATCCATGCAGCTCTGGGGGCTGGTGATGAACCAGCTGATGAACCAAGTGGTGAGTGTGGCAGTGATGTGTGTGCCAGGGACATGTGTGTGTCAGGGACATGTGTGGCAGTGACAGTTGTGTGGCAGTGATGTGTGTGCTGGAGCAGCTTGGGAAGTGTCCTGTGTGCTGAACTGACCTCAGCAAACACCACTGGAACTCATTCCTGTGAGACCCAAACCTGCTGCCAGCACTAGAAGTGGTGGATGTGTGACACGTAACACCAGCTGCCACCTGCAACCACCTGCCATTCGAGTCACCTTCCCACCGATTGCTGTTTTTTTCCTGGACTGGTTTTGCCAAGGAGCTTCACCAGTGCTGAGCTAGGAGCCTGGTATTTGATATTTGTACATACACACTTCCACTGTTAAGATGTTTCATTCTCACATCCCAAATGGGGAGGAAACCTAAATTTAATGGTTGCATGCATCTGGGAAGAACACAGTTGTGTGGGCACTATTTCCAGGCATGTAACTGAACAGGTAAGTGGCAGAGGATTTTTATATCCCCATTGCTGCTTAGAGAGTGGACAGCACAGGAAAGAAATGCCTTTGGACTGGAGTTTGTCTTTGGGGAAGGTTTAATACAAGTCCTTTTCAAACAGAATGGTCTCTGCACAAAACGATCACTCAGGTAAATCCCCTAACAGAGGAGAAACATCCTATTCTGCTTCTAGACCGAGAAATGAACCAAAATAAAAATCCCAGGCCCCAGCACAGCGTGTGACTGGAGTGTGTGCAGACAGCTGACGCAGGGGTTGGGAATGCAGAGGTGCAGAGCCCCGGGATGTGCGTGGCCTCTCTCCTTAGCTCCTTATTTATCCTCCCTGTGGGAGGAACAGCTGTGTTTACAGGAGGTGGGAGCCGAGCCTCGGCCGGGCCGTGCTCCGTGCTGGGGGTGCTGCCCCGCCGGCTCCTCGCAGCCATGGGCCGCAGCCCCTGCAGCCTTCTCCTGGGCTGGAGCTGCTCCAGCCCGGCTTCAGAGGCAGCAGCTGAGGGAATGGATCTGCCCTGCTCCTGACCTGTGGCTGCAGCGCCAGGCTGGGGTGTGGTGAGGATGAGGATGAGGATGGCGGCGCGGGCGAGGCCCCACCTCAGGAGATGCCTCAGCGAGCACCCCGGGGGCTCCACCGGCTGGGCCTGGGATGGCTTCTGGAGAACAGCCAGGGAAAAACGCCTTGCAGGTCAGTCCAAGGGCAGCTGTAATCCCACACTGGTTGATTCAGGCACTGGGGCTATGGCCTTGATCAAGGAAGGAAAATACCTTTACTTTTTTGGCGCTCCTTTGACGTTGCGGCATTTTCCATCGCACCACAGGCTGCTTTTTCACTGGTGGGACCATGTGGGTATTTTGAGCTGATGATTTGTACTCAGAGCTGGAAATACTCAGATTTCTTTAGAATTACATTTTACAGTTTTTGTTTTGCTGGCGTTTTGTAGACATTTTAAAACATGACAGTGCCAGTCAGCCGCACAGCGCCAACACTGCAGTGCCCAAAAGTGACCTGAGTCACTTTTAAACCTTCACTGTTGGTGCTTACAGAAACTTGCGAACTTGAACCCGCCTGGTTCTTCAGGAAGCCTTTCTAGTGTGTCAGAAATAATCCTCCTCTGTGTCCAGCCACCTTTCCCCACGCCTTGCACCCATGCAGAGGTGGGCAGAGCAGACCCTGGCGCTGCTGGGGATGGAGGTGGCTGGGGGTGGCAGGTGAGCCCATGGGAGCGCTGGGCACACGGCCTGAGCTGCTCCTGCTCTGGGCTGCATGGTGCCCAGCAGGGATCTGGCTGCATCCCCGCCAGGGCAGGAGTAATAACTGCTCCAGTCACTGAAAATGGCTTTCTAGATTCTTTTTTTGTCAAGCAGCTCGGCAGGCTGTGAATAGATGTTTCCTCCCGGGGCTTGTGTTCATCTCACAGAGACAGGAGGTTTTGTTGTAGCATTTTGATTCTGGCCAGATGGGTGTCCCTCTCTGCATCCCTGAGAGAGAGTTCAAAATGAGTAAAGGTATTTCTCTTTTCCCCAAGCCCACACGCTCTTCACTTGTTATAAGCAGACCTTTCAGAGGTGCCAAGGGGCTGGATTGTTGTTGTAAACATCCCTGTTCCTCTGACAAAGCAAGAGCCAAGTTACCCTTTGGGCTGAAGTTGTCTTTCAGTTCACAACTAGGATGGAGCAAAGAGGCTGTCAGATTAACTGGGGACTTTCCGTGGGGGAACAGGATGTTGGGAATTGCTTTTGTGTACACAATCGATGATTTTTGTGCCTCCAAGGTCCTCAAACCACTTTGAAAATCCTAGATTTAATTTGAGTGTGCTGGTGATGCCTCTGGGCTTTTGTGCTGGGCTGAAGAGCAGCACAAACCCAGCCACTGCTGGCATCTGTGGAGCCCATCCCAGCAGAGCAGCACTACAATCCACTGGAAGCAGTGGGGCTTTCATCACATGCTGCTACGGGATGTGTTGGTCAGGAGGAGCGTCAGGCATGGCCATTACTGAGCAGCTGAGTCACACAAGTTCTGCCAGGGGGATGGTCTCTTTCTTCTGCTAAACAACAGCCAGAACTCAGATTGCAGCTCTTCACTCCGGATGGTGTGGAGAAGGCTCAGCACCAACAGGGAGCCTTTTCAGCTGTGAGAAAGCAGCATGGACATATTTTTATAAGTAGAAGGGACAGAGCTGTGGGTGGTATTTGCCACCCTGCACCAGGTGTAACACAGCTGCTGTAATACAGCTGTTCTTGGTTTGCCACACGTCCTGTGAGGTGACAGGACACCCAAATGCTGATGTGAGTTGCGTGCACCATCTCAAGGTGACTTCCTGGAGGAGCTGGCAAAGGTTGGCTGCTTTTTTGACAACTGATGCCAGTGCTCCTGGATTGCTGTCCTCAGCTCAAACACCAAATCAGTTTCAGGAAAGAAATTGCTACAGTGGATAATGCTTCCATAGGAGACTGCATAATAGATCCAGCTGTGGATCCCTGTGATTCCTTCTGGCCACATGGTGACCAGCAATGACAGAGGGGAGCAGCAGGAGCCTGTAGTGCTGCACTGGGGTGCCACTTGGGTGGGTGCTGAAACTCTCAGCACTTGAAGGAGCCCCAGAAGAAGGCCTTTAAATTTACTAATTTCTTATTAAAGGAAATTTATCAAATGTTAATTAAGGCAAAATGGTGATGTTTTCCTGGTGCTCCTTCTGGTTCTCTTTCCATCTTTTGCCCTGGCCAGCCCCCTCCACGCTGCTGCCCAGATGGCTTCCAGCTGCCCTGCTGCCTGCATGGCTTGTGCTCCCTCCCTGCAAGCTGCACACAAATGTCCTGCTCTGCACTGTAAACAGGCTAAAAATACCGTGGTGCTGCTCCTCTGAGGGCCCTGGAGTTCAGAGAGGCTGGGAAGGAAGCCGGGGTCAGGCGGCCCCCGGGGAGCGGCGTCACATGGAGGCACAGAGCCACGAGAGGGGCTGGCTGCAGAGACAGACAGCATATCAGCCACAGCACTGCTGTCCTGCTGTCCTGCTGTCCTGCCCGGGTGAGCCAGCGGTGCCAAGTCTCCTCAGATTAGTGTTCATGATGTGCAAGTGTGCAAGATGTGACTTGGAATGCTCCAGGCCTTTGTGCTCCTCTTTTGAAGAGGAATTTTTGTGTTTTGTACTCAATATCTGTGCTAGGTGATGCAGGGACCAGTGTCCTGCAGAGTGCTGGCTTCTCCAGGCACTGCCACCCCAGTCTGCTGGGTCCCTTTGCTGAGGGTGCCCTGTGTGAGCCTTGTGTTTCCATATCCTCTGGGAAAGGAAGTCAGGAAAGTCTGTTCCTTCAGACATCCCATTTCAGAAGGCATCAAAAGCTAATTTCAGTTCTCACCACACCCATGTACCTCCTTAAGGGATGTGACAATTCTAACCACACCCTGGTCAGGGTGACCAGGACCTGAGTCTGAATGTCCCCCTCCAATGACACAGAAGCCAGTTCCAACCAGAAACCTCATCAGTGGTAGCAAATTTCAGTTTGAATCATATGTGTATTATTATATTTTACTTTATTAATGCTTAACCTTGTTAGCTGGTGTGAGGCTGTGTGGCACAGGGTGAATCAGCAATGAGCACCTCTCAGGCATCCTCTGTGTGCTGTGAGTGCTGAAAACACAGACCAGGGCCCAGCACTGCTCTGGCAGCCAATGACAGCTGTGTCTCTGCTGTTGTACACTATCTCCTTTCTCCATCTCTGCACTGTAATGTAAGTGTAAGTGCCCCCTGTGTGAGCTGTGGCAGTGGGAGCCAGGGCTGAGCTGTGGGAGCTGCTGCTGCCACAGACAAAGGAGGGATTCATGCAGGGCTGAATAAATGCCTGTGATGGGCAATAATAACACCTTAAAGCCCAGCCACAGCACGAGCACCCTCCACCTGCCCAGAGCCCCACGAGCTCCAAGGCTCACTGAGCTGGCATGAAGGTGGGTGCTGCCTGCTGTGCACCCAGGGACTGCTCACTGCGAGGGAAATCCAAACCGTGCTCAGCTGCCTCTGCTCCCGACAGAATGAACTCCATAGAGACTTTGTTTTAAAGCAAATAACCTTTGCTGTGCCAAAGAGTTTCAATCTAAAAGACTTCTGGTGCAAAAGCACTGGATTTAAGATGTTTTTCCCATCGCCTCTGGCAGAAGCGGAGCAGTGTCAGGGTGGTGTCTGCAGTGCAGCACTCAGCAGTGGGCTTTGCACTGAGCTCACTCTGCTGGGCCGTGCTCCAGTTCCTCGAGGATTCCTCACTGATGTAACCGTGGTGCTTCGAGTACCTCTGTGCTCCATCCCCCTCCATCCAAACCGTGTGCATCCTGTGTTTATCCTGCCAGTATTCCTTGGCGGGACCCATGCCACCCACACCTTTGGCACTGCCCAGCATAATGCCTGTGGCAGGCTCAGCCGCAGAGGCTGATGAGAGGTGGCAGTGGGAGAGGCTGTGCACAGTTCCGAGGGGCAGAGAAAGGAAGCGGCGTGTCAGAGCCCCGGCGGGATGCGCAGAGCGGCTGGAGGAGCTGTGACCGAGCTGCTCTTTCCCAGGGAGGATTCTCCACCCCGTCCTGGGTGGGATCTCGGCTGTCCTGCTTAAAGCCGAGCAGATGGGGTTGGAGTTCAGCCGCCCCAGGCAGGACTTGCTGGCTTGCAGGGACATAGGAATAACTTCTGCACAGGACAGTGACCCGCTGCAGCTGCCTCTCCCCATGGAAGGTAGGAGGAGGTTTGTTTTCTTTCCTTGGTTACTCTATTTCTTTAAGGTTTTTGAACCAGCAATCAAACTGTAATGCAATTAGCCAGAAAACAAGGCACAAACTCGGGAGGGAATGGCAAAGGTGTGGGTCTGGCTGTTCCCTCCTGGGATGTGCTGCTTCTATTTGGGCTCACTTAACAGAAAACAGACAGGTTTTCCATTATATATTTTGTTTAGAATTTAAAAGAAAATATTTAATTCCTAGGAATTTTGAGATTTAACACTTCGGCATCTGCAAGTCCTGCAGTGGGCATTTGGTGGCACAGCACAGATGCCCTGGAGAGGGGTAGGGGCAGAAGGGCCCTGCCTGGCAAAGGTTTGTCCTCTGGAGGGGAGCAGCCACCCATCCTGCTGCCACCCCAGGGAGCACCAGGACCCTCAGTGCTCCCACAGGAGTCTCATCCCTGTGGTGTGAGCACAGCCAGGGCAGGGAATGGCTTTCCCATAGGGACCAAGTGGGGTGGCAGGACTGGGAAAACAGCAGCAGCAGGGACACTCTCTGTGGGGACAGCATGTCAGGCCTCCAGCATCAGAGGAGGTCACCCTGAGCAATAATGCATTTTTCCTGAAAAGCAATAGCAAAGGGGATCTGTTTTCTGGGAGGAAGGAAGGCGAGAGGGACCTTTGGGGTGGATGCCTGAGCGTGCAGCAGTGTGTGGCTGTCACCCAGCACGAGCAGGGGCTGCAGAGGGACAGTGCTGCTGCTCCAGGCCTCCCTGCTCAGCTGTGCTCCCACGTCCTTCCCGTGTCCCCAGGGGTTTCTCTCTCAGCTGGCTCAACCCTCGCATCCTCTCTTGCCCCATTCCTGCTGTGCCCAGATCCCTTTGCCAGGGCTGGAGCTCCCCAACAGCAGGAACTGGTGCTCCATGCTGGGGCAGTTCTGGAATTTCTCTGGCCATCAACTGGGCCAGTCCCAGCTCCTGCCTTTGCCAAAGGTTTGCTTTGTAATGCCCAAAAAATCCTACAGCAACTCCGACAGCTCTGTAGGAGGGTATTAGGCATCTGCGTGTCAGAACGTGGCCTTTGCTTTATTGCTTCATGTAAAACACTTTGTATTCTCTGGGCAGGGAGGCAAGGGTGGCAGTGAATGTTTTCAGAAAGGGAATTAGTGTCATGTCCCTTCCCAGCGACGCTCCCCTGTCAGACAGACCCTGGAGAGGCTGCCCAGCCTCACCAGCAGCTCTGCTCTCACATGGATCTTGCAGGACTGTTTGCCAGGACCACAACTGGGAATAGTACTGCATTTCTTGTCCTTTGCCTCTCTATAAAATAAATCAAGCTGAGTTTTCAGCCCTCTGTTTGCTGATGCTCTCTGGCCAAGTTTCGAGTCAATTTATTTCTCATTGCTCTGCGTCACCCTGGCAATGTGCCGAGCACGACAACTGGGGAGAAACACAATTAGTTTGCTGCATTTCAGGCCAGGGCTGAGCATCCATCTGTTGGTTCACACAGGTCTCCCAGGCAGTAGTAGAGGTGTACTTTTTAAGGTAGAAAATTACTTGTGTTTTGGAAATGAATAAATTGTTGACATAAGCTAAGAGTCATGAGACAGGCATGGGTTGAGTGCCAGGTATTCACCATAAGAGCATTCTGCCCTGGAGTGCTGCTGCAGTGACCACTGTGGGAAGTGACAGAGGGGTGCTGGCGGAGGTCAGGGAGGGCTGTGCCACAGCCAGAACCCTCCTTTAGCCATGGCTGCTGTGCCACAGGGGCGCTGGGCAGGGAGAGGCCACCACCCACCCACCTGCTCTCTGTGGGCTCATTCCTGGGGACAGCTGCTGGCAGAGGCAGCAGGAGCACCAGGCATGGAGCCCAGCCTGAGGTGGGCAGCAGGGCTGGAGCAGCCAGGCCCAGCAGAACCCAGGGGGCTCTGCAGTGCTGAGGAAGCTGCTGGGGTCAGCACTTCTGGCTGGCAGCAAAGTCCCCCCTGTCCCCAGCACCAGCCCTGTGATCAGAGAGCTGTTAAGAAATGGGGAGGTGTTTCTGGGAGTGTTTTGGTGTGGCTTGCTGTTCTTTTTGGTATAAATTTGCTGTTTCAGCTTCTGAAGTTCACCATTTTCAGGGTTCACACTTCCAGGGTTAACGTTATCTGACACCTGCCAAAAATCTGGATCTCCAAAAAACCTGACACCTGCCAAAAACTGGCCCAGCAAGCCTTGTGCAGCAGGGGGCTGAGCACACACGCTGCCTGCTGTTCCCATCCCTCCTCCACCTCATCCTGCTTCCCTCAGTGCTCCTGGGAAAAGGCAGGAGCTGGAGCTGTTGGAAGGAATGTTGTGTGGGAAGGGAACTTGGCTTCTCTGGTGAATAAATCATATAGAATCCGTTTTGCGCATTAAACAAAGCTTTATGAAAGGCAGATACAAAGCAGAGGCCCTGCTGGTGGTTCAGGAGGTTTTGCTGTGGTGCCTGACATCCTCTGGCACTGGAGCCTGGCACCACTGTAGGTCTCAGCCTGCTCAGACACCTGAAGCAGGGCTGGTGCTGCTCACCCTGGTTTCAGCTTCCCAGGGCTCTGCCACTGCAGCCTGTGCTGCTGTTTCCATGGTCCTCCAGGAGCAGGGAGTTTGAGGGGGGCACGTCTGGGGTGGAGGCTTGTGTGAAGAGGCTGGTGCTCATGTGCTGCACAGCAGCTTCCCACTTTGCTGCCCAGTTCTGAACTCTCACACAGGAATGAGGATCTTCTTGAAATGTGACCTTTTTTTCTCAGTTGTGCTCCCCATATTTGGTATCTGTTTGTCCCTTCTTTCACAGAGCAGCCCAGTAATCAGATGACATCCCTGACTCATGCTGCCCAGACATGCACGATGGGGCCTTTCTACTTGTTAGGAAAAGCCTATGGATTTAATTTCTTTATCATTATTCAGCTAATATGGAATATATCACTGATGGTGGTGCTTTAAATCGAACAGAGTCTGCAAAAAAGGGTGAAATATAAATAAACCTTGCCAAAGGACGGGCAGGAGGTGGAGGTGAATGTGCAGGAAGGGCACAGGGTGCCCTGTCTGCTGCTCCACCTCTCTGGTCTGTGTGCCCCTGGCTTCTGGGGAGTGTTGGCAAGGCCCTGAGCTGGTCAAACAGCAGCACTGGTCACTGCTGGGGGACACAGGCTGAAAGCCATGTCACAAATGGCCCAAGCTGCACACCAGACATGGTCCCTGTCACCTGCACACCTCAGCCTGAGCAAGGAGCTGTCACACTCTCACACCTGCTCACACATTCAGCACTCCCTGTCACACAGAAATACAGGTTTAGGTGTGCAGAGACACCTCAAGAGCGTGTGACACAGCAAAGCTGGCTGTCAGGGAGCTCTGGGAAAGGCCTGTCAGACACAGCTTTCCCTGGGCTCTGGGGTAACTTGCCACTAGATGTCACAGTGTGCTTGGGTTTGCAGGGACCAGGAGTGCCACTTGTGCTGGGGACCCCCAACCAACCCACCCTGGCAGGGCAGAACTGCTCCCTAAAGTCCCTTTGCTGGACCAAAGCACACAAACAGCATCTTTTTGTCTGTTCTTGTCTTCTAGAGCAGTTTTGGAATAATTTTTAGCTTTCATGTGCCACTCAGCAGAGTCTGAGAGACCAACAGGTGACTGGAGAGGTTCACATGGTGCCAGCCCCTGGGGGTGACCCTGGTGGGACCCCTGCCCTGGCAGGGATCAGCAGCCCTGCTCCCACTGCAGCAAGTGTCAAACTCTGATTGACATCAGGTGATGCAGCAGCAGCTCACTCTGTGCCCCAAAGCTCTTGCTCTAAGCAGGGACAAGTTTTGCCACTCCACCACAAGGCAAAGGAGGCCAGCACTGTGCAGCTGCCTGGGGCTGACCTCTGCCTAAAGCATCCCAGGGGCTATTTATAGCACACAGGAAACCACACTGGACCCTGCACTTCCTCTCCCATCCAAGCTGAACCTTTAACTGGCTCGGTAGCACAGGGAGCATTAATTGTGGGTGTTTTTCCACTGAGCACAGGTAGAATACATATGTGGTCACCTTTGGGCAGGCTGGTGATGGGACAGGCAAGTCATCTTCTGAAGTTGGTACAGCTCTGTAAAAAACCTTGGTATATTATTAAAAGACTAGGAGTATAAAAGAGAGTGAAGCATTTGCTGAGTAACTAAAGCAATGACAGCAATTAAAGCCTCCTGTTTGAAGTGGTTTATGAACAGACCCAGACTGGTGAGGCCACCCCACCCACTGCACCCAGGCAGCTCCTGGGTGAAGTGTAGCTGTTGAATTAATGATGGCATCACTCTGTGGCTTACATTTGCCACCAAAATCAAGCACAGCTTTCCCAATCTGAGACTAAACAAACAGCACAGCCAGGGGTGTACAGTGGGATGCTTTTCTTGTGTGTCTCTGATGCTGAGATCAGGCTCTGCCCAGCCTGAGCAGGGATATTGTGCTGGTCCAGCCTGGAGAGCAGCTGCCCTGCTGCTCCTCGTGCACAGGGAGGCTGGGTGGACACAGCTGTGCAGTGAGGGGAGCAGGGCTGTGCCCCTGTGTGCAGAGAGGAGCCACTGGCTGTACCCCTGAACCTGGAGAAATGTAAATAGCAGCTGGTGCCCTGGCTGTCAGCCCCTGTGCTGCCCAGGCACCCAGCAGGGCGTGCTCCCTGCCACAGACAAGATGGATGGGCTGGTGCTGCGAGCCTCTGGCTGCTATTAATGTTCTCCACATGAATCTTCCTGGCCAATAACACAGGATTGCTTTCCTTTGTCTGGGATTGCCTTTGCCCCCTTCCTTGGCACCAGTCCAGACTATCTACAAATCTTTCTTAGCCACAGTTAGTGACTGTGCCTCAGCATCAGGAGTCTCCTGAAACGCTCCGTGTGCTGCTCTTTCCTTAGAGAACGAGAGCTGAGCACAGTCATTCCCATGCCCCAGCAGAAGGTGCTTGAGCAGAGCTGGCAGAAGAAGGGTTTGCTGTGCTGGGGGGCTGGAGCCCAGTTCCAGCTCTGGAGAGGTGGTGTAGCCTCACAGCATTCCATAAAAACACAGCCACAGCCCGGCTCCTGCTCCAAGCAGCCAGTGCCAGGTGGGGCCACTGCCCAAGCCCCAGGGACACCCAGAGTGCTCCTTCCTGTGGCACAGGAGGGTGGCATTACAGATTCACTGCTGGAGGATAGAGCTGGGACTTGGAACAGCAACTTCTTGAGAAAAACCTCCAACACTAAAAAAATTAACATAAATCTAATTTTCTGCAGTTATCACCAATCTCAGATTAATTCTGCAGCATAACCAAAGTGCTGCAAGGCCCCACACTAGTATGTTAAATATGTCCCATTGCATGTACTGAATGTGATTTCCAGACACTGAGGGCTTCTGGAGGAGGGTGCAGATAAGGGATGCAGGCAGGCAGCTGCCCAAGAGCTCTGCAGGAGCAATCTGTGGGCACAGACACATGCAGGGCCCCAAGTTTCCTTTCACTTGTTGGGTTTTTTCACTCTTTTTCTGTCCTTTCAGCCTCAGGTGTGTCAGGTTTTGATTTGCACCAGCAAGGGGCTGGATCTGGAGCCTGGCCATTGAAGCTCTGCAAGCAGAGCCCAGGGCAGCCAGCCCAGCCCTGGGGAAGTGGGGCTCTGGAGCAGAGGGGCTGCAGGGTGGTTCCCTCGCTGTCCCACAGCCTGAGGGCTTGACAGAGGCTTTGGCACTACTTCTCTCCTTCCCTGGGGCTATGTGGATGCTCCTGGAAATGAAGTGCAGTAGCTTCTCCACCTCCTGAAGGCAGAACCGACTTTTCCCCATTTATCCCAGTCTCCTGTTGGTTGGGAATGCAGCACTGACCCCTGCTGTGCTCCCCAGGGCTGAGTGCAGTGCCCCAGAGCTGGGATGTGCCAGTGCCAGGGAGCTGTGCACTGCCAGCAGCAAGGAAAGTGCCTCCCCATTGCTTCTGGGCTCTGCTGCAGAGCTGCCCCACTCAACATCAGTCATGTACAGGGAGTTTGTCTGCCCAAAGCCCCGGGGTGTGGTGCCTGCTATGTCTGCTGACCTGTCTCCAAGGAGAGGAGCTGGAGCCTGGCAGTGGGCAGTGCCCTCAGGCCCCCGTCCCAGCACCCCAAAAGTGTCCCTGGGTCCTGCACTGGAGCTGGGCTGGGCTGGATGTACCTGCTTCCTCCAATGGAAGGGAGTGCAAGCACAGACCCAAATCCTGGGGTGTAGAGCTTGTCCAGCTCAGGGAAACAGAAATTCCTCCCTGGAGCCTTTGCTCAGAGTAGTTGGAAGTGGGGACTGGGATGGCTCTGCCCCAGGGGCTGCATTTTCCCAGGTGAGGGGCAGTGATGATGGATGCCCCAAGTGGGAAAACCCCTCAAGCCATCCTGACCCAAGGAAGGTGCACAGGGGAGGAGCTGCCCAGTGTCTGCCTGAAGTGTCTGGCTCAACATCAAAGCCTTTAGTCAATGGGCATTGTTCTTTTTGGGGGATGACCAGCTGACCACAACCTGGGATCCCTCTGCACAGGCAGCCAAGTCAGGGAACTGGACTGGATGGGGGGCAGGAGGGTGGAATGGAAGGGCTTTGCCTGGGATCCCAGGACTGCTGAGCCTTTCAAGGCCAGCCCTGAGTGCACACAAGCAGAGCCCACTGCATCCCAAGGTGTGGGATCCAGCCTCAGCCTGTCCTGGAGTCACCACAGCAGCTGGCACAGGAGTGATCTGCTGCTGCCAGGAGCACACGATGTTCAGGGAGGAGAGGTCAGGTCTCTTCCTGTTTAGATGTTTTCAAAAAATGCTTAAGCATTTTAGTGGAAAAATGACTGAGGGAACCATCCAAATTAGGAAACAGGAAATACTGCAGTAGCATAAATAGAATTTTGACAGCTGAAACGAGAGGCAAGTGGTTGCCAGGTTGGGCTGGCAAAGATGCTGCTGGGCCAGCAGCCTGTGGGAAGCTCAGCAGCCCAGGGGCAGGTTCTCTCTGGGACACACCTACCCAGCAGTGTCATGCCAGGTGCCAGAGCCAAGTCACTGGGTGTCTCTCACCTCAGGGTCTCCCAACACAGTGCCAACCATCACCAAGATGTGTCCTTCATGTGGAGGACTCCTCATGTTTCCAGCAGTGGATATACTGAAAACTGAGGCACTAAAATCAGAATTTTTATGGAGTATAAATAGCAGCAGACTTCCCTGTGCCAGGTTACCTGTGTGATATTAGCTGCTCAAATCTGATGCCAGCCCTGCCCTTGACTCTCTCTCCCCTTCAACAAATCACTGAAGCTCCCCAAGCCCCTTTCTAGCCATATGTTAAGTTGATGTAATGCTGCTTCTGAGTCTGTGCAATTACTCAATTACTCCTGCATCTGATTGTCAGTAATATGCCCTCAGGGCTTTGCTTCAGTTTTGCCCATCGATTTGCTGTGTCACCTTGAGCACAACATTAAATATACTTTGAATATTCAAAGGAATTTTGCTCATTTATGCCCATGATCATGCTATCCAAACTCCTACTCTGCTCCCAACTTTCCAAGCGGTGTCTGTTTGTTATTTATTGCAAAATTTAAGGATAAAAGCTAACCTAAAATACAAAAGTGATCCGGGGGCCTATGTTCCATTCAAATTCACCTCAAGCAAGTTTCAATGGAGCTTGAAGAGCCTAAGAAAGGTAGATACTTCTGAAAATGTCACCCTAGCTGTACCTGCAGGCTCTGACATCCCACAGACACCTGAATTACCCAGGCGAGTTCCCCTTGCTGATCCAGCCCGTGGCTGCAGAGCTGGCAGAGCATTAAATATGCACATATTGAATGTCTGCTGTGCTGGAGGAGGAGGATACCTCAGAGTGAAATCTGCTGTGCATCCAAATGTTCTCCAAAGCTCAGACAGGTCTGCTCACCCCTGGCTGCTGGGGCACAGTTTGGGGGGGCTGTGGGGTGCTGCTTTCCTCCCTGCTCTGTGCACAGGAGGGGTGGGCTGTGGGATCAAAGAATGGTGTCTGTTTGCAGAGAGCTCTGCTGCAAAAATGAGCAGAGGAGAAGTGTGGGCAGAGCTTATCCTGTCACTGGGGCTGGCTCCTGACTCTGATGGTACAAGGTTTTGAGAGTTTTGCTCTTGAGGAGCAACTGTGGTTTTCTCTTTACCTTTGCTGGAAGATGGCTGTGAAATAGCATGGCCAAGGAGCAAAGCTGCTTTCTGAATATTTTAAGAACTTTTGCCTCAGTTTCTGTGGATGTTGATTAAGAGTAAGAGACTTAGAAAAACAGCCAGTATGGATTTACCCTGGGACCATTCTGGGAATGAACACACAAAAATAACCCTTTCCTAAAAATGTTCTTTACAGCCCCACCCTTCAGGAATGATCTTCCCTGCAATGACCCCAGCCTGGACAGCACTGGCAGACCAGGCTGAGCTTCAGCTCTGGTCACACTCAGCAGTTCCTTTTCACAGTGCAAACAGCTCCCTGGAGCCTGGGGAGATCTGCTGAGGATGCACGGAGCAGAGTGGGTGAGGGCTGCAGAGTGTGGCTGCCTGTCACCCCAGCCCAGTGAGAGCCATGGCCTGGGGACAGGGACTGGAGGGGCAGCAGCAGCATCTGCTCCCCACCTGCCTCACCTGCAGTGCAAAAGTGCACCAGGAGTTGCAGTAATGTCAGCACACCTGTACCCAGCTTGGCTGTGCCAGTCAGTTCTTGGAATCTGTGAAGTGCTTCATGCTCCTTGCTTTATGTAACAACACTGAATAGAAATTACACTGGTGTGTAATTTCTGCACACGCTCCTGCTTCTACACACAAGCCTGAAACCACTGAAAGTCACCCAGCCTCAGTGAAGATGAGGGCAATGATAGACTTGAATGTTTTAAACAAGTAAAGCTACAGACCTCAGCTGTGCTCTGATTATTTTCTTTGAATTTGCTTCCTTTCCACTGCTTTTTTTATACTGAGACATAAATAATCTTAAATTCCAGATCACCCATGGGTCCAGAATTTAGCTGTAACAGGGACTTCTGCCAACTTCTACAAAAGGATTTTGCTAACATGAAAGAAAATAACTCATACATAATAAACACTCCTCCTGACCCACGTTATCCTTTTGCATTTAAGGTCAATCATCTCTGAAAGGAGCGGGGGGGGAAAAAGAGATAAAGGAGATGCAGAGAGTCAGCTGCAACAACAAACTAAACCCCTGCATGAAGGTCCTCCTATCAGGGCTGTTCACAGCTGCCACTACATTTTTTCCTTGGCCTGAATAATGTAAATACTGGGCTGGGGAGTGCTTTCCTTTACACTGGTGTAAATCTGGGCTGCAGCTCCAGCCCTGACCTGGCCATGCACACACTTTACCCTGGCAGCCCTGCCCTGGGGTAGGGACCTGCTTCTCAGAGGAGCTCCCATCCTTTGATGCTGGCTGCTGTGCTCAATAAAGGGCGAAATTCCTCTTGTTTCTTGAAATAAACTTGCAAACCCCTTGACCTTCCTGAGCTGGAAGAATATGTTTACAGATTGTTTAATTCCATTTGTCTTCCTGAGTGTGTGAGAGGGACGGCAGTGTGGCTGAGGGAAGGGGGAGCTGTGCTGTGTCACCAGCCTCTTTTGATATCAGAGACAAACCACTGATGAATCCCATCCCCTTCGAAGGGCACAGCCATTCCCATTACTTTTTGGAAGAGGAAGGAAAGGAATTATTTACTAGAATCCCCTGGAATTTTGCTTTATATAAAGTTCATGAGGCAGCAGTGTAATCTTTTGTGTTTTGTTATCTATTCTCACAACGCCTTCCAGGACACCGGTGCTTGTGGACTTCTAGAAAAGTATCAGGAGGTAATTCTGCAGCAGCAGCTCTTTCCTAGTGTTACACCATCTAAACACATCTCCTTTACACTTTGATTGCTACCTGAAGTCAGGGGAGCCAGGAGAAACAAAGTTTATCAGAGGGCAAGAGGCAAAGCACAAGGAGGGAGGTAACTGACATACCTAAATTAAAGTGTAGAGCTTTATTTAAAGGCTGTAGAAGCTGGAAAAAAGCTTTTTAAGACAGAAACCATCTTTTCTCTGAGGCCTGGGAGGCACTGGGAGGCCTCATGGGTGTCATCACCAGATACTTGCAATAATGTCACTATTTCCAGAAGTCTTGGCACGAGCAGCACGGCAGGAGAGGAATTGTGAAGGGTAGCTGACTGCGGATAATGGATAGTAGGATGAAATTGAGAGGAAAAACTTAATTGGAATTAACTAGCTGAGAAAAGCCTCTTGATCTGTCAGACAGTGAAATTGCCTCCCAGGAGCAATGGTATAGTCTCAACCACGTGGGCATTTAAAGCCAGTCTAATGTCTGTGATTCCCTGAGTTAACTGGAGTATCTCAATAATTGGAACTGACACAAAGATTTATCTTCTTTGATTGACTGGCTTTCATAGAGGCTCATCTCTTTGTGGTGCTGCACAGAGCTTTCAGGGCAGCTGTTTGCACTTAAACTGCCAGGAGCTGACAGTGTGTATCCATTTCAGCTCTTCAAATGTGTTCTTTGAAAAAACACTTAAATGGCTGGAATAGACAGTACTAATCAGTCTGCAGGAAAATGGAGCAGCCTTACCTGGGGCTCAGTGCTATCAATCTCCCCGTGCCAGGGCTGGGCCATCCTGCAGCAGCAGAGCCATTTAGGTGCATTACTGCCAAATGCCCAATCAGCCTGAAAAATTGGGCTGATTTGGCCGAGGCAATAAAAGGGAAAGGTGTTTTGCCAAATGTATAAAAACAAATGGTTGGTATTTCAGTGGTTACAGCAGAGTGGAATTAATCACACTAAGATGATGGAAATTCTCTCCCATGCTCATTTTTCCTGATTTCAGAAGAGACAGTGTGTGGCTAGCCTGAAGGGTGAGGTCCTGGAAGGGCTTTTGTGTTTGAATTTGCCCATTCATTCCCCTGCTGTATGACCTTGTGCATATCTCCTCTCTTACTTTGCCTTCTGTAGGTTTAGGCCCACAGAAAAGGGCACATCCAGCCTCTGGCCTCTGGGTTCCTACTTTATATGATGGCAGCGTGTTGGGAATGGTGTTTGTGTCCTTTCACTTCTCTGCCAGTGACAGACATAGGGAGGGTATCTTCTCTGCAAAAGAGATCTCAGATCTTACTGAGATGGGCTTGTAGTACGCAAAATAGTAGGTCAAGGTGTTTTACAGAAATTGAGAAATTGCTTTTCTGCAGGGCACAACTGACAGATGATTACATGTGCTAGCATCCTAATATTGACAGAAAAATGTGCTTTTTTCTTGGTCCTTCTGAAGCCTTTTACACAGGGAATGCAAACTTGACATCCCACCTTACCCACGTAGCTAATATGTACCTTATTCCTTCCAAACCTTACTCTGCTCCAGCCTATGACATTCCTCCCAGGTGATGCTGGGGACTTGGGAAGCAAAGGAAATGCATGTGTGTTTGCTGCCAGTCTGACTTAGCCACCTTTAGCCACCACTGCTTGGAGAAGAAGGTGAACATTTGCAATGTGCTTCTCACTGCTTGGAGAAGAAGGTGAAGATTCCTCCCTGGGGAGAATGCTGGGGACAGCAGAGCTCTTCAGAGGAACACCTTCCCCTGCACTGGGGTCTTTCTGGACTGTGCAGGTAGAACCTGGGGCACCAAAATGCCTCTTTTGCTATGGAGAAGGACAGCACGTTGGAAATCAGAATTTATAGAGATATAAACTCCCAAGCTGATCAGTGTGTGGATTTACAAACTAGGGATAACCACACCAGGCTGGACACAAGAGAGGAACGAGCTGCTGCTGCCACGGATGAAATCCACTTGGTCTGCTGGCTGGTGGCAGCACCAGAAGCAGCTCCAGGTCACAGCTTGTGGCTGCCCCTGCATGGCTGTGAGGCTGAGAGCTGATTCACAGCTCAGCTCAGCTCAGCTCAGAGCCAGCCTGGCCCAGCACAGCAGCCTGCAGGCGTGCATTTCTCAGGAGTTACACAACCTCAGGCTGCAGCTGAGAAGCCTGAGCAGCACTGCTGCCTCTCCTGCAGGTTTCCTTGCAGCTCCCACCCAAAGACACAGCTTCACTGTCCCTCCAGTGTCTGCCCCACCTGGAAAAATGGAGCTCTGTGCCCTGAGATTTCTGAAATGCTTCACACTGAGTGAAGTCCTGCTCTGCAATAAACATTCCAGGTCACTAAACAGCTCAGGTTCTCAGTGCTCAGCTGGCTCCTCCACTGGCCACAGCCACCACTGCCTAAACGACCTAGTTATGGCAATTAATGTAAATTAAATATGCTCATGTTTTCCCTGGAATGCTGTCAGGTATATGAGGATAATATTCTGATTTACTTTTTAAGGGCAACTGGTTATAAAGGGGTTTTCATCCCATTGGAACATTGTTTTTCAAACTACTCTTTCTTCTGCTATGAAAAGTTCAGATTGAATACAACTATACAAAGCCAGGGAGAAAAGAAACTGAAAATGTAAAGTGAAAATTAAGGAGGCAGTTGATAGTAAATGGTTATTTAAAGATGGTGGGTGGGGGAAAGAGAAAAAAAAAAAGAAACTGAAACTGAAAATTTTAAGTGAAAATGAAGGAGGCAGTTGATAATAAATTGTTATTTAAAGATGGGGGGTGGGGAGAAAATGGGAAAAGGAAAAGAGCAAAAGTACACTTAGAGAAGTAGGCTTTGGGTTACACACGCAAAGCTAAAACTGATTGTTACCATTTATTACACTCTTCTATTAAGTTTCTTCATTCACTCTGCTGTTTTTGGAGTCTCCTCAGGAGGTCATCTGTTCTGCTGAGCTGGACTGTGTCTGCATGTGGGCTCTGGGGTTATCAAATAAAATCCTTCTCTCAGAGATCAAACCCCTTGCAGCCCAGACGGGCCCCACTGAAGCAGCTGGGGCTGGGCAGGGTGTGACACAGAGCCCTTGAGCTGACCCACATGGACCAAATCCAGCCCTGCTGGCCACCAAAGTGTCCCTGCTGTTCAAACATGCCATGGTGGGAGCAAGGAGCATCCTCTCTCTCTGCTGACCTCTTTGCTTCTGCCCCACCATTCCCAGGCTGCTTTCCCACACCTGTTCTTCAAAAAGTCATTGAGGAGCACTGGCCTGAAACTGCCAGCTCATCTTACAAGCCGCAAATCCTGCTGCTTCTCATGTTGTGCAAGAGTGCAAACAAATATTGGTTGTAAAATTATTCAGCCTTTATGAAGCCCAGCTAGATCGTTTGGCTTTTAATAGCATCAGCCCTGAATTACACGTCTGGACTAGACACAGTGCAGAGATTAATTTCCTTTAATTTGTTCCAGAGTAACTCACAATTTAATTTAACTGAGCAGTTCCTTGTTCTCTTATTCTGGAATGATGGATTGTGAAATGCACTCTCTAAATTAATCCAGACACTTGATTTTTGACAGCAGAGTAATCTTTCGCAGCGGTATGCTAAGTATGCTTTTAAAAGGTATGGTGAATATGAATGATATGCACTTTGTTGATGATTTAAGTGTTTACACTTTCCAAACCTTGCAGAAAAAACAAATATGGCTTAGCTGCACTTTGTTTTATAACCCTTCAGAAGTGATCATTCAAATAACATCAAAAGGACTTAAATGGATTTCTAAATTTGATGGTACATGTGAGGGCAACTCCCTTCTCATCAGAGAACTGTGATTTTGAAATGGGGCTGAGCAAAGCTTAGACTATTTCTGATTGCAGAGCTTCCATAGATCATCCAGAAGGATTGCTATTGGAGCCATTAATGGTAAAATATTTCATGTGGGTGCTGTCACTGCTTACGCTGGCTTGATGTTGCAACAGAGCAGTGTCCTTTCCTTTTTGTTTTCTTTCCCTTTTGCTGTTTTTATTTCTTAAAGATGAAGTGGGACATCTGTGGAGAGGAGCAAAGATGCTGTGTATGAATATTTTTTTCTACACTGCCTCCTTTAGAAGAACTGCAAAAAGTTATAGTGCAGTTGAGTGAGTGATATTGATGTAAACCAACCCATCAGGTCCTGTCAGCCCAGGCACTCCCTCACTCTCTATTATCAGAGGTAAGGACTATCTGAATGCCACAGCAGAAACTGCACAGCATTCCTGTGTCCAGCTGGAACCTGACAACAATAGTTATTCTTAAATGTGGGGAGACAAGGCAAAGCCTCCTGTCACAGAAATATGTGGCAGTGCTTTGTGGGCAAAGGTAAATGTCCCTAAACTTAGCAACATATGAACTGCAGCACACACCTACCCATTCATTTTTGGAGGGTTTACACCTACAGAAAAGGGCACATCCAGCCTCTGGCCTGGCACAGTTCTGGGTTCCTACTTTGTATGATGGCAGCGTGTTGAGAAGGGTGTTTGTGTCCTTTCAGTTCTCTGCCAGTGACAGTCACAGGGATGGTGTCTTCTCTGCAAAAGAGATCTCAGATCTTACTGAGATAGGTTTGTAGTATACAAAATATTAGATGAAGATATTTTGCAGAAATTGAGAAATTGCTTTTCTGCAGGACACAACTGACAGATGATTACATGTGCTGGCATCCTAATATTGACAGAAAAATGTGCTTTTTTCTTGGTCCTTCTGAAGCCTTTTACACAGGGAATGCAAACTTGACATGCCACCTTGCCCATGTAGCTAATCTATACCTTATTCCTTCCAAACCTTACTCTGCTCCAGCCTATGACATTCCTCCCAAGTGATGCTGGGGACTTGGGAAGCAAAGGAAATGCATGTGTGTTTGCTGCCAGTCTGACTTAGCCACCTTTAGCCACCACTGCTTGGAGAAGAAGGTGAACATTTGCAATGTGCTTCTCACTGCTTGGAGAAGAAGGTGGAGCTTCATACTCCTTGCAGCCCTCTCTCAAGACAATGCTGTGGTCATCTGTCAGCTCCATGTCCTCTAACAACCCCCACAGCCAAGCCACCCAAGGAAAGTTGTTTGGCTCAGTAAAGGGGCTGTGTTGTGCCTGGACACACATGAGAATGGATGCAACCTCCCATCACAGGTAGACTGGCACCAAGCTTTGCTCTGGTCTTAGGCAAGGACTGAGTGAAATCTGAAATCTGAAGTGAGCTAAAGCACATCAATGTCTTTTGATGTAAAGTGCTTTTATGAACAGGTTTTATTGGTTTGGGTGCTTCAGTGTCAGTATTTCTATTTTGAACATCCTAGAAGCAATCTTCTTCAAATTCAGAATGTGTGAAATACTCTTCTGTTGAGCTCTGAAAGTCTGTTGTAGACAGATATAACAGTGGTAAAATAACCAACACAAAGGCTTTCAGGTCTTAAAACCAAGCTTTACTGCCCTTGCTTCTTTTTCAAAGCAGAAATTGATTATTAAATTGGTTTGCAGTACTGCCTGGATTGTGGATGCCTTTACACCCATCACCTGATAGTGGAGATGTTATGGAAGATACAGCCATGTGTCCTAAAAGTGCATTAAATTAGGACTAAAATCCAACTGGCTTTTTTCTCACACTGCTGTGTGACAGGAGCACTGGCTCAGTCAGTCTCCAGACTAACTCAGCTCCATGGCCTCTAAAAACCCACACAGCCAAGCAATCCAGGGAAGGTTGTTTGGCTCAGTAAAGGGTTGTGTTGTACCTGGACACAGGTGAGAATGGATGCAGCCTCCTGTCACAGGTAGACTGGCACCAAGCTTTGCTCCAGTCCTAGGCAAGGACTGAGTGCTGCTGAAATCTGAAGTGAAGTCTCCAGACTAAGTGAGGCTCACAGCCTTTCTCAGAACCATCAAAGCTTTGTTAGCCATCATGGGTGCTGCCAGCTCCTCCAGGAGCGAGTGGCTGAGAGATGTCACAGAGATGAAAGGACCAAAAATTGGATACTGATGTCTTCAGCAGTACCTTTGGGCTCTTTGTTATCCCCCAAAATGAAATCACAAGTAAACCAGAACCAAGGCTGGGTGTCTCAGGCAGTCACACTGTGCATTCCAGCCTGTCTCACGAGAGCCCTCTCACAGGGGTGCTGAAAGCTCCATGCCGCTTGCCAGGGGCTGTGCATGAGCTGGTGTGAGCTGCAGGCCACTCCACAACTCGGCACTGCTGCAGGGCTCTGCTCAAAGTGGGCCAGCCAGCTCGGGTACTCTTGACATTCCTGGATGTCTTCTAAACATGCAATGCTGACAGAAATGTTGTTTAAATATTTGTGAGTTATTTAAAAATAGTGCGTCAAATAAGCAGCCTGGTGACGCCCGACAGATCTCTGGCTCGGAGGAGTGCCTCGGTGGAGGAGGAGGAGGTCAGCACGAGTTATGTACACAAGCCAGGCTCTGAGGAGAGACACGCTGCACCCACAGCACACATATCATCATATTTATCATCCCAGCACACAGAGCCTGCTGGGGGTCCTGAGCAGGGATCGCAGTGCTGCTCGGTGCCTGCAGTCTGTCCTGGAGCTCTGGCCTCCAGCACGTCCATGGCTGGGCAGGAGGTGCTGCCCCACCTTGGGTTTGGCCATGCCCTGGTTCCCAGCAGCTGGGACAGTTGGGTGTGGAAGCAGAAATGCCTTCTGGGACCTGGAGGACAGGAAAACTGTGCCAGCATCCCCATCCCATTCTGACCTGGTTAGGCTCTCTTGATAGTTCCCCTGCTTTGTGCCCATTTGTATATTTAAAGAGCTAAATTTTAGGAAGGGGGAGTGAATTTTCCATCCACCCATGACTGAAGTCTTTCATATTTTCTTCTCAATATTATTAGACAGAGCATTTTAGGTCAGTTAGGTGGGTGCTGGAAAGAGGGGAAATCAATTCCTGTGATAGACAAGAGAGCTGGACATTGTCTATTTATTATGTTAAATATTTATCTCCAGAGCTCTAATATACTCCTAAAATATTTTAAAAGCTGGTTTTATATGTCAACTTTATTCTCATCTTTCAGTAAACAATTACCATGCAGAGAATAAAACAAGCTCCCAGGCATTGCTGAGATACACTGTAGTCTATTAAGGAGCCTGAGCCTACTATAGCATATGAATCTGCTTTTATGCTGCCTTTAAATTGATTTGACATCAATTCCAGGCCTATTGTAAAAATGAAATACATTATTAAAGCAACACTGTCGTCTCTCCAAGGTATTTCCACTTTTTAGAGCTGCTGCAGAGGAAATGATCTTTAAAGCACTCAGAATATTGACCTGTTCCTTGGCTCTTGTCACAGCCCATGGAAGGGCTGCAAGGGGAGCTCCTCTCTAGCTCCCTGACTAGACAGCACAGCTGGCACATTCAGAAAGTGGATTTGAAAGTTGCTACTGCAATTTTACACTTTGCCTTACAGATCTGCAGTTGTTTGTTTTTTTTTCCTCCTCATTGGTTGCTTTATTCTTGCTCCCTTTGACATCTTCTTCTCATTTAAAGTGCCAGAGTGAAAAGCCAAAATGAGTCTCAGTTTCTCTGGGGTCCAGATATGAGCTGTGCTGCTTTTCAGATGAAAATGCTACATATATTGATGGAAACTGTTGAGGCTATTTATCAAAATCTTTTGACTGTTTTTTCTCCCAAACAACAATTGCATTTTCAGAAGTTTACCATTGGCCTAACACTAGTGATTTAAATGAAAACTTAAGCACCTGTCATAGAAATGAGCACATATTAAAAAACCACAGAAATAGAACAGAGGTGTTTTCTGGGAGGGTCTCAAAGATTTCAAGGAATTATTTGCTGGTGATGAATTTGAGTCAGGAAAAGATCAAGTGTATCATAAAATCAGTCCATAATCCAGAATGATTTATTTGGCTCAAGCTGGCCACCATTAGTTTTTCTTTCTCTGTTATTGTCCTGGAAACAGACTGGTTAACAGTTGACAAATACCTTTGAAAATAGGTTCAGCTTATGGGGGGGATGCAAACTGGACAAGGTCAACCACCATTAGTTTTTCTTTCTTTGTTATTGTCACATTCCTGGAAACAGATTGGTTAACACTTGACAAATACCTTTGAAAATAGCTTCAGCTTATGGGGGGGATGCAAACTGGACAAGGTCACTGTGGTATTAGTTGCTCATGAAAAAGAGCAAAACTGTAGGTGAGATCTTTTGGTCCCCAATTATTCATCTGGACAAAATTATGGCTTTACAAATAATGAAGCAAGGACATGACCAAACTCTGGAGCATTCAAGCCAGTATTTGTTAAATCTTTTTGATCATCATTCTATCAAAAATCTAATTACCTTTCAGGCTTTACTATTCTATAATTCAATTTCACCAATGAATTGCCAAAGTTTATACATTCTAGTGCTTCTCATATCCGTGAGCCACCATATGTTGCTCTTTGGTGATAAAACCCTCCTTTGCCTCCCATTGCTCACACTGATGGCAGTGCAACACCACTGGTAATAACTCAGCACCCAAGCTCTGACAGTCAGTTGTCTTTATTTCTCTGGCACCTATTCAGCTCAAAAGCAAGATCTTGAAAACACTCACAAGCAAACCTGTTCTCAGGGGAGTTCCAGATCTGACTGCAGGCACAGATAAACTCAGGACAGCCTTTGCTCTGAGATGGCACTTGCCTGTTGCTGCTTCCTGAGCTGTTAACACACACTGCTAGAAACAGAAACTGTGTTTTCATGTGCAAAATCACTCTGCTAAAATTAGGAGGTACTGGCTATGGCTGATAGGCAAAAAATGGACCTGTCCAGCTGCTTTGATTTGTTGCTGGAATGAGCATCCACTGGGCCTTTGAAGAATCCTCTGTCCAACCACTTTGCTCCACAGCTGAGGTATAATGAAGATAGGAAGAAAGGTAAGCATATGGTAGTGTTCTGCTTTACTGGTCAGGCAAGAAACCACTGTTTTTCAAGAGCCATGACTGAAAGAGGGTGCAGGTTTGGATACAGATCCCATTTCACTCAGTCTTGGTCCACAGCAGTGTCTGATCTCCTGAGGGAAGGGCTGATCTGTCTGTCACTCTCTGTGTCACATCACCTCCTCAGCCAGGGATGGTGCACACTGCAGTCTCTGGAGGAATTTCCCTCTGTGACACTGTTTCCCTGCAAACCAAACTCAAACCCTGGTGAAATGGTGGAGCTGCACCAGGGGAGGGCTCCTGTTTGTACCAAGGCACTTGGCTCACACTGCCCTGGCTGGAGAAGGGAACAGCTCAGTGTGGGTTTGTGAACAACTGCACACCTGCTCATGTGTCAGAGGGACAGCAGCACAGAAGTGGTTCCTGTTGGTTATTTTATGCAAAGAGTTTTACTTCTCAAGTGTCAAAGTATGATTTCTAGAATGGATCACCCATTCATGCCTGGTAAGACATAAGAGTGGGCAGTATGGGATTATTTGTCTAAACACCTGAAAATGTCCTGGTGAGTTTGTTCTCTCTGTGAGCTGCTGAACTGACAGTCAGTCTGAGCAGGAATGAGGTCCCCCAGGTGTGCCCAGCCTGCAGAACCAAGACAGAAGGCATCACAGACTGTAGATTGTCTCAGTGCTGAGACAGAGGTGAGCTGCTTCTGTCCCTAGCCTCTCCCTCCATGTAAAATATCCATGTTGAACAGCAGCAGTGAGGGCTGTGGGGAACTCCCATCCAGGTCACCACAAGCAGGCAGTGGGCAGAGGGCTGTGGAACAAGGCTTTATGAATCAAAATCTGTGCCTTCTTCTGTGGGAGCAGTTGAAAGAAGATCCTTTTCTCTTCCACACAGTTACGTAGAGGAGCTTCATACATTTTGTGATGTTCTGCCTCCTCTCACGTGTTTGTCTGGCTCTCCCACATCATGTAATGTCTTTGGCAATGACCACCACTGTCCAAGGCAGGACACTGTGTTCACTGATGCCTGGGACATGTGCTGGTTATGCAGGGACTCACTCTTTTGGATTTGTTCCTCACATGAAAACCCTCAAGAGTTTCCTTCTAAGGAACATTAGTCTCAAAAATTTACTCTGGAGACTAGCAGATTCTAGCTGGACTGCTTTGCTTGAAAAAACACTTTGTCATATCTGAAATGATGTTACTTTGATTAAAAAAACAACCATTACTGACAGTGCTTCTGTGTGGTGCACAGAGTAAGAGTCATCTATTCCCAAATATCTCTGGTCCAAATATAAGCAGGTGCAATCTAAAAGCTTCCTCAGGACCGTTTCAGCAGCTTATTCATTCCTCTATGAAGGGCCTGCTCTTGCTGGAGCATAAATAAACCAAGGCAAGCTCTGTTGTGATTCTAGAAATGCATTTTAATAACAGAGATGAAAAACCTTTTAGAGAAAATACTGGGAGTAGGAAATGTAAGATTACAAGCAACTATTTTTTTTCCTGCAACCTAGGCAGAACTGGTTTTTTAAGCTTGGGCAGTCAGATGTTGACTTTAACTTGAACTCTTTTTGCAGTATGCTTTCAACCCAGTTATATTTATCCAAAGCATTGACTACATTTTGGAAGAAAGAACTGAAAGAAGCCTCCAAGGCTGTGTTATCGATCGAGGGCTTTCCCTCCTTGGGAAGGTCTGGTTGTGAGCACAGATCCTGCTCTGTTCCTCAAGAGCCCTGGCCAAGGCTCTGCAGGTTAAAGCTTTCATGTGGAGACTTCAGAAGTGTCGGTGGCTCTGCCTTCAATGTCACCTTTGCTTTTAAGTGGCTCTTGAGATAGAAGTAGTTAAGTGATTGAGAAAATCAAAGTGCTTACTCCTTACTCTGCTCGTTTTTCGTGGCTGGCAGGGGGTCAGAGCTGTGATTCTGCTCTGGGTACCCCGTTCCCTGCACTAGTTAAACTCCTCCATGCTCTGTTCCTAGACACGAACATTTGACATAGATTTCCAGCACCATGCACCCACTACATTTCTCCTGAGCTTTTTCATGTTAAAGGTCTCTGTGAATCTATGAAACAAGAAGTTATGGTTTTTGTTGCCACATTCTCTCACCCACATTTTAGGAACTTCAGTAGTTCTGAAAGAATTCTTCAATTTGTTTAATCAAATCCTAAAATTTTCAGAGAAAATCCCTGGAATTCGTCATGATAGCATAGTGTTTTCCTCTCTAAAAAATGCTTAACTTTTAACAACAGAAGGCAAAAGCTAAATTCCAGCTTGAGATTTGACCTGCTCTAATGAGAAGCAGATTACACAATTTTAATGGAAATTGGGGCATTAGAATTTAAAGGAGGAAAGATCAAATCAATTGACACCTGCTGGCTGAGGCAACGTAGTGTTGTTTTCCAGGAGCAACAATTCCACCATATTTCCTTTCATAACAGCATGGAGTAGTTGTGATTATCATAGGAACAGGTAAACAGCCCTATAAAGGCACCGACTCCTCAGGGATACAGGAATAACCAGGACCTTTTACATTTCCATTTTAAAAAGGGCTCGTCTTTGAATCTCAGTTGTTATCTGGTATTAGAAGGGGAATTCTCCCTGGGTTTTATTTTGCAGGGATTTCCAGAAGAGGTAAGGGAGGGTAGGGTATGGGTAATTCCTTTTGTGTTCCTATGACCTTTTAAGTGAAGGCTGGGTTTAGAAAGGAAGATATAAAAATTAGAATTAATGATGAACTGATCCTGTTAGGATACATAGCAGCATTTTCTAGAGTTCAGCTCTGTGAAAGTGAGCTTGGAAATGGGATAATGCTTTATCTGCTGCAGGTTTCACTGGAATGTCCCAGTGAAAGCAGCCAAGCAGAGTTCATTGGGAGGTGGAGAAAATAACATGAAAACCATTTGAAAGTTTTTAATCATGTTTTGATGATGTAGATTTTGATGGTGAAGCCTGGAAAATCAAGTCTAAATGGTTTTGAATGACTAGAGGGAAAATCCAAGAGAATGGACTTCCTGTAATCCAAGAGCTTTTTGAATTACTTGGACCCAAACCATTTTATCTTGACTTTCAGGGCAAAAAACTATTGTTAATTTCAGGGGGCCACTGAATGTGCTTATTTTCTCATACTTCTGTTCTCACACAGCTGCTTTCTGACAGGAAGACCAGAGTGGTAACAAGATGCCACTTCTGTAATATGGTGGGTTTAAGTTTTGAGTTCACCTCAACAGCATTTCAGCATATCCAATAATCTATATTTAACAATATTATTTTCCTCTTTTTAAAAAAAGGTTAAAGACTTTATTCAGCTTACTCTTGTCACAAGAGAGGAAAAATAGTGACACAGTGTTTCTGCTCATACATCTTTCCCCCTCCAGTACAAGTATGTGCAATTTGTCTATCCTCTCTTGTATCATAGATTATAAAGTTTCAGTATTTGCCCCTGGAAAAATACTTTTCAACCAATGGAGTTCCTTCTCAGGAATTTTTGGTTTTGTTAACCTATCTTTTTTCCCCCCTTAATTTCATCTAATTATTTTCAAGTTTAAATCCTTTTCTAGTGAGCTTATTAATTTTCTTCTTTCTAACTGATAGTTATTCCCCACCACCTTTAACATCCCCCTCTTTCAACTGTCTCAGTGTATTGCCTGTATTTTGTTCTGTGTTTTTCCTCCCAATTGGTCTAACTTGTTAATTAATCATTTGGCTTCTCTCTGAACAACTTGTTTCCATAGAAATATCTTTCTTGATGCCTCCTAGTATAGTCACAGCTGAAGTTAGGTTCCTTGATCTCCTATGTTAATGCAAGATGATCAGAGAAGAAAATAGAAAACAATTACTCTGGGATCTTACCAGGAGAAAGTTAGAAATGAAATGTCATTAAGCTTTGATTCATGAAGAGTGTTGAGGGAGGTGGTAGAAGGGACAGAGGGGAAGAAAGAAGTGAGGGGATCTCTTGTAAATGTAAGGGAAATATTCCAGTGACAGGAATTAAAATATGCAGGGAGCTTGGCTTTAATGGGAAGTGACTCCATTGCTTGGCACAGTGACTGTCTGAAACAACTTTGGTGACTTGGGGGTTCTGCAGAGTTTTGGTAAAGCATGAGTGAGGGATTCAGCAGCAGCAGGCTCATTGCTGAAGACAATTAATTCTGGTCATGCAGTGCTTTGTGAAGTTGTTTAAAAGGACACTCTGTAGGATTGTTTTCACCACATTTGAGTGAGGTGGAATGTGAGTGGCTTGCAGCTGCTGTGGGCAGCATCCCTGCATGTGCTGACCACAGTCAGGGGTTTGGCCAAAGCTTGGAAGGAAACCCATCAGAAGAGTTCTGGAGAGCCTTCAGCAAAGGTAGGTGGATCCAGAAAATATGAAATCAAGCAACAAGGACCATTTGGGGGAAATGTTCCCCTTTTCCAGTTGTCAGTCCCAAACAATGGCATAGGCTTTGAGGCTGTAGTGATGTTATTGTGGTCCTTGGTGAGCTCCAGAGCTGGGAACTGAAAATGTGAGCAGAAACCTGGGAACCCAGGTGAGCAGGAAACCTTTTCTTGTCTTTCCCTCCAGCTTGAGAACCTCCAGCAGCAGCCCCACGAGTCATCAGCCAAGCAGCTGAATGTGCAGGGTTTGTCAGGCTGTGAAAATACCCACATGCCCCTTCTGAAGCTGAGACATCCTTATTCCAGACACCCTTTTCTCCGGCATGCAAGCCTCCTGTGCTTGCCTCCTGTGGGCTGGACCTCCTCTAGTGAGAGGCAGTTGCCAGGATTCCCTGGGTTTGTTTTCCTACAGGATACATAACATGGTCAAAAAGGAGGAATGTGATTCCTTCCTGGAAAACCTTCAGAAATGCTTCACTGAATGTGTGTTGGGCTGAAGGAGTTCACCCCTAAGATTTTATGTGGGTCTTTCCATGGCTGGTAACCCACACAAAACTAGGGAGCTTGATGGTAGTTTGTTGTTAAAGAGGAAGCAAATGAACATTTTAGGGTTATGCACTGTCTTCTCATGGGAAATGCCCAAAGGAAAATGGGTGGGAAAGAGAAACTGCATGCTCTGTTTGGAGCATTTCTATGGGATGGGAGCAGTCTGATGTTATCCCCAGATTTAAATGATACATTCTGTCTCCCTAATCCAAGCACATAGCTGCAAATTTAATCAGAGCAGGGTGTGTGCTTTTTATATGGCTTTGGGTGGGTCTGGCAAAAAGCATTTTCTTAGGTAATCACGGCTAATGCCATATATCACACTACCCTAATTTCTTTAGTATTGTGTCACCCAGTGCCAATATCAAACATCTTTTTCATTGTGCCATACAAATTGCCCATTTAGGAAGCAATTGCACAAAAATAAATCATAGGTCTGTGCATATTTTGCATTTGATTGTTATACAGAAAACTACTGATAATGAAACACACCCATAAATTATAACTTCATTAGGGTAAAATGTTCCTAAATGAGATTGGGAAAAAGAAGATTTCTTCATCTATGAGAATTTTTATTTTAATTAAATTTTTTTGCTTATCCATTTCATTTAAGTTCTTATTTTCCCTGCTGTGTTTTAGGCTCCAAACTCTAAGAGCCTAAACACTGCATGAAGTTGTTCTACAGAAATTTAGAGCCTGGTCTGGCTTCCTGGAGTTGTTCACAGAGTCTGAATTACCTTTCAACCTCTGTAAATTAACACAGCATCCCACCCTTCCATCTGCCCTGTTGAACTGTAACACCTGATGGTTCAGCAGATAAAAAATTATTAGGGATTTAAAGTTAATTCTAGTGAAATAATTTAAAACTTTTGATATGTTCTTCTGAGACCAGCCTACGTGCCACTCTGTACCTGTTGATGATTGTTCAGGCTGCAAAGGCTGATCATGGTTTTTTATTAGATTTTGTGCTGCATCAATAAAAGAATAAAGTCAAATCATAGCAGCAATGAACTACAGCAAATGCAAAGAAGTCGAGTCTGTTGCAAAGGCTGAAAAACATGCTAATATGATGGTTGTATCCAGATTCAATGCACAACTGTATGTGAGCTGTTCAGACCACAAACCCTTCCTAGTCCAGACTAAGTCCATATAAGCAAAATAAAGCCCCGGTTCCGTCTGATCCATGAAAAGCTCTATGGCGAGGGACCTGACTGCAAAACAGCACTGCAGAACATCGTGAGGCTGGGGCACACTCGGTAGGGGGATGAGAGGCCGGTTCTAGGGATGAATCCCCGATCCCAGCTCCGCTCTGCCCCTCCTGTGCCGCTGGGCACAGCATCCCGCTGCGGGATGCAGCGTCCCTCCGGCTCTTCTGTGCAGGCAGCACAGTTCTGTGTGTTTGGGGAAAAAAAAATAGCTGATTTTGGAGAACTTTGAGGAATGACATTGCCAAAACTTTAAAGCATGGAGGTAAACCAGCAAGGAAAGCAGGGGATGTCGATTTGCCTTGATCTGAACGAGTGCGTGGCACGGGTGCGGGACAGCGGCTCTGAACAGCCGGGGACGGGAGGGACGGGCACGGACGGTCAGGGACGGGCAGGGACACCCGGCAGGGACGGGCAGGGACCCGGGCCAGCCCCCTGCGGCACGGGTCGGAGCGGGGCCGGGCGGGGCTCGCCGGGGAAGGGCGGTGCCAGGGAGCGGAGCGGGCGGTGCGGGCCGGGGACGAGGGGCAGCTGTGCAGGACAGCCCCGGGGAGGATCCCGTGGCTGCTGATGACATCCCTAAGTGAAGATCCAGGTCAGTGCCGCGGCAGATGACAGCCCCAGGTGAGGATCCACTGGGTGCTGTGGCAGATGACATCCCTAAATGAAGATCCAGGTTGCTGTGGCAGATGACATCCCTAAATGAAGAACCCCCTCTTCAGTGCCGCGGCAGATGACAGCCCCAGGTGAGGATCCACTGGGTGCTGTGGCAGATGACATCCCTAAATGAAGATCCAGGTCAGTGCTGCGGCAGATGACATCCCTAAGTGAAGATCCAGGTGGGTGCTGCTGTTTCCACCACTGCTTTTTTAGGGTGACAGTGGTTCTCTGGCTGTCAGCACTTTGGATCATGCTCTTCCAGTAGCTGCTGCTTTTGCTGACTTGTTGGATGCAATTGGAAAGTTCCAGGTAGATTGTCTGACTTTGTTACATATCTTCAAATATCAACGAGCTCCATCAGGGCAGAGTGACCCAGTAAAAGTTTGTCCACTGCCCTGGGCTCAGCAGGCTCAACACTGCACAGCTTTAGCAGGGGCAATAATCCAGCTTGCTTTTAGTTACAGCCACTTACTGTGCAATCTCTTTTGGGTTAAATAGTTCCTTACACATAGGTTGAGCCTGTATCACACACTGTGGTGTTACTGGCATTTTGTATAATTAAAGAAGACATAGTGCTAGTGCTATGCAGTGAAAGAGCACAGACAGTTCACTTGCTTAGGGGTTTGTTACTTCTGTGCTATAGGTTTATTGATATTGGCTCTAGTGGCAGCAAGCTGTGCCCTCCCTGCTACAATTCACCCCAGGAATCTTGCATCAAGTTTTTCTCAATCGTGTACAAGGGTCCTGTGAAAAAACATCCATAAGGAGCTTCTGCAGCAGAGAAATGTGGGATCTGTTCCTGCTTCACAGCCAGCAGGGCTGAAGCACAGTGAAGCAACATATCTGGGATTAGATTCAGGGAGATAAATCCCTTACTTGGATAAGGATTTTCCAGTGTGGATTGGAAATTAGAGACAGTCTCATTTCTCCTGAATTTGATGTGAGTTAGGTACCAACTTTCCTCGAGCCCTTCAAAATTCCCATACAGCAAACACTACCTTCTCTAACATACTTAAAAGCAATTAAAAGATCAGGCAGCACTGACAAGCTAGTTAATGTGGCCTGTAAAGAAAATGCCTTTAAACTTGTCTGGGTCCCAGGAACCAACAGGGGAGAAAAATGACAAGGACCCAAGTAAAGGCCTTACTATCAGCTTGGGAGTCCTGGTAATCAGCTTGGGAGCTGATGCCAAGGAGCTGGATAAAGATGCAATTAAGGTTGCCACAAAGTTCTGGGATACATTGCAGTTCCCAGCTGTGATAACTGAAGAGTTGGCTGCAGTTCCAAAACACCAGCATGATAGTAAAGTAGGAATGAAAGGACAAATATCTTGGCCTTTTCATTTTCCAGACATTTATGTTCACTATCTGCATGGAGCCTAAATTATCCTGGCTAAATTCCAAGCTATAATCTCTTTTTTTTTCCCCCTCTTCTTCAAGTGGGTTAGTAAAGTACAATTAAGCTTTGATATTTTGCATTGCACAAGAGAAAACAGAATAAACATTTCCACTTATTTATGATCCATCTTAGCTCTTGGAGAGTTGGACAGTTTTACAACTCCCTGACTGCTTATCTTGGTCAGTGCAAACACCCTACTTTGAAAGCATTGCTTTTGAGCCTTCAGCATGGAGCAGACATCATGTTCCAACTCTATTTTTAAGTAAAAGGATATAATGTAAATAAAAACAGTTATTAAAAATCCTGTCACAGGTAAAATGCAGTTCTGAACGTCCAGAAATCAGAGTTCTAGCAAAGCAAATGCATTTTTCACAGGGTGTGTGTAAAATGAGATGCCTCATTAGCAGCTGTAACTCACGGGGAAGATAACATCAATTCTTACAGCCCTAGAAAGATGCACAATCCAGAAAGATGTGATGGGAAACTCATCATTTGATGTTCAAATGGAGCCTGAAAACCCCTTGTCGCTTCCAGCACTGCCAGCACAAGCAGCAGTGACAGGATCTGAGGCAGTGCATAAAGGACCTGCCAGTTCCCAGCCCTGGGCTCGTGAGCTGTAGGGAAAATGTGTGCCAGAGTTTGAGATGTGGGTGCCAAGCGTGCACAGGGGCTGGTGACTGCAGCTCTGGGAGGCTGGGGGATGGCAGTCTGGGTGTCAGAGGTGAGGGGAGGCAGCAGCATTCCCCTGGGAGGCGCAGCTGGCCCTGCCTGGCACATCAGGCAGGCTGGGAGGTGGGGACCCTGGGCACCTGCTTGTTGAGGAGGTTTACTGCCATTTAGAGAGGAAAAAAAGGTCTTCTGTATAATGACAGAGGTTGGGAAAGAGCAAAATCCTTTGGGATTTTTTTCTGTTTCATTACAGAGTGGTGCAATGTGCAGTCAGTGAGGAGTCAGTCCTACCCTCAGTTCTTTCTCCTGTCTGCTGGGCATGTTGAGAAATCCTTTCTTTGCCACAAGCACCACACTTAAATCCTACAGAAAAGGGGACAAGGAGGGTCCTGCTGTAACTAATGCAGGAGTGCTGCAAACAAAAAGAAAACCTGTCCAATTGTTCTTCTTCCTGCCATGGTTTTGGAAGGTGTTCAGATTTAAATCCCTTTAATTAATGAAGTCCTGATCACCATGTGATTACTACCTGTTGAAACTGGAAAACTATTTTGGATGGAGATAGAAGTAATGCATCTACCATTGGTTTTAAAAATCTGTTAAAAATTGCTTTGGAAAAGACCTATAATGAGACACCTCTGTAAATGCAATACATTTAGGTAAAGGTTTCACAGTAGGCTGAGCTCCCTGGCCTGGGCAGGCAGCTGCACATTCCTACAGCCCACCCTGCATGGACCCATCACTGCCCTTGTCCTGCCCCTGGAACCTATCAGAGCATGTGGTAGCCAATTCAGAAAGCTAAAACTTCTGAAATCTCATCTTGCCAAACAAAAGTGACTCATTTCCTGCCAGTTTGGCTGACAGGACCTGCTGGCATCAGCTCGGGGTGTCAGTGAGGAGTAGGAGCTCACAGTTGGGGAATAGAAGGTCTCCTGCTTTGGCAGCAACTGAAAGGCACACTGCATCCTGGCAGCAAGGTTCACTGTGCTGGTGCTTTTAAAAAGAATTTATATTCTCCCATTTTATTTTGAGTATTTTAAAATTTGAAGTACAGTTTGATGTTCTTCTTTAGCTGAAGTTTGCTCACCTCACAGTAAGGCTGACTGGCCTGTTTGATACACAGCTGTCACTGGTTTGGGTTGTTGCCTCTGCCTTGTTGCCTTGTTAGGATAGTGCTTCTTGTCAGGAAAACATCTCAGAGACAATGCCCAAATCTCAGCACAGATGTCTTTCCTTTGTTGCAAACAATCTGATTAACAGTGCTGTTCATTCTGATAGGGATTTAATTCACACTGTAGCATCTGTTTCCAGGTACCTGAGGAGTGTGGGTCCTGCAGGCTGCACTCAGGACACTCACATGGGCACACACAGCTTCTCACAGCTGAGAGGTGCAGGCTGCACTCAGGACACTCACATGGGCACACACAGCTTCTCACAGCTGGAGGGGTGCAGGCTGCACTCAGGACACTCTCACATGGGCACACACAGCTTCTCACAGCTGAGAGGTGCAGGCTGCACTCAGGACACTCTCACATGGGCACACACAGCTTCTCACAGCTGGAGAGGTACAGGCTGCACTCAGGACAGTCTCACATGGGCACACACAGCTCCTCAGCCCCGGGGCTGCAGGAGAGGTGTCACAGCCCAGCTGGTGGAGGTGCTGGGGCTGCAGGGAGGAGGGTGCATGGGGAAGGGGCAGCAGCTGTGGAGGGGCTGGGCTGGGGCACAGGCAGGAATCTGAATGCTCTTTGCAGGGTCTGGGCTGAGTCCTCAGCACAGGACATGCCTGTGGGACACAGTGCAGCCAAAGGGTGGCACAGCCTGGGTACTCTCTGTTGTTTCTCATAAACATCTGGTAGTAACCTACCACCCATAGCCTGTGGGGAAATAGCTGGCTTGGCATGGAAGAGTTGCTGGCAGCCTCTAAACTAAGAATATTACATTTTGCAGGATTTTTTTTCCCATCTGCTTAATTATGAAATCAGTTCAGCAGAAGGAGGTGACACATTTAGGTCGCTCTGCTATTTCAGTTGTGCAGATAGCACCCAAAATATGTTAAAAAGTTGTCATCTTCTTGTCTAGAACAGGTTACTCCAAACTCTGTCCAGCCTGGCCTTGAACATTTCCAGGGATGGGGCAGCCACAGCTTCTCAGGGCACCCTGTGCCAGGGCCTCACCACCCTCACAGAAAAGAATTTCTTCCTAATATCTAATCCAAGCATGCCCTGTGATTGTGCAAAGGTATGTTAAAAGGCCTGGAGATTTACATCAGCAAAGAAAATTCCCCCAGCTCCTCTGTCCTTGTTCTATGGAAGAGGCCACCTCTAAGTGTCTATTTTCAGTCATATTCATTGAAAATAGCCTCACTAGGTGCAAAATATTTTTCTGCATTATTTTTCTGTTCTATTTTGCATCACTTTTCATGGCTTGGTTTGGTCTAAAAATGGAGTTGTGCTTTTAATGTGTTGGGAACTGGGGAAGCTTCAGCCCCAGGGTCCCTGTCTGAGCTCAGGATTGGTGTGCACAGGCTGAGGTCTGCAATGAGGACAGCTACAGTTTCTCCACAGCTGAGATGGCTGAGTGGATCTACTGGGGTTTTCTAAATGAAAATCACTTTGTGAAAACATTTGGTGTTAGACTGGTCATCCTCCTGGCTCTTTTCTACAAGTAGCTTTTCTTTTTCCTCTTTTACTCTATGAATACAATGCTTGTCTTTTATTGTCTCCAGTAAATGCTGTGTTGTGTAAAGATTATGATAAATTATGGCACTAAGTATAGCAATAAATATAGGCATAGTGTATATAGGCTGTTGTAGAAGAAATTAGTTTCTATTCTGCAGTATCAAAAAAGAGTTTCATCCACTTTGTGTAAAAATATCTGTCTTCCTGTGGTATCACTTCATTCTCAGGTGAAAAAGCCTTACAGTTTTGTGCAGGGAAGCCTCTGTTAGAATGGCATTGTCCAACTTGATTAAGTGAAAATTGAAACAATTTTAAGTTTTAAAGCAGAAAAATAAAATCATGAAAGATGTGTGATATTTTTGGTTAGTGTTTGATTGCACTGATGACTTAAAATTGAGAAGTCTGAGCAAAGCAAGCAGTGAATTTGAACAGGTATGTATGTGAAGTGCCCTGGAATCCTAATCTGTGAGTGTGTGTGTAAAGAAAATAGTTTTAAGGAGCAGCTCTGTTCCTCTGGCCTATCATGCTTCTCTTTAAGGTGCTTTAAAAACGTTTCTCTCTACTGAGCATGCTGGAATTTAAGGTAGCTCAACAATGTTCCTTTCAAAGTCTTTGCTTTTAGGTTGGTATCTGGTGTGGCACATGCTGGGGTGTGCACAGACCTACAGAAAGTGATTTTGGAATCTTCTTCCACAGACCCAGACACTCCCAGTGCTGGCAGAGATCAGAGCCTGGGGGCTTGTGCCCCTGCTGACCTGCCTGTGTTTTGAGGAGCCTGGTGTGTGGTTCTGTGGGGCTGTGTCCTGCTCTGCCTGTCTGGGAGTGTTTCAGTAGTACTGGCCACGGGCCTTCCCCAGTTGTCACAAAGTCAGCAGCGAGTTCTTGACATCTGCCGTGCTGCACTGGCTGCCAAGTGGAGTAGGTAGTTGGCAAGGAAATAAATATTGATAGGCCCTAGCAACAGGTACTCCTGAGAACTCTTGTTCTGGGAATGCTTAGGCCATGGCCAGTGTTATTAAAGTTGTGAGAGCATTTTAAGTTTATTTATAGGATTTGTTTGTGTCTTATCACCATCTCTCAGCGCTGGAATGCATGAGCAGGCTGTGCCGTGTGAGGGCACAGATGTGTGCCCCACACCCTGCTCTGGTCACTCATTTCTACTGCAGCAGATGCCCCACTGCCCCAGCTCAGGCACAGCTGATTTACCCCCTGTGAGGCATCCCAGGAATGTGTTCAAATCAACCAGTCCTGTGTTTGCTTATCTCAATAGTATGAATGACTATTGCAGAGCTATGTGCATGTAGGTGCATTGGATACAAGGACTTTTTCCTTTTTAGCAATATCCTAATAAAACATTAACATACAAGATTCTCAGAGAGTGTGCCAAGGTGAAATTAGCTGATCACTGACTCTGGTGAGCACTGTCCATGAACAATTGTGTGTTCTCATTGCAGAAATTGAAGCCAGAGAAGCCTGCGACTGGCTGAGAGCTGCTGGATTTCCCCAGTATGCTCAGCTGTTTGAAGGTATGATCACAAAGACTTGCCAAGCAGCTGACACTGAATTTGAGTGGAATTGTTCACATAAATAATATATTTTAGAACCTGACACTTCTGATGGAAGCACTTCCAAATTCTGTTATATCTTCATGCAAACCTGTAGGAAAGTAGTGACCTGGTGTGTTTCCTTGCAGAAGGGACATCTCAGCAGGGACTCAGAACAATTCTTTAAAGGACCAAATCTTCCTTGGTTTTCTTTCCCTATTGTTAGACTCAGTCAAATTTCTGCTTTTGTTATTTTTAGTTGCTTATAATTTTTCCAGCCTTTTTTTTTCCTTGGGGTGCTGGAAGTGATGTTTCCAACCACTGATTGCAACCAAAACTCCTCTGAGGCTCTCCAGCCTGTGATCTGAGTGAGATTGCTTTATTGGTGTTTTGAAAAAGAATGTTGGAAAAAATCATCTTGCAATCATAAGTGTTCAGGAGGAATATTCAGCAGCAGCCAGCCAGTCAAAAATGTAATTTCAGCATGTTTTCATGTTGTTAAAACTACAAAGTGTGCTTATTTCTTGGGAGGAGGTATGGATTTGTTGAGAGCTTGTATAATTTTTCAGGCCACACTTGTGCATATGCCTTAAAACTGTTCTTCTTTAAAATATGGTTTTTGTTACAATAATTGAAAGTAACAAAAGCTAACCTATTTTTAAGAAAGATTTTATCAAAGAACTACAGTTAAAAGAACAACATTAACTGCTTTAATTCCCACCTCCCCTGGTCACTGCAAAATTGAAAATTTGAAGTCAAGCCTGTAGAGCTGGGTTTGAAAGTTGTATTCTATGAAACCTGGAAATGCTTCCTGTCTGCCTACAGCAGATTGTATTCTGTAGGCTGTTTGTTGGAAATGTGCATTGCCATGCTTCTGGAAAATTAATCCCCTGCATTACCTTGCTGTTTATGCTGTTTGCTGACCTGGCTCGGAAAATAAAGCTTATAAAATAAGCTAAGAAAACACATGTGGACCTCAGTGGTTCTCTCATGTGCAAGGCTAAATCTCAGGAGCTGAAACACTGAACTCTTCAGCTTCCAGCCCAGCGTGATGTGTCAGGCTCCCTAGAGCTCAGAGACTCTCATGTGCTGCATTGCACCTCACCATGGCAAAGGCTCATGTAAAACAATCCCTGCTTTATTCTGTAGAAGGTGCAGAGAACCAAAGCAAATCTAAAGGTTATTTTGTGTTTCTTGTCTATGGCACTCAATAACTGCAAGCTCCTGGAAATGCAGAAGGGCTTGTCCACCTGTAATAACAGCAGCAAGCAGATCCCTGCATTTGTTCTCCCACTTGCCCTAAGAAACTGATCCTCACTTGCTGGAAGAATGTTTGCAGGAATGCACAGCCATAGAAATAGAAGTAGTTTCATTTCAACTGTGATAAATAAGCTGCAAAATTGAAAGTCTTTGCAATTACAACTCAGATTTGAGATTCAACTTCTTTGTTCACAGATATGCAGTTTCCCATTGATGTAAAAACTGTGAGGAGAGATCATGAATTTTTAGATGGAGATGCCATTGAATCACTGTTCAGGTAAACATTAATCATGGATCATCTTTGATACCCCCATCCCCCCAGTTACTTGTTACTCATCTTTTCATGCCTCTGCTTTTGTCAGAGAGGAACAAAGTCACCACATCTGTGACTGAAGGAAATGACTTCAGCGCATAGTTTAGTGCCACTATAGTTGGTTGTTTTAGGAATTAAAAGGTAAAGTAAGCACATGTCTGCACTTCCTCTTCAGCCAAGCTCTCAGGGATGTTACACTGAGCATTAAATATCTTTTTTGTGATGTGAAATGGCTACAAGCTGATTAAAAATAACCAGTTCCCTGCAAGCATGGCAGGCTGCTTTCTAGGATCATGTATAATGGAGTGCAGGAATTTCCTCCAACTCCTGTTCCAGCAGATAGACAGAAAGAAATTATCTGCATGAGATCTGTTTTCCTGAATATTTTTTGGGAGAGAAACAAAGGTACTGGTTTGAAGTTATTGCTTTGTCACAGCTGTTCAGAGCACACAAGAGAACCTGCCTTGCTAGTGCCAAGTCAGACCCAGGGCCCTGTGGAATTTCCCCATGGAACAGTACCAGGACAACAGGAGGCTCCTGCTTCCATTGGTACTGCAGTTACTGCAGCCTCCTCATGGTGGGATTGTTTAGCAGAGTTTCTTCAGCAGAAATTATGATTTCTAACACTTAGGGCAGTGCAAAGTTCTTCTCCTGGTGAGCTGTTCTGGTCCTTTTCTGTGCTGTCAGGTCACCTGAACTCCAGCTCTGCCTGCACCAGAGCGCCAAGAGGAGTTGTTCACACACATCCCTAAAACACAGCAGATATTGGAGAACTTTGGGTGTATTTTGAGAGAACTTTGTTTTTTGGTGTCACTTCTGTCCTGGGTGCACCATGGAGACTCTCAGGGTGCCTCCTGTTGATACCACCTATTGTTTGACAACTAAGTGATTGACTAGTCTGGGGACCTTACTGATTCCACAAGCTTTAATTAAAATGACAGATAATGCAGTCCTTCCAGGGATACAGGTTAACATCTTGATTTTTTTTTTCAAGAAGCCCACACAGAATTTCATTTATTTTCAAAACCTTAAATCAATATGAAGTTTTTCACAACCAGTAAAGCTAATATTATGATTTTTTAAAATTATATGATTGATTATAGTTGTCTTCTCTAGTTTTAAGATGGCAGAACTGGAAGTGTGAACATCATGGTGTTGTTATTGGTGCTGGTTTTGGGGGCCAGTGTATGGGAGCCTCTAACAGAATGTCAGTCTTTGACAATAGTGAAGACTCCGTGGTAGAAGATCACACCTAGTTTGGTGCATGTTTGTTTTCAAGCAAGCAAATAGTTGAAATTTAAAACTCCTGTGTTTTTTCTCAAACCCTAGAAGGTTGAACACATTGAACAAGTATGCATCAATGAAAGTGGAAATAAGCCGTGATAGGAAACGGGTATGTCTGTAACATACAGTTGCTGTTCTCATTAAAGATGTGTTTAGCTATTGTACCAAACACCTGGGCTTAAAAGTGCATGAAGCATTAGCAATTTCTGAACTTTCCTTTCTATTCCATCCCACGAAGCTCTGCTATTTGCATTATGTTGAGAAAACATAGGGATTTGAAACTTTGCAAGGCAGGTTAGGGGTGGCTTTTGAAACACGTTTAAAATTTGATTTGGCACATATTACTGTCCAACAGTTGCCCCAGAGCCTCATCTCAGCATGGCTATCATTGCTTTCTTAAGTAGTTTCCCACCTCATTTAAGTGCTGTAAGTGAAATTTCACTCCTGTTGATTTAACAAAGAAATTAAAAGCGCAATCCAAATGTTCAGCCAATACAAGCTGGGTAGGTTTTAGCTGTGCTGTCTTTGTGCTCTGCCCCTGAAGCTAAGTTAGAGTGGTGGCCACAGCTTGGCTGGGCAGCACCAGCTCTGCAAAGCTTCTGAGCCACCCTGGATTGACTGCAGGACTAGTGAGAAAATTATGCCATCTTCTGGAAAAATATCTGGGTTTTGGAGAGTTCTGCTCTCTCTTAGGGCAGAATGGGGCAAGAGAGCCCAGAGAGAAGAGACAGGTGGCTCCCATCTCTCCAATGTTTCACTCTCCCAGTGTTGCCTCAGAGTGGGGACACTCCAGCAAAGGGACAGCTGATGCAGGTGGCAAGGGAGGCTGAGGGCTCCAAAAGGGTGCCACAGTCCCACAGCTAAACACTTCTTTACCTGAAAATGGATGAGTTTTGGTCACAGAAGTGTGAGAGTGTTTGATTTGTTTGACTTTAGGAAAGGCAGTGTAAACCCAATACAATCATCTTTCAAAACCCTTGGATTTGCCACAAACCAGGATTTTTCACCCTTAGATCAAATCTGTCACTTTTTCCTGTGGTCACCTTCCCAGATTTATCAGCATGCTTGGGCATCATTTGTCAGCATGTTTTTCAGCTAACTTAGGGCAGACCTTCAGTGTCTGAATGGTCACATTTCCATATGTTGGTCATGGGGGTTTTGGAAGTCGGTAGAAAATTTAAGTCTATTTTTTATGTTAAACTGGTTTTTGTAATTTAAAATTTGCCAAACTTTGCCCTTGAACTGGTGTTGTTTTTTTTTCTCCTTCTAAGAGTGACGACTCAGAAGATGATGAACCTTGTGCAATAAGTGACAGATGGGCTTATGAGAGGTGCAGCCAGCGGTGGTCTCGCATCGAGAGCCTGGCAGGATTCCCAGCAGAGGAAGGGGCTGGTGCTCCCACCCCAGGCAGCCCAGTGTTGAAGATCATCAACAACGAGGATAATGTCTTTCTGGATCATGGTGAGAAGCACGATGTGTCCTCAATTCACAGCACCAGCAGTGCTGACAGTGACATTGTTAACTCCCAAAAACCTTTTGAAGATGTGGAAACCAGCACGAGCTCCTCAAGATGTTCCTCAGTTAAGGTACCTTCACTGGACTCTGCTTTTAGTTGTTCTCCTCCCCCCGGTGAATTTTTAAATATCACCAGTGAGGAGAAGCTTTTGGATAAGTCACCATCCAAAAAGAGGAAGAGCCTTCTGAAGAAAATGGAGAAGCTGCACTTAAGGAGCTGCAATTTAAGGAGTGGTCAGTCAAAGGCCAGACCCATAATAAGTGAACCTGTTCTTCTGGAAGGACTTAATGAAGAAAAGATGAAGATGCTGAACTGTGTAAATATTTCTGACCTCTCTGGCATCCGAACAAAGAACAATTCTTCCTTTTCTCCCCAGAGCTGCAACAGCAGCAATCAGTCTGTAAACAGCAGCACAGGGAGCACTCCAAGCCCTGTTATAAAACCAGGCAGCCCCTGTGGAGGAAGGGGGACCTGTGCAGAGCACATGGACACCAGCAAGCTGGGGAATGGTCGATCCCAGCAAAACCTAAAAAATGACACGACGGTACAAAAGAGCCAGATGTTTCAAATACCACAAGGCCACAAACCTGGCACCTTCCCCACAGTACTTACAGACAGCTCCCTGTGTCCAGCAGACAGCTCTTCTGTCAACTGGAGAACAGGGAGCTTCCACGGGTGCAGGAGGAGCCGGAGCAGAAGCGGTTCCAGGGACCCCAGGGGCACCAGGAGCCCTGTGCTGGGCAGGGATCACAGGCTGAGTGTGTATGACAACATGCCCAGCCCCGACCTGCAGGGTCTGGAGGCCGCGCAAGTCGGCGACGACGACGTTTTCTCAGAGCTGAACAGTGTCATAGCAGATGTCAATGGTCTCAAGAAGCTGGTTGATCAGTGGACAGAGAAATTATCAGATGATGGGGATTCTGACTTTGCCAGTGACTTGACCTCTTTGTATCCACCCTCCCCTAAAGAAAGCTCTGTAGAAACAGAGGGCTCAGAAGATAAGACAGCAGGGGAGGCTGAGGGAGAGAGCAGCTGTGGCCTGGGCAAGGAGATTGGCTCTGCAGACCTGACATGCATCACAGACTCTCAAAAGACCAACAGGTCAGCATCCTTGGGTTTGCCTTTGATTCTGTCCACTCTAAACAGAATTGATTTGCCAGAACAAAGTATTCTAAAGTCTGTCCTAGGCAGCAAGGTCTGCATTGCTGGTGGCAGGTACTGCTCCACAGGCACCAATATCTGACCTCTGCTGAAAGTAGGACACTCAAAATCTGCATGAGCACTCAGGCATTGGAATCAGGAAGCAGTTTGTATTGCCAGAGGCCCTCCTGGATGGGGAGTACCTTGTTTAAGTGCAAATAACTATATAAGTGCAAATAACATTTAGAGTCTTGGGTGCTTCACGGATGCAGGTAGCAAGCAGGGATGGTGGAAACGGTCTAAGGTTAAGCAATATTTCTCCCATAGGCACGGGAAGCAGCACTGGTCTGTGGAAGAGAACCTGGAAAGCCTTTCCCTCCAGACTGATGGCCAGTCAGCTGCCCAGCTGGCCCGCACACAAAAGCTGGCACTGTTGAAACTCACAGCTTTAATGGACAGATATTCCCCTTCCAGTAAGCAGGGCTGGAACTGGTAAGTTGTCTGATATTAAAACAACCTGAGCTGGTTGGAGAGGAGTTGATGTAAGCATGTGAATTTCCTTGTCTGCCTACATTGCACATGTTCAGGATGAAGAATTTCATCCTATTAAATTGCCAGCAGCTTCATGGTTATTTCCATGGCTCAGGATTTCCTCTGCTCTGGGCTGTACTTTGCCCCTCGCTGCTGGTTGTGCTGTTGCTGATTTCAAGGTACATCAGTTTCTCTTTAGATTTGCCCAATTGCAGGGCTTTTTCAGGGGACCATCCCAGGACCTGGCATCTGAGGTGAGAGTTGGCGGGACTGAGGATCCAGCCCTTCAGCACTGTCTGTTTGACCTAAACCAGTGACAAATTCAGACACTCAGAGAACTTACATACATTTTGTGATCGGGAGCTGGTACTTGAATATATAAAGAATGAAAAAACCCTGCAGTCCTGTATGGAATGTATTTCCCATGAGGATGCTTTATTAAAGTTAATTTCAGCAATGAAATGAGGAAGTCATCCCTGTAATTGCCTTTGCTGATTTTCTCTCCCTCCTGATGCTGTGTGTGCAGGTGTGTGGCAGAATTTGGGGTTGTGACAAGGTGCAGCTCAGCCTTTTCTGATGAGTGTGAAGGAGCAGGTGCAATGTGCTGGACACCTACTAAGTTGTATCTACATGGTTTTGTTTCCAGGACCATACCAAAGTTCATTAAAAAGCCAAAAGCCTCAGACTACAAGGACAAAAATGTGTTTGGGGTTCCTTTACTTCTGAATGTGCAGCGAACAAGCCACCCCCTGCCCAATGGCATCCTGCAAGCCCTGGAGTATCTGAGAAGCCACTTTCTTGACCAGGTATGAACTCGAGGCAGCCCAGAGGAGCTCTGGGCCATGAACAGATCTGCTCCAGGGAAGCAGACTCTCTTTCATACTTTTGTGAAGGACGTTTTTACACCCTAAGGCTCTGAATACACAGAAGGTGTAGCTCTGAGCAGGTGGCCTGTGAGGAAATACCAGTGCTGATTTCCTCTGGGAGTACCTTTAGCCCTGTGCTGTGTTTTTGTGCCTTCCCTCACTGAAAGACTCTTGGTGCAGGCAGTCAGGCTGTCTTTGCCTGGGGAGGTGTCATGCCTCTGCTCCCCAAGGAGGCAAATCTGCCAGACAATGTCATCGTTTCCTCTGTTCTGTGGCTGCTGGTAGTGCCAGAGCTAATGTGAAAATTAGTCTTGTTTCAGCTGAAATGCACCACTAAGCAGAGAGAAAACATTACAGCAGTGCCTGTTACAACGTTTTCTGGAGCTCAGCTGTGTATTTATCCCCTGAGTGGAGATGGCAGAGGAAGTATGTGCTGTATATGGTGTTCCCATAGCATAGGTGCAGAAATGAAGACCTTGTGACATGAGACATTATTAGTTAAAGAGAAGACTTTTCTTCCTGTGCTTTTTCCATTGATGCCAAAGTGCAAAATTGTGTGACTTCACTTGTGTGAAGTGACAATGCAAGTGTTTTTCATTTTGAGGTTATGGTATCCATTCAGTTCATATAAATAAACCAGAGAGTGTAAATATTGTCTCAGTGGCACAGAGTAAAACTGTCACCAGAAGTTTTGGTGGGTCGAGATCATGGGAAACTCCTAAATCTCACTCAGTTGACAATCACATTAAAAAGAACATCAAAATTTCCTTCAAAATGGCATCCCTTTGCCAGCCTGTGGAAGGATTAGATATATCAGGTGTTACAGGGAGCCTTGTGCATCTCACAGTCAGTTTGTGTAAGCCAGCACTCGATGTATGTTTGTGATTGGTGGACACACATTGCTGCATTTGAAACTGAGAGTTGCCATGTGTAAACACAGCCTGCCCAAAAGAATGGACATATGTCAATGGTAGTGATTTTAAAAGGCAAAATGAGTATTTTTGAATTAAATAAAAGCCAAACAAAGATGAAAATTGGGATGTCACAGCTGATTCTGTGGGCACCAGGCATGATTTGCCTCAGAGAAATATCCACGTGGCTTCTAATGATACAAAAGTATTTTGGTGTTCATAGGACATATCCCACTGTCACAGGATATTTGCTGTTAGAAGGAAGGTGAAGGATCACTTGTTTGTCAAAATTTTGATTCCCAGTGATTCCTCTCTTTGTCTCTAATAATTTCTTTTACCCACAGGTTGGCCTGTTCCGAAAATCCGGTGTTAAATCCAGGATCCTGTCTTTAAGAGAAATGAATGAAACCAACCCAAACAATGTCTGTTACGAGGGGCAGTCAGCATTTGACGTGGCAGATATGGTGAAGCAGTATTTCCGAGACCTTCCTGAGCCTATATTCACCAGCAGGCTCTGTGAATCCTTCCTCCACATCTACCAGTGTAGGTACCAAAAACTGGCATTCTCCTGTGGTGGCAGCTCTCTGGTCACAGAGAGAAGCACACAACTTTCCCAGGCATCATCCTAGGAAAGGCTGTAAAAAAATCAGAGAAAAGAATGATAAACAATTCTTAGCCTAACTTGCTGCACCTGGTGTTGTGAACATATGGAATGTGTTATGGAAATTTGTTTACCAGATTAACCAATTATTAACCAATGGTGATGGTGTTTTAATTAAAGGACTAATCAAGTCCACCTGTAGTGAACTAGGGTACAAAAAAATCAATGAATTTCTTGATAAAAAAGAATTAGCCTTCTGAATGATGGAGTCCATATGTCATCTTCTTTCCTGTCCCCTGTAGCTAACACTGACATTTTCCAGTGCCTTGGCTATCTTAATGTTCAGCTGTACAAGGCAGTGGCCAGACCAGGACTAGTGCCAAGTCCCCCTGCAGAGGAGACAAGTCAGGCAGGACATTTCTGACAAGATGTGTTCATTGTGGCTCTGGACTTGGGAGCTTCCAGTCTGCATCCCATGAACCAGCGAGTTCTCTTCCCTGAGGGATGAGTGTAGTGAAGTGCTGCAGCATCCCCCTTAAACTGTGCTTTTAAACAGTTATTTCCTTGTGCATAATTAAGAAATAACCTGGTCCCCTTGTTTATGGTGTGTCCTAACTCCTTGAGCGAGAAGACCTGATGTATTGATATATTTCTTTATTAAGTGCCCAAGAACAGCTGCTGTGAAACAGCTGGGAAATGCCAGCAGCTTTCTGCCTGTGCTCACACTGTTACTGTCCTTGAGACTCAACCCAAAAACCAAGGAAACACAAAGCTGAAATATTGCATTTAATACAGTTTGAACAGGTTCTGTTTCCAGTACTTTGCCCTCAAGGCACTTTCAAAAAGCAGATGGACTGGGGAAGGAGCTTGAAGTAGGGCTAATAATGTTGGTGGGACAGACAAGTTCCTTCTGCTTTTGAGAAAAGGTTTTAAAAGACAAATTTTAATCTTTTTGAGAGGACTGGTGTTGCAGCCTAACCCATGTGGCTTTTATTGACCAAAGTCAATGACCAGCTGCTGTTCTGTGTACAGTGTAGGTTCATGAAAATTCTGTTGGATTTTATTTCATCACCTGCCAGGGTTTTAAAATTTTGTCTGAAAATGATTTATTTGTTTGAAATAAGTTTTCTTCTTGCATTCACAAATCCTCCTTTGTAAGGAGGTCTACAATTCCCATGTCCAAAGCATGTTTAGCTGCTTTCTTCCAATTATTGTAATCTGGCCACTGTCTACCTCCTGTCTCTTGTTTTGGGAGAGAAACAGCAAATGCCCAAATTTTATCTTCTGGAGCAAGTGCACAAATTAAATTACTCTTTTGGAGAGAAGAATTGTGCTGCTTTCACCAAGAAGTCTGTTTTGTGTGTTCTATGTATGTGCTTCCACCTGAAGGGAAGGAGAAGTGACCTTCTGCCCTTTGCAGTGGTGTTAATTGGAGAAATCCTTGTGCTGGGGATGCGTGTCAGGATGAACCAGACCCACCCTCCTGCCAGAGCTGTTTGGCCAGACAGTCTCAGTGGGGGTTAGTGTGAATTAAAATCTGTTGGCAAAACACTGGTCTCTGAATTGAGTTATCTGAGAGCATCTGTTCTCTTCATGCTTGGAGCTGAAAGGAAAGGACAGTAGAGCAGCTCCAAAGTATCACTGCAGAGTAATATTTTATGGGGAGACAGGTCCTTATTTGGGTTGTGACTCAGTTCAGGATATGTTCATTAGCATGGTGTTCAAGATAAATTGCAAGTCAGGCAGCAGCATCCCTGGGTGTGAACAGGCACTTGACAGGCTCTAGGAGAAATGGTTCATGTGTGATGGGATAATGGCCTTTCCTTGTCTGCTGTGAGCTTGGGACAGGGAAATGGATGAACCTACAAGCTCAGTGCCCTGCTTGGGACCCTGCTGATGGATGCTCTTTCTGCAGCTCACAAGTGATTTTTGTCATGGTTTATGGTTTCAGACGTGCCGAAGGACGAGCAGTTTCAGGCTGTCCAGGCTGCTATTCTGCTTCTCCCGAAGGAAAACCGAGAAGCTTTGAAAATCCTCCTGTTCTTCCTGCGAGATGTGGTGGCTTTTGTTGAGGAAAACCAGATGACTCCAACCAACATTGCTGTCTGTCTGGCACCTTCTTTGTTTCACCTCAACACCCTGAGGCGGGACAGTTCCTCCTCCTCAACCAGGTATTGGCACCTGATGCTGGCACTGCTGCTGTCCCCAGTGCTCTTGCTGGAGCAATGCTTCCTGTAGCTGGCCTAGGCTCAGTGTCTGATTTTGAGGGGGAAACAGACTGTGTGTGCCTTGGGGTTTGCCATAAATCCCATTGCTCAGGTGCAGCAGGAGCTGCCTGCAGTGTGTGGAACAATGTGGCCGCTCACTGCCCAGTGCAGAGGGCTGTGGTGAGGCCCCGTTGCCATGCTCCTGACCAGTCTGTGTGTCCCTCACCACTGCTGCACTCCCCTGGTTGCCCAGCATGAGACTCACTGCTGCCATTAAAGTGGTGCTGGCCATTGGAAATGTGCTCCTGCACTGGCCACCTGAGCCCAGGTGTGGCCAGAAGGCCCTGCAGGTACCTGGCAGACTGAGGCAGCTTCTGGCACTGGTTCTGCTGGGTGATAAGGGGATCATTCCTGCCAAATTGAGCCACAGGGATTCTGTAAATTTACTTAATAAGTAAAAGTATCTGGATAACATAAAAGGATCTGCATAACATCCCCTGTTTGTACGTGCAGGGAGGAAGGTGCCCTTGGGCCAAAGTAGACAAATAATCTCTGAGAGCATTCATGCCTTATCTGGCCTCCTGAGGCAGGGCTGTTTGCTCTGCTGGTGCTCCTGGGCTGTGGACAGCAGGATCAGGGCAGGAGAGCACAGCTGGCTGTGCAGGAGGCATCGTGCTCCCCACAGCGTAGCGAGCTGAGCGCCTCACTTGGGGATCTGCAGGGGAGGACTAGTCCCAAAGCAGGAGCTGTCAGATGTGCTGTTGGCATCTTTCAGGCTCTGGACAGCACAGGGGAAGGGAAAGAAAACACTGAGGATTTTCTTTTCAATGTCACAAAACATCAGAAAATGCCTCAGGCATCCCTGTGCTGAGCTGGCACACGGCAAGGGAGCCACAGGCCACTGTGAGGGCACCTGGGGATGTGATGGAGTGGTGGCAGCAGATCCTGCTGGATTGCTGTGTTGTCTGAGCTCCTGGGAGCTACACTCTGGGACTTGTTCCTCTTTGCTTTACATCAGCGCTGCTCTGAAATGTTAGGACCAAAGATAGCAATGGAGTTTTCTCTTTGTTGTCAGTGTTTAGAAGCCAGGATGCTTTGAAGCTGCAGCTCTGCTGTAACTGTGCATTAATGCCTTGGTGCACGGTTCCCACTTCAAAGGCTTCAAGCTGACAGGTCTGACTCTGAGGAGCAGCACTGAGGACTATTATCTTCCACCCAATTTTCAAGCCATTTGGCAGGAATGTACATAGATAAAAGTTTCAGAAGCCAGGACTAATGATGTAATACCACTAGCATGAATTAAAAGAGGGGATTGTTTTTGAAACTGTTGGGTGTGCTTTGGGCCAAAGGATTTAAAATGTTCTACATGGGCTTTGCAGGTATCAAAGGAGCTTGATATTGAAGATTATACACAAATAAGCTTGGGGTCATTGTTGTTCTTGGCCAAGTGTGTGATGATGTGTTTGGGGAATAAATTCTTTGACTTGACTTTCTTGGGTGTCCATTACTACTGGTCAGTAGTGCCATAGATACCTTTGGGATGTGCTGGGAGGGAATTGACCTTCAGGGTCACATTGCATGAGCCCTGCATGGCCATGCAGGTCCTTCAGTGCAGAGTGTTTTGTGCGGTTCCCAGCACTTTGCTCACTCAGCCTTCCTCTCACCTTCCCCTCTCCTAGATCCAGTCAGAGGAAGTGCAGCTTGGGGAAGCCAGACCAGAGGGAGCTGAATGAGAACCTGGCAGCAACGCAGGGCTTGGCCCACATGATAATGGAGTGCAACAGGCTCTTCCAGGTACGTCACTCACTGTCACCAAGCAAAAGCTCTGGGCATCCTGGGGGGGTGGCTGGCTTGGAGCAGCTGCTGGGCAATGTCCCTGCCAGCCCAGCTGCTGCTCTGTGCCTGTGGCAGATGGGCATCCTGCTGCTGCCACCAGAGAAAATGAGTGTCATTATTGCACTCCTCCATTCCCCCTCCATCCCCAGGTGATGGGGCTTCACTCCATGGGCTTGGGGACAGCTCAGAGAGCACCTGTGGGGCAGTGCTGCCATGTGCCCAGGCTGGGAGGCCCTGGCCATCCCTGCTGGAGAGTGGGTGGAAGTTTTGTTGCTGGGGCCTGGTCAGAGCAACAGCCATGCCTGTGCCTGGCCATTGACCCCAGTAATCTGAAGCTGGACCTTGGCCCACAGACTGACTTCCCAGCTTGACCGCGGCCTTTGCCCATCATTATGGACTTGCCTAGTGATCCTTAGACTGTGGCTGACCCTGGTTGCTGTCCCTGGACCTGATCCTGACCTCCCTTCCTGGCTGACTCACCTTCCTGGCTCCACCTCGGACCTCATCGCCGTGGATGTGTCTGATGATCTTTGCTCTTGGCTGACCCTGGCTGCCACCTGTGGCTCAGCTCCGGCAGTGTGGGACAGGGCAGCTGCCCTGCCAGCCCTGCTGTCCCACCTGACCCCTGGCCCCTTTCCCTCAGGGGTGCTGTCCACACTCCAGCAGTCAGCTCAGACCTTCTAATCCTCTGCTCCAGCTGCTTGTCTGGGCAGGGGACACTGCCCCTTGGCTCCCCTGCACTGACACATGGACCCAGCACTGATTCCACAACCAGTGCCTGGCTTGAGTGACACCCCACCCCAGGACAGCTGAGGTTCCCAGGGGTCTGATCCCTGCATGGCATCAGTCTCCAGCCCAGACAGGGCTCCTAAGTGCCCCTCTCCACCCCCAGCCCATCCATGGGCCCCTGTATACCCCGCAGTGGCCTGAACCCCTGTGCCCAGCTCTGAGGCCCTTGGAGTGCCCTGACACCACCTCCTGCCCTGTACCCTCTGGTCAGCCCTGGCAGCACAGAGCTGGCCCTGTTCCTGGCTGCATGGCCCCATGGAATAGCCCCATGGAACTCTGAGCTACCTTGCACCCATGGACACTCCCCACCCCCCTGCTCTGACCATTGCTGACTCCAGCCCTGAGCTGTGGGGCTGCCCCTCACCCCGGGGTGCTGCTGGTGTCACCCCCTCCCTGCCAGGGTAGGCACTGGGTGCTGAGACTCAGGGATTGCCTGGAGAGGGCTGTCCCCCTTCTGCTGGAGGCCACAGCTCAGCGTGGCAGCCTGTGCCATGCCCGTGCCTGGAGGAACACCTGGGTCTGCTGCTCTGGGCCCAGAGCTGGACTGGTCACTGTGGCCACCACTGGACTGCGGCTGACGCTGCTTCTGCCACTGAAGTGGCCCCGCGAGCAGGACCCGGCTCGTCACCGCTGCCACCCGGCGTGGCCCCAGGTAGGGCAGGAGGGGCCTGGCTGGCGAGGCTCTGCCTCAGCCTGGAGCAGGGAGAGCTCCACGGCACGGGTGTGGGGGACAGGGAGTGCAGCACACAGCTGGTGACGTGGCATGGCTGTCACCCTGGTGTCACTGTGGCACCAGCACCAGGCCTGGCGGGTTTGTGGGCAGGGCTCAGCCACTGGGAGAGCGTGTTTGCACAGGTGTGCACTTGGGGAAGTGCCAGCTGGTGCCCACCCCATGAGGTGCTGGACACTGAGCAGCTGAGAGCTGAGCCCTCCCCAGCGCTCTGGACATGGAAGAACCTGATACAGATCTCTATAGATACAGATATATGTACAAATAGATACAGGTATATACACACACACACACATATGTACACATGCATATGTCAGTGAGCGCCTGCATCAATGCAACACCTTCTCTCCAGTGCTACCACAGCTGCATTTTTGTGCTGCTTTAGGATTCTGGAAGTTTTTTTAGGAGGCTCACAGCAGAGCCTCCAACAAACCCCAAGGCAAAGGCAGGAGCTGTGGCTCCTTGTAGCTGCCCACGATTGATATGCACTGCACAAAGAGGTTTGCAGCTCTGTAGGGATTCAAAACCTTGCTGCTGAGGGGAAAGGCATTTCCCTTGTGTTTTCCTTAGAGGGAATGTAGTTTAACTGATCTGCTCCTCCCCTGCGCTTCCTGCTCCTCCAGGTAAAACTGCTGCCTGCCTCCCCGCACCATCACAGATGACATCAAAGCCTGGGTGACCTGCTCATACCTGGCACCTAAGGTAAAGTGGATGGAGTATTGTTGGCTCTGGGAGTGTGGGTGGGTGGAGGGTTTCCTGGAGGTACCTGTGGGTGCTCTGAGTTCATGGGCTTTGGCTCCTGCACCGAGAATTGCTCTGAGCTGTGCTCACAGCCACTTGTCTGCCTCTGTTTCTGCAGCTGCTGAAGCCACACTCCTTTTCTCTCCTTTTCCCTCCCCCCTCTACTTTTTTTCCCCTTACCACAACCCCAGTCCAACAGACAGAGAGAACTGCAGTTGTTTAGTCCCTTTATTGTCATTCCACAGGGAACCGCTACATCCTCTGCACAGGCTTAATCCCCAGGATGTCGAATCCTTTGGCCATGACACTGGCAGTGGCTTCGCACAGCAGCAGCCTCCACATGTTCACCTTCACGATCTGGCCTGGAAAACACAGACAGAGGAGCTGGACTAGCTGCTCAGAAGAACAGTACCTTCCCCAGGGGAAGCCCCTCCACCCAAAACCGGGTCCTGGACTGGCACATGGAACCCTTCCTGCTCTCCCCAAACCAGGCAGACTGACCACCCCTCCTGCTTCCAGCTGCCTGGCTGCTCTCAACTCTACTCAACCTTCCTGCTCAGTCATAACACGGGCTCTGCCAGTCCTCCCACATGGACACAGTAGTGTGACAACAGCCTTTCCAACAGGATTAACACCCTGGAGATGGATGTAACCACAGGATGTGACACAGGCACGCGCAGCACCCCATGGCAAACACTCACCAGTCTGCCTGTCCTTCTCAACGCAGTAGCAGCTGTCGTAGAACTCGGTGAAGGTGGTGGCCAGCTCATACAGGTAGTCACAGAGTGTGTGCAATAACAAGTCCTCCAGGATCTTCTGCAGGATCTCAGGAAACCTCAGGATGCACTTGCCCAGTTTCCACTCCTTCTCATGGTCAAGGAGAAGCACCTCCTCCCTGGCTGCCTTCCGCAGCATCTGCTCATCGATATTGGCCAGGCGAGCAATTGCCCTGGAATGGAACAGTCTGCTTGTGAGGTCCCACTGCCCAGCCTGCCCAGGGCCAGCCTGCTCACCTGTCTGGCCTGGCTCAGGGCTGGGTGACCAGGCCAAAGGACAGTCAGCCCTCAGTCCAGGAGGGCACTGCAGAGGAACAGGGAGGGATGGGCTCTAGGCACCTGCATCAGCAAGGACAGCTGATACTGCCAAGCAAACCAGGGCTCAGGGTGCCAGAAAAACAGGTGTGGCAATACCTGAGCTGAGCAGCTGCTGGAACACAGATTCATCCTTTCCCAACCACCTAAATACTCTGCAGGAACTCCCACAGTTCCCTCCCTGGACTGTGTGTCACACAGAGGAGCCATTTCAGGTGGCAATGGACACATCACGTGCAATGACAAATAAAATCTTGTCTGTGGTGCATAACAGTGTAGATGGCTTCTCTTACCAAACGCCCCCTACAGCACTGATGTGCCTGTCACCCTTTTGCCCACACGTCCCTTTGTGACACAGACGCAGAGAGCACCAGCACCAGCTCCTGCAGCTCCCTGCAGCCCACGCACCTGATGCGTGTGAAGGCATAGAGCAGATAGGCAGCTGTGTTCCCTCGGTCATCCAGCATCTTGTCAAAGGAGAACACGTAATCGTTGAGTCTGTTGTGGGACAGATCTGCATACTTAATGCACCCAAAAGCCACCGACGTCTGGGCAGCTTTCAGCTCTTCTGGCGTCAGGACCTGGTGCAATTTCCAAACAGGCAACAGTCAAGAGGAAGAATGAAGCACAACGCACAGCCTTGGCCTCTCAGCAGGGCTCAGGAGGAGAGTCCAGGCTGCTGAGGGCATTTACCCCTGTGGTGTTCAGTTCACATGCACCCCTCTGCTTCAGGGCACCAGACAACCCCACACCCACCCCTCACTTCTCCTGCAATCCACTGGCACCACAGCCATGCACAGGTTAGGGCTGACTCCCTTCTGACAGCCCACAGGACCTCTGTGCCCCACAACCTGCCAGGTGTGATGTGCTCTGCCCTGCCTCTTACATGTACACAGAGCAAATGTTGGTCCTCCTACCCTTATTTTGGTCAATCCAAATACTTACAAACCCCACTCTGCTGGAACAGTGGCAGCAGGGCAAAGCACTTTGTGGCTGACTCCTATAAGCCCTTTAGAGATTTTCAAGGGTTTTTTTTTCCTTGCTTCCTCATGTTCCTGTTTCAAAAGGGACTTTTCACTTTCACTACACTACTCTTCCCAATTCCAGTGCCTCACACTGTGCTTGGACAGAGTTTGGTCTTTCTGCTACATTCCATGTCCCACACTATCCGGCTCTCTGCAGGCAGCAAGACGGACAGAAATCTCATTAAGCAATGCAGAGACCATAAGTGTGTGAACACATCTGGGAAGTCCTCAGGAAAGACAAACATTTTGTCACAACTACCTTGTCCCGTTCCTTGTCTTTCAGCTTGTCCATGGCTCGTTTCAGTCCTTCCTCCAGCAGGTCTATGAGACGCACCGTGTCCCCTGAACGAGTTTTGAACTTCTTCCTGAAAACACACAGCCAAAATGACCACCTGTATAAGAGGCAAAACAATTCCACCCTCTGCCTAGTGCCCAGCAAACTTAGTTTGAAAAAAGTACATGGCAAATCCTTTTGTATTGAAGGAATTGCCATCATATGGACAGCTCCAAAACAGAGAGCACCCACAGCATGGTCAGCAGGAATGGCCAGGAAGGATTCAACAGTCAGAACTGTCCAGTTCCAGGCATTAAGCAGCACACAATACCAGTACCAGATTTTTCCCAACTTTTGTTTCATCTACCATGAAATAGGTAGAAAGTAATGAAAATCATGGCCTTTACCACTGCCATCTCCCAGTACCACATTAACTTCCACCAAGTGCCCCTTGCCAAATGCCAGGCAGCAGAAGCCAGGCCAGAGAGGGAAGGTGACCACAGCAGCAGTGACAGTGAAGATCAAGGACAATGACACAGAACACAAGGACACAGTTACGGGTAACAGCACAGGACTCAGTGCTTTCTTTTGGGTTTTTTTTGGTGTGCCACATATGTACTTGTCAACAAATGAGGGCAAATCTGCATTCACTCAAACTTTCTTTCCAAGGGACAGAGGAAAAAGGACACCCAGACACTTACTTGTCTTCTCCCAGCACCACTCCAAAGGCAGCATGGGCCACTCTGGTGACTTTGGGATCATACCAGCCAATCATCTGTCCAGCTGCAAACACTGTTTGGAGATGCACAGACTGCAAGAAAATAAAACACCAACAACTGGTTCTCAATCTACTCCTCCAGGTGCAGTTTTTCATAGCTTTATCCTAGTCACAATGATGCTCTCACAATAAGACTTAAAGTGTTTCCAGCTCCACAGACAAATTCTGCTTTGAAAAGTTCAACCTTTCCAAGAGTTTTCTAGCTCTACAGAAGCAGCAAATGGCTAATTCCCATCACTGCTATACCAATCACACTGAAGACCCTGTGGTGTTCTACCTGTGTTAGTGTTGCATCCATCATGTCACACACTTTGTGCTGGCCAGCACCAACAGTTACAGCAGAGGGTGCTGAACTCACCTGGCCACTATCAACAACGTAGATGAGGATGTCACCCTTCTCTTCACACAGCCTGTGCTTCAGAGCAGCCAGGTCTGATGTGTCATACGTGTAACCTCCGTCCGATTTCATGATTGTCAGCGGGACAGGGAAACCCGGGACGAACACGACCTTCCGGCCGTCATCAACCTGGACAAATCCTGCCAAAGCAGTGGAAAACATCCTGTGCTGAGTCACACCAGGGAGCTTCTGGGCCAGCAGCAACACCTCCCCTCCCTGCTGCTACCAGGAAGAAAAGGCCACACACTCACATAATCAATAATATGAAAAAACCTACATGAGAACTCCCTTGTCAACAAAAGTCCCATTCTGTCCAGCATTCCAGAACTATGCACAAGGAAGCAGCTCTGCACAAATGTGGCCTCACCAGGAAAGACCTAATTCAAAAACTCCCATCATTTGCATCCAGATCTGCCTCTACAGCCACAAACCCATCACTAAAGATGACATTGAAGGCAACAGAAACTCTACAGAGGTATGATGACAACTTTGCACAAAGTCTTTCTGAGGTGAGACAGAACACTTCAGATGGTGAGATTCAAGAACTGCAAAATCCACACAGGAACACATAAAACCAGAGACTTTTTATGCTGCATTTGGCTTTTTGCCAGTTTCAAAGTCAACATGATCCCAAAATCCCACTGTCTTCACAGAGATTGCTCAAAGTTCCCACAGTCACAACACTAAGACTGGGAAGTCTCTCATATATTGCTCCTTGACTGTTTACTCAGAATACAATAAATTCCACTAGTACCCTGTGCTACTGCTTACATATCTCACAGACAAACTGCTTTTGATATCGGCAAGAAAGATTCAGGCCTTCTGGAATGAGGAAAAGCCACAAAATGTCCTCTTAGGAAATGTGGCTGAGAAAAAGAAGCAAACATGGGGAAGATGCAACTTGAAAAGCATCAACCCTAAGCCCTGCTGAATAGGATTGAGGTCACCATGCTCATCCTCACAGCTGCAGAACTTCTAACCCGAGACCAAAAGCCTCACCTTTATCTTCAAATTCTTTCACAATGTCTTTCATCATCTCATGGTAGAAGGATTCCCCTCTCTCTATGATTGTGATGTCCAAACAATTGTAGATTTTCTGGAATTCTTGAGGGAAACAGAACATAATACTTACATTAAAGGCACACAGTGGGAACCAGTGGCATGTTTAGCAGTGGGTACAGCAAGGCCCAAAAAGCATTATCCATTTCTTGGTCAAGGCATCAGACTAGGACTCAGGAGACAAAAGATTTAGCTGAAAGTCTCCACTTAAGACAGCCCAGTACTTTGGTTGTACTGGCTTTCTGCTTTCAGCTGCTCTTAGCAGTGTGGCAGTGATTTTCAAGGGAAAACAGAAGGGTGTGCTCAGACATAAAGTGAGGAAAGCCACACTGTTCTACAGCTGAGACATGATTCCAGATGTGGCGAAGTCACCTCTGCGTGACACGTCACAGATGAGATTCCAGGCTTTAATGAAGTCAGGGTTTTTGCTCTGCAGCAGCACCACACATTGGTAAGCTCGCTTCTTAAATTCCTCCTCTGTGTCAAACCTCTGCTTGGATTCCTGCAGGGAAACACATGGAAAAGCACTGCTTTCTCCCCTGAAAAAACAAACAAACCACCACTCCTAACAGGCTCTCCAGGTATGCTCATTTCAAGACAGAAAGGCTGTGTGCTTACAAAGGCCTTTGATCATGCCCCACACAGACAGATCAATACCAGATACCACAGTTCATCACCCCGTGGCTGGTTATCACAATAATCTACTAACACTGACTTAATTCTTTCATTTCTCCAAAACTACACTACAATTTGTAAAGCTTCTCAGTCTGCTTTGCTACACATACCTTGTAAAAAGCTTGGAGATCCCCAATGGGAGGAGAAACACTTAAGTAATCTGGAAATTTGTCCTGGAGGTGAGCAATGAGCATTCCAAACTGGGTGCCCCAATCTCCTAAATGGTTCAACCTTGGAGTAATTGAAGAGGAAAATAATAATGATCTCTTAAACATAGGCTTTAAAATACACACATTTTTAAAATATATATTCTAAAAGAAACACACATAATACCAGAAACCCAGCCCAGGCAAGCTCCCCAATTTTACTGCACAGAAGCTGCTGCCCACCTTGATTCCTAACCCTGCTACTTGCTCAGCTCAGCTTAGTATCTACTGCCCATAAGGGTTATTTGCTATGTGCTTATAAACTGAGACCAATACAGAGCAGAACAGAGGCAGGGACTGCACAAAGAGCCCAGCAAGCCCACGACACCCAGCCACTGAGCCTCACCTCAGAACATCATAACCCACGAACTCGAAGAGCCGGCACATGCTCTCGCCGATGATGGTAGAGCGCAGGTGGCCAACGTGCATCTCCTTTGCAATGTTGGGGGAGGAAAAATCCACCACCACCTTGGGCACAGAACCAAAGGAACACGTGAATAAAAGGCCATTACCACACCTCGTGTGTTTGATCTGGGTTTTGTTAGGCAGAGCAGTGGGAAGGAGAATCACCTCCACTGACCCTCAGCAGGAACATCGGAGCGAGCGTTGCTGCAGCCCAGCTGAGGGTCAGGGATCACTCCCACTGACCTGGGCACAACCCCCACCCCCAGGGAGCCCTGTCCCTCAGCCACCAGCACAGCAAGTACAAGTGACCTACCCCATGGCCCCCAGGTCCTATGCCACATCCCACATACTCTGCTCTAATAACCTGCTGACGTGGACATCTGCTCAGCACATCCCTTCAGAGGGGGATTTCAAAGATACCTGCAGTCCAGAACATCTCCCCTGTAGCAAGATGCTTATTGCTGTACCTTTTTCCTTTTGCCAATAGCTGGTGGTTGAACTCCATTGATCAATAAACTGCTCAGCTGCTTCGACACAAAATCCTTTCTCAAGTGGACATTGATAAAACCTTTGCAGGAAAAAACCAGCAATGAGTGTTGGGGCTGCAGAAGCGCCTCGAACCGTTTTGTTTCCTTCCCCCCTGGATTTCTGTTTTCATGCATCAAGCACAAGAGCACATGATGTCAGCTTGACAAAACATTTTTCAGTCACAGGACAACAAAGCTGCCACTTGAAGACAATTTCTGTTTCCAGATTAGAAGAGTCTGTTCACATCACTGTAGCCTTTACTGCAGGAGTCAGATGCTGCAAGCTACACCACTGACATAACTCCTTTTTGTACACTGTCACTCAACAATGAATTTATAGAAACAATTTTTTTTGTGAGAAAATAAATAATTTGGTTTCCAGAATGCAAAACCAAACCCTGCTTTATTTTTTTAAAAAAATTAATATCCTAAACATATAGTTTCATCTGGGATAATTTATGCTCATGGTATGACATTGTCTTACTTCTGCTTCACAGAGCCAGTGAACAAACCCTAGCCCTAAAAGGGCTGTGCCATGGGATTTGTGTTTATGCCAAAGCCCTAAGGAATATGAATCCTTGTATTTTTCCCTGGGTCACAGGGACAAAACAAATGCAGCAATTAATAACCTCCATGCTACTCCAGCTTCTCAGTTTTGAGAGGACAAGGTCTCCTCACTATGCAAGCAACAGCAAGAAGGGCTGCCCTTTTTTGTTGTGATTTCATGACTGTGGCTTGATTCCCATCACCAATATTGAAAGTGGAAAAGCTGCTCCCTTAAGGATCAGTGGGAAAATTGCTAATTAAAGGGCTCATGATCATACCTGCCAATTCTAATACAGAAGTAGATTCTCTGCTGCTGCACAAGTCTGAGTGCTACAAAGCTCACCAAGACAGAAGAAACTAATCCACTGTGAAACTGCAGTTTTAAAGCACAAAACAGTAGAACTGAACTCAGCTTCCCTCTCACAATATAACTGCCCTTTTTGTTTCAAGATATACAAAGTGTGTAAAACAAAACTATCTTACCAGGACCAGCAATTTCAACCTTCTCAATGCATTCATTGGCAGGAATATTTTTTACTATTTTCTCCGCGATTTCTCGTGGGCTAACCTTCTGTTCCCTGGTTTTGAGAAGTATCTGGAACACAACAAAGATCAAGGAAAATTCAGCCCTCTGAAACATTCTAGAGAGCAAAACAGACAGCACAGATTGTGAAGGACTGAAACATCCTCATGGTCCTTCAGCTTCATAACACAGAGATGCACACAAAGAGAAACACCTTGAGCCAATTTTACAGATTAGATCAGTTCTCCACAGCACAAGCCTGACTGGGCCCAACACATTCACCTCCTTCTGCTCAGAGCAGTCCCTATGTCAGAAGAAAATCTCCCAGGCTATTTTTTAAAACCTGCTAAGTGATTTGGCAAACTTGTATTTTTCTAAACTAGTAAAAGGGACCCTTTTAAAATCAACATAGCTGGCACAGTCCTTCAGTGCTTCACAATCCTGTTGATCAGTCTCATGGGTGCCCCCAGCTCTGCCAGCATTCACATTTGAAGTTCTGAACTGTGCCTCCAGCAGATGCTGAGTGTGGTTTCAGAGCAGGTCTGTTTATTTATGATTAAACACAACCAAAGCAAACTGCCTTAAGTCCTGTCTTAGTCTCAAGCTTAATAAATAAATAAGTGAATAGATAAGTGAATAAATAAATAAAATCCAACAACCCAAGCAAACACAGATAATCCCAGCACTACGCAATTTTCTTCAAAGAACATAAAAAAACCTGCTGTTTAAGTAGCTCTCCTTTTCCCTTGGAGACATGAGCAGCCCACTGTGAGTAACTGAAAGAACAGAACACAAGTATACATGTTTATATACAATGAGAGTATCACAGTGGTTTGAGGTGGAACAGACCTTTGAAGATCACCTAGTCCAACTTCACAACTTCCCTGTCCATTCCCAAAGCATCTTCTCACACAGCTTTTTGCAAATATTACAAAAACACCCTTTAGGAGGATTCTGTAAGCTAGTCCAACCCATCCCTTGCAGAACATTACATTCACACTTGTATAAAGTTACCACAAGTATTTGTTTCTGAGCACATGATTTTCCAGTATTACTGTGATGTGTTTGAAAACAACTCCACTGAGGCCACAAAGATGATGTACCTCTTTGTCAACTCAGAATTTACACTCACAGCTTGTATTTGCTAATTTACAGTCTGCTCTAAAATGTATTTCTACTAAAGTTTCAGTTTTCTGTTTAACCTGTCATACACAGGATTCTTACAAGATAGTAAAGGCTTTAAAAGGGCAAGAAAAGCAAACCTCAGTAGCTTTAGTTTTACTCGAAGTGTAAACTACAGCAAAAATAAATACAAACCCAGATTATGGGCATGTTACACCAGATTGCAGGCACATCATGTGAACCAATCCAGAAAAGGCCACCACACTCCTGCTGGAGCTCCTGGCTGAAACCCCAAGCATTAATATGCTAATGAGCTCCCCGGAAAACAATAGGCATTTGTGAGGGTCCTTTCCACATCAGCGCGCCTGCAGGGAGAGGCTGCTGCCTGGCACGTACCAGTGCTGCCCCAGTCAGGGGACACCCTGGGAAGAGCTGCATCACAGCCAAGACCCTAAAACAGGCTGACAGAAAGTGCCCAACCTGCTGCTCTCACGCCCTGGCTCTGCCATGCTGACACACTGCCTGTGTGAGCACAGCCAAGCTCCAGCCCAGTGCACAGCCTGCCCAGGGAGCAAACTCCTCAGCCAAGCCCAGCACTAGGAACCCCTGTTCACCACCACAGCTGACAACCTGGAACTGAAACCTGGCTGGAAGGGGACTGTTCAGACACCGAGTTATGTGAACCACGATGGTGCTGGGAAGCCTGGGCTGCTCGAGAATCCCAACCGCGACTTAATTGGGGTAAGGCTGCGGTCAGGGAAGAGGCAGCGCCCTGAATCCGTGTCAGTGCAGTCACCCAGGGCAGCAGCACAGTGACAACATGCTAATGAGACCGAGGGGAGACACGGGACCGGGGAGGGCAGTTCCGCCTGGCACCGCAGCCCGGAGCCTGCTGCCTGGCACGTATCACACCCTGCTGCCCCAGGGTACAGGGACACGCTGGGACAGCAGAGTGGCAGTGCAAGTTCAGGGTCTAAACTGACAGCCTAATGGGTTAATAAAGGTGAACTTACAACAGGAGGTGTATAATAGGTGTTTCTGGTTTGATTGCCAAATAAAAGATCTGTAATTACAAAGTGTCTACTTAGTCACCCAAAGGCATCAATGCACTGAACGTTTGGGTGCTTCAGCACCTAAGCTAGAACACACTACACCTCCTTTCTCCCACACCTCCTGGATTTACTTCAGCACAGTCCCAGCCCACTGAGCAGGCTGAGCAACTGCTGAAGTGTCTCTGACTCTATTTAGGTCCTCTTTGTCAAGCTCCCTGTACCCAGGGAATTAACACGAGATGTTAAACAAAGGACAGAGCCAGAGGAGTATGAAGGGTAGCACCCAAGCAGCAATCCACGCCTGGCTGGGCTCTGAGAAGGCACCTCCTGAGCACACCCAGGCCTGACAATGCCCAGTGCCCTCTGGCTGGAGCTCAGGGAGGGCAGTTTGGGATGTAAGACACAGGGATCCAAACTCAACAGCGCACACAGGGCAGCACCTGGGCCCCTTTGCTCTGCTGTGTCTGTGAGCAGGAGGAAACCACAGCACCCACAGCAATGGGAAGTGAGAGCCAAGAGGGGAAGGTGGAGATGCCCCTTTGTCACCTGCCCTGTGAGAAGGGGGCATGTGCACACAAACATGTGGGGATATTACACTTTCCTGGCACTAGAGAAGAGCAGTTAGAGATATGCAGGTGTTTCTCAAGATTTTGCAATTCTCTAGAATTGTGATTTATTGTTTTCCTGTTTTCAGTTCCAAACATACAACTCACTAATTGGTAGTTAATTGCACATCATTAGTAAATCGATGCAGCACTTAAATCCTGATTTGATTTAGATCCCATGAACCAAGCAGATTTTCTGTGCCACACATGTTAACTCTCTCATACCAGGAACATGAACAGAGGTTTAAAGGCCAGCTCTGTAAAGGCCAATGCTTCCCTTAAAATGCCATTCAATACTCACTCAATTCTCAGCTCAGACACCTGCAGCAAGCTCAGAGCAAGTCCCCTACTGCAACTCTCACTGTGCTGTCTATCCCTTAGCTTCCAACAGACAACATCCCCATTTCTGCTTTGTTGTTGAGATTTACCTGGGATATGCCCATGGCACTGTTACACTGGTAGTCCCCAAATTTGGGCTGCTGACTTGGTGTCACCACCAGAGGAGGGTTTTCTAAGTCTGGGTAGGCAGCCTGAATGGCAGCTCCAAAGATCTCCTGGAGACAGCTGTTGATATTAATCATGCTTTTGGTTGATTTACTTCTTTCCTCTTGAAGGCTCTGTAAAAAAAAACCACACAAATCCAGAAGGCTAAATTCACAACATCTGAGGAGCTGTTACATCCCACTTTTCTCCTTGGCTGCCTGGCAAAGCACAGCTGACAGATTTGGCTGACACCTCCAGGCACAGGAGCAACATATACAACATAAAAATCATATGATTCTCCTGCTGAACCTCCCAGCACAAACCTTCCCCTTACTGCAGGGCTGCACTACTTCTCTCATCTGTGCTGGTACATCTGGGACAGACCTCAGCTGGGCCACCTGGTTGAAAACTGCCCCAGACATGACCATGTGGGCTTACTGACCTACTGACATCTTCCATATAACAGGTTTCTGTTAAAAGAACCAAGAAACATCTGATGTGCCACCAATTAAGGTGTCAGAATGCAGAGCTAGCATGCTGCCACACAGCAGACCTGTAACAAACTCACACCATTTATTTAGCTTGTCCCAATGACAACAAAAAACCACAAGGTCCAGCAATGATTTTTTATCCCCTTACCTTCTTAAGGAAGTTTAACCGGTACTTGAGTTTTGCGTTTTCGTCTCGCAACCCTTCCAGACTTGGGGAGACTCCCAAGCACCCAAAGTTCTTCAGGCGCTCAATTTCTGCACTTAGCAACTTGATCTCGTTTTCCTGTTAAGAAAATTGAGTTGTCACACAGTAATTCCTGGAGAGGGGACAGGAGGTGAGGAGCTGCAAGATCTCAGGCATAGTGAAGTTGCCTTGTAAAAGTAACAGCAATGACATGTAAGCCGATTAATTCCAAACAATATTTGGAGATTGTTTCTTTTTGTGTGAAAAACAAGGCTTGTGAAACACTCTTTTAAAAAGGCAGTGAGAAAATAGTCTCACTTATATCAAGACAGAAGTACAAGAATTACAGCAGGACATGCTAATGAGATATTCCCCAAATAAGCACTTTCTCCAACTTTTTTAACAAAGATATCAAATTATTTGACTCAAAATTCCCTTTAGCCTGTCTCACCATCTCACAGGCCACAGCTTCAGAGGAAACCAGGACTACTACACAACCCCAGCAAGCTCAAACCCCACCTAGACAAGAATGCCAGAAGTTGTGTGCTGCTCCACAGGGGCATTTCTGCAGGGTGCACTCACTTGCACCTGGCCACAACCTGTCCTGCCCTGTCAGGGAGGAAATGTAAGTCTTCTCCCTTAAAACTGACACCAGGCATTCAGGAGCACTTGGGAATCTCAGGAGGGCCTCTGTGTTCCAAACACACTTCCCTGTGTCCCACCAGACTTCACAGCCTCAACTCAGACAAATTTGTCAGTAGGAAAAAGGTTTGAAGTTGTGACAAGGAGCAGGAATCTTCCTTACCCCACACCCTAAAGAAACCAAATAGCTGAAGTTCCACCTCTGTTGTCCATCTCTTGTCCTCCCCGTAACAGGCTTTGTGCCCTGAGCCACAAAGCTGGCTCTGACACAGAATCCTGGAGGCTACTGAAGGTTTCAGGGACTTGGTGCTGCTGTGGAGGGAGGCAGTGAGCACTGCCCACCCTGGCTTGGCTCCCTCAGCCAGGCTCTCCTGTGCCAGCACTTCCACAGCAGGATGCAGCTCAGGCTATTACTGTAGGCCACCAAACCTTATCAAAAAGGGCTCATTTACTTTGTTGCTCTTCAAACAATCAGACTGTTTAATTAGGAAAAAAATTGGGCCATTGAATCTCTTGGTCTTGTATGTCCACCTGAACAACAGCTCCCAGGAATGCTGCTGTAACTAAGCACATGCTCAAAAACCTAGGCTGAGGCAAAACAATCTGAAGATTGGCCTATTTGTGGGCCAAGCTGAAAATCAGCACTTTTGAGGTCATTCTTCAGTTGTGCTTCAGTTTATGGCACACTTCTGTTATAACCTCAAGGTCTCCTCTGCTACAGAGGAGAACAATGCTGCTTCCTGCAGTTTGGATGTGAAGAAACAGGACTTTGAGAGAAAAACACAAACCTGTATCAAATCCTCTGGTTTGGCATTTACACAACTAAAATCACTGAACAGCACAGCTGTATCTTATAATCAACTCACTTCAAATAGTCCCATTTCAGCTTTTCTTTTCAAAACCCAAGGCAGGTGTCCCAAAAATCAAATTTTCTCTCATTTACACATATACACAAACCTTCCCCCATAAGCAACAGCAAATAGATTGGTTTATTTTCAACTTTTCTTCCTGGCCTGATTTGGTAGCATTTCACTTAATTTATCAACCCATTTGTAAAATCTTCTACACTTCAACTTAAAAAACAGCACAGCTGTATTTTCACAGCTGTGCCACTGTAAGTTTCAGTGCCATTATTGCTATAAACATCAGAGCAGTGACATACCTAACTCATCAACCCAAGCCTAGAATGTGCTTTAAACCTAAGTGCAAAGGTATCTTCAACCCCTAATATCACATGATCTGTAAATTCTGTGTCCACACAGCATTATCTTCCCTCTAGTGAAGTCACCAGCTTCAGGACAGGCCTCCAAGACCCCACGGAGAGTTCTGCATCAAAGGCAAATTCTCCAGAACCAGAAAATAACATTCTGCTTTTGAAACTAAAATCCCTGCAGGTCCAAGACAACAAGCAGCTTACAAATATTCCTCCTGCATTAAAAGATTCCCCCTCAAGCTATAACTGGGATATTCCAGTACCACTGACAAGCTTTACCAAAGAAGAATCTGAGTTGGATTTTCCTACACAATCACAAACACCTCTGCAACCCAAAGGAAGACTCACAGGAGGTGACAGGACCAGTAACCTAGTGGAGCTTCTTTCCATACTGTCACACCACAGGTGAGGAAAGGAAAGGTTTATCCGTGTGCATGGTCAGAAGCCAGAACCACAGTGCCCAGGAATCACCAACCCCTGGGCAGACACCTGGCCCAAAGAGCTCTTGTACAGGGTAATCACTGGGATTTGGCCAGGACATAAAAACCGCTAAAACAGTGCCATGGTCCAGCAAGTCTCATCTACTTTTTTCCCATCAAACCAGCAAATTCACAGCACTGGCACATGAAGGCATTCAGGATGGCCCCGTTTCAGATGTGGCCAAGCCCAGACTGTCACATTTGTCTCTCCTGTTTAGTGCTCCCCTTCTTCAGATATTTCCAGCAGCAATCCTTATGCTGTTACTCGAGTGTGAACTGAGAGCTAAAGGTCTCACCATGGTGGCCCAGCTGTCTACTCCAGAGCTGCTGTTGCCATTTCAGTTTCCCTTTTATTGTGCTCATCAACGGCTTACACAGATGATAAAATGAAGTTTTTATCCCTAAGGACCCAGCAGAAAGCCTGAACTCAGCAATGATTACACTGGATTCCAGAACTGATGGGGCTGAGATCCCAGCAGCTGGTCTGGGACAGCCACACAGCTGAGTACACTTTTCATCTCCAGACAGGCAATGGGGGCACCGCAGCTCTGGGAACACCAAACACCACTCAGCACTCTCCTCCCTCTGGTGACCAGTCACAGGAGACAGGAAATGAAATGCAGCTGTGTCAGGGGAAGTTCAGACTGGTTCAGAAAGGTTCTTCACTGGGAGGGTGCTGGAGCACTGAAACAGGCTCTCCTGGGAAGTGGGTGTGGCACCAAACCTGGTGGGGCTCAAGGAGCATCTGGAATATGCTCTTAACAATATGGTTTAGTTTAGGCAGTCCTGTGAAGTGTGGGGAGCTGGACTTGATGATCCATGGGTGTCTTCCAACTTGAGGTATGCTCTGAGTCTGTGACCCCACACCCATAGCCATACTGCTGAGCTTACCTGAAAAAAAGGTCTTCAGATATTTACATCAGAAATGCCTCTTACCACAGCACTCTGTGATAAACTTAATTCTCCAGCAAAGATCTGTGAATGCCAGATGTTATTGAAAGGATATGAATGCTACATTCTTCCTAAAAAACAAACTACAAAACTACAGCTAGGCCTTGTAACAACTCCTGTCTCATGGTACCATCCAAGTGAGGAAGGGAGACAATGCCAATACACCTCTGATCTAAAAGATGTGTCACTGAGAAAAGGAAGGGAAAAGCTGCTGCTCAGGTCAGCAAGTGTCACCCCCTGGTTTATTCTGTCTGCACTGTCTAGCAGAACTTGCCAGTAAAGGGTCATACCTGATGACCACCTCATGAGGAGCTGTGGGAATTACATGAGGCCACGCTGACATCTCCAAGGGCTCTTTGCTCAGCTGAGTACTAGAAATCTTCCCCTCACCTGTGAATACAAAAAAACTACAGCTCTTTCAAAGCACCAAAATCATCCTTACATTTTCCCTTAGCATGTAAGTCTGTCTTCCAAGAACCCTCCTTGAGCAGGTGGGTAACAGGAAACTTGCACAGGCTTCTGTCTCTGGGCTTTAATATGACAGAGCTTTTCTCCATGAGAAGAAAAAACATCATGAAGGAGAGAAAATGGCCTGAGAGAGCATGGCAAAGGGAGCAGAACACCACTCTTCCTTCCCCTCCTTGCCTCCTGCTCAGTTTTATCTCCACTCCTACTCTGCCAAGCCCTGCTGAGCCGGCTGAGCACACACTGCTTGCTCTTTGTTGGGTTATTTTCCTGCAGGCTGGCTCCCCACAGGCTCCAGGGCATGCTGCAGCTGGAAATGGGGAGCATGTGGCTGGGAGTGACAGGCAGAGTCAGGCTCAGTAACCCTGCATGGCCTCCTGGAGCTGGAGCTGAACACTCCTGCTCTGCTTCCAGTGCCTGGAATCTGCTTAGGGACTACAGACCAAGCAGCAGTGACAGCAAAGGAAGAGCCACTTTGCCAGGGAAAGCAAGCCACCTTGCCAGAACACCAGAGATGCCCTTCCTCTCCTAGCATCAACAAAGGAGACAAGGAAAATCAAAGGCAAGAAGGAGCTGCAGAGATTCAACCGCCAGATTTATTATCTCAGTGCCTGTCATATATTTGTGAGCAGGAAACACACTCAGGAGTTGCTCAAGAGCACACAAGTATGGCAGGCAAAACCCCAAAGTCCAGAACCTCTCAGCTGGCTGCTCCTGCGGCAATGGGCAAGGCAGGGAAGTGACCCTGGAGCAGTCAAAGCTTTCCTGAAGCTGCCTCTGCACTCTGTCAGTACTGCTCATTGACCAGGCCAGCCCGGCGGTTCTGTTTTTTATTATTCTCGTCACTGAAAGGCAGAGGGCTGTCACCGCCTGTTCCCAAACCACAGCACCTTGTGGCTGCAGCACAGCTGTCGGAGGAGGCCAGGGAGCAGGGAGCATCCCTCCCTGGCTGCCCGGGGCGATCCCTGCCCGGCCGAGCGCAGCGGCACCAGCCCGTGCGGGGCCGGTTCCGCCGGCGGCTCCGCGGAGCTTTCGGGAACGCCGCCGGGATCCGGGACGGGGCAGGCACGGAGCCCTGCCCTCAGCTCCGGCAGAGCCGGGAGCAGCCCAGCGAGCGCTGCAGCCCTGCCCGCTGCCGCCTTCCCTTCCCACAGACCCGCCGCTCCCGCGGGGCCCAGCGCCCCGCCCGGGGCTCCCGGCACGGCGCGGGCTTCGGTGCCGGGGAGCTCTCCCGGGGCCCGCCCGTCACCGGCGCCTCGCGGCTGTCCCGGTCGGGGCTGTCCCGGTCCGAGCGGTGCCCTGCCCGCCTGTCCTGCCCCGCACCAGATAGGAGCCACAGGACACCTACATCTTTCAGAGAAAGGGAATTTATTGCTCCCTTATCAGCAGAAAACTATTGACTTCCCACCTCGCTCAGACTGGAAGACGGCATGAGGATTGAGAGGAAGAAGTTGACAGTGACCAGACAGAATCCCGTGTTTGAATGGAATTTATGCATCATGTATGAGCTGTATGAATATGCAACAGGCGATTGTTTTTAGGAGTTAATCCTCTGTTAACAGGGGTCCTTTTTCGGGCCCCGGACGTCCATATCTCTTTGTTTTTATTGTCTCATATTGTCCTAACCTCAAATGTTCAAATTTTATTATTCTACTACTATTTTTATAACCATTTTATTACTATTAAACTTTTAAAATTTCCAAAACAAGTGACTGGCGTTTTTCACAGCCACGCAGCACTTTGACACGTGTCCCCTCCCCAGCAGGTGGGTACAGGATGGGCACAGGGAAGGTCCAGGCAGGGAGGAAAGCAGCGAGGGAGCGGCCGGAGCTGGGTCAGGTTTGGGCGGAGATCGGGAAAGGCTCTTCCCCAGAGGGGGCTGGCACTGCCCAGGCTCCCGGGAATGGTGCTGCCCGAGCTCCAGGAGCCTTGGGGCAGCGCCGCAGGGATGCTCAGGGGGCACTGCTGGGGCTCTGGGCAGGGACGGGGCTGGGCTGGGTGATCCTTGTGTGTCCCTTCCATGATTATATGAAATGTGTCCATTACAGCATCTCCTGTGACAAGACATAAAAAGCTTCCAGGTGGCAACACAAAATAACCCCAGTTTAGGTGCCAGGGAATGAGAAGATTCACTCAAGACAAAAAGCAAGGAGGCACGTTTGTCCAGAAAGGTCACTTTATTGGAAAAACCTAAAATGGACTTTAGAGCTGCAGCCCTCCTCCCACAGCAGTGGTTTCAATGGGCTCCCCACGTTACCTTAACAGACCCATTACAGACATGAGCTGTAGTACAAACGTTAAAAGTGCAAGTATTCTGAACTTCACACCTACTTTTATGACCTGGCAGGAAACACAAATGCTTCACAGCTCACAGAATTCGTTCACAGCACTTGGGAGTCCCAGCTGGCTCCCAGCATTCCCCACAGGGTACAAAATACATCACTCAGAGGAGAGTCCGGTGCAGAACATCATAGAAGGTAGGGGTGAGGTTCCTTCAAATTTATTTTATTGCAGTAAAACCTCTAAAAGGTAGAGCTGTACAAAAAGTCTAAACAGCATTATTTAAGAATAACAGCACCTTACGCTGCATTTTGTTCTTATTTAAAATTCTATTTCCCAAAAATACATTCCTAAATATACAAACTATACAATCTTGTCACTTTAATGCTGGTTTCTGTGATGATATAACTTTAACCTAATAATCTTCAAAACATCCACATACTGACAAAAGCTCTAATATACAAATGCCTTGGTACCTTCATAATACCACATAAATAACTTCAAAACCCAATCTGCATTTGTAGAATTGTCCAGAAAGCAAATACTTTATGGTGATCACACGTCGTCTGCAGAGAGCGTTGGGATGTTTATTCTTGGCCGTGTGAAAAACGCCATTTTCTCTCTAAAAAAAGATGATCAGTTGTTAATGCAACAGAAATCCTGCCAGAAATGTGCAGCATCCACATGAGAATTTATCCCACCAGCTGTCCCCACAGGGAGCAGATGTACATCCTCTCACAACCTACACCTTGTATTTATCAGACATGAGTTAAAGCCACAATACTGAGCTTAGCAAAAGCCATTTCAGAAAGGCTCAGGGCTTTTTCTTTTCTGGGTCTGCTACTTAGGGAAGCAAAGGGCTGCTTCTGTGTTACACAATTTGTTGCCAGGTGGGAAATGACTTGGAGAATGCTGGTTGCTTTGATCATGTGCAGTGCTGCAACTAATTCCCCTGAGCCAGACCTTATACTTGGATATGAAAATACAGAAGTTCTTATTTTAGCAGAACAGTGAACTACTTCTGCAGAGATCAGTCTTCCTCATCAGCATCTCAGTCAGAGAAATCAAGGCAGTAGTAGATTTTTCCTCCCCTTTAGCTATGATTACCTGAATGACTGCACTTCCAGAGGCTCCTTTCGACTCTGCCCTCGCAGCCTGTGCACGTCCTTGGCAGCAGCTCTCATCATTTTATCAGCCTTGAGCTCACACTTCTGTTCTGGATTTTGCACCTAAATGAATAATGGAGAAGACTTGTTTGTGTTTCCAGGAGGAATTATCTTATCCTAACTGACCTCCATTTCAGCTGCAGGTCTGAGGGGTCTGGAAACTGTTGACTCTGGAAGACACCAGCCACAGAAGCTAAACTGAAGCTAGACAACTAACCATTCTAAGGGAGAGAGCTTTCTGTAAGGTGTCCCTCCTGCCTGTGGTAAGAATAATGGCTTCTGTCAGTACTCTCTTTGTATCTTCTTGATAGATCTTTTAAGGCAGAAGATCAGCACACACAGCACCCTGAGGAGCACCTTGCACCATGTGCCTCCTATAGCTGGTGCCAGCATAGCCTGGTCTCTGCCTGGTGCCAGCAGAGGGGCTGAGAAACCCCAGAAGCTGAGAAGGAGCCCTGTGCATGGGGGAGGGTGTGATGTAGAGTAAGGTAAGTGCCAACCACCACACACCACACCTCCTGCTGACTGGGGGGACACACTTGGCAGAACAGATGGCATTTGTGACTTCTCGTATTCACACCTCTGCTAGGGCAGCAAATCTCTGTGCTGGTGAATGCAAGGGCTCAGGACTGACAGCTTGACAGAGCCGTATGTGGCAGACAAGAGTGACTAACAGCGCTCAGGCTTCATTTACTGACTGTCCAAAGGCCCCTGTTTCCAAAATTTCTCCAGTGAGTGGAACAACACCCCAAGGCAGGTATGACTCACTCGTTTCTCCACAAGCCTCAGCAGCAGTCGAAACCTCTCATCATCCTTCACCCACTGTGGCAACTCTTTTTCACCCTGACTTTGAGCTTGTTCCAGCTGTTCCTTGAGTTCCCTCAGCACTGAGATCTCCTGAACCAGCTGGTCATGCCAGGTTTTTGAAGCCTGCAGGTCCAGCTCCAGGTCCAGCGAGGTGCGGATCAGGCGCTCTGAACCGAAGGACTTGATTGAAGGCTGGAAGAGAAGGGCTGTGTGAACACACTGAGAACTGTCCCAACCACTCCACCCCGAAAGTGCCAAACATTGTGAGACCCATCTTTCTAATGCTTCTCTTCACACAAACCATCTCTATTGATCCTGCTTTCCAGTCTTGAGACACATACCACAAACTCAAGGAATTCTTATAGATAAGTGTTTTCATTTTCCGCTCAAGTTCTCCCTTGGCAGCATCTCCAGATTGAGCAAGTCTTGCTTGCACACCTTCCTCGTAAGTTTAATGTCTCATCTCCAGATGAATCCACAGTGCTGCAGAAAAACCTGTGATTCTTTTTCCAGTAACATATTGCCTTCTGCTCATTTCAAACACAAGCTGTCCCAAGAAAACCATCTCCTCAGGAGTTCAGTGTCAGTATCCTGGGGGAAGTTTAGTGACTGCCATCACAATGGCCACAGGTGTTTATTGTATGCCATGGCATCACTACAACAGGGTCACCTCAGACATCATTCTCATCTTCTTTTTGAGCTCCTCAAATTTATTATAAATACTTAACAATCGCACAACAACAAACATAGCAAAACTGTTTGTGCTACTTCTCTGACAAGATGGAAAATACCAGGAACCATTTTCCTAAATTAAATGTTTTAATTGAGTTTTAACTTAAAGGTTCCTGTCATAATCTGATATTTCAAAGCATCCTTGAGAGACTTCTTGCACACAAAGAAAAGGTTGTGAATGAAAGCATGTGGCAACTGATTTATGTTTGCAAATTTTTCTTTCAAAACAGTTTTATGATTTTTGCATGTGTCTGTGTTAGAGGAAAATAAAAAAGGTGATTTCTTACGCGTTTCACTCTGACACTTCGTCTCTCCATCGCATTCCGAACGAAGGGGGGCTTTTTGGATAGGGTGGAACTGTCACTATCACTGCGATTCAGCTGAAAAGGAAGGTGAAAACCACACATTTTGCATGAAAGAAACACAAGCAGTGCATACACACATTGTCGGCAAGACCAGAGGTTTCTGTAAGCAGAACTATGACGTTCTGTGAAAGACAGACAGCTGTCACCCCAGGCTGAGTACACAACACGCACTGGCACAGCCAGATCCTGCCACAAGCCTTGAACTCTGTCCCTTTTTGGGAATAGGCTGTGAGCAAAGAGAGACACTAAGTTAGGCTATTATATGGGACTGCCCCACTGTTCTTCTCCTGTGCAAGTAACTAGGCTGGGCAAAAGAGTCCAGAAAAATAAGCGATATGGGACTCTGCCCCACTGCTCTTCTCCTGTGCAAGTAACTAGGCTGGGCAAAAGAGTCCAGAAAAATAAGCTGAAAGTAGTAATAATGATAATATAATAATAATAATTATATTCTTTCCCAGCATACATAAAGCATGGGGCTATTTTATTAGAGATTTCTGCTTTCTCTAATCTGTATTTTCTATAACCTGTATTTTAAGCTACTGATGGAAGAGGCAAGTTTACCTGAAAGCTCTCCCCCAGGTTTATCAGCTGAAGAGTTGCCATGTTACAGCCTGCCTTGTTTTGTGGTTGTCTGTAGACCCCTACAAAGAGCTCTGCTCAGGCAGGATTTAATTGTAATTCCCTTCTCAAAGCTGGGGGAGGAGGGGAACAGGCACTGAGATCTGCATGTACTGGGACACAGCACCTGTACCACTCCAGCACAGGCCACTGCTGCAGAATTTGTTCCTCTGGAAGCACCTGCTGCTGAGCCAGGGAGAACCTACAGCAAGGCTGGCCCAGCTGTATTAAGGGCTTGCCCACTTGGGACAGGTCATGTGTGGTAGAAGACAGTGCTTGCTTGTTTGCCAATTCCACTTAAAAGATGATATATTTATAGTTTATTCCAACCCTCAATTCAGGAAATAATTGTGAACAAAGCAGGGGAAGTGACATCTGACCCAACACATGGCCTATTCAGTTACCTTCACACAAAGCACACTGGTGACTTTCAAGTTTCCACAGTTTTTTTGCTGATATTATCAGGTACCTTTCTATTTCTATAAAGATTTTATGTTCACCTCATCTGAAGTCAGGTGGACAGAGCTAACTGAGTTAGCACAGAACACTTCAAGCAGCAGGAAACTGTTTAATATGCAGCTTATTCATCACTGCCTTACAGGAGCCCTTCCAGGTAGGTTTGGGCATCTCAACAAGATGGACGTGCCACAAATATATGTGCATATATATATCTGATAAATTTGTGCTTAATGCTGTTAGTTCCAAAGCAAGATACTGTCCAGGGGGTGAGGACAGAGCAACTTCTGAAGTCAGAGGGGAAGAAAAGAAAGCACTGTTGGGTTTCTGTGAGAACTACAGACTGAGTGAAGACAAGCACTTAGAGCTCAGGGTTTCACTTTCCTTACCCGACACACGTACTGACTCTGTGGTCCTGGGGAAAATGTCTTTGAGCGGATGATGGTGCTGCCCCTGACAAACTGGCTTTGGGGTGGATTTGCTGCTCTTTTGTCTTTTGGACGAACTACAGTCGAGGACTGTGCAAGGCTCTCTGTGTTGGTCTCTTTATCCACCTGAAAGACACACAGTGCAGTGTAAATGCCAGCTTTGCACGTGCCCAGGACACCCCCCAGAGCTGTGTGACAGCCACCTGTGCCACAGCTGTGCTTGCTGCATTCAAACCCAGACATTCTTTAGCCCCCCTCATGCAGCGTGCCCTGACACTTCACTCCTGGAGCTCTGCTGCATTCACTGGATTGCTCCCTAAGGGCTCTGCAGCCACTGACTGCTGTACAGCACTATTGATTCCAATGGGCTTTGCCTGTGGATCCACACACCACTGTGACCTGGCAATCCCACAGAGAGCAGGTATGATTTTAAAGACCATTATTTACTTGTTGTGCACCTGCAGCAAAGATCCAAATCGATGTACAGAGAGAGCTGTGTAGAGCACACCTGTTTGACTACAGCTACATTCAGAATTAAACAAGGTCAAAACCACTGGCACCCTACTGAAAACAGTTTTCATGAGCAGCAAAAAGAAGGCTGAAAACAGTGCTGTACTAACTGTGGGACAAAATGGTCACACAGAGTTATTTACAAACATTTCAGGTAGATAAACATTTAATCATCAATGGTGAACTTTCAAATAACTGCTGTAGCCTTACTCAGCTCAGCAACAACCCAGTCACAGCTGAGCAATGGGAAGCTTAAATCATCTTTCTCTTCAAAAGGCCCTTGACTGTACCTTCACTGCTATCTCTGTGTGCAGCTGGGAATTCAGACTTTCTTCTGCTTCCCACAGCGATTTTCCAGCACAGAATTCTTCCTCCTCCTCTGCTTCATTTTCACTGATCTCATCCTGTTCTTCCAGGTCGGGAACCTCTTCATCTTGCCTGAAAAGAACAGCTTTGTTATTGAACTGGCCTGTTGTGGACAATACTCTGGTGCTGGAGCAGGAGGCAGCTCCTGTAAGCTGCTGGACAGAAACACATCCCCAAAGCAGCCAGGTGTCCCTGACAGGCCCTGCAGCCACTGAGATTACACAAACACAGGCTTAGAAAGGAGAGAAGCTGCACCAGAAGACCACATTACTGCCAAAAACTTCATCCTGATCTGGCTTCAAAGGAAGCAAGGTGAGGGTTCAGCCATGTGGTCTGAGTTTAAGGCAAGTGCATCTTGAGGGGAGGTCTCAGGATGCCATTAATCTCAGTTAAAAAGTGTCACTGGACAAAACTGAACTGTTTTAACACCCTTTTCAACTCCCTTGAACTCACAGCAGGCTTCTCCATCAATCCCATTGGTCAGGCTTGCTTTCTATTTCAAATGTTGGACTTCTCTAAGGAAATCTGAATCTGAACCATATAAAGAACAGCCACATTAAAATTCAGGCAAAGCTTGCACCACAGAGTGGAGTTTTCAGGGCATCCATAGAAGACTGTACAAATTACAAAATTAGCATAGTGCTACTGACAATTTTCAACATTTATCAGTTTTGTTCTCATTTTCTAAGCACAACCTCCAGAACAGAAGAAACAGGATTTTTCAGCAAAACAGCAAAAGAAGAAGCCTCCCACAGCTCAGTATAATCTGCTTTTTTTCCTCTGCACCCAAATGCTCTGATCACTCCACAAGAAGATGGTGCCATGGCACCTACCAGCTCTCTCCACTAGTTAAAGTGCTTCTGCTTTCCTCCAGTTTCTTCTCCACAGCTTCCAGTTCAACAGCTGTCTGCTCTAAGAGTGCTGAGACAGAGTCCTGAGGAGAGAAAGAGGCTTTTTGTGAAGAAATGACTCTCAGAGACTGCAGAGTGCCCAGCCTGTGGTGAGAACAGCCCCAGAGCAGCCCCAGCCCCACTGCCAGAGCTCAGCCCTGTGAGCTCAGCTGGCCCAGCTCCCCAGCACGGGCAGGTGTGCAGCTCCAGGCTGAGCACCTTCTGTGCCCTGCATGTGCAAATCTGCCCTGACTTGCCCAGCAGGTTCATGGCAGCACTGCAGCAAGGCTGGAGCTCACACATCACTTACTCATCCCTCAGCTTCCTGAGCAGGGATTTCAGTAAGTGTTTAGCCTAGGACGAGGGCACATCTGGAATCAACAAGTTAATTATTTTGCTGCACTTAACAACGCATTCAAGTTGTAAATATAAACACAGCAGCCTTCTCTATAGTAACAGCCACACAAACCCTCTTGCTAGTCCTGTTTAGAAGAGATTTGTTCAGTTTAAGCAGTTGTCCTTACTGTTTTTTCAGTGCAGGGTACTTCAGAGTGGCTGTTTCCTTGTTTACTTTTCCTGTTTTGCTTCTGCTGATATTTATAACTAAGGAGGTTATACCAACGGGTTGATTTCTCTCCGGATCTACATATTTCAGCAAGGCTAATTTGTGCTCCACCCTATTGAGAGCAAAAACACAGTTTTAGTGTAATACTAAAATGAACAACTACCACACCAGTCAGAAAAAATCAAAGTGAAAATCTAAGACTGTTTAAGTTTAGCAAATTCAACAAAAAGAAAAGCTGCCTATTTATCCCATTTCAACAGCACTATAATGCTTTATGTTTAATTATTTTTAGCATTGGCAAGGGCTTCCAATGTAAGTAGCAAGTGTTTCACTACAGCTCCACTGTAAGAATCCAGAAGTACAAACAGTGCTACTGAAGGAGGGAGAAATTACAGCCAGAGCTTCAAAGAGAAAGGAACAGTTTGAGAGGATGACTCCCTTTCAAGAAATTTGCAAGGCTGACAAAAATCACGGCCCAAACCCAGATGTTTTAGCTTTGTATATCCCATTTCTCTTCATCTGCCTTGTCATTTTTAATATATTACATTTAGCACCCAACCTGATGTGTCCACAACCAAAGTAATTGGTTCTCAATTGCAATACCATAAATGTTTCCAAAAGGAAGAAAACCAGTTAGAATTTGACATCAAATCATGAAGGAGAAATAGCTAGTGGTCTGACAAGGTAGTTCTGTAACAAAACATTTATCTCATAATTGTTTTTCCTGATGGAAATTGTCATTGCAAAGAACGCTGTGGGGGAGAGACCACATAGCTAAAGATTATCAGGAAGGCTTTCACAGAAATTGCCATACCTCAAGAGTGCAACATCGTGTCTAATTAAAAACACAGAGTTATTAAAATGGAGCTGGATACTCACCAAACATTCTTCAAGGTGAGACTTATCTACAGTGCAAACATCGACTCTCAAGGTCTTGTGGCGCAAAGCCGGGTGGGAGATGGAGGCGCAGAACACCTCGTTGTACAGCAGCGTGTCGGAAGCGTCCAGCGGCCGCGTGCGGAACAGGCAGCTCGTGCTCTCCGAGCAGGGCAGCACGGCCACGCGGATGCTCCTGTGGGGACAGCACGGCGCTCAGCACTGCCTGCAGCTCCCAAAAACCCTCCAAGTCAGCCTGTGGGCACTGCTGCCTGTGGAAACCCAGGGCACCGGGAATATTTCTCTTGCCCTGACCCCCAGGAGAGCACTGACTTTGACCCTCATTCATGGAGAAAGTTTCCTCGACTTCAAGATAGACTGGAATCCACTAAAGTGTGAAATAGATTATAGAGAGTAGTGTAGGTGTATCACTTGGTGAGAAATCTAGGTTTGGGGATTTTTAGTATGTTGTGGATGGAAGCAAGATGGAGGGCCCTGGGTTTCTTCATGCTTCTTCTTCCTTCTGCTTCATGGGTTTGGGTGGCATTTTGTCATTGGGAAGAAAAGTATTCATTGTGGGCTCTTTGGTATCAGTTATTGGGTTAAAAGGGAAAATAATAGGTGTCAGCTCTTAATTGGATAGTTTAGTCTTAGAAGACCCTGTAACAAGAGATTGTTAGCCATTTTGTTGTGCCTTCTAATGAAAGGCTGCCGAACTCACAGTAGTGAGACTGTTTTAGTGATAAGAAATAATAAACACCTGAGTCTGAACATGAGCTACTGTCTCAAGTGCTATCAATCCAGACCCAGAGAAACCCACAACTGGTACAGCCACAGCTGTCCTTTCCTATTCTCTGGAAATGCAGTCAACTGAGAAGAAAGGAACATCTCATCACAGCATCAGAGATGTGAAGTGGCACGAGTTGCCACAGACTTCATCCTTACGAACCTGAACCTCAGACACCATGGGATCCTGTTTTATGTGGTTGTATACATCTCTGCAACCTGCCACACTGCTCACACCCTTCTGTGGGTCGGGACAGCAAAAATGAATCCAGTTTTTGTCAGCTTATTCAGCACACAGCTGAGTTTAAACACCTTGTGCTTGGAATGAGTCTAGCAGTAGCTGCACATTTTCCCAACCCTGTGCAGGTGTCCAAGGAGTTCTGCAGCAGGGCAAACTCTCCCTCTTCACTTGATCCAGGTGCTCAAGGCACTGCTACAATTGAGAACCTCACTAGCCAGTGCTAATTCCAGGCAAGTCCTTCCATAGCAAATACAGGCCTTTGAGGGAGAAACTGCACCTTATTTCAGTGTACAGGTTTATTAGTTCCTAAGTGTCACCACATGATGAAACATTTCAGGAAAGGTAAATTTTTAAGAGTGTGAAAACTCATAAGCGAATCTCACTTTCATTCTCATTAGGACCCAACACAAATATATCAAAAATGTGTTTGTTTCACCCACTTACACTTTTTGATCTTGTTGTAACAGCAGTGCTGCAACATTACTCAGCTGGATGACCAATATGGCAAATTGTTTATTCTTGTCATCATATCTGAATCAGAAACACACAGAAAAACATTATTATTAGAGAATTCTGCCTTGGACCTTGTGGTTGAGTATCCCACACAAACAATACAAAAAATTTACAAACAAGACAACTCTATAATGTGACCATGACTTGCCCACCGTTTCAAACAAAACCAGTTTCCTACTACCTCAAGGACAGGATGTAGTAGGAAATCAAGGATTCCTACTACCAGGACATCCAGAATATAGAACAGTCCAGAACATCCAAAACTTAAGGATTCAGACACAATGGACTGCAGATTTGACTTGACACACACTGCTTTTCCTGGGGTCTAGTTAAATTGCTGCGTTGTAGCTACAATTTTGAGAGGCCTTAATGGCTGCAGTATGGAAAAGTTACAAGTAAAAATATTTGAAGTACAACAGTGAGGATGTCATGAGTAACCTTTTGCTTTGGATGGCCATGACAAATGAGTTTTGTACCACTTCTTTTTCTCAAATCCCACTTAACTTCCAAAAATTCATTTAAGGAGGATGTCTCTGTGCCTGCCCTCCTACACCTTACCCACTATTGTGGGATCCCCATGAGGTCAGGGATTGTGACTGACACTTATTCTCAGCAGTTTTCCTCACCCAAGCTGCACCCTTAAGGATTCTGCAATACAGCCAAAGGCTTTCTCCAGCCCAGCACTGCCAGTGCTCCTATTGCTGGTTTGCACCCTCATACCAGAGTATGACCAGGTGATTTCCACTGAAATGAAAGAGGGCAACCAAGAACCTCCTGGAGTCAAGTGTAATTAATTACACTAAAGAAGGGCATTAGTTAATAAAAATGGGACACAAGAAGAAAACACAGAAAGCACTACCCCATTTATCATTCTTCCCACTGGAAGACAAATCCAGTAAAATATGTTTCACATACCTCATTGCAATTTGCACTTTGGCTGTTCCAGCTGCTTCTGCATCATCACTGTCAAACACCATCACTTCTGACACACATGGTCTGAAAGGAATCAACAACTATTAAGGATTTGATTTGCTTCTTATTGAAGTGTTTGCATTTAGGTGATACAAGATCTTTTCCCTTCCATTCAGTGGTTTGGTATATGCATTTTGTAAAATTAGCAGCTAAAAGAAAGCCCATTTAAGAAGTAAGTGCAATCAGCCTTAGAGGTATGTATTACAGTGCTTATCAGCAGAAAGTCATATGTCTTCCCTCTTCACTGCCAAAAGAAAAAAAAAAAAGCCACACAAAAGACTGCAAAAATAAGGCAGTGGGGGATTTTTAAAGGGTTCCCTTGACTGGTTTTTAGTGAAAACGGCTGACTGCCCAGCAAGAGAAATGTGACTTAACAACTGCAATCCTGTCCTGCATCATGACAGCAAAAATTCTCGACTTTTATTAGATTTAAGTAATTCCTTTGTTTCTTTAAGAAATCAAACTTTCTTAATCACATTAAAAGTGACAGAGTACACTGAGTGGCCTTGCTGGAAACAGCTATTCTGCATCATTTCCCTCCCAATGTATTCCTCCTCCCAAGTTTTATGCATTGAAAGTCCCCAAAACTACATTCATTGTCTAATTGCCTCAAGAGGCTATGCTGTAGCACATGAAAGCAGGATTAGCATTCTTCTCTTCTAAGTGTTTTCCATATTACTGCTTAGCACTCTCTTGCATTTCGTTACATTTCAGCTGCAGAGCGTGGCTCATCCCACCCTCACCACTTGGACAGGCCCCAAAATGACACTGTAGGCACCACAGGGGCTGGCAAGCTGATAGCCCAAACAACACCAGCATCAGACATGTGAGTGTGCATGGGATGCCTTCTGTGACTGTCCCACTCCCCTCTCCACAGAGCTCCCCACCCCACAGAAGGGACACAGGGCCCTGGGACACCCAACTGTCTGCTTGAGCCCAGGAGCTCAGTTTACTGAAGCACTGCACTCCCTTGTCAAAGTGAATTGTCCTGTTAACATTAAAATTAATAATTTATCCAGAGAACTAATGAAGATAACTAATGAAAAGGGGGACTTTGAGATGAGTGATATTTCACCTCTACAGTTGTGTTTCACAACTAACGACCCTATAATTCACCTGAATAAAAGGTGAATAGAATTCACCTATAAAATTCAACCTGCTAATAAAAGCAGTAGGAAAACCCACGTGAGATGCAGGTACCAATAAGATCAGTGCCTTCCAATGAACATTGTGACAAAGCTCCCATAGACAATACAAAAAGCCAGCAATAGCAGTGACTCCCAGCTGTGCCCTTAGTGGGAGAAGTCTTGTGGACATCACATCCTGCTCTTGCTCCATGCACTCAGGAACTGCACCACTGCACGTGCACATCCATCAGGCAGTTTGGGGTGCTTCCTTAAACCTTCCAGAGTCCCCTCAGGCTGGCTGAGGGCTGTCACTGACTGAGAGGAGGGGAGCTTTCCATGGCTCCACTTCCCCCTGCCAAGGCAGCAGCCACAGCTGACCAGCACCTTCACAAACAGACCTGCTGTTCAAACAGCTCTCTGTGAGCTTCCTTTCAGCTGTCTCTATCATGGGAAGCACAGGTCATTTTGATAATCAAATTCAACCTTCTCATAGTTTTTTCAGAAGTATTTAGACACCTGAGATGGAGAACTTTAGCCACTGAATTACACACAAAGGTCATAACCAGCACTATTGCAGCTGACTTTTGGCAAAGCTGAGCCATTGGCTTGTCCTGGGGAGAGATCTGATGTCTACCTTTGTACAGATGCCTCGTACACCCCGCTGTCTCCAGCAACAGATTCATCAGACACTGCAGCTGACACACCTGCCACCTTCAGTGCTGTCCCTCCAGCTGGGTTTATACCTATCAGGAAAGCACAGAGGAAAACCAAAAGCAGGTGTTAATGAAAACAAACTGTCTGGATAAGCAGCAGCTTTTTCTTCTTATCCTCCCATCGAACTGCATTTTTTTCCCCAGACAGGTATTGTTAAACAACAGCACATGTCTGAAGACACAGGAGACACAGGTAGGGCAGGCTGAGCTCAAAGGTGGCCTTGAAGTGAGGGAATGTGCCAAACTGCACTGAAGAACAAAAAGTCCCAGGAAAACAGGAAGAATAGACTGTGTGGTGGAGTTGAGAGAGGGTTTCATTACACATTTATTCCGTGGGCCCTGCAGCAGTGTGAGGGCTGAGATTACAAGGTGTGTTACAGCTGCTTGCCCTGGCACCTCTCTGGGCATGGGTCCTTGCAGGAGATGCCAGGAGAGGCTCCCAAAGCCCTGGAAAGGCAGGGAGGTACCCATGACATGATGAGCAATGTTCAGAAGCAGCAGGATTCTAAATTCTAGTGAACTTATAAATATGAACCAATATACCAGCTCCTACTGCAAGGCACCCTCAGGCAGGCAGCAATCACTCTGCTGCCAGCCAGCCAGAGAGCAGGGGCTGGGCAGCACTGCTGACCAGGCTCTGGCCAGGTGCACATCTTGGGGAGCTGCATATCCCACCTGCAGAGCTCACACCCTCACAAGAGGGGAACAGCAAAAATAACCACCACCTAAATCCAAAATGTTTGTGTACCCAGGACAGAGGGCAGGTCAGAAAGACCAGGTTAACTAGCTGAACATGGAGAGAAAGATCTATAGGATTCAAAAGAGCAGTCACATGCAGGAATACAGGGAAAAGGAGGTAGGGAAGAGAAACCAAAGAAGGTGAAGCAAGTTTTGCACAGAGGTGTTATCTCACATAAATTCCTTGTGCTTCGAAACAGGGCAAGATTCTCCCTGGAAACCTGCAAATTCTGCCTCTTTCAACATTTCAATGGAGAGGAGCTGCAGCCAAGAGTCTGGAGAGCTCCATCTGCCAACGTGGCTAACAAGTGCTGGGCCATACCCAGCTCTTGGCTCTCATCCTCAGGGATGTGGGAGACCTGCTCCAAGAGGGAGGAGGTGCCATGTGTCACCTGGACAGCTGGAATCCCACAGCTGCAGAGCTGTACACTCCTCTCCAACAGGCTTTTGTTTCTCAGAAGTGGTCCTTCTTTCCCACAGACTTAGACAAGCACATGCCTCCAAGCCAATATATGGTTTCCAATGCATATTTTCTTTATTACAAAGCAAGTTTGGGTTCTGGTTGGCTTTCTGGGGTTTGAATTTGTTTTTTCAGATTTTTTTGGTGTTGTTTTCTTCACAGTCTCACAAAGCCACTTAAAGAATTAAATCCAGCTTTGAATAAACTGGTGGAAAAGTGTGCAAGGCTTATGGAATACCATAAGGACTTGTAAGGACATAAGGACTTGTAGCCAACAGTAGAGGGTGCTACAGGTAACACCAGTCCTTTGAGACACCACATGTGCCATTTTGGGCCCATTTATCCACGGATTTTTTTGACACCAAAAATGGCATTTCTCATCTTGGTACTCCCATGGAGCCACTGGACAGAAATAGAATGTCCAGACCTTTACCCCACAGGCCAATCCACATGAATAGAAGCTAGCACCTGTAACACAGATGTCAGTCATTAACTGAAACCAATGGATCCATTTAACACTGGCATTCCCAGTTTAATCCATCCTCCCTCCTGCCACGTGCCAGGGCCAGGCTCCTGCAGTGCTGTGGATCTTAGGCTGTGCTAGAGGTACATGGGCAGGGTCAAAACTTCTTTCCTCAATCCTCCTTCATACCTCCTAGTCCACATTTTTAATAGGAAAATAACTTCTTCCCCCCTGGCTGGCTTCCTAAATCTGATTCTTTGAGTTTTACACACCAGTGTTGCTCTGGGAATCCCTTTACATGGGACTGGCTCCCTGGGAAAGGCACTGCAGGCTGGCCTCCACACACCAAAGCTCTCTTTCTCCCTCAGTTCCCAATGCCAAGGAGTCATTCCAACACAGAAAGCCTCATTCTTGAGCACCCAGCACCTCAGGGGTGAATACAGAGAGTGCACAACAGTGAAGTGAGCTCTGTACAGCAGGGTGCTACAGTGTAAAGCTGAATAAAGATGAATGGTTCCCTGACAACAATTCCAGCTACCCCTTTCCTTACTGGTTTTGCAAAAGACTTGGAAAGCTCAGCCTTTTCATGCACCTAATTAACAAACGATTTGGACTTTCAGCTTTTAGCCTTAAGTCTCTGAAAAGATATCACACTAATAAGAAAGTTTATGGAGAGTTCAGAACTGACCCAACTCTCCTCCATTTTTCCAAGCAGGTGGATAACACTACCTGTGGTGTTTCATGTTTTTTTTCACTCATATTAAGAATTTGAAGTTTGCTCTTCTCTTCCTGCCATTTGCCTTTCCATGGGCCTTGAAGAGCCGTGTCATGCACTGTCCTCACATCCAGACCATTTAATCAGAGAATGCTGGACTCTGTCAGATTCCAGGTTGTGCTATTAATTTCCCCTAAATCGCTCAGCTGTTCTTAAGGTGAGAAAGGAACCTTATTTCAGTTTCAAAGCTAGAGGAGGTTCTGCTCTAGCAGAGGGCAGCAGCAAAGCCCTCAGATATAGGTTCAGGTCTGCTTCCAGGACACATGAGCATGTTTTACCCAGGACTGACCACCCCAGAGCCAGCCCCTGCATTTTGGGGGTTATGCTGAGCCCCCACCCCCAAAATGCCTCAGATGTAGAATCTCATCTTGTTATTGCCCTGAAATAAACTACTTATGGTGATTATTTTGTCTGCTGACTGGCTAACAGCAGTAATCACTTAATCTGCTTAACACCTGAGCTTTCACTTTAACAGCCTTGGCAAATCTTGAAGAGCTAAAAAGGTTAAAACTAATCAGCATCCAGTTCTAATAAGAATAATTAGTGTTTCCTACTCAAATGCATAATACCTCTTGCTTGTAGGAAAATGGTAGCTCAAAGGGGAAGACTTGCACTTGTGGTTTTTATTGTGTTTTAAATAGTGTCAGCCTTCTTAATGCAGAAGGTGGTGATAACAGGGTACTAGTTCCCTTTGTTCACACAGGCTGTTCAATAATCCCACGAAAAGAAGAAACAAACTGTACTGCTGGTTCACAGGACTGTAGCTTGCAAGTTTATATTGCCTTTCAAACTCTTCCTCACTTCAGCTACAAATCCAGTCCTTTCACTCTTTGGATTTAACCCAACTTCAGTCACAAGGGCTTCAGACAGGCCCCAGCACTGTGCCCTGGCTGTGCCAACTGCTCTCCATCCACTTCAACCCATCCATTCCAAAAAAAGATGAAGCCTTCCCACCCACCAACAAGCCATATGTATATATGAGAACATCCACTATCTCTAAATGTCTTATTTTATCATGCTTACAATCTAAACACGTTTTTGTTGCTAAGAGACCAAAACAGCAGAATTCGAGCACAGCCTTGACATGTCTGCTCAGCTGAAATTAATAAATTCATTACCACTGATTTACTGGGAACCAGAGCGGGATCTTGTGCATACGGAGGTGGTGGGGAGGGATTATTATTATTATCATTATTATTATTATTATTATTAAACTGTTAAGCTAATTGGCTTTTCCAGCCCTCCTCAAAAGCTTGGTCAAAAACTTTGCATCAATGTGGTAATGTGTGTCTCCCAGACCCAAAACAATACATGACATTCTGAATAGTTTAGTGCCAAATCACACCAGGAATCCCACTATGACCATCTATATTTGCACACGAAATCCCTGTTATTTGTGTACACACACATTTGTGTACAATAAAAACACACCTAAATCAGTCTCCTGCAAGACTCATTAGATCAGTGTTTTTGTGTACAGATTAAAATACCAAACCTCCCTCCCAAACAAGACAGAACACAGAGCTGAAAACATTTTTCAACTTAAAGATAACAAGATGACAGCTTCTGAAACACTTGCTTCTCAATGCTTTATGAACTACATTAAATATAAATGCATGCAGTGCATGCAAATCTTTTCTTACCATACCTTGACCTAGATGTTTATCTCCTGCTCGAGGCTCTTCCAGTCTGCAGTTGCCACTCCCAGTGTTTAGGGTGAGTTCTGACAGATTTGCACTTATCTCTGCATCATCAAAATCCATATGGCTTGAAAAGGCATCACCAGTTAGGAGTGGGTCTATCACCAGTGGAGAGCAAGGTGGGGATGGAGAAGACAGAGATGACCTTGGGGACAGCGATGTCATGGATTTGGGAGTACCAGACAAGGACCTCAGAGCCTGCATGCGACTCGTGGTATCTGCTTTCTGAGTTTTTGCTACTTCGTCCTCATGAATAGTGGTGATACAGCCTGATGGCCTAAACCCAGTGGCTCCTTCTAAGAGCAAGTCAAGCTTGTTTTGATATTCCGAGTCCAACTGCTCCAACTGCTCCAGGTGCTCGTAGTAGAGATCAGTGAAGCTGGCTGAGGTGGAGGAATCCTGGCTGGAGGTGGCAAGAGATCCTCTGCTAGATGCAAGAGAACCAGGGCTGCTGCTCGAGGAGAGGGAAAGCATGCTGGTGGAGAGACTGAAGGAAACAAGTCAGAAAACCATGACACTGTATCTTCTGATTTCTCATGGAAACACTGCAATGTCACCACATCTCTAAGCCCACATGGTGTTGCTTTGTTAGCTCAGCCACACGCATTAGTCCCCAGAGCAACCCAGAACCACAGCCTACGCAGCAGGAACGGTGGGTCACTGCTCTGTGAAACAGTATCCATCACACACATTCTTCTACTCACTATATCAGGACTCCTGAGAGTCCTTGTTTAGCCAAAACAACTCTAATGAACAGTTTCAAACCAATTAAAATTAGTGCCATCCCCCTCCTCCCACATCTCTCTGGAAAGTGTCTATGGCTTCTGTTAATCTCCAAAGCAAACTGCAAAAACCAGCAAGGCCCATGCAAGAAGATGAAGTTATTGCAATGAACTGTCTGACCATATGGAAATTTCCTTCCATTTGCCTCAATCTTGGAGCTGCAGCCAAAAGGCAATATCACAGCTGCCTGGAACTGGCCCTCAGAGATCACGACAGCCAGCAGCTCCCAGAAAGCTGGCAGGATTTATCCATGTGAAAGACTGCTACATGAATCCAGGGCCAAGAGAGCAAGGGAAAAAGCTGGGGCTGGGCTGTGAAATCAATTCACACGCTTTATTTATCCCTAGAGTTCTAGGTTCAGAACATAACTGACAACAAAATTAATTTTAAGCAGGTGCTGAATAGAAGTCTGTTCAGATGAGAAAGTCCAGACACCACAGCAGAGTTTTCTGCTCAGGAGACCCAGCAAGTATTCCAGTAGTGACTACAACACATACCATCTCTAGAAATTCCATTTAAACCAAGACTCCTGCTCTGCATATTGAAGACCTTGGCCATTATTCCCTATCACTTTGGATAGTGATTAGCTGTTGAAAAAGTTCTGAATATGTATAAGTGCCTTAAGTTGCCTCACTGAAAAACAGTGAGATATTAATAAGCCTAATAGTCCCTTATTTATTATTTATAGGGTAAAAGCTGGAAGCTACATTTGTATAATTATGTCCATGACCTTATGAGAAAAAGGCAAGTATGCTGTATTTAGTATAATTTTGGCAGAAAATGTCTTCTGACAGATGTGCACTGCAGCACATTTGCTCAAAAAAGCTTCTGATAGATGTTTTTGCATATTGGCAGTATATACACATCTGTTGAAGCCTAATGAATTTACAGCTTTTCAGTGTACTTTACTATGAAAAGGGAGGGATTTTAAATTAATCTTTTCCCTGTCAAAAAATTTGGCTCAATTTCCTTTTGTACATGCCCTTGAATGCCAGACATTTTGCATTATGGGGTTAATAACAAACACTTATTCTTATGAAGGAGCATGCCAAGAACACTGGGCACACGGTTAGGAAGAAATTAGTTTCACATGCTTCTTGGTCACCTCAAAAGATCCCTAATCAGCTAGGTGAAATGAAAATATGATGCATTTCCACTGCATAAAAGCCTCACAGATAGCTATTCTCCATGCTGGCTTATTTACATGTCAGTCTTGCACTATGATTTCTTTCCAGACTTTTCGGTGTCATCTTCACAAAATGAAACAGAATCCAAGTGGAGCAGAAGCTACAAACAGAGTAAATTCAGTACACACTGGTAGGAAAAAACCTCAACCAAACAAAAACCCCACCAAACTTTCTTGCTATCAGAACGATAAAAATATACTTTTAGCAAAATGATTTGGCCTTAGTGCCTGCAGTCATGCATTAGTCTGGAAATAACAATCCTGTGTTTTTCCAAAACTACAGCCTGAACTAGAAGCCATTCTTTGCACCATATGAACCACAACAGATTTGGGGATATCTCTATATATTGTCCACATTGCAAGCCACAGCACACTTGGAATTAGAGAAATATGATCATTCATCCATTAACGTGCAGTTGCATTAGTAAGATTCACCTCACTTGCTGTCTTTGACATACTTTGTTAATGTAATACTTCAGTAATTCAGACTTTAGTGAATAAATCTCAGCTTTCCCTGTCATCTGAATATTACTGAAATAAAAGGTACTGTGCAAACTCCTGTTGTGAGGCAGAGGCACCACCAGGAGGTTGCTCAGCCCCTTGAAGAGCCCCCATCTAAACTGACCCATGACCCCAAGGCTTCTCCTTCCCTGACTACAACACAGGGCCTGAGGTCACTGCTGGGACTGAGAGGCCTTTCAGCCCTCAGCTGGGAGTGGAACTGTTAGCAGAGAAAGGCAGTGGCACCACGTGCAGCAAAAGCAACCCCAGCTGCTGGGAAGGGTCACCTACCTCTTCAGCTGGCTGTGCAACACGGCCACCAACCGTGTGGTTTCCTCCAGCTCTCGGACCAGCTGATTTCTTTTGCTGTTCAACTTCAACCTAAGAGAAGATCAAAGAAGGAGATAAGCTAAAGCAGCATTTACTTTTAAGTAAGGAGTAAAGGAAAAATCTATTTTTTGCTGTGAAATCCTACAAAAGTTGATAGGAATACCCAGGACAGAATTTGGTCAATATGTGTGTTTACTAACTTCAGAAACTTTTAAAATGCAGAACTCAGTCCTGAAAACATTCACAACAAGACAAAATAATTAAGCTGGTACCATAGAAGTTAATGTTTCTAGGATCAGGCCTCAAAAGAGCTGGGCAGATTTAACTCACTATGCACTATTGCATTCCTATAGTTCCTGTGCTAATAAAAGTATAAATGCTTTCATTTCCTTCCACTAAAGCGTATGGATGATTTAGGGTTACTTGATCTAGTTATTAACCATCTCATTACAGCTTTACATTATTGGCTTTAGCAGATCTCAGCTTTATTTCCCACCTGAACTGGTTTGAGACAAACACATGTGCACATGGGTGCTCATACCCTAACTGAACAGACACAAAATCCTTCCTCACACACGTATTATGTCTTTGGCACTCTAGAATGTGATCCTATTCCCAACAATCCCAAATGAAGGGGTTCACCGTCTGGCAAGACCAGAACCATTTGTCAAACCACAGATACTTCAGGCAGGTAAAAGTCTCACAGCCGAGACATTTACATTTTTTCCAGCATGATAAAACCGTGAAAAGCCAATGTAGAAAATTGGTGTCAGCTGGACAATGACCATGCAGAAGAAATGAAAATATGGAGCCAAAGAGGGAGTGAATGCAGAATGTATGTTCAAGAGACTGCAGCAACCAGAAACACTGCTGAACCACCCTCATTAATGCATCCAGACTGTAAAACACCTGTGGGCAATGTCTAATGCAGTATTCATCCTCACTGTACATTCCCATGAGATCTCCCCCTGCAACACAGGTAAAATTAGGGAAGAAAGTTGGCATTTTTTTCAGCTAGTTTAGATTCACAGGATATTCCCTGCAAGCCCCACAGCCCAGTCAAATACCAGATCCTACAGGAATCACATACAAGGATGCTCAGAACAAACAGCAAGTTTAAGAAATTTAAAATTCCATCTGCTGACATTTACCAAGGCCCAGACTGCACAGCAAGTGTAGAAGTTGCTGTGAGGTGCTGGCTGCATACAGAAATGTTACACTACACTGGGATATTTTGAACATTCTTTACATTCCCATGAAGGATCCATTGTAGGAACAGCAACCTTTCCCCAGCAGCACAGTAAGCCTTGCAGATGGGTTGTTTGGGAGCTGAGTTCAGAAGCTCTCTGAGCAGAATGTCCTGGGAATGTGAGGGCACTGCTGTGGGCAGCCAGCCAGGGGATGCTGGTGCTTGCTCCCAGTTACCTCTTGTCCAAAAAGGCCCTGCGCCCACTAACCCACCTCTCAGTGAGAGCTTTGCTCTGAGTGTCTCTAGCAGCCTGAAGGTCTTCCTCCAGGCGCCTCCTCTCTGTCTCCAGTCTCTCCACCTCTCCTCGAGTCCATTTTCTGGGGCTAATAAATCGCATTTCCTTCAAGAGCTCCTCCTTCTCGTTGATCAGTATCAGACGATCCCGCTCCGAGTCCAGCACGCCAGGCCAGGCCTCGCTGTCCAGCTTAGCCAGTTGGATTTTCAGGTTTGCTATTCTGCATGGGGAAAAAAAAATGCAGTTATTCCCTGAGGAGTGCCTGATCTCCTGCTCCAGACATGCAGAGGTGCACCATGACCAACCACATCTTCCAGAGCCCTGAGGAAGGCTCTCAGCTCCAGGACAAGCACCCTCATGTCCCCCTTACCAGAACAGTGCCAAGTGCTCGCATGTGGACATGCAGAATGGGGTTTTAACTCAGGTTTGTTCACAATGGAAAATGAACTTTCTGGCTAATATGTGGTGTCCACAAGTCAGGGAATGACACAGCAAAAATTCTGGATGTCACTAACGGTGATTAGATATACTGTAGGTGTTTCATATGCATTACAGCTGTGACCTCAGAGTAGTTTGTGTGGAGGGTATGATGTGATAATTACCTACTCTTTAATCACTTTTATGGAATAACTGTGTTCTCCCCACGTATGATTCAGATAAAGATTAGTCAAAAGCTTAGAAACTCTTTTTTTGTCTTTGCAATGAGGAAGTGAATCATCTCTCCATGCTGCTACTGCAAGAATCCACCTGTTGATTCAACAATAAGCACTCCAGACACATTAAGGAGCTACACTGCTTCTGGTGCAACCTGCACCTGACAATGTCAGGAGCTGGAGAGGCAATGAGATCCTACCAAAATCCAGAGCTGCTTATCTGCATCAGAATCAAAGCCTATTTTCATTACAGGTATCATTCCAGATTTTAGGTGAAAGTCTGTATCACCAGTCCTTCAGCAGCACACCATATCAGCTCAGGAGGAAGACAATCACTAAAAACAACAGCAATACAGATATAACATTTAGCAAGAGCTTTAACTGACAAAGGAGGAGAGCACAGCTTGTGGCAGGCAAGGAGGCTGCTCACTCCAAATACCTGCCCAAATATCTGACCTACTCTACTCAGTTAGGTCCACAAATGATCAGCTTTGCAATGCAACATACAGAGAGAAGCAGAAAACCAGCAGCAGGCCAGGATACAGAACCAAGGGCAGTAATGTCAGTCTTCCCAAAGGAAGCTGCCTCCTTTGTATTCACTAACCTGCAACTCTTCAAGACCTGACAGGCTGATCATGGTAGTTTGATGAGAAACAATAGTACAGATAAACCTGAATTAGAATTACCAAGAACCTGTGTTTCTGAACTCACACAACCCAAAAAATCAAGTGGGAATCAGGGAATGGGGAGGACAGAATGGGCTGGGATGAAAAAAACTTGAAAAACTTAAAAGGTAAACAAGGAGAAAAAAGTATTTTGCAACATATTTGCAAAAAAAAAATTCACCTGAACATCAGAGGCAAGGCATATGTGCTCCTTCATGTGATGAACTCAGGTTAATCCCTCACTTGGGTTTAGCAAATACATAAGAAATGGAAGTGACATGTAAAATGAATGTCCAATATGCTTCTCTCTTTGAAAAGGGCTTTGTGATCTGGTGACAGACTTACTGGACTTAAATCAGGCACAGCAAATAGTTGCAGGTACTGATGTGGATTCATCTCTCTAGAATTTGCTTTATGCTGCAGAAGTGCAGAGGATGGTGTGTGATTCCTCCAGCAAACCAGCACACAGGCAGGCACAGAGCAAATTCAGCGCCCACCAGCAAAATCAAAGTGTGTGGAGTAAGCAATGAGATGCAGATCTGGGCAGCAGCAGCTACAAGGCTCCTGAATGGCCTTGAAGAATAAAGCTTTGTCTTCCAAGCTCCAGAGCCCAAGAGAGCCTGTGAAGGATTAGGCTCACAGACACTGACCTGCCTCCACCACCACAGGAGACAGACATGAGATCACCCTTCTGAAGAGAAGCATCACTTTCTGTAAACCCATTTCCCACAGCAGGTTGCTCACTCTAATAAAGTTCCATAATTGATAGATATTCAGCTCAACTATTTTTAGGTCATCTTAAGAGCTGTTTTGTTTTTGAGTGCCTGATTAAGTGCAATACTGTGCTCCAACGAAGAATTAAGTGGCATTAATTCATAATCCAAGAATTCCTCAGTGCATTTTGAAGGGATATGAGTCTAAGAGGATTGGCTGGCATAAATCTGATCACTTTTGGCATACATTTGCATGCATATGGCTTTTCCACTGGAATTTGTTCTCTATGCATTTCCGAGTCTAAAAGCTTTGCTAAACTAACCTCCAGTTTTACCTTTGGTAGATGATCATTATTTTCCCCCTTCTCAGTTAAAATGAGGTTTATTATTCTATTTTTCCAATGAAACAGCACCATCACAAAAGAAACACGTTGCAGAAGGTCTGCACTTGGCTGAACACTCCAGCCCCTCAGCATTCACTGCCTGAGTCTGAACTGCATCAGTGCTGAGCCAGGCTGGGCTTGCAATGCTGGCCTCAGGCCACACCACCTTTCTGAATGGCCACCACACTCAACAAATACACAACAAGAAGCTCAAATTTTATTTAATTGTTCTTTTTCTACCTAGAAAAGGCAGTGAGATGACTTATTCATTGTCATAACAAAGCCCTTTTTTGTTAATTAGGGAAAGTTAGTTCTTTCTATTATTATACAACACAGGCATAGCACACAACATTTTTAGTGTCTCCAGAGATTTTTCAGAGCACAAGCATCTCCACAGGAGCATAAGATGTGTATCTACAACCAGTAATTAACAATTCTGTATCAGATAAGCTTCTGTTCTTGAGAAAAAAAAACACAAGCTAAGTGGGAGGTGTGGTTTAAAAACTGACCAGTCAAATACCCAACATCATTGTAATTTGCTTAATGTGACATTAAGGTATTTCATTTTAGGAGATTAAAAAAAACATACTTCTAAAATCCCTGAGTTACCACCAGTGACACAGAACCCAAGATGAAAGTTTAACTGCTGAAGAAATTAGAACAGTGCAGGGTGCAAGTGCTACACAACTGAGTTACTGCTACTTGTCTGAAGTTGTACAACACAATTTAATTGCATCTCTGATTACATTTATGCTGCAGCAGCTATCTCCTTGCTGAGATGTAGCAATGACAACCTTTTTGACGTGATGCCATTCTCAGTTTTGAATATGATTAAGCCAAAGGTTTGTCACTGTAGCTGCCCTGTGTCTTTTTTTTGGGTTTTATATTATCTGCTCTAGGGGTCTGTTGTCTGCCTGAGCTGTGACAGGAAAGGAGTTAGTGGTGGGGAAGGGAACTGGGTTCTGGCAGCTCTGGTGTGGTGATGTTCAGTCAGATATTCACCCACATCTGAGCTTTCAGTCTGGTCCATAGCAATGGTGCAAACAGTGTCTGCCAGAGCTTACTTTCTAAAGCAGCAGCCCCTTACAGATCTAGTAATTCTAAACTAATTAATATGAGGACCAACTTGATTTCAAACCTTAAGTTTTAGCTTTCCAGATACCACAGAGCTAATAAAACACATGTATTTCCATCACTTGGCTCCTTCACAGTTTGTGCGTGGGCAAAGTACTTAGTCTTCTATTGTGTTTTTGGAACATTTTAATGCTGCTGTGGGGACAGGAAACACTTCAAACATCACAAGGAAGAATTTTCACAGGAACAGAAGGTTCCTTGTGAGTCACTATATCCATAGTATTGTTCCAGCTTTAAACCAGTTGAGGTATGTGTTTCTGCAGCTCCTACTAAATACTGTGCCAAAACCATGGTACTTTGATAGCTGGAGATCTTTCCATTTTAGCCTCAACTATTTGTGCCATTTAGAGCCATCTTTCCTCATGAAAACATTTGTTAAACTTTGAGAAAAACCTATAAATAACCTAAGACAAACATGGGGTATGAGCAGCAAGTATTCCTTAACTGCAAGGTTTATGCTCCTCATCACCACTTCAAATGAACCACTGTGGTGTCTTTATAAAGTTCTCTCTCTTTATAAAAGAGTATATTGAAAGAGCAGGCTTGTCACTATTCACTTGCCCCTCCTTGGAAAAGATACAGGATAAAGGAAGAGTATTCCTCTTCAATCTGAATGTGTAAAGTCAGTGTGAATTAAACTGAAGCCTTTAGCAAAGCTTAAAAGTAAATGGCAATTTTAACATGCCAAATTAACCACTGCATCTGAAGGAATGGTATTTTTAATATTGTTTTTAAAAGCCACTGAATCATTTGAATGTCAAGGTGGTTTGGCAAACCTTGGACTGGCAAAATAAACAGTTCTGATAAAATTGCTCCACCTACGAAAAGAAATATAAATTTGTGTCAGAAGCAGTTGGGCACGCAGTTTTTGACAACTGCCACAGACACAGATCAAATTTTATGCCACTGAGAAGCATGGCCTACTGGCCACTCCAGTACACCAAAATGAGAACATTATGAGTAACCTCAGCCTTAAGGCTCTTATTTATAACCAAAGGCTGGACAAAAAGCTTTCTCTTTGAATATATCCCACACACAGATTGTACCATGCATCTGAACTTAGTTATTCTGAAGTTGCAAAGTCCCTGTAGAACAGCTGAAAGTGAAGAAAGTCACCACCAGCAATGGTTACATCACTGAACAAAGACTAGGCCAGCCAAAGTCTAAGTAATAATTCTTGGTGGTTTTTCATTTAACTATGCAGTTGTGTTAGCTATTATCTATTAAAAAGTAAATCCTGGAAAGCTTTTGCTTAAATTGGCCGGTTAAGTAGATATATTTTTTTTTAATCTATTCTTCATTCTTTTGAGATCAGAGGGCAAAGGTGAAAACTTACATTCTTACAGATAAGCTCTGGAATTGCAGCATTGACCATATTTTGATGTAAGGTGTTAACACAACATACATCTATCCTTATCACACTTAGGCATGCAAGCATTCATTCATTTCAAACAAGGTAAGGAGATGCCTTGCAGTACAGTCTCCTTATTAGGAATGGGGAAGCACTGGCAACAGGTAGCAGAACCACTTATGTCCCCATAGGTGTGGCCAGACTGAATTCTTTATGCATTAGTCATGCCTTAGTAATTTCTAGGATGGTTATTTATTTCTTGAAAGATAACACTGACCCAAAAAGCCTATTGTCTCACTGGCTCAAAAATGACTACATTTACTCAGCAGCAGTGCTGGGTTTCAGTGTGGTGGCACCTCTTCTAGTGAAACTTATCCTCAGAATGAGCTGTGTGACAACCAAAGAGGGCAATGGGCCAAAGAATTACCTTCTCTTTGCCTCTTCATACTGCAGCCGCAGTCGCACCTTCTCGGCCAGCTGGTTACTGCTGCTGCCCATAAACTGAGACAAAAACACCACATCAGCAACTTAGCAACCACTCCTCCTTTGATATTTCCTTGACACTGTTACAAGTGACTTGATCTTATCAGTCATTTCCTAGTTAAACCAATCACAACACAGGAACATGCTGCACTTAAATATATTTTTCGTTATTTCTTCAAATACTTAAACCCCAACAAGATTCAAAGGCCCTTTCTGGCTAGAAAGAAGAGAAAATCCACCACATCTGTCTTTGGCTTCTATTTCTATGAACACACAAATACTTTTGCAATCCTTCTTCTCAAATGCTCTTTGCATCCTTAAGTGCTGCACTGCAGTTTGGTTTGGATGACATCTTGCTTTGGCTGTAAAGTCTTAAAGACAAAGGACATCGCACCATGCCCAAATCTGCAGATCTTTACTAACATGTGTGGCCCTGACTGCAAACGGCTGCAAACCTTTAAGTAAAGGCTCACAGGAGAGAAATAAGATGTACCCCCAGCACTGATCTAGTCCTTAGCAAGGCTGGGACCAACCTGACACTTCTGGTCAACTTGCATGTGGGGGTTTGAAGCTTTATGAGCACTACAGCTATGGGGGCATCAAAATATCTGCACATAAGCTGGTGTTGTCACTTGTAACCCAGTGAAAGCCAAACACTCTTAGGGGAAGAGTCCTCACTGGAGCTTAGCCCAGTGCTCCTCAATGTCTCTTGTTTCATAACCTTTTGCTATAAAGAGCTAAAGGAGTGTTTGTATCGAAGAAGCTACACCTACAGGCAAAATCAAACTTCCTTCCCTTTTATTCCTACCTGGGTTGCTCTGACAGACAGTGTGGGGAAACATCAAGTTGCTCTCAGTGATACATTAACACTGCACACAGAAACAGAGCCACCCTGCAGTTCAAACCAGAAGTTATGATTTCACAGAAACTTGTCCCTACTTGGAAACTCATGGTGAGGTAGCTCTAGACACAGTTCAGAGGAATGTCTCCATGTGCACAAGGCTTCTCACACATTACTCACATTTCCTGAAACGTCTGTCTGGGAGCTGACATCCAGGTACTGCCGGGGTAGCAGAGGGCTGGAGCTTTCCACAGACATGCTGCTGGCCCACAGGTCTGACTGGGATCCTCTGTCATTCACAAAGCTGTCTTTTAACCTGGCTAAGCTCTAAAACCACACAAAAAAATCATGAGGTGAGCTCACTTCTGCACAAAGTACCTCAGCAGCTACAAGAGTTCAGCCTAACCCCATGACTCAGATCTGGCCATGTCTGCTGTGCCCACTCAGACTCTGCAAATTCAGTCAGGCATGGCTGGACTGTATTTTATACTGCTCATTTCCAGCATCTGAACATCTGCAGAGGCTGTGGTCCAACACAAAACTAGTTTAATAAAAAACTTAATTATGTATCTGAAATACAAAATACTTAAATTACTTCTCAGAAATTCAATCTTCTAGCAATGGTGACACAAAATACTGTAAAGTCATCTTGTTTCAATACCTGAATGAGGTCTTGTTTTTCCTTCTCCCCTGACGTGATGGCCTTCTTGAGAGCTTTCATTTCACTTAAAATGGCTTGTGCCTCATCAAGTTTGTAGCCACCTTGAGTGTCAGACATTTTCATGTCAATTCTGTATAGAAATGCAAAAAACCAGTAAGCTAACACTTAATAACATCCAGTTAATTGAATCATCCTAGATGGATGTGTCTTGACATGGATTTTTAACAAAAACACACTCCAAAGTACAACAAGGACAACAGAAAGAACAAAAGATCCCACTCCCCACTGCCTAAGTTACTCCACTCAGCAGTACATTAAACTTCAGAGCTCTGATTTCAGCAATATCATCATCTCTTTGATTCCTTAGGGAGGTGCACACAAACCCCCAAAACAGTGTGCTAGGGCAGACTGCTGCTAGCTGCCCTGTTCCTAACCTGGAGAGGATCAGCTTAGCCCTCTCTGAGAATTACCTTATTTTCAGTCATGATTTCAAAAACCAGGCACAGACTCACACGCACAGATGCATTTGCTTGCACAGTCTAATTACAAGCCACTTCATCCTTCCCTTTCCTCAAAGGAATTCTACCAGGGTTGACCCTTTTAATAAATATTTATCTGAAAGATGCCAGATGTCTAGTCACACAAAGGCAAGTACCTGAAACTTTTCCTCCCCTTCACTCCCCCTCAGTGCCCTAAATCAATGTCTCTTATAATTAAGACAACAGGCTGCAGTGTCATCCATATTGAGCAATACTGAGTAAAACAGAATATCAGTTTACTGACGAGATCCTGGTTCAAAACCTTTTTGCCATGAAGTCAGTTCTAATGTGGTCAATCCCATACAGGCACTGATTTGAGAGAACTCCCCCTTGGCCATGTACTGCTTTCAGCCTAAAGATATCATCAGCAGCATATTGCAGCTTATGTTATTTAGGCAGCTATTTATAAATGTAGTGGGGGATGCATTGCAAGCCAGAGATGTTCTGAAAAAAAAAGATCTTGAGAACACACTTACTTCTTCAGGGTTTGAAATCCATGCTCTTTGTACTGGAGCTCTTGCTTCATGTGAGCTACTTCTCTCTTGAGTTTATTAACCTGCAGCAAGGTGTCACATTTTTAGAATGCTATTTTATATGAGTATTTAGGTACAGTGCTACCCACTCAATTCAAAACTTATTCAGTGCAGACAGTATACTCTAAATAAAGTTTCCAGGCAATCAGCTCATCTCAAGAGCAGGAAACAGCCCTGACTGCCTCCTCATCAGGACTTTATCACTGGCCAGGACTTTATCCAGTAGCTGCTGTCACACCTCTTAACACGGGGCTCAAGGGAAGTTCCAGCCATGTAAGTGGAAAAATTGACAAAAATTAAAAAAAGACAGCAATGAAACACATATCAACTTCTCTCAGAAATGTTTAAAACCTTCCCAGTCATTAAAAAACTGCTAAGCATCAGGACAGGAGTTACCTGCAGCACCTGAAGCCACCCTCCAAGTTCCCCAGCAAAAAAGCCCCACTGCACGAGTAACACAGTAGGATGATAATCCATATTGTAAATGCACTGACCCTACACTTGCTGTTTTATATTCCTCCACAGAGGCCACTTTACTGACCTACTTTACTTTAGTCCTTTCTTCCTCCCAAACTGAGCTCTGCATGAGAGCACACCCTCCCCTGCTGACAGCCTGCACTAAGCCCTGCACAAACAGCTGCCAGTCCCTGGGGAGGACCCCAGCTCCCCAGCACTGCAGGAGCCAGCACGCAGCTCCACATCCCACAGCCACCCTGCACTGCCAGCTGCCAAGCCAGGCTAGTCTAAGGGGAAAAAAACCCAAAACAACAACTGTTTTAAATTCCTAAGGCTGCAACATTAGAAAATTGTGACAAACTACCTCCTAAATGGCAACACTAGCTCTCCTAACTGCTTTGGCATCTCCTTTCAGTATTTGCCATGAGATCTGGAAATACCTGAACACTACTCATGTCAAGCAAAGGTCCATCTGTACTACTCACCCTGGATTTTGTAGTAGCAATCTCTGCTTTGAGGATCTCGGGGTCATACTTGGAACTTGACGAGGAGCCAGAAAGCACTGGAACAAACACAGAGCCAGTTTAGCAGCTCTGCCTTCACCCTACACTTCCACCAGCCCACCACAGACTGAGATCTCCCATCACTCCTGCACACCCACACCTCCACACATTGCTGGTGTAGGTCTGTTACCCAATTTCCACATCTCACTGCTCAAAGACAGGGCAAGGCAATAGTGCAGTCAAGTACCACACAAAAAGTATTGACTGAAGGGGCCAAAGCATGTCCTGCATCTCCAAAGTCTGGATTTGTTCCAGGTTAACACACTTAACTCAAACTCCCAAACATGTTCACTCCATTCAGTGGTGTGGCTTCCTGCATTTCCAAAGGCATTTAACAGAACTGAAGGATCAGGCATTGCATGAAGGTTTACTTAATTATTTTTTTCAGACTTCCTTACTGAGCAAACAATCCACTGAATGTTTAGAAACAATGAAAAGCAAAGAATGAGAAGAAACTGAAAAATGTGATGCAAGCCTTTTCACAGCCTTGAGGACATGACCAACCATACAATGTGTCACACCAGATTAAATCAATGTCCCATTAAGAGCAGAACTCTCTTCTCAGCAGCAGTTAAACCCTTCTGCCTCAGAAGGTACAGAAGCTCCCCAATGTGCAATGTTGTTAGAGGTAGCTGTAGGCAAGGGAGATATTCTGATCCTTGCAGCCATCAGTTTATGCCCTATAAAACATGGGAAAGCATTTCTAGTTATTTCTGTTTGGTTGTATTTTTCAAGACAGATCCCATCTCGCCCATGTAATTCATTGTAACTCGTTCTCAGTGCATTGCTCTGGGTAGAGCAGTCCTAAGAAAAGAGCAATCCCAGTTCTAGAGATGAGGGACAGCACTCTTGTCAAACAAGAATCCTTCAGCTGACAGAAAACTACTTAAAAATTTTTAACACCAGGCACAGGATTAGCCAGTGGAATTCTCCACCATCACACATAACTCACAAGAGTGAAACAGGGGGAGGTTCTTAGCTGGCAAGAATACAGAAAATCTGCAATACTGAGGATTATAACAAAAATTCTGGAATACATGCATGAAATAAATCCTGTTCTGGACATCTTCCAGCACCTAACTAGTACCAATAAGGAGGAAATACAGTATTCTATGAAGATTTCTGCACCAAATCTTGAAGCGACATTGGCATTGATGTGCTGTGACACAGAATATGGAGCACAAACTGCTGTTCTTCATACACAGAGAAGCAATCCACCAGTGGTGACTTGGAACATGGCATAAAATACAGACCCTCAGCTCCACTAGACCATCACTCAACTACATGGGATATAAAACTACAAAAGGGCCTGGGAATATTAACCGGGATGGACCTTCTTGCTGTGTTTCCATTCTTTAAACAGGGGAATCCAGGAAAATACCATGTAAGTTTACTTTTTCACACTGAGCCAAACATTTTTTAGCATTTATTGAAGCCCATGCAGAAAACCTGCATGTTAACTGCAGTGACTGAGCCACACACAGGAGCGTTTCACAACAATCAGCCTTTACCAAACAGGTGCTGGGCAGACACCATTTCTGAAACAAACTGATCAAACATCAGAATGACATGGCACACCATCTCAGTGCTCTATCCAAGGAGCAGCTTCATGCTTTTTACTGTCCTACAGGGTGCACAGCTGAGGAAAGAGCGGGTTAAGAGCTCACTAAGTACTCACAGCTGGTCTGAGAGCCCAGTTTGTGCTCCCAAACATCGTGCAGCTGCCGATACTCCTGCTGGGCCAGCTCAAGCCTCTGCTGTTTCACTTGGTAGATCTCCTTCTGGGCAGCAATGGCCTCCTGGGCCAGGACCAGGTAATCCTTCAGCATGTGCTCCTGCTCCCGCCGCCATTGCACCCGAGGGTCCTCTATCTGAGTCGTTTCTTGGAGAGAAAACACAAGAAAGCAAGATCAACAGAACGCAGGTTTGTTCTGCTACTTGGAAAAGCTCCACTGTTTATGACATTCTAAAACAGTCTCTTGCCCCATCCCTGTGATAAAAAATAAAGACATTTTTGTTTCTTCTAAGGAGTGACTGTTGATCCACAATGAATTCCAATGAGTTCTGCCATGCTGAATAGAATAATCCACAAAAAAACCGTCATGTAACTCTCCAACCTGTCTGCTGCTGAAGCTGCCCTGGTTCTGGCTCTTAAAAACATCCACCCAAGAATATGCATACACAGTTCTAAGATACTGACTGTTATACTTATCTTTATTGCAACTGCTTTATAACATTACTAATAAAATACCTCTAGTACTTCACTGATAAAACTTTCACAAAATATCATTGCCACATAACTGCATTATACTGCACCTGACAACATGAAAGCAATTACAGCTCTGCCCATCCTCTTTGGCTGCCAAATGGCTTTTATTGCAAGGGGGAAAGAAAACCTGCTCACTCAGATTCCAGAGGCAAGTAAAAATAAAGTGTGATTAAATCACAGATTTGTGAAAGCATCTTAAATGACATTATAGGAACAGAATCTCAGAGAGGAGTAAACATTTCCTTTAGGGAAAGCAGGCACAGCAGTAAATGACTGAAGGATATGGGAGGTGGAGTTTAGGGTAACAGGGAATGCAGCAGTTACAGCACTTCCATCTCTGTTACCCCAACACAACCAACACATTCCTTTCCAGTTTTCTAATCATGAAAAAGAAGCAAGGTCACAGACATGCAGCTACTCCTAACACTAACAAGGTAAATTTACTGTCAGTGTTTGTCCCTGTTTTGTGAAAAAGTGCCCAAATCATTTTTCATTTATATTTCAAGGCTATTATCTGTTCTTGTTTGGAGCAGGCTCCAATATTTAGTTGACCAAATGCTCTGAACTGTCTAAACTAACATGCTTGAATAAGGATGCCTAGTTACCACATAATGAATAATTAATAGAAAGGACTTGCTTGAAACTAGCAGTGGGAATCTAATCTGCATATCTTAAGAGCCTCTTTAAATATTTAGTAAAAGCTGCCAGAGTGGAAGGTATGAGCAGCTCTTAAGTGAGTCGGGTGTAAGACTAACACTGCAGTACACAGGATGAGGGGAAGAGAAGTCAGACAATATTCTTAGCAGCAGAACCAGAAATAAAGGGTTTACCCAAGGGATGGACACTCAATTCTTTTCACAAGCTGTCCATGATCATGCTGAGGAGAAAATTAATTGGCTACTCCAGCAGTAAGCTGTTTCTAACAATATCTCAAGACCTAAAAGAGCACATGGCACTTCAAATTACATCGCAAAACTTGGAAAAGCCAAAAAATGCATAAAAAACTCCCCAGTATAGTTAGTAGAAGCATTTCAACAGAGTCTTTTAGAGGTCCTGCAAGCAGAAGCAATATTTCAGCTGATACAATATTAAAGGTAGACCTGGACCTGAAAAACTGCCCCAAAATAATATGAGGGAAAAGCAGCTGCTTGTACCAGCTGTAGGGGCCCTCATGGATAGCACTGTGGTCTTAGAGGGAGCAAAAGGAAGATCAGGAGGGCACAAAACCTGTAAGACTCTGACATCCCCACATGCTCCTGGCTTGGATTCTTGCCCCCAAATCCCATTTTCCAGATAACCACTAGCCACAGCCAGATGAAGTAACTGCCTTTTCTCCACAGCTGAACCAGAATGGGAAGTCTGGTGTTACCCAGGGAGCTGCCCCCACATTCCCAGACATGCAGCTTCCCTGGACACAACTGCACAGTCACCAGCAACTGAGGCTCGGGGCTCTCTAATTTCCAGCATAAAAAGTATGTTGGCAAAGTTCCTGTGGCTCTTGAAGTCTGATGCAGGACACTGGATCATAAGTCTACCTCAATGTAAGTCTTCAAGCCTAGTTATTTCCAGTTTTTCCTTAGACTAGCAGCCCATGCTTCCTAGAATCCCAAGAAGGGTGGTAGGAGCTGCTGCATGAAAATTCCTCTATTAGAAGCAATGAGGAGGAAGACTGCAAAAGCCTCCAATTCTGAACACCTCTGAGAGGTGGTGAAGCACTGCCAGTGCTCCAAGCCCATCCACAATCTGACCTGGGGAATGCTCAGCAGACAGCTCACAGAGAGGATGGACAACACACTGAGGTATTGAAATGCTTTGTGTCCAGATTTATTCTAAATATTCACCTCAACCTTTTTCAGTAATGAAAGCATTAACTGCAACCCCTTGATTGCAGCTCTGAGCTTTGGTTTTCAAACATGTAAAACCAATCAAGAAAAGTATTGGCCAAGGGCTCTCACTGAGCCCAGCTACTGAGAAATGCATAATACATTCAGAAGTGAGATGAAAGAACTATAGAAATTCAGGTTATTACATCATTTGTTGTCTTGTGAATTCCTAATTTAATGTTGAGCTTGTCACAAATAAATCTGCTTGCTTCATGTTGGAGGAATGTAGGTTTACAATGCTTGCATCAGCATCATTTCTTTGTATCACACTCCAAAGTTCTCCCAGAGAGGCGCACTCAAGGCTATGCATTAATACTTTATTAGGAATATTCTGGGTACTCAATTTAATTTAATTGTATTTATTTTCCCTCAGAGGTGGTTACAATTGTTCTCCATCTTGCTTCTTTTAATGGATCCTGTCTTTAGATTTCATTTAAGTCTATTCTTGGGCTCGTTTCTGATAATTAATCTCAAATACTTGTACAGTATGAGCAAGACCCAACATGGCTCCATTCCCTTCCCACCCTCAGCAGTTCCTTCCTGCCAGGGAATCTGCCAGAGACCTTGGAGAGGAAGAAGGTTTTGGACACTCTCCAGAGGATACTTCAACATAAACCACAAAGCTGAGCTGCTCGATTAGGTTAAGGTAAATGGATGTGCTCTGCTCTGTTGTGATCTGGATTAGAACTGGCACAAGAAATATGTCTTGAGTTTTCTCCTCTTCTTTTTAATTTTTGAAATTCCCATTTAAATACTGAGGTCTCTGACATCCCACAGAAGTGGAAGTTTTTAAAAGGCACTGTTAGTAAGCAGGTGTCAGCACTGCTGGAAGGCTTCTCTGCATGCCCTTGAATCCTGTGGTGCCTGTGAGTGGCACAGAGCAGGGGTACCTGCCCCAGACCTGCAACCAGACCTCTGCATGTTCACCCTGCACCAACTCAAATGTACAAATAAAACCATGTTTGGTTTGTCCCACCTGCATTCAACCATTCAGGCTGGAAAAGGCCTTCAGGATGACTGAGTCCAACCTCAAACTTAACAATGCTGGAGTTTCTGCTAACTGAAACCCCCCTCCAGGGGTCCAACAGGCTTCCATGTCCCAGAGCTTCAGGTCAAGGCAATTTTCTCACTCCTAGACTGTGAAATGGACACCAGACCTGGTTTTACAGACCTATAGGAGATACAAATTTGTGCCTTGCAACTTAGCACCTTCTAAAGCAAAGTTTGTCCACTCCTCTCCCCTGCAGATCTCCTTTGTGTGATCCTGTAGACTTGCCTACCTTTTCCAACTTTCCAATCAAAAGAAAAATCAACATCCCTACCTCACAGAAAAATTGGATGAAGCTATTTAAAGATATGTCATCCTAAAATCACAGGATTTAGAAAAGTTCTAAATAAAAATATTTGTGTCACCTTTACATCTGGGAACTTATGATATTTGTATTGTCAGGGTCAATTAGAGCTTTTGGGAATAGGCTTTTTTCATTCTGCATTTTTAATACCCAAGAGAAGTTGCTAAAGATTGGAGGGTGCAGTGTCAGGCCAGGTGAAGTTGTGGCAGTTTTGAAAAAGGGAAGGGTGTGAAAACGAAGATAACCAAGGGGGGTTAAAAATCCACCAAGGAAAAAAATGCACCAGACTTCCACATTTTTATTTTTTAAAAAATCATGTAATTAAAAAAAAACAAACCCAAAAAAACAAACCCAAAAAACAAGTTAAGTTCTCAGTTGAAGTCCTAGAAGTAGATTTAAAAAACCTCACAACTTAAAAGCACTTCAAGACACTTTTGTCTTTTAAAAGTTTCTTTCAGCACAAGCTGCAAGTTCCCCTAAAAGGGCCTGGACACGGACATGGTTCTGCTGTGAATTTCTGGGCTGCAGCTGGAGCTGTTCTGTAAAGAGAATCAAAGTCATTGATTTGTTTTGCTTATTACTTCTCCAGGGGATTTTTCTAGCACAACCTGTTACAGTTATTCTAGTAATGTCTGTAATGATACAACAAATTTTCTTATAATTCAAATGAGCTTACAAAATTATATTCTTTTGGTCTATCAAGCAATCTAGCAAAGGGTGTAAGCAGTGGCCTAATTTGAGGGCACAGGATAAAGACACCCCAAGCCTGAGCCCTGAACAGGACATCCCAAGCTTACTTGAGGGTTTTGTCTCCAGCGAAGGCAGCGTGAGCTCCTGCTGCCAAGGGAGCTCACGTTCATTCAGCTCACCCCTGCCAGGGGAATCAACACAAGACCTTTGCACTGCTTCTGATGGTCTTGCCACAGGGACAAATTCCAGACTAAGAACAAACTCCAGATCACTGCTACCCAGCTGGACTCCTCAGCAGAACCAAATCTGACAGAGGTGTGTCCATAGCATTGGCTTGAACGTGGCTGCCAGTTTGAAGATTGCAACCCAAAAGGTGTCAAATTCCTGCTCAGAGAGGAAAGTACTTTGTATGATGTAAAAGGACAGGATTTGATTTCACAATCTGCAGATCTCATGGACTCTAAAACATGCTGTTAGCAACTCTGTGGTTTTGTGTTCAGTAAACTTTATTAGAGGCACAAATCACTCTGCAAAAACACAGCAGCATGTCACTTACTGGTGTTGTGGTCTATGTAATAGACTCCGACCTGAGGGTCATAAGCTTCTTCCCATCCTAAGGGCAGCTCATCACTGATGCAGTCAGCAAAGGTCAGTGGTTTAGTATACCTGAAACACAAAATAACATTTAGCATGAATAAAAGAACACTCCCACATGCCTGTTCCAAACAACTGACCAGAGAACAAATGCCACAAGGGCTTCAGTATCAAAACCAAAGAGAAATGAAAACTATATTAAAGCCTTTGTTCTAATCAAATAATACACCACCAACTCTTCCCTTTCTCCATCTGAAGTTAGAGCAAGATGAATTCATTCTGGCAGAGCTCCGGACCCTTGCCCAGCTCAGCCAGTACTTGCTCGACAAAGGAACATTAAGAACTTTGCCAGAAACAATTCCTGCCTCTCCAGTGAAAGAACAAGACTGTTTGCAGGCAAGTCCTGTACCACAAATATGTAGACAAGAAGGAGCAAGATGAGAAATGCAATTTGCATAGCATGAATAAGTAAGACTGAACGATCAATAGCCAGTGTTGAGGACTGTGGGACCACTTGTCATGCAACTTCTCTCATTTGCATTGCAATATGCCGTTTCATTAATGACAAATAAGATTAGTTTCTCAGTATCAGAAAACGTGTAACCCACTCTGTCTGAACAAGGAAGTATTTCCACAGCACTGCTCTGGTGAGTTTTTCTATTACAGAGCACAGCCAGCAACGCTCTGAAGGCCTGTATGGCTAAACACAAAGCTGAGAGTATCCACTCCTTGAGTGGCCACACAGATTTCAATCACCAAAACCACGTCCCTTTCCTCCCTTTCACTCAGAGTTAATGAGGTTCAGCTTGCACCAACAAAACTGCAAACCAAACAGCACTGCAGGGAGGCACAAGCCAGGAGGAATTAATGCTGCAGGTGCCTCACATCCCCAGCTGCCAAAAGCACAAAGGCCCAGAGATCCATCACACAAGCCCAGTGCTCTGCGTAGTGGATGTATGGATGGATGTATGGAAGGGGGCTGAGTCTGCCTTCCCAGAGAAGCCCTTGTGGCAGAGAGCACAGGACACACTGTACACCACCACAGTCCCTCCAGGCAGGCACACACCCAGAGCAAAGGGGCGAGCAAGCACCTACAGAGCTGCACCCAGCTCTGCCAACACAAGCAGCACATCACAGGGAGCCAAAGGGGACACAGAGCAGCTCTGCAAGCCACTGCAAGGGACTGGACAGCTTTCCAGCCAGTCTTCCCTACTCAAAGGTAATTAAGGAGGGCTGACAGACAAAGTTTTACTAAGTTTTGAGCAGACGTCATCTGGAGGCACTGAGAACCAGCTGGCACTCCCGTATTAACATCTTACAGTCACTCATTGTTAAGAGGAATTTTAGGGAAAAAAAAGCTTTCAACCAGAAGATATGGCCTTCAACTTACATATATGACTTCAACATAAAATCAACATTTAACAACTAACGTAATTCCCCCTAATATGACCTATGAGTCTGGTATGCAGCGAGAATGGGGTGGGACCATTTTTGTAAAAGCCATGTAAGCCACTAACACCTCTAATTTACCTGCTGTTGCATTTCCCTTTCAATGCATTGCCTTTGCCATATAAAGTAGAGTTTCAATCACTACTCTCTCAGCAAATTTCAATTTAATTTAAAGCTCTGCTGTGCAAAACAACTCAGAGCTTCACAACATGGAACTGTGAAACTTTCTCCATAAAGTTTCACTGCAGGGTTTATTTTTACAGTTCTTAATCTAGACTGTGTACCAAAAGTGTGTTTGTATAGAAAACAGAGATTACCTGAAAATAAAATAGAATCTCAATGCTTGTGATTGCTATCCCTTATCCCACGTTCTTCCCTGTGGATCAAGCTGAGTACCCAATATGTGCTGCTCTGAGTTGATCAAATCAAAGATGCACAAGGGTAAAAATGCAGAGCAAGGTCAGATACAAGCCACTCTCTGGAGATAACACAGATGAAAGTGCTGTAGCAAACGTGTTGGCAATGTTAAGTTAAACACCAGGGTTAACACTTTCCCCCTCTCTGAAAATGGCATCTACTTTTATTTAGCCGTAGTGGTTCATGTAGAGGCTGCACAGGTAGGGGAGAGGGAGGGCACAGAGCTAAATGCTGAACTAGATGTTGCCCTCCCATCCCTGAGAGGGGCACAGTCATGCTGGGATCACAGAACCATGACACATGCTGAGCTGGAAGGGACCCACAGGGATTGCTGAGTCCTGGCCCTGCACGGACATCCCCACAATCCCACCCTGTGTATCATCCCTGAGAGCACTGTCCAAACACTCCTGGAGCTCTGGCAGCCTTGTGGCCATTACCATTCCCTGGGGGGCCTGGCCAGAGTCCCACCACTCTGTGGCTGAAAAAACTTCCACCTCTATCCAACCTAAACTGCTAGGCTCAGCCTCAGCTGTTTCCTCGAGTCCTGTCATGCTCATGGTAGAGATGGGTGCCTGCCCCTCTGCCTCCCCTCATGAGGAAGGTGCAGACCACAATGAGGGCTCTCCTCAGTCTCCTCTTCTCCATGCTGAGTAAATCAAGTCCCTTCAGCCACTCCTCAAGCAGCTCCCCCTCCAGACCCTTCACCATGCTCATGGCCATCCTCTGGGCACTCTCTAATGGTTTAATGTCTTTGTTTACACTGTGGTGCCCACAACCACAGTGCATCACTTGGTGAAACACTCTAAACACTGCTACTGTGGTGCCCACAACCACCCCCAGGAATCGAGGCTGCAAGGCACAGAAGTCCCGGGGTCTTCTCCAGTGCATCACTTGGTGAAACACTCTAAACACTGCTGTGAATTGGTGCCATGACTGCGGCTCTGCCACTTCTGTAGAGCTTTGTAAGAACAGGTGCAATTCCATCCTGTGTCTGCAGCCCCTGGCATTGCACACCAGCTCCATCCAGCCGTGCAGAGTGATTAAACCAGGAGCCATCTCCCATGTCCCAGCTACACTGCTTAACAGTTTTGGTGAGGGATCCAAGCAGAATCCCTCAACACAGAGCAGTAATTAAACCCATACTTAAAGTACATTATGTAAGGGTGTGCTGCAGACATAAAACACACCTCAGTAAATTAATTTGTGTTACACACTGAGTGGAGTTTCTTGCAGAATTTTGCTCAAGAATCCCATCTAACATTAATATTAAACCCTGTCTTGGTAAAAAACAAAAACCAGTGTGATCAGCCCTATCAGCCCTAAGTCTTTGGAATACTTTCATCAGGGAATGGCACTGTAGTGCCAACTTTGGTGCTCCAAAATGTAACACCAAACTTATAAAGCTTCTGTTCAGCTTTTGTCCAGTCTTATTTTGTTAGAAGCAGCTGAATTCCTTATAAAAGTGCTCAGAAACCATCAGATTCAATAGGAAGTGAGCACCAAGCAACTGAAGGATGCTTATTCCTATTTTCCATATGAAATGCAATGCATGAACTACATCCAGCCAGTTCTTTCAGTTAGTTTTGGAAAAAGGAAGAAAAAAGCAAGGCAGGATCAGTCTGCTATAGCAATGACACAAGCCAACTGGAGACTGGCCAGTTACTAGGGCTCAGAAACAGACAATTATTTCACTTTTGAGACTGATATTTTCAGCATATCTCACAAGGAGCACCCCTCACCAAGAACAGAATAATGCCCTTATTCCTGGTTGCCCATAGCTTCCAACTATCCCATTTGTAAACAGAATAGTAATTAGTTTTATAACTAAGAGTGTAATTCCACTTCTTATAGACAAAATAGCTATTTCCCCAAATAACTGCAGCTTCATAACCATATTACTTACTTTTCTAAGCTCCTTTCCCTAGCTGTTGTGGGAAAAGCTATCACAAATCAAAGTAGCAATAGTACAATTAGAAGAAAGACATGTAATATGTTGCATAGCAAGACTCTGAATACAGCATAAAAAGAAAAAAGAGATTATTTCCTTGTTTTAGGATATGATTTTAGGGGTTGTTATGAAGACTAAAATAAACCAATTTTCCAGAAGGGATCCAAAAAAGCAGTGTTTCCCCAAGCATACTCACAATGATGGATTAAAGAGCAAAGGGAGAAGCTTTCTCCCAGCAGGACATGATTTAGTTAGTGCATTACTGCTGCATAAAACAGGACTGTTCCTCTGCATGTGGGAAGTTAAAGCTAGGACACATCTGCAGGACTATTCCTTTGAAACCTCTCCTTTTCAATTCACAAAGCTTCCTAGCTGCCTTGAAAAAAATCTCATCAGCTCAGGCAAACCACATTACCACACAATAGGTTCTCCCTGCAGCTGGACTCAAAGCAGCAATGCACAAAAATACACCCCTTTCACCACTAAGGAAGGACACCTGCAAAGTGGTTTGTGCATTCCTTACCCTCCTTCCTTAGGGAAACCTTCAGATGCACTCACTCAGTTTTCACATGAAAGCAATGAACCCAAAAGTTCAGAAAATCCTGACTCTATGACTTCTGATCTCCAGCCACAAAGAGGGAACCAAGGGGCAAAATTAAGGTCTGTACATATGGCACTTTCTATGAAACCCAAACTGACCTAGTTAAGAGATGACACTTAGGGACAAGAGTTTGTTTGCATCTCCCAGCTGTGCTCCCTTTGCCCTGACACCCATCAGACATCAGTTAGCTCTGAACTACTCCTGAAGTGCTGCATCTCCTTCTAAGCTGGAGGCTGAGCTTGGTGTAGGAGCTCTACAAGAGAAACTGCCTGAGCTGGAGAAGATATTTGTAAATCATAGCCTAACTCTGGCCTTCCAGCTCACCCAAAAGTAACCCATACGTTCACCCCACAGGAACTCACCCATATCTCACATTCATCATACCTGTGACTGCCACTCCCCCATAGGCATGTTTAAATTGGGGTCATTATTGGGAATAATTAGTATTTTGAAAAAGATGTATCAACCTACATTTATCAATTTCCATTATATTTCCTTAGCTTTCAGTGTGTAATTTTTACATTTCATTCCATTCATGAAATTCAAATTTACTTGAACAAGGGCAATTCCTCATTAGGACACCTGGGAAACAGGCACCCACAGCAACCACCACACACAGCAGGTCAAGGTGGCTGTTCAGAAACTAATCCTGTGTCAGAGGTAGAAGAACAGCATCACCCAACTTCCTAATCTGAGGAGCATCTGACAGTCTTCAGGCAGAGGCAGGACAAGGGTAAAGCCACTGCTCACCATCAGCCATGCTGAACATCCCGAGACACTTCCATCTTTGCAAAATGTTTGCCCACAGTAGCTCAACTATTTGTACAGCAAATGATGTCCAAATCCCACTCCCACAGCACAAAATAGAAAGTTAGCTTCCTACCTCTATTTTCTAAGTCACATTATTTTAAAATGAGAAGGGTTTCTATATTTCTGATTTTTGATCACCTTCAGTTTCTATCACAGATAAAACTGGAAGCCAATGTTATCATGTGCAAACAGTATTAAATGAAAACTTGCTCATCTTAGATTCAGAAAGCCTTTCTATATTCTTGAACTCCACTGTTGTCAATCAAAAACCTCATTACATGGGAAACTGAAGGCAAATAATCCTTGTATAACCAGTTTTTGATTGACAGAAGGTTTGTTAAACATGGCTGTACAGAGATTCCTAGCAGGAGCTGGAGATGGGTGACCTGTGCCACTTACAAATCTGGAGTTAATACTGCAGGGGTAACAGAAATCAATTCTGAACTGCCTAAACTAGGAAATGTTCTTTTTGTAATTACTGCATTTTGGTATCAATTGGGGGCCTCCAGCAGCAAACCACGAGCAGCTCCTGGTGAGGCTCAAAGCCACGATGATGAGTGCACGCAGGTGGATGTGCACTCAGCAAACACCAAGCTTGGGTCACCGAGAAGGGAAGGTTTATAAACCAACAGCCAGGGCCAGGCTTCCACAGCGTGCATAAACCCCCTTAATCCCTGTGTTTGCAGGGCTCCTCAGAGCCCCTAACAAAGTAAAGCCATTTAAACAGGAGAGCCTTACTGTAATCAGTTCAGGACAGATCACATGGCCTCGTATGAAATCCTTCATGACTCTACGGGCGAGAGGACAGCCCAGGGGATTTCCTGCAGTCTGCTGTACCCACAGCAGCAGCTCACTGCAGCAGGAACAAAGGCAGCACCTGGATCACTCAGGACTGTCACGTCAGCTCCTCTTACAGCTACAGCCTGAGCTGGCAAACACTTTACCAGCCCTGCAGAGCTCTGCCCTTCCCTCCTGCACTCACAGGTACGCAGCAGGTGCGAGGCAGACAAGCCCTTGGGCAAGAAGTCAAGCCACAGGACACAATAATGAGTTGTGGCAGATACTTCCACTCATACCATTTCTCTTACAAAATCAAACCACTTTTTAACCCAGCATTTTGCAGGAGAAGCTTGGAGTCAGGTTTTATTTTCAATGGCTTCTGGTTTTTTGTATTTTTTTTTAATACAGCATATCTTCATTTCTTGTTTGAATGGAACTCACTGCTCATTATGTGTGTGGATGTGCTACACAGACCAGGATGAGCTAAAGGCACCTCAGTTCCAGCTGTGACACTGGGCTTGCTGTGCACATGGAGTTTTGAGGAACTCAAACTTCCAGCAGAGCTGCTACTGGAACTCAGAAGGCTGCTGCAAGAATCACTGCCAGGAGGCTCCACACGATGACATACAAGCTTCTTTGTTTTTAATGAGGTCATCTCATTCTCAAGACAGACGATGATTATTTTTAAACTTCAGCACAGAAAAACCTATCACTTTGCCATAGTCCTAGAAAATTTGTCTGCAATCTCCTCCTCACAAAAGCTTTTAAAAATAGACACCTACACATTTATTACTCAACTTGGTGATCCAGCCCTCAAACACACCAGGGCCATTCGTCACTATAGTAACTGTTTTCCCTGGGAGCATCTTCTCTCACTGCAGGGAGGATTGCCTTTGGAGGCTGCAGGTGTGGCAGTGAATGTTTTATGATCTTGCTGGCAAAGCTTTTCTCACCCCATCTCCACACACCTGTGCACGATTAAATGCTCCCTTGGATTCCCACTCCAACAGCAGTTTAGGGACCAGGCAATGGGAACAGCTCATCCCAACAGCATCCTCAGCAGGGACACAGCAGTGACACAGCAGGCAGCTCCAGGCCAAGTCACACTTCAGTGGCACCAAAACCTCACCAACTGCAGAGGAGCTGGAAGGGGAGACTTCTACACCCAAAGGAGCAGAAAGGCCCAATTCAGGATCACATTAGCAGAGAACACGAGTGTGCTTGCCAGGAAACAAGGAGAAGCTTTCAAGAAGTGATCACAGATTTCAGAAGCTTCTTACCTATACTCCAAGGAGAGTATAGCTATGAGAGATCAAGCACAACATTTCAAAGTTTGGAAGGGAGACATTATGTCAAACCCCACACACAGGCCCAGTCACCTTAAACTTCTGGTTACCTCAAGCATATCTCATTTCAGTGACTGTCAGTGTGTGGTCCTAGTTTTGCTGTGATAAAGCATAACTGGGAACAGAATTACAGTCTTACAGTAAAATGGGGTCAACTCTGAGGAAAAAAACCTCCATATTTGAAGCTGTTAGTGTAAACCAAACAAATTTGCTTAAACTACAACATAAATATTACCAAGAGAAATGGCTTAAAATAAATAACACATCTCCTCAAGCAAGTCAAACTGCAGAGCTGTTTGCTTTTCAGAAGTGGTTGTTTTCATTGCCATGGTTATTGATTATCCTCTCAGCCTCCTGAAGACCTCTTTCCCCTCGTATTTCCTCCTGGCCCTTGATGCTTCAGGCATTGGGCCACCTCTAGGATAAGCAAGTCCAACACCTATCCTCAGAGTTTATTTTCCAAGCTATCATAATTTCATACATTTTTACTGACATTCAGGAACTCAGTGATGTTTTCTGGCCAGGTCATGAGGGTAACCTCTGTACCTTGTTCAGGTATCTTGAGTTGTGTGTAATTTACCAATTAGACCCTCTATTGCTTTCACTTGTGCAGATAACATTTAAATTCTTCCTTTATACAGAAATTAGTCACATACTGCCTGAGTAGATTCTCCACAAAAGAGATCAGGAGACATCAAAGACACCTGAAAGTCAGGTACCAGTCTGTATTTCAGGTATTCTGAACACAAATTCATTTATACATTTCTATTAGTCAAATGGTTTCACAGAAGCATTAATCTATATAATACATGGTTTATAACCCCACCAGGCACAAAAAGTATGCCTTGAACACCAGCACAGTCAGCTGCTTGCTTGTTCTAGCCACTTCTGCAAAGGCCTGCATGTTTACAAGCTCTGCTTTGCACACACTGACAGTCTGTTTGCCTGTGTATGTCTCTTCAGTGCAGATCATTTACCTCTGGAAGCAAAGAACAACGAAGTTATTTGCAAGGAGAAGGCTATCAAAAACCACTTGCAGATTTTAGATCATTCCCAGTGATTAACAAACCGGTTCTGCAAGCAGGAGGTCAGTCATACCTTCTTAATCACCCAAATGCAAAAATTCCTGGGATAGTTCAAGGTTAAAAAGTCAAGAAATGGGAGATGAGGCTTCTCACAACATTAACTTGCCTGCCAGCCTTTATATCCTGCACATGCTTTCCTGAACCAATTAAGCAGAAAAGATATAAAAGTGTAAGGTACAACTTGATGAGAACAGTACAACACTACTGAATTAAAAGCATACAGGAGTTGGAATTTAACCATGCAAGTAATTCAAACATCTTTAATTTTAAATAGCTGACATTGTTTTTCAAGTTTGCTTTCAGTTCTTCTAGGATGAAAAGCAGCCTTGCCACAAGCACAGCCTGAGCAGATTAACTAAAACTAAGTCAGCTTTCTCTTCACTTGGAAGCTCAACTGTTCTTGAATAAAGGGACTGGTCACATCAGAATATGGTGTAAATTGCCTACCAAGCATCCATAGTAGTCAGACTAGTTCCCTGACATATTTGGGAGATTATGAACTGGAAGGCTCTGTCTCTGCTCCTACAGCCTGCATTCCTGCTTCCCTGAAAGGCTGCCTAGTGTGGGTGGCAGCAGTTTATATTGGCAAGATGCCTCGAGATAAGGAGGTGTATAGGACAAACTCCCCCCACAGTACAGCTCCTAGAGCAGGGAACCAATAGCTACTGTCAGAAAAAGATAAATATTTGAGATCTCAGCAAGGAGGCAAGTATGGAATAATTGCCCTACCTCAGCATTCAGGAACACGTGCAGTGAGCACTGTGCTGACCATCCAGGCAGGAATGATGGGGAAGAGATTTAGGACAACTGGGCTTCACCAGATGCTGAATTTACACTTCATGTACAGTGATTACAAACCTGAATTCCTTCAGAAGAAAAGCCCGGTGCTGTACGTCTCACCAGCACGCTCTGTGAACAGCAAATGCCTCCTGCAACAGCTGCATCCTGCAACCTGCTCCTGTGCCCTTTCTTCACATGACATTTGAAGTGGGAAGATAGACAACCCCAGGGCGGCATCACTGGACTCATCTAATCTCCCCAGTGGAGAAAACAAGCATTACTAGTATGAAACCCTCTTTAGAAAGGACAAGGGAAGTACAAGAGTTTGTTTTACACGCACATTTTCTCATGATGCTCCCTGGTTCACCTCCTGCTAGCACTGGGCTAATTGCTCATCCATACAGCAGCTTTGGTGGGGCTGCCTGCTTGCTATTTTTGCATTATAAATGTTCTGACTGAGTTATAGAGCTATCTGATGGTCCCAATGCCCAACAGGAACATTGGCAAGCTCTCTGGTCTGCAGCCCTTGCAGAACACAGTCTAGGCAAGCAGCAGGGCACCACCAGAGCATCTTCTGCTCCTTGCCCTAAGTCACGTCAGCTGCACTCAGCTCTTCTGCAGTGCCTGAAAATATTACTGCATGGCTCTGATCTGACATCAGCCTGCCACCTTGGAAATCTGGCCAGACAAAGCAGAACCCTGCTACACAGAGGAAACCACCAAGCCACAGGAACCCCCAAGAGGCCTCAGGGCACCCACAGAGCCCCTTCAATGCCGCTGAAAACTCAGCAGTACCAGGAATAGACAGGAGTATTTCTGGCTGCCTGCAAGAATCAGAGCAGTTGCCTGGTTGAGATCATGTCAGAGCAGTGGAGAACACAGGAGAACAAAAATCCTTCTGCTTGCAAAGCTGCTGTGAATTCCAGATACAGAATACTCACCCAAGCATCAGCATAGCCCTGCAGACTGCAATCCATGCCATTCCCTCAAGAGTGGCAAACCAAAACTATTTCAGCAGACTCAGCCTTGTGACTTAGTGCAGAGGACAGCCTTTGGAAATGAAAGCATGGCAATTAGCTTCTGATCCAAAGAGGAGAAAGCCCAGGTTACACAGCCCTCAGCTCTTGAATGCAGCACTTAGAATTCACAACATGAGCTTTACAATCTACTACTGTTGCTGTAAGTGTTGAGGCAATGTGTTCTCAGATCCTGAAAAGCCATACTGTATAAAAATGAACAGGAATGTCAGAATAAGAGCAAATTTCCAGAACAACCTTCTGAGAGTAAAGCTTTAGGAGATGTACAGTTAGAAGGTAAGAGTATAAAATTAATAGGTTTAGTATCTTTTTCATCAAAAGTAACAAAGCCTTGATTTACCATGTAGTTAAGCCACAAAAAAAATCATGCCAAACTGTGCTTATAGGCAGAACTGTACAAAGCACTAAACATAGCTCAGTACTTCACACGTTGCAAGGGAGTCGATACAAATCAACAACTATTGAAGGCTGCTCACGCATCTGAGGACAGCAAGAGTGAGATTTGCATCACCAAGTGAGTTTGATTGATTTACTCTCACAAACATCAGTTTATTTTTAATGATCCATTATGAATATATTTTGCCAACAGATCAAATCTGTGTTAACATGGACGTTATAATGCCACTTGCTCTCTTCCATTCCCCTTTCCCATCTATCTTGGGTGGTTTAAAGCCCACTTAACAGTCCTTCTGGCAGCTCAGAAACGGCACAAGCCAGCTGAGGATTTGGTTTTTCAGTTATTCCCCAGTTCAAAACAGACAGCATTTCTTTCCACTAAGCAGAGACTCAGCATACATATCACTTTATCACTGCTGCTCACACTTCATGCTCCAGGTATGTGCCAGAGACACACCTTACATAGTCTCATTATTAATATTTAGCTACTCTTTTACTTTAGTTTATGACCAGGAGCACAGGAACCCCCTTCCTTCCAAAGGAACAATTTTCCTCTTTCCAGTATACCCTGGTGAAGGTGGCTAAACCCACAGACTGATGGTGTTTTTCTGCTGTCTCTGTACTCCCACACTTCCCACACCTATGCAGTAGCTGTGTACCTCAGTCAAGCTCCTGGCTTGTCTGACAGCAGAGACACCAGTATCACTACCACCATCCTAGCTGTTCCACACTACAAAATGAAGAACTGAACCCCAGCTAACAGGGTGCATTTCGTTCCAGCTTTACCAGCCAGATAACCCCAAAGAAAAAGGCCAGAGATGCCAGATTTGTCTTAAGTATCGTGGTGAACAAAAGCTGAAGACATGGCGTGAAGCTCAGAGCAATGAAGAAGCTGGCCAGCAAAGCCACCAGCTTTGACAGAAAAAGCGTGTTCACACCACCCTGAGCTTTGTTCAGAAGCAGGCTCTGCTGCAGCATATCCTCTGTAATCTCACTGGATACATGCCAGCCTACACTAACCCTGACAACTCTGCCACTCAACACGACCAAGTGCTGCTTCCACAGGAGCATCAGAGCTGGTGGCACTCATGTCACTCCTCAGCAAGCTGATTCAGCTATTCAACAGGGAAACAAGCCCTCATGTACTACAGCAACGGGACTTTCCCCATCAGCAGGGGCAAGTTCCACCTCCCTCCCTTGGGCTGGGGCCAACCATTCCACAGGACCTAAAAACAAATGTCCCAAGGTCATTAGTACACATCCAAATTCCTAGATCTTCTGAAAATGAAAAAAATCTGAACTTGTTAAGTGAGATAAGGTTTTATGCAAATGCTCTAAGGTATGTCTTTAGAAAGGAATTATCGAAGACATCAGTAAATGCCTGAATTCCTCCAACAAAAAACACACAAGGGTATGTTCCTATAGCCATGGAGAAAGACAGGTTTTATTCTAGCCTTGTCAAGAGGAAAAAAAAACCACTGCAAACCAATGAATTTTAAGTATCTGCTTCCAGGCACTGCAGCCTCAGCAACAGAAGCGCCACAGTCAAGCTGTAACAATACTTAGATTTCTTCTGGAATGCAGCATTTTTCATTTTACAGCACATATTCATAGTAGCAAGTGTTGATTACTTTTTTACACAGCAAGGGTTGCTTTATCTGTACAGTGTCACTTTCCTGGGACATGCTTCAGGATTAGAAGCACCCAAAAAGCACCTTAGAAAAGGATCAATTTCTAGGAGATGCAGTTATTTAACCTGAATTAGCATGTGACTGTACATGTGTTAGTGCAGGGGAGAGAGGAAGAATTGTGTTAGATCCACAGCACAAAGACATCCACAACTGAGCCACGCTGAGGGTTTGTTGCTCCTGTAAAAAGCGTCTCTCCCACCTCTCTCTACACAGCTTTTCCTTGCTCCTCTTCCCAAACCAGCAGCTCTGCACCCTCCAGGCCCTCCCAGGAACTGTTTCTGTTCAGGAGCAGACAGAGCACACGCAGACACTTCTGACCAGGGCATCCCCGGCTGGGTTAGGGGGACTCAGCAGTCTGCAGCCTGCCAGGGACACAAGTGTAGGAACAGAAGCAGCCCCGGGGAAAACCACAACCCCCCTTGCTGGTTGGGATGAGCTGTCTGGCTGCTCTCCCGATTTCTGAGCACCAGAACTCACAGATGAGCTTCACCTGCCATGGAATCATAATTAAACCTGGTCCTCTCAAGTGGCCCATCTTCTCCAGCTGCCCGAGCTCGCCTTGCTACTGCCTTCAGGCTCATTATTACTTATAAATGCATGGAGACAGTCAACTGCAGAAGCCGATCGCTTTGATTCACGCAGCCTGAGCCCACGGCAGCCCTGGGGACAGCCGGGCTGTGGGAAGGCATCTCCCGGCGCCGGGGCCGGAGCCGCAGCGCTCGCAGTCAGCCCGGCCGGGCGGGCGCTGTGCGCGGGCAATTCGCTCCCTCACTGCACCTTTCCATCTCGATAAGGATTTTCAAGGTCATGTTCGCTCCCCTGCTGCCGCTCCTCCCCGGCCCCAATGAAATCCCAAGCACGCAGCCCTGGGCCCCGGTGCGGCTCCCACCCTCGGCGTCTCCCGGACACCGGCACAACCTGTCGCATTCCTCCGGGCGGGCAGCCCAGCCTTGCCCTGCCGCGCTCCCGGCACAGCAACACCTCTGTGCCTGTGCTGCAGGGCCGGGAGAGCTCTGCACTGAGCCTCCGCGATTAACACTCCTCAATTAAACACTGCAAATAAAACCGGGTTCCAGTCTGGGCCAATGCCTCACCGAACTCGTCGCGCACACTGACGCGCTTGGCTGCACCATCAGCTGAGCCCGTCTTCAAGGGCACTGCGTGGGGACTGCCTTGGGGACAGCCCCTGTCCCCAAAGCAGCCAGCAAACCAGGCCAGCAGCAGCAGCCGCCAAGGGGAAAGGAAGAGCTGCTGCCAGCCCCGGGCTCAGGGACAGGCAGAGGTGGTGGCAGCGGGCCTGGGAAGCCTTTCTCCTCCGGGCACAGGCCATGCAGCCCCCTCTCTTGTGCCAGCAGTCATCGCTGCATGGATACAAGCAGCTTAAGGACTCGCATACACTCCCTACACCACACAGGGTTTTTAGGGGGCTACTGGAGAGTCATACATGCTGCCAGCTTACAAAGCCAGCTAATTATACAATCTGTTAAGCATGTATGAGCACACAACAGTGCTTTGAGTCATTAGAGGACGGGATTTATACTTCATTGCACGCATCTTGCTCTTTGTGAGTGCGTGCCTGGATACAGCCAAAACGAACACAAGTATCTGGAATGTCTGCAGCTCGCAGGCCAGCGCATCTGAATACAAAGCTGAGCCCTGCGAGGCTCAGACTGGCTGCTGTGACCCTCGGCTGCACATATCGCTTCCCCAAAGACGGATAAAATCCTTACTCCCTCTTTTATCACTCTGAGCATCTGGCAGCAGACCGCAGCACAATGTTGACGCTGTATTCTGAAGCTGTTAAGAGGGGTGTTGGGGAGGCCATGGCAGCAGTGCAGGTGATGGGCTGTGAGGACAAAGGGAGCCCACAGCGGGGCTGTCCCGGCTCATCCCCAGAAGGGCCAGGCGGATCGCGGTTCCTATGGCAGCAGCCATCCTCCAGGGCCGAGCCCACGCCAGATGGAGAGCCCTGTGCTAGGTGTTCACCAGACAGAGCGTGCTGCAGCACAGCAGAGATGTCTGTTCCCTTCAGCCATCACCTGTTCATTTACTGGGGCCTGGTTTGCTCCGCGGGCAGCAGCTCTCCCCAGAGCACCCCACGTCTGTGGCAGTTCATTTACCAGTGCCCGGTTTTGCTCCGCAGGGCAGCAGCTCTCCCCAGAGCACCCCACGTCTGTGGCTCAGACCAAGGCTCCCATCCAGGGGCTTTTAATGCAAAAACTTAGAGCAATAGCTATGTTTGTCATGGATTACATTATGTTTTTGGTAATTCTTGAATTTCTTCTGCTGAGGATTTCAATTCAGCTTCCCAAATCTCTAAATATCTGACATAACATGCTCTAACCACTCCAACTGGCTTCATCCACATGGCGTGGCTACATCCTGTGGACAGCCCTATCCTAAGCAATCACATACCTACAGCTTATGCTGTACTTCCAAAAGGATGTATTTGGCACTTGATTTTCCATCTTTAATTGCCTATTATTTAATGTGAACTCCAAAATAGGATTTTAAGCATTTGGTGCAGAATGCACAGAATATTATTTTGGAGCTTTGTAACAAGTCAAGCCAAACCACCTCCGTTTTCACATGTTTTTCTTCCCTGCAAGTTGAGGGAAGCAGCAGAAGGCACAAATCTGTAAGAGTTTCAGCTTTGTCTTGGAAAATACAAGTTGGTCAAATTAAGCTCTTAAAATCTAGTAGAGGCCACACAAAACTGGCACAGTAAAAAATCACATTTCTTTGTATTGTGCCATATCAAGTCCCAGCTCCTGTTCATCTGGAACAAGGTATTTTCTTTCTCTCAGTTTTCAGGGGATGTAGTCAGGAAAATAAGATGGTGAGCTACACCTATACTCTCCTCACAAAAATAAGCCCTTTTTGTAAAGCAGCCTAGCAAACAATTTGCAGGATCTCCAGGTGCTTAAAGGCACAAGACGTTTCACTCCTGAGATTTTCTTGTGAGGCCTGGAATACCCCAGGTCACTAGTTCCTTCCCCTGAATTTAGAAAGCAAGGTTCTGAAAAACAAGCTACCTCAAAGCCAGTCTTCTCTATGGATAATGCAAATTTTTTATAGATGATACTCAGAAAGATATTCCTGTCCAGCTTACCTCAGTTGTACTTTCTCTTCTTCCATTCAAATAAAAAAAGGAAAAAACTGGATTTTTTTTCCAGACAGTGTAAAGTAGTATTTCTTGCCAAGATCCCTCAGTAACACTTTTTCTCCATCACTATCAGGTTTTGTAGCCTTTATATATACCAAGGGATAAGAAGCAGCTGAATGAGTCAGTCTCCCTCATTCTAAAGCAGTATTTGTTGCAAGACACTTGAGGTAAAACTAAAGCAGCTGGGGAGGTGAAAGTGTTATCTGAACACCCACTCCTCTGTGGGTACAGAAAAGGAGGGATTCAGGAATACAGCCTGCACACACCATGTGTGCTGCTCTCCAGGCAAACCACACCAGACACTCTGTAAATCATCA